>NC_092739.1:94641238-95998523 GCF_047496795.1 Chiloscyllium punctatum | reverse complement strand
ACTACGAGAAGCAAAACTGGTGATAAACTTAAATAAAACTGAATTTGCGAGAGCAGAGGTGACGTTCTTGGGACATAACATTGGACATGGAAGGTTGGCCCCACGGAATGCAAAGATGAAGGCATCAAAGAATTTCCATTACCAACCTCAAAGAAAGATGTGCTTTGATTCCTCGGACTCAACGGTTTTTATTGGAGTTTTGTTCCAAACTTCAGCAGTGTCGTGGCACTTTTAACCGATTTGCTGAAGAAGAATGCAAAGTTTCGGCGGACAGAACAATGCCAGGGGGCATTAGCCATATTAATCACCAAACCAGTTTTAGCTACACCAAACATTTCAAAAACTTTTAAAGTCGCCATCAATGCTAATGACATAGGAGTAGGAGCTGAAAACTCCTGAAAGATGAGGATGGGATTGAACTGCCAATTGGTTACTTTTCGAAGAAGTTCAACATCCACTAGAGGAAATACTCCGTGATCAATAAAGAACAATTGAGTTTGGTACTTACCTTGCAACATTTTAATGTGTATGTCACAAACAGTGTATCAGAGACAGTGGTGTGCAAGGACCACAATCCTCTTACACTCTTAGAATGCTTTAAAGAAAAGCATATGAGACTATTTCATTGCAGTCTTATGTTACAGACGTTTAATTGAAAAATCGTACATGTTGTGGGTTGTAAGAATGTAGTCACAGATGCGTTATCACAGATTTAACTGATAAGGTTTAGATGAGATTTGTATTTATTTAATGTTATATATACAGTTAAATGGGAAGACTTTCAGGTGAACTTAGATTAAGGTTATCTGTATGTTAGGGTGATATGTTTAAAGAATAGAAAAAAAAATGAAGCCATCTTTTCATTATGATGGTTTATTTTTTCTTAAGGGAAGAGGTATTATGAAGGTGTAGAAGTATACTGCACCTTTAAGAGAGTTAAACGCTGGCAGAACTACCTGACAGCACCAAGTGTTCTGAACAAGATGCAATGTAACCTTTTGATCCAGCAGCTAGAGCAGCTGGTTGCCTGGATACAAAAACAAATTTGAATTAGGCCAAACAGTTTAAATTACACCCCAAAAAATACCAAACTTCAATTAAGTTTGAAGTTAGTATATTGACTATCTTAAAAGCCAATCACACAATCTGATGGTTTGGGGATATAAGACCAGGAAAACCTGAACAGCTAAGGAGAACTGCCAAGCCAGCAACATATGCAGACTGCCCAGAAAATTAGCTCTCTTAAAGGTACCTTTATCTATCAACAACCTGTGAAACAGAAATCCTTAACAAGAAGAAGAGGACAGAGGAAAATCCAAAGATAGGATTCGACAGCTGGCTGGTTTTGAAATTTGAATTTTTGGTAAATATTAATCAGGGGGTTTCATAGTACTCATATTGTAGAAGGGGAAGGTAAAATTTAGGTTAGAGAAAGGAGTCGTAAATAGTTAATTATTTCCTGTTATACTTTAAAAGATAAAGTTGTTGATTTTTACTTTAAGTAGTGACCTTTGAGATAGTTCTTGGCTTCTCTAATTTTCACAGATTACCTCACGGTGTAAATCTTTTCGGTGTTACAGGTTTTAATTTGCAGGGGAGTTTACCCTGTGTCATAACAACACATTGATAAAATGTTGAGCAGTGGATGTGTTGTATATGGATTTTAGATTAGATTAGATGTGCTGGAGGCAGTTTTAATTGAGCCACTCAGTTGGGCATTGGATGATCATTTGGACAGAAATAACATGAAAGTTGAAAGGGGAATGCAAGAGATTGGTAGTAATAATCTTCATTTGAAGAGCCATGGTAAATGTGGGTTTACAGGGTGATGAGGTTAGGGGGTAAGGATACGGCATGAGGAGGATAGGTCTGGCTGGGATGCTCTTCTGAGGGTCAGTGTCGACTCGATAGACCAAATGGTCTCTAACCGTACTGTAGGGGTTCTATGATTCTCTAGCCGAAATGGTTGTTGCTGCAAATTGAGTGGCTGTCTGGAGAAAGAGAGACGTCCACTGAGTTTCACACCAATGGATGCGAAAGGAACTTCAGACATCAGCATTTTAAAGGGCTGAAGAAGCGATTCAAAACAGGATGAACTGTGTCGAGGTTACAGCGCTGAGAAAGCACAGCAGATCAGGCAACATTCGAGGAGCAGGAGAATCGAGATTTCGAGCATAAGCCCTTCATTAGGAATGAGACTTGTGGGCCGAGGGGGCTGAAAGATAAATGGGGGGAGGACTGGGGGGAAGGTAGCTGAGAATGTGATAGGTAGCTGAAGGTGGGGGTGAAGGTGATAGGTCAGACAGGCAGCACAGTTCAAGACGATGATGCCGAGTTGGAAGGTTGGATCAGGGATAAGCTGCGGAGAAGGGAGATGAGGAAACTGGTGAAATCGACATTGATTCTATGTGGTTGGAAGGTCCCAAGGTGGAAGATGAGGTGTTCTTCCTCCAGTCATTGGGTGGTAAGGGTTTGACGATGGAGGAGGCCCAAGACCTACATGTCCTTGAGGAAGTGGAGGGGGAGTTAAAGTGTTCAGCTGTGGGACAGTGGGGTTGTTTTGTGCGTATATCCCGGAGATGTTCTCTGAAGCATTCCACAGGTAGATGTCCTGTCTCCTCAATGTACAGGAGACCACATTGGGAGCAAAGGACACAGTAGATGAAGTGTGTGGAAGTACAGGTAAACTTTTGTCGGATGTGGAAAGATCCTTTGGTTTTGTTCTGTGGTGGAATTCGTCCTCCTGGGAGCATTTGTGCCGGAGGCAGAGGGACTGGGAATAAGGGATAGCATTTTTAAAGGAGGCAGGGTGGGAGCAGGTATAGTCCAGGTTGCTGCAGGAGTCAGTAGGTTTGTAGTAAATGTCAGTGTTGAGTCGGTTACCATTAATGGAGATAGAGTGGTCCAGGAAGGGGAGGGAGGTATCCGAGATGATCCAACTGAACTTTAGGTCAGGGTGGAATGTGTTAGTGAAGTTGATTAACTGTTCAACTGTTCAACCTCATTTTGAGGGGGGGGAATTCAAGATGGCAGCGACCCAGTAGGTCTGCTTTTGCTGAGCTCTGCACCAGAGGGGCCAGGCAAAGTGGGGCATTCACCCTCCCTTCACTGTCCAATTTGTTAAAATAGCTATTTTCTGACCCCTGGAACTATTTAGCACGAGTTTTGAATGGTTTGTAGCAGTTTTAAAGATGACTAAGGGGAAAGGAGCACGGGGTTTGTACCAGGCAGGGACGCCTCCCCACAGGAACAGATCCACCCGTGGCTGCGGCGTTGGTTTCTGCGGCCGATCCAGAGGACTCAACTGCAGAGCGGAGCCTGATCTTGGAGTTTGCAAAACTCTGAGAGAAGATCGACTCCTCAATGGAAGAGACCCAGGCCAGGCTGGAATTGATCTTGGTCATGCTGCAGGGGCATCACCTGGAGATCCAGCGTCTCGGGCAGCATGTCAGGGGAGGGGGTGGCGGATCAACAGGCCGCAGCTTCCGAGACTGCAGCAGAATCCTCAGTGCCTTGGAATGTCGAGTGCGGGCCTTGGAGGAGCAGGTTGCTGGGGCTTCCCGAATGGGAGGAAGATGGGCAGCTTGTCAGCTTTCTGGAGCAATGACTCCCACAGTTTCTAAGGCTGGAGGTTGAGGTATGCTGGGTGTGGGTCAAGCGGGCTCACCTGGTCGCAGTGCGCAGGCCCGGATCGGACCAGTGTCTCCGCCCGGTCCAAATGTGACTCCAGCATTACAGAGACAAACAAATGATACTAGAAGCCTCTAGAACACTGGGGAAGGATCCCCAGGCTATGGTATATAAAGGATCACGAGTCATGCTTTTTCAGGAATTTTCCCTGGTCGTGATTCACAAGATGAGGTAAAAAGGTGGCTGAGGAACCTGAATATCCTGTATTCTGTTACACATCCGGCGATATTGCATTTCAGCCATGGATGGTCTGTGTTCAACTTTGATTCACCGGAAAAGGCAAAGGACTTCTTGGATGCTCTAAAATATACTGATAGGCCTGAGTTATATGGAAAACTATTCTATTCTGCCATTTCTTTCTGTAATGTGCATGGTTTACCTGGTTGTGGTGTGGGGGTGGGGGTGGGGGGGGGGGGGGGGGAGAGCGGCGGCGATCTTGGTCTTCCTTTTAATATATTTCGGGGTCATAATTATCTCTTTTCCCTCTTTGTTTTTGTTCCCTCTCCTCTGTCTTCCCTTCCCCATCATTCCTTATTTGTTTGAATGGGGTGGGGGCGGTGGGGGGAAGCGGGGAGAGTTATTTTTTTGTTGTTCTTGGAGTGCCTAGGATTACAATGGGAAGGGGATGGGTTGGGTGCCCACTTTCAACTTTCTTGACATAAGATATTGCAATTTTTTCCTTACTTTGTGTAGTCTGGGGTGGGACATGGCTTCAGCTAGAAGGGGTCATGACGGGATTAATGGGTGTATGAGTGCCTCCTGTGGACAAAGGGGAAGTCTCCTTTCAGTTATGTTTTATGCTGTTATGTTATAGAAGTAGCTGTTAGAAGTTTTGATTGAGTAGTTTTGGAGGTTGCATTTTTAAACTTATATGTACTGTTTATGGTTTTCACTCAGTCCATTATGAGTGGGGTGTTTCTTCCCGGGGGGTCTCAGACTGTTTCAGATAATCATGGCTAGCCACTTGTTTAAATGGTGCACCTGGAATGTTAAGGGGAATCACTCATCAATTAAGAGAAAAAATATACTGTCAAGCCTTAGAAAGGAGAGGGTCAATGTAGCCTTGTTGCAAGAAATGCATTCAACTGATAAGGAGCATTTGAAGTTGCAACAGGGAGGATTTGGTCAGATGTTTTTCTCATCTTTTCAATTGAAAAGCAGAGGAGTGGCTATTCTCATCCGGAAGAACCTCCTGTTTCAAATGCTAGGCCAAATTAAGGATGAGTCCGGGCAACTCATAATACCTAAAACTTTAATACATGAAGAAGAATATGGGATTCTGAATGCATATTGCCCCCTGACACATCCCTTTAATTTAATAACGGATGTACTCTCTAGATTGACAGCCCTTGGGGTGCATCATACAATTATAGGGGGAGACTTTAATTGCATGAGTGAATCCGAGGTGGACAGGATACCTAAGGGTCTTAGGGATATGTCTCCGCAATCCAGGCAGTTGGTGAACTTGAACAGGGAGTTGGGGTTGGTGAATGCATAGAGATGTCTTCACCCCCAAGGTAGGAATTTTACCGGTTTTTCTAATCCATGTAAGTGCTATACCAAAATTGACATGTTTTTTGTCCCATCGGCCTTTTTGAACTCGGTACTGTCCTGTCGAATAGGGAATATAGCTGTTTCTGATCATGCGACAGTGGATATGGAAGTCAAGGCCAGAAGTGGTGGGGCGGGTTTCTGGCACTGGTGCCTGGACCCTTTCCTCCTGAAAGATAGCAAGTTTATAGAGTATTTTTTGCGAGTTTAAATTTTTTTGGGATATCAATTCAGGCACGGCCAGCAACCCATCGGTGTTATGGGAGATTGCCAAGGCCTCTGCATGGGGTTTGATGATTTCTTATTCTGCGACCTGAAAACGACAGAGGGGAGAACAGCAATGTTCGCTCGAGGCTTTCCTGAAGGTGACTGAGTTAGCATGCTTTGATAGGCCATCTATAACTAAATTACAGAGAATTATAGCCCTTAGGGCTATTTTAAATGCTGCACTTAGCTAAACAGCAAAGAGGGAAATCTCTTTTGCAAAGCAGAGATTATTTGAGCATAGTGATAAACCGGGTGGATATCTAGCGTACTTGGCCAGAAAGAAGAATGCCCCCTAATCTATCACGTCCATCAGAGAGAGTGCTGGTATTCTTACTTGCAATGCCAAAAAGAGTAATGCAGCATTTTGGAAGCTTTATTTTGAGCTGTATCCATCGGAGGGCTGTGGGGATAGAATGATGAAGATGGAGTCCTTTTTTAAGACCGTGGACCTTTCAGGTGTAACCTCAGAGCAGGGGCCCTTTCTGAGTGCCCCCTTAACAATTCAGGAAATACAGGAGGTAGTGAGGCTGCTCCAGAGTGGTAGAGCGCCTGGACAAGATGGATCTCAAAGCGAGTTTTATAAAGAGTTTATAGACAAGCTGGCCAGGCCACTCTTGGAGATGTACAATTACTCATTCAGTCAGGGCTGCCTCCCATCTTCTTTTAGAGAAGCAAATATTTCTCTTATTCTTAAGAAAGGAAAAGCCCCAAAAGATTGCACTTTGTACAGGTCCATATCGTTATTGAACATGGATTTTAAAATCCTGTTGAAGGTGCTAGTGCTAAGGCAGGAGAGGGTATTGCCTTTTATTGTACAGGAGGACCTGACGGGTTTTATTAAGGGTCATAGGTCTATTAATAACATTAGAAGAGTATTAAATATGGTCCAAATATGTCAGCAAAGAGCGATTCGGGGTTTGGTGGCCTCCTTGGATGCAGAGAAAGCACTTGATCGGGTGGAGTGGCCGCACCTCTTTTATGTCATGGAACGGTTTGGTCTTGGAGAGGTTTTTACCACATGGGTGGCAGTGCTGTATAATGATCCAAAAGCAGCAGTGCTCACTAATGGTATAAGGTTAGATAGTTTTAGTGTTGGCAGGGCCTGCTGTCAAGGGTGCCTTCTCTCTCACCACTACTATTTACAATGGTGATCGAGCCGCTGACGGAACCCATTCAGACAGATCCCAATATCACTGCTCTGGAGGTAGGGTCAGGCAGGTATAAAATTACCCTCTATGCGGATGACGGGCTTCTCTTTTTAACCAATCCAATGACATCTTTGCCCCGCTTAAACAATGATTAATCTATTTGGTTTGTTTTCAGGGTATAAAATTAATTTCATGAAATCAGAGGCCATGCCTATGGGTGGGTCTTACTAGTAAATCCAAATTTGGGGATGGAACCTGTTTCCCTTTCCAGTGGTCACAGGGAGGTTTTCTGTGTTAAGGCATTTTTATTACCCCGGTTTTCAATCAATTATATAAAGCCAATTATAAGCAGCTGCTAAAGAAAATCAGGCAGGACCTTCGGTGTTGAGACGATTTTCTGCTATCTTGGTCGGGTAGAATAGTTCTGGTTAAAATGAAGACTCTTCCTCACCTATTACATCCCATGAGAATGCTCCCTTTGGTGCTGCCAAGGCAAACACTGCGCAGGCTTTACAGCTGGCTTGGATCTTTCATTTGGCATCATAGGCGGCCTCTTATTAAGGTGGATAAATTGCAGCTTCCGCAAGTGAGGGGAAAGCTAGGTTTTCCGGACTTTAGGAAGCACCTTGTTATCCTATTTGGCTGAATGGGCTTGTCACAATCCACGATCAATTTGGCTAGACATTGAGGTCTCCCAGACAAAATGCCCCCTCATTAATTTATTGTTTATGGACAAGATGAGAACTGTTATGGAACACTGTAAAAACCCGATTGTCCTAAACACAGTTATAGCGTGGAGAATGATATGGCAGGGCGAGAGCAATTTATAAAAAACTTCCCCTTTCACTCTTATAGTGGGAATATTGGGATTCCAGCTGGGTTTGATGGACTCTGGCTTTAAGGTCTGGGATTCCAGAGGAATCTCCTGTTTGGGAGATCTATTTGACGGGGAGGCCATGATGTCCTTCGAACAGCTGAGTCAGAAGTTTGAGCTACCAAAGAAGGATCTCTTTCGTTACTTCCAGGTTAGGGACTTTATGCAAATAAAGCCGACATTGCTGCTCAATCCTTACAAATCGGACATGGACAGGGGAGTGCTCTGGCCTACGGGCACCCTCTCAGTTAGCAATCTCTATCACTTGTTAGGTAGTAGTGTTTTGAAGGACATTGAACAGCTATATAAAACCTGGACTCAAGAGTTAGGGGTGGAAATCTCAGAGATGTGGGAGGATATCTGGGAAAATGTTAGGAAGATCTCAATTTGTAATAGGACCCAGGCTATTTAACTGAACATACTCCATAGGGCTCACCTGGCACCAGAACGGCTAGTGAAATTCAGGACAGGAGTGTCCCCAATGTGCCCCAAGTGCAAATGGAGATGGGTACTCTTACTCACGGCTTATAGTCATGCCAGAGGATCCACAGGTATTGGAATGACATAGCGAGTGCTTTGGTTAAGGTTTTGGGAACTAAGGTTAGCTTGGATCTGGTATCCCCCCTTTTGGGTCTCCCAAATCTTCCCTCCCTGGATGTGCATGGGAAGAAATTGTTAAAAATTCTTTCTTTTTGCACGAGGAAGAATATTCTAGTGGGCTGGGTGTCGGAGAATTCCCTCGGACTCTCAAGGTGGCATAGGACAGTCATGGAACACATACCCCTGGACTTCCTTATGAACATGGTGTATCAGAAAACGGAATTGTTTTACAGAACATGGGGCCCTTTTTGAATTATATTGATGTAGATATATCAACTATATTATTCAGGGCCTTTGTTTAGCCGTGAGGACTGTGTCTGTTGGTTTGGGGGCCGCTGGGAGGAAGAATCCCAAATAAATATGGGTCTACTTGTCATTGCTCCCACTGGCGAGAACTGTGATGAGATTGCACTGAGTGCAGTAATTTAATTTAATTGAATATTATTTAAGTTAGCTTGTTATAACTTGGTTTAATTTAATTTTATCTGCTTATTTATTTTTTCCTTCATTCTCCTTGGTTATTTATTGAACTTTAGTTTTTATAGGTTTTTTGGGGGTTTTTTTGTGTTTCTGTAGTCTGTGGAGTAGAGTAGTAGTTTACATTCTATTATTGCTATTGTCTTATAAAGTTGTCATGCTATTTTGTATTGGTTTTGTAATATTGTAAAAAACCTAAAATCTTTTCTTCAATAAAAATATTTATAAAAAAACACCTCAGTGTGGGAGCACAAGGTGGTGCCCATATAGTCATCGATGTAGCGGAAGAAAAGGTGGGAAATGGTGCCGGTGTAGCTCTGGAAGATGAATTGTTCCACGTACCCGATGAAGAGACAGGCATAGTTGGGACCCATGTAGGTGCTCATGGCTACCCCCCTGATCTGGAGGAAGTGGGAGGATTTAAAGGAGAAATTATTGAAGGTGAGGAACAGTTCATCCAAACGAATGAGAGTGTTAGTGGAAGGGTACTGGTGAACTGTGATCATAGAGTCATAGACTCATAGGGATGTGCAGCACAGAAACAGATCCTTTGGTCCCACTCGTTCATGCCGACCAGATATCCTAAACTAAGCTATTCCTGTTTGCCAGCACTTGGCCCATATCTCTGTAAACCTTCCTATTCATATACCCATCCAGATGCCTTTTAAATGTTGTAATTGTACCAGCCTCCACCAGTTCCTCTGGCAGCTCATTCCATAAACGCACCACTCTCTGTGTGAAAAAGCTGCCACTTAGATCACTTTTAAATGTTTCCCTTCTCACCCTATATCTATGCCCTCAAGTTCTAGATTTCCGCAACCCAGGGAAAAGACTTGTCTATTTATCCTTTCCATGCCCCTCATGATTTTGTAAATCTCTATAAGGTCACCCCTTAGCCTCCAACGTTCCAGGGAAACCAATCCCAGCCTATTCAGTCTCTCCTTATAGTCCAAATCCTCCAACCCTGGCAACATCTTTGTAAATCTTCCCTGAACACTTCCAAGTTTCACAACATCCTTCCTATAGCAAGGAGACCGGAATTGCATGCAATATTCCAAAAGTGGCCGAACCAACGTCCAGTACAGCCGCAACAGGACCTCCCAACTCCTGTACTCAATACTCTGACCAATAAAGGAAAGCATACCAAACGCATTCTTCAGTATCCTATCTACCTGCATCTCCACTTTCGAGGATCTATGAACCTGTACTCCAAGGTCTCTTTGTTCAGCAACACTCCCTAGGACTTTACCAGTAAGTGCATCAAGTTCTGCCCTAATTTGCCTTTCCAAAATGCAACACCTCACATTTATCTAAATTAAATTCCATCTGCCATTCCTCAGCCCATTGGCCCATCTGATCAAGATCCAATTGTTCTCTGAGGTACCCTTTTTCACTGTCCACTACATCTCCAATTTTGGTGCCATCTGCAAACTTATTAATTGTACCTCTTATGCTCGCATCCAAATCATTTATATAAATGACAAAAAGTAGATGACCCAGCACCGATCCTTGTGGCACTTCACTGGTCACAGGCCTCCAATCTGAAAAATAACCCTCCACCATCACCCTCTGTCTACTACCTTCGAGCCAGATCTGTATCCAAATGGCTAGTTCTCCCTGTATTCCATGTGATCTAACCTTGCTAAGCAGTCTCCCAGGGGGAACCTTGTCAAATGCCTTACTGAAGTCCATATAGATTACATTGACTGCTCTACCCTCATCAATCCTCAGAATTTATCTACCTTTATGTGTTTTAAGACATCCAGCACCTCGTCCTCTGATTTCCCCCTTAAGTTTACTCCTATGGCATTTATAGTTTTCTGAGAATTTACTTGATCTCTGCTGACTATACCTGATATATGCTTCCTTTGTTTTCTTAACCAAAATCTCAATTTCTCCAATCATCCATCATTCCCGACACCTATCATCCCTTCCTTTCACCTTAACAGGAACATACTGTGAGAGGCGCTTGCAAATGTTGTTGTTTCTGCAAAAGTCACAAGGCTGAATCATGGGATGGGTGTATGTTAAGCTTGATATGCTTGCACAAACAGCTACAAGTAGCTGCATCTTGCTTCTGCAGAGGTCAGATACTCAGAGGTCATAAAGACTCAGTGTGCAGAAGTGGTAAGACCCAGTGTTGCATCAGCAAAAGTAATAAGACTCAGCTATCAAGGGGGGTTGCACGCTAACAACAGGCCACAGACAGATGTGATAAGCCGATTAGATTAGCAGCTGCACAGAGCAATACAACTGTCACATATGAGGTAAAAGGGGAGGTACAGGGAGGCTCATAGAAAACTGTATAAATGTGCAATAATATTATTCAGAAATGTGCCTATTTTGTGGTCACCCAGGCTTGCACAAATATATGAATAAAAACTGCTTCGGAATTTGACTCGGACTAAAATTATTTGGCAGTGAGCTTCATTTCTCACAATACTGTCTCTGGACTCTTGTTACCTCATTTTCCAGCCTTTCCTTTACCTGTGAACACCTGCCTCCAACCTATTTTTGAAAGTTTTTGCCTAATACCATCAAAATTGGCCTGCCTACAACTTAGAACTTCAACTTTTAGGTCCTGTCTATCCTTTCCATCACAATTTTAAAACTGTTAGAATTATGTTTGCTGGCCCTGAAATGCTCTCCCACTGACACCTCAGTCACTTGCGCTGCCTTACTTCCCAAGAGGTCAACTTTTGCACTTTCCCTATTAGGTACATCCACACACTGAATCAGAAAATGTTCTGATACGCACTTAACAAATTCCTCTCCATTTAATCCCTTAACACTATGGCAGTCCCAGTCTATGTTTGGAAAGCTAAAATCCCCAACAATAACCACCCTATTATTCCTACAGATAACTGAGATCTTCTTAGAAATGTGTTTCTCAATTTCCCGCTGACTACTGGGGAGGTCTATAATACAATCCCAGTAAGGTGGTCATCCCTTTCATATTTCCCAGTTCCACCCAAATAACTTACCTGGACATAGTCTCAGGAATATCCTCCCTAAGTACAATTGTAATGTTATCCCTATCAAAAGTGCCAGCCCACCCTCTACCCTTGCCCCCCTTTCTATCCTTCCAGTAGCATTTGTATCCTGAAACATTAAGCTACCAGTCCTGTCCATCCCTGAGCCACATCTCTGTAATTGTTATGATATGCCTGTTCCTAACCATGCCCTGAGTTAATCTGCCTTTCCTGTTAGGCCTCTTGCACTGAAATAAATTCAGTTTAATTTATGAGTCCTACCTCATTCTCTGCTTTGTTCCTGCCTGCCCTGACTGTTTGACTTGCTCCTTTTCCCAACTGTACCAGTCTCAGACTGATTTTTTTCTTCACTATCTCCCTTGCTCCACTCCCCCCCCCAACCAACCAACCTTACTAGTTTAAATCCTCCCAAGCAGCCCTAGCAAATCTCCCTGCCAGTATAGTAGTCCCCTTCCAATTCAGGTGCAATCCGTCCTTCTTATGCAGGTCACTTCTACCCCAGAAGAGATTCCAATGAATCAAAAATGTGAACCCTTACCCCTGCACCAGTTCCTCAGACATGCATGATCCTCCTATTCCTACCCTCCCTAGATCGTAGCACCGGGCGTAATCTAGATATTACTACCTTATCTTTGGAGTACAAAGATAATCAAGGACTGATGACTCCCTGCTCAACAACGAGCTCTGCCCTGTGGATTATGTCCCACACTGCAAACAGAGTTTGTGTCTTCCCCTTTGAAGAATACCCGAGGACAGGGATTCAAAAGCAAAATCCAACTATCCTGTGGTGTGGTAAAGGGACTGAAAGTTTGTGTACATACAGTTTAGGTTCAAGCATTAGCAGGCTGTGAAGGTCACAGTGGAAGAATTATCTCTTCATCACCCCTGTTTTGCAGATTTTGGGCAGCACGGTGACTCAGTGGTTAGCACTGCTGCCTCACAGTGCCAGGGACCCGGGTTTGATTCCCACCTCAGACAACTGTCTGTATGGATTTGCAATTTCTCCCTGTGTCTGCGTGGGTTTCCTCTGGGTGCTCCGGTTTCCTCCCATAATCCAAAGGTGTGCAAGTCAAGTGAATCGGCCATGCTAAATTGTCCATAGTGTTAGGTGCATTAATTAGGGGTAAATATAGAGTAGGGATGGATGGATTGCTCTTTGGAGGGTTGGTGTGGACTTGTTGGACTGAAGAGCCTGTTTCCACACTGTAGGGAATCTAATCTAATCTAATCTAAAAGACCATCTCATTCTGAGTCTGAGGAAACAAACATACAAAAGGAAGCAGGCCAACCAGTCACCCTGAATGCTGGAACTCAATCATGGCCAATATGAATCAGAACTACAGAATCTGAAATGATCAGCAATACCACAGATCCTGAAACGAACTGTTCAGCTATTATTTTAAATGCTACCATTAACTACCATTGCAATGTTCAACTATCCACCCTTTATAAACCATCCGGAGACTGACCTGTATATAGTATATATTTTTACTTATTATCTTTTTGAATTCACTTCTAATTTCAAATGTGTGTGTATGTATGTTTCACTGCTAATGTTTCTCATATTCAAAAATTAATATACTCATAAAACCATAAGATGTGGGAGCAGAGTGAGGTAATTTAGCTCATCGAGTCTGTTCTGCCATTCAATCATTCCTGATAAGTTTCTCAATGCCATTTTCCTGCCTTTTGCCTGGAACCCTGACCCCCTTACCAATCAAAAACCTATCTCTCTTTGTTCTTTGTTCTATCCCTCTCTGTCTTAAATGCACTCAAAACGTGGCCTCTGCAGCCTTCTGCAACAATGAGTTCCACTGATTAACCACCCTCTAGTGGAAGAAATCCTTCTTCATCTCAATTCTAAAGGGTTGCCCCTTCACTCTAACACTGTGTCCTTGGGTCCTTATCTCTCCTACCTGTGGAAACATCTTCTCCATGTCTACATTATCTTGGCCTCTTAGAAATCTATAAATTTCAATCAGATCCCTCCCTCATCCTTCTAAACTCCAGCAATTACAGTCCCAGAGTCCTCACCTATTTCTCATATGACAATCTCTTCATCCCTGGGATCATTGTTGTAAACTTTCTCTGGACCCCCTCCAATGTTAGAACATTGTCTCTTAGATATGTGGCTCAAAACTGCTCATAATATTTCAAATTCAGGCTGACCAGAGCCTTACACAGCCTCAGCAATACATCTTTACTCTTGTATTCTAGCCCTCTTGAAATGAATGATAACATTGCATTTGCCTTCCTAACAGCTAACTTAACCTGCATGTTAACTTCAAGAGAATCCTGAATTAGGACTTTATGTTCAAATTTCTGAAGCTAATACCCATTTAGAAAATAGCCTCTACCTCTATTCTTCCTACCAAAGAGCATAACCTCATTTTTGGCCACTATGTATTCCATCTGCCACTTCTGTCTCCACTTGCCTAGCTTAGTCCTTCTACAGCCTCCCCACTTCCTCAACACTACCTGTTCCTCCCCCTATTTTTGCGTCAACTGCAAACTTAGCAGCAATGCCCTCAGTTCCTTTGTTCAGATCATTAATGCACAACATGAAAGTGTGGCCCAATAAAGATCCCTGCAGAACTCCATGAGTCAGTGGTTGCCATCCTGAAAAAGACCTCTCCATCTGCCTTCTGCCAATCAGCAAATCCTCTGACTATGCCAGTACTTTGTGCCTAACATCATGTTTTCTCAATTATCTATGTGGCAGCTGGTCAAAAGCCTTCTGGAAATCCAAGTTGATCACAGAGTGCTAGCTGCAGAGAGTGAAACGTTGCGAGCTGAGGTGAGTGTGGGAGTATAGGGAAGTGGGGTAGGGGGCCATTGCTGTCTCTTGTTTCGCTGACTACTCTAAAGGCCCAGTGGGGTCAGGAATAGACCAGATATGACAGTGTAGAAAGTGAGTGGGACCAATGGGAGCAGCTGATTGGTGAATAAATCCTAGTGGGTATTTCCAAGCTATTATTTTGCCAGTTTTTGTTTAAGTAGGAGTAGGGACTTACTTAGTTTAATTTTTATTTTAAAATGTCGCCTAAAAGTTTTAAACTTTCAAGGGTTCAGTCAAAAAAAAGGAAGTTCTTAAAGGGGCAGAGATGGCAGTCAATGGAGTGATAAACTCCTTCTGTCAGATGGAGGAGATCAGGGAACAGTCGACTGTCCCTGGTGACTATGTCTGCAGGAAGTTGCAGCTCCTTTCAGATCACTTAGATTGGTTGGAGTGGCAGTTGGACAGACTGAGGGGCATACAGGAGGGAGACTGTGTGACAGATAGTAGCTTCAGGGAATGGTCACACCACAGGTTCAGTCAGGTAAATGGGGAACTGTCAGGAAAGATAGAAAGGTAGTGCAGAAGTCACTTGCGGCTATCCCCCTATCAAGCAGGTACACAGTTTTGGATATTGTTGTGGGGGGGCGTGGGGCGGGGTGGTGGGGGGAGGGGGGAGGGGAGTGAGAATAGCATCTTAAGGGAAAAAAACAGCAGCAGCTAGGTCTTTGGCACCATGACTGACTCTGTTGTAAAGCAGGTTATGACAATGTCCAAGTGAGCCATTGTCATAGAGTCATAGAGGTCCACAGCCATTTGGCCCAACTTGCCCATGCCACCTGCATTTTCTAATTAAACTAGTCTCATTTATCTGAGTTTGGTCCACACCTATCTCACCCATATCCCTGTCCAAATGTTTCTTTCATGATGAAATTGTACTTGCTTCTACACTGACCTCTGGCAGCTCATTCCAGACAGTCACCACCCTCTGTGTAAAAAATTGCCCCTTTGGACGCTTCTGTATACCTTCCCTCTCACCTTAAAACTGTTCTGTCTTGGTTTAGGCTCCCCTACAATGGAGAAAAGCTGTTGGCTATCCACCATATCTATGCCTCTGATGATTTTATAAACCTCTATAATGTCACCCCTCAGTCTCCTACACTCCAGGGAAAAAAGTCCCAGCCTATCGAGACTATCCTTATAACTCAAACCTTCCAGTCCAGGTAGCATCATACTAAATCCTTTCTGCACTCTTTCTAATTTAATAATATCCTTTTGATAGTAGGACGATCAGAACTTCAAGCAGTACTGCAAATGTAGCCTTACCAACATCCTGCACAACTGCAACAAGATCTCCCAATTCCTATATTCAATGCTCTGACCAATCAGAGCAATATGATAGGGAACTCTCTAGTCAGGGGCACAGACAAGTATTCCTGTAGCCTTGAGCAAGACTCCAGGGTGATGTGTTGCCTTCCCGGTGCTAGGGTCAAGGATGTCTCAGAATGGCTGTGGCAAATTCTCAGAGGGGAACATGAGCAGCCAGAGGTCGTTGTACACATTGGTACCAAAAACAGAGGTAGAAAAGGAATGAGGTTATGCAGTG
Source organism: Chiloscyllium punctatum (assembly GCF_047496795.1). Taxonomy (NCBI): domain Eukaryota; kingdom Metazoa; phylum Chordata; class Chondrichthyes; order Orectolobiformes; family Hemiscylliidae; genus Chiloscyllium; species Chiloscyllium punctatum. Next base: position 95,982,541 of record NC_092739.1, on the reverse strand, counting down.
TGAATGGAGGGAGTTAGGTAGGAAGTTAAAAAGGACGACCTCAAGGACTGTGATCTCTGAATTACTCCTGGTGCCATGTTCTGGTGAGAGTAGGAATAGGAGGATAGGGCAGATGAATGCATGGCCAAGGAGCTGTGCAAGGGTAGGGATATAGATTTTTGGATAATTGGGATCTCTTCGAGGGTAGAGGCGACCTGTACAAGAAAGATGGGTTGTATCTGAATTGGAGAGACCAATGTACTGGCTGGGAGATTTACTATAGCTGCTTAGGATGGTTTAAACTTGTCTGGCAAAGGGTGTGGACCCAAAGCTGTAGTGAGACAAAAGAGAGGGTTGAGGCTGGTACCGAAGTTAAAGAGAGCAAACTAAATAAACGAGGCAGGCAAGAGCGTGGCAGGAACGATGGAAGACAGATGAATTAAATTGCATTTATGTCAATGTAAGAGACCTGATAGGTAAGGCAGCTGAGTTCAGGACATGGATGGGAACATAAGACTGGGATATCACATCTATTACATAAACATGGCTGAGGAAGGCACAGGACTGGCAGCTCCATATTCCGAGGCACAGATGCTATAGGAAGGATAGAAAGAGAGGAGGGGAAGTGGCATTTTTGATGAGGAAAAACATCATGGCAATACCTAGAGAGAATATTCCTGAGGGATCATCCAGCGAGAATATGTGAGGGGAACTGAGAAATAAGAAGAGGGTGATCACTTTGATTGGATAAGCCCCTCGATAGTTAGCAGGAAAATGGGGAGCAAGGATGTAGGGAAATCACACATATATTCAAGAATAATAGAGTTGTAATACGAAGGGGATTTTAACTTTCCAATCATAGACTAAGATCGACATGGTGTTAAGGGCTTAGATGCAGTGGGATTTGTTAAGTGAGTTCAGAAGAATTTCTCAATCAATATGCAGATGGTCCTACTGGAGAAGGGGCAAAATTTGACCTCCTCTTGGGAAATAAGACAGGGCAAGTGACTGAGATGTTAGTGGGGGAGCACTTTGGGATCAGTGACCATAATTCTATTTTAAACTAGCTATGAAGAAGGATTGGCCTAATCCATAAGTGAAAGCTATAAACTGGGGCAAGGATAAGTTTGATCGTATTGGACAGAAACTTTCAAAAGTTGATTGGGGAAGGCTGTTCACAGGTAAAGGGACACCTGACAAGTGGGAGGCTTTCAAAAGCAAGACAGTGAGAACTCAGGGACAGCATGTTCCTGTTAGAGTGAAGGGCAAGGCTGTCAGGAGAAGGGAACACTGAATGACGAGATATTGAGGCTCTGTTCAAGGAAAAGGAGGCATATGTCAGGTGTAGACAGCTGGGATCAAGTCAGTTCCTTGAGGAGAATAGAGGGTGTAGGAGTACGCTTACGAGGGAAATCAGGAGGGCAAAAAGGGGACATGGGATAGTCTTGATAGATCAGGTAGAGAGTCTACAAGTATATTGAGGACAAATGAATAACTAAGCAGAGAATAGGGCCTCTTAAAGATCAACCAGGTCATCTGTGTGAGGAGCCCCTGGAAATGGTAGAAATCCTAATCAATGTTTCTCATCAGTTTTTCTGTGGAGAAAGTCATAGAAGCAAGTGAAGTCAGGGAAGTAAGAAGTATCCATATTACAGAAGAGGAGGTGTAGGAGGTCTTAAAATGCATGATGGTATCATCGAAAGCCACGGGTAAGATGCTGGAAGACTGGAGGGTAGCAAATGTTGTGTCTTCATTTAAGAAAGACTGCAAGGAAAAGCCAGGGAACTACAGACCAGTGAGCCGAACATCAAGAGTGGGTAATTTGTTGGAGGAGATTATGGGAGATAGAATCTATTTGCATTTGGAAAGGCAAGGACTGATTAGGGATAGTCAGCATGGCTTTGTGCATGGGAAATCATATCTCACAAATTTGACTGAATTTTATGAAGAACCAAAGATCACACGACTGCTCCACTCCAGAGCCAGTCTACACCTCCACTCTCAACTCTAGCTCCACACCAGGCCCCAGCCACAAGCCTTGCTGGGTATTCATTAACCCCTCAGACCTCCCCCTCAATCAGGACCAATGGTCACTCCTCAGTAAAGGCTTTACCTTCACCCACTACGCTTCTGGGTCAATGGATTTCATATGTGTTGCAATATTGAACTTTTCTTCTGCTGCCTTCACCTCCGTGCTTACTGTTTCAATCACTGAGAACCCCTTCTCCTGCCTCCAACATACTCCAACTTCTTGGACGCTCCATCTTCTTACCCTCCCTCAACCTTTTTATCTCCAACTGCCGTTGCAGCATTGACTGCCTCAGTCAGTCCACCCCTCTCACCCACTCCATCCTCTCACCCTCACAAAGCGTAGCCCTCCTCTCCAACCTCAACTTCACCATCAGTGGACAAATTTAGAGGGGTGCAGTGGTAATATGGCTCACTGACCTCTACGTCCCTTGTCCTCACCTTCCACCCCACTAATTTCTGGATACATTAGATTAGATTAGTTTACTTACAGTGTGGAAACACTGTCCACACCACCCGCTGAAGCGCAACCCACCCATACCCCTACATTCACCCCTTCACCTAACACTACGGGCAATTTAGCATGGCCAATTCACCTGATCTGCACACCTTTGGACTGTGGGAGGAAACCGGAGCACCCGGAGGAAACCCACGCAGATACGGGGAGAATGTGAAAACTCCACACAGTCAGTCACCCAACGCAGGAATTGAACCCAGGTCTCTGGCGCTGTGAGGCAGCAATGCTACCCACTCTGCCAGCATGCTGCCCATACCCACGGCATTATCCTCCACCATTTTCACCACCAACAGTCAGAACCCACTACCAAAAATATTTTTCCCTCCCCACCCCATCTGCATTCTGCAGAGACCATTTCCTTTGCAACTCCCTCATTAGGTCCATGCCCCCACACCAACTCAACCTCCATACCAGGCACCTTCCCTTGCCACCGTAGGAGATGTAAAACCTGCATCCACACCTCCCCCCCATCTCCATCCAAGGCCCTGAAGGATCATTTCAAATCTGGTGGAGATTTTCCTGCACATCTACCCACCACATTTGCTCCATCCATTGCTCTCGATGTGGTCTCTTCTGCATCGGGGAGACAGGACGCCGACTCATGGAGCGTTTTAGGGAACATCCCTGGGACACATGTACTAAACAATTCCATCACCCAGTGGCCAACCACTTCAAACTCCCCTCCCACTCTGCCCAGGACATGCAATTCCTGGGCCTCTTCCACTGCCAAATCAAACCCAGCCACCAACTGAAGGAAGAACATCTCATCTTCTGCCTTGGGACCCTACAACGACATGGCGTCAACACTGACTTTCCTGGTTTCCAAATTTCCCCTCCCTCCCCCATCCCAGATCCAACCCTCCAACTCGGTACCACCCTCTTGACCTGTCCTACCTGTCCATCCTCCTTCCCACCTATCTGCTCCACTCTGCCCACTGAACTGTCACAATTACCCCCCACCTGCATTACCTATCGCCTTCCCAGCTACACTTCCCCCAGCCCCATCCCCATCCCCCTAATTATCTCGCAGCCCACTTCCTCCTCCACATTCCTGATGAAGGGCCTCTCGACTCTCGGGCAGGAAATATCGACTCTCCTGCTCCTCAGATGCCGCCTGACCTGCTGTGGTTTTTCTAACACCACACTTTTTAACTCTGACTCTCCAGCATCTCCAATCCTCACTTGCTCCTAGTTGCTGAATCTTTTGAAGAGGTAACCAAGAAGATAAGTGAAAGCAGATTGGTTGATGCTGTCTACGTGGACTTTTGCAAGGTCTTCGACAAGGTTCTGCATGGTAGACTGGTTATTAAAGTCAGATCACCTGGGATTCAGGGCGAGCCTGCCAGTTGAATATAAAATTGGCTTGACGGTAAGAGTCAGAGGGTGGGTGGTGGAGGGCTGTTGTTTAGAATGGAAGCCTGTGACCAATGGTATGTTGCAAGGAAAGGTGCTGGGTCCACTATAGTTCATCATTTATATAAATAGGAGACACAGTTAGCATGTTTGCAGATTACACAAAAATTGGCAGTGTAGTAGACAGTACAATAGGATTTGATCAACTGGACCAGTGAGCTGAGGAATGACTGATGGAGTTTAATTTAGATAAATGCAAGGTGTTACATTTTTTAAATCAAATCAGGCAGGACTTACACAGTTAATGGTAGGATCCTGGGGAGTGTTGTCAAACAGAGACCTGGGGTGCAGGTACATAGTTCTTGAAAGTGACATTACAGCTAGACAGAGTGGTATTTGGTATGCTTATCTTTATCGGTCAGAGCATTGAGTATGTGAGTTGGGACACGATGTTATAAGCTGTACACGACATTGTTAAGGCCACATTTGGTGTACTGCATACAATTTTGTTTGCCCTGCTAAAGAAAGTATGATATAAAACTGGAAAGGGTACAAACAAAATGTACAAGGGTGTTACCAAGAATGGGGGGGTTTGAGTTATAAGGAGAGACTGGATAGGCTGGGACTTTTCCCTGTTCATTGATGTTGAGGGGCGACCTTGTAGAAGTTTGTAAAATCTTGGACAGTGTAGATAGGGTGAATAGCCAAGATCTCTACTCCAGGGTGAGGGAGTCCAAAACTAGAGGACATTGCTTTAAGGTGTGAGAAGAAAGATTTGAAAGGGACCTGAGGTGCAACTTTTTCACATAGAAGGTGGTGCATATGTGGAACAAGCTGCCAGAGGATGTGGTAGAGGGGGTACAATTGCAACATTTAAAAGACATTTGGAAAAGTACATGGATAATCATGGTTTAGAGTGATATGAGCCAATCACAGACAAATGGGATGAGTTCAGTTTAGGAAACCTGGTCAGCATGGACTAGTTGAGCCAAAGGGCCTGTTTCCATGCTCTGTGCCTTTATGACTCTGTGATATCTACTCACTTTCCTTTATCTAACTTGCTCATTACCTCCTCAAAGAATTCTAACAGGTTTGTCAGGCATGACCTCCCTTTGCCAAAACCATGTTCACTCAGCCCTATTTTACTGTGCACTTTCAAGTACACCGCAATCTCATTCTTAATAATGAACTCTAAAATCTTATCCATGACCAGAGTCAGGTTAACAGGCCTATCGTTTCCAATCTTCTGCTTCCCTCCCTTCTTAAACAAGGGTGTTACGTTAATCATTTTTCAGGCCTCTGTGATCCTCCCTGACTCCAGTGATTCCTGAAAGATCACCACCAATGCCTCTACAACCATCTCAGCTATCTCCTTCAGAATGCTAGAGTTTAATCCATCTGGTCCGGGTGACTCTTGTACCTTCAGGTTTGCAGTTTCTCCTTATTGCTGGCCACTATACTCACCCTTGAATCTCTTAAAGTTCTGGTATGCTGCTGGTGTTTTCCACTGTGAAAACTGATGTAAAGTATCTCATCAAATCCTCTGCTATTTCTTTATTCTCCATTACTGCTTCTCCAGTCTCATTTTCCAGCTGCCCAATGATCACTCTTGCCTCTCTCTAATCACTTATGTATCAAAAAGCACTTGCAATCTTCTTTGATATTACTCGCTGAATTGAATTGAATTGAATTGAATTGAATCGAATTTATTGTCAAGGGGACCAAGGCACAGTGAAAAGCTTTGTCTTGTGAGCAATACAGGCAGATCACATAGTTAGGTATCATAGATAGCAAATAATAGGTAAACAGTGGCAAAAACAAAAACACAGGTGCAGGCAAATGTTAAGAGTGTTTGAGCCCATTCAGTATTCTAAGTAAGGTAGAAACTTTTGCGAAACCAGATGGTCATAGAGTCATAGAGATGTACAGCACTGAAAGAGACCTTTCAGTCCAACTCATCCTTGCCAACCAGATATCTCAATCCAATCTAGTCTCACCTGCAAGCACCTAGCCGACATCCCTCCAAACCCTTCTTATTCATATAGCCATCCAGATGCCTTTTAAATGTTGCATTTGTACCGGCCTCCACCACATTCTCTAGCAGCTCATTCCATACACATACCATGCTCTGAGTGAAAAAGTTGCCGCTTAGGTCTCTTTTATATCTTTCCCCTCTCACCCTAAACCTATGCCCCCTAGTTCTGGACTCACCCACCCCAGGGAAAAGACTTTGTTGATTTATCCTATCTTTGCCCCTCATGATTTTATACCCCCTCTATAAAGCCCCTCATGAGGCTTCAGGGAAAACAGCCCCAGCCTGTTCAGCCTCTCCCTGTAGCTCAGATCCTCCAACCTTATAAATCCTTATAAATCTCTTCTGAACCCTTTCAAGTTTCACAACATCTTTTCTATAGGAAGGAGACCAGAAATGCATGCAATATTCCAACAGTGGCCTAACCAATGTATTGTACAGCCGCAACATGACCTCCCAACTCCTGTATTCAATACTCTGACCAATAAAGGAAAGCATGCCAAATACCTTCTTCACTATCCTATCTGCTGGGTAATCCAAGATGGAGGACGGGAAAAATTTCTGGCTGTAACAGCTGCTCCTTTATTGAGGTATTTTAGGTGTTGGAGGTGATTTCCTTGAATTCCAGGAGCAGCAATTAATGTTTTATATGCTGTTGCATCATTTTGGAACTTTGGAAAAAAAGTCAAAACAACAGCAGTGTTAAAAGGGAGAAAAACAGACAGAGGAAGCACATGGTAAGGTCAGCACAGAGGAGAGAGAGAGAAAGAAACTGACACCACAGTGTACCTGCACACTTACTGCCTTTGCTGTTTGAATTCATGTATTGCTGAACATCGGAGTTCATCTGGAAAAATTAACAAGCAGTGAACTTCACAACTGATCTTGGAGGAACTGTTTGGGCATAATCACAGCACAGAATCAGATAAGTGAATAGATTGAAGTGTGGCCTACAGAAAGTCTGCAATAGTGAGTAGAGGGGTTCTTTCTTGATTACATGTTTTTTGAGATATGTCTCTTGATTAAACTCAAAATATAAGCCATAACTACTAATTTAACTGGAGCAGTATTTTGTAGAGGAATAAGACGGTGTTATTTTCTGGGTCTGTAGATTGTGAAGGAGCAAAAATGGCCTTTCATAGAGTGATATGCGCTTCTTGTCAGATGTGGGAGTTTAAGGAGAGTTTACGGGTTACTGTGGATTATATCTGCAATAAATGCTGTTGGTTGCGAATCCTATCAGTTCAAATGGATCAGTTGGAGAGACATTTAGAGGCAATGAAGAATTTGCAACAGCAACAGTATGTGATGGATGGCAGTTATAGGAAGGGGAGAAAAGTTGCAGATACAGTCACATAGATGGGTTAACTCCAGCAAAGGTAAGAGTGGTAGGCAGTTAGTAAAGGAGTCTTCTGTGGCTAACCCCATTTCAAACAAGTATGCTGTTTTGGAAAATGTATGGGGAGTGATGGATTCTCAGGGGAATGTAGCATTGGAAGGGAAAAGGTTGAGATTCTGAAGGGAGGTTACAGAGGGTTAGGCAGAAATTTTAAAAAGAGGTCCTCGAGAGTAGTAATATCTGGATTACTCCCGGTGCTACGAGCTAGTGAGGGCAGGAATAGGAGGATAGAGCAGATGAATGCATGGCTGAGGAGCTGGTGTATGGGAGAAGGATTCACATTCTTGGATCATTGGAATCTATTTTGGGGTAGAAGTGACCTGTACAAGAAGGACGGATTGCACCTAAATTGGAAGGGGACTAATATACTGGCAGGGAAATTTGCTAGAGCTGCTTGGGAGGATTTAAACTAGTAAGGTGGGAGAGTGGGACCCAGGGAGATAGTGAGGAAAGAGATCAATCTGAGACTGGTACAATTGAGAACAGAAGCGAGTTAAACAGTCAGGACAGGCAGGGACAAGGTAGGACTAATAAATTAAACTGCATTTATTTCATGCGAGGGGCCTAACAGGGAAGGCAGATGAACTCAGGACATGGTTAGGAACATGGGACTGGGATATCATAACAATTACAGAAACATGGCTTAGGGATGGACAGGACTGGCAGCTTAATGTTCCAGGATACAAATGCTACAGGAAAGATAGAAAGGGAGGCAAGAGAGGAGGGGGAGTGGCGTTTTTGATAAGGGATAGCATTACAGCTGTGCTGAGGGAGGATATTCCCGGAAATGCATCCAGGGAAGTTATTTGGGTGGAACTGAGAAATAAGAAAGTGATGATCACCTTATTGGGATTGTATTATCGACCCCGCAATAGTCAGGGGGAAATTGAAAAACAAATTTGTAAGGATATCTCAGCTATCTGTAAGAATAATAGGTAGGTTATGGTAGGGGATTTTAACTTTCCAAACATAGACTGGGACTGCCATAATGTTAAGGGTTTAGATGGAGAGGAATTTGTTAAGTGTGTACAAGAAAATTTTCTGATTCAGTATGTGGATGTACCTACTAGAGAAGGTGTAAAACATGACCTACTTTCGGGAAATAAGACAGTGCAGGTGACTGAGGTGTCAGTGGGGGAGCACTTTGGGGCCAGCAACCCTAATTCTAATAGATTTAAATTAGTGATGGAAAAGGATAGACCAGATCTAAAAGTTGAAGTTCTAAACTGGAGAAAGGTCAATTTTGATGGTATTGGCAAGAACTTTCAAAAGCTAATTGAGGGCAAATGTTCACGGGTAAAGGGACGGCTGGAAAATGGGAAGCCTTCAGAAATGAGATAACGAGAATCCAGAGAAAGTATATTCCTGGTAGGGTGGAAGGAAAGGCTGGGAGGGATAGGGAATGCTGGATGACTAAACAAATTGAGGGTTTGGTTAAGAAAAAGAAGGAAGCATATGTCAGGTATAGACAGGATAGATCGAGTGAATCCTTAGAAGAGTATAAAGGCAGTAGGAGTATACTAAAGAGGGAAATCAGGAGGGCAAAAAGGGGACAGATAGAATTAAGGAGAATCCAAAGGGAATTTACAAATACACAAAGGACAAAAGGGTGAGTAGGGAGAGAATAGGGCCCCTCAAAGATCAGCAAGGCGGCCTTTGTGTGGAATCGCAGAAAATGGGGGAGATACTAAACGATACTGAAAAACAACCCTCTACCATAACCCTCTTTCTTCTTCTTTGAGCCAGCTCTGTATCCAAATGGCTAGTTCTTCCTGTGTTCCATGAGATCTCACCTTGCTCACCAGTATCCCATGGGAAATCTTGTTGAACACCTTACTGAAGTCCATATAGATCACATCTACTGGTCTGCCCTCATCAATCTTCTTTGTTACTTCCTCAAAAAGCTCAATCAAGTTTGTGAGATTGAGTTTTCCCATGATTTCCCATGCATAAAACCATGTTGACTATCCCTAATCAGTCCTTGCCTTTCCAAATACATGTACACCCTGTCCCTCAGGATTCCTTCCAACAAATTGCCCATCCACCAACGTCAGGCTCACTGTTCTATAGTTCACTGTCTTGTCCTTACCATCTTTCTTAAATAATGGGACCATGTTAGCCAATCTACAGTTTTCTGGCACCTCACCTGCAACTATAAATGATACAAATATCTCAGTAAGAGGCCCAACAATCACTTCCTTAGCTTCCCACAGAGTTCTCAGGTACACCTGATCAGGTCCTGGGGATTTATCCACTTTTATTCATTTCAATACATCCAGAACTTCCTCCTCTGTAACATGGACATTTTTCAAAATGTCACCATCTATTTCCCTACATTCTTTATCTTCCATATCCTTTTCCACAGTAAATATTGATGCAAAATACTCATTTAGCATCTGCCCCATCTCCTGCGGCTCCCCACAAAGGCCACCTTGCTGATCTTTGAGGGGCCCTATTCTCTCCCTACTCACCCTTTTGTCCTTAATGTATTTGTAAAAACCCTTTGGATTCTCCTTAACTCTATTTGCCAAAGCTGTCTCATGTCCCCTTTTTGCCCTCCTAATACATTCCTACTGCCTTTATACTTCTAAAGATTCACTCGATCGATCCTGTCTGTACCTGACATATTCTTCCTTCGTTTTCTTAATCTAACCCTTAAATCTAACCCTTAATTTCTTTAGTCATCCAGCAATCCCTATACCTACCAGCCTTTCCTTTCACCCTAACAGGAATATACTTTCTCTAGATTCTCATTACCTCATTTCTGAAGGCTTCCCATTTTCCAGCCATCCCTTTACTTGTGAACATCTGCATCCAATCAGCTTTTAAAAGTTCTTGCTTAATACAATCAAAATTGGCTTTTCTCCAGTTTAGAACTTCAACTTTTAGATCTGGTCTATCCTTTTCCATCATTATTTTAAAACTAATAGAATTATGGCCACATATGTTCAGGCTTCTATACCTTCTTCCCGATTGTAAAAGTTGTAGAAAAACATTGCCAGGGTTGGTTGGATCTTTAAGAATGCTGGTGGCCTTTCCTTGACAGCGGGCCTGGTAGATAGATTCTATAGATGGGAGGTTGGCCTTTGTGATTGTCTGGGCTGAGTTCACTACTCTCTGTAACCATCTCCAACCTTGATGTTGCCATAGCAGGTAGTGATACATCCAGACAGATGGATTACTCTGCTTACTACTAGCTTACTCTCATATTTCAACTTCTTCCCTTTATTGCCTTTTTATCTATCCTCTGCTGGTTTTCAAATGGTTCCCAATGCTCTATCTTCCCACTCACCTTCATCACATAGAATGCTTTTTCTTTTGCTTTTCTGCTGTCCCTGACTTGTTAGTCATGGTTAGCTTGTCCTCCTCATAGCTGAATTTCTGCTGTACCTCCTGAATTACCCTGGAAATTCTTGCCATTGCTGCTCCATTGTCTTCTCTGCTTGGATCCCCTTCCAATCAATTCTCGTCAGCTCCTCCCTCATATCTTTGCAGTTGCCTTTACTCAATAATAATAATACTGTTTCATCTGATTCCACCTTCTGCCTTCCTTCCAGCTACCAACCGGACTCATTCCTCCAATTGACCAATCAGGCTGTACCGTCTACTGGTGCTCACCTATCACTACCTCACTACTCTGCCCCTCTCCGCACCTAAAACCCTCAGCCACCACCCATCCCCATTTCTGATGAAGGGTTACAACCAAAATGTTGACTTCTCCACCTTCTGATGCTGCCTGGCTTGCTGTGTTCTTCCAACATCCTGCTTGTCTCCCTCTCAAACTGCAGGCTGAATCCTATCATATTATGGTCACTTTCCCCTCGGGGGTTCCTTCACATTAATCTCCCTAATCAAGTCTGCCTTATTATACATCACCAAATCCAAAATTGTCTGTCTCCAAGTGGGTTCGACCACAAGCTGCTGCAAGAAATTATCTTGTAAATATTGCACATATTTGTTTTCTTGACATCCACCACCAAGCTGATTTTCCCTGCATATTGAAGCCACCATGATTATTACACCATTATCTTTCTTATATGTCTGTTCTCTCTCCGAAGTTATTTTTTGTCCCACATCCTGATTACTGCTGGGAGGCCTGCGTGCAACTCCTATCAGCATTTTTTTTCTTTTGTAGTTCCTCAACTCTATCCTCATAAATTCTATACCTCCTGACTCTATATCACTTCTTGCTCTTGATTTAGTTTCATTTCTCACAAACAAAGCAACCCTACTCCCTCTGCATATCTGCTTGTTCTTTTGATAAATCATGTATCCTTGGGTATTTAGCTCCTGCCCTGCTCCCCTTGCAGCCATGTCTCTGTGACACCCACATCTTACCTGCCAATTTCGGTCAGTGCTATAAGCTCACTTGTTTTGTATAGGGCATGCAGTTAAGTCCAACACCCTCAGTCATGCATTGACTGCCCCCTTTCTCATCATTTTCCCCGTATCTGTCGCCCAGACCCTTTCCATACTGTCTGTTCTATTTTCCTTGTAATGATGAGCCCTCCCCATCATTAACATTTTCCATAACTTTCCTTGCAACTACTGTCTAGTTTAAAGCCGTATCCACAGCTCTAGTTACGCGATTCACAAGAACCCTGGTCCCAGTGTGATTCAGGTGGAACCCATCCCATCAGAACAGCTCCCTCCTTACCCAGTACTGGTGCTAATGTCCCATGATTTCAAAGTTGTTTCTCTCACACCAAACATTGGGCAATGCGTTTAGCTCTTTAATCTTGTTGAACTTGGGCCATTTTCCTTGTGGCTCAGGTTGTAATTCAGAGATTATTATCTTTTTGCTTCTGCTTTCTAATTTAGCCCTTAGTTACTCATATTTCCTCAGCAGAACCTCTTTCCTCTTACTACCTGATATGTCCATTACCTACTTGGACCCCCCCCCCCCCCCCCCCACCCCCCCCAACAACTGGATCTTTTCCCTCCTACTCCAAATTCCTCTGCAGCCAGGTAAGATATCCTGAACCTGGGCACCAGGCAGGCAATGTAGCCTTAAGGATTCTCAATTCTAGCCACAGAGAGCAGTGTCCATTCCCCTGACTATACTATTCCCAATTACAACCACATTTTCTTGTCTCCCTCCCTTTGAATGGTTTCCCTGTACCATGGTGCAGTTTGCTCATCCTCCTTACTTCCCAGAATCTCATCCATACAGGGAACAAGAATCTCAAACCTATTAGACTTGCTCAAGGGTTCCTTCAGCGCTACTTCCTGAATGCTCCTACCTGGCACAAGTTTAGTCACAGTCTCCTGTCCCTGACCACTGACTGAATTTGAGGTAGTTAATCTAAGGGTTTGACTGCCTCCTGAAACACACTGTCGGGAGTGTGGTGCTGGAAAAGCACAGCAGGTCAGGTAGCATCTGAGGAGCAGGAGAATCAATATTTCAGGCATAAGCCCTTCATCAGGAATCACAGTGCCCAGAGGAAACACAGTGCTCAGGTAACTCTCCTCCCTCCCTGATGTGTTGCAGTGTTTGAAGCTCAGACTCAAGCTCATCAACTGTGAACTCAATTCTTAATTTGATATTTAAAAATTCCCTTCTGGTCTTTTAGTTTGAAGCCTGTAAATTTGTCCCTTGTTCACCTTCAGTCTGAAAGTCACTTATAATAGATATCATTAACGAACCAATGATCTTCTGGTTTATCCATGATATCACTCTTTTATGTTAGCCCCAACACTGAGCTTCAATTTATCCTGTTAAAAACATTTATCAACAATGAACCAAAAAAAGCACCTAAAAAGTGCTTCCACCTACACCAAATTTCCAAATTGCCTCCAAATTCCCCGAACTATACACTATCTGGGGCTGTGCCTCATTATGAATGGATGTTTCATTCCTGACTGTGCAAAGCTCATTGATTGTGTCCTTTCAATGAGTCCTTGCTTAAATAGAGCTGTGCTGAGCTCTTTGTAAGCTCAAGAAAGCTTGGTTAAATTCGATCTTTTTGAAACATAAGCTCAATTGATTCTGGGAGAAGGGGATTAGCCTTGGTGCAGCCAGTTAAGCGGGTGGGCGAATAAGAAGAGGAGCCCTCCTAACTGAGAACTCAATGATTTGAGGTATCCCATGTGGAATGGGAACAAATTTGGCTACCTAACTTTGGATTTGCCCATAATAACTTTCCTTGAGAAGATACGAGTGAGCTGCTGTCTTGAACCATAAATTTGTCAAATGTAGGTTAAGGAAGGAATTCCAGGATTTTGTTTCAGTGACAGTAAAGGAATGGCAATATTACAGTTGTCCCGAACATGGTCAAAATGTTAGGATGGTAAATGAATTGGAGGGGAACTTGTAAGTGTTTTTTTTAAAACTCCGTCTATACCCCTTGTTCTCCTACATTGTAGAGTTTGCAGGTTTGGAACATGTTGGTGAATGAAACTTGACAAGCTGAAACAGTGGGTCTTGTAGGTGGTACGAGCTCCAAGCATCCAAAATGGAGAAAGTCAATATTTGAAATGTGTTTTTTTTTGGTGGTACAAATTGCATTTCCCAGGCAGGTGTGAAGCATTTTATCTCACCCCTAACAATATAGAATATTCTTTCATTGGACGTGAGAATCACTGGTATGGGGACTGCTGGTCAGCTTATCGCACACCAGCTCCCTAATACTGGGCTGATGTAGTGAGATGTGCTGGTATGAAAAACACAGGAGGCAGATGCTTCAGAGGCAAAGACAACTCTGATTTTATTAAAACAAGCAAAATTGAAACTATGTACAATAACATAAAAAGACAATGAATATTTCAAAAACCCCAATGTCATGGATCCAGCGAAGTGAGACTTATCTGATATATAGCTAGCACCCTAGTTAACCTTTGCAACTCCGAGTTGGTACTGTGGGTTTAAATTTACAGAGAGCTGTTAATTACTGGGTGACAGGGGAAAGGGGAGAGAGAGACAAAACGTTAGACCCGGGGTCCTATCCTGCTTCCCTTCCCTGGGGGTGTCCTGCACTGTCAGCCCCGAAGCCCACGTTTCCTAACTGAGCTGGGACAGAGGGTCTCGATGACCTTATGGTCACCCCTGAAGTGCATCCGTCCATAGTGTCATGCTGTAGCCGGGCTCTGCTGCGGATCAGGAGTGCAGATTCTTCTGTTGGCTTGGACGTCGCTGTTGACTTGGACGGTGGTGGATGTCGCAGGCGCAGCCCCGGTCCGTATCTCAGCTTTCCGGTCACTTCTCGTCAGTACGTGAAGGTTTGTGGAGGAGAAGATAGTTTGCTCTCTTTCTTTACCAGAGTCTGTGATCGTTGCAATCTGTGACTCACTGAGACTTGCTGTGGCTGATTCTCTCCACTCTGGCCGAACCTCTTGCTGAACTGAACATCCCTTAGAGATTGGAGTTCCCCAGTTTTCCCAACTAGCTGGAGAAAGTGAGGACTGCAGATGCTGGAGATCAGAGCTTAAAAATGTGTTGCTGGAAAAGCGCAGCAGGTCAGGCAGCATCCAAGGAGCAGGAGAATCGACGTTTCGGGCTTTTCCAGCAACACATATCAACTAGTGGGCCTTCTTATCTCCCGTCAAGTCTGGATTTGGTTGCTGAGCTGTTGTTCCTCCAAGCGACGCTCCGAAAGCTAGTGTGCTTCCAATTAAACCTGTTGGACTATAACCTGGTGTTGTGTGATTTTTAGGTTTGCATATCGTACATTGGTGTGGAATGTTCAGTATCTCTGCGTCTAAGCAAATTGATTAAAAGTTGAATGGTTTTGTAATCTTATTGGGTCCAGAATGTCTTTTATCATTTGATCTACAGGCTGTGTTCATTGTCTTTAGCTGAAGCTTTGTGGGAGTCATCCTTTCCCTTTACAAGCTAAACCCCTGTTCCAGACAGCTGCCCCTAGGCTTGCATATCTGGCTCAGCCAGGGGGCTCAGTGATTCTTAGTTCAAATGTGAATTCCACAAACTCAAGTCCCAACTTTAGAGGGTTTCAGTCCAAGGTATCTGATGGGGATTTTTGCCCACCTTACACTGACAAGGCCAGCATTTATTGCACACCACTAATTGCCTTTCAAAATTTGATAGTAAACTACCTTCTTGAAAGACAACAAGCTCTCTGACCTGTATACACCCAGAGTGCTACAAGGAAGAGGGTGGACGGTGGACAAGCTTTGGAGAATCAGGAGCTGAGTTACTTGTTCTAGGATTCTAAGCCTTGACCTGTTCTTATAACCACAATATTTATGATTGGTCTAGTTCGGTTTCTGATCAATGATAAATCTTAGGATGCTGATGGTGGCTGATTCAATGATGGCAATGCTGTTAAATGTCAAGAATATGTTGATGGATTCTCTCTTGTTGGAGATGGTCATTGCTTAGCACCTGTGTGGCACAAATATTACGTGTATCTGACCAGTCCAAACGTGAATGTTGTCCAGGTCTTGCTGCAAATGAACATGAACTGCAATATTTTCTAAAGAGTTGAAAACAGAAGTGCAAACTGTATAATCATCAGAACCTCCCCATTCTGACCTTATGATGAAGGGGAAGAAACTAATGAAGTAATTAAAGATGGTTGGCCCAAGGTCACTAGCTTGAAGAACTCCTAAATTAGGCTGGGATAACTGGCCTTCGACAAACAAACCATTTTCCTTCCTGACTCCGGCCAGTTCGCTTTGACTTCGATTTACAATGCTGCCTTGCTTTCAAGGACAGTTACTGTCAAGCAGTCTCAGGAATCCAACTCTTTTGACTCTATTTGGTTGAGTTGTCATGAATTCAAAAAACCCTCACAGAACTCTCATAGAAGTCCCCATAGAACCCAAAATGGGTGTTCTTGTGCAGTTATTCGTGAATAAGTGCTGCTTGACAGCACAATCAAGAATACCTTCCTTTATTTTGCTTATTACTTTTCTTCTGTTCTTTAATCTTTCACGGGATGTGGATGTCATTGGAGAGGCCAATGTTGCCTATCCTTTATTGCCATTGAGTTGAATGACTTGCTCAGCATTTTTAGAGGGCAGTTAAATGTCAACAAAATTGCTTGTTGGGAGTCACTTCTGGCCAGACAAGGTAAAGATGACACATTTCTTTCATAGAGGACATTAACCAAGTTAATTTTTACAACAACACATAGTTTTATGTTCATCATTACTGAACTAAGTTAATAGCTGAGGTTTATTAATTGATTTTAAATTTCACCAACTCTGATGGTAGTATTAGTCTGGACTTCAGGACTATTAGTTTAGTTATATTACCACGAGACTGTTTAGATTTGGAACAGTAGACTGATGGGATGGTAATTGGCTAAATTGCATTTGCCCTACTCTTTGTGGACAGGACATAACTGAAGAGATTTCCACTCTGTCAAGTTGTTGTCATTGTTGTAGCTGCCCTGGAACAGTTTGACTAATGATTCAATTAGTAATGGAATGCAACTCCTTAGATTTGTGACAGATTGGATGTTGTTGAATCCTATAGGCTTTGCTTTGATCAACCATGATCATGTTGAACAATGGTGCAGACTCGAAGAGTTGAATGGCCTAGTCCTACATCTATTTTCTATCTGTAATTGGCCATTTCTTGATATCATGTAGTGTGAATTGGCATAAGACAGGCATCTGTGATGCTGAGGACCTCAGGAGTAGTCTCAGCTATATCACCTACCTAATAATTCTGGCTTACAGATGCTTCAACTTAATTTTTGCACGAATGAGCTGGGCCACGCTATCACTTCAGATGATGATGTTGGGGACGCTCCTTTACTTGTTTAATTGTCTATTATCTTCACTTGCCACAGCATGTGACAGGACAATAGAGCTTTGCAGTGATTCCTTTGCAGCAGCATTGCAATATTTGTCCATTGCATACTGCTTCCACTATTTAAATGATGCATATAATCCAGTGATGTAACTTCACTAGGTTCCCAGTTGATTGTTAGGTATGCTTGCTGCTGCTTCTGACATGCTCTCCTGGACTCTTTACTGAACCAAGGTAGATCAGCAGACTTGATGTTAATGTAGAAAGAAGGATATGGCTTTGTGATAGGCTGTGTGTCCGTTTTTGTAGTAAATCTGTTAGAGGAAGGTTCGTGCAGAACAAAGAGAATTTGTATGAATTAACAAATGGCTATTCTTACACAAAGAAAGAGGCAGTTATCTCCATCTCGGAAAATATTAGAATAGACTCTGATCCTCTGTAATTATTGATCTGAATAGAATGTTTTACAACATAAAGTGTGCAGAACCCCTAATGTCATAATTTTATTGTAAGGAAAAATGTCATCATGTTAAATTAACCAATCAGATTGACATTAACCCAAGGTTGCCTTATTCCTTCTGTTATGGACCAGGCCAGACCCCTTCAAAACATTTCAAGAAAGTACCCCAAACCCTAACATTGCCAGTTGTTTTGAGCAGGTGTAGCACGGTTATTTCAGGAGGGATGCAGTTGGCCAAACCACATAGTTTTAAACAAAACAGACTTTATTTACAAGATTACCGAATGAAACACAAACAAAAGAGAACAGAATACTGACTAACTTAACCTATCCGAAAACCCAACAGATCATCCCAACTTAATGATGCTGTTTCAAATAGTTGCAACAATCCCCATAAACACACCTTGGTGAAAAAAGGTCATTTCAAACATAGGGTCTTACAGGAGAGATGTCACAGAGAGAGATTCAGCATGGACCTGTTTCTTTGAGTCCAGCAGCTTCAAAACTACCTGACTGCTTTCAGTGAATAGCGAGACTGGTAAAAACCAAACCAAAACAGGGAAAAGCTGAGCTGGGAGAACTGGCCACTCCCCTTTCAAGTTTTCTTAAACTTGAAAGCCTTTTACCTGAGGCAGTATCTGATACCTATAATCAAACTGGCCCTAAAACCCATCCAAACCCAGACGTTTTGGAGTTGTGTCATTTACGACCTCTCTTGAAAAAACCAAGGACAACATAACTTTGTTAAAGGAGCAGCGTCGTCACACCATCCTGCTTAAAAAAAATGAACAATCAATATCCAAGGATGGCTTCATTTAAATCCCCTTAATCTTAAACTGTTAGTGCTCTACACCACACATATACATGACATTGACAATAAACACGCAGCCATACACTACTACAGTTTGTTTCAGTCTGGTACACACCTACCTCCAAATGCCTCCATTTCTCATTCAAGTCTTGACAATGCATCGGCAATCACATTTTCTTGTCCTGCCATATGCACAATTTTCAATTTGAATGGCTGTAACAATGAGCTCCAGCTGAACAGTCTGGCATTTTTGTCCTTAAATTTCTCCACAAACTTCAATGGGTTGTGGTCAGTGTATATGATTGTCTCAGATACATTACTGATAACGTAAACATTGAAATGTTGTAAAGCAACACCAATCTCAAAGTCTCTTTCTCAACTTTCAAATATTTCTGCTGATGAATGTTCAGTTTCCTGGAGAAATACCCAATAGGTCTTTCTATCTTCTCATTGTCTTCCTGCAAGAGCAGACCACGGACACCCACATCACTTGCATCGATAGCCACTTTGAATGGCTTTGCGCAAATAGGTGTGGATAATACTTGGGCAGTGGTTCACACAGCTTTAAGGCTGTCATATGCTTTCTGACAGTCTGCTGTCCACTGAAACCTCTGGCCTTTCTTTAGCAATTCAGTGAATAGAGCAGCCACACTGCTAAAGTTTGGTCCAAATTTTTAATAAAATCTACTCAATCCCCGGAACTGTAGTACTGTTCTTATTGTTGATGGTGTGGGAAACTTCACAATTACATTTGTTGTTGCATCCCATGGGTCCATTTGTCCTTGTCCAATAACATGGCCCAGGAAGGTGATTCAGGCTTTGGCAAGTTCACTTTTATCCAGGTTTATCACCAAGCCTGCCTTTGAAGTCAATCGAACAAGTCTGATAAGTGTTGCAAATGTTCCTTCCATGTCTGATGAAAAATCACCAGCTCATCTCTATAGACGACACAGTCAGGTAATCCGGCAATTACCTTATTGGTTAGTCTCTGAAATGTGGCTGGAGCATTTTTCATACCAAATGTCATGACTTTAAACTGATACAGTCCCTTCGGCATTACGAAAGTGAAAAATTGTCTTTGCCCTTTCGGACAAAGGTACTTGCCAGTATCCTCTGAGCAAGTCCAACTTAGAAATATAAGTTCCTTGTTCTACCTTTATAACAGTCTTCCAAACGTGGAATCGGATTTGTATCAGTCTTTGTAACTGCATTAACTTTGCGATAGTCCACACATAACCATTGGGTACCATCTGGTTTTGGCACCATTACTATGGGAGAACTCCAGTCACTGTGGTTCACTTCAGTTATGTCATCTTGGAGCATGTGTTTAGAGGGTTATGCCAAGAAGCATGTTGCTTAATCGGAACAGCATCTCCTACATCTACATCTGTGATGTTATATGGCCTACTTTATTGCAAGAAAACATCAGAGATTTTTAACTTCTCTTTTCCCTTCAATGGTTTCCTTCTTACTCTGTGGTATGTCATCCTTATGATCTTCACTGAGATCTACCTTTCCCTTTCCATGTGAGAATTTCTCTTTTCCCCAATTCCTATTCCTAATGGACTGAAATTGATTTTGGAAGATTTGCTATATTTTTAATGCCCTTTTCCACCCTGCCAAAATTACTTTGTTTGATCCTTTCAAATTCAATGTAAGTTTGACTAGGGTCCCGCATTCGGTTCGTGAAACATTGCCTGTAGGTTTCTGGTACAAGCTCCTGTGCACTTAAAATGACTTTCTTCACCTCCTCATGCACCCCAGACACCTCACTCGCTCTACCTCCAATTTTGTTTGGATCAACAAAACCCACATGGTCACTAGCCACTGCATTTGTTTAGCCACCTTTTCAAATGAGATGAAAAAGGCTTCCACATCCTTCCCAACAGATTTAGGCAATGCTTGAAAATATTTAAACAGCTTCTCATCAGGTCTTTGGCTACCATGGGTTTGCTCATCCTCACTCTCTTCCTCACTCAGCTTACCATCTCAGCCTTCATCTCCATTCTTTTAAGGTGACTTTCCTGTCTAAGTGCCAATTTCTGAAGTTCAAACTCCCTCTCTTTCTTCATTTCAGCTCTCTCCTTTTCTCTCTCTTCTGCTTTTGAGCGTAATTCAAACTGTTTCGTTTCTGTTGCTCTTTCCTTGTTTTTGCCTCTAATTCAAACTACTTGATTCCTAATTGAACTTTAGATATCTCTGAAGATTCTGACAGCATTTCCAGCAAATGTGAATGCTGAGCTATTGCTGTAATTACCTCTCCTTTCCTCACGGAAGGAGGCAGCTCCAACTTCAGCTTCTCAGCTAATTCCAGCAGCTTGGACTTGATCATCTTTTGCAAAATCCCCCAGCTGACTTCTTCTACCCCAGAAAACTCTAGGTGACTGAAAGAACCATTGCTATCCCAAGCATTGTTTAAACCAACTGAATTCAACACCCAGAACAAAAGAGGAGAAAGTGAGGACTGCAGATGCTGGAGATCAGAGCTGAAAATGTGTTGCTGGAAAAGCGCAGCAGGTCAGGCAGCATCCAAGGAACAGGAGAATCGACGTTTCGGGCATCAGGCCTTCTTCAGGAATCATTCCTGAAGAAGGGCTGATGCCCGAAACGTCGATTCTCCTGTTCCTTGGATGCTGCCTGACCTGCTGCGCTTTTCCAGCAACACATTTTCAACCCAGAACAAAAGACACAAACAACTACCACTCACTGCCTTCAAGTCCAGCAACCCTAACCACAAAGCAGAATGGGAGAACAAATTCCGCAAAGAGCCCCCAATCTGTTATGGACCAGGCCAAACTCCCTCAAGACATTTCAAGAAAGTAGCCCAGACTCTAACTTTACTAGCTGTTTTAAGCAGGTATAGTGTGGATATTTCAGGAGAGATGCAGTTGCTCAGCCGCAGTTTTAAACAAAATGGAATTTATTTACAACATTATCAAATGAAACAACAAACAAAAGAGAACAGAATACAGAATAACTTAACCTATCCAGAAATTGAACAGATTGTCCCAACTGCTCCAAACACTTGCATTAATTCCCATAAACACCCCCTGGCACAAAAGCTAAAATCAAACACAGGGTCTTACATAAGAAATTTCAGAGAGAGAAGATCAGCATGGACCTACTTCTTTGGGTCCAGCAGCTTCAAAGCTGCCTGACCGTTTTCAGTGAATAGCCAGACTAAACCAGAGAAAACTCGAACTGGGAGAACTGGCCACTCCTCTTTCATTGCACAAGTATTTTTTTTTAACTTGAAAGTCTTTTACCTGAAGCAGAATCTTGTTATCTATAATCAAACTGGCCCTAAAACCCATCCAAACCCAGACTGTTTGGAGTCTGTGTCTTTTATGACCTCTCTGAAAAAAAACCAAGGACAACATAACCTTGGTAAAGGAGCAGCATCGTGATGCTTCCTTCTACTGTAAAACCCTGGTAAAGTCCTATCGCTACTATTGTGTCATCAGAAAACAGCTTGTCCTCCAGTCCAACTCAATTGAGCTGATTTTTATTTTGTTAAGGTGACAGGCATCACACTTTGAGGCTTTTCCTGAACCAGAGATCCTGCCTCCCTCCCGGAGGAGTCTGCCTACATTAGATTGTCTGGAGACATTTATAGTATGGGCTGAAGACGTGTCCACTCTTCCAAAGGCAGGCTGAAGTGACACCAGAATACGATGCATGGTGAGACTAGCTCGTTAGAAGGTCTATCAGCATTTGTTGGGAAGTAGCCTCTTTCGTACTTATGCCCTCCAGCCCTGACCCATCCATGCCCCCAGATATCTCCCATGTCCACCTCCTTTCAAGCTATGCAGTTATATTTCAATAGGACTAGCTTGCACAGATAGTTAGATGCATATATTTCCAGATTAGTTCATTGTGACTGTTTGACTGGGCTCCATGAATAGTAAATGGACTCAGCCTGTCAGGATCACCAAGATTGGTGGTATTGTGGACAGTGAAGAAGGTTGATCAGCTGGATCAGTGGGCTGAGAAATGGCAGATAGATTTTAATTTAGGTAAGTGTGAGGTGTTGCATTTCAATAAGACAAACAGGGCAGGATTTACATTGTTGATGGTAGGGTTCTGGAGAGTGTTGTCAAATAGAGAGACCTAGTTCAGGTTCAGGTACATAGATCTTTAAAAGTGGGGTCACAAGGGTGGGAAAGAAGGCACTTGGCATGGTTGCTGTCATTGGTCAGAGCACTATGTTGTGGGATTGCATTCAAATAACGACCAAAATCAGTGAGTGGCGAAAATAGCTTCTTCCTTCAGCAATCACAAGTAACACAAGTGCAACATGGCAATAGAACCCTGAAATACAATTCTTACAAAAGCTTCTTTATACACATTTCTTACATATATCATGTGGTCTTACAAATAAAATTCCATTACTATGGTGCGACATTGTTTTATCTATAGTACACAAAAGTTTGAGGGGTTTCTGTCCTGGGACACAAAACTGGGTTAAAACATGTGCAAAATGCTGGCAGCTACTCTTGATAGGATTTAAGAATGTCATAGAAGCATCGAGTCGTAGAGAAGTGTAGCACAGAAACAAACCCTTCAGTCTAATGCGTCCTTGCCGACCCAATACCTTAACCTAATTTAGTCTGACTTGCCAGCACTTGACTCATATACCTCTAAACCCTTCCTATCCATATACCCATCCAGAATTCCTTTAAATGTTGTCATTGTTCCAGCCTTCACCACTTCCTCTTGCAGCTCATTCCATACATGCACCACCCTCTGCATGTAAAAGTTGCCCCTTAGGTCCCTTTTAAGTTTTTCTCCTCTCACTTTAAACCTATGCCCTCTAGTTCTGGACTCCCTCCCCCAAGGAAAAAGACTTTGCCTACTTACCCTATCCATACCCCTCATGATTTTATAAACCTCTATAAGGTCACCCCTCAGCCTCTGATGTTCCAGGGAAAACAGCCCCAGCCAGGTAGTAAAAGAGGGGGAGGTCTGGCATTATTAGTCAAGGATAGTATTACGGTGGCAGAAAGGATGTTTGATGAGAACTCGTCCATTAAGTTAGTATGGACTGAGGTTAGAAACAGAAAAGGAGAGGTCACCCTATTGGGACTTGTCTGTAGACCCTCCGAGAAGTGCCAGAGATGTAGAGGGAATGTTTGCAAAGATGATTCTGGATAGGAGCAAAAGTAACAGGGTAGTTGCTATGGGGGATTTTAACTTTCTGAATATTGACTGGAAACGCTATAGTTCAAGTAACTTAGATGGGTCTGTTTTTGTCCAATGTGTGCAAGAAGGTTTCCTGATACAGTATGTAGATAGGCCAAGAGGTGAAGCCACATTGCATTTGGTACTGGGTCATGAACTGGGCCAGGTGTTAGATTTGGAGGTAGTTGAGCACTTGGGTGATACTGACCACAATTCGGTTAGGTTTACTTTAGTGATAGAAAGGGAGAGGTATCTACCGCAGGCAAGAGTTATAGCTGGGGGAAAAGGCAATTATGATGCGATTAGGCAAGATTTAGGATGCATAGGATGGGGAAGGAAACTACAGGGAATGGGCACAATTGAAATGTGGATCTTGTTCAAGGACCAGCTACTGCATAGCCTTGATAAGTGTGTACCTGTCAGACAGGGAGAAAGTTCTCGAGTGAGGGAACCATGGTTTACTAAAGAAATTGAATCTCTCATCAAGAGGAAGGAAGCTTATGTAAAGATGATGCAGTTTGTAAATTTTTGCTTTAAATTCTGTGTATTAGGAGCCCTCCACTATCACCTGATGAAGGAGCGTCGTTCCAAAAGCTAGTGTGCTTCCAATTAAACCTGTTGGACTATAACCTGGTGTTGTGTGATTTTTAACTATGTAAAGATGAGTTGTGAAGGCTCAGGTAGGGCACTTGAATGTTACAAGTTAGCCAGGAAGGACTTAAAGAGGGAGCTAAGAAGAGCCAGGAAGTGACATGATTATAAATCATGATTATAAATGGCAGGTTGGATCAAGGAAAACCCCAAAGCGTTCTATAGGTATGTCAGGAATAAAAGAATGACTAGAGTAAGATTAGGGCCTGTAAAGGACAGTAGTGGAAAGTTGTGCATAGAGTCCGAAGAGATAGGAGAGGCGCTAAGTGTATATTTTTTATCAATATTCACAAAGGAAAAAAATAATGTTGGCAAGAAGAATTCTGAGATACAGACTAGAGTCATAGAAATGTACAGCACGGAAACAGACCCTTCGGTCCAACCCGTCCATGCCGACCAGATATCCCAACCTAATCTAGTCATACTTGCCAGCACCTGGCCCATTTCTCTCTAATTCATGTACCCGTCCAAATGCCTTGCAATTGTACCAGCCTCCACCACTTCCTCTGGCAGCTTATTCTATACACGTACCACTATGTGCACGAAAAGGTTGTCTCTTAGGTCTTTTTTAAATCTTTCCCCTCTCACCCTAAACCTATGCCCTCTCGTTCTGGACTCCCCCATCCCAGGCAAATTGGTGTTAGCAATTCTGGAAAGTGAGAAAATAGGTAAGTGCCCTAGGCTCGATTGGATTTATCCTAGGATTCTCTGGGAAGCTAGGGAGGAGATTGTAGAGCAATTGGTTTTGATCTTTATATCGTTATTGTCTACGGGAATGGTGCCAGAAGACTAGAGGTGAGCAAATATTGTCCCCTTTTTCAAGAAGGGGAGTAGAAACAACCCTGGTAGTTATAGACCAGTGAGCCTAACTTCGGTTGTGGGTAAAGTGTTGGAAAGGATCATAGCAGATAGGATTTATAATCATCTAGAAAGGAATAATTTGATTAGGGATAGTCAACATGGTTTTGTGAAGGGTAGGTCATGCCTCACAAATCTTCTTGAGGTCTTTTACCAGTCAAACAGGTAGATGAGGGTAAAGCAATTGACGTGGTGTATATGGATTTCAGTGAAGTGTTTGATAAGATTCCCCATGGTAGGCTATTGCACAAAATACAGAGGCATGGGTTTGAGGGTGTTTAAGCGGTTTGGATCAGAAATTGGCTAGCTGCAAGAAGACAGAGGGTGGTGGTTGATGGGAAATGTTCATGTTAGAGTTCAGTTACTAGTGGTGTACCGCGAGGATCTATTTTGGGGCCACTGCCGTTCGTCATTTTTATGAATGACCTGGATGCGGGCATAGAGGATGGATTAGTAAATTTGCACATCACACTAAAGTCGGTGGAGTTGTGGACAGTGTGGAAGGATGTTGCAGGTTACACAGAGACATAGATAAGCTGCAGAGCTGGGCTGAGAGGTGGCAAATGGAGTTTAATGTAGAAAAGTGTGAGGTGATTCACTTTGGAAGGAGATACAGGAATAAAATGTACTGTTCCAGACAGCTGCCCCTAGGCTTGCATATTGCCTAGTCTGTCTCAGCCATAGAGCTCAGTGACTGTAGTTCAAATGTGAATTCCACAAACTCATGTCTCAAGTTCAGAGGGTTTTAGTCCAGGGTATCTGATGGGAATTTTTGCCCCACCATACACCTCCTAACTCCTATACTCAATGCTCTGACCAATAAAGGAAAGCATACCAAACACTGTCTTCACTATCCTATCTGCTTGAGACCCCACTTTCAAGGAACTGTGAACCTGCACTCCAAGGTCTCTGTTCAGCAACACTCCCCAGGACCTTACCATTAAGCTCTGATTGGCCTAGTCTGTCCGGTCTGCTTGCATAATTAAGAGGTGTTAGTCCCTTTGCCTTTTAAGTTTGGAAATGTTAGTACAAAATACTAGATCTATATGCTCTAAAGAAGTTAAAATTGTAACCACGCTTATTAAAAGAATAAAGGGTATTAAACTGATAACCACAGCTGGACTGTGAGATTTGTTTGCTATTTGCCAGTGTGTTTTATTCATTCATGTAATTTCACATAAGTGCTGTTTTGACAGTTAGTTTCTGAAAGGGATAATGACCCAATTAAAAGGTATTTAATAAGTACATACTAAATGAGGAAACTGTTTGGTGCTTCAGGTCAGAGAGACGGTTGGTAAGGACTGATTAATGTTGTAATATTTCCATAGTTTCAGGAAGGCATGTTGGCAGGGTTGGTGTTGTTCTGAATATGCTATACTTATTCAGAGGTAAATAGGCCTAAAAACTGCTTGTAGTAAGGGTTGATAAGGTGTGAAAACACAGTAATGGGATTGATAGGGTTATTTTGATTAGGAAGGGTTGTTTTAATTTGGTCTATCTTATGATTATAAAATATACTACAAAACCATGGTTTTATGAATGAATGAATTAAACCGTGTTGTTGTAGGGAGTTATGAATGAATGAAATGGAAACGCAGTGTTCACAGGCACGTGGATTAGTGAAGGAGTTGTGAATCAATAAACATAAAGTGCTTGTGAGTGGGTTAGTGAAAAGACCTAGAATATAATATCTCACAATATGTAGGTGATGGGATATCATGTTGTGGTTGTACAGGACATTGGTGAGGCCACTTTTGGACCACTGCATACAGTTCTGGTCACCTTGCTAAAGAGAAATAAGACTTTAAAATCTGAACTTTTCCCTTTTAGTTTGGATAAAGATTTTAAGATCTGGATTTTTTTTTCTTTTGGCTCTGTTTCTTTTTTTTTCTTTTTTTTGAATACTGCTTACGTATTTTAAGATAGCACTATAGGATGGCAACTTTTAACACATTTTACTGTACTTTCTCTAGTTCTAATTCTAAGGTTCCCTATGCTTTATGACTCTTCTGAGATGCCACAAAATAATTTCTGAGCAAAACTGGCCTGATTCCACAAAAATAGTGTGAACCAGAAAAGGCAAGCGTGCAGGAGATAGTGGGGACTGCGGATGCTGGAAGTCGGAGTAGATAAAATGTGGAGCTGGAAAGGCACAGCAGGTCAGGCAGCCTCAAAGGAGCAGGAAATTTGATGCTTGGGCTTGGGACCCTTTGTGCATTCACTTCTCGCACCCTAATCTCTGTTGGAAATGGGAATGGTATCACAAAGCTGGTTCCTTTTTTCTACAAGCTGTTCCTTTTCTCAAGGATACTATGTCCTTGTTTGCTTTCAGAAAGGTCGTAAAAGCTCGCGGTGCCAATTAGACTGGTTTGGTACAGAGATTAAATGGTATTGAGAGGCCTTTTTGTTTATATGTAAACAGATAAGACTTCAGGCCAATGTGGTCATGTTTTGGAAGTGACCTGTATAATGAAAGTGGAGTGGTCAGCTCTCTCGCTAAGCAGCTCAGTTCAGTCCATAACAAGTTGGGAGTTCAACAGTGAGCTGTGTGGAAACTTTCTCTCCTTCTGCCCTTCTAACATCAATCTGTAAGCATCTGTTCCATTTGTTTTACTGTGATTTAAGGGGGTTTACTTATTGGAATTGTTGTGTATATTCGGAACAGCATAATTAAGTCTAATTTGGATACACTGAGTTCTGTAGAGGTTCTTTATTCTGTTCTTTGTGTTTCATTGTGTAATTTTGTGAATATAGTTCTGTTTGTTTAAAACCTGTTAGTCAACCAAGCTAGCTCTGGGTAATTTTCACTGTTCACTTACTGAAACAAATTGCAAAGTTATGGTCTGGGTTGCCTACTCAAGAATGTTTTGAGTGGTCTGGACTCGTCCATAACACAAATTTTGAATGACTCACTAGTTTTAAAGCTCTCTCACAACTTCTCTTCCAACAAACAGGCATGAAAATCCATATTTGGGTGTTGACGTTTTTTACTATCTTCCTTACTGCCATTTTAGTAGTTTAATCATGCAAATTGGAGGAGTTGACACCTGTTGTTCAAGCTGGTATTATCTCAGTGTTGGAGCATCGTAGGTCAGTAATAAATGCATTCAATCTGGATATTCCTAGTGTAGTTAAGCTAGGATTTTTATGGTCTTAATTCATTCAGGGAGTGGAGTTCACTTACTTGAAATCCAAGTAAGTTGTAGCAAGTTCCATGAAAGAACTCTGCCATGGCCCTGGGCGGTTCCTTCCACTAAGCAAAAGTGAGTACTGCCGATGCTGGAGATTAGAATCAAGAGTGTGTTGCTGGAAAAGCACAGCAGGTCAGGCAGCATCCAAGAAGCAGGAGTATCGATGCTTCTGGCAAAAGCCCTTTCCTGATGAAAGGCTTTTACCTGAACCATCAACTCTCCTGCTCCTCATATGCTGCCTGACCTGCTATGTTTCTCAGGGAATCTTATGATAAGCTCGATGTAATTGCTTGGTACGATCACGACCTTCCTGCTTTCACACCTTGCACAGCAAAATTAAAACCCAGTTGCACACACAACCTCAGACAAAGCAAGCCAAGAACTGCCCTCACTCTGGTGGGGCTTGCCTCTGAACTTGAAGAATTGGCACAGAAGAAAGCATGATTCCAGGATGAAGATCTTGAGGCATTGGTGAACGTTCGTAATTGAGTTAGTGTTGTCTCCCATGTGAAGAGGGATGCTCAGCAGTGGAGGAAGGCCAATGATTTTCCATGTTCCACAAGGGTAAGTCCCACGTTTGCTCTTCTATCTCACAATCTCAGGGTCAGCACTCACTCTGCCACAGCACATGCATCTCACCAAGGCTGATGAACGAAAATAACCGTGCGTCAAGTGCTTGAAGTCAAATCATCCTCTGCAACTACTTCCCTTACTTACCCATTACATTTCTTACTGACTCAGCACTCCTTCCACTTGTACATAATCACCATCTTCTCATATCCACTTCCATCATTCACAATCCCTCCCTTTGACTCACTACAGAAAAAACTAGCTCTCAACCAGGTCAAAAGGTCCAAGGTTGTTAGGGAATGGTGTGCAGTTGACATTAGGCTGCTCACTTCCATTGATGACAAGATAGTGAAGTTGGCCAGTGTAGTATACATTTGGTTTGGCGTATTGCCACATATACCTGAGTACAGTGAAAAGCTTTGTTTACAAGGCAGATTATCGTAAGCAAGGCAGACATATCAGAGAGTGAAAAGAAAACTTGGACAGAAGTATTGCACAGAACGTGCACTAAGTAAGATCAACATTAGGAGAAAGTGAGGACTGCAGATGCTGGAGATCAGAGTTGAAAAGTGTGGGGCTGAAAAAGCACAGCTGATAAGGCAGCGTCCGAGGAGCAGAAACAAAGACAATTTACAGCCTAGGAACAGGCCCTTCTGCCCTCCAAGCCTGAGCTGATCCAAATCTTCCCGCCTCAGGCGACTGACTGTGTGGAGTTTGCACGTTCTCCCCGTGTCTGCGTGGGTTTCCTCCGGGTGCTCCGGTTTCCTCCCACAGTCCAAAGATGTGCAGGTCAGGTGAATTGGCCATGCTAAATTGCCTGTAGTGTTAGGTAAGGGGTCGATGTAGATGTAGGGGTATGGGTGGGTACGCTTCGGCGGGGCGGTGTGGACTTGTTGGGCCGAAGGGCCTGTTTCCACACTGTAAGTAATCTAATCTAATCTAATCTAATCAAATCTACTGTTGAAACCTATCACTCAATCCTAAGCATCTGTATCCCTCTGCTCCCCATATGCTCATGCATCTGTCCAGAAGCACCTTAAATGAATCTACCGTGCCTGCCTCTACTACCTCTGCTGGCAATGCATTCCATGCACCTACCACCCTCTGTGTAAAGTACTTGCTGCACATATCCCCGTTAAACTTTTCACCTCTCACCTTGAACGCGTGACCTCTCATTAATGAATCCTTCACTCTGGGAAAAGGCTTATCTCCG
Organism: Chiloscyllium punctatum; assembly: GCF_047496795.1. Classification (NCBI taxonomy): domain Eukaryota; kingdom Metazoa; phylum Chordata; class Chondrichthyes; order Orectolobiformes; family Hemiscylliidae; genus Chiloscyllium; species Chiloscyllium punctatum. The sequence continues at coordinate 95,952,580 of NC_092739.1, read as the reverse complement.
TCCACCCTGTCTATACCCTTCACAATTTTGTAGACCTCACTCAGCTCCTCCCTCAATCTCCTTTTCTGTAATGAAAACAATCCTAACCTACTCAACCTCTCATCATAGCTAGCACCTTCCATACCAGGTAAGAGCCTCATAAACTTTCTCCGCACTCTCTCCAAAGCGTCCACATCCTTTTGGGAATGTGGTAACCAGAACTGTACATAGTATTCTAAATGTAGCCAAAACAAAGTCTTGTACAATTTTAACATGACCTGCCAGCTCTTATACTCAATATCCCGACTGATGAAGGCAAGCACACCATATGCCTTCTTGTGCATCCACCTTCAGGGTACAACGGACTTGAACTCCCAGATCTCTCTGCTCATCAATTTTTCCCAAGGCTCTTCTGTTTACAATATAGTTCTCTCTAGAATTAGACTTCCCAAAATGCATCACCTCACATTTGCCTGGACTGAACTCCATCTGCCACTTCTCTGCCCAACTCTCTAGCCTAGCTATATTCTTCTGTATTCTTTGACAGTTCCCTATGCTTTCTGCTACTCCACCAATCATTGTGTCATCTGCAAACTGACTGATCTGACTAACAATGCCCTGTTCCTGATCATTAATGTATATCACAAACAACAATGGTTCCAGCACTGAACCCTGTGGAACAACATTGGTCACCTTTCTCCATTTGTCCAACTACTACTCTCTGCCTCTTGTTATTAAACCACTTCTTTATTAACCTAGCTAGAACGCCCTGCACACCATGTAACTTCACTTTCTCCATTAGTTTGCCATGGAGAACTTATCAAATGCCTTACTAAAGTCCATGTTTCTGACATCCACAGCCCTTCTTTCATCTATCAACTTGGTCACTTCCTCAAAGAACTTTATTAAGTTGGTAAGGTACGATCTACCCCGCACAAAACCATGTTGTCTATCACTGATAACCCCATGCTTTTTCAAATATAGATAGATTTTATCCCTCAGTACCTTCTACAGCAACTTTTCCATCATTGACTCTAGGCTCACTGGTCTGTAGTTACCTGGAATATCCCTACTACCTTTCTTGTACAGAAGTCAACATGAACAACACCCCAGTCCTCCGGCACCTCACCTGTGTTTAAAGATGCTACAAAGGTATCTGTCAAGGCCCCAGGTATTTCCTATCTCACCTCCCTCAGCAACCTGGGATAGATCCCATCGGTCCTGGGGATTTGTCCACCTTAATATCCTTCAGCCTGCCCAACACATCTTCCCTCCTTACGTCAACATGATCCAGAGTTATCAAACTTCTATCTCTAATCTCAACCTTCATCATGTCCCTCTCCTCAGTGAACACTGATGCAAAGTAACCATTGAGAATCTCACCCATTTTCCCAGGTTTGACACAGAACCTTCCTTTCTTATCCTTTAGTGGACCAACCCTTTCTCTAGTTGCCCTCTTGCTTCTTGCATAAGCATAAAAGGCCTTGGGATTCTCCTTAATTCTTCTTGCTAAAGCTATCTCGTGACCCCTTTTAGCCCACTTGATTCCTCGTTTAAGATTGGTCCTACTCTCCCGATATTCCTTCAAAGCCCGTTCTGTTCTTAGCTGCCTGGACCTTTCATACACTTCCCTTTTCCTCTTGGCTAGTTGCACGATTTCTCCTGTCATCCACTGTTCACGAATCTTGCCTTTTCTATCCCTTGTTTTCAAAGGGACATGCCTATCCTGCACTATCTTCAAAATAGCTTTGAAAACCTCCCACATATTAAATGTGGACTTCCCTTCAAATAGCTGCTCCCAATCTCCATTTCCCAGCTCCTGCCGAATTTGGATACAATTGGCCTTGGCCCAGTTTAGTACCCTTCCCTTAGTGCCACTCTCACCTTTGTCTACGAGTATTCTAAAACTTACAGAATTGTGGTCAGTGTTCCCAAAGAAATCCCTCACTGCAACTTCTACTAGCTAGTCTGGCTCATTCCCCAACACTAGATCCAATATGGCCCGTTCCCTCGTCAGACTATTGACATTCTGCTCTTGAAAACTTTCCTGGATGCTCCTTACAAATTCTGCCCCATCCAGACACGAGTGTAATCCAGTCAATGTTGGGAAAATTAAAATCTCCCACCACCACCACCCTGTTGCCTCTACATCTTTCCATAATCTGTTTACCTATTTGTTCTTCTCCTTCACACTCACTGTTGAGAGGCGTGTAATAAAGTCCCAACAATGTAACTGTAACCTTCTTATTTCTCAACTCTACCCATAATGCCTCACTGCTCAAGCCCTCAATAGTGTTCTCCTTGAGCACAGTTGTGATATCGTCCCTGACCAGCAATGCAACTCCTTCCCCCCTTTTACTTCCCTCCCTGCCCTGTCTGAAGCACCTGTATCCTAGAACATTTAATTGCCCTTCCTTCAACCAAGTCTCTATGATTGCAATAACGTCATACTCCTAGGCACTAATCCAAGTCCTACGTTCATCTGCCTTATCCACTATACTCCTTACATTAAAGTATATGCACTTCAGACCGCCAGTTCTTTTGTGTTCATCTACTCTCTGCCTACTCTTCCCCTTGGTAATACTAACTTCATGATCCTTACAGTCTCTAGTTTCCACCTCACTGTCTATTAATCTTCTTTTCTGGTTCCCAGCCCCCTACCACATTAGTTTAAAATCTCCCTAACAGCAGTAGCAAAAACTCCCTCAAGGACATTAATTCCAGTCTGGTTCAGGTATAGACCATCCAATTTGTAATAGTTCCACCTTCCCCAGAACCGGTCCCAATGTCCCACAAATCTGAAACCCTGTCTCCTAATCATTCCTCAAGCCATGTGTTCATCCTGTCTATTCTTTCATTTCTACGCTGGCTAGCACGTGACACTGGTAGCAATCCCGAGATCACTACCTTTGAGGTCCTGCTCTTTAACTTCTCTCCTAGCTCCCTGAATTCTGCTTTCAGGAACTCATCTCGTTTTTTACTTATATCATTGGTGTCTATATGCAGCTCGACAACTGGCTGTTCACCCTCTCCTTTCAGAATACCCTGCAGTCGATTGATGACAATCTTGACCCGAGCATCTGGAAGGCAACATATTATCCTGGAGTCCCGTTTTCAGCCACAGCACCGCCTATCTACTCCCCTTACAATAGAATCCCCTGTGACTATGGCCCTGCGAGTCTTTTTCCCACCCTTCTGAACAGCAGTGCCCGCCATGGTGCCATGATCCTGGCAACTGCTGCCCTCCTCTGGTGAGCCATCTCCCCCAACAGTATCCAAAATGGTATACCTGTTTTGGAGGGAGCTGACTGCCTGGGACACCTGCACTGCCTTCCTAGTCTTTCTCTGCCTTTTGGTCACTCATTCACTGTCTCCCTCAGCAATTCTAATCTGTGGTGTGACAATTCACGAAATGTGCTATCAATGACCTCCTCAGCATCGCAGATGCTCCACAGTGAGTCCATCCGCAGCTCCAGAGCCGTCATGCGGTCAAACAAGAGCTGCAGCTGGACACACTTCTTGCAAGTGTAAGAGTCAGGGATGTCAGCCACGTCCCTGAGCTCTCACATCAAGCAAGAGGCACATGCCACGGGTCTGAGGTCCCCTGCCATTATAAGCCTTAGCTTTAACTCAATTATCTAATACCAAACAATGCACTTAAATATATGAAAGAAAGGAAAAAAAAATGCTTACCTTACAGAGTCCTTTCCCTCTGGTTAGAGGAGAGAGGAGGGGGCGAGGGGGGTGGGAGGGAGATACTACACATGTAGTATCTTGGGTTTAGCCACTGCCCAAATTTATACTCAGTCATTACCTTCCCGGCAACCTCCTGGTCTCCATCGTCACCTCCCTCTGATCCAGTTGCAGAGGGCAGAGCCAAAACCTAGATCTCAGAGTTTTAAGATCAGTTTGGAGGAGATTATGGTGTTGAAGGGGAAGCTGTAGTTAATGAGCAGGTTTCTGATGTAGATGTCCTTATTGTCCAGATGTTCCAGGGATGAGTGTGGGGCTAGGGAAATGGCATCCACTGCCAACCTGTTACATTGGTAGGCAAATTGTAGAGGATTGAGCCAGGCGGGAGGCTGGAGGGCCATGGCCAGCCTTTCAAAGCACTTCATGGTTATGGAGGTCAGAGCCATTGGGTGGAAGTGTTTAAGGCATGATGTTTTCTTTGGTACTGAGATGATGGTGGCTTTCTTGAAGCATGTGGGACTACGGCTTGTAGGAGGGAGAGGTTGAAGGTGTCAATGAATACTTCAGCTATTTGGTCAACACAGGATCCAAGTATGCAGCCAGGGCTTCCATCTGAGCCTATTGCTTTCCTTGGGTTGCCTCGCAGGAAGACTGATCTGACCTCTGCAGAGGTGACGGAGAGAACAGGTGTGTCTGGGGCTGTTGGGGCAGGTGACACCGTGCCACTGGCATTCAGCTTGAACTGAGCATAGAAAGCATTGAGCGCAAAAGGGAGTGATTTGTCTTTGTCTGCAATCTTGCTCTGCTTCATTTTGTATCCCATAATGCTACTTAGGCCTTACCACATGCACACACCCACATATATGTTTGTGGGGTGAATTTGTACTTGCAGAATTACATTTTATTTTGCTCAAAAACTGCATGAATCCATGTAAGATTCTATAAATCCCTTTATTAGATTAGAATCAGTCTGAAAAGTGGGGCACAGACAGCCTCACACAGGGCACCTCACACCTTCAATGCATTATTTGGGCCAACATGGCATCTATTGTTAAAGTTCGCTTGAGAATGTAACTTTAAGAAAGTTCTGGGATTTACATATGAAAGAACTGAAACCAACATATTCTTTCTAAAAGATGAGAGACTCAACAACCAGATCTTTTTCAATATATAATTTCAGTCAATACAGTCACACTGTAACCTTTTGCGATAAATTCTTTGTCCTATGATCTTATACTCCACAACCACCTGATGAAGGAGCAGCACTTTGAAAGCTAGTACTTCCAAATAAACATGCTGGACGATAACCTGTGTGATTTTTAACTTTGTACACCCTCGTCCAACACCGGCACCTACGGTTAAAAATCTGTCTATCTCAATCTTGAATATACTTAATGACCCAATCCCAAAGTAATTCCAAAGATTCACTGCACTCTGAGAGAAGAAATTCTTTCTCACCTCTTACATAAATGGGAAAACCCCAACTCTGACATAATGCCCTCTAATCCCTCTCCCACAAGGTGAAACAATGTTCCAGCATTTACACTGCTGAATCACCTAAGAATCTTGTATGTTTCAGTGAGGTTGCCTCTCATTTTTCTAAGCTCCAACGAGTACAGGCCTAACCTACTCAGCCTCTCTTCTTAAAAAATCATTCCATACCTGGAATCAACCAAATTAAACTTCTCTGGACTATCTCTACTGTCAGAATATCTTTGGTAAAGAGGCCAAAAATTGTTCACAATATTCTAGCTGTGGTCTGACTGGTGACCTTGTATAGTTTTGGAAAAGGTGAGGACTGCAGATGCTGGAGTTATATCAGAGCTGAAAAATGTGTTGCTGGAAAGGCACAGCAGGTCAGGCAGCATCAAAGGAGCAGGAGAATCGATGTTTCGGGCATAAGCCCTTTTCAGGAAAACTTTCTCCTGCTTCTTTGATGCTGCCTGACCTGCTGTGCTTTTTCAGCAACACATTTTTCAGCTCTCTTAGTTTTGGAAAAACCTATTTTCACACTCCATTTCTTTTGAAATAAAGGCTAACATTCTATTTGCCTTCCCAATTACCTACTGAATTTTGATGCTATTTATTGTGATTCATGCACAACTTACAAATCTCTGTGCTGAAGCCTTCTGCAGTCTTTCTCCATTTAAATAATATTCAGCTTCTCCGTTCTTTCTACCAACGTGCCCAACTTATAACACCATAAGATATTAAAAAACCATAACAAATAGGTATAGGACTAGGCCGTTCAGTGCTTTGAGCCTACTCTGTCATTCAGTAGGATCATGACTGATCTGATATTCCTCACGTCCACTTTCCTGCCCTTTCCCCAAAACCCTTGTTTCCCTGACTGATTAAGAATCTATCTCAGCCTTAAACATGGACTCTGACCCTATGTCTATCTGTGGCAAGAAGTACCAAAGACTCAACATTCTAACAGAAGAAATTCCTCCTCATCTCAGTCTTAAATTGGTGCTCCTATGTTCTGAGACTATGCTCTCTGATCCCAGACTCTCCCATGAGGGAAACATCCTGTCAAGCTCCTTAATAAACCAATCTGTTTCAATGAGATCACTTCTCATTCTTCTAAACTTCACTGAGTTGAGTCTCAACTTGGTTGGCCTTTGCTCATTAGACAATCGCTCCATAACCAGGAATCATCCTCGTGAAATTCATCTGAACTGCCTTCAATGAAATATCTTTCCTTAAATAAAGGGAACAAAACTCCTTACAGTATGCCAATGCCATCTTACTAGCACCTTGTACAGTTGCAGTAAGATGTCCCCACTCTTACCCTCCAATTCCCTTGAAATAAGGGCCAACATTCCATTAGCTGTCCTTTTTACCTGCTGTACCTGTGTGCTAGCTTTCTGTATTTTGTGCACAACTCCCCCAAGAACCTTTTTGTGACAGCTTTCTACAGCTTTTCTCTCTACGTACTACGTACTACAGCTTTTCTCTCTTTACATAGTACGGTTCTTTTGTTCTCCTTCCAAAGTGAACACTTTGCATTTTCCCACATTATAATCCATTTGCCAACATTCTGCCCACTTTCTTAATCTATCAACATCACCCTGAAAACATATGTATCCCTCTCACAACCTGCCTTTACATCTACTTTTGACTCATCTGCAAATTTAGTGACAGTACATTCACTTTGTTCCTCGACGATTAATATATTGTAAACAGTTGTGGTTTTAGCACTGATCCATTTTGAATTCACCTGGTCATAATCATAGAGTCATAGAGATGTACAGCATGGAAACAAACCCTTGTCAACCTGAAAGAGAACCCCTTATCCCCACTTGCTGTTTTCTGCCCATGAGCTAATTCTCTACCCATGCCAAAATACGATCTTTAACATCTTATGACTTAAGCTTTGTTAGGCACCTTGTTGAATGCCTTCTGGAAATCCAGATAGAAACGTATACTGATTCCCCTCTATCCCGCCTAGTTGGGACTTCCTCAAAAGACCGAATGGATTAGTTCGAAACAATTTCCCTTTTATGAAACTGAGCTAACTCTGCTTGATTAGATTATGATTTTCCCAATGTTCTGCTATTACTTTCTTAATAATTGATTCCAATACTTTTCCACACTACATATTAGACTAATTGGCTATTGTTCCCTGCTTTTTGCCTCCCTCCACTTCTTGAAGAAGGATAGTTGTTTTCCAATCCTCTGGTACTTCTCAGGAATCTAACAAGTTTTGGTAAATTACAATCAATGCATCCACTATCTGCAAATTCTAATATTAGGGGGCATACATTTAAGGTGAGAGGAGGAAAGTTCAAAGGAAACATAACGGGCAAGTTTCTTTTTAACACAGAGGTGGTAGGAGTCTGGAACACACTGCCAAGGGTGCTTTTGGAGGCAGATATGATCAGGGCATTTAAGGGACTTTAAGATAAGCGTATGAGTATGCAAGAAATGGAGATATAGACCAAGAGCAGACAGAAGGGATTAGTTTAGTTTAGCATCATGTTTGGCACAACATCATGGGCCAAAGGGCCTGTTCAAGTGCCATACTATGCTCTTTCTCTGCTGCTTCCTCTTTTAGGATCCTAGAATGCAAGCCATTCGACCATGACACTTATCAGCCTTAAGCTCTATTAGTTTGTCTAATACAACTTCTTCTGTGATCGTGATAGTACTTATTCTTCCTTTGCATTCTTCAGTATTAATGGAATGTTTGAAGTATCTTCTGCTGTAAAGACTAATGCAAGGTATGTGTTTAACTCATTTGCCATTTCCTTGTTCTCTAAGACCAACTCCTTGGAATCATTTTCAAGGTGCCTGTGTTCCCTTTGACCTCTCTCTTCATTTTTATATATCTAAAGAAGCTCTCAGTCAGGTTTTATATTACTCAATCGTTTGTCCTCATCGTTTATTTTCTTTGTCCTTGTTATCGTTTTAGTCCACCTTTGGTCAGTTAGCCTAACAGTAAGACTGTAAGACATAGGAACAGAAATTGGACCATTCAGTCCATCACATCTGCTTCACCATTCAATCATGGCTGATAAGTTTCTCAACCCGATTATCCCACTTTCTCCCCATAACCCTTGATTCCCATGACAATTAAGAACCTATCTATCTCTGTCTTAAATATACTCAATACACAGCTTTCTGTGGCAACGAATTGTATAGACTTTGCTTGTTGATAGATTTTGGCGTCCATTATTAAAGATGAGATTGAATGGTAAAATAGGGTGGAGTTAGCATGGCTTTGTCAAGGGCAGGTCAAGCCTAAGAAATCTGTTAGAGTTCCTTGAGCAGGGAGTGAATAAGTCAGTCAAAGAGTCGTGCACATGATCATTTGGACTTCCAGATGGCTTTTGACAAGGTGCTGAAAAGGCGGTTGCTAAATAAGAACCCATAGTGTTGGGGACAAGGTACTGGCATAGATAAAGGATTGCCTGAGTGGCAGAAGGCAGAATAGGGATAGAGGGAGTTCTGCAGGTATCTGTTTGGGATCACAATTATTCACGTTACTCATTAACAATCTGGATAAAGAAACTGAGGGCATCACTGGTAAGTTGCATATGACACAAGGCTAGGTGTAGGGACAGGTAATGTTGAGGAGACAGAGAGGCTACAGAAGGTCTTGGACATGCTAGGAGAGTGGGTAAAGAAGTTGCAGATGGAATACAATGTTCAAAAATGTGAGCTAATGCACTTTGGTAGGAAGAGTAGAGGCATAGACTATTTTCTGAATGGGGAAGGGCTTTGGAAATCTGAAGCACAAAGAGATTTGAGAGTTCTGGTTCATGATTCTTTCAAGGTTAAAATGCAATTTCAGTTGGCAATGCTAGCATTCATTTCAGGAGGGTTAGAATACAAGAGCAGAAATATGCTGTTGAGGCCGTAGAAGTCAAGAGTGTGGTGCTGGAAAAGCGCAACAGGTCAGGCAGCATCTGAGGAGCAGGAGAATCGATGTTTCGGGCATAAGCACTTCATCAGGAATATGATGAAACATATCAGGCTTATGCCCGGAACGTTGATTCTCCTGTTCCTCGGATGCTACCTGACCTGCTGTGATTTTCCAGCACCACAGTCTCAACTCTGATCTCCAGCTTCTGCAGACCTCACTTTCTCCTTCCTAATGCTGTCGAAGGCTCTGGTCAGATTGGATTTGGAATGCTGTGAGTAATTCTGGGCCTTGTATCTAAGAATGCAGGCATTGGAGGGCATGCAGAGGAGTTTTACAAGAATTATCTAAGAGATGAAGAGCTTATAGTATGAGGCACAGTTGAGGACTCTGGATTTGTACTCAATGGAGTTTCAAAGGCTAATGAGAATCTGATCGAAACTTACAGAATACTGACAGGCCTTGATAAGTGGATGTGGATATGATGTTTCCACACATAAGAGAGACTGGGACCCAAGGCACAGCCTCAGAATGAAGGGATGAGAAGGAATTTCTTCAGCTAGAGGGTGCTGAATCTGTGGAACTCATTGCCACAGAGGGTTGTGGAGGCCAAGTTACTGAGTACATTTAAGACAGAGATAGATCGGCTTTTCATTGGCAGGGGGATGGGTTGAGAAACATATCATCCATGGTCAAATGGTAGAGCAGACTCGATGGGCCAACTGGCCTAATTCTGCTCCCACATCTGTGGTCTTTGTTGGACTCTGAATATGTCCCAGTCTTCAGGACTATCTCTGATTTTGGCCTCATTATAAACTTTTTCTGTCAACTTAACTCCCTTGGTAAGCCACCTCACATTTTCATTCATTATATTTCATTTGCAAAAGTTTTGTTCACTCTATATCTCTGTAGACTCTGTATCATCCTCACCACCTACCTTCCTATCTATATTTGTGGCATTCACAACCTAGATGATAATATATTCACTTCTCTCATTAAAATCACCCCACCATTGACGCTTGTGACACTCCACGAGTTACAGGTTGACATCCTGAATATGCTCCCCTCATTTTAACTCTCCATCTCTTATTAGTTAGCCAGTTCTCAGTCCATGCTAATGTATTATCCTCAATACCATGAGCTCTTACAAATTTACTCATGTGTGGTACCTCATTAAACAGTCCTGTTGAAAATATAAATATGCGATATTTACTGGTTCCTTTTTATTTATCCTGCTTGTTACATCCACAAAGAATTCCAATCAATTCGATTAGCATGATTTTGCTTTCATGAAGCCCTATTGATTCTGTTTGATCATAAAGGATATAAAAGAAAATTTTTAAATACATACTTTTTTTATTATGACTAGGCCAGCATTTATCGCATGTTCCTTTTTATCCTTGAGAACGTGTATGTAAGTTGCCATCTTGAACCAATACAGTCCACATTCTGTAGGAAGACCCACAATGGAATTCCCTCCCTAATGGCATTGTGTGTCTCCCTCCAGCACATGGACCACAGTGCTTCAAGAAGCCAGCTCACCACCACCTTCTCAAAGGCAATTAGGGAATGAAATAAATGCTGGACCAGCCAGCAAAGCCTGCCCATGAGCAAATTAATTAAGAAAATGCATTGCTAAATGCTCTGCTACTATATCCTCAAAAATAGACTCTAACACTTTCCCAATGATATATGTTAATTGGCCTACAGTTACCTGCTTAATGTCTCCTCCCACTTTTGATTAAATTGGCTGCTTCCAAACCTCTGGACTTTTCCAGAATCTAAAGATTCTTGTAAGATTACTATCCAAGCCTCCATTACCTCCAAAGCTATTTCCCTTAATATCCTAGGATGTAACCCACTGGGTCCAGGGGACCAATTAGCCTTAAGCACCATTGGTTTCCTTCATAACTTTTTTCCCCCCAAGTAGTAATTATTCTATTCACTTCTTTCTACCTTTTGCCTTGTTGACTTGGCAGTTTTGGAATGCTAGTAGTGTCTTCTACTGTGAAGAATGTTGTAAAATAGTTTTTAACTCTTCTGCTATTTCCCCATTCCCTCCCTCACCACATCATCTCATCTCTGTCTCATACAGTCATTACAGCCTTGGTTCAAATATAGACAAAAACATTACATTCCATAAGTGAGGTGAAAGTGACAGCCTTTGACATCAAGGCTGTATTTGACTGACGAATGTGGTATCAAGGAGCCCTAGCAAAACTGAAATGGGGCAAACTCTCCACTGGTTGGAGTTATAAATCTGCACATAGGATGTTGGTTGTGGTTGTTGGAAGTCAGTCATCTCAGCTCCAGGGTACCTCTGCAGGAGTTCCTCAGGGTAATGTTCTGGGCCCGACCATCTTCAGCTGCTTTATCAATGACCTCCAACATCAGGTCAGAAATTGGGATATTTGCTAATGAATACACAATGTTAGCACTATGGATACTGTAGCAGTCTGTATTCAAATGCAACAAGAGCAAGATCTGGACAATATCCATGTTTGAGCTGACAAGTTGCAAGTAACATTCACGCCATACTAGTGCCAGGCAATGACTATCTCCAATAGAAGACAATATAACCACCGTCCCTTGAAATTCAATGGTGCTACCATTACTGAATTCCCCTACTATCAATATCCTTGGGGTTACCATTGACCAGAAAATCAACTGGACTTGCCAAATAAATACAATGGCTACAAGAGCAAGTCAAAGGCCAGTGAGTAATTCTCCTCTTGGCTCCAAAAAACCTGTCCATCATCTACATGGGTTCAGAGTATGTTGCTGGGAAACCACAGCAGATCAGGCAGCATCCAAGGAGCAGGAGAATCAATGTCTCGGGCATAAGCCCTTCATCAGGATTCTTGATGAAGGGCTTGTGTCTGAAACGTCGATTCTCCTGCTCCTGGGATGCTGCCTGACCTGCTGTGTTTTCCCAGCAACCACTCCTGACTCTGATCTCCAGCATTTGCAGTCCTCATTTTCTCTATCATCTAAATGGTACGTCAAGAGTGTCATGGAGTTCTCTCTACTTGCCTGGATGGGTGCAGCTCCAATAACATACGAGAAGCGAGACACCATCCAGCACAAAGTCACCAGCTGGATTGGCACTATATCACAAGCATTCAGTTACTTTCCAACCAACACTCAGGGTCAGCATTGTGTATGATCTACAAGATGCACTGCAGACATTTGCTCCAGATCTTTAGACAGCACCTTCCATACCCACAACCACTTCCATCTGGAATGGCAAGGGCAGCAGATACATGGGAATACCACCACCTTAAAGTTTCCTGCCAAACCACCATTCTGACCTTGAAGTATGTCATTGTTCCTTCACTGTTGTGGGTCAAAATCCTGGAATTCTCTCTGTAATGGAATTGTGGGTCTACCAACAGCATGTGGACTGTAGCAGTTCAAGAAGACAGCTCATCTCAAAAGCAAATAAGAACAAACAATAAATGCTAGCCAGCCAGCAACACCCACACCCCATGAGAGAATAACAAAAACACAATCTCTCTCCCAAATACACATTCAACCTCCTTTATACCCTTCCCACTCTTCACATCCTCACGTCCTTTCTTTCCCCCGGGTCCACTCTCGCTTCCTTCTACATATTCTCACTCTTCCTTCCTCACATACTCTCTCTTCCTGTACCTTCCAGTCTATCTCGTGTTCCCTCACACCCTCTTTTTCTGTCTACTTGCCTCTCTCAGACACACTCTCTCTTTGTCTGGCTCACTCAGCCTCACTCCACCCAGCAAGAAGTTTGAACGTTTTCATCCTCTGGACTTCATGGCACACATTCTCTATGCTCTGACTTACACTCCTGCTTCCGCAGGCATAAAGGTGTATGCTTCCTGTTGGTGCCACTCCTCATCATCATGGCTGTGAGAAATGGGGAAGGGTGTTGTTTTCGCAGATGTAGCAAAAAGGGTAGTGATAATAAGCTTAAGCATAGCGCTGACAAACAAGTAATGAGGGCAACTGCAGGCAAAGATCAGAAAGGAAAACTTCTGGGAAAAACAAGTTTGTGCAGGCAGAAAAGCAGAACAATAGAAAACACTCACACAGCAAGTGTTAATATAGTTATAAAATGGTTGCAGCTAATGGCCCAAGGAGATAGAAGTCGACTCTAATCAAGATAAGGAGAAGTCACGTAGGGGCAGTCAGGTCACAAGTTAGGCAGAGAACTAGGGTGATTGGGTAATGTAGGAGTCTGGAGAGGTGACCTCACGCAGCTCAAAGGTATAACTGTATACTTGTTTCAATGCTCATTTGCTTTAGCATTTGACGCCCTTTCTTGCAAGATCGTAAAATAAATTGTCTTGTTTCCAGTTTTGGTGGTCTTGGCTAATTTTGTTAAGTTTGTTTCTAACAATGGCGTTCCCAAATGCGCTGCTATTTGTGTTCCTTCAGTATTCTAGAGGTGAAGAGCAAGAAGTTAATGTTGAAATTGGATAATTAGATTTTATTATCATGTGTACTCAAGTACAGGGATACAGGAGTACAGTGAAAAGTGTACAATGTCATTATTCCTGACACCACCATAGGTACAAAGTAGAAAAATAAGTCAAAAATTCAACATTAAAAGTCCTTCTCAGTATAAAGTAGAAAAATAAAGGAATAAGGGCAGAAGTTCAACATTACATTCCTCCTTAAGTGCTTAGCCATGCCAGGCTCGCACTCCCCACAAGGGTGCGACTTCCTCCTTGCTGAGCTCGATCTCCTCTGTGTTAGGCTTGCTCTCTCTCCCATGCTCTTGACTGCTGCAGCACTGGGCTCAATCTCCCCTATGCTGGGCTCAAACTGACCATGCTGCACCAAAGTCAACTCCCTCCTGTTAGTTCTGTTGCTTTTAACTCTCTTAGATACGTACACCCACATCTTCATAATACTCCATTGCTGCTGCCAGGAAGAAACCTTGCCTCAGACACACTGGACACCTTGAAGCTGCTGATCTCTTCACAGAAAGTAAGAAGACTAAGGTAAGGAACAAAAAAAGCTGTGAAAGAATAAAAAAGTTTCAGACACTCAGCTGGAGGAATGTTTATAGTTGTGGGCACCACATTACAGGAAAGATGTGAGTGCATTAGAGACAGTACAGAAGCAATTTACAAGAATGGTTCCAGAAATGAGATACTTCAGTTCTGAGGACAGATCGAAGAATTTGGACTGTTCTCCCTGGAGTGAAGGCTGAGAGGAGATTTGGTCGATGCTTTCAAACTTGAATGGATTGAATAGATAGGGAGAAGCTTCTCCCACTCAAAAAACACAGAAGAATGAGCAGGCATAGATTTAAACTGACGTACAAAAGAGGCAAGGGTGATGCGAGAAAAATCTTTTATTGCTCAGTGACTGGCAGAAGGCAGAGTAAGGATAAAAGGGTCTTTTTCAGGTTGAGATTGCAGAGTACTTGGAAGTGTTTGGTAAAATGGGGTAGATTCAGAATGGCTTCATCAAGGATAGGTCATGCCTAACAAATCTATTAGAATTCTTTGAAGACATAATGAGCAAGTTAGACAAAGGAGAGCCAGTGAACGTGATCTATTTAGATTTCCAGAAGGCCTATCACAAGATGCTGCAGAGGAGACTGATAAATAAAAGCCCATGGTGTTAGGCTCAAGGTACTGGTATGGACCCAGGATTGGCTGACTTGCAGAAGAGATAAATGGGTCTTTTTCAGGATGGCAGCCAATGACTAGAGTTTCACAGGGGTCTGTGTTGGGAACACAATTATTGAAGTGAGACATTAGCAATCTGGATGAAAGAAGTGAGAGCATTGTTGCTAAGCTTGCAGATGACACAAAGATAGATGGAGGGGCAGTTTGTATTGAGGAAGAGGTTAGGCTAGGAGAGTTGGCAAAGAAGTGACAGATGGAATGCAATGTGGGAAAGTGTGAGGTTCTGCAACTCATATAGAGGCACAGACTATTCTGTAAATCATAGAATCCCTACAGTATGGAAACAGGCTATTTGGCCCAACAAATCCACACCTACCCTCCGAAGAGCAACCCAACCAGACCCATTCCCCTACCCGACATTTCCCATGACTAACGCACCTAACTTACACATCCCTGAACGCTCTGGGCAACTTAGCATGACCAATTCACCTAACTTGCATATGTTTGGACTGTGGGAGCAAACAGGAGCACAGAGGAAACCCACAGAGACATGGGAAGAACATGCAAACTCCACATAGACAGTCACCCAAGGCTGGAATTGAACCTGAGTCTCTGACGCTGTGAGGCAGCAGTGCTAACCACTGACCCACAACATACCAAAGCAACATCCCCTCCGGCGCCCCCCGCCTCCCCCCCCCCCCCCCCCCCCCACCTCGCCTCGCCAGCTAAATGGGGAAAGACTTCAGAAGTCTGAATCACAAAGGTAACTGCGAGTCTTAGTTCTGGATTCTCTGAAGTTTAGCAAGCAGATTCATTTGGCAGTTAGGAAGGCAAATGCAATACGAGCATTCATTTTAAGAGGGCCCTATACCTAACGAAGACTATGCTGGTATTGCAGGGGTCCAGAGGTTTATAAGAATGATCCTAGAGAAGAAGGGTTTGTCACATGAGGAACAGTTAATAATTCTGGGTCTGTACTTGATGGAGATACAAATTCTGGTCTCCCTCCTGTTGGAATGATGCTGTGAAACTTGAAATAGCTCAGAAAAGATTTACAAGGATGTTGTCAGGGTTGGAGGCATAGGGAGAGGCTGAATAGGCTGGGGCTGTTTTCCCTGGAGCATTGAAGGCTGAGATGTGACTGTATACAGGGGAAACAGGAGATGAGCAGACACTTATTTTGTTCAGATAATCGATTATTTGGTTCATCGATTAAATGCTTTTCCTCATGGTGCTTGGAGCTTTAAAAATTCTGCTACCCATTCAGGGGACTGTTGCAGGACACACCGCACCGCCCACCCACTGCTCCCAGCCCAACTTCACCCCCCAGGCCCTCAACACTGTCCAAATGTGCCCCCCATCCACCTCTCCCAACCCCATCCAACACTACTGCCACCCCCCCAACCACATCCAACTCCACCTCTGTTCCCTAACACCAACACCGCCTCCCTGCCCCAACCCCTTCCAAAACCACTCCCCTCCCACCACCACCCCCTGCCCCAAACCCCAGCCCTGCTCAGTCCCACGCCCGAACCCCACCCACCACCATCGCCTGCCCGCACCCCCCCCCCACTCTCCAAATCCCATCTAACTTCACCCCTGCTCCCCAAACCCCATCCAACGCCATGCCACCCCCCTGCCCCCGTCCTCTCTCCGGGGCAGCCAGTCTGGACAGCATCAAGAGTGCTGCTGCTGCATTTATGGGGTGTCTCCAAATAGCACACATAGCGACACACACACACACACACACCTTTTTACTGCAACACTTTGACAGGTTCCACATTTGCCTTGTACAGGACAATGTTGGAGAGATTATCTGGGGAAGGGGCGTTTAGGGTACACCCCTGCGCAGAACTCCAGGGAAAGTGTGGGGAGCGACAGAGGATGTGAGGTCAATCATTTGGATACAGCGCCTGTTTAATCACGGGAAACAAAAGACACGATCAGTGTTGGATACACGTCTTTGATGTAATGTTTCTGTCGGGACCTCGAGATCTCCTTCGGATAATCCCATTTTTGGATAATTCGTATTCAGATAATCGAGGTTCATCTGTAGAGGTTGATAAAATCATGACAGACTTGGAGAGGGTAAATAAAAAAGGTCTTTTCCTTGGAGTGGGGGAGTCCAGAACTAGAGGGCATAGGTTTAGAGTGAGAGAGGAAAGATATAAAAAGGACCGAAGAGGCAACCTTAGAGGTCAGTGGATGTATGGAATGAGTTGCAGAGGAAATGGTGGAGGCTGATACTATTACAGCATTTAAAAAAGCATCTGAATGGGTATATGAATAGGAACAGTTTAGAGGGATATGGGGCAAGTGCTGGAAAATGGGACTAGATTAGGTTGGGATATCAGGTCTGAGTTGGACCAAAGGGTCTGCTTCAGTGCTGTATATCTCTATGATTCTATGGGTGGGGATTTGGTCAAAACTGAACGAACACTGAGAAATCTGGATAGAATGGATGTGGAGAGGATGTTTCCACTATATTATGGAGCGGAGTTATATCAGCCTCCAACCCCCAATCGATACTGGATTTAAATTCTATCGCATCCAGCCTCTGCATGCAAACAGAGTAACACTATAGTATCAAACAGCCTCATACAGCACGCAGGCGCAGAACCGGGTCACCTGCTGAGTCCAATAGCGCGCAGGCGCAGCGGCGATTTTTTCGGGGAGTGGGGGCGGAGCTGATCTCGCGTGATTTGAAGCCTGGCCTTTAAATATATTTTCCCATTGGCTGACCCCTGGCATAACGTCACTCACCGGAGGGTCAAACAGTAAATTAGCTTTAATTTCCAGCTCACGGGGTTAAAATTATGTTTGGGAAAGGTGAAGACGTTCCTTAGGTGATTGGAAAGGCAGCGTCCCGTTTACCCTGTGCCCGGTTTTATTGAGAGACGGAGGTTTTCACTTTGTTTTTGTGCCTGATTTTTATTTTCGTCCTGACGTCATCGAAGCGACCAGCCCGTGTCGTCATCACGTGGTGCCCGATGTCGCTTAAGTTTAGAGATTGTGGAGGCGCTGGAAGAGTTTGAAGATTAATTTTGAATATAGAAAGGAGCCATCTCGGTGTCTCGCTTTTGTTGTATCTTTATCTGTTGGTGATGATGTTCTATCCTCCCTGTGTTTGCAGTTTCTTCTCGCTTTCAGAACGGCTAATTTCCTAAACCTTTTCATTCATTCCGTTTTCCCAAATATTTACAAGCGTGGAAAATTTCTGAGGCCTAATTGTCGCTATTTGTAAACAAGAATAAGAAGCAGTTGTTATTTGTTGGCAATACTTCACTTCTTGCTGCCGAGTTCTTGAAAGAATTTTCTTCTGTTCAATTTGACGATTAGTGACTGTGCCATTAATTACATCAGAGTGTTGGTTCATGTAACTCAACTTCACTGTTATGCCGCGGGGTATCTGCAACAGTAAGTACATACTTCACTTTTAGATTTTTTTAAAAAAATCTTGCCTTTCACACTGACTTGTTTGAATATTATTGAATATGCTATTTGCTTAAATATGTCAGAAGTTGAATTTGAAATTGAGCCCAAGTAATTTGTTAAGCCTTTAGTTTTGTTGATTTGTGGCCTAAAACCATTGGAAGATGTTATTTCCAATATTAATTTTAACTTTTTAAACCTGTCAAAGAATTAATTTTGTCTTTCTTTGTGTGAATTTTTTTTAAGGCACACTTTAATTCCTGCTAGCAAATAAAGAGGTTAAGGTATAGTTGGGATAAAAGCAGTCGTTTTGTTTACAAGATTTGTAACTAATTGGGAATTCTGGGCTGAAGAGGTTTGAAACTCTTACACATGCTAAATTTTCATTTATATTGAATTCAACTGCCTTTAAAATCTATATTTGGTAGCTTTTTGATCATTGGCCTCAATGCCCTTCGACTTGCTGTCAATTTTTCACTTAGTTTTGCTTCTGTGACGTGAGTTTCTTTTTGCATTAAAGATATGTTATAAATGTTGTAGTCTCTGAAGAAGAGCGAATTTATCCTCCTGTTGAACCATGTTAGCATGAATGAGTGTGATCTTTGTCAAATCTCTGATATATGAGGGTGTAGAGTAACTATCAACTAAATTTCTGAAAATCATGTTTGCTAGTTGCAATGATTTAATTGGAAAACTGAGCTAGTGAGGAGTGTGGGCTGAACTGAATTTGTCAGTACGACACACTTCTTGTTGGTTGTATTTTGGTGGGAAAAATCAGAATTATGGTATAGCATAAGAATAAGTTGGAGTTTGAAAAGGATAAGTGCCATAGTATATTAAGACCTCCTTTGGGATCTAGAAAGATGCAAAGTACAGAATTGTTATTTTGTAATGTTCTTGGAGGGGATTCTACCAATCTCTATTCCCATTCAGCTAATTGTGGTCACTAAGTTAACAGATTCACTTAAAAGGCAAAGTGATGGTTAGCATAAGAAATTTAAAGTGTTACATTTGGTGCTACTTTTCTGAACTTGCTGTGAAGAATTTTTTGTTGGAAAGGCATCCAGAGAGGTTTAATCTTGCTGCACTCATTGAAATGCTGGATGCTGACACCTACTGCCAACAGCAGGAAAAATGTTTGTCAGTATTATTGACATTCCTCACTGAGTACAAATGTTCTCTCTCAAATCTGAATAAGTGAAAATAATATTTGAAGTGATATCTCTTTTATTTACATTCTCCAGCTTTGGAACTGAGTCCAATGTCAGATGGTGGTCATGTTGAGAATTTTCAAGGCATGTGGTGTTTGGTTGAAATATTTTGTATTTATTTGTGCAAACTAGCACTTTTTTTTAAAAAAAAAGTGACAACTTACATTTATTCCTGTCTTGAAGAATTTGGGGAATGGGAGGGAGGGTGGCATGTTGGGAAGGACATTATTGCAATTGGTGGTTGTCAGCATTTGTCTTTTTGGTTTCATGTCTTTATTAATTGTAGCATTTTATCTACATTTATTTTCGAGGTGTAGTTAATTTCTGTAAAAGCTTTCACATTAGTTGTTCAAATTAGATATGCATGAGTATCTCTAGAAACTGAATCCATGGTAATATGTGGGTTCTTGCTTCAATTCTGGTAAACTGTATGATACTATTCACACTTATAATTGTGTAAGACAAATGTAAATTCCATTTCTGTTCCCCTCACTCTTTGATGTAGTTCTGACAGGTTGCCCATTTGCAGTAGAAATGGAACAAAACATTTCTCTTGCATGCTGCAGCACTATTGGTAGCTCTTTTGGTATGGAGTCTTTATTTCTCTTATTCTCATCGCTCATATTGCTTAGTACAAACTCTACAGTAAATAATTTATGGAGTTGTGAACTGTTTCAAGTTTCCTGTTTTTTTTTCACATTTGGTCTCCATGGGCTGAAGTAGGTGCAGGAATTATGTACATTTGTAAAACTAGAAAGAATAAAAGTTTTTCGTGAGAGCCAAAGCTTCATATTATTGATATTTTGAAAGTGCTCACAATTTATACATTGTTACTAGGCTGGACAGGTAATGATTTGTCTACTGCTTGTTGCAGATTTTACTGCAAAAAAAAGCACTTTATGAAAATTCTCACAAGCAAAGCAGATTATACTTATGAGCAAATTACCTTGAATTCCATAGGAATGTCTAATTTCTTTTCATGTGCATTTCTACAGTTTTCAAACCTTTTATCGGGTTCATACAGCAATAAATGCAGATGTAATTAAAACTGGAAAAATGAACCTTTGAATGACCCTTGGGTTGTGCTGCGATGAAAAGAAGCAGAGTCGTGTGGTGCTGTTGCTGGGAAGTTCACACTGTGGAATTGCTCCCTTGTGTTGAAGAAAGGTATGTTGATAGATCCTGAATTGTGATAAGACCATAGTGCACTGATCTGTGTGTAGCAATATTTTTGGAATTATTGGAGACAAAATAATCAATTCTAAATGAAAGATAAATAGGTTTTGTTTATTCTGAGTTAAATTGGGAAACAGAACTGAACTCCAAGGTAATCATATGGTTTTACATTTGCAGGGATCTGCCATGAGGTGTTGATACCTTATTTTAAAACCCTGAGACATAGGACCTAAATGGCGCAGCATGACTTTGCTCCAGCCTGGCTTAATTTTCCAACTCCACCTTCATCAACAAAGGTATTAGAACACACCTTTTAAATTTTTGCATTTTCAGATGTTTGAAAACCTCTTCTTCTCCTTGTTTTTGGTTCACATATTTGTTTTACATGGATTCTTTTGAGTACAAGTGGACTATTAAATTCTTAGCGTGTAAGAATATGATTCTCTAGTTGAGGACTGATTTTTTTTTTGCTTGTGGTTTTTTTTTGAACTGATTTTAGTTGGATTAATATGACCAGTTCTAATAAAGATTTATTTAAAACATCAAAAAAGATGTTATTTCCTTACCTGTTGAATTCTCAGTGACTATCCTGCTTTGGATGCAACATTGAGCATTTGTTTCTCATAATAAATGGGAATGTATTAATTTGCATTGTTGGACAAAATTTCAGAGCATAAATTCAAGCCACTTCACTTGGCCTCTGGGTATCTGAGTCCCCTTTTATGGTAGCACATTCAAAACCACTGCAGTTTTCCTGAACTGGCCCAGAACCCTCTGTTATTAATTTCTTCAAACTCTCTATTTTCCTTTAAATGATGCAATCCTGTTTCAATTGCTGTGAGTTGCAAAACGTTCCATGCTTCAGTAATTCTAGACAACAAATTCTAAACCTTTGCATTGGCTACAAGGTAGTAATATATTAGCATTAATTCATTAACAGACAAAAAATAGAACATAAATAGTGTTCGTTTATGGGCTTCTGATTGTAACTAGCGGGGAATCTCAAAAATAAAAAGCACTTTAATGGCTGAAGTCATGTTATTACATACATTATTTAGATGAGGGAACTGGTCCAGTTTACTAAAGTGACAGTGGGAGCTGGTTGGTGAAAAGGTAAACTGCGGAGACTAAAAAAAGGATACAGAACCCTAGAAATGGGAGAAGATATAATCATTTGCCCCTTTTGATCCAGCTTTGCTGTTTACTGCAATCATGCCTTGATCCTCTAAGTTCAGTAGGATGATCCCCAGTATGCAGACATTGTCTTATGAGCTATGGTTGAACAGGAAATTACTCTAGTCACTCTCATTTAGAAGACTGAGAAGTGCTCTCATTGAAACATAGGATTCTTAAAGGACTTAATAGGGGAAATGCTGAAATGTTGTTTCACCTCATTGGAGACTTGAGGACCAGAGATGGTGGCACTACATTGATTCTGGATTAGTGGTGCTGGAAGAGCACAGCAGATCAGGCAGCATCCAAGTAGCTTCGAAATCGACGATTCGGGCAAAAGCCCTTCATCAGGAATAAAGGCAGTGAGTCTGAAGCGTGGAGAGATAAGCTAGAGGAGGGTGGGGGTGGGGAGAGAGTAGCATAGAGTAAGAGCTTCAGGGCAGAGGAAATGACCTGGGAGTTGCAGTGGGAGAGGGACTCTCTGAGATTCTGAGACTAAGTTAAGACTGAGATGAGGAGGAATTTCTTTTCTCGGATGGTTGAGTTTCTTTGGAACTCCAGAGTTCTTGTGTATATTTTAAGGCTGAGATAGATACTTAATCAGTAGGAAATGAAGGATTAAGGAGAAAGGGTAGGAAAGGCTAAATGAGGAGTGCTAGATCAGCCATGATTCTATTGAATGGCAGAACAGACTCAGGGGACTGAACGGCCTACTTCTGTTTCTATTTTTTTATGGTCTCTACCTTTTTAACCCATCCGCTTGCAGCTCATTCGGTTTAATCTATATCCTTTTTGTTTTTCTGACAGTTGATTTTCCCACTTAACTTTTTATCACCAGCAAATGTGGCTACATCATACACTGTTCCCATATTTGAGTCATTGATGCCAATTATCAATAGGAATTCCAATCACTTGGTACCCCAAGAGTTGTGGTTAGCAAACCTGAAATTGATCCACTCTTCGCTTACTGTTTTTGAATTAGTTGACTAATTTTTTATTTCATGCCAGTATGTTTCACTCAATCCCACAAGTCTGAAATATGTGCAATCTCGCTTTTATTAAATGCTTCTTGAAAATCTAAATGCTAAAGATATCAAGACCAGAAGCAAGAGTCGGCCATCTGGCCCTTTGAGCCTGCTCTGCCATTCAATAAGATCATGGCTGATCTTTTTGTGGCTTCTGCTCCACTTAGACACCCTCTCACCATAATCATTTAATTCCTTTACTGTTGAAAAAAAAAATTCATCTAAGCTTTAAAAAACATTCAAGTGAGGAAGTCTCCATTACTTCATTGCGCAGGAAATATAACAAATTCAGAACTCTTTGGGTGAAGAATTCCATCCTCCATTCTGTTCTAAATCTGCTCCTTTAATTTTGAGTTTTTGCCTCAAAGATATATTGGATGTCCTCTGTCTATCCTCTCATGACAGTCTCAAAAACATTTAACAAATATTTGTAAAGAAAATGCTTTTTTTAAACTTGAACCAGATTGCAGAAAAGCTTCAACCTTTGTTACATTCCAGTATTTTCTCAGAAACTGACCTATATTTCTTTCTTTTCTTTTCTCTCGTTTCTTGAATAGCGAGGTTAAGTCATCTTCCTTGATATCTATGTTGACTGTTCTAGTCACTCTGGAAAATGAAAACCAATGGGTTTTCTTTGGTTCCCTGTTTCAATATTAGGTTGTAAGCCATTGCTCATGGAGATCTGTCAATTCAAGTCCCATTAATTTATCCAGTGCTATCTTTGATGAATATTAATACTGTGCTTCCACATTTCCATTAAACAGTCTTGGTTTGTCACTTCTCATAAAGACAGATGTAAAATTAACTTGTTTAATCCCCACTAAATTAATTAATCCCCAATTTTTAAAAATCCCTTGCTTTTTGAGTCCTATTCAATTCTTCCCTTTATTTAAATGCTATCAAAACTCTTAAGTTTTTTTTATCATTCCAATTGTTTTATGCTGATTTATTTTCCTTTTCTTTTGTTTCTTGGTCGCCTACTTTGCATTTTTTAAATTCTTCCACACTTTGGGCTTAATTTTCAAAATAAAACTATATTATAAATCTCAATATGCACACTTACAGTTTCAACCAAAGCCATTTGGTCCAACATACATAAGATCAAATGTGAGTTTTTCTCTTCACTGCAATTGCAAGCATTCTATCTCCGTCTACTCAACCAGATCCTTTCTAAAGAAAGACTTGCATTTGGATAGTGTTTTTCACAATGACTGGACGTCTCAAAACATTTTACAGTCACTGAATTACTCTTTGCAGTATTGTTGTTATAATCAGTTAATTTGTTTGCACACCATTCCTAAAAGTAGAAATATAATAATACCCTGATACTTTATTTTGGTAATGATGGAGGGTTAAACATTGGGCAGGAGACCAGGTATTGCTCCGATTTTCTTTTTTGAAATGGAGCAATGGAATTGTTTACCTCTACTGGCGTAGTTAGCTGGGGTCCCACTGTAATGCCTCCACTTGGAGGACAACAGTCAGCATTCCCTCAGTACTACACTTGTGTCAACATTTGATTTTTGTTATTGTGCTCATACCCTGAATTGAGAATCATTATTTTCAATACTTTGGGCTGCTCCTCAATCATCATTTCACAGGATTGAAAAAAACCTAACCTCGCAGTCTTTTCTGATGGGTAGTCCCTGACATTTTTGTTAACACTCCAATTAATTTAATACTGTCTTTAATTTTTCTTATTAGCATATTTGAACCACAATTCCCACAGAATGTTTGTTATTCTTTTAAAGGAATTTTATTTCAAATAAATGAAGTTGATTTTGTTAAATGACTTTCATTGCGTAACTATGAAAAACACTAACTTTTAAAGCACATTAAAGCAATAAGACTTATCAGGATGCTTTACAAGGGTTCTAAAGCAAAATATGACCATGAATTGCATAAGGAGGTATTGGTACAAATGACAAGATTTGGCCAGACAGGTACAGTTTGGGGAGCATCTTGAAGGCAGAAAGGATGGTAGAGGGGGTTAGCGGCTGAATTCCAGAACTGAAGATTTTCGCAGCTGCAGATGGGTACTGTTGATGGAGCAATTAACAATGAGGATGAGTAAGATTGTGGAATTAGATGTAAAAGTAACTGAAGATTTTGGGGTGAGGGTGTAGGTTGTGGGGAGATTTGAAAATATGGATGTGATCAAAGTTACTTGATGTTGAATATCTGTACCAAATTGTTACTTTGAGAATGTTACGTAGAATTGCAGCATCTTCGGTCTTTTAACTGAACTTATTTTGTTCATGATGCCAATCTGGCAAATCTCTTGCACCCTTTCTGAAGCCTTCCATTCCTTCTGAAAGTGTGAAGCTCTACCTCTTTTTCTTCCCCATGAATGTTTCCTTCTGTAACTTATCTTTGTCTGTTAAATTGTTTTGGACTATGACAACCAAAGGAACTTAATAGTTAATAATACTTCTGACTCTTCAACCTTGCATTCAAAATATGCATACCATTCAAGACACATTGTAGTTTTTCCTTTTCTAAAAGTTTCCTGGTTTTGACGTTGAATTTTTTAAATCCGAAATTGGGATCTAATTGGCACTTATCATTATGGTTGAGCTTATTAATGTAGTGGTGATCTCAGGTTAAATGCTTATTGGTCATTGAAGAGCCAAAGTAACACAGCTCAGTTTGATCTCCGCTTTCGTAATTGTTGGGGTACCCTATAATTGACTTCTGTCATTCGCCCAGGAAAACTCGCCACCCAGTCTAGGTTTTGTTTGGAACTGCTGCTTATTATTTGTTGACATATGGAATATGCTATCTGTGAGGCTCAGGAACTTCAATGTTCCCATTTCCACATTGCTATTGAAATCTTTCTAAAAGGTTACACCTGATTCAGGCGTAACTCCATTTCAATTGCAATGTGATTAATAAAAACTTGAAGAACAAACTGACTCCAATTTATGTTCATTTTAATGCTGCGAAACAGATTAGACTTACTCCAATTATATTTTTTCTGAAAAAGTTGGAGTTTAGTTTCTGCCTTTACCTCATGTACATGACTACATTTAATTTGCTTAGTCCACAAAAAAAATTGCTTTTGTTTCCTGGCTGGACATCTGTGAAAATTCCTTGATGCAATTTGGCTGCTAGAACAGCCTGGTGTCTGCATCAAGTTGGAGTGGAGGCAATGTCCAGTGAAGAATACTGTAGAAATTGTGAATTGACTGATTTCAGAGGTGAAGCCATAGACTCATAAAAAGATGACAGCACAAGAGGTCATTAACCCTGAACTATTTACTACAACTCTGAAGAACAGCGCTGAATTCCGCTTTTCTGCTAGCTTTGCACTTTTTTTTCCGGTCTTGTGTTTATCCAATTCCCATATGAATGCCTCAGTTAACTTGGTCTGAGTGGGGTGGAAGCACTGTGTTGCAGTTCCCAACCACTGACTGCATTTTAAAACCAATAAAATGTTCTTGTATCACTAATTCTTTTGACACCCTCCATACACCAGTGTCCTCTGGTTCTTGATCTTGCAGCAAGGCTTTTTATGAGGTGAAAGATGAGTGCCTTCCGTTACCTCTTTGACCACAAGCAACACTTCTGCTGTAGAATTGTTTAGCAATGTTTCCATTTAAGTAGATTATTACTATTCCAATAATTTCCTGGTTGATCTCTCTCACTGTACACCATAGCCTTCAGTTCATGCAAAATGCTACCAGTATTCTAACAAAGACTCATTTTACTTTTTTGGTTAACTTTTAACTTTTGATACCTTGAATTTCATATTCTTGGTATTCTGATTTAGATTCAAAATGTGGAGGTGCTAGTGTTGCATCTGGGTGGACAGTCAGAAGTCACATGACATGACACGAGGTTTAGTCCAACAGGTTTATTTGAAATCACAAGCTTTCGGAGTACTGCTCCTTCACCTGACAAAGGAGCAGCACTCCGAAAGCTTGTGACAGCAAATAAGCTATTGGAGTATAACTTGGTGTCGTTTGAATTCTGACTTGATTCACAATCGAGTATTGGGTCTTTATCATTTCTTTAATTGCCTCTGGCCTTGAATCACTGAGATCTCTCATCTGCCAATTTTAGACCTTTTGTGCATCCTGAACTTTATATTCTCCACCACTGATGGCTGTTCCTTGAGCTACTTAGCTATGAACTCTTTTTTTAAAAACTCATAAAATGTTGTGTTATTATGATTCCATCTAAGTGTCAATGCATTCCTGTGAATTGTCTTGGACCATTTTAGAACGCAAATGTATCTTTTGCTGTAATCACTGTATTCCCCAGATCCATTTATTGGTTTTCATGTTTTATCCTGTTCGTTGAGTTAGTTGCGCAATTTGTGTAAGGGGAGGTCAAAGTTTGGGAGAAGATTTGTAGCTCGAGTGCTCATTGTTGTGGTTCTGTTCGCCGAGCTGGGAATTTGTGTTGCAGACGTTTCGTCCCCTGTCTGGGTGACATCCTCAGTGCTTGGGAGCCTCCTGTGAAGCGCTTCTGTGCTGTTTCCTCCGGCATTTCTAGTGGTTTGAATCTGCTGCTTCCGGTTGTCAGTTCCAGTGGTCGCTATATTGGGTCCAGGTCGATGTGCTTATTGATTTGAATCTGTGGATGAGTGCCATGCCTCTAGGAATTCCCTGGCTGTTCTCTGTTTGGCTTGTCCTATAATAGTAGTGTTGTCCCAGTCGAACGCATGTTGCTTGTCATCTGAGTGTGTGGCTACGAAGGATAGCTGGTCATGTCGTTTCGTGGCTAGTTGGTGTTCATGGATGCAGACCGTTAGCTGTCTTCCTGTTTGTCCTATGTAGTGTTTTGTGCAGTCCTTGATGGGATTTTGTACACAACAATTTGGTTTTGCTCATGCTGGGTATCGGGTCCTTTTTGTTCTGGTGAATTGTTGACTGAGAGTGGCTGTTGGTTTGTGTGCATGTTGGTGATTCAGAAAATGACAAATGGAAATGCAATTTTTACTCTCGTATGCCTTTGCATTTTGTAATGTTCATGACTGACATTTATGAAACTGCAAAAATGATGAATCAAATCACGTAAATGTCATCTGAATGGAAAAGCTATCAAAAAAGATAAGGGGCACATCAAAGTGGAAATAACTAGGAGCAGTTGAGAATTCCCTTCGTATCCATGCTAACCGTTATGAAACACTTGTATAATGAAAGTTAGTGTGGTCTTGTTAATGTTCTACCTTGTAAATTGTTTTTGTGACTTTGATTTTATTTAACCAGGGTTATTGGCTGCAATCTGATCACAGTTTTGTTTTCCTGTAAAATTACTCCAGCTCACTCCTAATGAATTATTGTAATTGCATTCGCATTCTAGTTAGAAATGCCAAATCTCTATGTCCATCCTTGAAAATTATAATATAATTGAAACTGCATACTCTGATTAAATGTGCTCAAAATTATCTGTTAGGTATATCATATAACTAATAGGTGATGGGATAATTATGATGTCCTTCTCTCCAACGTGCATAGTAAGTTGATTTTAAACTTAACCACAAAAATGTTTCCAGTTTTGAACACCTTTTATGGGCTTTGGGTTTCTCATTTTCAAATGCATTATCTTCTGTTGAGACCTATTACTTGAATGTGTGAATAGTACACTTTTTAATAATAATACCAATTTAGAATTCAGAAGGATTGTAAATTGTCTAACAGGTTAATAATATTTCAGTATTAATGGTTTTCTGTTTCAGTTGTCAAAATGTCATCAGCTATGTTCATACATTTTAGTAACTTTTTTGTCTTACTTTGGTCATGGGGATGTGAATCATACCACTCTTATCAATTTAATATTTTTTTTTTGAACTATATATTTGCATTATAACCTCCTTTTGAGCAAGTTGATTTTAAATATTATTGGGAATATTTCCCCATTTTCAGCCTGTCTGGTATTGCATTACTGGGAACTGAGTGTGAGTAGCATTTTTAATGAAGTCTACTTTCACCCATCCTCACTTGCCCCAGTGATATTTTAGTCGCCTTGTTTGACAATAGACAATAGGTGCAGGAGTAGGCCATTCTGCCCTTTTGAACCTGCACCACCATTCAATATGATCATGGCTAATCATCCTTAATCAGGATCCTGTTCCTGCCTTCTCTCCATAATCCTTGATTCCACTATCCTTGAGAGCTCTATCCAACACTTTCTTAAATGAATCCAGAGACTGGGCCTCCGCTGCCCTCTGGAGCAGAGCATTCCACACAGCCACCACTCTCTGGGTGAAGAAGTTTCTCCTCATCTCTGTCCTAAATGGTCTAACCCGTATTTTTAAGCTGTGTCCTCTGGTTCGGCACTCACCCATCAGCGGAAACGTATTTCCTGTCTCCAGAGTGTCCAATCCTTTAATAATCTTATATGTCTCCATCAGGTCCCCTCTCAGTCTTCTAAACTCAAGGGTATACAAGCCCAGTTGCTCCAGTCTTTCAGTGTAAGGTAATCCAGCCATTCCAGGAATTGACCTTGTGAACCTAAGCTATACTCCCTCAATAGCCAGAATGTCTTTGCTCAAATTTGGAGACCAGAACTGCACACAGTACTCCAGATGTGATCTCACCAGGGCCCTGTACAGCTGCAGAAGCACCTCTTTGCTTCTATACTCAATCCCTCTTGTTATGAAGGCCAGCATGCTTATTAGCCTTCTTCACTACCTGCTGTACCTGCATGCTTACCTTCATTGACTGGTGTACAAGAACACCCAGATCTCTTTGTACTGCCCCTTTACCTAAATTGATTCCATTTAGTTAGTAATCTGCCTTCCTGTTCTTGCCACCAAAGTGGATAACCATACATTTATCCACATTAAACTGCATCTGACCACTCACCTAACCTGTCCAGGTCACCCTGTAATCTCCTAACATCCTCCTCACATTTCACCCTGCCACTCAGCTTAGTATCATCAGCAAATTTGCTAATGTTATTGCTGATACCATCTTCTATATCATTAACATATATTGTAAAAAGCTGCGGTCCCAGTACTGATCCCTGCGATTCCCCATTGGTCACTGCCTGCCATTCCGAAATGGAGCCGTTTATCACTCCCCTTTGTTTCCTATCAGCCAACCAACTTTCAATCCTAGTTATTACTTTGTCCCCAGTACCATGTGCCCAAATTTTGCTGACTAACCTCCTATGTGGGACTTTATCAAAAGCTTTCTGAAAGTCCAGGTACACTACATCTACTGGATCTCCCTTGTCCATCTTCAGAGTTACAATCCTCAAAACATTCCAGAAGATTAGTCAAGCGTGATTTCCCCTTCATAAATCCATGCTGACTCTGACCTATCCTGTTTCTACTATCCAGATGTGTCGTAATTTCATCCTTTATAATAGACTCCAGCATCTTTCCCACCACTGAGGTCAGACTAACTGCTCTATAATTTCCTACTTTCTCTCTCCCACCTTTCTTAAAAAGTGGTATAACATTAGCCACCCTCCAATCTGCGGGAACCGATCCCGAATCTATTGAACTCTGGAAAATAATCACCAACTCATCCACGATTTCTCGAGCCACCTCCTTCAGTACCTTGGGATGTAGACCATCAGGCCCCAGGGACTTATCAACCTTCAGACCTAACCGTCTCGCCAACACCAATTCCTGGCAAATATAAATTCCCTTCAATTCAGGTCCTTCAGCCACTGTTACCTCAGGGAGATTGCTTGTGTCTTCCCCAGTGAACACAGATCTGAAGTACCAATTCAATTCTTCTGCCATTTCTTTGTTCCCCGTAATATATTCCCCTGTTTCTGTCTTGAAGGGCCCAATTGTAGTCTTAACCATTTTTTTGCTTTTCACATACCTTAAAAAAGCTTTCATTATCCTCCTCTATATTATTGGCCAGGTTACCTTCGTACCTCCTTTTTTTTTCTTTTCTGCGAATTTCCTTCTGAGTAATCCTGTGTTGTTCTTTAAAAGCCTCCCAGTCTTCCGTTTTCCCACTTATCTTTGCTATGTTGTACTTTTTCTCTTTTAACTTTATTTCTTAACTTCCCTCGTCAGCCACGGCCACCCATGCCTCCTCCTGGGATCTTTCTTCCTTTTTGGAATGAACTGATCCTGCAACTTCTGCATTATACACAAATATCTTCCACACTCATCCCTGCTAAGGTGTTGCACCATTGAACTTTGGCCAACTCCTCCCTCATAGCTCCATAGTTCCCTTTTATTCAACAGAAATATTGTCACTTCCGACAGCACCCTCTCCCCCTCAAATTGCAGATTGAAGCTTATTGTATTCTGGTCACTACTTCCCAATGGCTCCTTCACTTCGAGGTCCCTGACCAATTCTGGTTCGTTGCACAATACCAGATCCAGAATTGCCTTCTCCCTGGTTGGCTCCAGCACCAGCTGTTCTAAGAATCCATCTCTGAGGCACTCCACAAAGTCTCTTTCTTGAGGTCCAATACCATCCTGATTCTCCCAGTCTACCTGCATGTTGAAATCCCCCATAACAACTGTAGTAACATCTTTGCGACAGGCCAATTTCAGCTGCTGATTTAACTTGCATCCGACATCCAGACTACTGTTTTGGGGGCCTGTAGATGACTCCCAAGAAGGTCTTTTTTTACCCTTTAGTATTTCTCTGGTTCTATCCACACTGACTCTACATCCCCTGATTCTAGGTTCTCCCCCCACCTCAGCACAAGGGACTGAATATCATCCCTTACCAACATGGTTATCCCACCCCCTCTGCCCATCAGTCTGTCCTTACGATAGCACATGTAGCCTTGAATATTCATTTCCCATGCCCTGTCCACTTGAAGCCACGTCTCAGTTATCCCCACAATATCGTATCTGCCAATTTCCAAAAGAGCCTCAAGCTCATCCATCTTATGTCTAATGCTTCGTGCATTCATATATAGTATTTTTAATCTGTTACTGCCCTCACCCTTCCCATCAACCTCTATTTCACTCACCCTTCCAGCATGATCCCTTTCTGAGTTTTCTGCCTCATTGATACAGTTGTCTTTCTTGACTTCCCTTGTTCTAACTTTCCCTCCAATTTCCTTCTTAAACATCCAGTTTGTCCCCCGCTACTTAGTTTAAACGTAGCTGTGTTGCAGTAGCAAACCTGCCTGCCAGAATGCTGGTCCCCAACCTATTAAGGTGCAAACTGTCTCTCTTGTAGAATTTATGCTTATGACAAAACATACCCCAGTGATCCAAGAATTTAAATCCTTGCTTCCTGCACCAGATCCCCAGCCACACGTTCAAGTCCATTATCTCCCTGTTTCTGGCCACACCAGCCTGAGGAACTGGAAGCAAACCGGAGATAACCACCTTGGACGTCCTGCTTTTCAGCTGCCTTCCTAGTTCTTCGAAGTCCCGCTGTAGTATGTTCCTCCTCCTCTGCCCGACATCATTTTGTGCCGACATGTACCACCACCTCTAGCTCTTCACACTCGTCCTTGAGGATTTCCTGCACTCTGTCCACGATGTCTTTCACCCTGGCACCAGGAAGGCAACACATCATCCTTAATTCCCGCTTGCTGCCACAAAAACCCCGGTCAGTTCCTCTCATGATGGAGTCCCCTATTACCACGGCTCTGTGCGATGTCTGACTCTTCTGCTCTGCCTCCGTGCCAACTTTTGATTGACAGACCTGGCTGCCTCGCGGACTGGCAGTGTCATCAGTCTCTACTGTTTCCAAAAGATTCAGCTTGTTCCTGACCGGTACTTCCCCCGGCGTCTCTTGCACCTTTCTCCTCTCTGCCTTCCTCATGTCTGCTCTCTTCTGGCATGATTGGTGTAATAACCTCACTGAAGGTCTTGTCCAGAAAGATCTCGTTCTCTCGGATGAGCCTAAGGTCCTCGAGTTCTTTCATCAGTGCTGTAATATGCTCTGTCAGTAGCTGAACGTGCACACACTTTCCACACTTTTATACGTGCCAGACACACCAGAGTCGTTGACCTCCCACATCAAGCATGTAGCACACTGAACCAGCTGGGCAGTCATGTCTTCACCCTCTTCAACTGTGGCGTAATCACTTCGCTCAACCTCCTTGTCAAAGACTCCTGAGCTAAAGCCTCACTCTTCAATCCACAGGAACTTTCTTGGACCTTCTTTTTGGGGCAAATCTGTGGACTCTTAATTTAGGTTGGAGGAGGGAGGGAGGCCCTACTGTGTAGGACCTCCGGTCTAGAACACACCCACTCTAATAACAATCACTTACCTTCCCAACAGGCTTTGCACTCTGCCTTCGCTTCCGCCCAGCTCCCACCGCTCTCTGATGCTCTCTGGAGACGTTGTGATACATCCAGGGCAGAAAGGACTTGAACCTGGATCATTTGGCTTCTGCCAAATTAAAGCAAACTAAACAGACTGATTTTTGGTTTGCTTTGTTGGGATCAATTTATTGAGATTACACTTGAATTAGGCAAATTGCAGTCAATCTAAAAGTTATTTTCTGTTAGCACTAACATACAAGGAAGGTAGATGTCAGATTTAATGGTTCACTTTACGCGTACAGTCCATTTTCCAAGTCCTAAAGTCCTTCAGTGCTGTGAATTTACTCTTAAAATTCCAGCTTGCTTTTTTTTTCTGGGGCTTAGCCTGATCTCCAACCAACAACAACTCATGGCATTCACCACCAACACCGATTTGTAGAAGCCTCTCCATTCTGAATGCAGTAGTTAATTCAGGCAATCGAGACCAATGTCTATGTAACCAAAACAACTGCAGCAGTTGTTGTGTATTGGTCTACTGCTACCTGTTACTATCTGCAGCCTGCACACACCGAACCACTGGGACCTAAGCTTGAACAGCATTTTTAAAGTAAAACATCTGCTTTCCACCATTGCCAATTTCTCTACGTGTCTGAAATTCCATTTTCCATTTTAGTTTTTTCAACTGAAGGATTCAGTTTCTCTTTGTTAACTGGAACTGAAGCAGAAACTTCAGATATGTTCTGTCTGAAGAAAGAAAATACCAAGCTTTGAGACCATGGATTCCATTGTACATTCTCTCTCAAACTTGGCTGGAATAGGAATTCACTTTAAATTCAGCCTACAACATGCCCATCTTTGTCCCAGCCCTAAATAAAATTAATCCATATATAGTCTGTATTCCATTGCTAATAGTTGTAAGGTCATTGAAAGCTGTGCCATATTCAGTTGAAACTTCCCGATGCATTATTTGCAGTGTATTGGTTTAAGTGTTGCATGGAAGTTTCCCTGTTTGCTTACAACAAACCAATGCCATTTTGTTTTAAAGTGGTTTTGTTAAATTAATACAAATAGGAATTTTATGTAAATGTGATTCTTATCCAATTTGCTTGCTCTCAGAAGCTGATCATTTGTCAATGATTTGGATGTGAGCATAAGAGGTATTGTTATTAAGTTCGCTGATGATATCAAAATTGGAGGTGGAGTGGACAGCAAAGAAGGTTACCTCAGATTACAACGGGATCTTGATCAGATGGGCGAATGGGCTGAAGTGGCAGATGGAGTTTAATTCAGATAAATGCAAGGTGCTGCATTTTGGGAAAGCAAATCTTAGCAGGACTTACACACTTAATGGTAAGGTCCTAGGGAGTGTTGCTGAACAAAGAGACCTTGGAGTGCAAGTTCATAGCTCCTTGAAAGTGGAGTCGCAGGTAGATAGGATAGTGAAGAAGGCATTTGGTATGCTTTCCTTTATTGGTCAGAGTATTGAGTACAGGAGTTGGGAGGTCATTGTTGCGGCTGTACAGAACATTGGTTAGGCCAGTGTTGGAATATTCCGTGCAATTCTTGTCTCCTTCCTATCGGAAAGATGTTGTGAAACTTGAAAGGGTTCAGAAAAGATTTACAAGGATGTTGCCAGGGTTGGAGGATTTGAGCTGTAGGGAGAGGTTGAAATAGGCTAGAGCTGTTTTCCCTGGAGTGTTGGAGGCTGAGGGGTAACATCATGGACGTTGATAAAATCATGAGGGAAATAGGTAGGATAAATACACAAGGTCTTTTTTCCCTGAGGTGGAGAAGTCCAGAACTAGAGGGGAAAGATTATTGAAGAGACCTAAGGAGCAATTTTTTCATGCAGAGGGTGGTACGTGTATGGAATGAGCTGCCAGAGGAAGTGGTGGAGTCTGGTACAATTGCAACATTTAATAGGCATTTGGATAAGTATATGAATAGGAAGGGTTTGGTGGATATGGGCCGGGTGCTGGCAGGTGGGACTGATTTTAGGTTGGGATATCTGGTCGGTGCAGATAGGTTGGACCGAAGGATCTGTTTCCGTGCTGTACATCTCTATGCCTCTAAATGACAAAAAAAAAGCACTGGAATAGTAGAAAATTCACTACCTAAGTTTTCAGATTAGAAGAAAACTTTCAAGTTTGGAATTGATTACTGAATAATACTTGAACATTTCTGTTGAGTTTCAGGCTGTTGGATATATTTCACCTAATTGATATGAAGGACTGTTTCCATCAGCAAGCCCTCTCTCCAAATCAAGGTGTGACTTTACAGTGTCTGGTCGTTTGCCATTGCCCAGGATTAAACAGAACAACCTTTTCTAGTATGCCATGCTCTTTTAAAAATGACACCAGCTCTCTCTGTCTCATATCCTCCTCCTCTTCAGGCAACTGAATAATCCCTTTTCAATCTTGTGGTTTAGGCTATAATCTGAGTCCAGTTTATAAAGGTAAACCTTGGAATAATAACAAATTTAAATCCAGAATTAATTGCTTAGAGCATAATATTGTTAACTCCCAATTTCAAAGCTAAGGAGTTGTTGCTTTCCTAACTCTACCAGTAATTCAAAGACTGAATTATTATCTGTTTTATCAAGTTTTATGTGAGACTGAGACCTTTTTTTAATGGAACCTTGTTTGCTGTCCTCCACTCTCTCTCTTTTTTTATACAAGAGCAGGAGGAATAGCTGAACAGGTCAAAAAGTGCCAAATATACTATTAGCCAAGCATAGAACAGTCATTCGGTTCATGATTGCTGTCAATATTTGATGTTTTTCACTAATGACCTGATCCTTCCTCCTATATTCTCCTCTGCTTTGTCAGCCTCTAAACAGCATCTCAAACAATAATTGACAGTTTCCTATACAAAATGATATAGAATATATAATTTCAAACATCTGGTACTTTGACACAAATCATTCTGAATTTTTTTTTGTGGAAGAGATGAGCTCGTTTTCAAAACAGTTGGTTGAAGAGCTTGAAACTTTGTCTGCATTCTGGTTTAAAAACCAAAAGAACTGCCCATGCTGTAAATCTGAAACAAAATCAGAAGTTGCTGGGAAAGCTTAACAGGTCTGATTTGCGTCTGTGAAGAGAGATCAGTTGACATTTCAGGTCTGGTGACTCTTCTTCAGAAGTGAAAATAACTAGGAAAATGTCTGCTTATATGCAGAAGAGAGGGTGGAGGGAGGGGGTTCAGACTGAATGATTGGGCTCTGTCACCATTTTGAGAGGGAAGGACAGTTGGACAGACAAAGGAGTTGATAACCTTCTGGCTGGGAGGGTTAATAGTTGTTAAGTCAAGACTGTTTAGTGGCTAATGATAGGTAGTGTTGATGCGGAGTTGCCAGTGTTGAACTGGAATGGACAAAGTTTAAAAATCAATTAGGCGAAAGTGAGGACTGCAGATGTTGGGAGATCAGAGTCAAGAGTAGTGGTGCTGGAAAAGCACAGCAGGCCAGGCAGCATCCGAGGAGCAGGAAAATTGACATTTTGGGCAGGAGCCCTTCAACAGAAATGAGACTGGGAGTCTCTGGGGCAGAGAGATAAATGGGAGGGGAGGGTGGGGCTGGGAAGAAAGTAGCTAAGCGTGCAGTAGGTGGATGGAGATGTATAAAGGTGATAGGTTGGAGAGGAGGGTGGAGCAGATAGGTGGGAAGAACATTTGGCAGGTAGGACAGGTCATGATGCTGCAAGTCTGTTTCAGGACATGATTGAAGAGCTTCAGGGCACAGGAGATGACCTGGGGGTAGCAGTGAGTGAGAGACACACTGATCTATCTGTGTGGGCTAGTGGGCTCTGACATTGCTAATTTAGAAACCTAGCGAGATATTCCTCAGAGATCAGTTAGCTTAAGTCCAATTTTCGCACTAGCTGAGCTTACTACAGAAGATTGTGTGCTTCTCAATCTGCCCCGTCCCTTGAGTTGTGACCCTCTGGTTACGGAATGGGACAATTGGGCACGGCCATTTGGGTGCCAGCTGATGTGGTGCAGCCCATTTGGCGACAGATGTTTTGGCACTAGGAAAAAAATATTGATTGAAATGTAGCTTTATTTAGTTCATTTAGTAATTACGAGCAAGGCTCCTCAAGTAAACAGCTAAACGAGGAGAGCTAGTTTTCCTGTTTCCAAAACTTGTACTAGCTCAACTTATACAAAGGAGGTGCAAACAGCAACGTACCTATTGGTCTTTTTTGAGGCTGCATGCTCAACTACTGTATACAAAAACAATTAGTACAAAAAATGCATGCAATATATGTTCATATGTACAAGTAGTATATTTATGTTGAAATTAAACTTATCTACGGCATTTGATAAACATACGTGGTTATTCATCATAACAACAGATAATTATATAACAGATATGGTGTAACTT
Organism: Chiloscyllium punctatum; assembly: GCF_047496795.1. Taxonomy (NCBI): domain Eukaryota; kingdom Metazoa; phylum Chordata; class Chondrichthyes; order Orectolobiformes; family Hemiscylliidae; genus Chiloscyllium; species Chiloscyllium punctatum. The sequence continues at coordinate 95,915,362 of NC_092739.1, read as the reverse complement.
TGTTACACTAAAGCTGTCCATACAGACACATTTACAAATTAAGGAATGTTCTTAGCACCAAAACATCTGTCACCAAATGGGGTGGCACCAAATAGGTTTGGTGCCCAAACGGCCATGCCAAAACTGCTGCGCCAAAACGTACCAAACCCTCCGGTTAAACCACCACTAGTCATATCCCTCTAATGAGAGAACATCTCTTTCCTTGTAGCACCAAAGTTTGCAGCCATCAACTAGTTCTGTGCAGTTAAACAGTTCAAGGAGCTAAGGAGATTGTGGCAATGGCATGATTTTATGGGCTGAAGTGTTTAATAAACATAATCCTTGTGCTATGGGGAGCTGATGGTGGTTTACTATTCATTGGCTTTGTACATGACTCACAGGTATGCAGGTACTTAAGGAGGCAAATTGAACGTTGTCCTTCATTGCTAGAGGGACGGAGTTTAATAAGAGGTTAAGGTGGTGAGGCCACACCTGTGTATAGTTTTGGTCTCCTTGCTGAGAGAGGATGGACTGTAGAGGATAATCACTAGGTTGATTCTGGAGTTGAGGGGATTGGTTTATGAGAGAGCTTGAGTAAATTGGGATTATACTTATTGAATTCAGAAGAATGAGGAGAATCTTACAGAAACATAAAATTATGAATGGAATAGATGAGAAAGAAGCAGGGGGGTTGTTTACGCTTGCGGGTGAAACTAGAACTAGGGGGCAGAGGCTGAAAATAAGGGGGAGCAGATTTAGAACTGAGCTGAGGAGGAACAACTTCTCCCAAAGGGTTGTGAATCTATGGAATTCCCTATCTAGTGAAGCAGTTGAAGTGACCTCATTGAATGTTTTTAACGTAAAGATAGATTTTTGAATAGTAAAAGAATGAAGGGTTATGCTGAGCCTGAGGGTAAGTGAAGCCGAGTCCACAAAAAGATCAGCCGTGATCTTATTGAATGGCGGAGCAGGCTCAATGGGGCAGATGGCCTACTCCTCTTGTTCCTTATGATCTCTTTCAAGGTTCGAAAGATGTTTGGGTTTTCTCTTGTTCGATATAATGTTAGGTAGTGGTTCAGTGTGAATGTTAGTTACCACTTGTCAAATGAAGTTTCATTGCAGGTCTCAAAGCTACTTAATCATCGGTGAAGGTATGAATGCAAATCGATACTTTGAATATCCGCTGCATGTCCACGCACACGGTATTGTGTTGGAGTGAAAATTGTTGAAGCAGCTGACTATGGTGGAGACAAGGATGTTGTCATGAACTCCTGCAATCATGTCCTGATGGGTTGCATCGTAAAATACCCAACCATTATATTTGAAAATTAAAATTGCATTTTGCAATTGATAGCAGAGCTGTATTGACTTTTGTGTTTAAAATGTAGCTGACAGTCAACTGAAATATTTTTCATCTACAAAAATGGATTCCTACTGAAAGGAAGGAAGAATCTAATTTTGACTACCTTTTTATTTCTTGAATTGATTTATCACAAGCTCAAATAAAGGCCCCATGTAACTGTCAAATCAAGAGGTATTGTTAATTATCTTTATTTTAATCCCTTAGTGCTTCATCTGATAATACTCTTGGTCGGAAATGGTATTCATTTGTGGCCTTTATTCCTAAAACTGTTGTCTTTTTTGTGCTGAACTTTCCCCCTGCCTCCATGGCATTTATTTTAATTTTGATCTTGTCCCTTTCAAAATCACAAACATTTAGCTTTGCTTTATAAACCTACCCTTAGTCTCTCTTGTCCTTATAACTTAGCGCATCATTTATGTTCTTTTTCTGTTAAGGCTCTTTTACTTCTGGTCTTCAATCTCTTTATTTGCAGGTCCACTCAATTCTATGTGCAAGACACCAGATGGCTAGCACACTAATTGTGAAGTCTTATCAGTACTTGCAACAGCTGGTGGGGGAGAGTAATAGGAGGGGAGAGAGTGAGTGTCTTTGCAGTCTGGACGCATCAGTCCTTGTACTGTGGCATCTTTAGGTCGTTTCTCCCAGTTTGAACAAAGTAGCAGTGAAACTGGAGCTCACAGTTACTTGTTTTAAAAATGCAACAATTGCTTCCACAGTCCTTGCCCTGTTTTGGTCCAGAATTCCCAAATGAAGAAAAATAGTCAAAAGTGGTGTTAATCTAAGAACGTAAGAGTGAAATCCACTATCCAAAATGCTGTGCTTACTATGGTATGTTTGCACCAAAAGCAAATTGAAAGTACTATTGTGCTAGTGACATATGAACTTAAAGTTTGTGATATGGTCTTTCAGCTTTTGGCCTTTCATAGCCAAATTCATTAAAGGATAATGTGATTGGAGATAATAACTGAAAAAAAAGTGAGACCTTTGTATTATGATTATTGACCATATATTTATTGAGTTTTTAGTAGTAACCTAATTAAGGCTTGAGCTTCATACTTGGGGTTTCTGAAGTATTTTGTGCCTGATTCAAGTCAGTTGCTACACAGTATGTTGTTCTCTGCTGATGTACTACTCTTTTGCTGGACATGATAGGGAACCAACTGCAGAGCAGTCAGTCACTTGTTGAATTGCCAAGGGATAAAGTCCATATTGACTCTCTTGAGGCTTGGTGGGGAGTGCCCCCACTGGTGGTTTCTTCTACAACTGAAAGTTGACGCACAAAATTAGCTTGATTGAGTTGACAACACTTGTTTCCCTGCATCAGAAAATTGTGGATTGAAGTCGAGCTTCAGGGCGTGTGTGTGTGTATACACGATGCCGCTAAATCTTGCATTGTCCAAAATGCCATTCATTCAATGGGATGTTTTTGCTGAGACACTTTTTTTGCATTTTCTGGTTCACGATTGACTCATGTTTTGCTGAAAACCAATTTGTTGGCTCGTTTCGTTGCTGTTTGTCGATGTTTGTTTGTTTGCTGGACACAAAATGACGAATCTGTTGAAAAAGCAAGTGATCTCATTTTTTAAGTCATTGTGTTTGAAGTATTTAATGAAAGATGTGATATGTTATATATTCTGTATTCTTTGAATTTTGGATCTTTTCTGTTTTCTTTTCTACATTGTTGGTTTTCAATTACGTTTTGTTGGTTTTGTGTACAGCAGTCACTCAATGTTGAAAAGAATCCTGAAACTTTGGTCCGACCAGAGAATCGTTATGATGTGAATCGCAGGCGACACAACTCGTCAGACAGCTTGGAGTCTTCTGGGACTCGTTCTAGCGGAGGTGTGTTAATTAATCAACTAATGAGTGTGGTGAGAAAGTTGTGCGTTTACAGGTAATATGTGGTGGAGTATGTTGAAAATAGTGCATTGCAATGATGGTTGATTTCAGTTTGTTTAATATCTTAAATCTCATTCATGAATTTGGGGTATTAACTCCATTTTTTAAAATTCTTTAGCTATAATGTTATGAATGACCAAGCAATATTAGCGTTTTTATAAAAGTGGCTTGTTCAGTGTGGTGTGTCTTGAGCAAACATAATTTAAATTAACTTATCAACCCTATTTGGTAAAAGTCAGATTTTATTTTCCCTATGAATGTTTTTGACATTTAATATCAAATTAATTTGCTCTTTATACTTGATATATTTGAACACAGTCTAGTAATGCATGCTGGATATGTTCAAGTTACAGACAAATCTCTTTCAGTAAGTATCTGGTTCATATTATTGGGTTTGCATGGGCAAATGGTCACATGTTACAAGACTTTTAAATTAATGCTGAAACTATTCTTATGACGTAAATCATACCTCTTGTGTATCTTCAATGTATTTTAATAACCTATATTAAAATTGAGTGAAGCTAATTAAGTAAAATTGATTTAATGGTGCCCATATCCTTTTGTGGTTTGTTTCCGAAGAAGCTAAGGGCTGTAAGTACAAAACTGATTGAAAAACATCAAAAAATAAAAGCATTCTGCTTTGTGTTCCTTTATTATACAGTATCAAAAAAATCTATTGATCTCAGCTTAAAAGATACTCAGTGGTTTGAGTATTCATGGCCTCAGAGGTAGAGAATTAGATTTACAATCCTTTTTTGATTTTGAAGAAATTTCTCCTTGTTCTCTATGAACCAATACCCTGAGCTAATGACCTCTAGTTTGAAACTCTAAGGCCAGGGGAAGCAGGCAATCAGCATCTGCTTTTGTGTATTATTGTTTTGACATTAACTTAAACTCAAAATCATTTTGCTCTGTAATCTGTTGTCTTTTAATTTTCTTGGGTATCTCATGTGATCACCTCATTGTATAAATTATGTATTTAAAAAGTTAATTTGACTTTATTTTGGTGCAAATAGCAACCTTCTTGACCCAAGAATCCAATCTCTTGAATCTTTGTCTGCCTATGCGGCAGGTACATCCTTTTGGTTAAGGAGACAAAATCTGTATTTTGTGACATAATATCTTGTGTCTGATCTCTCCGTGCTATATAATAGCATTTGAGCTCTAACCCCCTTGTAATAAAGGCTAACATACCATTTACTATTGCCGCATGATTTTCAGTTTCATGTAAAAGAATTCCCAAAGTCTAATTATTCACCTTTGTAAAACTTTTCTCTTAAAATGCACAATTTCACTTTTTGCCATACACATTGCCCACTTGGTTAACAAAGATATTTTCCTTTGCAGACGCTTCTGTGCCTTCCTTGCAGTTTCTTTTGACACTGCTGTGTGGTTTTCAAACTTGGCTATCTTTTTTTGTATTTGGTCTTCTCAGCTGTGATATAGACTGTAAACAGCCAAGGCCCAAGCACCAATCATGGTGACTTCCCACTAGTTACAACCTGCCAATCCAAAAATGACTTGTTTATTCTTCCTGAGTTTTCTGTCTATCAAACCAGTCCTCAACACATTACCCAAATCTCATGAACTTAATTCTTGTATACCATCTCTTGTATGATCAGGTATTGAATGATGATCTAAATATACTACATTGAATGGACCTCTTTTATTTCTGTTACTAGTTATAACACCACAGTCAAAATTGGGAAGTTATGATTTGGCAAACAATTTCATTTTGATAAAGCTATGTTGATCACAGCAATGACTCATTGCTTTTTCTGCAATTTAACTTGTGATTCCTGGGCAAGGATCGTTTTTATGGTGGGTTTGGAACATTCTCATGATTTTAGAAGTTTTTGCACCAAGTCACATTTGCTAAATACCCTTGTGTTTGTTGACCCACATGGGCTCCCAGACAAACAATTCCTTGATTTTTAAAATTATTTCCCAAATCTACAGAGATCTAAGCTCCTAGAATTCTAGCCTTTTGATCACCTGAGGTTTTAATTGCACTGCAAGTGATTGTTGTGCCATCCGTTTTCAATGTCCCACGCTCTGGAATTCTACTACAAAAATTCTCTGCATTTCTGACACTCATTCTCCTTCGCATCTACCCCTTTTGACCAAACTTTTGGCTGTATCCCCTCAAATGTCCTTATTTATCTCTCTATTTTTGTGATAACTCTTCTTTGAAGCATCTTGAGATATTTTGGTATTGAAGTTGCATACAGAAAGATATGTTCTTGTGCTAATTAGCATGCAGGAACAGTGAGAAACTGTATAATATACCTGATTTTCTTGGTTATTCAAGTCCTTTGGCAGACTAGGTTTGATGATGTCTGCTACTTTAAGCTTTTTCCTGTCACTTTGTTGAAACACCATTCGATCAGGTTACCTGTTGTTTAGTCCAGAATGTAGGGTTGGAATCATGCACATGATCCTGTTTGGTTTTGGTTTTAAATAAGGTGTCTTGAATTGATGTAAAAAATTGATTTCTTCTTTTGAAAATATATTGACATCAAACTTTTCTACTGAGTTGCATTTTGGCTAGGATTATTATCAAACTCATGTCACTTTCTTGCCTTTATTGTTTGCAAATAAATCCATTTGGTTTCCAGGAAACTTTGGAAGAAAAGAGAAAAATGGTTGGCGGTCACAAGGACGGGGCACAGAAACTGTAAATCCAAGAAGTGGCTACCATGGAGGGAATCCCCGTCCTCGAAGTGGTACTTTCCATGGAGGAAAAGCCCCAGCATTGCATGAGAATAACTTAACAGAAGATGAAAATGGGAAGAAGGAAGAAAAGAAGAAATCTAAGCAGTTTGAGGCTGAAGATTTTGTAGGTTGATTTTTTTTAACAAAAATCTTTGACAAATCATTGACTTTAACAGCCTTTTTGATTGTGTAAATTCATGAAATAATCTGACCTATTTGATGTTTGTGGTTGAGCATTAGGCCATCGCCATCTGATTTACCATGTTAGGTGTGTGTTTGGAAGCCATTTCATAAGATGAATGCATGATGCAATAAATTTTATAATTTGAGTTTGTTGACTTTATTCATCCTTTTCTAAAAATGTTTTTTTGGATTATGCAGTGGGTTTTTCCTCCATTTGATGAGCAATCTGCCATCATGAAAAGTTGACTTTAATTAAAATTGTGTTCCTGGCACTACTGCTAGTCTAAATAATTACACACTCTGATCTGTAGTTTCTCTTTGTGCCTGGCAGAGAGATGTACTCAAATATACTCTCCAGCATCTGCAGTGCTCACTTTCTCCCAAAATACTCTACTCCTCTCAGCAATTAAAATCAAATATATTTTGGGGGTGCATCTGAAAAACAAAATAATGTAATCTGATCAGGATTACAAAGATTCATGAATGTTCAGAGTTGGAATTGAAGAATGCTTTTTAAAATCCTTCTAATAGCCAAACATTATTCTATTCTAAGTGGTTACATTAGTTCTTTTTGCTGATATCGCCCCCACTGCTTCAGGGAGCAACTCGTTTACTTTTTTGAAATTGAATCTGTTAAGTTTTATTTCTTGCTAAGGTTCTATTGTTCTGGTGCTTTTTTCCCCAGTTGCTTGTCCCACTCCATTATATTATATTAGATCATTTAAATAGACTTAAAAGGAGTTAAGGTTTTGACTCCAGTTATCCATTTATTGGATCAATGTAAGAGTACATTGATCTGTGATGAGATGGGGATTGTGAATACATATAGGATCAGCATGCTCAATTAAAAATTATACAATCTAACAACGTGAAGTAAAATTTTGGTTAATGTAATGTGCATTGGGGATGTCGAGCAATTGGAATTAATAAACAAACCTAATGCTTACGGATTTTGAAATGTCTTAAAATCATAAGAGATAGGAGCAGAATTTAGGCCATTTGGCCCATCGAGTCTACTTCATTACTTTATCATGGCTGATATGTTTCTCAACCCCATTCTCCTGCTTTCTTCCTGAAACCCTCAATCCCTTTTACTAATCAAGAACGTATCTATGTCTGTCATAAAAATAACTTGCCCTCTGTGGCATGGTTCCACAGGTTAATCACAGTCTGGCTGAAGAAATTTCTCCTCATGTCAGTTCTAAAGGGTTGCCCTTTCACTAGGGCTGTGCCTTTGGGTCCTAGTCTCTCCTACTAGTGGAACTATCTTCTTGTCCTCTGCGCCCCTTAGTATTCTGTAAGTTTAATCAGATCTCTCCCTCATCCTTCTGGACTCGAGTGAGTACAGACCCACTGTCCTTTTATGACAAGCTCTTCAACCCGAGGGTTATTCTTGTAAAATATTGTCAGTTTATACTAATACTTAATGATGTTGAGAACTTTTTAAGAAGCATGTTGCACCCTCTGATAAGAGATTAAATGATATTTTATAGCTGTAAGAGTACATCCATCTTTCAACATTCTGGTGTTATGTTTAAGAACAGGAAGGATGTCTTGAAGTTATCTCTGGAAGTAGGCAAAGTATGGAGGTCTACATGGCCAAGGATTTGGTATTTGCCTTTTTGAACTATTATAGTCCATGTAGTGATGGTGCTTTCACAATGCTTTTAGGTTGTGCTAGCTGCCAATTTGACAAGTGTCCAAGTCCGGATAGTGAGAGTCACAGAGGGACATATGCCATGCCCTCATGTACCCTTGTCCATGTGGATTTGTAGGTTTGTGAGGTGCTGCTGATGAAACCTAGGTGAGTTGCTAGGTGAAAGTGAGGACTGGAGGTGAGTCAAGATTAGAGTGGTGCTGGAAAAGCGCAGCAGGCCAGGCAGCATCCGAGGAGCAGAAAAATTTCTGGCAGGAGCCCTTCATCAGGAATGAGGCTGGGAGCCTATGGGGCAGAGAGATAATGGGAGGAGGGTGGGGCTGGGGAGAAGGTGGCTAAGCATGCAATTGATGGATAGAGATAGGGATGAAGGTGATAGGTTGGAGAGGAGGGTGGAGCGATAGGTGGGAAGGAGGAAAGGCAGATAGGACATGAGGATGGTGCTGAGCTGGAAAGTTGGAACTGGGGTAGGGTGGGGGGCGGGCGGTGGAGGGGAGAGGGGAAATGAGGAAACTTGTGAAGTCCACATTGATGCCCTGGGGTTGAAGTGATCCAAGGCGGAAGATGAGTTTTTCCTCCAGGCGTTGGGTGGTGAGGGAGCGGCTGTGGAGGAGGCCCAGGATCTGCATGTCCTCGGCAGAGTGGGAGGGGGAGTTGAAATGTTCGGCTACTGAGTGGTGGGGTTGATCAGTGCGGGTGTCCTGGAGATGTTCCCTCAAGGGCTGTGATGGAAGGGCTTCTACCCGCAATGTTGATCTTTCATAGTCCTCAACTGCTGCCTGATCTGCTATGCTTTTCCAGCACCACTCTAATCTAGGTGAGCTGCTGCAGTGCATACGTCACTTAGGAATTGCACTATCCATGATATGTCGATCATGGAAGATTTAATGCTGAGGCTGATAGATAAAGTAGCATTCACGTGGGGTACTTTTCATGGATTGTATAGAGCATGAATGTTGTTGCAGCTAGTGTGTATTCAGGCAAGTAAATAGTATTTTATCATATTCCTGACTTGTGCATATGTTTATTGGCAAGCTTTTAGGGAATCATGGATGAATTGCTTAGTGAACACACAATTCTGACTTGATGCAGCAAGTAAGATATTTTGTTGATGGTCCAGAAGCATTTCTGATAACTGACCACCAAGTCTCTGATCTGAGCGATCATGGTGTGATTAGCATGTCATTGAGAAAAGGTTATCACTTGGTAAGTGTTAAGTTTTTGTTTTGTTACTTAGTGTCTACATAGATCTTAGGAAAGCATTTCACCAATGTACTGGATAAAAGGCTGGTTAATGAGTAAGCAGGGTCTGTGTCAAATTGGATTAAAAGGAATTTCCGACAGAACTGAAAACAGCAGGTGTTTCTAAATATTTGATTTTAAGACTGGAGGATTGTAAATAGTGATGTTTCCTAAGCATCAGTAGCAGGACCATTGCTTTTCTTGCCACATATAAGTCACTTGGATCGTAGACGGGAAAATATAAAATTTCCATGTCTAACTTTGAGGATGGTACTTATCAACTACAATGGGATGCAGGCATGCAGATTTAGGCAGAAAAGTCACAGATGGCATTTAATAAAGAGAAGTGTGATGCGAGGACCCAGTCAGATTTCATTGCATGGCTCTGAAGAGCATCTGCACCAGCACAAAGACCTAGGATTGCATGTACATTGATCTCCAAAGGGGAGCTACACTTTACGGAAGATGTGAAGATCCATGAGAGCGTGCAGAGGAAAATTACCAGAATAATTTTAGTTATGCTGTTAGATTGGAGAAGCTGGGGGTTGTTTTACTTGGAGATAAGACTGAACGGAGATTTAGTGAACTGTACACATTTTTGATAAGTTGGAACAGTGCAGATGAGGAAAATCTGTTTCTTGTCTCACCAAAAAACCTGGGACTGACTAACCATGAGAGTGGTGGAAGTAGAGATACTTAATGACTTCAAGCAGAAAGGAGTGAACTTGCAATGCTATGGGATTGATTAGGTTAGTCTGGAGAACTAATTCAAACTCAGTTGGCCAAATGGCTGCATTCATTCTGGCTCTGGCCTGGTTTTGTCCAGGTCTTGTTGCATGCAGGCATGGATTGCTGCTTTCTGAAATTTTGAATTAAACTACACGTTGCAATAATCAGTGAACTTCTAATGTTATGGTTAAAGGCAAGTTCATCAATGAAGTGGCTGAAAGTTTTTGGGATTGCATTGTTTCTTTGAGAAACAGCTGCAGTGACATCCTGGAGCTGAAAAGATCTCCAGCAATCACAGCCATCATCTTGTGCCAATTATGACTCCAACCAATGGACAACTTTCCCTTTGTCTCCACTGACTTCTCTTTTTTTTTTTTGCTTAGTCTCCTTGATGCTACATTTGGTGGAATACAGCCTTGGTATTAATTATTGCAAATAATCGTTGGCACTCAACAATTACATTGTTGCCAACAGTTGGTTTAGACTGAAGGTTTTCAACAAAAAAAATAACAGTTTTTCAACCTAGTTAATGCTCATGCTGCTCGGGATGTAGGTCATTCTGGAGCACAGATCTTCAACAGTATAGACTCATTAGCAGAATGACCTAATCCAGTCCACTTTCACATGGTCTTTGCTGTGTCTAGTGCAAATAAATGCCATGTGAATTGACTGAAGTAGAGTATCTATGATGGTGGTATGAGAAAATTCTGCAAGAATTTGCCGTTCTTCTAGAAGAAGGCTATTGTAAATGCTTCATCATTACCTTTTTACAATCATTGTTGGAATCTGCCATTATTCAAAGTGGAGGCTTTCAGTTTAATCGGGGGGAAAACAGTGAAGATGGGCCTTGGTCTTTGCAGGCTGAATGGAAGTTACTCCAAATAATGCTGTCATTGCCATACACATCCATAATGGGTAGTTTGAAGGTCAATTAATGTTGGTTATATTCTGTTGTTGTTTTGGCATGGAATACAAGAGGCAAGTTTGTAATCATTACACACACACTGTTTATATCCATTCAATATCAGTTGTGATTCTGTTTGCTCTTTGTCGCCTGAAACCATATGTTTAAATTCTCTTTCATAGATGCCTCCTTATTCCGGCTTTGTTTTGATGTAGCTTATTCTTTACCACTTCACTGTCTTAAATGTATCCAATTGACCTTTAGACCCTGGATAACTGACCACTTTACTCTCCTCTGTGCTACCATAAAAGGATATACACCTTCTAAGATGTTGAAATCAATGTTTTATTGTTAGTTTCAATTATGCTTGCTTTAGTGTCTGACTTTGTTCCCTAATTCCACAACCACCACCTCCAATCTACAACCCACAAGAATTTTGCATTCTTAGAACTCTAGTCTCTTGTCCATCTTAGTACTTTCAGGCCACTATATCTTCAGCTGTGGCTGCTTTAAAAACTCTGGAAAGTTCTTCGTAAATTTCTCTGAATATCTTTTTCAAGTTGATACATCAATACTCCTCTTCCTGTCTGATTTTTATGCTCTTGTTTAAAATTTGAGGGGCAGCCGATGTAAGAAAGAAACAAATACAAATGAAGTCCTTTTCTTATGTGCAACCTTCTCCTTAATCATAGGCTTAAAGCTACGTGCAGTGTTGCACTTCATTTCACTGGCATGGATGTATTCACCTTGATGCTCTTTGGTGGAACATTAAGTGGAGGCATTATTCAAGCCTTAGTGTGATATTTCCAAATCGTTGGAAACTTGAGAGCTGTGATAATCGATGCTTTATTGCATCTAAAGCAGTTGTTCAAAACTAACACCATAATTTTGGAAGGATGTAGAATGGTTCTGTCTAATGCAATATTTCATAAACGACTCTACAAGTTTAAGCAGCAACTTTTTCAATTAGGTTACTTAGTGTAGAAACAGGCCCTTCGGCCCAACAAGTCCACATGGACCCGCCGAAGCACAACCCACCCAGATTCATTCCCCTACATTTACACCTGCACCTAACACTACGGGCAATTTAGCATGGCCAATTGACCTGACCTGCACGTTTTTGGACTGTGGGAGGAAACTGGAACACCCGGAGGAAACCCACACAGACACAGGGAGAATGTGCAAACTCCACACAGTCAGTCGCCTGAGGCGGGAATTGAACTTGGGTCTCTGGCGCTGAGGCAGCAGTGCCACCGTGCCACCCACAAATTGTATCTATTTAGTAATTTCTTCCTCCTTTGTCTGGTGCTCTGAGAGGTTCTCCTACTTTCTGATCTAACTGTATCTAGTATTTTAAACTATGAAACCGGTTACTGTTATTGAGGAACTTGATGAACATGGTTGATCCTCTTACCCGCCAGCATTAGATAAATGCACTTGTGGTGAAAGAACAAGATGTTACGTTGTGTGGTTAAATGGTGAAGAGGGATCAGTTATTCATTTGAGGAAAGTTTGTTTTGTCCAGTTGTTTCGTATTTGGGCCTGAACTCTCCTTTTCTTGAGTGAATTGATTTCTTTGGCTATCAAATAGAAACATGAGCTGTGTCAATTATGACTCCATGTATGTTAACCAAACAGAACAGGACATCTTGATGTAAACAACCGTGAGATTGATGCAATTGGTGATTGATGTGTTAACCAGTGAAACTGAAGGTGTGAATAGTGATTAGCTGAATAGTGATTGAATAGTCAGAAGTAGTCTTTCAGACGTTTGTTTGTTTGTTCTTGTTTTTTGTTTGTTTATCAACTTGTCTCCGCAAAGATGAAAGAAATGCAAATGTGGATAGATGTGAGATTGACCATATGCAGTTAACATGAAATTGAGGCATTTTAATATACTGCCCCGTGAATCATTATATCATTCAAGATGATTGGGTGAAAGACAGACTTGCACTCATGGGTAAAAGTGAGGACTGCAGATGCTGGAGATCAGAGTCAAGGTTAGAGTTGTCAGCAGATCAGGCAGCATCTGAGGAGCAGAAAAAAATCATTTCGGGCAGGAGCCCTTCATCAGAAATTACTGATGGCTCCTGCCCGAAACGTCGGGTTTTTTTTTGTCCTGCTCCTCGGATGCTGCCTGACCTGCTGTGCTTTTCCAGCACCACTCTGATCTTGCACTCCTATAGTTCCTTTCCTGCTTTTGGGATGTTTCAAAGTTGAAGAACTTTTTAAAAAATGTAATTTAGTAAAGGTAAACTGATTGTAAGGGACAAAGGAGAGAATAGGCTTCTTTCCTCCCCCCAATTTTTTAAACTGCAATGTAGTCAGTCTTTGAAGACCTATTCACCATGTTTTTTTTCAGCCAAAGTACTGAAATACTTACCTGCAGCACAATATTCTCAGGGCCTTGAGAATCAAGTGCCTGTTTGCTTTCTTTATCTTGATGATTTTTTAAAATTATGAGTATACCAACATTTTCTGCAGAAAAGCAGAAGGCCACATTTCGGAGGGTATGTTTTGTTACGACACTGGGTAAACCCTCCTGCTTAAATCTTTTCTGTGTTGCTGGTTTTAAATTATCTCGTGCAGTAATCTGTTTTAAAAACAAATCCAAATGGCCCAGAACTATTTAAAGTAAAAATTAACAACTTTATTGCTTAAAATATAACAGAATAATTAACTAACCACTATTTACAGTTTCTTCCTCTGACTTATCTTTTACCTTCCCTTCCTTTAATACTAGTCTGATAAAACTCCCAATTAAGATTTACAGAGCAACACTTCTTACCTCAAAACCAAGCAGCTTTTGTGCTTCTCTTCAGATCTTCCTGAATAGTCTTTTCTTCTTCTTAGGAATTTGTGTCACAGGTAACATATTTTTGAGAGCTATTTTCAGGCAGTCTCATTACATGTTGGGCTTCTCGGTTCTTTTAACTGCTTAATTTTCCCTGGTCTTGCCATCTAATGCTTTGGGAGTATGTCATTGGCTTTTAAGATTGTCAATATACTCTAGTCAAACTGGATGGATATTTTTTCGGGGTATAATTTAAACTGATTTGAATTTGTTTTTGTCTCCAGGCAACAAGCTAATAGAGTTATTTGACCAAATGTTACATTGTTGTCTTATTGAGAACACTTGGTGCTGTGTCTGGTTTGTTCTGTTCTTTTTAACTCTCGATGTATACCCACATCTTCATAACAAAATTGTATTAACTTTTTTAAGGAAATTAGGGTATATATTTAGAGTCATAGAGATGTACAGCATGGAAACAGACCCTTTGTGAGAAAGTGATGGCAAATATATCAGACTACTTACCCATTTCCTAACCACCCCTTGCTTTGCATGCTGGAGAAATACCATAGATACCAAGAAATTCAGGATCTAGATTTCTACTTCATGTCTTACATACCATCTTGCTTATTTATTGTCCATTGAAAAAAAATATTTTCAGATAAGAGTGAAAAGCATTCATTAGTCTTGTCCTAGATTATGATCTATATGACACGAATGTTTTACAGTAAAGGAACAATCTAACGTTGAGTAACCATAAGGAACATCACAGTTGATCGGATATAATTATGCATCTTGCTAACTACACTCGCTCCACGAACATCACACTTGCTGCCTAATTAAGCTGATGTGTGCTCTGACTTTGAACAATGCCTAAGGAGATCTGCTAGTGTTTTAAAATTTCTGCATAAAATGTCAGCTTTTTCACTGAAACTAGTGATGAAGAAGTGCAACTGGGTGATTTTCTGTATTTAAATATTTTATTAGAGGTCCATCTATTGATATTTGATCTATTTGCCTTCATAAAGTTTTTAAATGATTGCTACACAAGGACTTAGTTGGGTTTTTTAGTTCAACTTCCTTAGATTATGGTATCAGATATTTTTTTAAAAATAGTTTGTCCAATCACACTAATCATTTAAACACTCACCTTGGATATTCCATGTAAATTGTATGCAACTCGTTCTGTTAATATAACATACAAGTTTCTAGAAATCTGTTGTAATGCTATTGTAAGTTCACAATTTGAAAGCTTAGTGATGAGAATAAATTTGGATTTGTAACTCTCTTCCTGAGGACAAATGACCAGTCATGTTGCAAAGTTAACTCTAGCATTCGTTTAGCAGCGTCATTATGTCAGGTACTTTATTCTAGACAGAAGCTAAAAGTGACTTCAAGTGGCTTTTGAAATGCACAATGTTGATAGAAACTCATGAGCCTGTCAGGCAGTGATGGATTAGATTCCTTACAGGGTGGAAACAGGCCCTTTGACCCAACCAGTCCACACCAACCGTCTGAAGAATGATCTATCCAGACCCATTCCTCTACCTTCCCCTATATTTATCCCTGACTAATGCATCTAACACTATGGGCAATTTAGCATAGCCAATTCACCTGACCTGCATATCTTTGGATTATGGGAGGAAACCAGAGCACCAAGAGGAAATCCACACAGACACTGGGAGAATATGCAAACTCCACACAGGCAGTCGCCCAAGGTGGGAATCGAATCAGTGTCTCTGGCACTCTGAGGCAGCAGTGCTAACTGCTGTGCAACCCGGAGATGTGAAATGTATCAGATGTGAAATTACTCCGGAGGAAGAAAATAAAACGAGAGGTTACGTTTGTCTGTCTGAGTTTTACCCAATGCAAAATCAAAAGTTGCTGAAAAAGCTCAGCGAGTCTTTGAAGAGAAGTGAGTTAACGTTCCGTGTTCTGTAACCCTTCCTCAGAATAGTCCTGAGGAAGGGTCTCCAGGCCCTGAAAATTTTAATGATTTCTCTTCACAGACCTGCTGAGTTTTTCCAGCAACCTCTGTTTTTGTTCCTGATTTACAACATCCGCAGTCTGTGTTTTTTTTTTAGTTTTACCCAATATTTCGATTGGATGCTTGAGATTTTTGTGTTTCTTTTAATTTAGATTCTGTGAAGTCAAGGAATTTTCTTTATTGAGATTATCTGCTTTTATCCTTGTCTACACAGAAACACTTCCACTTGATTTGCAGATACCTACAAGCATGCCAAGCACTTACACATACGATGCCTGATTTTCTTAAACTAACAGAATAGGAGCATTATTAATGATATAAGAGAAAAAGTTGTATCATTTCAGTTTTGTCAGTCCCAGAGCGTTGAATTGATTTGTGAGACCCAGTTTTGAATTTTTCATGTTGTTGGCAAGCATGTTTCTAAACTGTGTAATTCCTGCTTTTGTTTTTCCTTCCAGCCATCGCTTAATCCTGAGTCTAAAAAAGAATTTGGCAAGAACAAATCCATTGCTGGTGTATGGGGTGAGTTACTGACCAATTCTTAGTTATCATTTGCAATTTTTAACCAGTACAAAAAAGAATTTAACTATAAATCTACATGTATTAATAGTTTAGTTTAAGAATTTCCAAGTCTCTTTAGGCTACATAATTCCAAACTAAAGTAGCTAGGGCACCAGGGAGAAGTTTGAATACATTAGTTTTAATGTATTTCAAGTTAATGACATTGATCATTCCCATCCCATTCTCCCCCACCTTGACCGATAATAGCACCAATAACAGATCAACAAAATTGTATTTCACTGTCCACTGTTTGTTCTGCAATGTGGCAACTGGCTCAATTCGTACTGTCTGAGTCAGAAAGTTGTTTTGAAAGTTCAATCTGGGTTTGATTGCCACAATGTAGACTATTATGTCGCTGCAGTATCGAGAGAATGCTGTATTTCAAACATGGTGATAACTTGAGTCCCTGCATGCTCTGTTTGGGTGTAGAAGATTTCATGCTATTATTCATCTCTCGATTTATTAATACAAAAGCCGATCATATGGTCATTACCGCACAGCTGAGAGTTTACTGCTATATTTAGGCATTGACTACGATTGAAAGTTTTATTTAATTCGATGTTAAGCTTGGGCATCTGGTAGTTGCGCTGTATAAATTTTAAAAATGTCAGCCTGAGTTTCAGAACTTGAGCTTTAATTTTTTTTAGGGTTGCTGGTGCCTTGTAGAAAGATGTTTAGCCCTACTTAACCTTGCGTTGCTTCACAGGAAGTGAATAGATGTATTACATTCAACAAAGTGACAACTACAGAATCTGTTAACTGGATAAGTAAAATAAATTGCTAAATACACTCGATACAGACCGAACAATGAGATTTCTTTCTTGACAATTTGTGTTCAACCGTATTGAAGTGCGATGTTACTTCAGTAGTTGTTTGTTTCTTAATTCCAATCTCTGATCAATTCATGTCTCTGTGATAAACAGGATATGAATTTTCTTTTTAAAAATGCTTCTCTCTAACCAGAGAGAAGGCATTGGTGGAGGATATATCTGGGAAGGCAATGTAGAGTTTAAGCCAAGTTGCCGTTGAAAAGTAAGAGGTGTGGTGCATCTTTAAATATTAAGGTCAATAAGTCCCAGGTCCAAGTGAGATCTATCCCAGAATATTGAGCAGGGCAAGAGAACATAATTACTGGAGCATCTTTGTGTCCGCATAGGCCACAGGTGAGGTCTTTGGTTATTCTCTAGTCCTCAATGTCCCACTGCTTAAGAAGGGTAGCAGGGATAATCTGGGAAATTACAAGCCTGTGAGTCTCACGTCAGTGGTAGGGAGATTATTGGAAAAGATTGAGATAAGATCTATACACATTTAAAAGCCAATGCACTGAGTAACAATAAAATGGTTTGTGTGGGGGAAGATGTGCCTCACTAACTTGATTGGGTGTTTTGAGTAGGTGATTAAGATGATTGAGGGATATTGTCTACATGGACTTCAGTAAAGCCTTGACAAGGTCCCTTATGGAAGACTGGTACAGAAGGTGAAGTCACATGGTATAAGTGGTGAGCTGGCAAGATGTATACAGAACTGGCTGCATCATTAGAGACAGGGCGAGTGGCAGAATGATACTTTTTTGGATTGGAGGGCTATGACTAGTGGCGTTCCAAAGGATCAGTGCTGGGATCTCTGCTGTTCGTGATCGACGTAAATGAGGAGTAATTAGTAAGTTTGTGAACAATACAAAGATTGGTGGAGTTGTGGATAGTGTGCAGGATTGTCAGCGAATTAATTGGAAGTATGGGCAGAAAAATGGCAGATGGAGTTTAATCCGGATAAATGTGAGTTGATGCATTTTGGAAGGTCAAGTACAGGTGAAAAATATACAGTGAATGGCAGGACCTTAGGGAGTATTGATATGCAGAGAGATCTGGGTGTACACAGGTTCATACATCACAGAAGGTGGCAGTGCAGGTAGATAAGGTAATTTAAAAAAAGGGCCTATGGCATGCTCCCCTTCATTGGGAAGGGCACTGGGTATAAGTTGGATGCTGCCTGAACTGCTGTGCTCTTCCAGCACCACTAATCCAGTATTTGATTTTCAGCATCTGCAGTCATTGTTTTTACCTATAAGATCGACAAGTTATGCTGCAGCTTTATACAACTTCAGTTTGACCACACTTAAAATATTGCTTAAAGTTCTGGTCACCCCACCACCAGAAAAGGGACACTTTGCAGAGGGTGCAGAAAAGGTTTACCAGGATGTTGTCTGGTATGGAGGATTTTTGCTCTGAAGAACAGTTGGATAGACTGGGTTTGGTTTCACTGGAACACAAAGGCAATCTGATAGAAGTTTTTATAAGATTTGTGAATGGAATGGTTAGTGTGGAAAGTATGAGGCTTTTTCCCCAGGGTGGAGATGTCAGTTACTTGGGTACACAGGTTTAAGGTGCAGGGGGACGTTTTTAAAAAAAGGTGTGAGGCAACTTCTTCACAAAGGGTAGTGAGTGCCTGGAATGTGCTGCTAGAGGAGGTGGTGGAAGCAGACTCAATAGCAGCATCCAAGAATCACCTGGGCGAATACATGAATAGGAAGGGAATAGAGAAATACAGATCCTGTAAGTGAAGACTTTGTTTTAGCATGGAAGGGCAAAATGTGGCTGCACAGCTTGGAGGGTTGAAGGGCCAGTTCCTGTGTTGTATTGTTCTTTGTTCACATAACTATGGTTTCATTGTAAATAGACACACCAATTGGATCAATGCTGATCTGACATTCCTCACGGCCACTTTTCTGCCCTTTCCTGGTAATCCAAGATTTCCCCTACCGATCAAGAATCTATCTCTGTCTAAACACATAAAAGAATTCTGCCTCTGCATCTCTGTGGCAGGGAGTTGTGAAGACATTTGATACTCTGCAGAAGTGCTTCCTCGTGTCAGTCTTACATTGGCGTCCCTTTATTGTAAGATTATGCCCTCTGGTCTGAGACATTCCCATGAGAGGAAACATCCTCTCAGCACTTATCCTGTCAAGGCCTTTAAGAATCCGGTATGTTCCCACAAGATCACCTCTCCTCCTCCTAAACTCCAGTAAATGGAATCCCAATTTGTTCAACTGTTGCTCATAAAGTAATACCTCTCTACCAGGGATCATCTTCATAACCTACTCTGAACTGCCTCCATTGGAATAATCTTCCCTTTAATAAGGTGACCAAAATTGCTCTCAGTACTCTAGATGTGGTCTCGCCAGCCTTCGAAGTAGCAGTAAGATTTCCCTACTTGTATACTACAACCCCGTTTGAAAAAAGGGCTGACATTCCAATCCCACAGATAACATTTGAGCTATTTCTTATTCCTGCAGTTAAAGCACACAAAGTTAATCTACTCTGATTACAGAAGCACCGTTGTCTTGTCAAAATTCTAAGCATTATATTTTTAGGACTAGTTTCCTGTATAGGTTATCCCCAGTGTCAGTAATTTCCCAGATATATAAATGGCACAATATTAGTAATTGGGGCAACAATTATAATCAGTGATCTTTCATAATTTTCTTTTGGTCCACATCACATTGTCATATTTTTCAACAAAAATATTACATAACATAAACTAGTTTTTTTTTCCCTGTTGAAGAATCATGATTTTAAATCTCCTGTTTCCTGGTGTCACAACAGTGTAACTTTGTTTCAAGTTTGCTTCATTTATGAAAGGCACAGCAAGAGGGATTAAGGTGATGGAGATTACCTTTTGACTAAGTTTATTTGATACAAGTCTAAGAATGCAAAAATAAGAATTTAGGAGCCAGTGTAGTCAGTTCAGTCCCTTGAGCTTCCCTGCCATTTGATACAGTCATGGCCTCAACTTTGCTTTTCTGTGACCCCTCAATAACCTTCAACCCGATATGAAGTAAAAATCTATCAATCTCCTCCTCACTGTCCAAACATCCATTCCTCTCTGGGGTCGTGAATTACAGAGATTCACAACCCCTTTTTAGAAGCAATTTCTCCTCATCTCGGGTTTAGAATGAGGGATGGCAAATTTAAAACCGTGATCTCTTGTACTTTGTGTGCCACATGAGAAAATATTCTTTTTATGCCTACTTTATCAATCCAGTTAGATCTCATTCTTAACTCCAGAACACAGACCTAAACTGCTCAATCCAAGGCTTTGAAGCTTGGAGTAAGTATATAGCCTAAATCTGAAAACTTGGTGCAATTCAGGTCAAAGGGATTGTAGGGCAACTTAAAAATCTGCTGCATTATCAGGGAACCAGTTGAAGTAGAGTCACATGTGAAGAATAAGACCTTGAACGCTACAGCTACTTGACAATCGTTAACGTGTACTGATCGTAATGAAGTTAACCACATGGAATATGAGTTCCCTGATTGGGGCAGTTAGTCCAGTCTAATCAGAGAACCCTGGCTGACAGATTAGAACAGTGGTGTCCAACTTTCCATTCATTCTAAGAGCTGGCTCTCAAGCAGCTGGATTAGTGTCAAGGACACTCCACATGTAAATAAAGAGTGACTTGGTGACAGGATACCAGCCTCTGGAGTTATTTCAGTGGCGACAAGAGGAAAGGGTTGCTCCTGAAGAAATTCACTTGCAACAGTCCTCTTTGATTTGTGGTAAATGTTTCTGGCATCATGCCATTATTTCATAAGCTTGACTTGTTTGATCCTGCTTCAAAGATCGTGTGCCCAGTATGTGAGAGGAATGCTTTAGTTGTTCTGGGCAAATAAGATTGGGGCAGCTGAAAGAATAAGTACTTCTCTTGACTACTTGTAGACCCACATTTCTTTTTGGTTATTGGAATCCTAACTTTCCCTGAGGTACCAAATGATAAAACCTTACAAGAGTTGACAGATTTAGAAAAGGAGATTATAAACCCAGTCCTCCACTAATTCTGAGGCCCTGTTGGTTTTACTTGACAATTCGAGAACCAGGGGAATCCATTTTGGGATTTTTGACTAGGTTAAGGCAACTGGCCGAGGCATGTGATTTTAATTTAGCCCATGATGAGATGCTGAGACGACTAGGTATCTGGGATTAATGATGTAACCATGGAAAAGTGCCTACTAGCTGAAGCCCAACTGGAATTCAAAGCAGGTGCTACAACTGGCTTTATAATTGGAAACTGTGGCAAGTGGAGCATATGAGTTATAAGATATCCTGACGCAAGTGGCAACCCTCACTAGACTGAGCTTGGGGAGCACCATTTGAGTGAAGGCAATTGCATGTCCTCACTCAGGACATATCCTGAATAGAGGGACTCTAGGTCATCCCACAGCAAAACTCCAAAACAAAGTCAAACCTTGGCCAAATGGTTAAAACTTACTTTAGTGGCTTGCCAGCCCAGACCCTGTAGTTGCTGCCAATATGCTCAAGATAGCATAAGAATCGCACAACACCTAAATTTGAGTAAGATAACTCATTCTCCAGTATCTAGGAGAGTGCATAACCTGGAAAGTCCATCTGTATCTGGTTTGGAACAACTAAATTGGTTATCAACACCCAAATCAGAGCCAGTCAAAAGAAATGTCTGGTTAAATGGTTACCTCGTTCTAATGGAGGTCAATACTGGCACAGCTGTTTCAGTGATTGCAGAGCAGGTCTTTAACAAAATTTGCTCTGGACTCCAATTCTGTGGAAAACTTTGGCTAGACTGAGAACCTATACAGGGGAATCTTTTACAGATTTAAAGTACAACTGAGGGGCAGTTGGTTCCATTTATCAGTGGTTACAGGAAAAGGCTCGAGCCCAAGCTTGATGGGCCTTAATAGGTGAGAAAGATTTACATGGATTGGCTCAATGTTTTTGATTAGAAAATGGCTGCCTGAGTGAAATCCTAATGAAAATGCAGATGTTTTTCAGGAAGATCAAGGAACTATCAAAGGGGCCAAAGCCACCTTGCATGTTGATCATGAAGCAATTCCATGATTCTGCGAGGTCTGCCTGATGCCATTTGCCTCACGGGCAAAAGTAGAGGCAGAAGGTTGGAAAGCAAAACAATCCTCAAACCAGTCCTGTTTGCAAAATGGGCAACACTAATTATGAAGCCCGGTGTGTTCTTTTGCTAATGGGGATTTTAAACAAATGCTAAACAACTTTTTACAGTTGGAAAAATATCCAATCCATCACTAGAGGATTTGTATACCTACCTGGTGGGGAGACTATCTGTCATGAAGCTGGACATGAGCCATGTGTACTTGCAATTGTGATTGGAAGAGATTCCCAGAAGTATGCTGGAATTAATACCCATAAGTTTTTCTTGTAATAATATAAGGGGCTTCCATTTGGGGTATAGTTAGCCTACGCAATATTTCAGCGGACGATGGGGAACATTTTTACAAGGTCTACCCCAGATCACCATTTATTGAGATGATGTGCGAATAATGGAAGATCGATGAGGAGTGCTGGTGGAACTTGGACAAAATCCTTAGACATATCTCTCAGGCAGGCATACACCTTAGGGCACCCCAATCCTAATCGCGCTACAGAGTCGACAAGACTGTGCTACACCTGTTAGGTGAGTGATCAAAGATGCCCAAGCTCCCACATCTGTGCTGGAGCTGAGATCTTTCCTTGGACTGTTGAATTTTTAAAGTCAGCCTTGGAATTGGTCATGTAACTAAGCCCTAGCTTTCACAGAAGTGGAGAAATAGCTTCCAATGTGTTGGCACACTGATCCCAAATGAGATCTGGTATTGACATGCCGTGCCTCCCCACACTGCATCGGGGTCATATTAGCTCGTAGGTGGCCCAGTGGAGAGCAATGTCCAACAGTGCATGCATCCAGGACTTTGGCTAATGCAGAGCATAAGTATACCCAGATAGATCATATTTGGAGTTGGGAAATTCTACCAGTATCGTTATGAATGTAAATATTTAATAAGAAAGGACCACAAACCTGTGCTAGCTTTACCTCAGAGGTAAAGCTTCAGGTCGAATTCAGCGGTGGGCTTTAATACTGAGTGCGCATAATTACAAGTTGGCACACTGTCCAGGAGGCTAAATAGTAAACACTGATGCAATCAGCCACCTTCCCCCAGATACGCCACTGGTGGTACTGCCACTGGAAGAATCAGTAATGGTTTTAAATTTTCTGGACACACTTCCAGTCACAGCTGACCATATCAGACTATGGACACAAAGATCAGATCCTGGAAAAACAAATGGTTGGTGGCATTGGGGTAAACAAAAAGGGCTATAACCAGAATTGAAATCTTTTATTGGATCAGGATAGACCAGATTACAGTAGAGGATGGTATATTGTTGTTGTCCTGAGCAAAGGTTGGTGCTAGATATTGGCTGAACAGGTGCAGGGTCATCCCAGGGGTGTCCAAAGTGAAGATGATGAACAGTTTTCTGGTGGCAAGGATTGGATGCAGACATAGCCATGTTGGTGGGGCAGTGCCCAGAATGCCAATAAGGACAAAAGTTACTGCCAACAACTACCCCACAGAGTGATGTAATAATTATAATGAGGTCAGCCTGGTGGACCTCAATGATTTGGGCTGTGTAAACTGCTCCAATCTGTCAGCCAGGGCTCCTTGATAAGAACCAGTGTGTCAGACATCCTATTCACCTGAGACCTGGCTCTAAAGAAGCTGGATCAGTGTTCAAGATATGCCATGTGTAAATAAAAGGTGACTTGGTGATGGGATACCAGTCTCTGGAGTTACTTTACTGTTCATAAGTGAAATAAAACAGCGTGCATTTATATAGTGCTTCTAATGTAGAAAAAGATCCAAAATGTTGCAAGGTAGAATATATAAAGGTGAGCTGAATAAGGTGATGTCAGGAATAATTGTCAGAATGTATTTTTGGGAGGATCTTTCAAGACAGACAGAAATGATGAGGCAGATAAGGAAATCTGCAGGCTTGTGGAAGGATGGAGCCATGGTAGATTTAACTGAGGATGAGAATTTTAATTTTCCGGTATTTCTGCTCTGAAAGTCAGTGCAGAGCAGCAAACACAGATGTCATGGTGTGTGCGCAACTTGAATACCGTGGTACTTTAGCTAAATTTTCATTCTTCACTTGTAAGCCAAAAGCGGTGAGCATCATCCTTCTGTTTTGACCAGAGAAGGAAAGGGCTTAAACCCACAGCTTTTTCTTTCCAATATCTGAAAATTTGTGTCTAGATATAATTTCAACACCCCAGTGTTGATAATTGGATATCTGAATACTTGATTTAAAATCATAAACTACCCCTGTAACAAAGACATTTGTCCAATTTTTGTCCTAATGTTTTAATTTTCATGAAGTCTTTGACATTTGTGTTTGCTTTTGGCTATAATTTTCCTAAGCAATCTATTTTCAGAAATTATGCCTCTGGTCTGAGAGAGAACTTTTTTATATTTCAGAAGGGTAGGATTGTTGAACCAGATTAAAATTATTGAAGCAAGTACTTAAGTTTAGCAAGAATTTATAGGGAAATTATACTGAAATATATTGAAGACAGAGGGCAGAATTGAATCCAACTGATGAGGAGTCTCCCTTGTCCCAAAGGTGACACTGAGAGCACTGCATCATCTCTGTTGGGAAATGCCAACCATGAACTGGTCAGTGGATATCCACTTCCCCAGGATTTGTGACCCTGGGAGTGGACCCTGTCAGAGGCCAACAACTCTGCTTTGCCTGCTATTGTCACTGGGAATGGTTGCAAGAGGTTTCAGGTCAATGAAACATGCAGATGAGTGAAGGTGCATTGGAGTTTGAGGTGGAAGTGACTGACTGACTGCGGATGAGAACAAGGACTGATGGTCTGCTGCACTCCCATCTGCCCAACCCCCTCCAATGCTGTGTCCCTTGATAAAACAGAGTGCTAGTTTCAGCAATGGTGATCATGAAACTATCATCAATTTGCTTTAACAACGCAATCTGTTCATGAGTGTCCTATAGGGAAACCAATCTACTATGCTTGCCTAGTCTGGCCTACATGTGATTTTACACCCAGAATAATGTGGCTAACTCTGAAGTGGCCAAGCAATAAGGCATGACCAACAGGTGCTGTCTTTGCCAATGCCCCCCACATCCTATGAAATATTGAGTCTTTTTAGATCTCTACTAGTTGGAATTCACATCTTCTATTTTAATCATATCATATTGGTAGTTGTGTCTCATTTCTCTGCTTTGGAATTTCCTGAGTTTCTCTCTTTTGTCTCTACTTCCATAAACTTATTTAAGACCTACTTCTTTTGCAAGCTCATTTGTCCTGATGGCTCTACGTGCTTCTTTGTGCTTTACTTGATAATGATCTAGTGAAATGCCTTGACATACAAATCCAAATGTATTGTGGGGGTCAGCAAGTAAAATGCAGACATAATGCTCCTTGTCAGCTCTGCATACCCATACAGGATATGAAATCAATCTAATCATTAAATGCTGATTGATTTTTTTTTCTCTCTTTAACTAGAACCGTTTGATTTTACGGTTGCTGTACTGTTACTCAGTGTAAAGTGGTTTCCATAAATTTAATTCCTTATTATCTCATACTATATCTTATCTGTCTCTTTTGCATTCAATCCTCATCATTTGAACTATCAGTAACATATTACAAACTTAATCTGCAAGTTTACATGTGATTTTTTTTTCTTCCTCTCTCTATCATGTAGAAAATCCTCCAAATCCAAAATCTAGAACATCCAAAATGCTGGTCATTAAAAAGGTCCTTAAAGAAGAACCAATACTACCAGGATATCCTCTGACAGGGGGATCTCATCCCCAGCCTGTGAAGAATGGGACAGGACCCAGTGTCTATAAGGGATTGGTTCCTAAGGCTGCTGGACCCCCAGCAAAGGTAAGTTGAGATCTTGCCACTCTAGTTAAAAATGATCCTTGCTTAATGGGGTGTTCCAATTTCCTTTTCTATTTTATTTGCGCAAATATCTAAAGTTAAAACCCAAGTTTAATTGAGACTATTTGGACAAACATTAAATAGTTTGGATTAAAGTTGAAAAGTTAATTTTTTTCTAATTATCAGGAATGCGACTCTTAGCAAGTAAAATAATCAAGCATTCGATGATGTGTTGGTCTTGCCTGTCCTTGTGTGTCTCTGCATCTGAAGCTTTGCGTAATAATTCAGGACATCTTTTGGCAGTGCACAAGAACCTAAAAGGAAAGCGGGGGTGGTGAGACTGGTGTGCGCGTAAGAGTCAAAACCCATGGCTTCTTAGTGCACTAGCTTCATTTGGAATCTTATTGCTATTTGACAAATTGTGAGAAAAAGGCCTAGAACAGTTTTATGCCTGGTTGTGAAGTTTTGATGGAAAGCAGGTTGCCATGACTTGGAAGTGCTGGTGTTGGACTGGGGTGGACCAAGTTTTTAAAAAATCTCTCAACACCAGGTTATAGTCCAACAGTGCTTCCAAATAAACCTGCTGGACTATAACCTGGTGTTGTGATTTTTTTTAATATGAAGCAGAAATAACAAATTTTTAGGTCAGAAATTTCCATTTAACTTTAAGTCTGACTTGACAATACATCAAATTAGTTGAGACATTTTAAAATTTTTAAAACAGATATCACCCAGTTAAGCCAAACAGAAATGCCTTTGAAAAGGGAGTAAAGCATGACAAAAAAACTTGTTTGCATTCTGCTGAAACTTAGTCTTAACCAAGTCAAAAATATTGACTTTTACATGACAAATTATAGGAGCTCTGCAGTAGAAAATGTAAATAAGGCCATGATTGGAATTGATTCAGGCCAAATTAAAACTAATTCTAGTGTCAGTAGAGACCAATGTTCTTGAATAGGGCACTTCAGGTTACCGACAATATTCAAAACCTACAATAAGAAATAGGAACAGGAGTAGGTTGTTTGGCCCCTCTAGCCTATTTCACTACTCAATAGGATCATGACTGATCTGACATTCCTCACGTCTACTTTACTGCCCTTTCTCTGTAAACCTTCATTTCCCTCTGGTTTAAGAATCTATCCATCTCAACCAAGTAATGGGGAAGATTCAGTTTTGGTGTAATATTGCTTGAACTTTGGATAGTAACTGATGTTTTCACACTTCCACATGGGCCTAGAGCCAAGGGTAAAATAAATGATTCATACATTGCAATGATGTAGAGAGGCTAAAGGAGCTGAGGTTGCTGTCATTAGTATCACAACATCCTACTGAAGAAGGAAGCCATTCAGTCCATCAGGTATGTGCCAACCAATTGAAGGGGCAATCTAGTTAGTCCATTTTCACTGTAACCCTGCAATCCTGTTTCCTTCCAGTAGTCATCTAAGTATCTTTCTGAAGATTCCTTTTGAATCTGTGACCATCACCCAATCAGGCAGTGTTCAAAATCCTAACTAGTCATTGCATGGAAACTTTTTTCTCATGGCCGGCTCTGGCTTTTAGCCACTCATGTTAAATTGGTACCACTGGTTATTGACCTTTCAATGACTCAACAGTTTCTCTTCACTTACTATATTTAAAGCCTTCATGGCTTTAGACTCTTCAATTAAATCTCCTGCAAGCCTTCTCTGCTCTTAAAGGGAACAAGTTCTGCTGTCTTCCCACAACTCTTATCCTGATCTTTATATGAAGATTGCATCTCTCTTCCTGAATTTTTGATTGTGGGCTGAAATGACTTTTTACAAAGTTGTTTTTACTGAGGAATGTTGAAGAATTATTACACTGTTTAAAAGCAAGCAACGTGAACTTGTGTGAGTATTGTGTACCCAGTTGCTTGTTGATAGAATAGTGCAAGCAGAGTTTGCAGTCAAGCTGGAGCCAGATGGTGTGTACAAATGGGGCTTTGGCTGGCAACAAGTAGCTGATTCATTTGTGGACGAATGATCACTAATCAATATCAACATCTCTTCAGTTGGCTGCCAGATACTGAAACAGTTTATAGATGTGAAAGTTTGGGAGAAGCAATCAAATCTCTGCAAAGACAGCAGTTCTCTTCATGTTTTGTTCTGCAGTCATAGTCATAGTCATAGTCATAGTCATAGTCATAGTCATAGTCATAGTCATAGTCATAGTCAATAGACGTTTATGGCCCAACCTGTCCATTCTGACCAAGTTTCCCAAAGAAAAACTAGTCCTACTTGCCTGTGTTTGGCCTGTATACCAAACAAGTAGATTCCCTATTCATGTACCTATCCCAAATGTCTTTTTAAATGTTGTAATCATACCTGCATCTAACCCTTTCTCTGGCAGTTCATTACACATGCAAAACATCCACTGTGTGAAATAGTTGCTCCTCTGGTCCCTTTTAAATCTTTTTCCCCTCACCTTAAAATTATGCCCTGTGGTTATGAACTCCCCCACCCTAGAGAAAAGGCCTTCCCTATTCATTTTATCTATGTCCCTCATGATTTTTTAAAAACCTCTAATAGATATTCTGTGCATTCCTTGGTTTCTTCTATTATATCTTTTTTCTTTTGAGCAGTAAACTATTTGTTTTATTATTAAAATCAAAGGTGTATCATTGCATGCTTATCTTTCAGTGAGAGATCACCCAGTTAAAACCAAGCAAAATGTATGATTTATCAATGGTGGGCAAGATATTGGAGAAGGTTCTTGGGGGCAAGATTTACACTCATTTGGAAAAGAAGAGACTTATTAGGGATAGTCAGCAGGACTGACGTGTGCACGTTGTCTCAAATTTGATTGCTTTTTTTTTTAAGCAAGTGATGTTTGAAGATAGGGCAGTGGTTGTCGTCATTTGTGGACTTTTCCAAATGCTTTACTATGGTCCCTTGTGATTAGCTGGTCCAGAAGATTAAGTTGAGTGGCCTCAATGGTGAATTGGCATGTTTGGTACAAAATTGGCTTGGTCATAGGAGACAGCAGGGTGTTACTCTGACTGCAGATCTGTGACCGCAAGGATCAGTCCTGGAACTTTTGTTTATTGTAGGATATAAATGGGTTGAAAAGTTTGCCATAAAAATGGCAGGTGGAGTTTAATCTGGACAAGTGTGATGTGTCACACACCTAAAGATAGACCATTGATTTTCCCATTTGCAGTTGCTGTAAGCTGTGACTATTAATTGGTGAGCCAAATACCTTTTTATATGTTGTTCCAATCATCCTATGCCTCCTGCAAGCAGGTAAAAGTATCTGGAGAAGGAATATTGAGAAACAGCTGCTTGATCAGCCATAGAATTATCTCAATGACCTCTAGATAAGAACCACTGAACTGCCTGTCTGGTCTTTTAACTCTGCCTATAAACATGTTTGTTTTTTTCTTGTCTGTGTGTGCATTAGGAGAGGGCTTATAAGAGGATTACAGTTTCAACTAGTCGTGTTATATGCCAGTGGTTCATAATTGTTTATCCTTCGAATCCATTTATTTGTCATTAAATAGTCATGCTTGTTAAGTATAGAAACCTGGTCTGTGTTTTCTGCCGGCCTGGGTCTGAAACACAAGTAAATAGGGAATTTTGTGTACTTTTGGAAACTTTTAACCTTTCTGACACTTCTGGGAATAGCAGAAATTGATTTCTGGAGCTGTACCCCAGTGAGGTGTGAATAACTCCAGAGGCTGGTATCCAGTCCCCAAGTTTCCCTTTGTTAGAGCCAGCTCTGAGTGAACAGGATGTCTGACACCCTTGTTCTGATCTGTTAGCAGGGCTTTCTGATTGGTGCTGTTAATTAGGTCCACTCAGGGAACTCATTATTCTGAGGTCCACCTGGCTGACCTCATTACAATTATTACATCCCTCCCCTTTTGAGTTTGACAGCGTAGACCAATTTTTGTTTTTTGTAGCTCCTCTGGTGTTTTAGCACTGGGTCTGGTTCTTCTGACTCCGCCTCCAATACAAGCAGTGTGGAATGCACAGTAGCTGGCCTCTTGCACCTGGAGTGTCTTGCAAGAAATTCATTTTGCTCAGGTGCTAACGATGTCGAGGCAGCAATGACCACTGTGTCCATCTCAAATCCTGAGATACCTTCAGTGTTTGGAGATATTGAGAACCCACTGGTTCCTGAACAATCGGGCTGTTGAGAAGCCCCACACGTTTTGCTTCAGCATAGTTGGCGAGTTTGCAATTTTCAGGACTGTTGCTTGTTCAGGACATTCGCACCTCCCCGAGCTTAATATGTCACTAGACTTGACCTCTTGTCAAATTCTGACGAAGGCTCACTGGACCCAAGACATTAATTCTGAATTTTCTCCACAGATGTTGCCAGGCTTGCTGAGCTTTTCCAGCAGTTTGTTCTTCTTTGAAAAAGACAATCTTACTTGATTTTATTCTCCTCAATCTATCTCTTGCAGTTGCATCTGCATGTGACAATATTGGCAAGAGTGAGCATTGCATGCTCCTTATGGCGATGTACAAAGTTTAATGAATTTTGAACAGATTGAGCAACTCAAACTGGACATTCATAATGTCTGTGTGGGCCACTAACAGCAGCAAAATCATGTTCAGCCACAATCTGTAATCTCGTGGCCTGGTATATCCCCCACTGTATCATTACCATCAAGCTGAAGACTAACCTTAGTTCAGTGAACAGGGCATGAAGACATGCTGGGGGCAGTGTGAAATATGTTAATTTTGAGACTGCACCGTAGTCTTCGACGCCACAAAGTGAAAAGCTTGTTGTAATCGACAGAGATAAGTAGTCCCATAACCAACAAGTCAAATCAAAGCTCATGAGTTCTGCCATATCTAGTAATAAATGCTGGTGGACAATTATACAACTTAAATTGAAGCGGAGGATGCACGAATATCCCACTTGCAATAATGGGAGAACCCAACACATCAGTGTAAATGGCAAGGCTGAAGCATCAACCAGCAGTGAGACTTCTTCAGATCCAGAGTCCATGCTGTGCTCTCCTAGTGCAAATTCTTTCTGACTTTGTCCAGCACTTCAGCCACCTTTTGGTCAGTGTGTTGTGTCACAAATGAAAACCTATCCAAAAATGGTAACAGTGGGCTTTGTAAGGTATTATTCCCTACACATAATCATCAGACTGTTGCTTGACCAATCTTTGGGGCAGCTCTTCCAGTTTTGGCACGAGCCCCCAATGTTAGTAAGGAGCAGGATTGGGTTTGCATTGTCATTTGTTCACGATGGTTAGTCTGGTTTCACTCATTGCTGAATAACTGCTTTTTATGTGGTGAAGGTATTTTGAGATCTGTTGCTGGCATATTCCTTAATTATGTCCTATAACAATTATATATTTGAAAACTAGAATGGGATGTAATTTGGAAGGAAACTTGGAGATGTTGGTAACTTGCACTTGAACAGACATGCAACAATTAATGTCTGTTTGTTACTGGGTTATGTTTGTAATCTGTTCTGCGCAGGGGAATTAATTAAAATACAAGGTACAATTTGCAAATAGACCATTTTTTATTACCTAAAAAAATGCATTCTTTTGGGAAAGATTACCCACCTTATTCCTTCTATATTTCTGCATAAAAGTCATCTTTTAAGAGGGTAGGTAAACTAAGACCCTCCTAATTGCCAGAAGTCGTACACTGCTAGGTTATAGTCGGAACAGGTTTATTTGAAATCACAAGCTTTCGGAGTGTTACTCCTTCATCAGGTGAAGTCCTTCATTTTCACTTCACCTGACAAAGGAGCAGCGCTCCGAAAGGTTGTGATTTCAAATAAACCTGTTCTGACTATAACCTAGTGTTTTGTGACCTCTGACTTTGTCCACCCCAGTCCAACAGTCCAACATATCGTGATTCCTAATTGCATAATTGAAAATTTTAGTTTTGAGAAAAATTTTTTTGTTTGTATAGTTTGATTCAACCTTTTACAATATGACAACTGAAATACAATTTGTTGATTTCAATAATAACCAAAAGCTACCCGAGTTTTGCTATTGGATGTTCTGAGTCCCCTGATTTAGTTCATATCTATCCGTTATTTTAGAGCTGTTTTTAGCTGGAACATTTGAACAAAAGGCAGCGTATATGATTCACTGCGCCTTCCTTTCTCTACCCCTTTCTCCTTTTTATTATAATATTATTTTAAAACTTTTCTTAACACTTTGCCCCTCTTTCTCTCTCCCGTATTCTCCTGTTCTCTCCATCTTGACTAATGTCGTTCTAGCTCTTTTTGTCTTGCCTCTCATCTCCTCCATCTTTGTTTTATCTAATAGTTCTAATTATAAATTGCAGGCCACTTACTATTGATTCCTTTTATTTAGCCTGCACAGTGGAAAGCCTCAGCAAAGGAAAACAAACATGGGACTCCATTTGTCAGCTTCAATGCTCTCCTAAAACCTGTACCTCAAACCTTCAGTTCATCACCAAACTCTTTAAAGGAGGTATAATTTTATGTATTCACTACTGAATTACCTTTTTGTGCTAATGTTTAAAATGTTTCATCATGAAGCTCCACTTGACCTCAGTTCTGTGCAGAGACTTAAGCTGTGGAAAGGAAGCCACTAATTTTCAGAAACTGACCATGAGATGCTTTTATGGTGGATTTGTGGGTGCTGTGGCCAGTGACTCAGTCATAAATTTACTTAAATTAACATTTGGTGAAGGGTTTTTTTTTAAACAGCGAGTTCCTGGAGGCTACTCTTGATGAATGTAACATATGTTATGGGCGGCACGGTGGCACAGTGGTTAGCACTGTTGCCTCACAGCGCCAGAGACCCGGGTTCATTTCCCACCTCAGGTGACTAACTGTGTGGAGTTTGCACGTTCTCCCCGTGTCTGCGTGGGTTTCCTCCGGGTGCTCCGGTTTCCTCCCACAGTCCAAAGCTGTGCAGGTCAGGTGAATTGGCCATGCTAAATTGCCCACAGTATTAGGTAAGGGGTAGATGTCGATGTCGAGGTAGGGGTGGGTTATGCTTCGGCGGGGCGGTGTGGACTTGTTGGGCTGAAGGGCCTGTTTCCACACTGTAAGTAATCTAATCTAAAGTAATCTAATCTAATCTAAAATATGTAATACACTTTGGTTTTGCTCCTGGCTGTTAGAATCTGCATTGAAAGTGACAGTCATAGAACCTCATTTAAAACCTACATAAAAGCAATTTTCTGTTTAGGAGGGACAAATATCACTTTTTTTTAATATAACACAATATTTGCAGTTCTGATCTCTTTTCAGACTGGAGCTACGATGAAATCAAATTAATTGGTTTGTTATGATGTTCTGCGGGATGAGCAAGAGAAACTATTTCATTCCAGTTCCCATTTCTTTCAAGAAAATTTGAATGAGCTCTTCATTGGAAACACCTGCACACTTGGAAAATTTAGCTGCATTTAATATGCTGTATCGAAAGTATTAGAAGGAAAAGTTTCATATAATGCAAACTGTACCTTTGTACAATTTTTGTAGCATATCGAAGTCCCTCGTGTGTAATGAAAAGTAATATTTTATGTCTGCCAAGAATGGGTGATTTTTTTTTTTTAAAAATGAAATTTTTTTTTCAACTCTGCCCAGGGGTAAATATTTTCTAATCAACCTGTTCAGACAGGTTATGATATGCTTGTGGAATAGATGGGGCTTGAACCCAGGCCTACTGGCTCAGAGATAGGGATGCTACCACTGCACATAAGAGCCAGTTTTCCAAACTGAAGCAATTTAAATTATTTAATTTTTTTTCAGATTTTTATGTTGTCCCTATCAAACATCAACCTGTACACTGAAAACAATTTAGGTTTTAGGACTACAGCAAACCTAATTCATTGCTCTGACCCCATATGCTCAGAACAAGGACTCGAGTGATAAATGAGGCATGTTATGGCTTTTCTGTAAATACCCATACTTAATTAATTTTTGGGTTCCTCTGTTATTTAGAAATTATGAAATGTTATTGCGCTCTGACTTTATATTTCTGATGGAACTACCAGAAAAAAAATGTGAACTGTATCATTTTGTTATGGAGTCGACATCTACATTAGTTACTTTTGGACAAAAGTTTTGAAATTTACATCTGAACTGGGTTCTTGAAAGTGATGCTAAACCATAAGAACAGAAACAGGAACAGGTTGAGGCCTTTCAGACCCTCCAGCCTGTTGCCCTGTTCAGTAGAATCATGGCTGATCGATGGTCCTCAAGACGGTTTTTTTGCCCTGTCCCCATAACCCTTGATTTCCCCTGCTGATCAAGAATTTACCGAGCTCAGTTGTCAACATACACAAGGAGTGTGGTCCCCACAGCTTTCAGTGGCAAGCAGATCCAAAGACACTCAACTACCTGAGGAATGAAATTCTTCCTCATCTCAGTCTTAAAGTAGTGTCCCTTTATTCTGAGACGATGCCCTCTGGCCCTTGTGTTTCCTCATGGGGGGAGCCCCCTCTCAGCATTTACCCTGTCAAGTCCCTTGAGAGTCCAATATGTTTCAGTACAATCACCTCTGATTCTTCTAAACTCTAGTGAATAGAGTTCCAATCTGCTTAACTTTCGCCCAAAGACGATCTCTCCCATACCAGGGGTTATTCAAGTGAACCTTCTTTGAACTGCCTCAAATGAAATGATCCCTTTTTTCTTATCATAGTAGGAATAGTACTCCAGATGTGGTCTCACCAGCATCTTGTACAGTTGCAGTAAGATTTCCAACCCTTTGTAGTGCAACTTCCTTGAAATGAGGAACTAATATTTCACAGCCTTCCTGATTTACCTGCTGCAGCTCTGTGCTAGTTTTGTTTCATGCAAGAGTACCCCCATCCCTTAGTGTTGCAGATTTCTGCCATTTTTCTCCATTGAAATAATAGTTCATTTATTCTGCCTTCCAAATTGAACAATTTCATATTTTTCCATACCATACTCCAGTTGCTGATTTTTTTGCACACTGAACTCAACCTATCAATATTTTTGTGAACTGTTTATGTCCCTCGTGCAAATTTGTCTTTCCACGTATTTTTGTGTCATCTGCAAATTTGGCTACAAAACATTTGCTTCCTTCTAAGTAATTAACTCATTGCAGCCAGTTGTGTTCTCACCACTGATCCCTGTGGCACCTTACAGGTCGCTAACCTCAGTCTGCATGGACTGGAGGGTCAACTTCCATGCTGTGGGAGTCTAAGTTCCTAAACCAAACTAATCCTGTTTGCCTGTGATTGAACCATGTCCTTCAATCTTTCATATTCGGGTATTTATCTGAATGTTAGTTAAATTTTCTAAGTGTACCTGGATCTATCATTTCCTTGAGTAGTTCATTCCACATATGAACCACTCAGTGTGGGACGAAAAAAATTATCCTTCAAGTCCTTATTAAATCTTGCTCCTTTCACCTTAAAAATATGCCCTTGAGTTTATCACACTAAACCTGAGGGAAAAGACCTTTTACTGTTCACCTTGTCTATGCTCCACACGATGTTATAAACCTCAATAAGGTCACTCCTCAAATTCCTACACTCCAATGAAAAAGGTCCCAGCCTCTTCAGCTCAAATCCTCCAGATCCAGCAACGTTCTTGTAAATCTTTTCTGAACCCTCTCCAATTGAATAGTTCATTTCTTTATAGCAGGGAAAGAACCCCTACTCCCACTCACTTTTTTTAAATGGGGTTATTGAATTGTCTGGGATGTTTGGTGTTTTGTCATAATTTATCATAGAATGTCTACGGTATGAGAACATTATTTTAATTGTAAAGCCAGATTTATTTTTTCCCTATACAGTATACCTAGTACAGTAATGGATCGTTTAGAAGTATATGAGTTGCAGCTTGTGTATCTATTTAACTGATTTACATATAAAGGTAAACACAATGACTGCAGATTCTGGAAACCAGATTCTGGATTACTGGTGCTGGAAGAGCACAGCAGTTCAGGCAGCATCCGCGGAGCAGTAAAATCGACATTTCAGGCAAAAGCCCTTCAGGAATACAGGCAGAGAGCCTGAAGGGTGGAGAGATAAGCTAGAGGAGGGTGGGGGTGGGGAGAAGGGAGCATAGAGTACAACAGGTGAGTGGGGGTGGGGGGAGGGTGGAGTGGCTAGGTGGAAAAGATAGGCAGGTAGGACATGTCGTCATGGGGACAGTGCTGAGCTGGAAGTTGGGAACTAGGGTGAGGTGGGGGAAGGGGCAATGAGGAAACTGTTGAAGTCCACATTCATGCCCTGAGGTTGAAATGATCAGAGGCGGAAGAGGAGGCGTTCTTCCTCCAGACATCTGGTAGTGAGGAAGCAGCAGTGAAGGAGGCCCAGGACCTCCATGTCCTCGGCAGATGGGAGGGGGAGTTGAAATGTTGGGCCACGGGGCGGTGTGGTTGATTTGGTGCAGATGTTCCCTAAAGCACTCTGCTAGGAGGCGTCCAGTCTCCCCAATGGAGAGGAGACCGCATCGTGAGCAACGGATACAATAAATGATATTAGTGGATGTGCAGGTAAAATTTTGGATGTGGAAGGCTCCTTTAGGGCCTTGGATGGAGGTGAGGGAGGAGGTGTGGGTGGAGGTTTTGCAATTCCTGCGATAGCAGGGGAAGGTGCCAGGATGGGAGGGTGGGTCGTAGGGGGGTGTGGACCTGACCAGGTAGTGACAGAGGGAGCGGTCTTTGCGGAAGGCGGAAAGGGATGGGGAGGGTAATGTATCCCTGGTGGTGGGATCTTTTTGGAGGTGGCGGAAATGTCGGCGGATGATTTGGTTTATGCGAAGGTTGGTAGGGTGGAAGGTGAGCACCAGGGGCGTTCCGTCCTTGTTACGGTTGGAGGGATGGTGTCTGAGAGCGGAGGTGCAGGATGTGGACGAGATGCGTTGGAGGGCATCTTTAACCATGTGGGAAGGGAAATTGTAGTCTCTAAAGATGGAGGCCATCTGGTGTGTTCTGTGGTGGAACTGGTCCTCCTGGGAGCAGATACGGCGGAGGCGGAGGAATTAGGAATACGGGATGGCATTTTTGCAAGAGGTAGGGTGGGAAGAGGTGTAATCCAGGTAGCAGTGGGAGTCAGTGGGTTTGTAAAAAATGTCAGTGTCAAGTCAGTTGTCATTAATGGAGATGGAGAGGTCCAGGAAAGGGAGGGAGGTGTCAGAGATGGTCCAGGTATATTTAAGGTCAGGGTGGAATGTGTTGGTGAAGTTGATGAATTGCTCAACTTCCTTGCGGGAGCACAAGATGGTGCCAATGCAGTCATCAATGTAGCGGAGGAAGAGGTGGGGAGTGGTGCCAGTGTAATTACGGAAGATGGACTGTTCTACATAGCCAACAAATATACAGGCATAGCTGGGGCCCATACGTGTGCCCATGGCTACCCCTTTGGTCTGGAGGAAGTGGGAGGATTCAAAGGAGAAATTGTTAAGGGTGAGGACCAATTCAGCCAAATGAATGAGTGTCGGTGGAAAGATACTGTTGGGGATGTTGGGAGAGGAAAAATCGGAGGGCTTGGAGGCCCTGGTCATGGTGGATGGAGGTGTTGAGGGATTGGATATCCATGTTGAAGATGAAGTATTGGGGGCCAACATTTCAACTCCCCCTCCCACTCTGCTGAGGACATGGAGGTCCTGGGCCTCCTTCACCACCGCTCCCTCACCACCAGACGTCTGGAGGAAGAACGCCTCGCCTCATCTTCCGCCTCGGAACACTTCAACCCCAGGGCATCAATGTGGACTTCAACAGCTTCCTCATTTCCCCTTCCCCCACCTCGCCCTAGTTCCAAACTTCCTGCTCAGCACTGTCCCCATGACTTGTCCTACCTGCCTATCTTCTTTTACACCTATCCACTCCACCCTCCCCGCGCGCTCGACCTCGACCTCGACCTATCACCTTCATCCCCTCTCCCACTCACCTGTTGTACTCTATGCTGATTACATGTAAACCCTACCTGCATATTGCTGCTTCTTGAAATTCTATAAAAGTAAAACTTGCGGGACTTCTGAAATCAGAATGTTGTTGCCTGCATGCATTTAAACACTTAACAGGCTAATGACAGATTTATTTTATCTGTGTCACATGTTGAAAGTGCAGGTTATTATCTTTGAATTAATTTACTGATTCAATTTATTTAAATAGAATAGTCGTTCCAATTCTTCTTCACCAATTGACATAGCAAGTCAACCTCGTATGTTGAAACTGACACGTATGCGCTCTGACAAGAAAAGTGATTTTCTGAAGACTTTGAAACAGGACAAGCCTGGTGAAGGGTATCTTGATGGAGACAATATGGATAAAGAAAAGGTAACCATGTATTCTATTATAAAAATATTCTAGTTTGCACAATTTGAGATTGCTCCTTTTTTCATTCTGTGTTGTATAAAAGTTCTACTGCTGGCATTCATACCAGCTCAGTTAGATGCATACACTCTAAAATCTGTGCCCTGCTTCTTAACAAGATGGACTTTGCAGCCTTCACAGATGTTATTTCACTGATTTTTTTTTTGTGTTGATTGTGTAAATTTCCTGTTTTTATATTGTACTCAATAAGAAACATTGAAAAATAACTGGCTTTATTCACTGATGTGCAACTGATTTTTCAAATGCCATATTTGATCAAGATTGCTGTTTTACCAACCATGAGAAACTAATTTTACAAGTGTGGAGCATTATTCCGTTGGAATATCATTTTCAGGAATGAGTTTTCAAATTTACATTTAAAGGTCTGATATTTCAGCGTGCACCTTTTTAATTCACTTTGCTTTCTGTAAATGATTACAAAATTAATTACAATCTGTGCATTTTGCTCATCACTTTCTGTCTGTGAGAGCTCTCTATTTTGATTGCCTGATTAGCCTGCATGGTGCCTGCTGGATATCCTAGATCCCTCTAGATGGATTCAGATTCATAGGTAAATCGGAATAGAAGAAAAAGGGTGCTCTACGGCCTTGTAAATCTTTATCGACTGTTTCTCTTGAGGCTAGCAGTGAGCATTGTTCTTTAGCTGTTGATGCAAAATATGCTATGGTTTATTTTTGGACATGTGATGCATAAAACATTTGGGTTACTTTGATTTACAACTGGAGACATGACTTATAAATGTTAGGAGACGATACCTGAACTTTACAAATTACT
Source organism: Chiloscyllium punctatum (assembly GCF_047496795.1). Classification (NCBI taxonomy): domain Eukaryota; kingdom Metazoa; phylum Chordata; class Chondrichthyes; order Orectolobiformes; family Hemiscylliidae; genus Chiloscyllium; species Chiloscyllium punctatum. Next base: position 95,876,562 of record NC_092739.1, on the reverse strand, counting down.
GCTCTAATTAATAAGCTTACATTTTGTTAATTTTGGGGGGCATTTCAGGAAAGCTATAAAGGTTTTAGAAAAACCTACTGAGGATTGTTGTTGGTGATAAGTGACTTTAGTTATCAGGAGTGGTTTAAAAAGTTTGGACTCTTCTTCCTGGGACAGTGAAGGCTATTGGGAGACCTTGTGGAATGAGAGGTTTCAATAGAGTTTCCTTTTTTTAATTTAAAAAGTTTCCCTCTGGTGAACGGTGGAATAACCAGAGGCTGTAGATTGAAAATAACTTGCAAAAGGCCCCATTGGGAGGTGAGACGGTGTGTGAAGTACGAAGTGGAATAGAATCATTAAAGCTGAACACGAAGGTACTTGGGTAAAATTTGCAGAAATACCATTTTCAGCTTTGTTTTGTACAATGTTTCATGAAGTAATTTAATTCTTGAAATGGACTTCCAAATGTGGTGACCAAAACAAAAGACAGACTATGGGTTAATAATTGTTTTTGAAGCTGGATGGGCTGAGCAAGTTCCTGATCAATACATTAATATTTTTGTACTGTATCCAATGTACTGATCTAGTAATTCAGTCCTATGCTAAGGATCATAAGAACATGGATTTGGATTTCACCATGAAGTGAGTATCTAGATTTGTTTTTTCTTGAATAAGGTTTTGATTGAGGTGAGAGACTGTGTCTGGTGAGAATGATGGAGCACCCAGAGGAAAGCCTTGCAGGCAATCACCCAAGGCTGGAATTGAACCCAGGTCCCTGGAACTGAGACAGCAGTGCTAACCACTGTGCCATCTGGCAATCTTGAATGGACTTTTCTTTCTGGAAACTTGCAAATTGTTCTTTACATTTGCCAGTGGGCCCAAATTATTTATCATGCAGTAGCTGGAGTTTTCCCTTCTCTTCCCTATGCAACTGCCTCATTCCCAACCCCCAATGTTTCATCCTTATCTGAAATGTTCTTCTTTGAGGTGCTAAACCATCAGATGTCTTTACCTTGTTTGCTGCACGGCTCATGTAGCTAACTATATTGTTTAGAAATTTACTTTCAGGAACAAGTTGCTGGAAAACAATAACTAGTCTGAACTTTGCTCCCCTGATAATGAGGGAAAAATGTGTCAATTCTTTGTATTAGGTATTCCTTGTCAGTGTTTCAGCTGTTGAGCTATTGGTGCTGCTTCACTCTTCTGTGAAAATTGGCTGCCTTGTTTACCCATGTATTATGGATAACTTGTGAAGATTGTGGGTGTGTGCTGCTGTCACCAATTGTCAGGACGTAAGGGACCTAACTATTGCTGAATAAAAACAGAATACTGGAGATCTGAAGTAAAATTGGATTTTACTGGAGCAGGTCAGGAGGGAGAAACAGAGTTAATAGTTTGAGTCTGATCTGACTTTTCACATTGAGGAGCAAATATTTGAACTTAATTTTAACACTCGCTCTCTCTACTTCCCCCAGGTGCTGCCAGAACTGCTGAGTTTTTCTAACATTGTTATTGATATTTCTGAATCTGCTGTCTTTGTTCCTTGTTGCATTAGTTTAACGATATGTTCACTATTGCTTTATGGAAAGGTATTCAGTTATTTATCCTTCCTGTTGTCATACTGAATTTGTACCATTAGGATGTTCTGAAATAGACAAAAGACATAGGAGCAAAAATAAGGCCATTTGGCTCATCGGCTCTGCTCCTCCATTCAGTCATGGCTGATAAGTTTCTCAACCCCATTCTCCTACTTTTCTCCCTGTAATCTTTTGATTCCTATGACAATCAAAAAACCCTGATCTATCTTTGTCTAAAATATTCACAGCGACCTGATCTCCATAGCCTTCTGTGGCAATGCATTCCATCGATTCACCACCCTCTCTGGCTACAAAAGTTTCTCCTTATCACCATTCGAAAGGGCCTTCCCTTTACTTGAAGGCTGTGTATTTGGCTCAAAGTCTCTCATATCAATGGAAACATCTTTCCAACATCCACCCTGTCCAAGCCATTTAGTACTCTCTGTTTCAATTAGAGAGAGCACATTGGTTAGCACTGCTGCCTCACAGCACCAGGATCCCAGGTTTGATTCCAGCCTCTGGTGACTGTCTGTATGGAGTTTGTACATTCTCCCTGTGTCTGTGTGGGTTTTCTCTGGGTGGTCCGGTTTCCTCCCACACTCCAAAGACGTGCAGGTCAGGTGAATTGGCCATGCCAAATTGCCCATAGTGTTAAGTGCATTAGTCGGTGGGAAATGGGTCTGGGTGGGTTACCGGAGGGTCGGTGTGGACTAGTTGGGTCGAAGGGCCTGTTTCCATGCTGTAGGGAATCTAATCTCATCTAATCTCACATCACATCTCACCCCATATTTTTAAACTCCATTGAGTGAGTATCGACCCATAGTCCTCAAGTGACCTTTCATTCCAGGGATCATTCTCACAATCTCCTCTGGGCCCACACCAGGGCCTGTACATCCTGCGGTATGGTGCCTAAAATTGCTCCATGCTCCAAATGTGGCCTGACCAGAGCCTTATATAGGCCTCAGAAGTACATCCCTGCTTTCATGTTCTAGTCCTCGAGATGAATGCCAACATTGTATTTGCCTGCCTAGCTAGCAACTCAACCAGCAGGTTTATCTTTTTGCACTTAAGATTTCTGAATGTTTTTTTTCCATTTAGAAAATAGTCCATGCCTCCACTCCTACCAATGTGCATGACCTCACTTTTCTACATTGTATTCCATCTGCCATTTCTTTGCCCGGTCTCCTAACCTGTCCAAATCCTTCCACAGCCTCCCCGCCTCCTCAATGCAACTTGTCCTGCTACTTATCTTTGTATCATCTGCAAACTTAGCCAGAATGCCCTTCGTTGCTTCATCAGGATCATTTAAGTGTAAAGTGAAAAGTTGTGCTCCCAACACTGATCCTTGTGGAATACCACTTGCTTCCATCCTGAGAAGGACCCTTTTGTTCCCATTCTCTGCTTTTTGTCAGATAGCCAAGCTTCTATCCATGCTAGCACCTTGCCTCTGACACCATGGGATCTTATCTTACTCAGTAGAACTGTGTGGCACCTTGTCAAAGGCCTTCTGCAAATCTGTGACTGCATGTGGGACTTTTCAAATTTCTATAAAACTACCACGACATCGTGTATTCATGTAATGAGTACATCAGAAAAAGGCAGTTGGGTATTTGTGAAACAGGGAGTCAGTGAGGTCTGCAGATGCTGGAGATCGGAGTTGTGTGTGTGTGTTGCTGGAAAAGCACAGCAGGTCAGGCAGCATCCGAGGAGCAGGTGAATTGTCGTTTTGGGCAGGAGTCTTTCATCATCAGGGATGAAGCCTCGTTCCTGATGTAAGGCTCCGGCCCAAAACGTCGACTTCCCTCCTCGTATGTTGCCTGACCTGCTGTGCTTTTCCAACAACACCCTATTTGTGAAACATTTGACTCCTTTCTCTATGCAAGATAAGTCATTCCTAACTGGACCATTGACGTGCCGGATTTTACCATTCAGTTCTGAACTTTCGATAATTTAGTCATTACTATTTGTGGGACTTTGTAGAAATATAGAAGCCAATATACATACAACAGTGATTGCACTTCAAAGACTGCCTTAACACAACAAGTTTTATTCACCTACAACCTATGTAGTAACTGATTGAACAATGCTTTGATTTTAAAATTCTCATCCTGGTTTTTTGCATACCTTCATGGTATCACCCTGCCTTATCTCTGTAGTTTCCTACAATGCTGTGAGATTTCTGTTGTCTTTTAATTCCAGTCTCATTTTTGATCGCTTCATTGTTGCTGATTGTATGCCATCAGTTGCTTTGGCTCCAAGCTCTTGAGTTCTCTCCTTATACCTCTCTGTCCACCCCTCTCTTTCCTTTTTTCAGGTGCCTTAAAACTTAGCCTCCTTGACCAAGCTTCTGGTCATTTGTCCTACTATCTCCTTGTATAACTCATTGCCTTATTCTGTTTAGTAGTATCTCTTTGAAATGCCTTGGGATGTTTTATTACATCAGTCTATATCTAACCAGCTGTTTGGTTGTATTTCTTTCTTTTGCCTCCCTCTACCTGGCTGTTGCTGCCTTTTGTGTTGCGAACTGAAACCAGGTATAGACAGACCCTATACTGACGCAATGAAGTTTTCTTTTGGTACCCTTGTTAAAAATTTGTTGAATTTAGCTTTTTGAAGAAATGTTTGTAAAACACAGTGAGACTTAACTAGTTTACTTCCTTAAAAAGTAATGAACTTGGGCCTGTATTACATGGCCACCATTATGCACAAAATATTGCTTATTTTAGTTAATATTTCAATTAAAATTTTTGTAATTTATTTAGTTTGAAATCTAAACCAGAATTGAATTACCCATGTGATAGCTTTAATTCATGCTAATCAACCTTGGAGAATAGATCTGAAGCTGGGAATTTCCTTGGCAATATGTAGACAACTCAAATTTTTGGCATAATTCCTTGTTGAGGTTGGGGGGGGGATATGGAGGGAATGGGGAAAATCAAATTTAAGCCTTATAGTTTACCATTGGAGTGATAAGATGTTTTAATTGGAAGTTGCTATTGCATTATTGATGTTTACTGTTGGAATTTGAGGGTTTGTGACGACCGTTATCTAACATAGGCAGTTGACCATTTATATTTAGCTCCAGGAATGATCCTGGGAATAAGGCTTGTCATGGGACTATGACTCTGTATTTAATAGAGTTTGGAAGGGTGATGAGGAGGAATCTGTTTGAAACTTAGAGAATGCTGAGAGGGCTGGATATAGTGGATGTGGAAAAGATGTTTCCAGTTGTCGGAGAGACTACAACCTGAGGGCACAGCCCCAGGGTGAAAGGGCAACACTTTAGAACTGAGATGACACAGAATTTCAGCTTGAATTTCATTGGCGCAGACAGCTGTGGAGGTAAAGTCATTAAGTGTGCCTAAAACACAGAATTTTGAGTAAGGGGATTGTCAAGAGAAACCAGGAGAATTGGGTTGAGAAACACATCCAGTCATGATCAAACAGTGGAGAAGACTTGATGAACCAAATGGCTCAATTCTGCTCCTGTATCTCATGGTCTTATAACAAATTGAGACACGATGCATTAAATTTGGTATGAAGCAATAGACAAGGTATACATTTGTTCGTTGGACAAAGAAGAGAAAAGTCTATCACAATTGGGCATGGTTTACTGAAAGCAAAGGAGAAACCATAGTTGTCACCAAGATAGTGATCTCTTTAAAGTTGTAAAGGCAGCATCTTCCATTCCAGCTGAAGAATTAGAAAACTCTTTTACTGGGTTTGTCTTCAATCTGTCATGGTCAATCTTCCACCTGAAGAACACAGGGCAGTCCAAGACAGGATACTATGTAAAGGCCACCTGATGAGGACTGCTCTCTAACCCTGAGCACTTCTTGATGTACCCTATTTCTTGGGGCGAGTAGTTTATACAGTGTTAATTACTTATTTGAGTCCTTCTGACCAATGGACAAGGGTCAACTACTCTGCCAGAATAACCATTCCCCAATTGCAAGCCTTCATTTAAAGGTTAGTTTTTAACCTTTTTTTGAAAAACAAATTTCTACTTAACTCTGCATTCATAATGAAATACATATGTTCCACAGTTCTTTAATGTCAGCTTTATAGAGCATAATGGTCTCTGTGATCTTTATCATCCTTTTGTCTTTGTTAAAATTGTTTATTTTGGGGAAAGCATGTAACTGCTGGAATAACAGTTACATGACATGTGCTACACAGGACGTATTGGGGTGGTGGGGGCAAGTAAGTTTTACAGAGACTGTAGTTTCCAACACTGTTTTAAGACTTCAGTTTTTACTGCAAGAGCTGTAGGGTGAAGTGATTGACAGCGAGGGGAATTCTGTTAATTTCTGACTAAACTAATGTGTTGCAGAATGGAGTATATTTTATGTTGGTAAATAAGACATTGGCTTCTCTTTACCCAGTGGAATTTACAGTTTTACAGTTGAAATGTTTTTGAAGTGCAGTCCTTTTTATTATGGAGAAAACATGACAGCGAATTTACATACTGCAGCTTGTACAAACTGCAATAGATTGACTCTGTATACCATAGTGATGTTATTTGAGGAATATTCTTCAGCTACAGCACCAGAGAACTCCAGTGCTCCTCTTTTGAAATAGTAGCATGAAGTCTTTTATGTCCATTTTGAGAGAGCTGAAAGGGCTCTATTTAACAACTTTTCCAATGGATAGTATTTCCCATAGAGTAATACTTCCTCAGTACTGCATTGAAGTGTTGGTATAGAAATTGATGCAAGTGGCTGATGGTCCTTGAAGCTTTTGACACGATGATGACATTGCTACCATTTGAGCTATTGATATCTGATGTTGGTGTATTTAAAATTGATGTCTGATTTTCTTCCTTCTGCTTTCCAAGGGAATACATTTTCCATTGCCCAATACAGTTATTTTTCTTTTCTAAATAAGAATCATTAATCACATAGGCTTGTATTGAAAGCACTTGTGCTAAAATGGCATTGAGCATTTATGTTTTCAAAGAAAATTAACTTACCTGTTTACCTTTTTAAAAGTTGTTACACTGTAATTGTGGAACTTTAAAAGTTTTCACTGATCCAGAAGTGTTCTTTCACTTTTAAGTAATAAATATTAGCTGACAACTGGTCTGCAAGAATAGTTTTTATTTATCGTGGTGTATCATCTGCAGGATTATGAGATGTTTAGCATGCAACAGAACAAGAATACTCATCATGAAAGAGATGAAAATCGAAATTTTGATAAAAATGGTGATCGTAGGGAGAATGGAAATGCTCGAACTCTATCCCAGGCAACCATTCGCCCATCAGCATTCCCCCAATGTAATATTTTATCAAGTTCGCTGGAAGCTGAGCATAGGTATGTGAATAAAATTATATCGACATACTTCAAAAAATTTGAAATTTCAGTTTGTCTTATTGATTAGACACGGTGAAATTGCAAAGGCGTGACTTGAGAGGAAACATGCCATCCTACAATTGCAAGACTGCTGCTTTAAATATACCTGTCCAGCTGTAGTATTCGTGATTTCCACAGGCAAATGAAACTGCCTTCTCAAATCTTCATCCTGGTAATAGTATTTAGGCACGTTTGTGGACTTGAGTTTTTTTTTAACCGCCTCCTGTAGATGCTATCCTTTTTCTCTTGCACAGATGCTTTCTTTGTATCTGTAAAGATGTTTGTATTTATTTTGTCATAGGTGCACCTTCTGAACTGTCATAATCAAACTGTCCTGGGATTCTTTACCCACCCTTGTTTTTTCCTCTATTATATCATTGCCATGCTAGTACAAGGTTTGCATCTGTTATTACAGCAGAGTAAATTGTTGGTCAACATTTTATGACAAGTGTTGCTTTGGATAATTAGGTTGCTTGCACTTTGTTCAAATGTTTGGATTTAACAATTGTAATATGTCATGATCTGGATCACATTGAAAACAACTGATGGCAGCTGAATGGTGAATAATTAACCTTGAACTAGAAACATGATATGGGAAGATTTCCACTTAAAATTGCTTGAGTCTTTAGATGTTAGCGAAGACTTTTATGCTCTAAATGTATATATTTACCTGGATTTCCTTCAGCATGCCACAATGACCTCTGATGTAATATTATTCTTGTCATTTTGCATGTAGGCTACTTAAAGAGATGGGCTGGCAGGAAGAAAGTGAAAATGATGAAACTTGTGCTCCACTAACAGAGGATGAGATGAGGGAATTCCAGGCCATCAGTGAACAGGTAACAGGCAAAATTACATCCCTTTTTTTTTTTCAACCTTTTTCAATTCCCCAGTTTTTTCCTTTCTAAATTGCTGTTCCATTTTTAGGTATGTATCATCTTGAATGTTAATTGCATCAGATAGCAACCAATATTCCAATTTGACAAAATTCTGCAAACTTCAGCTTCTAGTCTGTCAATTTTGAGAGGATTTCTAGCAAGTCAAAAGCTATCTGATCATGCAGTGGTCAAACCTCACTGTAGACATTGGCACATGGCAGACAGAACACTGGCTTTAAATTCTGGAACCAGGCTTGATATCGAGGTTGTTGGGTCACCCCTCTGTTCCAATGATTTCCTTCTGTCATATAAAACTAACTATATTCTTTCAGCTGGTATAAGATGTTTGATTAAACAGTAACATCATATACTTTACTGTATGACAACATTTTAATGAGCCTGTGAATTTTGCTGTCTCATTTGTCCTCCCAAGATGGTACTGTGTAATGCAAAAATTCTTTTCACTGTTCTGAATATACCAACATATGATAAGCCTAAATAGGTTTTTTTGGCCCCTTCTGTCTTCAGTAAGACCACAGCTGGTCTGTTCATATTTAAGAATTCTACATTTCCATTTACTCTGCACTTAGATTCCACACATAACAAAAATCTATCTTCACGTTAGGTAAGATACCATGGTCCTGTCTCACTGCCATCTGAGGCACAATTCCAAAATTTCACAACCCCCTGAGACTTAAGGAAATCCCCTCTTCTCTATCCTGAAAGGATAACTCCTAAACAGTGATCCCTAGATCTGAATTGACCCACCAGAGGAAACATGTCCATATTCATCTTCTCAAGACCCTTCAGGCTTTTATACTTGAATCATTTGTTCTCATGAGCTCCAGTGAAAACAACCTTATCCTACCAGTTTTTTTTAATATAGAAAATAGCCTGAAAAAGAGGCCACCCCTTATTTGAAATATGGTCTCTTTGCCCTATCAATTGGATAGTTGCCTACCTTTCTGTCATTGATTATAAATTAAGAGTTGAGGACCCAGCGCAGACTCCTGACTGACTTGAATCATTTAAATCCTGTCAATCAGGCAAACACTCATTTATGGGACACAGGACAAGTGGAATTGTTATATACCTACAGAGTGCACTTTGTTAACAATTCTTTAATCAGTATAATAAGTAAGGAATTGGGAATATTCATGAGGATGTTCCACAATGCTGGAATATTAATTCAGCTCAATAAAATTAATTTCTACTAAAAATAGCAGAATCAACTCTTTGAACAGCACAAACGCATAAATGCATGGACTGTTGTGATGGAGGAAGCCAGTGTAAGATAACTCACTGTAGTTTACCTTTTAAAAGAAGTTTAATTAGTCCATTGTATAAATCCAGTGGGAAGAAGAATATGAACTTCAGAGTTAGTTGCTTAATTAACTTTGCAAGTTGGTTTTTTGGCAACATTTGGGGTCTTCGTGGCGGCTCAGTGAACTGATTGTGGAAGTGTGGTACAGGAAACCATTCAAGTGAGGCAACGAAGAAAAATTAAAACATTCTATTAGCTTTCCTAGTTACTTGATGTACTTGCATGTAAGCCTTTTGCAATTCATGTACTAGGATACTCAGATCTTTTTTCATCTGAGTTTGCAAATCTTACCATTTTAGATAATGGACAATTTCACGTTTTCCTACTTTCAACACTAATGCCCCTTTATCTTATCCATATTTTTATAGCCTATTCACAAATTAGTTTCCTGTATTGATCTTTAAATTTGGTAACCAGGTCTTGCATTCCTTCCTCTGTATCGCTTATATAATTTATAAACCGTTGCATTCTCAGTATCCATTCCTCTGATGCAGCATTTGTTCAATCTTGCCAACTTTTAAAAAAAAAACTAACATCACTACTCTGTGCTTAATGTTACCAGCTAGTCTTCTACCCGATTTTCTGCAATAACCTTTTTTGATGTGGCACCTCAAGTGTTTTCTGAAAGTCCTAAGAGCAGTCCATCCACTGGCTTCCTTTTTATTCACAACACATCTTAATTTCTCAAAGACCTCCAATAAGTTGGTTAAACATGATTTTCCTGTCTCAAACTCATGTTGACTCCATCTGGTTATGTTGAAGTTATCCAAGTGTCGTGCTAAACTTTATTGATAGCTTTAAGAGGGAGTTGAGTGATTATTTGGATAGAAGTAATGTGCAGGATTGTGAGGATGAATCCGGAAATTGGTAGTAGTTAATGATGCTTACTTGAAGAGCTGGTGCAGACATGATGAGCCAGATAGCTTCCTTCTGTACCCTAACACTTGTGTTTCTGATTTCCCTCTGACAACTGTTCAAACACTGACCTTAGTTGCCTGGTTTTGCCACCCTTTTATGAATGAAGGAGTTTACAGCTATGTTTTCCAATCTAGTGGAACTATCAGGGAATTTTGGACAATTAAAATCAATGGATCATTAGCCACTATGTTTAAGACTGTCAGATGAAGTCCATCACAACCGAGAAACATTTACCAGACTAAAACCTGAATGAACAGTTTGCTGAGGAAAGGTTGGACAGGCTACACTTGTTTCTGCTGGAGCTTGGAAGAATAAGAAGTGACTTGATTGAAATGCATAAGATCGTGAAGCAATTTGGCGAAGATGTTTTCTCTTTTGGGAGGTATTAGAACTTGGGGTCATACTTTAAGGTTGAGATGACTAGAAGTTTTATTTAATCAGAGGTTTGAGGTTTTTGGAACACTCTTTTCTCCAAATGCAATGGAAACAGAATATTTGAATGTTTTAACATGGATGTAGAGAAATTCCTGATGAGCAAACAGGTGAAATGTTGTCAAGGGCAGATGGAATTGTGCAGTCATCTGATCTGCCACCAGTCCTCCCAGTCACCGGCCATTTTAATTCTCCCTCCCACTCCCTTTCTGACATGACCACCCTTGGCTTCCTCCATTGTCACAATGAACCAAGCAACACCTCATTTTCCACCTGGGCAGCCTACACCCCTGATGACTCAACATTAAGTTCTCCAATTTCAAATAACCTCCCTTCCACTCCTCCTCCCAGCCACCAACCGGATTCATTCCTCTCATTGACCAACCACGTCATACCCACTACCTGTCTTTACCTATCCCCATTTCAACACCCCACCCCTTTATCTGCAGCTCCCCCTACATCCTCCACCAGTCCTGAAGAAGAGTTAAACCTGGAATGTCAATTTCACTACCTCTTGGTGCTGCCTGGCTTGCTATGTCCTTCCAGCCTCCTGCCTGTCTATTTGTGATGAATGGTGCAGCAAGCTTGAGACCCACTTCTTTCAATCTGTATGTTCAGGCATACTTGTATTCATTTGCTGTGCCAGTGATGCCCACATTCCATAAAGGAATTAAAAACAAAGGGGCAGGGATTTAGGAAGCAGTAACAGATTAAAGGACTTTGAAGGGGAAAGAGGGTGGAGATGGGTTTCTGGTTCGAAGGATTGTTGGATCAAGGGCTTTTTTCAAATAGGCAGAGACTATATTTGCGGATACAGATTCATTCTCCATATCAGCCACCTTCTCAATCCCAGAAAAAAGTCAGTGAAGAACAATAAGAACAATTTCATACTCTGCTCCAATAAGAGAGCATCTGCCCATCTTGCCTTGACATTCAGTAGTATTGCATTATTGAATCTCCTACTGTCAAGATCTTGCGAGTTACCACTGATCAGAAACTGAACTGGATCAGTCATATAAATACTGGGTTAAAAGAGCTGATCAGAGGCTAGAAATGCTGCAGTAAGTAACTTGTCTGCTGACTTCCCAAAACCTGTCCATTATCTACAAGGCATCAGTCAGGAGTGCAGTGGAATACTGTCCACTTGCCTGAATGAAGCATCTCTTATAACACTCTGAGCTCAGCTGCATCCAGGACAAAGCAGCTCATTTGAATGGCATCCAGCTCATCACCTTCAACACTCACTCCTGCCACCACCCCACAAAATGACAGCAATATGTACCATTTTCAAGATGCAATGCAACAACTCTCCAAGGTTCCATTAGCAACACCTGCCTTGGTACGTTGTCTGCAAAAATGTTGTGATCAGTGCAGGACCAATTAAAAAGAAGGTAGATAGTTTGAGCTTTTGTGGTCACAAAAGCTTGGCGCTTTTTGAGAACAGTTGTGGGTAAATCACCACAAATTACCTTTTTTATTGTGCTACTTATAAAAAAATCTCTCAGACACTCAAGTACTGATTTTAAATTTTATTATATGTAACAACCAACATAAGACTTCTGAAATAAGCAAGTTAAGTATCACAGCCCACCTTGGCTATTGCCTGATTAATGATGGAATCTGGCCAGGATTCCAACCAACATGTCTCTGAATGTGTCCAGAGTTATATCCTTATGCAGTATTGTTCTTTGTTCTGCTACTGAATTGCCCTGGAGCTGGATTCATATGCCATTTTCTCTTTCAAATTTTGTCGTGTCACATTATTGATGACTCAATAGATTCTTTCATCCCCAACATTGATTTACAGTTCTGGAAACCTCAAGTCTGTAGCTTGTTGCCTTAACAGAAGTAGCTGCTCCTTCCTTGTTACATTTGCAGTTAGTTGTCTGTTCAAAACACAGCTTTTCCTGCAATTGACCCCTTTTAATTCTAGACATTACCTCAGTAAGCAGGCTTATTTGCCCATGAGGCAGTAGGTTACCGGGCAATTGTTATGGCCTTTTCTCCCAGGAAACATTGTTTATGTTGCTTCTTTCCAAAGATGGTTACTTTGCATATTGCTTTTAATTCCTTTTATAACAGCTACCCCTTATCCCTTTCATCTCAAGAAACAGTTTATTCCAGAAAGAATTATGGCTGATTCTTTCAATCTGTGAAGTTATTCAAGTTCTGAGGTCTATAGTATCACAACTTATTCTTGGGAGCCAAGAATAAAGGCAAGCATTTATTGCTCATCTGTAATGACTCTGGAGAATGTGGGAGGAGTGAACCAACTTCTTCAGCTCTGTGGGTGACTAGATCAGCTAACAAACCTTTTTGGTTGCCATCCATGTGATGAATGCATACCCACAGGGCTCTTAATGAGAGAGCTGCAGAATTTTGACCCAGTGACAGTGAAAGAATAACCATATGATTACAAGCCACAATGGTGTATGGCTTAAAGAGGAACTTGCAGGTGGTGGACTTCCCATTTATATACCGGTGTCCTCCTTGGTAAGGCTCTCGGGTTTTGAAAATGCTGAAGGTGAGTTATTTTCACCCTGGTCATCGCCAATGCGTAGTGCAGAGTGCATGTTTCTGGTAGATGGGGAACTGATTATGTAGGCCCATTCACTTTGTTGGAGAAAGTGAGGACTGCAGATGCTGGAGATCAGAGCTGAAAATGTGTTGCTGGAAAAGCGCAGCAGGTCAGGCAGAAGAAGGGCTCATGCCCGAAACATCAATTCTCCTGCTCCTTGGATGCTGCCTGACCTGCTGCGCTTTTCCAGTAACACATTTGCAGCCCCCATTCACTTTGTTGTTGAGCTGCTTGAGGTTTTGGAGGTGCACTAATCCAGGTAAGCAGAGAAATTGTATTCTTGTGATTTGTGCCTTGTAGATGGTGAACCAACTTTGGTAATTTGGGGAGGTGAGTTGCTTACTATAGAATTTTCAGTCTCTGGTCTGCATCCTGCACAGCATGTTGATAATGGGGAATTAGTAATGGTAGTGGCAATTAATGGTAAGGGAGGTGTTTCTATCCCCTGTTCTAGGAGATGACCATTGCATAGCATTTGTGTGACACAATTGTTAGTTGCCACTTTGCAACCCAAGCCTTCTGAATATTGTCCAGGTCTTGCTGCACATGTGCATGGATTGCTTCAATATCTGGGGAATCACAAATAGTACAAAACATTGGAATTGTCAGTGAACAGCTTCACTTCTGACCTTTATGAGGGAGAGAAAATCATCAATGAGGCATTTGAAGATACTTGGATTTAGGACACTGTTCTGAGGATTTTATATTCAGATGCCCAGAGTTGAGACAATTGGCCTCCGCCAACAATAATCCCGTTCTTTCTGAGATTTGATTTCTATTGGTGGAGTGCTTTCGCAGATTACGATTGTCTTGAGTCCTACACTGGCTGCAGTTTCACTTGGTCAAATGCCTGACAAGGGCATTCATTTAAACCTGGTTGCTGAAGTTTGTCCATGTTTGGTTCAACGCTGCAGCCTTTTGTGTCATAATTGCTGTAATGCTGGATTCTTTCCGCAAACATAGTGGGAGATTTTACAAGTTACAATAAATTTTAAGATGTTCTGACATAGCTTTTCTTTAATTTCAGCTGCAGAAGAACGGCCTTCGAAAAAATGGTCTTCTGAAAAATGGTCTCACTTGTAACTTCAAATTTAGTACGTGGAAGAGCACTTACAAGCCCACTGTTGATGATACGGAGACGAGCAGCAGTGATACATCTGATGATGATGTGTGAGATTAAAGAAAGACAAAGTTATTTGGGTAAAATAATTATCATTGTGGTAAACTGCCAAAAATAAACTGCATTAAAAGCAGTACAGTACCCCACCAGAAGAAATTTGAGGGGACTTCTTTATTCAAGAACACAGATTGTTGGACTTGGCCTAATTTGAACTTTGCTTAATGCTTTGTAACGGCCTTTTGTAGTAATGAGGATTTCAGTTGGATTTAGCATTGATTTGCTTCATCACTGCTGATCAGAAGATACATTACTACAATGTGAAAAAATGATTGATCATGGGATAATTTACAGATCTAATAAACCGAATTGAAGTTCAAATTGTGTATTGTTCCATGGAGCTTTTGGCTAAAAGTTGTTCCATTCGTTCAGAAACAGCAATTTGAAAATGCAGTATCCTGCTTGTTGAATCTTACTCATTACCAAAACAGGACCCTGCAAGTCCACTGTCTACAGAAAAACAGGTGATGTAGCATGTCATCAAAAATGGTGAAAAATACAATGGAATTATCATTGCCTAAATTTAAGGAGTACTCTTGTACTGATCCATTTTCTTTTCTCAACTTGTTTTTATTTTAACCATTTGTAGAATTGTTTAAAATCATCACATTCTTCAGTTTGTAGGAAGAACAATTCTCAGATCAAGAGCTTTACCTGCACCGCACACAGCCTTAATATTCAGGGTGAACTGTCCAAAGCAAGCTATTTAAAATTGACAGATTATTTTGATAAAGCAGTTATTTACAAATCTTACGAAGAGGTTATGATCACAGTTACTGGATCTATTCGCTAAATGGAATAAAAACTGGATTTACAGCAAGTTTGATACTGGTTTGACTTTGTGCCAGAACTACTTTGGGAGTGGGCAAACTTTAAATTCCCATCATTACCTTGTAAGTGAAGTTGAAACCTTAATAACGTTGTGTATTATGGGTGTGGCCCATAATGATTTAATCGCCAAACAAGGATTTGAGCACATAGCCTCAGTTGACACAACACTGTAGTACAATACTGTCAAAGATGCTGACCTTTAAATCTATCTAACTATCCCGGTGTGCTGTCCAAAGGCACAGCATTTTCCTGTTGACCTAGTTGAAATTATTCCTTTAATCAGTAACAGGAATTTGATGGTGATCGTTCATTTCATTATCCTATGTGGAACCTCACTACATCTAATTGACTGCTGTATTTACCCACAACAGTTAGTGAACATCTATTTCACTTTTGATAAATGATGCAGTACAATATAAAACTGCTTTTTAGTCTTTCTTTCATCCCAGATTGTGTGCCTTTTTGATTTCATGAATGTTGAGTATAGGCACAAAAGTTTTTTATTTGACCATTGCAATCTGACTTTTAGTTAAAGTTTTAATTAACCTGTTCAGACATGTCACAACACACCTGTGGCAGATGGGATTTGAATCCACATCTTCTGGTCAATAGGTAGTGGACACTACCCCTGCAAGTTAGTTATCATATGATTTTTAAAATGTCTATCAGGCATTTAATGCTATTTAAATTGTGTATACCTCCTGACAGTGTGTTATGGGCATTACAATCGGAGTCATCAAATTATTTAAACACAAAAAATCTCTTGGGGATGATCTGTTTTGTGATGTATAACATTGAATTTAATATCAGGAGCACTGATTTTATGGGGACTGAAGAAGCTTAATTCCTTTGGCTTCTCTTCTGGTATTTATATTGGAAATCAAATTTCTGAGAAATCCTAAATGGTCTCATTAATGTTGGATGATAACTTTCAACAGGAGTTTTGTCATCAACATAACTTTAGGCAGAAGAATCTAAGAATTGCCAGGCACTGTTTACACTTTTTTTTTAAAAGACTTTGTGGCTTTTACACTGAATGGGTAAGTAAAAGTTCACCCCCTTAAACCTTCAATTTCTGCATTTTGTTGCTTACATTTTTAAAATGCAGGAGACAACAATCTAAGATCTCACAAAGTAGAGATTGGTATCAGAATCGAGAAAGGAGAAACAGTCCTAAAGATGCTGGCTTGCCCACTTATTAGAGGAAGTGGGGCCCAGAGACTCTGGGATTGAGACCAAGTGCCTCCAGGGTTTGCTTGAGGATCGGCAGATGACAAACACTTAAGGAGTGACTGGAGCGGGCTATTTATTAAGGAGCAGTTTTGAGGCATCAGATCTAGAAGACTTGCCATCTTCGTTAGGATGAACTGAGCTAAAGCATTAAAATGATCCTGAAGTTTGAAAATACCACAGGAATTCTCCGTATTGTAAATCTGAAAGGGGAATTGTAGGATTTGGCAGCATCAACTTCACCAGTATTTAAAGGAAGGAGCGAAAGATATTGTGGCAGTACTTTAGACTTCGAATCTGCTAGTAAAAGCATTGGGGTGGCAATGGCCTAGTGGTATTATCACTGGATATTTAATCAGGAAACCAAGGTATTTTTCTGGGAACCAGGGTTTGAATCCCATTGTGGCAGATAGTGAAATTTGAATTCAAATTTCACTATCTGGAATTAAAAGTCTAACTATCAAACCATTGCCGATTGTTGGATAAGCCAGTCTGGCTTACTCATGTCTTTTCAGGAAGAAAATCTGCTGTCCTTACATGGTTTGGCTGACATGTGACTCCAGACCCACAGCAATGTGGTTGACTCAGAACTACCCTCTTGGCAATTAGATTTTGGGTAATGAATGCTGGTCTAGCCATTGATGTCCACATCCTGTAAATGAAGAAAATGAACTAGGAGGAACTCTGGTTCACAACATCATTTAATGGAGAATCTACAATGGTGGGGCTGAAAGTAGCAGCAACAGCCACATAGTAGATCCAGGCTTTGTGACATCTTACATTCCGCCTTCCCAATACTATCCACAATATTGGAGTACATCGGATGTCAGGGCGCATCTATTACATGGCAGATCTTTTAGCTCAATTAGTTTCTTCTTTTTCATCAGAACTGGATCTGCAACATTAACTCTGCTTTCTCTCCACAGATGCTGCCAGACCTGTTTTGGTTTTTCTAGCAATTTGTTTTTGTTTTTGTTTTTGTTTTACAGCAAAAGCAATTTTTTGTTTAGTTTCTGTGGTACTTTTCTGTAATGGTAGTCATCTTGTTTATTTTGTTTCCATGTTTTACCTTGTGATTTAATATTTTTTGGATGCTATCAATATCACCTGTGAAGACTGTACGGTATTTATTTAATTTTACTTAATTTTTAAAAAAGCTCTTGCTATATGTCTTTTATTTAACTTGCTAGCTTATACTCATGTTTTCCCTCTATTATTTTATCTTTTGATTTTTAGTTCAAATATTTAATTATACCTATCTATAATCTTCCTTGTTCCAGCTAAGCAAGGTTCTGCTTTTCAGGTGTTTCATTTTTGCACTTCCTGTTAACACGCTTCTGTATTTGTTTTTACTTTCTGTAAAAACTCCTTATACTGAGATGTCATATTGTATGTACCCCAATACTGGGCACAGCGCAGCTCTTTAATTGAGGTTTTATTCATGTTTCATTTGTTCATTAGTTCTTCAGACTGAAGGCCTGTGACTATTGGTGTGCCATAAAGATCAGTGCTGGGTCTGCTACTTTTTGTTATCTTATAAATAACTTGGATGCAAATATAGGAGTTATGGTTAGTACATTTTTGGATGGTATACTGGACAGTGAAGAAGGTTATCTCGGAGTACAATGGGATCTTGATCAGATAGGCTATTGGGCTGAGGAGCGGCAGGTGGCATCTAATTTAAGAAGTATGAGGTGTTGCATTTTGGTAAAGCAAAAAGACTTATACAGTTAATGGTAGGGCCCTGGGTAGTGTTACAAAGAGACCTGGGGTGCAGGTGCATAGTTACTTGAAAGTGGAGTTGCAGGGAGACAGGATGGCAAAGATCACGTTTGACGCGTTGCCTTCATTGGTCAGAACTTTGAGTATCAAAGTTGGAATATCATGGTCCAGCTGTACACGACATTGTTGAGGCCACGTTTAGAATACTGTGCATAATTCTGGTCACCCTTTTTTAGGAAGAATGTTGCTCAACTGGAAAGGGTGCAGAAAAAATTTGCAAGGATATTGCCAGGACTGGAGAATTTGAGTTTATAGAGAGAAGCTGAATGGGCTGGGTCTTTTTTTCACCTGGAGGTGGAGGGGTGACCTTTTTATAGAGTTTTATAACATCATGAGGGGCAGGGATATGGCAAGTAGACAAGGTCTTTTTCTTAGGATGGGGGAGTCCGGAACTAGAAGATATCTGATTAAGATGAAAGGGGCTGCCAGAGAAGATTGTAGAGGTGGGTACAATTAGAACACTTTAAAAGGGGTTTGGATGGGTATATGAATAGGAAAAGTCAAGGGATATGGGCTAAAGGCTGGCAAATGGGTCTAGGTCAGTTGGGATGTCTGGTTGGCACGGATGAGTCGGACCGAAGGGTCTGTGCTGTATGACTCTAATTATCTTTTATCTTTTATATTTTACTGAAGCTAAATTGACATCTAATGTTAAACAATAGTATCCAAGATGCAAATGTACATTTTGAACCTGGTAACAATATATAAAGCAGGCGGATCATGTCAATCAGTGTGTAATGCTAGTTGATGACTTTGGTTTGTAAAATGTGTACGTGCACAGTGAGGATGCAGTGAGAGCCATGTTACTAGGAGTATAATATGAACACAATTTGCATCCTTGTTCTTGCTGCATTGGAGTGCTGCAGTACTCTGTTGAATAGATATGAAGCTTTGCATTAGAAATGTGCATGCTACATCACCTGTGTATTACCAGGCCTTTGGCATCACCTGATCTACCAAGAACCTGAGCAGCAGGAATAGGAGGAAGTGAAAGTAAAGGAAGATGATGAAAGCTAGGCAACAACATGATTGCACTATTGATGGGAGCAAATTCTATAACCTCAATCATAACTCACTCATCAATAGTTATACAATCATCAGTGTCTAAATTTCCCTCTTTCCAGGATCAAAAAAGTAAGCCTCATCAGGAAATGACTTTGAAGACGTATGATTCTAAATAAGAAGCATACTGGATTGAAAATGTTAACTGTTAACTGTTTCCCTCTCCACAGATGCTGCCAGACCTTAGTTTCCTCAGCATTCTCTGTTTCAGATTTCTAGCATCTGCAGATTTTGCTTTTGTTCAGTTCAACTGATCATCTCCTATGGTTATTTTCCAGCCTCAACTTCACCTCACCCTATCGCATATTCTGTAATACATGCTGTTTTTTCCTCCTGGTTTTTCTATATACAACAATTTATACAGTATCTTTGACATAGGGTACATCTCCCAAGTAATTTTCTAGGACCGTCAATGAATAAAATTTGATACTAAATTACAAGCAGATCTTGAGACTGGTGACAGAAGTGCTTTTTCAATGGACCATCACCAGGGACAAAACAGAACTGTAGATGGATTTGAGGAGGAAATTCATGAGATTATGGCCTTGGCAGTGAATGCTGACAAGCCTGAATTGGAGGAATACAATATCTGAGATTCGATATTAGGAGGGATGAGTTGATGGCGAGACTTGAAAACCATGCTTACTGTGTTGTTGATGTGTTACTTAACCTGGAACCAGTATAGTTTAGTAAGCACTTTGAAAAGGGTAAGTGTAAGTTATGGTGGATGTGCCACTTTGGATGAACTAGACTGGATGATGTAAGATAAATCAGCCAAGTGCTTGTTGGAATAATGTAACCCATAAGTAATGAAGACATCGATGGGATTTTCAGCAGTTGTAAGCTTCAGTGTGGTGTTAGGGGATAATTCAGATGGAATGGCATGGATACTTGTCTGGAAGGATAATCTCTGAATAAAATACAACACTCAAGTTTGTAAACGGTCTGAAATATAATCAGAGTTCTGGAAATACTCAACAGATTGGCAACATCTGTGGAGAGAAAGTGATCATATTTCCTGTTAATGCTATTTCATCAGAGAATCCTATGATTCTCTGGCCATAGCTGGATAAATAAGAAAAAGGCATCTCCATCTAGGTGGAAGATATGAAGGACTTTGTGGTCAAGCATATTAAAGAATGCAGACAGGGTAAAAAGTGATAATTTAACATACTCAGTCACATAGGATATCATTTTGTGACTTGAGTGTTTTTAGTACTATGGCAAGGTAGAAATCTAATTGGAGAGATTTGAAGATAGAGTTCTGGGAAAAATGTCCACATGTGTGGAAATAACAGCACAAAGATTTTGGAAAGAATGGGGAAGTTAAAGATGAGATGGTATTTTGTAAGTCCACTTTGGCTAAATCATACCTGGCTTTATTAAATCTGCCTTTCCCCAGTTTAAAAAAAATTGATTTTATGCCTACCCTAGTCCTTTTTCTGTAACAATCTGAATCTAACACAGTTCTGATTGCTGTCTGCAAAATGTTCTGACAATTCAACCATTTTGCCTGAGTTCATTACCTAAACAAGTCCAGCACCACCCCCTCTCTTGTAGGACCCTTTATGTACTAGCTTTAAAAAGGTTTCCTCTAGGTATTTTAAGGATTCCACTCCTCCTAAGCAAGTCATACTATGACTACTGTAGTTAGTATTGAGGAAGTTGAAATCTCCCAATATCAGTACCTAATAATAGTTTTAAGCTTCCCTGAAACTTGCCCAAATATCTGCTGTTCTGTTTCTCTCTGACTGTCAGGGGGCTTTGGTAAGTATTATCTTGGTTTTTCAGTTTCATCCATATGGGTTCATTTGAGAAACCTTCTAAGATGTTATTGTTCCTTACTGCTGTAATAGATTACCTGTTCAAAGTTACACCACCACCTCTTACCTCTTTCACCTGAAGATTCTGTATCTTTGGAATATTGAGCTGTCAACCCTCCCAACCATGTCTCAGTGACAGCAATGACATCATGCCCTCTTGTTTTAATTTGTGCCCTCACCTGTGTTCAGTATATGGGTGTATCTACTAGAAAAGTGGTGGCTGTGTGGAATGCTCTGCCCCAGAGGGCAGTGGAGGCCCAGTCTCTGGATTCTTTTAAGAAAGAATTGGATAGAGCTCTTAAAGATAGTGGAGTCAAGGGGTATGGAGATAAGGCTGGAACAGGATACTGATTAGGAATGATCAGCCATGATCATATTGAATGGCGGTGCAGGCTCGAAGGGCAGAATGGCCTACTCCTGCATCTATTGTCTATTGTCTAAAAGGAGCAAAACTTGACCTTCTCTTGGGAAATGAGGCAGGGCAAGTGACTGAGGTGTCTGTGGAGTAGGGGTACTTTGGGGCTAGTGATCATAACCATTTTAAAACTAATCGAATTATAGAAAAGGATTGAATTGATCAAAAAGTTGAAGTTCTAGATTGGAGTAAGACCCACAATTTTGATGGTTTTTAACAAGACCTTTGAAAAGTTGTTTGGGGAGACTGTGTTTTCAGTTAGAGGAGCGGTTGGGAAGTGAGAGGTTTAAAAAGGAGATAGTACGTTCCTGTTGGTGTGAAGGACCGGGCTGGTAGGTGTAGGGAATCTGACCAAGACAAAGGAGGCATATGTCAGCTGGGATTAAGTGAATCCCTACAGGAGTATAAAGGCAATAAGAGTATACTTGAGGGAAATTAGGAGGGCAAAAAGGGGACATGAGAGTGCTTTGGCAAATTGGTTATGGTGAATCTAAAGAGATTCTTTAACTAAATTTAAGGGCAAAATAATTAGGGAGAGAATATGGCCCTTCAAAAATCAACAAGGCTGTCTGTGTGAAATCAGAGGAGGAGGGTGAGATACTAAACAAATATTTTGCATTAGTATTTATTGTGGCGAAGGGCTAGAAAGCTACGGAATTTGGTGAAATAAATAGTGCTGTCTTAGAATGACCTATTGCAGAAGAGGAGTGCTGGAGGTCTTGATGCATAAAGGTAGATAAATCCCCAGGACCTGATCAGGTATTTGCCAAAATTTGTGGGAAGCTAGAGAAGAGATGTCTGAGCCCCTTGCGGAGCTATTTGTATCGTCGACAGTCAGTGGTGAGGTGCCAGATGACTTGGAGGGTGGCTAAAGTGCTGCCATTATTTAAGATAGACCATAAGGAAAAGCCAGGGTAATAAATGCTGGTGAGCCTTGTCAGTGGTAGATTTACATGCATTTGGAAAGGCAAGGCAAGACTGATTTAGGGATAATCAGCATGGCTTTATGCGTGAGCAATCCTGTCTCTCCAAACTTGACTGTTTTTTTTTTGAAGAGGTAACAAAGGAGATTAAAGTTAGAGCAGTAGACATTCTTTATATGGACTTCAGCAAAGCGTTCCACATGGTAGATTGGTTTGAGCGCTGGGGTCCCAGCCAGTTGGATACAGAATTGATGGTGGTATTAGGGTTGCTTTTCAAACTGGAGACCTGTGATTAGCAGTGTGCCACTAGAATTGGTGTTGGGTCATTTTTATAAATGATTTGGATGTTAATATTGGTGACCATAATTAGTAAGGTTTGCAGATATCAGCAAGGTGATATAGTGGACAGTGATGAAGATTATCTTAGTACAGTGAGACTTTGAGTTAATTGAGAGAGGAATGGCAGATGGAGTTTAATTTAGATGAACAATAGGGGTTGCATTTTGGTAAGGCAGACCAGGCCAGGACTTGTACGCTTAAAGGTAGGGCTTGGAAGAATGTTGCTGAACAGAGACCAAGGGCTGTAGGTGCATAATTCTTTGATAGTTGCATCATAGGTAGACAGGATGGTTCAAAATGCATTTAACATGCTTGCCTTCATTGGTCAGAATATTGAGTATAAGAATTGGGAAATAGTGTTGCGGCTGTTGATGTTGATGAGGCCACATTTGGAATACTGCATACAATTCTGTTCACTTCCTTTTTAGAAAGGAAAGGTGCAGAAAAGATTTACAATGATGTTGCCAGGACTACAGGATTTGAGTTAAAGGGAGGGGCTGAATGGACTGGGGTGAGACTGTCTGACGGGTGATCTTAGAGGTTTATAAAATCATGAGGGACAAGGATAGGATAAATAGCCAAGATATTTTTCCTTGGGTGGGGGCCTTTAAAATTAGAGGGCTGAGGTTTAAGGGGAAAGGTATAAAAAGGGTACTTTTTTTTCACGCAGCGGGTGGGGTGTGTATAAGATGAGCTGCCAGAGAAAGTGATGGATGTGGTTACAATTTAGTGTTTTAAAGGGCATCTGGATGGGTGTATGAAAAGCAAAGTCTTGGAGGGATATGGGACAAAGTCAGTTTGGGATGTCTGTTGGGCATGGACGAGTTGGGCCGAACAGCATGGAAACAAAACCGATGACTCACCTTGCTTTTGTTGTCAGACTGTGTTCAAATCATTACCATCCAATCTTTCTAAACTCCCTTCTGCCTTAACTGGCCTATGGGGTTGATGCCTTTTTGACTCATTTACTGTCTCTTCTAACTTGGCCATTTATCTTCACCTGCTTAACATTCTGGTTCCCACTCCCTTGCCAAGTTAGTTTAAATATTCTGAAATATAACCTGTAGCTCTTTCAAATAACTATTGTTATTATGATATGGCCAATATGGGTGCAGCTGCAT
Organism: Chiloscyllium punctatum; assembly: GCF_047496795.1. Taxonomy (NCBI): domain Eukaryota; kingdom Metazoa; phylum Chordata; class Chondrichthyes; order Orectolobiformes; family Hemiscylliidae; genus Chiloscyllium; species Chiloscyllium punctatum. The sequence goes on along the minus strand of NC_092739.1, from coordinate 95,852,821 downwards.
TTAATACAAATCTCAGAAGAACCCAGCACTTTGTGACACCACAGTCCTTCTAGGAATGAGGGCTGTGCACTGAGAAAGCACATCAGGTTTGAGGAGACTGTGCCAGTGAAAATATATATCCAAGTCAGATGATGCGTGACCTTGGATTGATGGTATTCCATTGGCATTGTTGCTCTAGTTCTTTAGGTCACAGAGATTGGTACGTGCATCCAGTCTGCGTATGCTATGAAATTACAAAATACTTGTAATGCAATCATATTTTTGTTTTAAGGGGTTACATGTTTTAATGTTTATTTCACTTGTGAAACCTGCTGCTAATATGGTTCATAAGTTCTGTCAAGGTGTGGATTTATGTATGATAAAAGCATATATGCTAATGTTCACTGTTCAAAACAGAAATTGCTGGTAAAACTCAACAGATCTGGCAGTATCGCTCCAGAGAAACAAATTATGTTGATTCTGTTTTTTTAAATCTCCATCTACAGTTTTTTTTAAAAAGTTTAATTTTCATCCTGGCTTAGTATGTTGGTTCCTTTGCCATTTGAAGAAATGCTGCTTTGCATAAGGAAGTTGCACTAAATGAGTCTACTGCTTTTAATGCATCTTACCCTTTTTTAGTTTTTACCCTCCTAAACAAATGTTGGAGTAACTCTTGTAGCATTGTCAAACTCTCCACAATCCAGCTATCAAACTGGCACACGCTTGTGTTAGTGTCACACTTACTTAATATGTTTACCTGGTGTTTTGTCAGTCGGGGTCTGTATATTTTCTATATGCCTTTATGAACCCCATTCAGAAATGGTAAACCAATATAAGTCCATATATCAAATTGCACCAAATGACAAAATTAATAGGAATCACTTTCGTAGATTTTATTTCAATATGAATCGAAATCAATACAAATGTGAATTAATGAGCAGGTGATACCTCAAATATAAATTTCATTTGAAATAGTCTGTACAACAAAGACGTCTCTTATACAACCGCACTCCCCTCCATCACTCCCCACATAAATATGACACGATGTAGCTACACCGTTCCACAATATGCTGCTCTTTATTAACATAGTAGATCAGGAGTCCAGTTTGACATTTTTCGCCTTTTGAAGTTCATGGGTATCATTGGCAAGGCACACATATACAAACCCTCTCTTGGGTCATGACAGCTCAGAGCATTTCATGGTTTCTTTTCAACTGAACTCCAAAACCTGCAACCTTTACCCCTGAAGAAAACAAATGGCAGAAGATGCAGGCTCCCCTTCAAACCAAACATCATCCTGACTTAGGAAATCTATTACAGTTCTTTTGTTAGGTAAGAATCCTGATATTCTCTTCCTGACAATGCTATGGGTGTCCCTGCATCCTAAGGACTGCAGTGGCTCAAGAAAAGGCTCACCCCCGATAATACCAACATAATTAAGGCTGAGCAATAAATGCTGGTCAAGCCAATTGATGGCCACATTGTGAACTTTTTTAAAATGGTTAAGGAGAGATTAATAAATCTGGCATCCGAGGACAGGAGCTGGCTTTTAGGAAAATGAATCCAACTAATTGAGAGATAACAAATTGATGTTTATTTGGCTTTGTTGATATCCTGGGGGTTTTTTTTGCTCAAAAAGGATAAAAGAATCTGACCGCTATTTTGGAATTTTAAAAATAAATAAGGCTCCAAGTTGGTAAAGCCATGAAATTTGTGATCAGAGATTACGAGTAAGGATTAGTAAGTATATTGTGATTTGGTGGGGAAGATGATGGGTAGGTAAAGATTTGTGCCGGAGTGTTGAAACCAATTGGAGGAACTTTGCTGAGAGTAGGTTTGATTCAAAAAGTCTACTGAAGGAAATAAAACAAGTTAGAAATAAAAACAAAGATACCCTGTAGCCAGGGCGAAAGAAAACCACGGTTGATTTGATCCTGAGATTGTTAGGTTGGTTTTTCATTTACAATGCCAACCATGACATTATTTTTGGTGCACCCTTTTGAAACCTCCATGTGAATCTGGTTGAGAACCCCTGCGATTTTAGAACTTAGTAGACTGATGGCATAAACTGTAATGGAGCATTTTAGTGGTGGTCTTTGAAGAAATATTTTACATGCAGGCTAAGTACATTTGAACAAGAGCTAAAGGTAGAGGAAACTTCTAGCTCCAATGAAAACAGAGGCAGAGAATATGTTGAACAAAAAAATGTTGGGTATAAGTTTACATGACGACCAGGCTAAAGACAAAGTGGAAGAGATAAAGTTGAGGAAAATAAGATTGACAAGGAAAATGGAATGGCAGTCAGCATAAAAGGAAACCCAGATTTCCTCTACCAATATTAGAGTAACCAGGTGGGAAGAGACAGTGCGGTAAGTGTGATGTTTGTTCAGAAGTGTTGGGCAAGGCTCAGATACTTAAGTGCTTCGTATTGATATCAAGGAAAAAGAATCTCTCAAAAAGTATTGGTAGAAGCAAGGGATTGGATGGAGTGAGAATTGATAGAAAGGAGATTTAAGTTCTAACTATGCTTAAAGTTAATGTATTGCCAAGATGTGATGACTTGCATATCAGCTTGTTAAAGATTATGAAAGGGCTTTCTATAATCTCCTAGATGCAGATAAGATGACTGAGAACTGGAGAATGACCAATGTAACACTCATTCATGAAAAGGTACGCACCTATTCCTAGAAATGATAGGTTAGTCAGATTTACATTAGTGTTGAGTAAGGTTTTTAAGACCAATAAAAGGGAAAAATATGCTTGAAGTTTTAATGAATTAGTAGAAAAGGTCAATACAGCTACCGAAATGCCTCACTAACAAGTCTCAATTTTGTTAAATAGTCAGGAGTTTCAGTTTGGACAAAACATTGGTTAAGGAGCAAAAGCAGTAGATTTTCTGAAGGCATTAAGGTAGGTAGTTACTTTTCCTCAAGAAACAGTGCTAGGGCCGTCATCCCTTTGAAATATACCAATGATTTGGATATTGAAGTACTGAATAACTTGCTAATGATACCAAATTTACGGGTGTGACCGATGGGATGACACCAGTGGCCTGAAATAGGACATAGGAAGTGTAGCATAATAAATGTAATACAGCGAAGTGAGGTGATACTTTTTTTTGGCAGAGAGGATTGGGAAAATGAATATAGATTTAATGAAAGAGTTGTAGGGACAGTTGGACCTGGAGTTCTTTTTAAGGTGGTTGTACATACTGACAGAGTACTTAGCAAAGCGTATGGGCTCTAACTTAAATAAGGGTGTTGAGTATGAAAGTATGGATGTTATGATGAAATGTTATAAAATTCTGCTGTGGCTACACCTAGAACATGCTATTCAATTCTGATCAAGATATGTTGAGGATCCTTTTGAGAGGATTCACCAAAATGATTCCAGAGTTGAGGGATTTTGCTGACAAGGTTAGATTGTTAAAGCTGCTACTGTTCTCTTTTAAAGCAAGGGAAATTGACATGTGATTAAATGAACTTAGGAATGGTTTAGATAGAGAAAAGCTGCTATTAGCTAATGGTATGATGACCTAGAGGCACAAATTTAAGTTCTGTGGTATCCGATGCAAAGCTGATGTGAGGAAATCTTGTCCTAGAATAGAATACCTAATGAGGGTAGTGAAAACATAATCTTTCCCAAGAAAGGTTGATATAAGGGAAATAAATTTGCTTGATGCCAGAGGTACAGGAGGTGAATTTGACTAGTTTTGTGTATAAAGTGCTAGCATGGACTTTGTGGATCAAATGGCACCCTTCTCTATTGTAGTAATGACATTGTACACATGTTCAAACTGCCCTCAATCCAACATCTTCAGTGAATAACCACTAATAACCACTTTGATTTTGAAGATAAGGCTAGCAGATAAATGGGAACAAAACCATCTGTAAATTCGCCTCCGAACCACCCTGCCTCCTGACTTGGGAAGATATTACTTTTTTTTTCACAGACACTGGATTAAAACCCTAGAATTCCCTCCCAAATGGAATTATGGATCTACCTAAAGTTAATGGACTGTAGTGTGACACTGTTTCTTACTACTCAGTATAAGAGTCCAGATGTACATATATTGCTGTTCCTTCACCGTTGCAGAATCTGAATCCCAGAAGTCCCCAGGGTAAAAACAATGACTGCAGATGCTAGAAACCAGATTCTGGATTAGTGGTGCTGGAAGAGCACAGCAATTCAGGCAGCATCCGAGGAGCAGTAAAATCGACGTTTTGGGCAAAAGCCCTTCATCGGGAATACAGGCAGAGAGCCTGAAGGGTGGAGAGATAAGCTAGAGGGTGGGGGTGGGGAGAAAGTAGCGTAGAGTACAATAGGTGAGTGGGGGCAGGGTGAGGGTGGAGTGGATAGGTGGAAAAGAAGATAGGCAGGTAGGACAAGTCACGGGGACAATGCTGAGCTGGAAGTTTGGAACTAGGGTGAGGTGGGGGGAGGGGAAATGAGGAAACTGTTGAAGTCCACATTGATGCCCTGCGGTTGGTGTTCAGAGGCAGATGATGAGGTGTTCTTCCTCCCAGGTGTCTGGTGGTGAGGGAGCAGTGGTGAAGGAGGCCCAGGACCTCCATATCCTTGGCAGAGTGGGATGGGGAGTTAAAATGTTGGGCCACGGGACGGTGTGGTTGATTGGTGTAGGTGTCCCAGAGATATTCCCTAAAGAGCTCTGCTAGGAGGCGTCCAGTCTCCCCAATGTAGAGGAGACTGCATCAGGAGCAACGGATACAATAAATGATATTGGTGGATGTGCAGGTAAAACTTTGGATGTGGAAGGCTCCTTTAGGGCCTTGGATAGAGGTGAGGAAGGTGGTGTGGACGCAGGTGTTGCAGTTCCTGCGGTGGCAGCGGAAGGTGCCAGGATGGGAGGTGGGTTGCCCCGCTGAAACCCTGGCCGACCCATTGTCTCAGCATGCTCCTGACCCACTGAATTATCTCTACCTACCCCGACACTGTCTTATTTTCCCCCCCCCAGCCTAGGAACTCCCCACATACGTTCGACACACTACCCACACCCTCCACCTCCTCCAAGACTTCTTCTGTTTCCCCGGCCTCCAACGCCTCATCTTCACCATGGATATCCAATCCCTCTCCACCTCCATCCGCCATGACCAGGGCCTCCAAGTCCTCTGTTTTTTCCACTCCCGATGGCCCCAACAGTACCCTTCCACCGACACTCTCATTTGTTTGGCCGAACTGGTCCTCACCCGTAACAATTTCTCCTTTGAATCCTCCCACTTCCTCCAGACCAAAGGGGTAGCCTTGGGCACACGTATGGCTACCACCAGGGATATATTTCCATCCCCACCCCTTTCTGCCTTTCGCAAAGACCGTACCCTCTGTGACGACCTGGTCAGGTCCACGTCCCCCCACCCTCCCATCCTGCTACCTTCCCCTGCCTTGTCCTACCTCCCCCTCTCTTTTCTACTTTCTCCCCATCCCTCTCTAGCTTATCTCTCTACACTTTAGGCTCTCTGCTTTTATTCCTGATGCAGGGCTTTTTCCCCGAAACGTCGATTTTTTTAATGCTCACGTCCCATGAAAGAATAAAAGGATAATTTAAATAAAGATATTGTACAAGTAGTTTGTATGTTCGATGTAGTAAAATGTACCAAGGTACATCATAGAAGCAATCTCAAAATTTTAAACCACAGTAAACAACGCATTATTACAGTTAATTATAACTATTGTTTTCCTGCTTTAAGATGCTCCTCTTTAAACAAAGTCATTTAATGAGGGAGACCTAAAGCTTGCGGTCCAACTGAAGCATAGAATTTGTGGGGTGCAGATTGTCCTCCTTCTTATTCTAGAGATAAGAAATATGGGAGTGTAGGTAGACCATGATGGGTGCTGAACAAAACACACCTCAGAGAAGTCAACCTTGTTAAACTTTACACCAAAACACTGCAATAAATACATTTAATATGTGTGTTAAAACATGCGTTAAACAAAAATCAGAAAGCGATTTGAAGGTTAAGGGGGAGTGCCGCCTTTCGCCATCAAGCGGAATTACAAGTTTTCACACATAACTTCGTAAGAGGTAGGTCGCACAGAATTTGTAGGAACGCAGGGATTGCGGGACTAAAACCAAAATCATCATCAGCCTTGCTTCATGATGTGGGAATGGTGCAGGTACGTTTGGGCACACTGCCTGTCCTGACAGTTTATACCAAGGAGCTGTAGTGGCAGCTCCATCCAGCTGCAGCTCCTCCTTCTATGATGACCGTAAGCGGTGAGTAGCGAGCGCTGCACGTCGCTGGCAAACTGCCCAGGACAGGGCCAACAGTGACTGCACGGAATGGAAGACCAGATCTCAGGAGCAGCAATACTCTGCACCGAGTGCCACACAACATGAGCCTGTGCTTCTTGCTCCTGCTCTCCTTAGTACCTATCGCACACGATGAAGGTAAGAGTAAAGCAAATATCTTCCAGTATCCAATCCACCACGGTATTCATTTCTGTTTCCCCTGAGCACAAAGGCGAAGTTTCCATCCAGCGTCAAGTGATCGATGTTTTCAGTGTCTAATTAAATTACTGACTACGATACTATTCCTGACACTGGACGAATGAGGATCGAATAGGCGGGTCTTCCTGTAATTAGCAACATCGCTAAACAATTGATAGAAAGTACCTACTCTTATAGTTTCAAGTGACACATTTTAAATCCCGGTTGTGAACGCAGACGCTTATTTGCAGAATCAACAGAAAATTACAATTAATTTCGTTCCAAAACTGGAAGGGAAGCCCATGACCTCTGTTCATTAGCTGGTACAATACACAAAGCTCAGTTCGAGCAGTGATTTATATTCATTTCAAATCCACCTCTGATTTTTTTTTGTGCCCTGTTTAAAAACAAATGCACTCCTTGAGAGTAATACCGCATAGAACTGGCTAAAGCCTCCCGAACAGTTGTACTACGATTAATATTTATAAACAAAGCTCAATTTTAAACTGTAATCACTTCCAGTTCTATGTCTGACCTACATTGGCTCCAGGTCAATCAATTGCTCAATTTTTAACTCCTGGTTCCCTGTCAAAACTGTTGGATGAAAATGCTTCTAACACTTTACTGCTTATTGGGAGGAAACTGGTAATTGGGTTGAGTTTGTTCTGGTGGGTAAGACATAATTGTAAATGTTTTCCCAGGCTGGAACAACTTGGCCAGAGGTGCCGCGAGTTTGAAAGCACTGTTGTTACCCATAACCCCCTAATTTTTACTGTGTCAATGCACTCAGCCATTTCCTCACATCAAGTGGACAGAATCAAACTGATTGGAGACTGGCATCGGTGATGGTGGAGTCCCTGGAGGGCATAGAGAAGGAGCATCTGCTCTGGTCTGATTAAAGGTGGATGCAAATTCATATAATCCTATGTCATAGGTTCACTAGGTTGGTCAGTCATTTCCAAGTAGGCCTAGAGCTGCTGGAAGCAAACTGTCCTTATTAAATCAGGGTTGGATATGCACAGGAGGTCAAAGTTGAAAGAATATAGAAGTCTCAGAGGGCTTGCAAATGGAGGAAGTTACAGAAATAGTGCGGGGTGAACCATGGATCGATTTAAACACAGAGGATGAGAATCTTAAAGTCTATGTGGTACTGAGTGGCAGCAAATATATCTTACGATGTGGAGGAAATTAGAATCCTCGAGATGCACAGCACGGAAACAGACCTTTCAGTCCAACTTGTCCATGCCTAATCTAGTCCCATTTGCCAGCACTTAGCCAATATCCCTCCATCCCCTTCCTATTCATATATCCATCCAGATTCCTTTTAAATGTTGCAATTGTACCAGCCTCCTCCGCTTCCTCTGGCAGCTCATTCCATACAGGCACCACCCTCTGTGTGAAAAAAATTGCCCCTTGGGTCCCATTTATATCTTCCCCCTCCCACCCTAAACCTATACCCTCTAGTTCTGAACTCCCCCACTGCCATTTTTCCTAAATCCCTTCCCTAGTCTATCTTCTAACCTACAGAGCAAGCATCCTCAGCACTGCATACTATGATCTCTTCACTGAGGGTAAACCTGATTAAAGTTCCATCAACAGTCACTTAAAAGAATGTTCTATTTCTTACTGAAAGTTTGACTGCTGTCACACTCATCTCTACTGGCAGCACTCCTCTGCTCTCTTTTGGCTGCCTTCCACTCCAGTAGTCATGTGGCAATTTCCCAAGACTGTCAGGAAGCCTTCGTTTCTCATCTGTCCTCATGCCCACTCTTCTTCTGAGCACTTTCTGTCCTCCCCTCTCCATCATTCTTTCCTCCCTTTATCCTACTTTTCTCACCATTAGTGCACCACCTGCTGTGCAAGTCATTGACTTGGATTGAATGCCTGTCTACGCAATGCACTTGCTAATATGATTTTTAAGGTGCGATCGATTTCTTATAAATATGTGAAATTAAAAAAAGTTACTAATGTGCATTTGTGTAGCTTAGAGGGAATGTTTAACACATGCTTGCCTGATACACAGCTACATTGATTTCAATATGATTTAGTATCAAACAAAGCATATAACAGGCAATACGGTTCATTTAATGTAGTATTTCTACCTGGCCTTATAATCATATAACTTGGGAAATTCCATTCACCTTTCTTTAATCTTTATTCTAAAGTGAGTAATCTGTTCATGCTGTTGTAATGCAAATTTGAGCAGCATAATGTCTGGAGCAATCTTGCTTCCAGATATCTGCACAATTCCATCAATGTCAGTGCTATTCCTAGCTTCTCCAAAAATGCTAGAAACATTTTTGTTTATGAAAAACATTCCATTAATAGCTGTAAACCGAATTTGAAAGCGAGAGGGTACCTGGTGAAATTACAATCGCCAGTGAAGTGGTACTGAGCAAACTGATGGAGACTGACAGGTTCCAAACTCCTGATTGGCTTCATTCTAGAGTATGGAAAGAAGTGAGAAGTGAGGAAATATATTCCCACCTGGTACTGAAAATGTGTGCTCCAGAATCAGCTATGGCCCTAGCCAATCTCTTTCACTACAGCTGCAACACTGGCACTTAATCTCCTCAGCATAGTGACCGAAGGGGCCATTGTCAGTGCTGTCAAGTAGCACCTGCAAAGAGAGAACCTGCTCACTGATGCACAGTTTGGGTTTTGACCGAACCATTCAAATTCAGTTTAACCTTAGGCTATTGCACAAAATACAGAGGCATGGGATTGAGGGTGATTTAGCGGTTTGGGTAAGAAATTGGCTAGCTGGAAGAAGGTGGAGGGTAGTGGTTGATGGGAAATTTTCATCCTAGAGTTCAGTTACTAGTGGTGTACTGCAGGGATCTGTTTTGGGGCCATTGCTGTTGTCATTTTTATAAATAACCTGGACGAGGGTGTAGAAGGATAGGTTAGTAAATTTGCAAATGACACTAAAGTCGGTAGAGTTGTGGATAGTGCCGAAAGATGTTTTAGGTTCCAGAGAGACATAGATAAATGCAGAGCTGGGCTGAGAGGTGGCAAATGGAGTTTAATGCAGAAAAGTGTGAGATGGTTCACTTTTGAGGGAGTAACAGGAATGCAGAGTACTGGGCTCATGGTCAGATTCTTGGATGAACAGAGAGATCTCTGTGTCCAAGTACATGGCTCCCTGAAAGTTGCCACCCAGGTTGATAGGGTTGTTAAGAAGGCATACGGTGTGTTAGCTTTTACGAGTAGAGGACTTCAGTTTCAGAGCCATGAGGTCATGCTGCAGCTGGACAAAATTCTGGTGTGCCTGCACCTGGGGTATTGCGTACAGTTCTGGAGTTAAAAATCACAACACCAGGCTATAGTCCAACAGGTTGAATTGGAAGCACTAGCTTTCAGAGCGCCGCTCCTTCATCAGGTGGTTGAGGAGGACACAATTGTAAGACACAGAATTTATACCAAAAGTTTACAGAGTGATGTAACTGAAATTATACATTGGAAAATACCTTGATTGTTTGTTGAGCCTTTCATCTGTTAGAATGACCATGATGGTTTCACTTCATTCATATGTAATTCACAAAACCTTTTTTAAAAGTTACTTTCTCAGGTTAACTGTAACAATTGGTGTCAGCCAGATAATATGTTGAAGACGTTAGCCCCCTGTGTTCCCTGTCTGTGCCATAATGTTTAGACTGATTCTCATCTAAAAAGGGAGTTAACAGAATCTTACATGGATTCATGCAGTTTTTGAGCAAAGCACAATGTAACTCTGCAAGTACAAATTCACCCCACAAACTTATGTGCATGTGGGTTTTTGTGTGTGTGTCTGTCTATCTGGGGTGGGGGGTTGTGAGTGTGTGAGAGAGTGTATATGTGAGTGTAAAGTGTCTAAGTCTGTGGGAGGGTGCATGTGTGAGTGTGGGAGTGTGTGTGCCTGTAGGAGTGTGTGTGTCTGTATGCATGTCTATGTATATGTGTGTGTGTGTACAGTGCAATGGTGGTCACCTGTAATGTGACATGAACCCAAGATCCCAGTTGAGGCCCTCCCTATGGGTACGAAACTTAGCTATCAGGCTCTGCTCGGCCACTTTTCGCTGCTGCCTGTCCCGAAGTCTGCCTTGGAGGATGTTCATCCGAAGGTCAGAGGTCCTGTACCGTTGAAGTGTTCCCCAACTGGGAGGGAACATTCCTGTCTGTTGATTGTTGTGCGGTGCCCATTCATCCGTTGCATAGCCTTTGCTCAGTTTCCCCAATGTACCTTGCCTCACGGCATCTTTGCCTGCAACGTATAAGATAGACAACGTTGGCTGAATCACATGAGTACCTGACACATACAAGGAACACAGGGGGCTAACACCTTCAACATATTATCTGGCTGACACCAATTGTTACAGTTACCCTGAGAATGTAACTTTTTAAAAAAATTTTGTGATTTACATATGAAAGAAGTGAAACTATCATCGTTTTCTAACAGATGAAAGACTCAACAAACAATCAAGGTATTTTCCAATGTATAATTTCAGTTACATCACACTGTAAACTTTTGCTATAAATTCTGTGTCTTACAATTGTGTCCTCCTCAACCACCTGATGAAGGAGCGGCGCTCCGAAAGCTAGTGCTTCCAATTAAACCTGTTGGACTATAGCCTGGTGTTGTGTGATTTTTAACTTTGTACACCCCAGTCCAACACCGGCATCTCCAAACCATGACTACAGTTCTGGATGCTGCATTATAGGAAGGATGTGGAAGCTTTGGAAAGGGTTCAGAGAAGATCTACTAGGATGTTGCCTGGTGTGGAGTGAAGGCCTTACAAGGAAAGGTTGAGGGACCTGAGGTTATTTTCAGTAGAGAGAAGAATTGAGACATATAAGATAATCAGAGGGTTAGATAGGGTGGACAGGGAGAGCCTTTTTCTTCGGCTAGTGATGGCTAGAATGAGGGGACATAGATTTAAATTGAGGGGTGATAGATATAGGACAGATATCAGAGGTAGTTTCTTTACTCAGAGTAGTAGGGACATGGTATGGCCTGCCTGCAACAGTAGTAGACTCGCCAACTTTAAGGGCATTGAAATGGTCATTGGATAAACATATGGATGATAATGGTCGGCATAATATCGAGGGCCGAAGGGGCCTGTACTGCACTGTAATGTTGTATGTTCTCTGTTCAAACTAGGGCAAAAGAGCTAATCTCCAGAGGTGGGATGTAGGGGTGACTGGCTGGCAATATTCAATACTGCCTTTGATGCCAAGATAGCATTTGACTGAGTAAAGAATCAGGAGACTTGACTGAAACTGGAGTCAGTGGGAATTAGAGGAAGCAATCTCCACTGGTTGGAGTCATACCTGGCACCTAGGAAGGTGGTAGTGGTTGTTGGACTTCAGTCATCTCAGCTCCAGGACATCTCTGCAAGAGTTCCTCGGGGAGTGTCCTCGGCCCAACCATCTTCAGCTGTTTCAGTAAGGAAACCCTCAGAAATATGGATTTTCACTGAATATTGCGCAATGCTCAACAACATTCATTACTCCTCAAATACTGAGGCAATCCGAATCCATTTGCAGTCACATCCAGTCTAGGCCTGAGAAGTGGCAGGTAACATGAATGTCAGGTTGTGGCCATCTCCAAATTGAGAGAATCTAGCCATTATTCTATGACTTTTAATGGCATTATCATTGCTGAATCTCATGCTATCAACATCGTCAGGGTTATCATTGACTAGAAACTGAACCAGATTAGTCGTGTAACTTCTGTGGCTGCAAGACCAGGTCAGAGGTGAGGAGTTTTGAAGTGAATAACTCACCTCTAGTCGTCTTAATGGTGAAAGTGAGGAGTGCAGATGCTGGAGATCAGAGTCTAGATTAGATTAGAGTGGTGCTGAAAAAGCACAGCATGTCAGGCAGCATCCAAGGAGCAGGAAAATCTACGTTTTGGGCAAAAGTCCTTCATCAGGAATGAGAAATGAAGGACTTTTGTCTAAAATGTTGATTTTCCTGCTCCTTGGATGCTGCCTGACCTGCTGTGCTTTTCCAACACCACCCTAATATAATCTTTAATGTCTGCCCACCGTCTACAAGTTACAAGTCAGGAGTATGGTGGAATACTCCTCATTTGCTTGGATGGATGCAGTTCCTACAACACCATGAAGGGCAAAGCAGTCCACTTGATTGGTAAGGCATCTACCACCTTCAGTATTACCTCCCTCCAAGACCCTTGCACAATGACACTGTCGTGTACCATCGACAAGCTGCATTACAGTGAGTCACTCGGGTTTCTTTGATAGCACCTTCCAAACCTGCCACCTTTTATCAACTAGAAGGACTAAGGCAATAGGTGCATGGGAACGCCACAATCTTGATTTTGAAATATATTGCCATATATCAGAGTGACTCAATCAAAATATACTGAGGGTGTCCCTATATCCAAGGAGTGCAGCAGTTCAAAAAAAGCAGCTCACTATTGCCCTCTCCAGGACAGTTAGGTATGGGCAATAAATGCCTAGCCAGTGATGCCCACATCCCAAGTATAAAATAAAAGTTAGGTTGGATAAATTTTCCAAAATTCTCTAGATTACGGAATGGTTCTATGAGACTGGAAAATAGCAAATATTCAAAAAGGGAGGGAAGCAGAAAACTTAAGTGTGTCATGGAACGTTATTAGAAACCATCATGAAGATGACCAAAGCAGGAAAACTCAAGCAAGTCAGAAAGAGTCATCATGATTTTGTAAGGAAAATCATGTTTAATCAATTTATTGAACTTCTTTGAAGGAGTAACTTGTACTGTTGGTAAGGGAAGGCTTGTAGACATACTATACTTAGCTTTCCAGAAGGTATTTAGCAAGGTGTCACATCAAAGGTTATTGTTCAAAGTAGTGCTCATGGTCTAAAAGGCAGCATACTAGCATTGATAGAAGATGAGCTGGCTGACAGACAACAGGCAACATATTTAAATGGCTCTTTGATTGGCAGGATGTGATGAGTGGACCTGTGCTGGAGCTTAACCTTTTTACAATTTATATCAATGGCATAGATAACAGGAGCCAAGGCATGATAGCTACATTTATAAATAACACACAGGTACATGAGAGAGAATGTTTGAAGAAGACATAGAGGATGTGGATGTGGATGGACAGATATAGATAGCTTTAACGAGTGTGCAAAAACTCTCACAGTTGGAGTATAGTGTGGAAAATGTAAACTTGTTTACTTTGACAAGAAGATGAAAGAAAGAGTGTTATTTAAATGGAGAGCAACTGCAGAAATCCAATGTGGAGAGGGATCTAGTTATTCTAGTTTTTTAAATTATTCACTCCTGGGACGTGGATGTTGCTGACTGGCCAGGGTTTATTGCCTGTCCCTAATTGTCCTTGGGAAAGTGGCGGTGAGCTGCCTACTTGAACTGCTGCAGTCCATGTGCTGTAGATAGACCATTGAGGCTGTTGTGGAGGGAATTTTAGGATTTTGATCTAATGACACTGAAGGTATGCTGATATATTTCCAAGTCAGGATGGTGAGTGGCTTGGAGGGGAACTGGCAGGTAGTGGTGTTCCTATGTATCTTCTGTCCTTGTCCTTCCAGATGGGAGTGGTTGTGAGTTTGGAAGGTGCTACCTAAGGATCTTTGGTGAATTTCTGTGGTGCATCCTATAGATAGTACACATTGCTGCTACTAAGTCACTGGTAAAGGAAGCATATTTTTGAGGATATGGTGCCTATCAAGCGGGCCTCTTTGTCCTGGATGGTTTCAAGCTTCTTGAGTGTAATTGGAGGTATACCCATCCAGGCAAGTGGGGAGTATTACATCCTGACTTGTGCCTTGTAAATGGTGGACAGACCTCGGGGAGTGAGATACTCACCGCGGTATTCCTAGCCTGTGACCTGCTCTTATTGCCACTGTATTTATATGGCAATTCCAATTCAGCTTCTGCTCCAGGGTGTTGGTAGGGGGAGAGATAACTACAGTAACAACATTGAATGGCAAGGGTTGGTGGTTAGATTGTCTTTCATTGGATCTTATTGCTTGTCATTCATGTGGCACAAATATTACCCACCACTTTTCAGCCCAAGCCAGGATATTGTCCCGGTCTTCAGTATTTGGACATAGACTGCTTCAGTACCTGAGGAGGTGCTGGACATTGCATAATCATTGGCAAGTGTCCGACTTCTGACCTTAGGTTTTAGGGAATGTCATTGATGAAGCAGCTGAAGATGGTTGGACCTAGGACACAGCCCTGAGGAACTCTTACAGACTGTCTTGGAGCTGAGATAACTGATCTCCAACAACCATAACCATTTTCCTTTGTGCCAGGATGACTCCAACCAGTGGTTTTTTTTCTCTCCAGTTGAAAATGTGTCGCTGGAAAAGCGCAGCAGGTCAGGCAGCATCCAAGGAGCGGGAGAATCGACGTTTCGGGCATGAGCCCTTCTTCAGGAAACGTCAATTCTCCTGCTCCTTGGATGCTGCCTGACCTGCTGCGCTTTTCCAGCAACACATTTTCAGCTCTGATCTCCAGCATCTGCAGTCCTCACTTTCTCCTCCAGTTGACTCTGGTTTGGTGTATGAATCGCAAAAGGTGAGTATGCAGGTACAGCAAGTAAAGAAGAAGGTTACAGGAATGCTGTGTTTTATTGTGAGAGAACATGACCCTAAAAATAAGTATATTATGCTTCAATTATGCTGGGCATTGGTGAGACCACATCTCAAGTACATTTTGCAGTTTTGGTCTCCTAGTTGGCAAGTAGGGTTAAAGAGAATCCCAAGGCAATCAAGACATACATTAAAAATAAGTAGATAACTAGGGAGAAGGGAGGACCATTCAAGGATAAAGGAGGGGGATCTTGTGCTTGGAGGAAAAGGATGTGGGTGAGATCCTAAGTGAGTACTTTGTGTTTGTGTTTACCCTGGAGAAGGATACAGAGGATTGTGAGATGAGTGTGGAACATGCTGATATGCTACGGCATTTTGCAATCAAGAAAGAAGTGGTTCAAAGTTTGGTAGAAGATTTGTAGCTCGGGTGCTCGTTGTTGTGGTTCTGTTCGCCGAGCTGGGAATTTGTCTTGCAAACGTTTCGTCCCCTATCTAGGTGACATCTTCAGTGCTTGGGAGCCTCCTGTGAAGCGCTTCTGTGCTGTTTTCTCCGGTATTTATAGTGGCCTGTCTCTGCCGCTTCTGGTTGTCAGTTCGAGCTGTCCACTGTAGTGGTCGGTATATTGGGTCCAGGTCGATGTGCTTATTGATTGAATCTGTGAATGAGTGCCATGCCTCTAGGAATTCCCTGGCTGTTCTCTGTTTGGCTTGCCCTATAATGGTAGTGTAGCCACACACACAGACGACAAGCAACATGAATTCGACTGGGACAACACTACCATTATAGGGCAAGCCAAACAGAGAACAGCCAGGGAATTCCTAGAGGCATGGCACTCAGCCACAGACTCTATCAACAAACACATCGACCTGGACCCAATATACCAGCCACTACAGTGGACAGCTCGAACTGACAACCGGAAGCGGCAGAGACAGGCCACTATAAATGCCAGAGAAAACAGCACAGAAGCGCTTCACAGGAGGCTCCCAAGCACTGAGGCTGTCACCTAGACAGGGGACGAAACGTTTGCAAGACAAATTCCCAGCTCGGCGAACAGAACCACAACAACAGAAAGAAGTGGTTTTGGTTCTCTTGAAAAGCACTAAGGTAGATGCATCCCCAGGGCCCAATGGTATCTACCCCAGGTTATTGAGAGAGGCAAGAGAGGAGATTGCAGGGGCCATGAGAAGATCTTTGTATCATTGCTACCCACTGGAGAGATCCCGGGGGACTGGCGAGTAGCTAATGTTGTTCCTGTGTTCAAGAAGGGAAATAGGGATAATCCAGGAAACTATAGACAGGTGAGTCTCACGGTGGTTGGGAAGCCATTGGAGAGAAATCTTAGGGATGGGATTTACGTACATTTGGAAATACATAGCCTAATTAGGACAGTCAGCATGGCTTTCTGCAGGTCGGGTCATGTCTTAATAACTTGATTGAATTTTTCGAGGAGGTGACAAAGATGATCAATGAGGATAGAGCAGCTGATGTTGACTACATGGAATTTAGTAAGGCTTTTGCCAAGCTCCCTCATGGTAGGCTCATCCGGAAGGTTAAGGTGAGTGGGATCAATAGTGACCTGGCTGCTCGGGTTCAGAATTGGCGAGCCCATAAAAGGATAAGTGGTAGAAGGGTGTTTTTCTGACTGTGGGTTCGTGACCAGTAATGTTCCGCAGGATCTGTACTAGAAACCATGGTCCTTCCTGAAGAAGGGCTTATGCCCGAAACGTCGATTCTCCTGCTCCTCGGATGCTGCCTGACCTGCACCATACTTTTCAACTCTGGAAACCACTGTTGTTTTTGATGTACATAAATGACTTGGATGTAAATGTAGATGGGTGGGTTGGTAAGTTTTTGGATGATAGTTAAAGGATACAGCAGGATATAGATCAGTTGCTGATATGAGTAGAGAAATGGCAGATGGTTAATTGGATAAGTGTGAGGTGTTGCAACTTAGGAAATCAAATGTTAAGGAAAAGTTTACAGTTAATGGCATTGATGTACAGAGGGTTCTTGGGGTTCAAGTCCATATCTCCCTGAAAGTGGTTGCCAAAAAGGGTGGTAAAGAAGGTGTATTGCATGCTTGCCTTTATTGATTGGGTCAAGATGTCATGTTGCAGCTTTACAAGACTTTGGTTAGGCCACGCTTAGAGTATTGTGTTCAATTCTGGTCGCCACATTACAGGAAGAATGAAGAGGCTTTGGAGAGGGTACAGAAGAGGTTTACCAGGATGCTGCCTGGGTTAGAGGGTATGAGCTATAAAGAGAAGCTAGAAAAACTCGGGTTGTTTTCTCTGGAGTGGCAGAGGCTGAGGGGAGACTTGACCGAAGTCTGTAAAATTATGAGCTGGAAAGATGGGGTTGACAGTCAGAATCCTTTTCCCAGAGTTGAAATATTTAATACTAGGGGACTTGCATTTAAGGTGGGAGGGAGAAAATTCAAACGAGATGTGAGTGGTGAGTTTTTTATGGTTATAGTCTGGAACATGCTGCCAAGGGTGGTGGTGGAGACAGATAAGACAGAAGCATTTTAAGGGACTTTTCATAGCACATGATTATGCAAGGAATGGAAGGATATGGACCAAGGTCAGGCAGAAGGGATTGGTTTAATTTGGCTTCCCGTTCGGCACAGCATCATGGGCTAAAGGGCCAGTTCCTGAGCTATACAGTTCTACGTTCTACCTTCTAAGGAATCAGTGGTAATGGAGATAAAGCTTGAAAGTGGAGCTGTGGATTATCAGACGAATCACAACGTCATTGAACGGTGGAGTGGACTTGGTGGACCGACTTCTGTTCCTGAGTCGCATGGTCTAATGATCTTGTGAAATCTCCTCTTGTGGTTCAGTCCAGAATATGGGTGCGCTGTTTTTAAATGAGGCGTCATTCATTCACAACAGAGACAAAGGGGAAATGTTTTCTCTCAGGATTTTGGCACTAGCATGAGAAGGTGGTGGAGATAAGGTCATTGAATACTTTTTAAACTGGAGGCAGATGGAGGTTTATAAAGTGAGGGAATGAGAGGTTATTAGGGCTAGATGGGAATGTGGCATTCAAAAGAAACAGATCAGTGGAGCAGATTTATGAGGTGGAATGCTCCATTCCCCTCACATTTCGTATGTTCATATGGTAGTTTGAGTTTTACCACTGCAATTATAATAGGTCTGAGAGTCTGCAGTAACTATATCTTTTGAGGATAATGCTCAGATATGAAATATGGTACCACAGTCATGTTAAAAGTAGTTTAATCATTGTGTGATTGTTCATTGTATTTTGTATAAATACAGCTCACAGGAAAACTTCACTTGACAGCCCCACCCAACCAAAACATGTACTGATCCAACATTCAAGTTGAACAAATTGTCCCTTTGGATGTTTTTACTATTAGTGTTGGCTTTTAACTTGCTTTTCTGTGACTTTTTCTCAAGAGGGTGAGTGATGATTGCAGGATGGATCATGTGACAGTTTCTTTTCTTCCATCTCCTAAAATTATAGATTGTTTACAAAGAAATAATGTGCAGAAATGTTCTCGCAAAATGCTGTGGCTGATGAGATGTTCTTTGAAGAGAAGGAAATAAATAATCAAACAGGCACAAAATTTTCAAAAGGTTAAAACATTAATATTTTGTTCGCCAGAATTTTGTGAGGTTGTCCTGAACTCCTACCATTTAATTTGTATTTTATTGAAGTTTCTGTTGACGTACTACTCGAGTAATTGGGGATTTTCTCCAGTCAGTAACATTGTGGTTTAAGTTGTTATTTGCATTTTTCTTGATCAGATGGACATTCACAGGGATAACAACGAAATATTCCGTGCAGAGATTCTGACTTATTGAGTTAATCTGCTCAGTGAAATTCTACATGTGACTTTCAGTGTACACCCTGTAAAACAATACAGATGGAAACCCCTTGGAAACTTTAATTCCAGGGGTTTTATCTTCTTTTAGATTTCTTAGAGTTCTCACTGGGTGAGAACAGCCTACATGGAATTTCACAATCATCCAGTTTCCCTGTCAGCTCAGAATATGATGTGAGGTTTCAGAAAGAACTCACTCCCATGGAAACTTACTGGAGCTTGAGTAACATGGGTTGTGCAGGAATTGTGACAATGGAGTCCAACTTGACATCAGGAGCAACTCGCTGCATCTTTTATGCATTTGCCAAGCAAGTTTCTCACTAGGCTGTAATGAGTTGCCAGTAAAGAGGGTTGCAGCTTGTTCTGTGTCTGCATCCACCTTACCAATTATGCTGATCAAGTTAGATGTAGAGATTTCTCCACGAGACTGTAGGACATGGGAACAGAATTAGGCCATTGGCCCATCTGCCATTCGATCATGGCTGAAATGTTTCTCAACCCCATTCTCCCGCCTTCTCTCCATAACCCTTGATCCCCTTACTGATAAAGAACCTATCTATCTTTGTCTTAGATACACTTAATGACTTGGTCGCCACAGCCTTCTGTGGCAATGAGTTCCATGAAGTCACTGTGTTCTGGCTAAAGTTATTCCTCCTCATCTCAGTTCTAAAGAGTTTTGTGTTTTCACTCTGAGGCTGTGCCCTCAGGTCCTCGTCTCTCCTACCAGTAGAAACATTTTCTCCACATCCACTCTCTCCAGGCATCTCATTATTATGTATGTTTCAATGAGATCCTTCCTCATTCTGCTAAATTCCGTTGAATTCCAGAGTTCTCGACTGCTCCTTCATCTTGGGGATCATTCTTGTAAACCTTCTGTGGCCCCCCTCCAACACCAGCACATCTTTCCTTAGATACAGAGCCCAAAACTGCTCATAACATTACAAATGTAGTCTTATATAGTTTATCGACAGTGACCACCATTGTGGTCTCCACAGAAAACATAAAGAACCAGAGGGGGCTTTATTAAGGTGTAATATTTGGGCTTAGGGGGCAGGGAGGATAGTTGAAGAGGAAGTTCATTTGTGGGAATAAGATGTTGAAATAGAGCGAGATAAAAAGGTTCATCAAGGCTCCGGGGGATACCTGAATGATCAGCTGGAGCCAGGTGTCGATAGTATCCACTGTGAGCTGTGTTCCCTGCTATCACTTGCTGTTAACTAGATGTAAATACAACTGGACAATGGCCAGGGTGGGCAGAGTCAGTGTCAGGGACCCAGGTTTGATTCCAGCCTCAGTTGACTGTATGGATATTCTCGCTACTTCTGTGTAGGTTTCTTCCGGGTACTCTGGCTTCAGTACACAGTCCAATGATGTGCAGCTTAGGTGGACTGGCCGTGCCAATAGAGTCCAGGGATGTAAGGCGAGGTGAATTAGCCATGGGAAATGCAGGGTTGCAGGGATAGGATGGGGGCTGGATCTTTAGAGGATCAGTGCAGACCTGATGGGCTGAATGGCCTCTTTCCATACTGTAGAGATTCTATAATTCTAATTTTAAAAACTCCAGCTTGGAATTGTCTGATTGTTTGTATGGGATTTTCTCCCATTGGATGCAGGTCTGGAGTACACTTTGGGACATAGTGGGGATCTTGAGAGGGTGTTTAGGTCAGTTGTACCAAAAGACAGATAAAGTGGTGGACATATCCTTGGCCAAAGTAAAACATTGGCTGCAGAACACATGGGACTGTATCTTTTGTTGTTTTTGGCTAAAGGATGTCAGTGTTTTCCGCAGATATCCGCAATGTGGCAAGTTGTTCCAGGAATGGCGAATGTTAAGATGTGATTAGAATCAACAATGAGGGATGCCATGAGTTGGGGTGGGTAGTTAATGAGGCAGGTTTGGTAAGATATGGTGTGAAATCTCATTTGGCCTTGTGTATAAATATGGCTTTAAGAGGAGATGAGCCAATTAGCTACCAAATGATGTACACATGAAAGCAAAAGGCATTGCTGAGGTAGTAGATAGGTGCTTTGCATCTTGGGGAAAATGTCATGGTGGCAGAGGGGTGATGTTGGAAATACTGGAGTTAAAAATGACTAAAATGTAGCTGTTAGAAAGGGGGAGTGTACTTAAAGATGAAAGGTTGCCAGGACTGGATAGGATGTTTTTATAAGGATACTGGTAGAAAACCAGCATAGATTTGCAAAAGGTTGTTCAAGTTGAAAACACTTAAATTAGATGGTTTGATGCGATAAATAAATTTGCAGTACAAGGATTTGTGTGAATTTCCAAAAGAGATTTCAGAAGCTTCCACAAGAGGTACTGTTTACTGTAGTGATTCACCTAAAAAAAAACCCTTGCCCAGTGTGATGTAATGGTACATGTGACAAACATCCAAAGGTACCAGCAGTGTCATCTGGGAAAATGCCACAAGCTTGCAGCAGTTCAGGTCTGACCTCCACAAAGAGGAGAAGAAAGCAGAAGATCCAGAAAAAAAAGAAAAGAAATTAAACATGTGAGCTTAGCATTTTAAGAGCATGTCTGATTTAAGAAGACACAGGATCAATTTTCCAACCATTATGAATGATGGTGCATATCTTTTTATACCTTGGAATTGTTTTAACTAACACAAGGAGTACAAGGTTGATATTGAAAGGAAGACAAAGCTTAAGGATCCCACAAATGTTTGCATTGAACTTCTGCTTTTACACCCTCTTTTCATCTAGGAATAACTCTCCGTAATTGTAAGTTCCTGATTACTCAGCAACTAATCTTTGTGTCATTGACAAATTTGGATATCTGGCTTTCGGTTGTGCTATCAACGTATAGCTGAGGACCTAGTAAAGATCTTTGTGCAACTCAAATGGTCTCTTCTTTTCATTTCAAGTACATATCCAATCTCCACATGGCTATTTGACCATCTAAGCATTCTCCGAACCAGGTCAATCACATGCCGTCTATTCCATGAGCTTCCATTCTAGTCAACAATACCATATATGGAAACTTACTGGATGTCTTTGAGAATCCCACAGAAATTCCCATATTGCAATTTTATTTACTTCCTCAAACCATTCAATTAGGTTCTTTTGACATGAGAAACCTTTTACAAATCCATGTTAGTTCCCTGTAATTAACTCCAATTTGTTTGTGTGCTCAGTCATTCCCAGTTTAATTATAGATTCCAATAACTCTCTACAATAGATGTTTGATTCATAGGTCTTTATGTTCTTGGTTTGTCTTGCTATTCAAGGTCAGTAATAAAGGAGGAGGAAGTGGCTGCAGCAAAATTACTAAGAGTAGAAGGGTATAATCAGCTCAGAGGAGGAGGAGGGATTTCATCATTTTTTGAGAAAAAATAGTAAGGGTCTTTACTGAGAGAACAAATGGGTACAGGGTCTTTACTGACACGGACTGGGGAAAACAGTCTATACTGAGCATTTAGTGGGGTGCAGGGTTTGTACTGTGCACTGAGTAGGGATCAGGGTCTGTACTGAGCACCGAATGGGGTACAGGGTCTGGACTGGGCACCGAGTGGAGTACGGAGTCTGTACTGGGCACTGAGTGGGGTATGGGGTCTGTACTGAGCACTGATTAGGGTTCAGGTTTGGTAATGAGCATTGAGTGGGGTCCAGGGTCTGTACTGAGCACTGAGTAGGGTACAGGGTCTGTACTGAGCACTGAGTAGGGTACAGGGTCTGTACTGAGAACTGAGTAGGGTACAGGGTCTGTACTGAGCACCGAGTGGGGTATAGGATCGGTACTGAGCACCGAGTGGGGTATAGGATCGGTACTGAGCACTGAGTCAGTTACAGGGTTTGGACTGAGTGGGGTACAGGGTCTGCACTGAGTACCAAGTGGGGGATAGGACCTGTACTGAGCACACTCAGGTACAGGATCTGTACTGAGCACTGAATAGGGTTCAGGGTCTGTACTGAGCACTGAGTCAGGCACAGGGACTGTACTGTGCACTGAGTGGGATACGGGGTCTGTACTCAGCACTGAGTGGGGTGTTGGGTCTGTACTGAGCACTGTCAGGTACAGGGTCTGTACTGAGCACTGAGTGGGGTACGGGGTCTGTACTGAGCACTGAGTCAGGGACAGGGTCTGTACTGGGGCATTGGGTCGGGTACAGGGTCTGTACTGAGCACTGAGTGGGGTACGGGGTCTGTACTGGGCACTGAATGGGGTACGGGGTCTGTACTCAGCACTGGGTGGGGTGTAGGGTCTGTACTGAGC
The DNA here is from genome assembly GCF_047496795.1 of Chiloscyllium punctatum. NCBI lineage: Eukaryota > Metazoa > Chordata > Chondrichthyes > Orectolobiformes > Hemiscylliidae > Chiloscyllium > Chiloscyllium punctatum. Next base: position 95,829,763 of record NC_092739.1, on the reverse strand, counting down.
ACCGAGTGGGGTACAGGATCTATACTGAGCACCGGGTAGGGTACAGGGTCTGTATTGAGCACTGAGTCAGGGACAGGGTCTGTACTGAGGCATTGGGTTGGGTACAGGGTCTGTACTGAGCACTGAGTCAGGGACAGGGTCTGTCCTGAGCACCGAGTGGGGTACAGGGTCTGTCCTGAGCTCCGAGTGGGGTACAGGGTCTGTCCTGAGCTCCGAGTGGAGTACAGGGTCTGTCCTGAGCTCCGAGTGGGGTACAGGGTCTGTCCTGAGCACCGATCGGGGTACAGGGTCTGTCCTGAGCACCGATCGGGGTACAGGGTCTGTCCTGAGCACCGATCGGGGTTCAAGGTCTGTCCTGAGCACCGAGTGGGGTACAGGGTCTGTCCCTGAGCACCGAGTGGGGTACGGGGTCTGTACTCAGCACTGATCAGGGTTCAAGGTCTGTACTGAGCACTGAGTGGGGTACAGGGTCTGTACTGAGCACTGAGTGGGGTACAGGGTCTGTACTGAGCACTCAGTAGGGTGCAGGATCTGTCCTGAGCACCGAGTGGGGTACAGGGTCTGTCCTGAGCACCGAGTGGGGTACAGGGTCTGTCCTGAGCACCGAGTGGGGTACAGGGTCTGTCCTGAGCACTTTGTGGGGTGCAGGATCTGAAGAAGGGCTGTTGCCCGAAACGTCGATTCTCCTGTTCCTTGGCTGCTGCCTGACCTGCTGCGCTTTTCCAGCAACACATTTTCAGCTCTGTACTGAGCACTGAATAGGGTTCAGGGTCTGTACTGAACACTGAGTGGGGTTCAGGATTTGTACTGAGCACTGAGTGGAGTACAGGGTCTGTACTGTGTGCTGAGTGAGGAGCAGCACCTGTAGTGAGGATGGAGTGGGGAACACAGTAGAGACTGAGCACTGAGAGGGGTATAGGTTCTTCACTGAGCACTGAGTGGGGTCAGGGGTCTGTGAGAGGAAGCGCAAAAGGCCAATATTTTGGATGTAAATTTGTTTGAGAAAAATGTCTCTGAAAAAGATCACATTTGTGGGAAAGCTAGTTTGTACACGTCAGAGTCGACTAAAAATGTTTTTAGACTTCCTTTAAGCATTTGTTTTTAAACTGAATGTGGTAGTCATTCCTAGTAATTAAGCTTGCACTTATTGTTGCACTTATTGCTATCGTGCAATAAGCCTTCTTGTGAGCTAAGAACACTGCCTGATCTATAGATGTGCTTTGGGACTTTTTTCCCAGCCAGTAATCAATTACTAGTCCAATAAAGGACACTGAACGGGAACTGATTTTTCTTTCTCTACAGATGCTGCCAGACCTGCTGAGTCTCTCCAGCACTTTCTGTTTTTGTCAAAGGCAAAGGAGGATCCATAAAAGCAAACTATCATTCATAGAGTCATACAGCACAGCAACAGGCCCTTTAACTCGGCCATGCTGACCAAGTTTCTGAAACTAAACTAGTCCCATTTGCCTCTGTCTGGCCCATATCTCTCCTATCCATGCAACTGTCCAAATGTTTTTTGAATGCTATAATTATACCCACTCCACCACTTCCTCTAGCAGCTTGTTCCATATATGCACTACCCGCTGTGTGAAAAAGTTGCCCCTCAGCTCTCTTTTAAATCTTTCCCCTCTCTTCTTAAAATTAAGACCTTATAGAGGTTTACAAAATTATGAGGGGCGTGGATAGGATAAATAGGCAAAGTCTTTTCCCTGGGGTCAGGGAATCCAGAACTAGAGGGCATAGGTTTAGGGTGAGAGGGGAAAGATATAAAAGAGACCTAAGGGGCAACTTTTTCACACAGAGGGTGGTACGTATATGGAATGAGCTGCCAGAGGGTGTGGTGGAGGCTGGTACAATTGCAACATTTAAGAGGCATTTGGATGGGTATATGAATAGGAAGGGTTTGGAGGAATATGGGCCGGGTGCTGGTAGGTGGGACTAGATTGGGTTGGGATATCTGGTCTCTGGATTAGTGGTCTGGAAGAGCACAGCAGTTCAGGCAGCATCCAAGTAGCTTCGAAATCGACATTTTGGGCAAAAGCCCTTCATCAGGAATCTGGTTTCCAGCATCTGCAGTCATTGTTTTTACCTGGGATATCTGGTCGGCATGGACCGAAGGGTCTGTTTCCATGCTGTACATCTCTATGACTCTATGACTCTAGTCCCCCAACCTCGGGAAAAGACTTTTGCTATTCACCTTGTTTATGCTCCTCACAATTTCTTAAACCTCTACAAGGTCAGCTCTCAGCCTCCAATGTTCCAGGCTCTATCCAGCCTCTCCTTGTTAGGTGAATTGGCCATGCTAAATTGCCTGTACTGTTAGGTGAAGGGGTAAATGTAGGGGAATGGGTCTGGGTGGGTTGCTCTTCGGAGGGTCGGTGTACACTTGTTGGGCCGAAGGGCCTGTTTCCACACTGTAAGTAATCTAATCTAATCTGATCAAAACCTTCCAATCTCAGTAATACCCTTATCAATCATTTTTGCACCCTTTATAGTTTAACAGCATTCCTTTAGAACGATAGGCCAGAATTGTATGCAGTACACTAAATGTCCTGTACATGAAGTCCGAACTCCTGAACTCAATGCTTTGACCGATTTAAGGCAAGTGTGCCAAGCACCACCTTCACCACTCCATCTACCTGTGATACCACTTTCACGGAGCTGTGCACCCTCACCCTGTTCGACAACACTCCACAGGCCCCAGCCTTTAACTGTGTAAGTCCTACCCCAGTTTGCTTTACCAAAATGCAACAACCTTGTATTTATCTAAATTAAATTCCATCTACCATTCCTCAGCCCAAGGGCTCAGTTGATCAAGAACCTATTGTACTCTTAGATAACTTACATCACTGTCTGCTATGCCACTAATTTTGGTGTCATTCACAAACTTACTAACCATGCCTCCTATATTCTCATCCAAATTGTTCACACAAATGATGAACAAAAGTGGACCCAGCACCGTTCTCTTCAGAACACCACTGGTCACAGGCCTCCAGTCCGAAAAACAACCCTCTACTCTTTCAGTCCCATTCCACTGCCAGACTAGTTTAAACCCTCCTGAGTAGATCTAACAAATCTCCCCCTTCATGACATTGGTTCCCCTCCAGTTCAGGTGCAACCTGTCCCTCTTTTACAGGTCACCTCTGCCCCAGAAGAAACTGCTCAAATCAAACTGCTGTCATGGCAGGTGCTGCCTGGCCTGTTGAGTAGTTGGAGAATTTTAAAGATTTTGTTTGGGTTTCGTTCTTGCATAGTTCCCACTTTGTTGACGTTATAATTCTGGTAGTTTATAGCCCCACCTAGTGACCAGTATCAGATTTAACCGAAGCAGTACGAAATGATACGAAGATTGCAAGGCATTGTTACCATATTATCTGCTAAGTGCTGCTTGTTTGAGACCAGGGCTTTATCACATCGAAGCCATGTAATCAATCATGATATCAGATAAATATTTGTTGTGATTACACCGGTATATTTTTCATGGACAAATAGTTGTAGCAAAAAAAAAACGAAAGAACTGCGATTGCTGGAAATTGTGGAACCTTGCTAGTCATTTAAACAGAAGAGTACAACACACAAAATGAAGCCATTCTGCACATCTAGATTTCACTATTTTAGGGCATATTTTGGAAACAGGCCATTCGGCCCAACAAGTTCACACCAACCCTCTGAAGGATAACCCACCCAGACGCATTTCCCTACCCTATTATTTTACATTTATCCCTAACTAATGCACCTTTCCTACACATCCATGAACGCTATGGGCAATTTAGCATGGCCAATTCACCTGGCCTGTACGAGGAAACCGGAACACCCAGGAGAAACTCATGCAGACACGGGGAGAATGTGCAAACTCCACATAGACAGTCACCTGAGGCTGGAATTGAACCCAGGTCCCTGGTGCTGTGAGGCAGCAGTGCTAGCCACTGTGCTATCTTTTGACTAGGACACAAATTGGTTTGTAAAAAATATTGGCCTGAATTTCTTGGCAAATGTGACAGTGCAACACTGTCACAGACACTGTAAACGCCCAGGAAATTATTTTGTCAGTGACTTCCATGTTTATTTAATCAGTTCCCTAATTTCCTGAGACTTTTGAACCACCCCAACATTTCCCTCACTGAAATTGCTGCACTGCTAGCTATGGTAGCCTTACACTCTGGTAAAATCAATGGCAACTTTGAGTCAGTTGAATTAAATCCACTGTGATTACCACTGTCAGTTTGTTACATCTACTCCTGTTCCCAGTGGCAAATAAAAGCAGTTTAGTGGCAGCACAATATAACCCCAATGTGCCGTGCTGCAAGTGTCTGAAAAATTAAATGAAAAGAGCAATGAAAAGTTGTCAAATACTCTGCTGTAAGAGACCCATTTTCATGATGTCTCTCTCTCTCTCTCTCTCTCTCTCTCTGTCCAAGACATCTATGTTCTTCCAGACTCTCTCTTATTGAGTGCAAAGCTATCCTGCAAAAATATTAAGAGTACACGAGTGTGGATAAATTGAAATTGGACAAGGAAGCTTAACTGGTCATGCATACTAATAGAATGAAACAGAAAATGTATGCAAGGGAGCAGGCAAAATTTCCGGGGATGTGAGAAAGTGTGCAGTGTAAAGTATCAGAAAAGTGAAAAAGTGAATTCAAGTCCAAACATGGTGAAAGCAGAATGGTGTTGGAGCCAGTTACGGAGATAATAGATAATGACTTTGTGAGCATATGTGGAAGGAAATATTGCAAGTGAATTGGAGCAGGGATTGATTGGTACTGTTTGTTGGGGAGGTAAAACAGTTTTCAGACTGTAGGAAGATTTACCTTCGGAGCTCTGGTAAGGTCTTTAAACCTTTTCTTACACTGTCAGGTTCTAGGGGATTTGGAGAGCTGATCACTAATTTAAAATCGACTGAATATCAAAATTAGGCCCACTGCATAAGCCTAATAGATTCTGCATTGAACTTAATTTAAAACATTTAAAGTTCAGTTTTTAATCTGTGTTTCAGATGTCATGGAACCCCATATTGATGTGCAGGTGGAAGTGGAAAACTCTACTACTATCCATGTTAAGTGGGACTCAAATCTTCATTCCGTATTGCAATGTGTTCTGGTCATCTTCGTGAAAGGAAGCAAAGAAGATGAGATATTTTTACTGCCCAGGTAAAACAGAGGGTCTGAGGAGAAAAAGGAACATTCAAATATTTGCATTGCACACAGATCTTTCCTAAATATTATTCTTTACTGAGATTTGACTAAGTAAATCACTCCAAACTCCGGTGCTTTCCAGTGGTTATCCTTTGAATGTTGAGACTTTTCTCTTATAATTCCTTTCTAGGATTGCTGTGATGAAACTTTTGGATTTACCATGGCTTCAACTTTTCAGTTGTAGCAACTTGAAGACTTGCATTCACATTCTCCAAGCTTTGAAGCTCCATACTTTGTAACCTTGTTAGGCCGATTGGTTCCCCGGAATTGATTTGATTCTTCTGCTAAACTGGACTGTTTTTTTTCTGACTAAACTTTTAATCATCTGTTCTGAAGTAAAACACAACTTATTACCTTAAATCTAAACATATAATCACCTTAATTATTAACACCGTAAAGAGTTCTCCCAGGTAGTCAGATACTTTCTTGGAATTAATGTATTTAGGTCATAGTCATACAGCATGGAAGTAAACGTTTCAGTCCAACTTGTCCATACCAACCAAATTTTACAAGCTAAACTAGTTTCACTTGCCTGGCCCATATCCCTCTAAACTGTTCCTATTTATGTACCTGTCCAAATGTCTTTTAAATATTGTAACTGTACCTGCATTGGCCACTTCCTCTGGCAGTTCATTCCACATAGGAACCCCCACTCTGAGTGTGTGAAGGTTGCCCCTCAGGTCCCTCTTAAATCTTTCTCCTCTCATCTTAAAAGTATGCCCCTTGATTTCGAACTCCCCAATCTTGGGGAAAAGGCCTTTGCTAATTGCCCTATCTATGCCCCTCATGATTTTATAAACCTTAATAAAGTCACCCCTTCACCTCTCATGTTTCAGGGGAAAAAGTCCCAGCCTTTCCAACCTCACCTTTATAACTCAGACCCTCGAAACCCAGCAACATCCTGGTACATCTTTTCTTAACCCTCTCCAATTTAGTAACATCCTTCCTACAGCAGGGTGACCAGAACTGTACACAGTACTCCAAAAGTGGTCTCACCAGTATCATGTACAACCTCAACATGACTTTCCAACTCCTATACTCAGTGGTCTGAGCAATGAAAGCAAGCATACTAAACACATTCTTAACCTTTTACAACACAATACCTCCACACAACTGATCCCTATCCATTTGCCTATATTTAAATCCAAATCCAAATATTATAATACACCTTTCATCATAGCACAGGTTAGCTAAATGAATGTGATTTAATTATATAGAGATTTGGCTGCAGGAAGAGATTGGGAACTGAATATCCAAGAGTATTCTGTATTTGGGGAATAGATAAAAAGAAAAGGAAGAGATTTGATCGCATTCACAGTAAGGAATTACATTAATAAGTTAGTACGAAAGAATGATCAATCCAAGGACTAAGATGTAGAATCAGTGTGGGTGGAGCTAAGAAACAGCAAAGGGAAGGAAACATTGATGGATATTGTCTATAGAACATCAAACTGTAAACCTAATAATGGGCATACTCCAGGTTAGAAAATTAAAGCTGCATGCAATCTGGGATACAGTAATCATGGTGAGTTTAGTTGCATTTAGATTGGTTTAGCACTATTACTATGAAGTTTGAATTGTTGATATCTGTGCATGATAGGCCTCAGGAACAGGATTCTGGATTAGTGGTGCTGGAAGAGCAGGAAACAGGATGTTGAGGAGTTAGGAATCAGGCATTATTAGATTTGGTTTAATGAGAAAGGACTAACTAAAAAGATGTTCCCTTGGTGTAAAGGAATCTTTAGGAAATAGTGACCATAATAAAACATAGGAAAAAGCAACCTGCTTGATTAGTGCCCCATCCACCTCCTTCATTGTTCACATCAATACTTAGGTGGCAGTGTGTACCATCTATGTAACCAAGATGTAACTCACCATAGCTCCTCCAATATCACCATTCCCATCCTTTGACCCCTATCATGTGCAGCAGATGAACAGAAGCACCACCACTAGCAAGTTCCTCAGTGTTGAATGATATCAGCTTTTATTGAATTACTTACCAGCAGTAAGAAGTGTTTTTTTTAATTCATTCATGGGATGTGGGTATTGCTGGCTAGGCTAGCTTTTGTTCCCCACCCCTTAATGCCCAGATAATGGTTAAGAGTCAGCCACATTGCTGTTGGTCTGGAGTCACATGAAGGCCAGACCAGGTTAGGGGCCTTAGTGACCCTGATGGATCTTTTCCCACAACAATTGCCAATAGTTTCATGGCCATCAAAGGAATATTGTGTGCAATTCTGGTCTCCCTGCTATAGCAAGGATGCTGTGAAACTTCAAAGGGTTTGGAAAATATTTACAAGGATTTTGCAAGGGTTGGAGGGTTTGAGCTATATAATATATCATGTATAATATATAAAGACTGGGGGTATTTTTTCTGGAGTGTCAGAGGATGAGGGATGACTTTATAGAGGTTTATAAAATCATGAGGGGCATTCTCCCCAGGGTGGAGGGGTCCAAAACTAGAAGGCATAGGTTTAGGTTAGAGGAGAAAGATTTAAAAGGAACCTAAGGTGCAACCTTTTCAAGCAGAGGGTAGTACGTGTATGGGATGAGCTGCCAGAGGAAGTGATGGAGGCTGGTGCAATTGCAGCATTTAAAAGGCATTTGGACGGGTATATGAACAGTAAGGGTTTAGAGGTATATAGGCCAAATACTGGCAAATGGGACTAGATTTATTTAGAATGTGTAGTCAATATGGACGAGCTGGACCGAAGGGCCTGTTTCCGTGCTGTATATCTCTATGACTCTATGAGAAAGAACAAAGAACAAATAACAAAGAAAATTAGAACACAGGAACAGGCCCTTCGGCCCTCCAAGCCTGCACCGATCCAGATCCTCTATCTAAACCTGCCACCTATTTTCCAAGAATCTGTGTTCCTCTGCTCCCTGTCCATTCATGTATCTGTCTAGATGTATCTTAAATGACACTACCAAGCCCACCTCTCCCACCTTTGCTGGCAATGTGTTCCATGCACCCACCACCCTCTATGTAAAGAACTTTCCACACATATCTCCCTTAAACTTTTCACCTCTCACCTTGAGCTTGTGACCCCTAGTAATTGAGACCCCACTTTGGGGAAAAAGCTTCTTGCTATCCACCCTATTTGTACCTCTCATGGTTTTGTAGACCTCAATCAGGTCCCCTCTCAGCCTGCGTCTTTCTAATGAAAATAATCCTAATCAACTCAACTCTCTCTAGCACCTTCCATACCAGGCAACATCCTGGTGAACCTCCTCTGCACCCTCTCCAAACACATATTCCGGACTGTTAATGCCAGATTTGAATTGAATGCAAATTCCACCAATTGTCATGGCAGGATTTGAGCCCAGGTCCCCGGAACATTACGTGGGTCATTAGATTAATAGTATTAATGATAATACCAGTAGGGCATCACCTTCCCATGTGGTCTTTCAAACGAGTGTGTTCTGGGTCTTCAGGAGAGAAAAATAGAAACAGAAGAGATTGATTAAATTTTATTGCTCTCTTTGCAACCTAGTTTTCGAACAGTTAGGTTTTTTTTTGCTAGAATTTTTCAGTTAGAGTTAATGGTAATTGTCTTTTCCCGAGGATGGTGGATTTCAAGTTTAGGGGGCACATTTTTAAGGTGAAAGGAGAGAGAGGACATGAGGGGCAAATCTTTTGCACAGAGGATGTTTCATGTGTAGAATGGATGTCCAGAGGAAGTGATGATGGGGTTAAAATTACAATGTTTAAAAGACTTTTGGATCAGTACATGAATAGAAAAGGTTTGGAGAGAAATGAGCCAGGAGCAGGCAGGTGGGATTAGTTTAGTTTGGGATTATGGACGGCCTGGACTGGTTGGATAGAAGGGGCTGTTTCCGTGCTTTATGACCCTATGACTCTAAAGCATCAGTTTTAAGAAAATGTCTATATAATTGAGTAGCAGGTCAGATGTAAAAAATGGCACATAATGTCTAAAAGGTTAATCATAAAAGTAGTTAGACTGAGAGGAAGCTAACTAAAAGTGGAAAAACAGATTGCAAGAGTTTCTATAGATATTGGAAAAAGAGAAGAGTAAAAAAAGTGAGAGTTAGTCTTCTAGAGAGTGAGAATGAGGAGTTCATTGTAGATAATCACATGATGGCAGAAGTAACGAGTAAATGCTTCTATTTCCAGCATGGTGGAGACATAAAAACATCCCACTACATCAGGAGGTTGAAGGAAGAGAGGCACTTGATGAAATTATAATCACTAGAGAAGCAGTCCTGAGCAGTTTAAATTGAAAAGTGGGTTGATAAAGCTCTGGATTCTAATGAACTTTATACTATAGGCAGCTAATGAGGTATTAGATGTGTTGGTGTTAATTTCCCAAAATTTGTTTGATGCTGGGAAGGTTCCATTAATTTGAATAATAGCAAATATAAACTCGCTATTCAAGAAAGGTGCCAGGCAGAAGATAGGCAACGATAAGACAGTTAGCTTGATGATTGTCATAGGGAAGCTTTAGGAATCAGTTATTAAGGAAGTTATAACTGGGTACTTGGAAAACTGAAGGCAATTAGTAAGAATCAGCATTGTTTTGTGAAAGGCAATTCAGTTTAACCAATATTTTGGAATCCTTTGAAAGGGTAACATTTGCTGTAGATAAAGGGGAGCTGCTGATATGCTGTATTTGGATTTCCAAAAGGCATTTAGCAAGCCTGTACATAAAGGTTATTGTACAAACTACGACCTCATGGTATAGGGATCCATGGCATGGATGGAAGACTGGCTGGCTAACAGAAAACTGAGAATATGCATAAATGAGTCCCTTTCAGATTGGAAGGAGATGATGAGTACTATCCCACAGAAATCTGTGCTGGCCCTTGACTTTTTATAATTTATAACAATGACTTAGATAAAGGGAACAATGGAGTGGGCCTAAATTTGTAGATGCTGTAAAGATATACAGGAAAGTATGTTGAGAAGATGATGTAATAAAGATGCAGAATGATACAGACAGGTTAAGTGAATGGGCAAAGATATGGCAAATGAAATATAAAATGGTAACATCTGAAGTTGTCTATTTTGGCAGCATTAATAAAGATGCAAAATATTATTTAAACAATGAATGCCGAATTCTGAGGTGCAGGGTGCCTGATGTTCCAGTGCATGACTCTCAAAAGGTTAGGATGCAAACATTTATTATGAGAGGGATTGAACATGAAGGTAACGCTATTATTCTTCAGTTATACAGGGCAATGGTGCACAATTTGATTATTGTGTGGTTTTGGTCTCCTTATTTAATGACAGATGTGAATTCACTGGAGGTGGTTCAGTGGAGATTTTCTAGATTTATAAATCGAATGAGTGTTTTATCTTTTGAAAAAATATTGGACAGGTTTGGGCTTGTTTTCACTAGATATCAGAAAAGTGATGCTCCGTTTGAAGTTTGTAGGATCCTTGACAGGGTGAACATGGAAAGGATGTGTCTCCTTGTGAATCAGTCCAGAACTAGGGGACACTGTTTTAAAATTAGGGGTTCACCTTTTGCACAGAGAAGACAGAAACTGTTTTCTCGCAGAGAATTGTGCAAGTTTGGAACTTTCTGCTTGAGAAGTTGATGGAGAGGAGTTATTGAATATTTACAATATGGAGATGGATACATTTAGTTAAGCCACGGAGTCAGGATTTGATGGGGAGCAGACCCAATTATCTTGACTCTCTCCTTCCACTTTAGCTCATCAATCCTTTATCCATATTCATTTGTCATCCTATAAGCCATGTGCACTTTACCTTGTGTAGTAACCTTTGATGTAGCACCCTATCAGATACCCTTCTAGAAATAAAGTATAACTGCACCTTCCAGTTTCCCTCTAGGTACAGTAAACCTTGTTTTAACTGGAACTCTCGATAAACTGGCAAAAATTATTGAGCTGAAATATCAGAAGTTTACTGTATTATCACAATGTCTGAGTAGTCAGTTGTGGGTGTGAGTCAGAAGACTCTCTACCAGTAAGTTTTATTTAGGGCAAAGTTGCATTATTATTTAAATTATTTATGCAGTAAGTAAAGTTTAACAGTGATGTGTATAGGCCTTGCATTATGTTTCTATTACTTAGTGTGTGTTTTTACGTTGATTATGTGGACTTCTTGACCAACTGGAATATTTAATCTAGTCCCACAGGTGCCGGCTAATAAAAAGTTTGTTGTCCTACAAATGTTACTTTGTCAAAAAACTTGAATAGAATAGTTGGACATGATTATTCCCCAAATCTTGTTGGCCTGACCTATCATAATGTGATTTTTTTAAGCATCCTGTTATAATAATGTATTCTAGCATCTTCCTATGATAGATGTTAGGCTAACTGGTCCAAGATTTCTTGCTTTTCTACCTTTATTCTTCCTTGAACAAAGATATTACTTTGCTGTTTTCTACATCTGGGTCCACTCTGGAATTGTGGAAGATTCTGCCAATGCATCTACAATCTATGCCACCATTTATTTAAAAACCTTTGATGTGGGCCATCTGGTCCTGTAGGTCCAATCATTATCTTAGCATCTTTTTTCTGGTGATGGAGATTGCTTTAAGTTCTTCCCTCCCTGATACCTCATGATTACCATTAGGCAATCCTCTAAGTCTTCTACTGTGAAGGTAGATTTAAAATAACAGTTGACCTTCTCCACCATGTGATTGTTTTCCATTATCAATTCACCAGAGTCACTGTCTGGAGCACCAACACCAATTTCAGTTACTCTTCTGTTATTCAAGTACTTGCAGTAAGGTGCTTGCTAACTGGGTTTTTAAAATCACTTGCTAGTTTACTCTCATAATCTGCTTTCTGTCCCTTTATTACATTTTTGTCATTGTTTGTTCATTCTTAAATTCTACCCAGACCTCTGACTCGCCATTAATCTTTGCAGATTTGTGCAGTGTTTAAATTTAATACTATCTTTAATTTCCTTATTTAGTCAGAGTGATGCATCATTCTCAAAGAGCCTTTCTTTCAACTGAGATAGATCTTTGCTGAAATTTATTAAGTATCTCCTTTAAGATCTGCCGCTGCAAATCTACTGTCCTAACCTGTAACCTAGATCCCCATGTTGCTTTTGCCAGCTTTCCCTTATACCCTCACAGTTAACGTTATTTTGGATTAAAACACTAGTCATGGACCCACGCTTCTCCTTTACAAACTGAATGTTAAGCTTGATCATGTTGTAATCATTGCCACCCAGAGGCTCCTTTACTTTGAACTTATTAATTAATGCCTGTCTCACTGCACATTACTAGGTCTATGGGCCTGTTTCCTGGTTGACTCTAGAAGGTACTAAGAGATTGTCCTGCAGCCATTTTATAAGCTTATTTTCTAAGATAGCTTTGTTAACCGGATTCTGCCAAATTACATGTGTATCAAAGTCACCCATGGTATTGTATATTTCTTACACACTCCATTTGAAAGGAGAAGGAAAAGGTAACGTCCAACTTAAAGCAATCACCGTCACCAAGAAAAAGATGCTAAGACAATGATTGGACCTGCAAACTAATGAATCAATTTGATTTCAATTTCATAACGTAGGGAAGTACCAGGAGAAGTGTAAACATACAGCAGAGAAGGGAGAAAAGGGAGATAAGTGATTCAAAGAAACACCATGCGTTAGGAAAGAAGTGAAGGTTCTTGAGAGGATGCAGGAGCAAGTTACTAGAAAAGTTCCAGAAAATGTGGGACTTTAGCTGCAAGGTTCATTTGGAAAAGCTAGGGTTATGGGAGATTTGATAGCAGTGTATATGACAGGCTTAAATAAGGTAGGCAGCTGATTGTGCAAGAATTAAATGAAAATTTTGCAGATTTTGAGCAAGACATGCAGGGAATGTGAGGAGGAATGTTTTTGTACAGTGATTGATAATGACCTGATACTTGCATCCACAAGGGTGCTGTAAATGGTGACCGTCGAGGAGTTCAAAAGGAAATTGATTGGGCACTTGAAAGAGGTAAACCAGTAGGGCTACAGATTCAAGAACCAGCGTGGGACAAACCGAAATTTCTCACAGGGATTGGTCATAGACTAGATGGACTGAGTGGCCTTCTTCATTATTTTGTGGCTCAGAGTTTTGTGAAAACTGGCTGAGGGGCCAGATTCCTTTAAAAATAACAGCAGGGCATGGATTTGCATATCCCAAATTTATTAACAAGAAACCCCACTTTGCTGGTAGGGGAAAGGGTGTGAATTGCATGGGCGGAAACCCAAACTCAGCAGGACTATTTGAAATTAGTGCTAAATTGTCACATACTCCATTTTGAATGTAGGCAAAAGTGAGGACTGCAGATTCTGAAAACCAGAGTTTACATCCAAGTGGTGCTGGAAAAGCACAGCAGGTCAGACAGCATCCGCGGAGCAGGAAAATCGACGTTTTGGGCAAAAGCCGTTCAGAAGGGCTTTTGCCTGAAACGTCGATTTTCCTGCTCCACAGATGCTGCCTGACCTGCTGTGCTTTTCCAGCACCACTCTGATCTAAACTCCATTTTGAATTTCCAAGTGTCTTAACTCGCAGAATGGGCATCACAAATTTATGGAGTACATGTAAAAACATTTGAACAGAAGAAAAAGCCTGGATAAGTGCCATGGTCCGAAATTATTTCAACCCCTACCTCTTTAAAAGTGAAAAAAAATGCAGTTTATGCAGCTCTCAGTTTAAGTGAAAAACAATGGACATTTGGACTGCTTAGATTTACAGGCCAGCTGACATTTCTTAGTAACATCTATTTGTTCATGCATTCCAATGGAGTTCATTGTTGAGATTTCAGAAAAGCAATGATTACACCTGAGGTCATTCTAAATGCTCGTCTGAGTTTCAGAAGCTCCCAAAGCTCTTACTGTGTCAGGGGTGGCTAAGTTCACATTCCTATTTGTGATTTAAAGAGATTATTAAATGATTAATTTCTATAATGTGATTACTTAACTGAAATTAGTGTTTTAGGAGATTGAACATTTGAGGGAATTTTATATCTTTGAATGAGCTTCAACAATGAGAGATTTCTTCTCTGTATCAAGTGTATATGAAATCCACTGGATAGTTAGAAGTTATTGTTTTCCTATTCACATAACTGCAGAGGTCTCCCAATATTGAATACTATGGAGGTGGCATAGAGGGTATTTGTGACATGGAATTCCAGTGGGGCTATGAAGATGCCATGATGGGTTTAAGATGACGTGAAACTGGTATATAGACTATGAAATGACATGGATGGCGAATGGAGTGGGCAGATAAAGGGTCTCAGATATGATGATTAGAGAGCCCTAACAGCTTTTAAAATAATCATGACAAAGTCCTGGAAAATTGAAGTAGGTCACCAGCAATTACTTGACCGTCCCTCACAGATATTTGTATCATTGACTGTTAGGGTGAAGTGCCAGAAGACTGGAGGGTGGTTAATGTTGTGCCATTGTTTAAGGAAGACTGCAAGGAAAAGCTAGGGAATTATAGACCAGTGAGCCTGACATCAGTTGTTGGAGGGGACTCTGAGAGATAGGATTTGCATGCACTTTGAAACGCAAGGACTGATTAAGGACAGTCAGTATTGCTTTCTGTGGGAAAAATTGTGTCTCACAAACTGGGTTGAGTATTTTGAAGTGGTTACAAAGAAGATGGATGAAGGCAGAGTGGTGAACCTTGTCTACATGGACTTTAGCAATAAGGTTCTGCGTGGTCAACTGATAAGTAAGATTAAATCACATGGCATTCAGGGAGAGCTAGCCAATTGGATATAAAATTGGCTTGATAATAGGAGACAGAGGATGATGGTAGAGGTTGCTTTTTGAACTGGAGGCCTGTCACCAATGCTGTGCAACAAGGATTGGTGCTGGGTCCACTCATGCTCGTTTATATAAATGATTTGGCTGAGAATATAGCAGGCATGGTGAGTAAGTTTGAGGATGACACTAAAATTGGTGGTATTGTGGACAGTGAAGAAGGTTAACTGACAGCCTCATCTTGATCAACTGGGTCAGTGGGCCGAGAAATAGCAGATGCAGTTTAATTTAGACAAATGCGAGGTGTTGCATTTTGGTAAGACAAACCAAGACAGGACTTACACAGTTAATGATAGGGCTCTGGGGAGTGTTGTCAAACAGAGAGACCTCGGGGTGTGGGTACATAGTTCCTTGAAAGTGATGTCACAGGTAGACAGGATGATGAAGAAGGCATGTGGCAAACTTGCAGAGCATTGGTCAGAGCATTGAATATAATACATCTTTATGCAGCTGCACAGGACATTAGTTAAGCCACTTTGAGAATTCCACATCCAGTTCTGGTTGCCCTGTTATAAGAAAGATGTTGCTAAACTAGAAAGGGTGCAGAAAAAATTTACAAGAAGTTGCTGGGACTGGAGGTTTCAATTTCAGTGAGAGGCTGGATAGGCTGGGATTTCTTTCTCTGGAATGTAGGAGGCTGAGGGATGACCTTGCAGAGGCTTATAAAATCATGGGGGGCATAGATAAAGGGAATAGCCAAGGTATTTTCCACAGGCTGGGGGAGTCCAAAACTAGAGGGCAGAGACTTAAGGTGAGAGGTGAAAGATTTAAAAAGGACCTGAGCAGTAATTTTCTTACACAGAGGATGGTGCAGGTATGCCAGAGGAAGTGGTAGAGGCAGATACCGTACAACATTTAAAAGACATCTGGATAGGTGCATGGATAGGAAAGGTTTAGATGGATATTGGCTAAATGCAGCTACATAAGTCAGTGTTTTCTCAACCCAAGACCCTACCTTTGTAGGGCCTCCCACCCAACCATCTCCTCTAACCTTAAAGACCAAGGACATAATCAGGTAAGTGTCTCTTCTTTTTTACTTTGTGATAAAGAGACTAGCAGTGATGGCAGTGCAGGGAGAGAAATTTTCCTCCTGCATGATGTTTGAGGTGAGGGACGCCATTAGTGTCCCATCCAAGTACATCTGCAGGAAGTGCACCCAACTCTCGCTCCTCCAAGACCGTGTTTGGGAACTGGAGCGGGAGCTGGATGAACTTCGGATCATTTGGGAGGCAGAGGCCGTGATAGATAAGAGTTACAGGGAAGTAGTTATTCATAGGCATGAAGAAAGCTGGGTGACTGTTCGAAGGGGGAAAAAAACCGTCAGTGGAGGGATCCCCTGTGGTAATTCTCCTGAAAAACATGTATATCGTTTTGGATACTGTTGAGGGGTACGACTTACCAGGGGTATGCAGTGGGGCCCAAGTCTCTGGCACAGAGTCTGTCCCTGTTGCACAGAAGGGAAGGAGGGAAAGGAGGAGAGTGTTAGTCATTGGGGACTCAATAGTTAGAGGCTCAGATGGAAGGCTTGTAGGGAATGAACGAGACTCACAGTTGGTGTGTTGCATCCCAGGTGCCAGGGTCCGTGATGTCTCGGATCGTATCTTTGGGGTCCTGAAGGGAGAGGGTGACCAGCCTCTAGTCGTTATCCATGTAGGTACCAATGACATAGGTAGAAAGAGAGATAGGGATATAAGGCAGGATTTCAGGGAGCTACGGTGGAAGCTGAGAGCTAGAACAAACAGAGTTGTTATCTCTGGTTTGTTACCTGTGCCACGTGATGGCAAAGCAAGGAATAAGGAGAGATTTCAGCTGAACATGTGACTGCAAGGATGGTGCAGGAGGGAGGGTTTCAGGTTCATCGATAATTGGGTCTCATTCTGGGGAAGGTGGGACTTGTACAAACAGGACGATCTTCACTTGAACCAGAGGGGTACTAATATCCTGGGTGGGAAATTTGCTGGTCTGGTGCTATTCGGGTGGGTTTAAACTAGCTCAGCAGGGGGATGGGAACCGGAGGTGCAGCTGCAGTGCACAGGAGGATGAGAGTAGGAAGGACAGGGACAGGATTTCAGGGTCACAGGAATGTGCTGGCAGACAGCGAACTGGTTTGAGTGTGTCTACTTCAACGCCAGAAGTATCCAA
This sequence comes from Chiloscyllium punctatum, assembly GCF_047496795.1. Classification (NCBI taxonomy): domain Eukaryota; kingdom Metazoa; phylum Chordata; class Chondrichthyes; order Orectolobiformes; family Hemiscylliidae; genus Chiloscyllium; species Chiloscyllium punctatum. Next base: position 95,812,675 of record NC_092739.1, on the reverse strand, counting down.
AATAAGGTAGGTGAGCTTGCAGCATGGATAGGTACCTGGGACTTTGATGTTGTGGCCATTTTGGAGACATGGATAGAGCCGGGTGAGGAATGGATGTTGCAGGTTCCAAGGTTTAGATCTTTCATTAAGAATAGGCAAGGCGGTAAAAGAGGGGGAGGTGTGGCCTTGTTAGTCAAGGTGTAAGAACAGTTGATGAGGACTCGTCAACTGAGGTTAGAAACAGGAGAGGAGAGGTCACGCTGCTTGGAGGTTTTTCTAAGCCTCTGCAAAGTTCCAGGGAGGTGGAAGAGAGGATTGGCAAAATGATTCTGGGTAGGAGTGAAAGGGACGGGGTGGTCATTATAGGGGACTTTAACTTCCCCAACATTGACTGGAAATGCTATAACTCTAGTATGTCAGATGGATCAGTTTTTGTCCAATGTGTACAGGAGGGCTTCCTGACACAGTATGTTGAAGGGCCGACAAGAGGGGAGGCCACACTGGATCTGGTGCTTGGTAATGAACCAGGCCAGGTGTTTGATCTAGTTGTAGGTGAGCACTTTGGAGAGAGTGACCATACTTCAGTTACGTTTATTTGAGCGATGGAAAGGGATAGGTACATGCCACAGGTCAAGAGTTATCGACGGGGCAAGAGTTATCGACTTATAAAGCAATTAGGCAAGAATTGGGATGCATTGAATGAGTTAGCAAAATGCAGGGGATGCAGACAATGGAAATGTGGAGCTGGCTTAAGGAACAGATATTGCATGTCCTTGACGGGTATATCCCTGTCAGGCAGGGAGGAAGTGATAAGGTAAGGGAACCGTGGTTTACTACAGATATTGCATCTCTTGTTATGTAGAAGAAGGAGGCTAATGTGTCGATGAGACAAGATGGTTCAGATGAGGCGATGGAAAGTTACAGATCAGCTAGGAAGGATTTAAAGAGAGAGTTAAGAAGAGCAAAGAGAGGACACGGACAGTCTTTAGAAAATAGAATAAAGGAGAACCCTTAAGCTTTCTATAGGTATATGAGGAATAAAAGGATGATCAAAGTTTGTGAGAAGATTTGTAGCTCGGGTGCTCGTTGTTGTGGTTCTGTCCGCTGAGCTGGGAATTTGTGTTGCAGACGTTTCATCCCCTGTCTAGGTGACATCCTCAGTGCTTGGGACCCTCCTGTGAAGCGCTTCTGTGATCTTTCCTCCGGCATTTGTAGTGATTTGAATCTGCTGCTTCCGGTTTTCAGTTCCAGCTGTCCACTGCAGTGGTCGGTATATTGGGTCCAGGTCGATGTGCTTATTGATTGAATCTGTGGATGAATGCCATGCCTCCAAGATCTTGGAGTCCATGTACATAGATCCCTGAAAGTTGCCACCCAGGTGGATAGTGCTGTTAAGAAGGCATACGGTGTGTTAGGTTTCATTGGTAGAGGGATTGAATTCCAGAGCTGCAAGGTCATGCTGCAACTATACAAAGTGCTGGTGCAGCCACACTTGGAATATTGTGTACATTTCTTGTCCCCATATTTCAGGAAGGATGTGGAAGCATTGGAAAAGGTGCAGAGGAGATTTACCAGGATGTTGCCTGGTCTGGAGGGAAGGTCTTATGCAGAAAGGCTGAGAGACTTGAACCTGTTCTCATTGGCAAGAAGTAGGCTAAGAGGGGATTTGATAGAGACATACAAGATGATGAGAGGATTAGATAGGGTAGACAGTGAAAGTCTTTTTCTTAGGATGATGACATCAGCATGTATGAGGGGGCATAACTACAAATTGAGGGGTGATAGATTTAAGACAGACATCAGAGGCAGGTTCTTTACGCAGACAGTGGTAAGAGTGTGGAATGTCCTATCTGCTAATGTAGTCAACTCAGCCACATTAGGGAGATTTAAACAATCCTTAGAAAAGCACATGGATGATTTTGGGATAGTGTAGGGGGATGAGCTGAGAATAGTTTACAGGTTGACACAACATCGAGGGCTGAAGGGCCTGTTCTGCGTTGTATTGTTCTATGTTCTATGTTCTAAGTGTGACTATTCAGTTTTGGGAATGTGGTCAGCATGGATATGTTGGACCGAAGATCTGTTTCTGTGCAGAATGATTCTATGACTTTATGATTGTATGACACCACAGCTACCACTCTGCTTCCAGGGAGATTTGGTCCTATCTTCATCTCCTCATTATGAAAAGCAGGGTTGCTTATACCTCAGCAGGTTTGTCAAGTCAGGAACATTACTGACTCAAGCTTGAAGTCCTGCCCAATAACTGTGACCCTCCAGAGTATTTGTAGATTGGCAGCTACTATAAAATGGCATCAATAGATCTTCTAGAAATGCAGAAAAAAATAAAGAGTGGGTATATTGAGAAGCTTGTGGAACCTATGGATATGTAATGGATAGGTTGTAGATGGGTTTTATCCAATTTGGATGAGATGAAACTGTGAAGAATGTACTATTTTATTTTACTTTATTTTTGATTGATTTCCTAATTCTGTCCAGAATGTGTTACAACAGGATTGAGGAAAGAATTGCCATACTTTTAAAAAGTGAGGCATTGAAACTCATTGTGTGTCATGTTTATATTGTTGCTTTGCAAAAAGTGGGGAAAAGTGTAAGAGTAGATGAGCTGGCTCTGGGGCTTTGTGTACAATGTGAGATTTGGCCAGCAGCAAGTTGCTGATTGGTTTGTGGCATTGTGACCAGTTATTGATGCCAAAGGCTATCAGTCTGATGACAATTCTGTGGCTTCTGGGTAGCTGACCAGCTTATGGGTGTGAATGATATTGGAAGAAGCCTTTGGCTTCCCGCAAGGGCAGAAGGTCTCTCTCTTTCTTTCCACAGTAGAATATATAAAATCTGAAGAAAATCAGTTTATATTCTCATACTGGTTGTAAGTTGTTGCCTTTATGTCAGAGAAATATAATTTCTGAACCAGTTGCTCTGTGCCTCCTGTGAAAATCCTGTTGGAAAGGATCAGCGAATGGAAAAACTTGGGAAATAAAAGGAATGCTGCATCAAATCCTGAGGTCTGGTGGTGCCATTGATCTTTATGTTAACATTATTTAACATTTCTAAACTTTTGTGATGGCCCATGACAATAGAGACACATGACTTCCAGTAGTCGAGAGAGTGTGGTGCTGGAAAGCAGGTCATGCAGCATCTGAGGAGCAGGAAGATCGAAGTTTCAGACAGGAGTCCTTCATCTGGAATGATTTCCAGCGCCCTGCCCTGGTGATGCAGGAGAGTGCATCCTAGGTTGCTGAGGGGAGTATGTGTACAAATTGTGGAGATGCTGGTGCAATCTTTAAACTCCTTTGATACAGAATGATGTAAAAGGACTGGAAAATTGCAAAGCATTGCACCTTAGATCAATAAAGACAGGAATGATAACTGTTGCAATCATAGGCCTGCCACTTTAATATGGATAGGAAAACATTTTGGCAACAATAATCTGGGAAAACATTAGTCACCACTTAGTCAACTATGGACAAAAAAAATAAAGATTGAAGCAGCTCAGAGTTGATAAGGGCAAATTCTGTTTGAATAATTTGATTGAGGTTTTTTGCAAAGAGCAAATTTAATCAGGGCATCATATGGAATTGAGGTTGAAGATCTTGTTGAATGCTCCTACTTCCATTTCTTACATACTTCGATGGTGACTGAAGGTCAATTTTTGCAACTTCCAAAGGCCGTTGGATAAATGACCACATGTTAGGCTTGCCAGTGAAATAAAAGCTCGTGAGATAAAAGGGTCTGGAGTAGAATATATAATATTGGCTGAGAAATAGTAAGACAGGTTAGAGGTGAACAGTTGTGAGGGCAGTTCATAGTGGAATTCCCGAAAGGTTCAGTATTTAGGACCACTGCTGTTGTAATACTATTTTAATGACTTGGACAAGGGTACAAGGCAAAATTTTGAAATTTCAAACATCACAAAACATGGAAGTAAACAGTAAGTAAAATTATTGTTGTCGCCAAGAGGACTTCAGGTCTGATGAAATGGCCAGATACATGACAAATACAATTTGAATACAGAGATATGTGAGGTGGAGGAAGAATGAAAACAGACTATGTAAACTACTTGGTACAATTTTAAAGGGATATGAGAAGAGAGAGAGAGGTCTAGGAGTGTAATATTTTAATTAACTTGTTTGACATCTCATAATATGCCTCCGTACCCAACACCACCTGAGATAGGACTTGAACCTCGACCTTTTGGCCCAGAGGTAGGGACACTACCAATGTTCTCCCCATGGGTCTAGGAGTATCTGTGCACTAATTTGTGATTGCTGCAGGACAGGATAACAAGCCAGTTAATGCAGCATTTAGGATACTGGTTTTTATAAACAGTGCTGTTTATAAACAGGGAAATTAACGTCAAACCTATCGAAGCACATTTTCAGCCCCAGATGGACTATGCCGTTCAATTCTGGGGACTAGATTTTAGCAACGACAAGGATAAGGGATCACAGTTACATGAACATTCCAGAGAAACTGAGATTCTGCTCAACAGAGCAATAAAAGTGGTTCAATCGGAGCATTTAAAGTCCTGTGTAGTTTAGATAAAGGAAATAAATGAAACTGTTTTCAGTGGCTGAGGGTTGATAGCCAGAGAGTGCAGATTAAATGGGACTGTCAAAAGAACAGGGGAAATATGAGGAAAGACCTTAATATGTGGGCAATGGTTAAGATTTGAGATGCATAATCTAATAGGGTGGTGGACACATTCAATGATAGCCTTCAAAGGGAATTGGATAAATACTTGCAGCTGAAAAAGTTGCAGGAGTAATTTGGAAAATGCAGTTTCATATTATTTGGATTACTATTTTAAAGAGGTGTCACAGACTTGAAGGGCCTTTTTCTGAATGTACTGTTATGTACTTAGAGAAATATATGGCTTTGTATGGGACAGGTCATGCCTCACAAGCCTTATTGAATTCTTTGAGGATGTGACAAAATACATTCGATTTTTATAAATGACTTAGATGAGGAAGTGGAAAGGTGGGTTAGTAAGTTTGCCAATCTCAGAAAGGTTGATGGAGTTGTGGATAGTGTGGAGGAGTGTTGTAGTTTGCAACAGGACATTGACAGGATGTACACCTTGCCTGAGAAGTGGCAGATGGAGTTCAATCTGGAAGAGTGTGAACTGATCTATTTGGAAGGTCGAATTAATGCAGATTACAGGATTAAAGGCAGGATTCTTGGCAGTTGGAGGAACAGAGGGATCTTTGGGTCTACGTCCACAGATCCCTCAAAGTTGACACCCAAGTTGATAGGGTTGTTAAGAAGGTGTACGGTGTGTAGGCTTTCATTAGCAGGGGGATTGAGTTTCGGAGCCACAAGGTTATGCTGCAGCTGTATAAAGCCCTAGTTCGACCACACTTAAAATATTGTGTTCAGTTCTGGTCACCTCATTATAGGAAGGCTGTGGAAGCTTTAGAGAGGGTGCAGAGGAGATTTACCAGGATGCTGCCTGAACTGGAGGGCATGTCTAATGAAGAAAGGTTGAAGGAGCTAGAAATTTTCTCATTGGAGTGAAGAAGGACAACGGGTGTCTTGTTAGAGGTGTACAAGATGATGAGAGGCATAGGTAGAATGGATAGCCAGAGATTTTTTCCCATGGCAGAAATGTGTATCACAAGGGGGCATAATTTTAAGGTGATTAAAGGAAATTAGGGGAGATGTTAGAGGTAGGTAGAGAGTGGTGGGTATGTGGAATGCACCAAATCATCCACCGACATTTCCGCCACCTCCAAACAGACCCCACTACCAGGGATATATTTCCCTCCCCACCCCTTTCCGCCTTCCGCAAAGACCATTCCCTCCACGACTACCTGGTCAGGTCCACGCCCCCAAACAACCCACCCTCCAATCCTGGCACTTTCCCCTGCCACCACAGGAGCTGTAAAACCTGTGCCCACACCTCCTCCCTCACCTCTATCCAAGGCCCTAAAGGAGCCTTCCACATCCATCAAAGTTTTACTTGCACATCCACTAATATCATTTATTGTATCCGTTGCTCCCGATGCGGTCTCCTCTACATTGGGGAGACTGGGCGCCTCCTAGCAGAGCGCTTTATGGAACATCTCCGGGACACCCGCACCAATCAACCAAACCGCCCCATGGCCCAACATTTCAACTCCCCCTCCCACTCTGCCGAGGACATGGAGGTCGTGGGCCTCCTTCACCGCCGCTCCCTCACCACCAGACGCCTGGAGGAAGAATGCCTCATCTTCCGCCTCGGAACACTTCAACCCCAGGGCATCAATGTGGACTTCAACAGCTTCCTCATTTCCCCTTCCCCCACCTCACCCTAGTTCTAAATTTCCAGCTCAGTAACTGTCCCCTTGACTTGCCCGGACTTGTCCTACCTGCCTATCTTCTTTTCCACCTATCCACTCCACCTTCTCCTCCTTGACCTATCACCTTCATCCCCTCCCCCACTCACCCATTGTACTCTATGCTACTTTCTCCCCACCCCCACCCTCCTCTAGCTTATCTCTCCACGCTTCAGGCTCACTGCCTTTATTCCTGATGAAGGGCTTTTGCCCGAAACGTCGATTTCAAAGCTCCTTGGATGCTGCCTGAACTGCTGTGCTCTTCCAGCACCACTAATCCAGAATCTGGTTTCCAGCATCTGCAGTCATTGTTTTTACCCTGTGGAATGCACTGCCAGCAGTGATAGTAGAGTCAGATAGATTAGGGACATTTAAGTAACGCTTGGATAGGCACATGGATGATTGTAAAGTGTAGGATATGTAGATTAGTTTGATCTTACAGAAAGATAAAGGGTCAGCACAACATTGAGGGCTGAAGTACTGTACTGTACTATTCTTTGTTCTATGTTCTAAATATATACTTCAAACCTTAGGTAATGCAGTTTATCCACACCCTTTGATTAGTTCTGTTCAATGTACACTACTTATCCTGGTTTTCTCTCTCCTTAAATGTATTACACATTTATCCACTTTTAAATAGTATGTTATCTGTCTATCCATTACATTAACCTGTGTCTTCCTGTAGTATTTAATAGACTGGCCAATATTTGCCAAACCATCTCCTCTCGCCAAACCACCTCCCCTTACCCAGTTAGCAGATGTCATGATCATGTTCCCTGAATCCAAGCCCAAGTCATCCATATGCGAATAAAAGTGGCTCCAGCATTGACTGCTGGGTGTGCCAAGCAGAACGCTTTCCTTCACAAAGCAGCACTCATTAACTGCAAATTAGTCTCCTTTCCATTAAACAGTTTGTATCCATGCTAATGCGATTCATCTTTTATCCAGTTCCTGAATTTTTATAACAAGCCTCTTGTGAGTCACCGTATTTTGGAAAATGTAATACACATTCTGCATTCACTTTTATCCATCAAATTATTTATCAAAAAACTGCATTAAATCTATCAAACATGGCTGTATTTAACACATGATTGCTGCTTGACACTGAAGTAATGTGTTTCTCAATATTTCATAATTCCATTTGCCTAAAACTATTTTCGAATTGGTCTGTAGCTGTCTGTGTCTTCAATGAGGCAAATGGCAATGATCCATATAAAGAATAACTTGAGTAACCTTTAACGAGATAAAGGATTACTTCATATTTATTGAAATACGTATTTTGAGTTAGTATACTTTTGAGATTGGTTTGAAACCATGTTGAGATTTGGTTTTTAACTCTGATGTCTCTTCACCACTTGAGGTGCAATCAAATGAAACTGAAATTATAGAGGCACCTGAGGCAGGGTTTCCATTTTGTATAATTAATTCAAAGCATTGAGGCAATTGCTGCTCTTCTCTTGTCCTTGAACCTTCAAAAGTGAGATGATGCATTAGAATTTTCACAATCATTTCCATTTAGGTTTTAATCTCGTGATAAATTCCTGTATTTCATTTAGGTTTGGAGAACATTAATTTCCTCATTCGATCTTTTAAGACCCAAATTAAAGACATAAGTTTTTCAATTTTGTGTTCAATTGAAAAAAAAACAATTTAATTTAACATAAGGAACAAGTTCTTTGTCTTGTAACCTTCAGAATGTGCTTGCATCTATTTTCCATGGAAAATGGTTGGATGAAAGCTATTTCTTCAATCTCAGAGTTCAGATAAGATTTTAATTTTAAACCTGTAAATAATAAATCTGTTTACTTTTAAACTTAATTTTGTAGTTCGGGACTTTCAGCTCAAGTCAGATAACTTGTTCGTATATAGACCATCTGTGCCTCTCAACATTCTGTTTTTGTCTTTCTGCAAATTTTGCCTGGGTACACTCTTCTGGAATTTTGAAACTCTTACGAAAATAAAATTCTGTGGATGCTAGAAATCTGAAACAAAGACAGAGTGGATCTATGGTGAGGGAAACAGAGTTAACACTTTGAGTCTGATTCTATAGGATCACTCCCCCAGCCTTTGATGCTCCAAGGAAAAAAGTCTCAACCTCTCCTTATATCTCAAACCCTCCAGTCGGGGCAACATCCTGGTAAATCTTTTCTGCACCTTTTCCAATTTAATGCTATCCTTTCTACAGCCAGGCAACCAGAACTGTACATTGTACTCCAAAAGAACCTCACCAACTTCCTGTACACCCAAAACACGATGATCCAGCTCCTATATTCAGTGTCAAGATAAGAGTGGTGCTGGAAAAGCACAGCAGGTCAGGCAGCATCCGAGGAGCAGGGTCTGAACAATGGAGGCAAGCGTGCCAAATGCTGCCTTTAACACCCTATCTACCTGTGGTGCCACTTTTTGTTTTCCATGGATGGCCCCACAGAATTGCGAGAATTCTTTGTCCCCTTATTAAGGACTGCTGGCTAGACTGCATCATAGCATGATCATTAGGTTGGGTTTATGTCAGAGCTGAAAATGTGTTGCTGGAAAAGCGCAGCAGGTCAGGCAGCATCTAAGGAGCAGGAGAATTGACGTTTTGGGCATGAGCCCTTCTTCAGGAATGAGGAGAGTGTGCCAAGCAGGCTAAGATAAAAGGTAGGGAGGAGGGACTTGGAGGGGTGTTGGAAATGCGATAGGTGGAAGGAGGCTAAGGTGAGGGTGATAGGCCGGAGTGGGGGTGGGGGTGGGGAGGTCAGGAAAAAGATTGCAGGTTAGGAAGGTGGTGCTGAGTTCGAGGGTTGGGACTGAGACAAGGTGGGGGGAGGGGAAATGAGGAAACGGGAAAAATCTGAGTACACATTGATTATTTTTAACTAAATTTGCATTGGGGCATCTAATAATAAATGTTAGAACTTGATTTAAATATTTAAATAAGGCTCCTGTCTGTTTAAGGTGCAAATACTGAATGCTTAATGTGAGGCTTGTTAATTGCTTACACTAGGTAGGCCACTTGCAAGGTTTCATCAGATTTGGGTCCTGATGAACCTTGTACTATTGCTATCTGTTTCAATTTGGGTTAAGACTTAAGATACAAATCAGCCCCCATTTCTCCTCTCCATCTTCTGTTCTCCAATAAAAATAGGTTTGTCTCTCAGACTCTCTGTCATAATCTGAACACCCAATCATTGCTCCATGCCAAACTTCCCTAAACAAAGCAAGTATTATTGATAGCCTTTCTGAGGCATTCAGAGTTCATAAAATAATTCATGTATGGTCCAGTTATTATACCTTACAATGCGAATTCTTCCAAAATATTGTTTCTAAAATCTTTTTTTTAAACTTCAGTTTAAATAACAAGCCCTCAAAATGAGTATTTTCCTTTCTTGAATTGAATTTGAAGATCACTAGATGGCAGTGTTGCTCTCTCTACTGCTGCTGGCTGAAGGGCATGAGAAATTCATTGATTCATTTTCAGATGGGGCAAGTCAGAGACAATCAATTAAGGATTCTGCATCAAGCTTTGACCCCACTGAGAAGGACAAAGTTCCAGTCACAGGCTTGCAAGACAGAGAATAATTAGTGTTTATGGAAACCTGTTAAAATTTCTGTGGATGTTAAATTAACCAGGACATCTTACACAAAATAACTTTAAACTTAGAGACATTAAGGTACAGAAAGAGACCATTTGGTCCATATTATAAAGAATCAACTACTAGATCCAGAGGTGTGGATGTTCAGACTTTCAAAGCTCTTGTTCAACATTTGGATTTGCTCTATATCATCTGCTTTAGCCGTTGCTATCAACTGGCACCACTCCATCAGAAAGAACAACAGAGACTGAGAGAAGAAGCAATGAACAAAATTGGAAATGTTCAAGCAGATTGCACTCAAAGTTGTTCATATGGACTTACAACATAGAAACCAAGATGAATATAAGGCAGGAATTGTGATTCATAACAAGGGGTTCACAGAATGGAATAAACAAAGATTTAACATAGACAAGACACGGTCCTTAAAATGTTGAGTCTCTTGAATGTAAAAAGACTATTTCAGTGTGAAATATGACTGTGGACAGGGCCAACATTAACTAGACTGATATGAAAGAATCTATGAAAGTGTAACAATCAAGTACATTATGGATGGGCATCTGAGACATGGCATCCCTGTGCCATGTGGGAATGTCAGGACACACTACATGGGCTTGGTGACTATCTCTAGCTGCTCCAACTCCAAGCTCAGGATCTTTGGACTTGAGGGGAAGCTGAAGCATCAGGGAGGATGAGTGTTTCCTGGGTAATTTGTTCCAGGCAGTGAGGGGTCCAGATATTAGTTGGGAGATGATCCAGAAGGGTAGGGATGCAGTTAGTTGAGGCATGTGTCATGTTGAAGCAGCCACTCAGTATTAGGATCTGCTTGCAGTGATTGTGCCTTGAAGGAGTGCAGCCCAAACCACTGGAACCAATGGACCATGGATTGTGCAAAAGGTAAACAGTAAAACATAAGAATGCAGTTATTATAGAAAGACAGATGGACATTTCTGCACTTGCAATTTTGAGCCCTGTATGATATGTGACCTTCCTGGTGTAAGGAGAGGATGCAGAGTTTTCTTTGGGGAGGAGAGAGTGAGATACAAATTGTCACAGAGTCACAGAGTCATAGAGAGGTACAGCACCGAAACAGACCCTTCAGTCCAACACGCCCATGCTGACCAGATATCCTAAACTGATCTAGTCCCATTTGCCAGCAGTTAGCCCATATCCCACTAAACTCTTCCAATACATATACCCATCCAGATGCCTTTTAAATGTTGTAATTGTACCAGCCTCCACCACTTCCTTTTGAGGCTCATTCCATACCCTCTATGTGAAAAAGTTGCCCCTTAGGTCCCTTTTAAATGATGCACATATTGCCAATGACCAAGAGAGGTTGTTGAGATTTTCAGGAGCTCGGGAGGAAGTTAAAAGGTAAGCCTTTGAGAGTAGTAATCTCTGCATTAATTCTAGTGTCACATGCTGCCTAGAGTAGAAATAGGAAAATAAATAGGATCAATAGATGCCTTGAAACATGGTGCAGCAGAGAGGCTTCAGATTCTCAGGGCACTGGGACCAATCATGGAACAGACGGCATTATTCACAAGGGCTGCACCCCAATAGAAATGGGCTCAGTGATGAAGGGACCTTCACAATTGTGGTTGAGGAGGTTTCAAACTAAATTAGCAGGAGCGAGGTCACCAGCAAATAGAAGTAGCAAAGAGGAATATGGTACACCAAGTGAGAGGTTTAGTCAGTACTAGAAAAGGAAATAGTAACACATTAAATAAGAGCAGACAAAGGAGGACTACGAGAAATGCAAAACCAGGAATGTAATGGATGGATGTAAACTCACAGGTTGTGGTGAATGAAGTTGTTGGGCTAAAAGCACAGGTGGCCATGTGGCAATATGGTATGGGACAATAATGGAAATGTGGCTTTAAAATGGTAAGGGCAGGTTGTTTAATCAAGGATACAAGAATGAGGAAGGGAAAAGAATATGGGAGATGGGTTTGCTGTTAAGAACAGGGAAGGCATTTGAAGTCAACAAACAGGAGAATTCCAAAGAATTGCCTAGCATTTAAATCATAATGGTGTAGAAAAACGTGGAGTGGGTCCTACTGGTGACAAAAAGGATGATGGATGGTTAGAAATGCTGGGTAAGGCTAGAATACCTACTAAGTCAGTTGCACTAGTATTTACTTAGAAAGAGAAATCCAGCAAATTATCAGTAGAAGCAGCGATCATGGTGGCACTGTAGGTTGTGGTAATGTCATTGAACAAGTAATGAGGAGGGCCAGGTGAATGCTGTGGAGACACAAGTTTGAATCCCACCAAGGCAACTAGTGAGATTTAAAAATGTAGTTAGTACAAGTCTGCAACGTGAACTAGTCTCAGTAATGGGGACCATGAAGCTACTGCTGATTATCATAAAAATCCATTTGGTCTTTAATGCCCATTAGGGAAAGAAACTGCCATCATTACCTGCTCTGGCATACATGTGATTCCAGATTCATAGCAATGTGATTGACCCTTGACTGCCCTCCGAATTGGTCCAGCAAGCCATTTACTTCAAGGGCAGTAATGCCTGGGCAATACATGCCAGCCTTGCCAGTGATGCCCACATCTCTTGATAGTATACTTGAATGGGTGAAGGTACTGGAAAGACTAGCTATGCTTAGGGTAGATAGGTCACCTGGTTTGGAAGATTGCATCCCAGATTGTTAAAGGAAGTGGGAGTGGAGAGGGTGGAAGGACTGACCTTAACATTTCAGATTTCCCTAGATATGGGGGATGTCCCAGAGAACTGAACAGCAAATGTGACACCATTAACCAAGAAAGAGTCCAAGGATGGTCCTAACAATACAGACCAGTTAGTTGAACATTGTTGGTGGGTATGTTTTTGGAATTAATCTGGGAAATTAAATCAAGAGATGATAGAGTATTGAGTTAATTGAAGAGACCAGTATGGAGTGTTAAAGGGGAGATTGTCTTGATTAATTCAATTTTCTGATGAATGAACAGTGACATTGATGAAGGTAATACAGTGAATATAGTATTCAATAAGGTGCAACCTAAAAATTTGGTAAATAAAACTGAGGCTTATACAATAGGAAGGTCAGTTTACAATTGGACTAAAAAATTGGTTTAAGAATGGAAAACTGAGAGTCATGATAGACTGAAGGATGATAGACGGTGGTGTTCCTCAAGATCAGTGCTAGGAAACACGGTCTTGCTAAATGCAACCGATCAGGATCTTGAAATACAAAGTAAAATTTCAAACTTGCTGATGGGTCCCGACTTGGAGGAGGGGCAAACCATGAAGATGGTAAAAATTGCCTTCAAATTAACGTAGGAGAAAGTGAGGACTGCAGATGCTGGAGATCAGAGCTGAAAAATGTGTTGCTGGAAAAGCGCAGCAGGTCAGGCAGCAAACAAGGAGCAGGAGAATCGACGAAGGGCTTATGCCAGAAACGTCAATTCTCCTGCTCCTTGGATGCTGCCTGACCTGCTGCGCTTTTCCAGCAACACATTTTTCAAATTAACGTAGTTAGATAAGCAGAATGGGCAGGGAGAAAGTGAGGACTGTAGATCAGAGTGGAAAGTGTGGTGCTGGGAAAGCTTTACCAGCACCATACTCTCAAGCAGAATGGGCAGACAAGTGGCAGGTAGCATTTCTTAGAGGGAAGGGAAAAAGAAAAAAAGTCAGGGCAGGAATTATACACATAATGGCAGGGCCCTGGGGGATATTGCTGAACAAAGAGACCTTGGAGTGTAGGTTCATAGTTCCTTGAAAGTGGAGATGCAGGTAGACAGGTAGTAAAGAAGGTAATTCGTATAGTTGCCTTTATTGGTCAGTGCATTGAGTACAGGAGTTGGGAGGTCATGTTGCAGCTGTTTACGACATCGGTTAGGCTACTTTTGGAATACTGCGTTCAATTCTGGTCTTCCTGCGACAGGAAAGGATGTTGTGAAACTTGAAAGGATTCAGAAAAAGGAAATGGAGGCAGACTATGCAACGTTTTTGAATTAAACAAAAACTTAAGGGGACAATAGTTTTCTGGTGCATTTCCCTTGGTCAAATGCCAGCCGATCAGAATGGACTTGCCAACCAATTAACATCCTTTTCTCCTGTTGCTTGCTTTGAAATGTGACATTCTTGTATCTGTGCTGATGTGTGTAAGGTGAAAAGCTCCAACAGCATGTTCCATTTTTCACCAACACTCAAATAACTGAACTGTTTCGGGTTTATGAGCAGAGTCTCCAAAACAGACATTGCTTGGATTTGTGGCTTTCATTCAGTTAGTAGACATCACTGTTTTCATGGGGAATATTTACTGCTGGATGCTAAAGTAATTGACAGACTCATTCCAAGATGTCAGCATGTTGCCACGACTCAATTAGGAACAATGTGCCAACAATTGAGACTCATTGTTCCACAACCTTTACAGTTATGTAACGACTCAGTTAAACCACCAAGATGAACAATTAATGAGACTGACAGCTATTCAAGCCAAAAGTAATTTATATCAGCTTTTTGTCATTAACAAGAAAATAATTCATTATTCTAAATAAACTTATTCTTTAACAAATAGCCAAAGAAAATTGAATTGCTCTTCACTGATATGCAACTAAAGGCGTAATCCTTTAAAACAAGAAGCATGTACACAGTCATTCAGGAGTAAGACTGAAAACACATAGACAACATAATATAAATATTATGGTCGGAAAAGATAGCCAAGGAGAAAAAATTCCCTGGTTCAAGAGTCAAGATCACTGTTTCTCACAATTCTTTTGATTTTCAGTGACCTTTTTGTTTCTTTTGAAAGAGAAAGTGGAAGATAAAAGTCACACTGCTATTCTATACGAAAATGGAAAGTATTCTATCTGGGTGCATCATAGTTTGGCTCGGAAACTGCTCTGCCTAGGTCTGTAAGAAATTACAGAGAGTTGTGAGCACAGCCCAGTCCAAAGTGCAAGCCAACCTCCCATCCACTGACTCCATCTAAATGTCTTGTTCCTGCGGAAAACCAGCCAACATGATCAAAGACCCCTCCTACCCCAGTTATAATCTCTTCCAACCTCTTCCATCAGGCAGAAGATACAAAAGCTTAAACACGGGTACCAACACGTTCAAGAACAGCCGTTTCCCTGCTGTTGTTAGACTTCTGAATGAATCTCTCAAATTTAAAATGTAATGTTGATCTTGTTTTTGTGCACCTTGTTTGCAGACGTAACTTTGTATTGCTTGATCTGTTTTATCACCCAATGGTCTTTGTTTCATGTGATCTGCCTGTACTGCCCAAAACACCACATTTCACTGTACTTCGGTACATGTGGCAATAATAAATCAAAATCTAATCAAATCAAAAATGTCAGATCACTCATGAGTTATCATAATCAAATCATGGAACTGCTGCTCATTGGTAGATGACTGGATGTGAGCCTTCTGCAGCATCACAAAGAGGATTTAATTGGCAGGAAATAATGTCTTCTTACTTTTGAGTTGACATTCGGGCAGGGGTTGGGCGTGCTCGGTTGATTCAGGTGACTTTGCGGCTGGTTTGTGACACCGAGTGACACCATACTGTACTGGCTAACATCACCAAGAGTATCCCACCTTCTCATCTTTACCCTTTACCTGAGGCCTAGTGAGCTTCAGGTTAAACTCAGTATATTTCAATTCTCTCCAAGGGACTATGATGACTTTTACGTTTTCTTTTATCCAGAGATTTGCAATTCTCTGCATTTTTTTTCTCACCACCAAATCACCCCCATGTTTCTAATCACAATTGATATTAATTGATTGCTTTGATGTGCCTTAGACGTTTCAGAGTAGTGAGCATTAGGCACCTGAAACCACTGGGCATGCTCTAGAGTCATAGAGTCATAGAGATGTACAGCATGGAAACAGACCCTTCGGTCCAACCCGTCGAGTTGCCGTGAGTCTATGAGGTATTAAACTGAAACCCTGTCTGTAAGGCCTCAATGATTTCCTTACACTTTTTGAAGAAGAGTGGAAAGTTCTCTGCAAATTAAAACTCCTCTGTCAACAAATGCATACATAAATGGTGCTATCAACTATCGATATATCATTAAATGATATCTTTGTCCCCTTGTTTAATTGCAGGAAATATTTGTCGGGATTTGTGGATGCTGGACACCAGTTCATGTTTTGCTCTAATGTTCCAGAGGGAAACAGGATTTATTAGCACTTTTGAAGTGAAATAAACTACCTGAAATATAAATAAGTTGTTGAGGTATACTGATGTTTTTATCTTCACATGAGAAGTTGCTGAACACCATATTGTGGTCCTTCATGTTCCACCTTAACATCTATTGCTTATAGTGTTTTACAGCTGCTCAAAATCATGTTGATATATTTAATGTCTATTGTATGTTTAGAAATGGAAGTTTGAAGCTAACAGATCGTAAGACTGGAACTCTTTACACTATCAATGTCAACTGTTTTAATGGAGAAACAATCCTCAAGTCTTCAAATATCAGCATTGATACAGGTATGTTTGTGTATTTTAATATTACTTCAGAAAGAAGGCATGATTAGAAAATATTGGAAATAATTAGCAGGTCTGACAGCAAAGCTAACGGGTTGAATTTTCACGGCCCCATTATGGAGGGTTTGGTGGTAATGGTCGGGGGTCCAGGGTAACATGGGAGAGTTGTGTCGGGACAACTTATTGCTGCATTCCTGGCACCAGGAACTTTCCCAGGGTTGTGTGGAAATAGGACAGGCTCCCCACTGCACAGAACAGCAGTCAGTCTGCTGATTAGTTTCCAGATAGGAGTGATTTTGTAGCGTCATCAGCATTTTGGCTGCAGTGTAGTGACAGAGTCACTGTTCAAGAAGATAGCTCACCACCACCTTCTCAGGGGCAATTAAGAATGGGCAATAAATGCTGGCCCATTCCATGAACAAATACAAATATTAATGCTTTTCAAGACCTCAAGCTTTATACATTGTGAAGTACTTTAAAACAGTTCCCACACCATTTGAGGTTACCATGATGGTCTCTCCCGTCACATGACTTTTTGTCACTACACTGCGCTTTTTGTGCAGAGTCAATCAGCTCAGTATAACATTGTGAGAATCGCTCGAGATTCTGTTGTAGGAGAGGAGAATGTCTGGATAACAAGAAGGAACGACCTTCAGAGAAGTTAGCTCAGACCGCTGTTATGGCCGGTAAGGAGGAATCACCGCCCTCCTCTTGGTGAGTCACACCAAATGTACCTTTTTAATTTTATTAACTTTTTTAGCAGGTAGCTACCACACTTCAATTAAATTTAGATAACCAAATCAAAAATGAAGGAGAACCAATTCCAAGCTTTTTGAATGGGAGAGAGGGGAGCTTTATTACTAATGGCTCCAAAACGAAATAATAATATGCAATAACCCGCTTGGTGTAGCTGCACCAGTGGACTGCAGTGGGTCAAGAAGGCAGCTTACCACCACTATCTTCTCAAGGACAATTAGTGATGGGCTCTGTGAAGTACACCTCCTCTGAAGGAATTCAAAGAAGGAGGGCAGGTCATAGGTGGGAATGTTGCAGCAATTTTGCAACCCACTTCCTAACCGCTCCAAAGCCTATCACCTATCTACAAGTGTAAAATCAGGAGTGTGATAGAATATTTTCCACTTGCTCACATTACTGAAACACTTAAGAAGCTCAAAGCCATCTAGGACAAAGCAGTCCACTTGCCACCCAACTACACCTTAACCATCTATTCAGTCCAGCATTGACATACAGTATCGGCAGTGTGCACCCATCTGCACATGTGCTGCAACAACTCACAAGGTTCTTTCAACAGTACCTTCATATACACTGCAACTTCTATTACATGCAGCAATTACCTAGGAACACCACAACCTTCAAATTTCCCTCACAGCTCTGTACCATTCTGACTTGGAAATATCTCACTGTTCCTTTAGTGATGCTGGATTGATGGTGTATGTACATCACAGAGACTGTAGCTGTTCAGGAAGGCAACTCTCTACCATTTTCTCAAGGTTAATTAGGAATGACCATTAAATGCTGGCCTAGATAGTGATTCCCACTCTTTCCTTTGAATCAAGTCTTCACGATTATGTATTTCACAATTTTGATAATGGATTTGAAGCTGTTCTGAGATGTGGTAGTTAAGAGTAGAATTGAGCTCTCTGCTCCTCAAGTTGCAGCAAGTAATGTTCCTCTCTTTTGTTTGTCTTGCATTGAAATATCTCTCGTTTTGCATTCCAGGTGTTGCACCAAGTACTCACCCTGCGACATCACTGCACACATCAGGACCACAAGCCCAGTCAACTTCAGGCAACCACCTGAACCATGCCAAGTTACTCAGTTCGTACGTACATCTTATATACTAGTTCCAAAGTAGAGTTTATCTACAACAGTTGTTTTCAGTCAACATATGTTGAATTTTTTCCAAACTCACTCAAAACCCACATTGGTGTGAGCATTTTCCAGTAGCAGAGTCAAATTTAAAATCTGGAGCCACAAGATGGGCACCACTGCAGGGTCCAAATACCAGAACTGCCTTCTCCAGAGCCTGAGGGGTGTCCCGACTCCCCAAGGACTACAGCTGTTCAAGAAGATAGCTCACCACCACCTTCTCAGGGGCAATTAAGAATGGGCCATAAATGCTGGCCCATTCCATGAACAAATACAAATATAAATGCTTTTCAAGACCTCAAGCTTTATACATTGTGAATTACTTTAAAACAGTTCCACACCATTTGAGGTTACCATGATGGTCTCTCCCGTCACATGACGCATGGTGACCCTCAGGTAAAACCACCACCAATTGTCTTTCTGAAATGACAGAGCAGCCGTATGGTCTGGAAAGACTATGGCAACTTTGTTTGAAACGATGCCAATGTGGTACATCGTCTACACACAGCAAGCTCCCATCAGCAATGTGATGATAATCTCACAAGCTCTTTTTTGAGTGAGTCCTAAGGAAGGGTCACTCGATCCGAAACGTTAACGCTGATTTCTCTCCATGGATGCTGCCAGACCTGCTGAGCTTTTCCAGCAATTTCTGTTTTTGTTTCTGATTCACACCATCTGCCACTTTTTGAATTTTTTTCCCCTTTCTTTAATGATCTTGATTGCGGGACAAGTTTAAAAGAATGCCATGGGATTTTTTTACATCTACCAGAGAGGTCTTTAGTTAAATGCCTCTTCTGAAAGATGATACTTCCAGCTGTGTAGCACTTCCTCAACAGTACACCAACAAAATTACTGTGAACTCCTATCTTTTCGAAGAACCTTTTTATATGGCACCTATCAAGTGCCTGAAGGAAATCCACATAAACTGAATATACGCGTTCCTCTCAATCACCTGTCCTTGTTATATCCTTAAAGAACTCAAGTAAATTTGTCAAAAATATTGACTGTGTTTCATTGTGTTAAGTCTTTCCAAATATCCTGATATTCCTATTTTAATAAATTACTCTAGTATTTTCCCATGGTGTAAATTATGTTAACTGGCCCATGGTTTCCTGCTTTCTGTCTTTCTCCAACGACATTACCTCCAGAGCCCTGGTTCCACAGCATTGTCATGCCAGTTTTCATGCGACATTGTCCCTGTGGTGAGATTGTCAATGACCTCACCTCCTCAGTAGCTCATATCCTCCAACTTTCATTTGCATCTCTTACATGTTTACCACCTTCACGATTATTGTCGCCTCTACTTCGCAGCACAGTACCACCCCTACAGTTATGTTCCTTCACGTTCCTACCATAGCAGCAGGTCCTATTAAACCCCCTGTTGATTTTCATTGAGTTGAACTCCATGACTGATTGTTGGCCATCCCCTGACCAACTTGGATGCACCCCCCAATTGGTGTGAGACTAGGCCCCTGCCTGATTGTGGTGTAGCTCCCCAACTACGTTCCTATGCACTTGCGCCCCCAACCTAGTAGTAGCATTGGAGCTGCAGGACTGACTATGACCAGTTCCGCAGACTTTGGTGACATGTACTGCTTGATTGTGACTGCCCAAGCAGTTGACTGAATGTGCCCAAGCCCCTGGACTGATATTGGACACTGCTGTAGATTTACAATCCCA
This sequence comes from Chiloscyllium punctatum, assembly GCF_047496795.1. Taxonomy (NCBI): domain Eukaryota; kingdom Metazoa; phylum Chordata; class Chondrichthyes; order Orectolobiformes; family Hemiscylliidae; genus Chiloscyllium; species Chiloscyllium punctatum. The sequence continues at coordinate 95,792,761 of NC_092739.1, read as the reverse complement.
GGTCACCTTGACTGAAGACTTTCTCCCTCCATCCATGGAGGTTGGTATGGACAAAGCACCAAACTCAACACTTCATCATGGCACAACGCAGACTAACTTATAACAAAGTTCAGTATTTCAATACTGTACTTTGAAGCTCACCGATATGTTACATTGTGGTGTTGCTGTGAATGCTTTGCACACAGGAACAGACAGCCACTTCAATTATTGCGACTAGTTTGCTTTATTGATGCTTACTCTCTTTCCACTTACCTGGATACTCACACCATTTCTGTCTTGTCTTGCATTGCTTTTTACCACAGGCAGAAAGCCAGCAGCTTATCAGCAATGAACAGGCAATGAGTGGCCATGCTACATCACTGTCTCATGTACAGCATGCAGTAACACCTTATGTAGCAAACTCTCTGCATGTGCTTAACCAAATGGTCATGTCTAAATGTCATAAGGGAGTGGTCCTTCATCCTGTTAAAGGGGACCATGGATCGTCAGTGGGCCGATCTGTACTCAGTCAGAAAAATTGGTGAGGTATTTTGAGTGAATAATTGAAAGCACAGAAGAGAAGAAAGGTTGGCAGTTTGAGGGGGAATATGGTGGATGAGGGTCACTTAGAAAAGATGCTACAAATAACATAGAGATTAGTAGTACTTGAGTCTTGGTGGGAGATAGGTGCAATGGCAGAGATCGTGTGAGGTAGCAGAGAGAAGATGTATTTGTCTTTGACGAATGCAGAAGGTAATTGCAGCATTTCAATGTGTTCCTCCAGACCATGATTACTATATACTGAGCTGGGTGACCACTTCAGACCAGGCCTGGCAGTGCTTAATAAGGTGAGCTGGGGTTTAAATACATTGCCGATTGTGTGATTGCTATATGTTCCTGGCACCAGTGGGCGTTTCTGCTACTGCTGGGTGCAAAATTCAACGAGAGTTGGCCCCTTGGAGACAAAGTACATAATTTATGTAGAGAACAACATGTGAGAAAGGTTGCTAGGGTTTGCAATGAAAAACCTTCCATAAAACCCCTTGAAATTAACAGTTTAGCCAAATTTTGGGAAAATTTAGCCCATTGTGATAGTTGCATTTCAGTCAAAGCTCAGAAGTAATTTCTGTTTGGAAGTAGTTATATATTGATGGCCTCATGTTCCTTTATGTTGTACCAGTAGGGGTCAGCAAATCTTTAATTTTGAACTATGCCACCCACATGAACACCACAAAGCAAAAGATGGCTTCTGTTTCTGGGCATTTTGTTGAACCAACGAATGGTACACCACAGAGGAGGCCACTTGGCTCATCTGTAGTCACCTATTCCAACTTCTCTATCTTTTTTCCCCGTAGGCCTGCATAGACTTTTCTCCTCAGATAATTATTCTGAGGCATTGAACGAGTTTTGCATTTGTATTATTACCCACCAGTTCTAAGTCTAGCTGGAGTTAAAATTGGAGCTGACAAATCAAAGTTAAGCCAGGTAGAAAATTGCAAATCAGAGACCACTGAGGCCATATGAAATTATATGCTGAATGATAGTCTGGAAACCACTAAAAAAAACCACTTGGAAATGGAACAAAGTTAATTTTTCAAAGTCTATAGAAAATTTCATATACTTTCTTTTTCAGCAACTGGTACTAATTGACCACAACATGGAGAGAGACAGCAGAGCAAACACAGATACTGCCTGGGGCCACCGGAATGCAAGCACAATGCACTCACAACCTAATTGGTTAGCTTAAGGCAGGTGGGGGAGAGAATACACGAGTAGCACACACTGCCCACACTGCCCACCGAGGTGTCTGGGCCCAGCCAACACCTTTGATGGAATTGATATGGACTCAATACAAAGTGCTAATAGCCAGGGCTGCAGTAATCGACCTTCTCAGGAAGAGCGATTAGCACCCATTTGTATAGTAATGGACTTCTGCGCAGATGTTGAAATTGACAATGTCTGCACTGAAACTGATAATGACCGTGTTGAAATTAACAAAGGCTGTGCTGGAACTGGCAATGACTGCACCAAAACTATCAATGATTCTGCAATGTTTACAATAAACGAACTATGTTACAGAGACAATAACCTCATCACCGACCTATTGTATTACAAAATGTATAAAAGTATCTTGACATGTGCTCCGGATTGAGAGAAGACTCGCAGCTGACCACTATGTTGTTGGTGTATCTCTCTCTCCGCGGAGCTCAGGTATTTCCTTGTGCAATAAACTCTGTTGTTGAAGCTCAACTCTGACTCCGAGGCTTGCGACTTTCCCCACCACAGTGTCAAGCTTCTTGTATGTTGTTGGAGCTGCACTCATCCAGGCAAGTTGGGAGTATTCCATTGCACTCCTGACTTATGCCTTATAAATGGTGAACTTCATTAGGGTTTGAGTCAGGATTTGAGTTACTGACTGCAGGATTCCTAACCTCTGACTTGCTCTTGTAGCCACTGTATGGTCGAATCCAGTTCAGTTTCTGATCAGTGGTAACCCCCTTAGGAAGTTGATAGTGGGAATTCAGTGATAGTAATAACATGGAATGTCAAGGAGCAGTGGTTAGATTGTTTGTTATTGGAGAGAATCATTGCTTGGCCTTTGTGTGGTACAAATGTTAGCTGCTAATTGTTAATTTGATATGGTCTGTGCCAGTCAAAGCAAGTTTGTAAACAAGGTCACTGACCTAAGATCTTAACTCTGTTTCTCTTGCATAGATGCTGCCAAACTGACAGTATTTATACAAACTGCAGCATTTTCTGTTTTATTTAAATTACATCTCCTGACTGAAAAATCAAAGGTAAAAACAAATTCTGTTCTGTATTATTTTGAAACCTTAGGCGATTATTTGAATATTTCAAAACTTGGAAACTGAATGAATAATCAAACTTTGAATTGATACGGTATAGTTTTGATAATTATGAAAATTTAAGTTTATTAAAATCTGGAGATTGACAGACTCACTAATTGTTAAAGAGCATATAAGGCAGGAATGCAAAGATAGAACTCATCCAATGATGGAGAAATCATTAAAAGGTGGTGCCTGTCAACACAAGTCTGAACAGTTTGGGAGAGGTGGCTGACTTGTGGGAATATGTTGCAATTCAGTTCTAATCCATTAAAAGAACTAAGTGCAGTTTGGTTCTGATTGTTGAAGATTGAGGGCAAGCTGTCCCAATATGAATGGATTTCTGGATTTCCAAATGTGTTTTGGTGCATACTGTCCCTTCCATGGATATAAATAATAACTTTATTATGTAAAGTACCTATATACAGCTTTAAAAAAAAGTATATTTACTGTGCTATAGCCATGATCAAACTCTCTTAAGTCTTTTCAGTCATATGTTCTTACATTATTAATATGGTTCAAGTCACATCCTCAGATGTTAATCCTTTCAAAATATCACCACAATTTTGATGGTCACAAAGGCTACTGTTCCCTCTCCAAGATGATTTGTAATGCCCACAGTTCCCTGAACTACATTCCCAGTGCTCTCAGATCCCCAAAACATCTCCAATGTCCTGGGATACCCCAAAATTCTGTAACAGACCTTGGTAAATATTCAACACTCTCCCAGAACTTGCAATTGCTGATGCTGCAAAATGAATCGCTCACCATACATCAAAAGCAGAATAACTCTTATCCAGGGAGAACTGAACGTAATGAAGGACATTTTGGGGTCATTGGCTTTGCTGGAAAATATTAGTTTGGCCTGAACCAAAAGTGCTCCTGAAAACTGCCAATAGCCAATATCAGACCCAACTGACAACCATATGAGAGTCTATTTAGCAGGATTTAATGTGAACAGCATCATGGGAAACCTGCTGATATATGAATGATATATATCTCGTGGCAACGCTGTTGTTGGAAAACGTAGCCACTGTGTTCAAGTTAACCACAGAATTCAGTTATAGAGTGAAAACCCTGACATGTAGCCTAATGTCTAAGTTGAAGGAATGTGATGCCATAGTAAACTGAGTCACTTTAACTCTAATTTTACATCTATTTTGGACACTCTACGAAGTCCTTTACGAGTGGATATGATTGAATGCTCAAAATATTTGGCCAGCGATTTATTTTACCACTTATTTAAAGGGAAACTGATGTTGCATATTTACTTCTGAAACTTCGTGCTTCCCCCCAACTGTCCTCCCCACATTGTAACCCCACCTGATTAGAAATTAGATTACAAACTGACCGTGAAGTAAAATTTGATATTGTTGTGGGCAGTACTAACAGGATGAAAATGGGGGTTGATACCCATCCTGAGTATCCTGAAATGAGGTATGTCAAAGGAATAGTTTATGGGGAAGATTTGCCCACTTTAGGAAAGGGGATAAGTGAATGTGTGGGGGCATTGGTTTTGAAGTATAGGCAGGTAGGAAGAAAGGGATACTGTCTCCTCCGATATGCCCCAATAGACAGAGTGCATCCTCCAAAGATATTTCCTGTTTTCCTTGTGTTGTTTTAAAAGAAAGTTTTGACAGAGAAACATTATGCTTGGCATTGTAAACGTTATATACGGGTCGATCGAGCTTTTAGCAAGCTCAATTAACCCTTAACAAAAACAGAAATTGCTGGTGAAACTCAGCAGGTCTGGCAGCATCTGTGCGAAGAAAGCAGAGTTAACATTTCATGTGCAGTGACTCTTCATCAGAACTAATTAATAATTAACCCATAATTATTTATTTACATGTGGCTGGTGGGCTTTCTATTCCAATGCCTATCCATCTTTCCCAACCCCCATATTATGGGGTGAGTTGGGAGATGGCTGGGAATGTGGTTTGCTGGGCACCTGCCCAATCTTACCCATTCCTTCCCCATGTCAGAAACATGGCAGGGACATGAAATATTCAGCCTAATATTTGTTTTTGGTAACTGCCTCAATACTCATATTGTAAAAAAAGTTAACAAACATGGCAAATAAACAGAGGTGTAGAGAGAAAGAGAGGCGCAGAAAAGAAACATATAAATTAGAAGTCAGAGGTAGATGGCTCCAAGATAGTAGTTAGAATAATATAGTGCAAGCTAAAATTAATATAGAGCGGATATTATTACTGGTAGTTACAGGTGAATTCCTTTTAGATTTGCATCCAATTTGTTCATTTACAAATACTCCTTTTGGTAGAATGGAATAAGTGTCATATTTGGTGCATGAGTTACATTTCTCAGGATTAATACAACAGAACCTTATTGATTATTCTAAAAGACACTGTATAGTTTGTTTTATTGCTAGCTCATCTGATATCACACAAAATATCCTTTCTTCATGATTTTAATGTGATAATCTTGATATTGTATATCTATTGACATTGTACACTAATATATCTTGGAATATCACTAAGAGAGAGTGAATAAAATGAATTAGAATTCTTGACTACAAGAATTTCCATCCTTGAAGAAAAGCGACATTGTTCGCAAGTATATTTAAAATAAATAAAAATGTTATTCAGAATAGCTCTGCTTGATTTTATGATCATCATCTAACAGATTTCTTTTTGCATGAGGAATTCTTTTTAGTACACATAATTGTAAAAGTGAGATCAAAATTTCACAATTTGGTATCAATTTCTGAATGTCTACATTGATTTGTTTCATAAGTAAATTTAAAGACATTTCTGTTCTAAGAGTTGAATCATGTGTCATTGCAAACATTGAGTCAAAGCAAGTTACAAAAGTATTGATTTTACTTGGAAGGCTTTTTGGATAGTTAGTTGCAGACCGCATCCAAAAGTTGAGAAATTAAGGTCTCTTACATAAAACTTTCTGAAACATTCTGTGAATCATGAGTTTGTTCGCAAAGCATGTTTGATTCCAGATATGCTTCAGTTTAGATTAAATGTGACGCAAGATTCTGCAGTGAGTGGGTGTTGACATTTTTAGATTGTGGAGTTTGTATTTACAACAGTCGAGTGAAGATGTGATTTTGGCCAGTATTTCATCGGCTTTGAAATCAACAGTGTTTTACTCTGTAGACTACAGTCCTAAAGTTGGACAGTTTTGGAGAGTTGATTCAATAATAAGTGCCTTGAGTTTGAAAGATATTTATTAAAGATACCTTATTAGACATGAAAATGCAACCAGTCATTGATTGTACATTGATATGCAATGAAGATTTTTGATGATCTCAAAGAGTAACAGTATAAAATTTTGCAAATATTTAAAAACAGTGAACATTCTTATATTCTCACTTTAATCCAATCTGCAAATTATCTATTACCAATCCTTGCTCAGCCAGTTTGAGATGTATTAGCAAATTCCAATAATCATCATCTATCCTTCTGTTTTATTCCTCACCTTGTCTCATGTCTGTTGTTGTATTAGTTTAGAATAAAGGATTGCATTGGTTAAAGGAAATAGGGGAACATATTGTAGATTTCCTAACTATAATCCTTAGGAGTTCCCTCAATACAGGTGTCGTTACCTCTGGATTGGACACTTGCACATGTCACTCCATTTTTTAAGGGTGAAACAGGAAGACCAGTTAGCCTAATATCTGTGGTGGGGATATTGTCGGAATCTATAATTAAGGATTGAAACTGTTCAGTTAATCAGGGGAGCCAACATGGATTCATGAAAAGGAGGTCATGCCTGACAAACCTCATTTAATTTTTGTAATAGATAGGGAAATGTCTTTTGAAGTTGTTTACATGGACTTTGAGAGTCAATGGATAAAATCCCACTTAAAAGACTGTTAACTAAGGTAGAAGCCCATGGATTTGAGGGGAAATTACTGACATGGTTGGGAAAATGGTTGAGTGGCAGTTGACAGAAAGTAGGAATAATGGCTGGGTACTCAACTTGGCAGCATGTGAGCAGTGATGTCCCAAAGGGTTCTGTGTTAATGCCTTAATTATTCACAATATTTATTAATGACTTGGATAATGGCATAAAAAGTCATATGTCTAAATCTGCTGATGAAACAAAATTAGGTGCCGTGGTAGAGAGTGTAGATGATAGCATAAAATTACAAAGGGATATTGCTAGACTAAATGAATGAGCAAAACTGTGGCAGATTGTGAGGTTATCCATTTGGACCAAAAGAGGATTGATCAAGGTACTTTCGAGATGCTATGAAGTGAAATAGTTAAATGTACAAAGAAATTTGGGGTTCAGTTGTGTAGATCTTTAAAATGTCACCAACAGCTACAGAAAGTTATCAAGAAAACTAATGTAATGCTGGCCTTCATTTCTAGAGGACTGGAGTACGAGTATGCCAAAGTTATGCTGCAGCTGTACAAAACCCTGGTTAGACCCCACTTGGGGTACTGAGAGCAGATTGGGAACTGTACCTTAGGAAGGATATAATGGACTTGGAGGGAGTACAATGTAGGTTTACAAGAATGATACCTGGATTTCAGGGGTTAAGTTATGAGGAGTGATTTTACAAATTAGGTTGTTTTCTGTAGAATTGAGACGATTAGGGGGTGATCTGATCCGTCTTCAAGATTTTAACAGGAAAAGACAGGAGAGATAAAAATCAACAATTTCCACTGGTTTAGGATTCTAGAATGAAGGGGCCATTCCTGAGAGATGTTAGGAAGCATTTTGATACACACAGGATGGTAGATGTTTGGAATTCTTTTCCATAAATGGTAGTGGATGCTGGATCAGTTGTTCATGTAAAATCTGAGACAGATAAGTCCTTTTAATCAAAGGCATTAAGAGATATGGGCCAAAGCAGGTATATAGTGTTAGGCCCCAGATCTTCTAGGATCTCATTGAATGGTGAAACAGGTTAGAGGGGCTGAAGGGCCTACTCCTGTTCCGATGTTCCTGTGGTTTCAACAAAATTCAATTTGATTTGTTCTGCACCTATCAGAATATAATTCTGGTGAAAAAGGCCAGTCAGATTCATTGGCAGTAATTGAATGCCTTGTGTGGCACAATGGTATTGTCCCGAGGAGGCTCAGGCTTGAGGCCCACCTGCTCCAGAGGTGTGTAGTAACATTTCTGTACATTGATTAGAAAATATTTAGGAGAAAGTGAGGACTGCACATGCTGGAGGATAGAGTTGAGAGTGCGGTGCTGGAAAAGCACAGCAGGTCAGGCAGCGTCTTGCTCCTCGGATGCTTTACTGTCCTGAGATTGAGGTTGAACTGAAACAACCACCAAGTGTCTTAATTGTGCTAGGTATGACTCCAACCAGCAGAGAGCCTCCCCTCAGATCCCATTGACTCTAGTTTCAGTAAGATATTGCCTTGATACCAAGGTTAATCATTCTCACCTCACCTGTTCTGGTTAGCTCTTTTGTTCATGCTTGGACTGAGGCTGTAGTCAATTAGGACCCATGAACATCAGTGAAAAATTTATTACTGCAGACGTTCCTTGTGATAGTGCTTTGCTGATAATTTGGAAAACACTCTTTAATGTATACAGAGGAACCTCGATTATTCGAATGAAATGGGCAGGCACTGTTTCGTTTGGATAATTGATTATTCAGGTTAATTGATTTTCTCAGGGGCTCAGAGTTTTCTGTTCAGTCTGCTCCCCATTCAAGAGACTAGGCAGCAGCACACAGCGTGTGAGCCCCCGAACCCTGCTCCCCAACTCCACTCCCACCCACTTTCTGCCCCCAATCCCACCCACCCCACAACCCCATTCACCCCCACCCCACTCCCCAGCCCATCCCCCACCCACTGCCCACCCCCAACCCCACACAATCAGTCAACGCCATCTGCCCAACCCCATCCACCCCCACCCCACTCCCCAACCCCGTCCCCCACCCACTGCCTGCCCGCCCCCCCCCAACCCCACCCACCCTGGCCCCCAACACCACCCATTCCAACCCCGCTCACCCACCCACCCCCAATCCTGTCCGTCCCCACCCCGCCCCCCCCTTTTGTCCTCCAACCCCATCTGCCTCCACCCACCCAAACCCAGCCATCCCCACCACGACCGCCTCCCACAACCCTGTCTGCCACCACCCACCCTCGTCCACCCCCGCGCCCCCATCCCCCAGGGCAGGTGAACTGGACACCCACAGTAAGACTGCTGCTGCCTTTTTGGGGTGAGTCTCCAAATAGAGCGCGCGCGCACACACACACCGCGCACACACACACAACTTCTTACTGCAACTTTTTGACAGTTTCCACCTCTGCCCTTGAGATCCCCTTCGGATAATCCGAAATTCTGATAACTGATATTCGGATAATCGAGGTTCCTCTGTACTTCTTATCTTTGTCCCTACTTCTCAAATTTAGTGCATCACACGTCCCAGCTGTAAATTTCATTTGACACCTCACAGCACAAACAGTTAATCTGCATGTCACCTTGAGGTTAGTTGTATTAGTCTGCATGATTAACCATGCTCTTTATTTTTGCATTGTCTGTAAGTTTCAGTATTGTCTTTCCTATCTGAGTCTGGATCACTTTTACAGAGATACCAGTAGTGATCTTAACAGGAAATGCTGGGTTGGCATCTCTGCAGTCCAAAATAACCTCTTTTTAGCACAGTCTTCTTTTTGTTTTTTAGTCAACCTCACCCTGTAAAACTGTGATCCTTAATTTTAACAACATACTTCTTATCTATATCCAATATTTCTCCATCATCAACTCCTTCCATTATTTCTTTGAATGGTGCTTCCTGCAATTTAAGCAAAATGGAATAAGTTAGCCATCCTTAATTCTGAATCCTATTTTATATTTGGAAGGATTTCAATATCAGTGACCGTATGAAGGACTTTACATTTGGCATTGAAACATGATTTCTTTTTTGTAACAGTTGTACAGTCTTAAAGATCAAACTTCACTCCCTTAACTTTTCAAAAAAGGGATTGATTTTTTAAAATTTACATATTTTTCTACAGCATTACAGCTGCAGAGCATTATTTATACATAACACATAAACTAATGGATTAACATTTGGAATCTGCAAGTTCATGGAATGGTGATCTTGGAATGAAAGTATATGTTCTAAGTAATTTTTGATTATTTTTAATACCCATAAAATATCATCCATGAATACCCTTTAACTGTACTGAGAACTGAGATTGAATTGGGGTAGTATTGTAGTGACTTTTAAAAACAAAAGTAAACAAAAAACATGTAATTAAGAAGCGTTGACCTGAAAGCAACTGTATAATTTACTCACAAGCTTCCCTTCTGGTGACTCAGCATACAGATCTGTTGCCACATAATGTTTTAGGCATTGAATAGTTCATTTCTGTAAATCTTTCCATCTTACCTGATAGTATAGTTCCATTGTGGAATTTCATTCTTCAGAAGTGCACATCCTCACTTGCAGACACTTGGCTCATTATTTTTCAAACATTAAAATCTAAGGATTGAAAGTCAAGAGTTGTATGTGTGTAGTCTGTTGATCTACATATTTAGCAGGTGAAGGTTTCCACACAGGGGTGTGCAAACAGCAAATACTTCTTAAAATACTTTTCTTGCCAGAATATCTCAACTAGATTCTTTACCTTTCACGTGGGTGCTAACTTGTCCTCCCTTTGAAACCTGACTTACCCAGATATTTCACGGCCATGGAAATAGTGGATGTGTTGGTTGTCATCTTACAAAAGTTCATTTAAGTTCAATACCTTGCAATATGTTCTGGAACTGTCCCAGTAGATTGGAGGGTGGTGAATGTAATCACACTGTTTACAACTGGAAGAGGGAGAATTACAGACTGATGAGCCCAACATCAGTAGTATGTACAATAATAGTCTACAATAAAGAATATAATAACAGGACCTTTGGAAAATATCAATAGAGGTTAAACAAAATCAGTGTGGAACTATTAAAGGGAAAACATGTTTTACAAACCTATTGGAGATGTTTGAGGATGTATTTACTGGAATAGATGAGGAAGAACCAGTGGATGTGGTTTATCTGGATCGTCAGTACCACATAAGAGGTGCGTATGCAAAGTCAAAGCACATGGGATTGTGGTTAATATGATGGCATGAATTGAGACTTGGTTAGCAGACAGGAAACTGAGAAGAAATGAGTTTTTTTGGAGAAGAAGGCAGTGACTAATAGGATAACAGAGGGATTAATGTTATTTCAATATCCATCAACAATTTGGAAGGGACTTAAATGTGAAATTTTGAAGTTCGCTGACAGTGCAAAATTAGGAGGAATTGTGAGTGGTGAGAAGGAAGTAAAAAGGCTTCAAGGTGATTTGTACAAGTTGGGTGAGTGAGTAAATACAAGGCAGATGTGATATTATGTGGATAAGTGTGAAGTTATCTACGTTAATCGGAAAAACAGAAAGGCAGAGTGTTATTTAGATGGTGAGAGATTGGGAAATGCTGACGTCCAAAGGGTACTCTCGCTGAAAGCAAACGTGCAGGTGCAGCAAGTAGTGAACCAGGCCATTGGTGTGTTAGCCTTCATCCCAAAAGGGTTGAGTACAGCAATAAAGGTATCTTGCCACAGCTGGAGTAATCTGATCAAGTTTAGTCTCTTTGTCTAAGAAACGGTAGACCATAGAGGGGCGTCAGCAAAGCTTCACCAGACTTTTCCCCAGGGATGGCAGGTTTGTTGTATTAGGAGAGATTGGGTCGACTTGGCCTGTACCCAGTGGAGTTCAGAGAAATGAGTTCAGAGGGATCTCACTGAAATGTACAAGATTCTGCCTGGGCTGGGCAGTCTGGATGCAGGGATGATGCTTCCCTTGACTTGGGGAACTAGAACAAAGGCTCACCATCTCAAAATACTGGGGAGACCATTTAGGGCTGAGGTGAGGAGAGATTCGTTCACTTTGATGGTGATGATCTTGTGGAATACTGTACATCAGAAGGCTGTGGAGACAAAGTCACTTAATAGATTTAAGAAAGAAATAGATTTCTAGACCCTAAATGCACCAAAGAGAATGGCATTGAGATAACCTTCCATCCATTATAAGGGAAGAAGTGTGGATGTTTGCTGATGATTGCACATTGTGACTCATTAGACTCAATGGGTATTGAAGCAGTCCATATCCAAAAGCAGTGAGTCCTGACAAGGCTTGGGCTGACAGAAAGCAAGTGATATCCATGTCACACAAGTGCCACGTGATGGACATCTTCAATAAGATAGGATCTAACCATTTACTGAATATATGCAATGGGATCACTATCACTGAACCCCCCCAATTATCAACATTGTATGAGACCATAAAAAACTGAACAAGAATAGATCATTTGATCACTTCAGGCTGCTCTGCCATTCATTAGAATCATGGCTGATCTAATATTCCTCACATCCACTTTCCTGCCTTTTCCTTGTGACCTGTTGATTCTCCTATTGATCAAGAATCTTTCTACCTCAGCCTTAAAAATACACAAGGACCCTGTGGCAAGCAGTGCCAAATATTTCACTACCCTCTGAGAGACGAAACTTCTCCTCATCTCAGTATTAAATTAGAACCCATTTAGGCTGAGACTAAACCCTCTGGTCCTAGATTCTCCCATGAGAGGAAACATCCTCTTGGCATTTGCCCTGTCAAACCTTTTAGGAATCCTATATGTTTCTGCAAGATCACCTCTGATTCTTCTAACCTCCAGTGTTAGGCCTTCACTCATTAGACAGTCCCTGCATGCTGGGGATCATCCGAGCAAATCTTTTCTGAACTACCTTTAATGAAAAAATATCTTCTCCTTATTTAAATTTGCTCACCATATTCCAGATGTGATCTCACCTGCACCTTGTATTGTTGCAATAAGACTTCCTGATTCTTATACTCCAAACCCCTTGACATAAGGTCCAATATTTCATGAACCTTCCTGATTACCTGCTGAACCTGTGTGCTAGTTTCCTGTGTTCCTGGGATTGTGACTGACTAGATACTGAACTGGACTAGCAATAAACAAACTGTGGCTACAAGAACAGGTTAGAGGCTAGGAATTTTGCAATGAGTAATGCACGTTTGACTTCCCAGAGCACTGTGGGCAAAATGGATATTTGTACTCCAGTATTCTCTGTACACTATCTACCAGGCATAAATCAGAAGTGTGACTGAATATTGCCTGCTTGCTTACATGGATGAAGCTATAACAACAATGAATAAGCCAAAACAAAGCAGCCCATCTGATCAGAACCACATCCTTAAACATCCACTCCATCCACCGCCAAAGCACAGTAGCAGCAGTGTGAACCATCTATAAGATGCACTGCAGAAATCTGCCAAAACTCCATCAACGTCACTTTCCAAACATATGACCACTACCATCCAGAAGGACAAGGGCAGCAAATACGTGGGAACACCACCACCTGCAAGTTCCCCTCTAAGTCACTCACTGGCCTGTGTACATATGAATTATCTATCACTGTTTCTTTATTGTCACTGGGTCAAAGTGCTGGAGCTCCCTTCCTCATGGCATTGTGTATCTTTCTACAGCAAATGAACTGAAGTAGTTCAAAAAGGTAGCTCACTACCTTCTCGAGGGAAATTGTGATGGGCAATAAATGCTGGCTCAGTCAATGCTATTCAATGACTGAATAGAAAAAGATGGAGGATTAGGCATGATCATATTGAATGATGAAATAAACTCGGTTGGCTGAATGACCTACTCCTACTTCAATGTTTCAGTGCTTTTATCCCTCAGTTTCTATATCAAGTGGTTAGTTAATTTGGAGAAAGTGAGGAGAAAGTTAGTTAATTTGGCTTGGGTGGCTGAGTTTGCAGTGCAGTGATTCCAAAAGCATGGGTTTAATTCCTGTACTGGCTGAGGTCACTATGAATCTGTGATTTCTCAACCTCAACCCTTACCTGAAGTTTAGTGACTCTCATATTCAGCTCGCCACAAGTCATCTGTTTCTGAAGAGAGAGTGTCATATGGTCCTCTGGTGAATTTCACATTACCCTCAATTACTTCTATGAATTATTTCTTTCAATGGAGAGAATAGCCGTCAGTGGAGATTTATTTGCCACATGAAACCTAAAATGAAGATGTCAGCTACATTACCCCCTTAATGGTGTGGCAGTAATAAGCTCTGTCTCTTCAAGCAGTGTTAAGTGTGCCCACACTGCTTTTCATTAACAGCATGCACAAATGAGACAACGTTCCTTGAATTAAATGATGCTTATAGGTAATACCGCAAATAGAAATTAATTGCCATCTCTTAAAAAGACAGGATGTTATTCAGGAATATGGAGTGCAGGAAAATGGAATTGAGGAAATGATTTGCCATAATCTAAAATGAAAGTATAGGCTGCATGGGCTAAATAGCCTCCTCCTGTTCCTATGTGCTGTACATTGCTGAAAGCTCAACACCCACATGAAAACAACAGAAATTGTTTCAGATACAAATGATTGAGCTCCATTAGAACAGTCCATTGGATAAGATATATTTTATAAGAGTAGTAATTTTTCAAATGGATGTTAAATTGCAATGGACCAATGTCCATTTCTCCAACATGTAATCCAAACAATTGAAACATAGACAATTGAAACAATTGAAACACAGTTGCAGGCTAAGTCCAAAAACAGGATAGCTTAAAGGAGGAAACATGTAACCTCTGAAGATTGGGAGATTGGAAAGCCTGCAAGATCTTCAAGCAATCAGGCGGTCGGATGATGGAGAAGTTTCAACTAGAATTGGGGCCTGAGGTAAAAAAGTCCTGACCATCAAGAGTTGCTGACCAATCCAAGGCTGGAAGCTCCAGAACTCCTAACAATTCCATCCCCAGCTACAGGCTCCCAGGATGGACAATCATTCCAGGGAAAGCTTTTTGTTGCTTGGGTGTGATCTCATGGGATTTGGAATTAAGGGCAATGGGGTATGTCTCAGGGACCATCCCACATCCCCATGTTCAGTCCATCGATTGTGCAGACATTAAAGTAGAGGAAGGGACTCTCCAACTGACAGCTATCTGCACACTCATAAACTGATTGGATACACCAATTCTTTCTGGTCCTACCTGGAGCTGAAACAGTTGCAGCCCAGACAGCACAAGGCCCTTAAGTGTTTTTTAATTGACCACTTTAATGTCTCAGTTACCAGTGGGATGAGACCTTGACCCATAACCTAATTTGATCAAAGGTAGAAATGTGTTGGAGTTTTAGTTCATCCCCATCCTACCTAATGATGTTTTCTTTTCACCTCTGCATACTGCCTCCGATTCTAGAAGATTCCATCCGAGAACTTAGAATGTGTATTTTTGAAATAATTTAATTTATAATAAGGCACATGTATCATAATGTTAATACCCTATCCGGGATTATGTTATTATTGTAAGCTTCCAGTTTAAGCATTTGATAGTTATTTTGAAATAATTTATCCAGGTGTATCTTTATGGCATTACAATCTTCAAAATACTGGAGTACCAGTGTATAGTGCTCCCTTTTTGTCACAAAAGAAATAAACGCTTTTAAATTGATTAGGAACTCTTTATTTTCATATGGTTTTAAGTACAAATGCACAGTCTAACTCAATATGTGGAGTGCAACATATAACACTGTGCTTCTGAATGTGTGATTTGAGCAAATTTTCACATCTTTAAGATTATTTTGTTTCTTTTCTTCGTAAGGGATGTACTGACGGGAGCTGTGTTCGGTTGCATTGGGGGCGTAATCCTGATATACCTGTCCTATTCATTTTATAAAAAGTGGAGAATGGACGAAAGACTCCGAGCATTCTTAAGGTACAAAAATCAATAGATTGTTGGTATCTTTTTTAAGTTGGAAAATTAAAGATAGTGTTTACTTCAATTTAAGAATTGATGGGGTCACTGTAAATGTAACTGTCCTTTATTTTCAAACTTTAAGTAGATTTTTATATAGTAATGACATCCCCAAATTTTATTCCAGTCCTGTACTTTCAAGTAAAACAAATTTTAAATTATAACTTCTAACAGCAATTACTCATTAAATAAATATATCCAAGATTTTTGTTTAACTTATATATTTCAACTCATTGGTTCTATTAATGTGAAAGTATTATTACAGTTAGAAAGATACTGCTAGGATTCCAATAAATATTCTGGATCTTTCGCTTCTTGCACTTTCATCTCATTTAACGGAAAGGTATGAATGTTTATACAATCTGTGGGATGTTAAGTTAATTACAAAGTAGGAACATAGTTAAGATTTACAGTATAATCCTGAACCATAACAGATAAATCTGAGTGTTTTGTCAGTATTTTAAATTTGAAGATGTACTGTTACCTTGAAACAACGTTAAAATCTCTATCCAACAGACGCCAAGAAATAATCAATATCAGATAAAGAAAAATTGACACTTCTTTTTCTGATATTACAAAAGGTGAGATTTTCACTTGAGAAGGCGGAAGCTTGAGTAGGGAGATCTCCTGAGGCATAGCGTGGGAGAGTCATAGAGCACAGAAACACACTTTTCAATCCAATTGGGCAGACCTGAGTCCTGATTATCGAAGGGAATGGAAACGATGTGTGAATGAAGCCCAGATTGATTGTCGAGGAAACGAAAGTAGGTCAAGCAGTAAAGAATGTTTAAAAATGACATGGATAGGGTGTATTTTAACAATGAGTAAAGATGTGCATCCAAAGCAGTGCCGAAGCAACGGGCGAAAAAGTTAGAACCAAAATGCAAGTAAATGGCTTCGGATATAAGTGAGGAAGCTATGCCCAATATTTAAAAAGGAAGCAAAAAAATGAGATCAGAAACATTGAGAAGCAAGTCTGAATAAAGATCGACATTAGAACTAATGAAAATAAGGGCTTTTCGAAGCTCCGACATAAAAGGCCAGTTAAAGGAGGGGTCAGCAAATTTGGAATAGAAGCAGACTCCTATAATGACAGCAAGAAAATAGTGGGTATACTTCCATGTTTACCCATGTTTTTATCTTAGAAGATAAAAATGTGATTGTGGGGAACTCTAAAGAAGAGCTAGAACAGTCATTGCTGGAGATAAACTTTCAAAAGATAACATGAAAACATGTTAGTAGTAAATAGAAATAGTAAATAAATAAATAAACCTTCCATATCTGGACACTATACACCCCAGATTAAATTGAGCAAAAGATAATGGAAGCACAAAAATATAAATTCACAAGAGTCTTTTGAAATGGGAATTGTGCCAAAGAAATGGGAAGTGGGAACATTAAGGTCAGGTAAAGTCGTCATAGTCTTACGAGTTCATAGGACTGCATTCTCAGAGAGACAGGACCTGTGGTGATTTAACCTGAGGGTCACCTCCCCTCAGGTAAGGAGAGCCCTTCATGATGAGCGGATACAGGAACTGAACCCATGCTGTTGGTGTCACTCTACATTGCAAGGTGGCCATCCAGGCAATTGAACTCATCAATCCCTACTCAGAATGAAGAAAAGTGTATCAGGAAATTATGTCTTAATTTTACTTCCATAGAGTTAATATATATAGGTGACATTAACGTCAACTTAGCAAGGCATCTGGGGTAGCCAGTTTCTGGAAAGGGCAGTTTGGGGTTAATTTCTTTAAAGGAATCAAAGCATGTGGAGAAGGAGAATGCCATGAATGAGAAATGTATATATCAGGTGACATTGAGAAGGTACCACATGTCAGAAAGATCATGAGAGTGAACGGATATGGTATTAAGCCCAATGTAATTTTACACATGTGGTGACAACTTATGCACAGAATAGTAGAAGAAAAGGTATTTTCCAATTGGTAGGATTTGAGTAACACTACATTCATTGTTAAAATTATTTTTAAGGGCTGTGAGCATTACAAGGCCAGCATTTGTTACTCATCCCTAATTATTTTCGAACTTAATGGCTTACTGCCATTTTAGAGGATAGCCGAGAGTCATCCACATTGCAATGGGCTTGACATCAAAGCAGACAGGATTCAGATTCCCTTTCCCAAAGAAAATTCATAGTTACTATTCCTGAGACGAGGTTTCAATTCCAGATTTTTCTTTATTAATTAACTGAATTTGTATTCGTGACCCCAGAGCAGAGCCTGGATATTTGAGATAGTTAATCTCATAACCTTATACTGTACATGTTACAGGAACAAAGGATTGCCATCAGAGTTAGCTGTATGAGAAACTTTGTAGGAGACATTGTTAACGGAGTGAACAGAAAATTTGAAGATGATGTCCAATGGTGGAAAATATAAAATTGTATTTTGTAGGGGACTGGAGAGGTGAAGAACATGAAATTTAAATATACTTGCACATAGTAAAGATTGTGAGCTGAGAGGTGTCCAAGTGAAGAGATATGGGGGTAAACTGATGGTATCTGGTTGGTTATTGGCTAGACAAGTAATGGAGCTCAATTGAAAGTAAAATTAGGTGAGATGTAAAAATGGCTGGATGATCCCATCGCACCAGTTTTCCACTGACAGGAAAAAGCTACATTTACCACACACACACACACACACACACACACACACCTCGCTGGGCATTTTCCCCAGAATTTGCATCTTTAAAAGGGACAAAGCAGATTCTGATTTCTGTGTATGAGACAACAAACACTTATTTCTGCTGATTGTCAAATTAATAACAAGGGGGAGAAGCTAAATATTACCAACAAAAGACAGTGAATGTTGTTAGAAAAAATTTCCATAGGGTTTTCATGAAATTGGAGTAATGTAGTTGTGGTACATGGAATATGTAATTTAAAGAGATTGAATAAGAAAATGTATAAAATCATGTGAGAAAGGCCAGGAGATTGGGATTAGTTGAGCGAGTTTCAGTTAAACATCTGCACTATAATTTTTATGGTCTGGCCTATACTCAAACATCTTACAATGATCACTTTAAAATTACGTATGTATTTATGTAAAGAAGCTTGAGAAACCTTGAACTGGTTGTGTAAATTTCTAAGTTAACATTTCAATCGTAATTTAATGAAAAGGATATGTAAACATGATTTTTGTGTACTTTAGAAGATGATATGATTGCTCTAAGTTTATAATTTCCTGTTATTTGTTTGTGTAGTAACACACAGCATTACTAATAGTTTGGTTTGGACACTTGTATATGGTGATGGGTTTCCGGTTGACCAAAAAAATATGGATTATCAACAGAGATGTGTCACAGATGTGCATTTCAAGTAATGTGTGGGTGTACATTTCAAACACTGGCTTACTTTACCAACTTGTGTTTTACTGTCATCCCAGTCATTGTTATTGGCAAGCAAAGATCTTTTTTTTTAAACGTTTATGCCTCAAACTACAGTGCCACCAGTAGTGAATTTGCCAAGAAATATTAGGTCTTGGATTCAACTTGTATGCTTGGCATCAAGAAAAGCAAATACAGCAACGGTGCCGTAAAACAGGCTTGTGCTTTTCACCTCAGCAATAAACCTGAAACCTTGTATTTTATATTTGAAAGCAATTAGGATATTTTAGTAAATTTTATAACGTGCTAATAATGAAAAAGGAATTTTGCTCGATTGAATTAACTGTCTATAAACTGATATTTGAAGAGTCTAATTTCAAGATATTAATATTGAAAAGTTATTAGATTTTCTTGACGTTTCAATATAAATTAGAATAAGGTTACTTTGCTTGATTTCCTGGACAAAGACATGATTTTATCCTCAGAGGTTGTCAGGGGAGTGATCTTTCAGTCCTGGAGGCAAGTAGGTGAGTTTGTGGCACCCTGAATGCTGTCACCTTCTTGCCTCCACTTGAGGTAAGTTCTAGGTGGAGAGGTCCAAGCCTTCTGCCGTGCCACCAGCTGAGGCATTAAAATCGTCAAGTATTGACCACTTTGGGCCTTCCCCAGCCTGAACTACAATGACCTCATCTCCACGCACGACAGAAAAGTGACAAACCGGTGTGCGCAGACTGTCAATTTGGATCCATAGATCTGTGCATAATAAAGGGGCTAATCATGGGCAGGCATTACCTACTGAGATCCACATCGGTGCTCTTGTTTATTATATTGAATAAAATTGAATTGAATTTGCTTTATTGTCACAAGTCCTCAAATGAGTATAGTAAAAAGTTTATTAGTCGCCACTTACAGTGCTACCTCAAGTGCAAAGGTACTTAGGTACAATCCTGAGTTACAGCATAGAGAAAATTAAGAAAAATTGCATTAGCTACACACGGTATGACCATAGGTCAGAAAAAAAAAACAAGAAGCAAAGTTAAAAAGACAAACATCATAGTATCTCTCCAAAGGCTCTCCCCAGCAGACCAACACTGTGGGCCTCCATGTGGTCGGATCACTGGCTGCTGCCACACTCCGCACTGGGCTGCTATTCCCAGAAAGAAAACAAAGAAAAGGAATAGGCGACATGGACAAGCTCCGGCTGGAGCATCCTTCCCCCCCCCACCCCCGCCACCTTACTGGACAAATGTACATCTAAGCACCTCCCTGAACCTAGAGACCATGCTGCTGAGCATGAATGCTACTGGTCTTCGATAGATTGACAACTCTTAGTAGGTAGGGATTCCTAGTGCCTCCTAGTTCTGGACTCACCATTAATAGAGAGAAACCACATGCACCTTTTCAAGACCATTCAGGATCTTGTACACTTCAATTAAATCATCCCTCTCTCCTCTAGACTCCAGTTGAACCCAGTCCTGCTTGTTTATATTTCCTCCAAAGACAAGCAGCTCATTCCAGATATGAAGCTAGCAACTTCCTCCGATACCCCTCCAATACATTTCTTGAATAAGAAGACCAAAATTACACCTAGTGGAAAAATATCTGTTAGGGATCTGAGCAAAGTGGGTTTTGGTGAAGTTGTGGAAGAATCAGATGAGGAGTCTGGTGAGGCCGACCTTAACATGAGGAGAAAATGAGGACTGCAGATGCTGGAGATCAGTATCGAGAATGAAGGGCTGATGAAAGGCTTTTGCTCGAAATGTTGATTCTCCTGCTCCTCTGATGCTGCCTGACCTGCTGTGCTTTTCCAGCACCACACTCTCAACACTTAACATCAGGAGTATCTCACTGCATCTTTTTTTGTGCTCGACCAAAAGCGAGGAGAATTGCCTGTTTGGGGTGATTATTGCTTGTTAAGCTCCTCGTCAGTGGTCAAACTCACATCAACAGCCAAACAAGCTAAACATTGAACTGAACAAACCAACATGGAAATTAAACAGGGCTTCTGCTCTGAAGGATCTCCATGTTGGGCACCAGACACCAACATTTCAATGTATCAGCTACATGTGGCTCAAGGATATTGGCATTCAAGATATCTGTGTTATAGAACACCTCCGACCCACTTAGTGGTCTTTTTGCACTTCAATGCTGAACCTTGGGATGAACCAGTAACTGTCATTGTAATGCTGCAGCAACAACATTGTGTACTCAGGGACATACATATGGATTGGATCAGGCTGCTAAGCTGGCCTCTTCATTTGCTGTCATTGTGCTCGCTGGCCCTGAACCTTCCTGGATGTGCACAGCAGCCCTGCCTTGCATTGCATTGCCTTGACTTTTTGAGTATTGTCTCTCAGCCAGAGATACCATACTGAGATTACTTCTGTCTTGCCTTGCCATTTAGTGCACACACAAAGGAAGTAGGTTTGTCACAGTTTTCAGCTTTCCTCAGGCAAGAGAGATGGCCTTCACTCAGGGGGTCCAAGCACAGCCAGTCAAGAGGAGTCTCGGGAGTTAGGAAATAGTTGAAGCGATGGCTAGAGTCAGGATACTCTCCACATAAGGGCTGAGGAGCAGAAAGCCATGCTGTCCGCCACACTTCCTGAATTTGGACTCGTCGCCTCCTGGAATGAGAGAGGAACCCATATTACAAAGATGAAAGTGGTTGGCACAGCTGTTACTTGTAGTGCAGGTGGGCAGGTGTCCTGAGTGAGTGAATAGGCAGCACAGAGGGCACACAGGGGTAGTGGTGTCAGGGATTTGGAGTTGGTGAGTATAACTGAGGGAAGGTGTTGCAGGCAATATTGAGAGTGGTGGAGCATGACCCCTGGTGGGAGGTGGGTGCGGGAGCAGAGATGGAGAGAGTGTGAAGCATTAGAGAGAAGATAGTGGCACTTTTGCAGATGGAATGGAGAATGTCTACTTCCTACCATACTTGGCATTCCTCTAGATGGCTATGACTGTTTTAGCCTGGTGGCAGCCTCAGACCAGGTTGGCATGGTATGGTGTCATGGTCTCCAGTGCTAGACCTGGGGTAAGAGGAAATCACACCCTGTCTGCCTTCTTTGGGGCACGAACTTGCAGAGCAGAACTGTACTGTCAGTGCTTGACAGGGTGTACAGTGAGATTTTAATGATGGTGGGGGCACAAAGAATGTGAATTCCAGGATATCCATCATGCAGCCTGCTGTTCTGGGAATGATGGTGGTAAGATGTGGCCAGAATCTCTCTCTCGCTGCTGCTCTATAAACAGCTACTGTAATACAGTTTCTTTTATATATTCTGGAGTCTGGCTCCATTGTTTCTCCAAGCTGGATAGTTGCAAAGTCTAGATTAGAGTGGTGCTGGAAAAGCAGAGCAGTTCAGGCAGCACCCGAGGAGAAGTAAAATTGATGTTTCGGGCAAAAGCCTTCATCAGGAAGTTGCAGGCAACCTTTCCTTATGCAAAACATGTAACTTCTCTCACAAATGTAAACTAAAACAGGAGATGTGAGTTTCTTGATGCATGAGTCAGTTGACTAGTTTCAGTGTCTTTAGATAAAATAGTTGAGTTGCTTTCATTTATTCCACCTTGGTTTTCTGAACTTGCCTCTGTCTGTGGTCAGGTGATCATTGCAGCCATTTTACATCGGTGTTAGAAACAATCTTATTCCATGAAGGTCTCAAGCATTAAAATCAGTTGAGAATCGATAATTCATATTTTACCCCTATCGTGATAAATATTAATGTTGCCCCTAACCCCACACACAACGCTGTAACATTTCCTTCCAGGTGTATGGGCTGCTGGCAAACCTTAATTTTAAATATTTCTTTACATTGTGGGCACGGAGAGCAGTGTCCCTCCACCCCCCCCCCCCCCCCAGTCCCAGTCAAAGGGTCAATAACAAGGGGGCATTATTTTAAAATGAAAGGCAGGAGATTTATCTTTTCCTCAAAGTCCTATATGGTCAGATGTAATATAAAAATCTACTCTGGATTTCTACAAAGCGTTTCAATTGGTTTAATTGGAGCAAAGTTAATGCATTAATTCCGTTGATCCCAGCTGTATCTGATCTTTGCTTTTGAGATGATGTTTAATCAGGGATACCATTATTTACACAGTGATTGTCATCACACTGTAGAGCAATTGCGTATGTACTTAATTTCAGATACAAGGTTGTGCATTTTTCTGGCCTCATGTAACTTTCCAGCCAGCTTGGAGGCAAATGATGTATTCTCATTCCATATTTTCCAGTTAGTGACGCATTTGTGCTATCAGTTATGTTGTATCATTCTGTTGTAAAGGAACCTCAATTTGGCTTTTAATTGCTTGCATTTGTCAGATTTGAGTATTCAACAACCGTTAAAATATTTCTAAATGCTCTGTCATTTGAGAAAAGAAGGAAGTTTGTGGTGTAATTTTGTTTTCTGGATGTTTTCAGCAGTTTATTTAAGCATGTTGACTTTTCCTTTGATATTTGCCAATGATAGTTATTGTAGTGTGCAAGCCAGCATCAATAAGACACATTGATGTGTCAGAGCATCCTTACCTGCAGGGTAATAGCACCATATTTGGGAGAATTAAGAATTCTAAATTTTTTTTGATGGTCAACTGTAAAACATGTTATAATAAAATCATAAAGTACAGAAGTTGCCATTCAGTCCATCGAGTCTACAGCACCAAATATATATTACTATCTCCACTAGTACCTATACATTTCTGTACTAGGCCCACAGAATTGAATACTATGACATTTCAAGTACTCCTTGAAGTACTTTTTAACGGTTGTGAGGTTTCCCACCTCAACTCCCCACCCAAGTAATGTATTCCAGATCACACCACCGTCTGGGTGAAAAGGTTTTTCCTCAAATCCTCTCTAAACCTCCTGCCTTTCATTTTAAAATTATGCCCCTTGATATTGATCCTTTGACTAAGGGGAGCAGCTGGTTTCTTTTCATCTTGTCTGTGCCCCTCATAAGCTTAAACACGCCTATCAGCCTCTCACCTCCAACCTTCTCTACTCTAAAGAAAGCAACCCAAGCTTATCCAGCCTCTCTTCATCGCTAAAATGCTCCAACCCAGGCAACATCCTGGTGAGTCTCCTCTGCACCCCCTGTAGTGCAATCACATCTTTCCCATTGTGCGATAACCAGAACTGCACACTGTACTCCAGCTGTGGCCTAACCAAAGTTCTGTACAACTGAAAAATGCAAGTTTACGTTTCATCTTAACTACACTATTAACCTATCCTGCCACTTCCAGGGATCTGGATAAGCACCCTAAGATCCCTCTGTGCTTCCTAGTACCCTGCCATTCACTGAGTGCTCCCTTGTCTTGTTCTTTTTTCCAAAATGCATCAGCCCATATTTATTAAATTTATTTTCCACTGAGCTGCCCATCTGACCAATCTATTCATATTCTCCTGTAAACTAAATTATTTCCCACTTTGCATGACTAGGCCAATCTTTGTGTCATCACAAACACACTTATTATCATCCCCAACATTCTTATATACATATTTTAGGAATAAACAATAAAGGACCCAGCACTGATTCCTGTGGCTCCAGTCATACAAACAGCCTTCCACCATCACACTCTGTCGCCTGTTATTAAGTGAATTTTAGATATAACTTGCCAAGTTAACCTGGATGCCATGAGATTTTACCTTCTTTACCAGTTTCCCATGTGGTATCTTGTCAAAGACCTTGCTCAAACCCACATAAACTACATCAACAGCCCCACCTGAAATAACTCCAAAGAGGCTGCTATCCTGGCACCAGGGCACCCTTTATTTACATGTGGAAAGTCCTCAACACTGATCCAGCTTCCTCAGAGTGAGCAGAACCTCTCACACTCCTCTTTATATCCGTTAGTCACAGATCCCTGATTGGACCAATCAGGGAACTCATATTCTATGCGATCCATCTGGCTGACCTTGTTACAATCATTATACCATCCTCATCAAATCACTTGGCCAACTCTGAAAAAGCCCATTAGAATTGTTAGGCATAACATCCCTCTGATAAAGCCATTTAACTATCTCTGATCAAACCTTGCCTCTTTAAATGTAGATTAATTTTCTCCTTCACTATTTTCCCAATAACTGATAGAATGTTAGAATCACTGGCCTACACTTTCTTGCTATACCTTCATCACCCTTCTTTTAAAGTGGAACCACATTAGCAGTTCTCCAGTCCTCTAGAACCTCTCTTGTGGCCACAGACATTTTGAAAATTTGATTCAGGGAATCTATTTTCATCCCTCTTCCTCTATAACAGTCTGGATTGCAGCTCATCCAGACCTGGGGATCTGTCCACTTTTAAATCTGCCAAAATCTCCGATACTTCCCATATCAGTCTGCTCAAGAGCTTCACAGTGCAGCTCCTCAAATTCTGTCCTTTAACCCTCCTTCTCCAAAGTAAAGATAGATGGGAAGTATTTAACACTCGATCAATGTCCCGCAACTTCAAGCACAAAACCAAGCAGCCCAACCCTCTGGACGATTGACAGAATTTGAACCTAGGTCCTCAGAGCTTTACCTGGGTTGCTGGAGTAACAGATTAGAGTGGTGCTGGAAAAGCACATCAGGTCAGGCAGCATCCGAGAAGTAGGAAAATCAATGTTTTGGACTAAAGCCCTTCGTCAAGCTTTTACCAGAAACGTTGATTTTCCTGCAACTCAGATGCTGCCTAACCTTCTGTGCTTTTCCCGCACTACTCTAATCTTGACTCTAATCTCCGATATCTGCAATACCCACTTTCGCCTTGCTGGAATAATAGTCAAGCAATAATACCACTAGATCATCACCTCTCAGTCTAGTCAAAATTACAAGATTCTATTGATTGTAATGGGTTAGCAAGATTTTATAAATAGTGCTCACATCATGCTTCTTTGCTGCCCTGTAAGGGAGAGCATAATGTTCTTTTCAAATTCTAGTGTCTATTTGATGTCATAGGTGAAGTTACTGAAATAAATTACATTATCTCTCATCTGTCAAATATATTGGAGTAGAGTTTCCACTTTGTTCTATTAGTTTTGCACCACATTACATTTAAATCGATCAGAGCAACATAAAAATTATGGCTCTTGCTGACCTTTCACATTGCTTCAATGTTCAGTTCAACTGAATGAGACCGCATTTACAAAAGTGGCTATGCCTTGAGGTCGAAATGAGAAGATTCTATTGATCTTGACAGTTTGGGAAGGCTTCTCAAATCTTGCTTGTTTCCTTAGGCACACAGGTGCTACTGGGATGAATTGTATTTAAGAAAGTGACTGGTGTACATCAATTAATGATTAATTCAATAAGGTTTTTAAAAATAATTTCCATTTGATTTTAAATCAAGTTATTCTTGCTTAAAATGATTCCTTTTGGTGAAAAGCAATTCTCAGCTGTATAAATCAAGCTGCACCATATTACTGCTCCTAAATACATCAAGATACATGTTTTCATAGGAGAATATAAACAGTTGTATTTAATATGTCACTGGTACGTGGATGACTTTACAGTTGTGATTACGCCATGAATGCCAATGGAAACCAAATGGATACAATTTTGAATCAAATTTTCAAATGAACTCAAAGAGGAAATTCTACCTCAATATTTTCATATAAGGCCATAAGACATAAGCAGAAGTTAGGCCATTCAGCCCATTGAGTCTGCTTCTCCATTCAATCATGGCTGATAAATCTCTCATTCCCATTCTCCTGCCTTCACCCTGTAACCCTTGATCCGCTTGGCAATCAAAAACTTGTCTATCTCAGTCTTAAATATACTCAATGACCTGGCCTCCCACAGACTTCTGTGGCAATGAATTCTATAGATTCACCAATCTCTGGCTAGGTGAAGTTACTGAAATAAATTAACTCCCTTCGAAAAGGTCTTCCCTTTACTCCAAGGCTGTGTCCTAGGGTCTTAGAGTCTCCTACCAGTGGAAACATCTTCCCAACATCCACTCTGTCCAGGTTAATCAGTATTCTCATATGGTGTCCTTGATGCAAACTGAATAAGCATAAAATAAATAGTGAAAAGTAGTTGACAAGACTTAGAATCTATTTTGGGAGATTTAGATCTTTATTGCATTTATAAAGGATACATAAAAAGCCAGAAAGTGTTACCTGTCTAATCTCTCTTTCCTAAACAGACTTCGTCGCAATGTAGAAGTGGCACCTTATTTCATTTTTGGAGAGAATGAAGAGAATGCTGGATGACCTATTCATCGTCCTGAAGAGACTTATGCACAATGTAATTTTAATGCCTTATTTGCACATTCTACAATTTGGATTGTTAACGTCATTTATCCAGTTAAGCCTGTTTCACAGAACTCCACTGGGCTTTAAAACAGGATTACAGAATCACGGAACACTTTCAGCACAGAAGGAGGACATTTGTATCTGTGTTGTTCTCTAAAGAAGTGGTTCAGTAATGTCACTGTTCCTGTATTCTCCCCATAACCCTGCATTTTCTTCCTTCACAGATAATAATCCAGTTCCCTGTTGAAAGCCATGATTGGATCTTCCCCTACCATGTTCTCAAGCAATGTATTTCAGAACCTAAACACATGCTGTGTGAGAAAGCTTTCTCCCATTGGTTCTTTTGCCAGTTTTTAAAAACAAGTTTGTGCCATCTGCTTCTTGATATATTCCAGTGGGAACGGTTTCTTCTGATTCTGTCCAAACTCATGATTTTTAACCACTATAAAGTCTTCTCTGAAATTTTTCTTCCCCAAGAAGAACAGTCCCAATTTTTCCATTTATTTCTGTAAATGAAATTCCTCACCCCTGGAACCGTTATTATGAAACCCTCTTTAATGCCTTCACATCATTCCTAAATATATCACCCAGAACTGGACACAATATTTCAGCATATGCAGGTTTAGCATAGCTTCCTTGCATTTCAACTCTATACCTGTATTAACAAAACCAAGGATGTTGAATGCTTTATTAACTTTCTTAACTTGTCCTGTCAGCTTCAATAATTCCTGCACATAAGCTGTCAGGACCATCTGCTCCTGCACCCTCTTTAGATTTGTAGACTTTACCTTAGTTTGTCTTTTCATATTCATATGACCACAATGACTTACTTCAAACTTCTCTGTATTAAGTTTCATCTGCCATTTATGTACCCATTCCCCAACCTGTGTATGTCTTTTTGATGTTCTACACTATCCTCTTCATGGTTAAAAAGACTGTCAAGTTTTCTATCAGCTGCAAGTTTTGAAATTGTGCTCTACATTCTGATCAAGGTCTTAAATCAGGAACCAGGAGTCCTAGGCAACTCAACTATAAACCTTCCTAGAGTCCAAAAGTACCCAAGAAAACAACTTTCTGTTTCCTGGCACTCAGCTAATTTCCCA
This sequence comes from Chiloscyllium punctatum, assembly GCF_047496795.1. NCBI lineage: Eukaryota > Metazoa > Chordata > Chondrichthyes > Orectolobiformes > Hemiscylliidae > Chiloscyllium > Chiloscyllium punctatum. The sequence continues at coordinate 95,764,493 of NC_092739.1, read as the reverse complement.
TTTGTGTTGCTCCTATCCCTTTTATTCCATGATTTCTAACTTTCCTCAGAGATCTGTTGTACAGCACTTACTGAAAAGCTGACATCATCAAACATCTCTCTTATCTCCCCAAAATCACAAGTAAATTAGCTAGCCACTATTTCTCTCCCACAAATCCATATTGGCTTTCTTATATTCATCCCTATCTGCCAAATTTACTATTGATTTTGTCTCAAACGATAGCTTCTTCACCACTGAAGTCAAACTGACTGCCCTATAATCCCTTGACTTATCTTTATACCCAGTCTGAAGAAAGGTGTAACATTTGCAATTTTCCAGTCCTCTGGCACCACCTGCAGAATCTAAGTATGATTGGAAAATTGTGGCCTCTGCAATTCCTGCTGTCACTTCCCTCAGTATCCAGAGATGCATTTTAGCTAGACCTGGTGCCTTATCAACTTTACAGGTAGTACACCCAATACCACCTCCAATTTTAGCATGATCTGCAGAGCTTCTTCCTTGGTAAGGATAGATAAAAAGTTAATACCTGAGCTGTACCCCTTGCTGCCATTTGTAAATCTCTTTTTTGTTTCCAAACTGGCCCTGCTGCTTTTTTTAACCATGTTTTCCTAATTATATACCCAGAGAGAATTCTGAATTCCCCTTTATTTAGCTGCCCCTCTTTTATTATACTGTTTCTTTGCTTCTATAGTTTTTTTTTTAACTTCCCTTCTAAAACATCTACACTCAGCCTGAGTCTTGGCTCGATTATCCATCCGAATTTTGACATAACACACTTCTTTATCTTCACCTTACTTTCTATCTTATTTGTCACAAGGAAACTCTGCATTGATTTGGACTACTTTTCCCTTAATATGCCTTTATTGTGCCTGAATGATGTCTCCTTTAAAGGGATCTAGTTGTTTAGTTACAGAGTCTGCCATTCTTTGATTCCAATTTATGTGGATCACAATGAAAATCCACTTTTGTCAGAATTCAGGGTGAATATTGGTTTGAGAGTGGGATTCCTTCTTTCACTCAGGACACAACTGTGCCCTTTCTCTGCACAGTCCTAAACTACAGGGTAACCATATTCATTAACGTGCAATGCATAAAGCTGTAAGCCTCGTGGATATGCTGCATTGACACCAGCTACTTATTTTCATTTTCATTTCTTTAATGCTCTGATGTGTGTCTGGTCCAGTTCCTGATTCTCTCCTCAGATAAGCAATGGACCCCAAGCCTAGCCTTCACTTTATCTTCTCCCTGTCCTTCCAATTTCTCCCTGTTCCATTCCAGCACTAGATTCTCCCCTTCAGAAACAAATCAATTTATTTGGTTGCAAAAGAAACAATTGGAAATATTCATGCTGGGTTTTTGATAGCCGCCGATAGCCTCTTTAGATCTGTATTTGCTCACTACAATGCTCACAATCCTTCTGTTTGCAGTTGCTTTCAGTCCTTTTGTGAATCAAGACATTCTTCGTACGGAGGGTTTTAACTTCTTAACATTTTATTGAAAGAGGATTCTTTCTATTGAGCTCTCAAGATTGATAAGTGACATTTTGTAACGTGTCTACTTCTGTAACTTTGTAACATCAAGCTAAATAATATTATCTACTATGATGAGATGGAATTTCTAATGGACTAATTGTAATGTTTCAAGTGCTATTGTCTTAAAAATGTGTTCATTGAATGTGGGCACTGCTAGTTAGACAAAAGTTTGTTTTCCATCACTAATTGCCCTCGAGAAGATGGTGGTAAGCTGTCTTTCTGAACTGTTGCAGTCCGTACAATATAGTCACAATTTGGAGATGCCAATGTTGGACTGGGGTGTACAAAGTTTAAAAGCACACAACACCAGGTCGTAGTCCAACAGGTTTAATTGGAAGCACTAGCTTTTGGAGCGCTGCTCCTTCATCAGGTGGTTGTGGAGTATACTCCACAGCCACCTGATGAAGGAGCAGTGCTCCAAAAGCTAGTGCTTCCAATTAGACCTGTTGAACTACAAACCTGGTGTCGTGTGATTTTTAACTTCATATGATATAGTTATGCCACATTATGGTAGCGAAGAAGTTCCAGGATTTTGATTGAAGGAATGGCAATACAGTTCTGAGTCAAGATAGTCTATGGTTTGGAGGGGACTGTATATTAGGAAGGTGTCAAGTTCAACTACTAACCCACTACATTAGATTTCATCTCGGGCAATACACAAGAGCCAGGTAAGAGGAATTAACTAGGGTTTTGCTCCAGATTTTTACTTCTTGTTCCTGCTTTTTTGCAAAAAGAAGCACAGCCAGGTATGGTGACAATTGGGCACTAAACTTGTGCTTGAAAATGGGTAATTGAGGAAATGGTGGGGGTTGGTGGGGGAGTGAGTTTGATCCTCTTAACTTCACAGAAGTTTCAGGGACTGATGAGTCTTGTGAGAGTTTTCTTGAGGCCCAGATAGGAACCTCTTTCCCATGTGAAAATTAAGATGATTAAAGTGGAGGCTAGTTCGACATTTTTAGCCTACAAACAGTATGCCTAGAGGAACCTGTCATAAAGGACGCCCAGATTGAATCTGTAGGTGGAGGGCCATTAATGCACTGCAGATTCAAAGGTGAACTCCCTTTTAAAGGCTCTTTTAAGAGCCTAATTTTCTAAAACAAGCACAAGAGCAATTGGTAAGGTTACAGTATGTACCAAAACTTAAAACTGCGAACAATTAAGCCTGACACTTAGTGGGTGAACAATTCTTTCTGAACATAGTCCTATATTGGAGGAAGTACTTCATGGCAGAGTTCAGCTGAAAGCTGATGGATATCAATAATCAATATTGATATACTGGGATTGTCAGCAGAGCTAAACATTGGTGTCTTGTAAGTGTTGCAATTTATATCATCAAAAGGCTTCATTTTTGAAGTAATTATTATTAGCTTGCTGTTATGCTAGGCTTTGGAATACCTTACCAAACTTTGATTGGAATCTATCCACAAATATGTAACACCTCTCATGGTTGCAAAATTCCTAAATGGAAATGTGTATGGTTCTGCAGACTGATGTCTGGAGTGAAGGCTGAAAGTTTTGTTGAAAAACTTGCAGGACAGCAGTGACCACGTTTTGAGGTAATATCTTCATCCCAGTTAGTGAATTAATAAATTACTCAGCGTGTATTGGCTAAGCATGTGAAAATTGCTTCATCATTGAAAGGTATTTCACGATATGCTGTTTTCACATTTCCAACGAAAGTACAGATCTGGAGAGAATGTGAATGATGTGAGGTAGTACAGTGTTTTCATGCTGTTTTCAGACTGGCTCATAACTGTGTGCAGGTTGAGAGCTGAACGAGATCACTCTCAGTCACTAGCAAAAAACATGGTCAATAAAGTTAAGAAAATTGCTGACAAAATCACAAGAATGCACATTTGGAAAAGTGTGATCTGTAAGAATTCTATTTAATTGGTGACTATGAAATAGTACAAAAAGTGGCTGCAATTATGATTTTTTGACACTTCTCAAAGAGCAAATGAATCATTTGATCTCAGTAATTATCACAGCTTAGTCAGCTCACTGTAGAGTACAGAGATGTTGGGAAAAAAGTTTAACAGGTAGCAAAGATAAATTTAGCAACAGTCCTTGCAATTACCTGAGAAGGGAGGGGGAGGTTAAACATTGGTGAGGTGCAGTCAATCATTGAAGAGTGGGTCAATGGGTTGGACAGGGGAAAGGGCATTGGGTAAGGGTGGGGATTAGGTGGGCAGAGATCCTGCAGCAGGATGAAGAATCCTTGTAGGGGGTTAGGGAAGGTGTGTGATTGGATGTCTCAGATATAGAGGTGGTACAATACAATACAATATCCTTTTTATTGTCACATGTACTCCATCATAGTCTTTTACAATGTCTGCCTTCTGGCGACATCTAAAGTACAATTACTTAGGTACCTTTCTTTGATACAGTAAAGGCATAAAAAATAGTTGCATTACTTACAGAGTTGAATAATAAATTAAAAATAGAACATCATTAAAGGGTTGACACTACAGAAAGGTAGGAAATTTCAAATAGACATTACAATGTGACAGCTCAGCGCAGGGCCTCCACTCATAGTCTGATTGCCAGTGCCAGACCCCAGCCCATTCCGTACCATCACTCAGCTGCTCCCAGGTAAGTGCCAGGACTGCCTCTCCCATACTGGGCTCTTTCCCCATTTGCTGTTCCGGGGCTGTTACCCCATTCGCTGTTCCGGGGATGTTTCCCCACTCGCTGGTCCACGACTGTTTCCCCACCCGGGGCTGTTTCCCCACCCCCTGCTCCGGGGCTGTTTCCCCACCCCCTGCTCCGGGGCTGTTTCCCCACTCCATGCTCTGGGGCAGTTTCCCCACGTGCTGTACCCAGGCTTGCTGCCCATGCGGTTCTCCATGGCTCACTGCTCACAGCAGATAGCTCAGAGAGAAGAAGGGAGTCAAAATTTAAAGCCTGGAAGCCAGTGTGGAACAGAGATTGGAAGCTTTGTGGTGAAACTGTAAGCATTAGGGGAAATCCTGTTAGAGGGCTACCTTTTTTAGGAGGCTTCTCAGGCAGGTGCATGGTTCCTGGAGGGAGGTATTGGCTCCCAGGTACAATGGAGCACACGAGACAATAAAAGAACATTGTATTATATATATCTCCCATCTCCCACTTCTATACCTGAGGCATCCAATCCCACACCTTCCCTAACCCTCTACAAGGATTCTTCATCCTGCTGCAGGATCTCAGCCCACTTAATCCCCACCCTTACCCAATGCCCTTTCCCCTGTACAACCCATTGACCCACTCTTCAATGATTGACTGCACCTCACCAACATTTAGTTCCACTTTTGTATATTGTTTAGATGTCTCTTTGGGTAACTGTGACTTGTCTGTCTCTCTCTCTCTCTCTCTCTCTCTCTGTCTCTCTCTGGAGGTAACGATGGACTAACTCTGGTAGGTTTCTGCAAAACTCCTTTTATTTATACAGGAATACATTCTGCACGGCAAGGTAAGTGGCTGTCATTCTGATACACACTGTTGCTTCTCCCTTTGTCTCTAGAACAGACCTGTTATTATCATCATAGACATCACTATCCCAATAGCTCTACAACTCTTTAGACACTTAGCTCCTGAACCTACTAAGTCTTCAGTTTAATGAAGGTGCTAGGTTTCTCCAGTGTCAACAAAAATCTGAATGACAGGGAGGCTCAGCACCTTGATATTTTTTAAGTACAAGGTGGATTAATTGATTAATTGCCTGACAGCCCCTGCCAAACAGGATTCATAGAGTATTTTATTATACACGTGTGCTTGGATGATGTCATTTCTGACCAATGGACTTACTTATGAATACAAGAAACAAACCTGATCCAGTCACACACACAACACAACGTTTTAGATTGGCCAATGGAAAGTTGAGCTCTTGTTTGCCTGCTTTTCAACGATCCTGGTTCACTATGCAGTTTAGTGCCACATGGTCTTTCTCTGATGACTGGTATGGTAAAGGAACAAAAATGGGTAATTTGTTTGAAAGCAGACCTAACTACTCCTGGATTCCACTTTTTCAATAGAATTTCTTGTGACCTACACATTTCATCAGTTGCTTTTTTGAATGCAATTCAGATGAGATTTGAAGTGTAATGGCAACACTTTATGATTTTAATTAAATTCAAGAAATTCTTGTACAATAAAATTAGAATTGACCTGAGAAGGAAAAGATCAAATATATCACATATTTAATAGATGCTGACCTGACTGAAGTGCAGTTGGACATAATGTGAATATGGAAAAGTGATGGCATAGAACAGAGAACAGCACAGCACAGTTCAGGCCCTTCGGCCCTCGATGTTGTGCCGACTTTTTATCCTCCTCTAAGATCAAACTAACCTAATACCCTTCATTTTGCTATCATCCATTTGCTTATCCAAGAATTGCTTAAATGTCCCTAACGTATCTGACTCTACTATCAGCTCTGGCAGTGTATTCCATGCACCCACTACTCTGCGTAAAGAACCTACCCTTGACATCTCCCCTAAACCTTCCTCTAATCACCTTAAAATTATGCCCCCTCATGATTGCCATTTCCATCCTGGAAATGTCTCTGGCTATCCACTCTATCTATGCTTCTCATCATCATGTACATCTCTATCAAGTCACCTCTCATTCTTCTTTGCTCCAATGAGAAAATCTCTAGTTCCTTCAACCTTTCTTTGTAAGACATGCCCTCCAGTTCAGGTAGCATCCTGGTAAATCTCCTCTGCACCCTCTGTAAAGCTTTCACATCCTTTCTATAATGAGGTGACCAGAACTGCACACAACATTCCAAGTGTGGCCTAACCAGGGCTTAAAAGAGCTGCAGCATAACCTCGCGACTCTTAAACTCAATCTCCCTGCTAATGAAAGCCAACATACACCTTCTTAACAACCCTATCAACTTGGGTGGCAACTTTGAGGGATCTATAGACATGGATCCCAAGACCCCTCTGTTCCTCCACACTGAGAAGAATCCTGCCTTTAACTCTGTAATCTGCATTCAAATTCGACCTTCCAAAGTGAATCACTTCACACTTTTCCAGGTTGAACGCCATCTGCCACATCTCATCCCAGCTTGCATTCAACCAATATCCTGTTTCAACCTACCACAGCCCTCCACACTATCCACAACTCCGCCAATCTCCGTATCATTGGTAAACTTATTAACCAACCTTTCCACTTCCTCATCGAAATCATTTATAAAATTCACAAAGAGCAGGGGTCCCAGAACTGATCCCTACGGAACACCATTGGTCACCAAGCTCCAGGCTGAATACTTTGCATCTACTATCACCCTCTGTTTTCTATGCCTCAGCCAATTCAGTATCGAGACAGCCAAATTTCTCTGTATCCTTACTTTCTAAATGAGCCTACCATGGGGAACCTTATCAAACATTTTGCTAAAATCAATATACACCACATCCACTACTCTACCTTCATAAATGTGTTTTGTCACATCCTCAAATAATTCATTAGGGCTTGTGAGGCATGACCTGCCCCTCATAAAGCCATGCTGATGATCTCTAATCAAACTATGCTTTTTGCTTTTCCAAATAATCATAAATTCTGTCTGTCAGAATCCTCTCTAATAATTTGCCCACCACTGATGTAAGACTGGCTGATCTGTAATTCACAGGGTTATCCCTATTCCCTTTCTTGAACAAGGGAATAACATTTGCCACCCTCCACTCATCTGATACTACTCCAGTCGACACTGAGGATGGAAATATCATCACCAAATACTCAGCAATCTCTTTGGTCACTTCCCGTAGTAACCTTGGGTCTAGACCAGGTAATTTGTCTATCCTCACGTTTTTCAAAATTTCCAGGACATCCTCCTTCTTAACCTCAATCTGTTCAAGAATATCAGCCTATTTCATGATGTCCTCACAAACGACAGGGTCCCTCATACTAGTGAAGCAAAGTATTCATTAAGGACTTCCCCCACCTCCTCCGACTCTAGGCAAAAGTTCCATCCACTATCCCCGCTCAGCTCTACCCTCACTCTGGCCATCCTCTTGTTCCTCATATAAGTGTAGAATGCCTTGGGTTTTGCTTAATATTACCCGCCAAGCTTTTTCATGCCCTCTTCTAGCTCTCCTGAGTCCATTCTTCAGTTCCTTCCTAGCTACCTTGTATCCCTCTAGAGCCCTGTTTGATCCTTGCTCCCTCAACCTTAGGTAAGCTTCCTTCTTCCTCTTGACTGGATGTTCCACATCCCTTGTCATCCAAGGTTCCTTCACCCTACCATCCTTTCCTTGCCTCAGTGGGACAGTGGGCATTGTGATAATATCCCTGGACTATTAACCAGAGGCCCGCGGTAATGCTCTGGGGTCACAGGTTTGATGCACCATAGAAGGTAGTGAAATTTGAATCAAATTAGAAAAAAATCTGGAATTAAAAGCTAGTGCACTGGTGACCTTAGTTGACTGTCATTAAAATCCACCTAGTTTGCTAATGTCCATTCAGAAAGGTTATTCTAGCCTGGTCTAATTTACATATGATTCCAAACCCACAGCAATGTGGTTCACTCTTAACTGTCCTTTGGGCAATTTGTGATGGGAAGTAAATGCTGGCCTCATCTCAGAATTAAGTTAAAAAATCTGATATGTGCCTTCAAACATTGCAGCTCAGTTTATTTGCTATTTTAAATGTATTCATTCATGAGATGTAAGGATCAGTAACAAGGCCAGCGATCAAGGGTCAGTAACAAGACCAGCGATCAAGGGTCCGTAACAAGGCCAGCGATCAAGGGTCAGTAACAAGGCCAGCGATCAAGGGTCAGTAACAAGGCCAGCGATCAAGGGTCCGTAACAAGACCAGCGATCAAGGGTCCGTAACAAGACCAGCGATCAAGGGTCAGTAACAAGGCCAGCGATCAAGGGTCCGTAACAAGACCAGCGATCAAGGGTCCGTAACAAGACCAACGATCAAGGGTCAGTAACAAGGCCAGCGATCAAGGGTCAGTAACAAGGCCAGCGATCATTGCTATGGAGAAGTTGGTGGGCAATTATGATGGGCAATTATTGCTGGCAATCTTCACACACCAGGAATGAATTTTTAAAATATAATTATTGGGAATGTGTTAGTTTTTTGTAGTAAAACCAATGTTTCATTATGATTGAGACTTACATCCTTTAAGATCTTATTCAGAATTACAGAAATTAGAACATTGTTATTGTTCTATGCAGAAACAGTGCTCTAAACCACATTTGTACATCTTTCCAAAATATTAAGATTTTAACATTTACTTTCCAGAACATGTAAATTCCACATGAACTTTCAATGTAGGTTAGACAGAACTCCCACTTACACAGCCTGTTATGACTCACAGGATGTTGAAAAGTGCTTCACAGGTAATTAGTTTGAAAAACGGTTACTTTATTAATTGGGTGAACTTAAAACATAAAAAAGTTTTGTTGAGATTGATTTTGCTAACAATTATATCTGATAATTACATATAAATATTTTGTTTCTGTTGTAAATCTTTCTGTTCAGGGATTAGGCTATTGCTGGCTAGAGGGCAGTTAAGAGTCAACCACATTGCTGAAGGTCTGGACTCATATGTAGGCCAGAGCAGGTGAGGAATAGCAGTATTCTTTGTTCAAAGACATTATCAACCAGATTTGTTTTTTCCAACAATCAACAATGGTTTCATGGCCATCATTAAACTCTTAATTCCCGTACTTTTGTTGGATTCAAGTTGCACCATCTGCCACGGTGGGATTTAAGCCTGGATCTCCAGAACATTACTAGTGTTTCCGAATTAATAGCCTAGCAATAATAACAAAAGACTCCTTTTAACTTATGCCCCTTTAGTACCCAATTTAATTTTCCAGTGAGATTTTCAAACAGTGTCAACAATTTGTCAGTCAGAACATTAAAGTGAAGTTCCATTTCATGTGGTTTAGAAATTCATCCACTTTCCTACAGCTTCCTTGAACATAGCACTGTCATCCGCCCATCCTTGCAAAATGAGTGTCCGGTTTGCTAGAGATTGTGATTTTTGATTTCTTAGTATGATCTGAAGTGAAATTCTAATATTATTTCACACCTTTTTTTGTTTGCCCAAATGATTTTACACTCCCAGTTATTTGCAAGCTTCACTACATTGGCACATAGGGTCTTAACTCCTTTATGCGTTTGAAGGAAGAAGATGCTAAGCAGGACAGGCTGCTCCCAAAACAGAACGTACTCACCCGTCAGTAACATTCACTTTAGAGATGGACAGTCAATGCTGGCCCAGCCAGTGATGCCCACATCCCGTGAAGAAATAAAAAAAACTTTACAAGCAACCTCTGAATCATCAGGGAGGCAATGACGGAGGCGGGCTAGTTCCTGCAGGAGAAGCTGCAACTAATGTGTACTTTAGGGTCGGAACTGCCTTTGGAAGAAATTTCAACTGTGGTCTCTGCCTTTACTTGCTTCCTGGTATATGAAGATGTTGTCTTATGGGGATTGAGGTTGGTGTTCTGATATAACAAACAGAGCTACTTCTTGCTAGTATTATGTTCACTATATCAACTTTTAAACAAGTGATTCAAATATCCTGTTGCTTCATTTTTGAGTGCAAGGTTCTGCTTCCTGTCTCCACGTTTATTTTGCCAGCCACTACATTTTGGCAGTCAAGTAGCCTTTATAAAGACTGAAATCTATATGAAAAATATTAGAAGCCTTGAAGATTACCAAACATTTCCCTCTGTGTATGTAATCATTTGGTGCCTATATTCTTTTAAGTTGAGTCTGTTAGCGATGTTTCCGCAAAGTTTCATGATTGCTGTCACTATGCAACCACTGGAAGGTCCCATGAAGGATTCTGTGATAAACGTTGCACAAATTAAATTGAAAGGGATCACACAGTCAAAATACAGCCATGCATAGCAACCACACTTTAAATGGACCATTACATAATACCCCCGTGAGTCCTTCACAGACCATTTCACTTATCCAGTACTCCCATTAAAGTTTTTGATTTGCCACTTAATTTATATAAGAATTTTGGGATTTGTTTTCCTCCTTGGAAGTATTGATCATTCCTTTCATGATATGGTGCTTCTTAAAACGCTCAATCCAAACAGCATGATGCACCACAATAGATGTTTAGTGGACTCTTGAATGTTTCCACAACCTCAGTGCTGAGCTTGCCTTTTATTAGTTTGTACCAATACCTTCTCATTTCTCCTGGTTTCACTAGAATAAAATATGCTGAAGATGAACATTTTTTAATTCCCTTTTTTATAACTTTACTGGTTCACTAAATTTTTGAAACCTCATTTTAAAAAAAGTGTAATTAATGCATTGCAATGTTTTGCTGCAGTGTACATTCCAGACAATATATTGACAAACCAACATTACAGATGTAGGTGAGTTTTCTATTATATGGTTAGATAGAAAATGAAGAATACACATCAAAGCTTTCTAAATTAATTCACAAACCCAATCAAAAATACTTCAAATTTAGAGTGAGACAAGTTACAGTTTGAAACGTTGGAATGTATGATCTAAGGATAAAGGAATATGAACATTTAAAATGGGACAAGAAAATAGTTACTGATTCATCAAGCTTACTGCATTATAACATGGTGAGGCCCAAGGTACCTTGAACCCACCCTTCATACAGAACAAAAACATTTGGGAAAAGCACCAGGAATTTTCTGTGGGTCATCTGAAAGTGACCAAACAATTTCCTGATGACCGCAACAAATGATGTCAATTGCCCAATTACCCTAACATCACCTCATACAGAATGTCATTGAATCTTAGCAACTTTTGAACCTTTACTCCAGAGACTTAAAGCTTTCTGTGAAAGTCTTTAAATGGGTGTTTAACTTAATTCTATGTCAGGAACTTAAGAAATAAGGGTGGGAGTATGCCATTTGGCCCCTCAACTCTACCCTATCAGTCAACAAGTTCATGGCTGATCAGAACCAGCCTTAATTCCTCAGTCTTTCACAACTCGTACTGATACTCCCACGTCTTCTGTATCAATCAATTTTAAATAATCTAATGACTTAGAATCTACTCCATTATTTTAGAATATTGCATTTTTTACATTCATACTTTGCTGGAGAAATGAATTTTTTTTTTATTGTTGGTCAAGTTAAATTTTTACATTTTCAAGATGTTGAAATTTTTACACTTACCATCTGTAATCTGTCAATGTCATGCTGAATTCTGTAAGTTTCTGTTTTCTTTTGCAATATAAGCTGGGAAGAATAGAGGTTTGGACATTGGGATGATGCAGAGAATGTACCAGTTTTGTTTTTTTTTCACAACCAAAGGGTCAAAAGTGAAACTGTATGGTGTTTACTTATCATTTACTGTATTTCATGTAACATTTGGAGAAGCTGGATTTAACGTTTTTTGAAACCAGATGCTTTGTGTTATAAAGCTGTCTAGAAACAGTTGCAGATTGTCACAATACTTAGACAGGGTATTCAGACCTCCAGGAAGACTGCAAGGACTGGCAGATCTCTTTTTTGCTCACTTCATGGGGGTGAAACAAATGTTCAAAGACTCTGAAAAGAAGAATTTATAACTTAAGCAAAGACCTAGGCTCAACTGACCGGTTACAGAATTGAGGAAATTCTATCTCCCTGTGATTGGCAACAATGTGATATCATCAAAAAATCAAAGGAACTGTGCAAAGACACTCCAATCCATCATTATAGTTTGGACTCTTTATTTCTTTTTGCCTATAATTTCCACCTATGATATTTCTGCAGAGCTGAACTGTCTGTCCAATTTCTGAATGAATGTGTGTGTTTGGGTTTAAAGATGGCGTAGTTTAAGTTGATAGATAATAATTCATTTTGTCATTTGTTAAATAGTAAATTTGTTTATAATTTTTTATTATTTATTCAAGAAATCTGGTACAGTATGAGTTTATTTTGTCCTACACAACAGCTAAATTCAGGCAAATTAACCATTTTACTGATTCAATTATACATTTATACTTTTGTGATGGCTGGTGGAATAATGGGGCTTAATTACCAGAGCAGTCTTCCTATTCTAAGATGTATCATTTATAATAGCATATCTTGTAGAGTGTTGAAAAATGTTTCAAGATAATGGAGCAAATTTAAACCAAATGATTTGCGTCCTGCCAGTGTGACTCTTTCCCCAAGAAAACACCACCTGCCCACTCCTCCGCCAACAATGTGGAAATGACATGCCTACCCACCTCCTGACCTCCTGCCAGCCTGGCATCTTCCTGACCCAACACCTCTCCCACTCCCAGCAGGCTGAAAAGTGTCCAGACCTGACTCCCCCTCCAATGGCCTGACTTGCCCAGCACTGACACATCCAGCCTACCTTCATTAGTCTGAGGCCTCTGAACACATCAAGACCTCCTACATGTCAGATCTGACACTGTCACTCAGACTCCAAATCCCTGATATATCCCTCCTTTGGCTCCTCTTCCCATATCAGGTGACCCCTCCAAAGGTTTGTCCACTCTGGGTATTCCTCCTGCTTTGGCCACTCAAACAAGGCCCTCATCTGTACTCTCCATCCACCCATGCCTTATCACCCTGCTGTAAGACCCCTTGTACTTACCTGGCCCTCAGCCCTTGGATGTTGAGTTTTTGGGGTTGCTTTTATCATAGAATCCCTACAATTTGAAAGCAGGTCATTCATTCTCATCAAGTCCACGCTGACCCACCAAAAAGCATCCCACCCAGACCCACCCCATCCCTGAAACCCCTGCATTTACCATGGCTAACCCAGCTACTCTGCACTTCCTCGCACACTATGGGCAATCCTCCATAGCCAATCCACTGAATCTGCACATCTTTGGACTGTGGGAGGAAACCGGAACACCTGGAGGAAACCGCCATAGACAGGGGGAGAATGTTCAAATTCCACACAGACAATCACCCAAGGGTGGAATTGACCCTGAATCCCTGATGCTGTGAGGCAGCAGTGCTAACCACTGAGCCACTGTACTGCCCTCTGATTTGGCCACAGTTGGTGCTGCTGGGACTGCACAGCAGTTGGCTCATCTGAATGGTGGGTTGCTCTCTGAGGCGGGGCTTCCACCTGAGTGAGGGACAGAAGACTCTGTCTTGCTGCCTAACATCTCTTGCTGTGCTTGGCTGGAGATATATTCCCCACTGGCTGTTCCACTGTTAAGATGGGAAATCCCACCATTTGAAAAAATCCTGCTGAGTCTTGTTAAACAAATTCACCATGAAAATGTTGAGAATCTGAATTCAGTTAAAAGAAATAGTATCAATAAGGGAAACTGTCAGATTTCTGTAAGAAACCAATTGGTTCACTTTGGGGAAGTAGAGCTGTTTCCTTTCCTGGCTGGCTAACCTGCCACTTATGACCCACACCATTGTGATTAGGGCTTAACTACACTTCTCTCAAACTTATTGCAAAACAGTTTAAGTAAAATGCAGTCAGCGAGTTTTGAGATGATTTGTAGCTCAGGTTGAGGTTCTGGATGTAGGTTTGCTCACTGAGCTGGAAGGTTTGTTTTCAGACATTTCGTCACCATACTAGGTAACATCTTCAATGAGCCTCCGAATGAAGCATTGGTGGTGTAGCTCACTTTCTATTGATATGTTTGGGTTTCCTTGTGTTTGTGATGTCATTTCCTGTAGTGACATCATTTCCTGTGGTGATGTCATTTCCTGTTCTTTTTTCTTGGGGGTGGTAAATGGGATCCAAGTCAATGTGTTTGTTGATAGAGTTCTGGTTGGAATGCCATACTTCTAGGAATTCTTGTGCATGTCTCTGATTGGCTTTTCCTAGGATGGATGTGTTATCCCACATCCACCCAAGAATTCCTGAAGACCATCAAAGACACCAAGATAGAAGAGGATGAAATAATGGTCTTCTTTGAATTAACAGCCCTGTTAACACCCATCAACATCAACCTGGCCAAGAAAATACTGATTACCTTATTAGAAGAACCAAAGACACATACACCAAACACCACCAACTTCATCAGCAAGGACAGTGTCATCAAGCTAGTGGACCTATGCCTTACCATCCACTTCACCTTCAACAATAAAACTACAGACAAACCAACGGAACAGCCATGGGATCTCCAATATCAGGGTTCTTAGCAGAGGCAGTACCTCTGCCAACCATCCAACTCAAACTTTGGGTCCACTATGTGGATGACACCTTTGCCATCACTAAATGAACCAAATTACAGGAAGCCTTTAAGACCATCAATAATAACCTTACTGGCATAAAATTCACTAAAGAGGAGAAAAAACAACAACAAACTGCCATTCCTGGATGTCACAGACGAGCGAACAACCACTGGTGAACTTCAAACAAGCGTCTACAGGAAAACAGCATTAACAGACCAAATATTGAACTACAGAAGCAATCATCCCAACATCCACAAACGAAGCTACATTAGACCATTATTTCAATGAGCTACCACGCACTGCAGCACAGAGGAACTACACAGAGCAGAGGAATATCATCTATACAGTGTATTCAAAAAGAATGGGTACGCAATGAACACAGTCTGCTGATTTCTGAGCAATAAACCCAAACAAGCAAACAAAACACATCCAGAAACCCTAGCCACTCTCCCCTACATCAAAGACATCTCGGAAATGACTACCAGACTACTCAGACCCCTTGGCATCATGGTAGCCCACAAACCCACCAATACACTAAAAGAGCAGCTAATGACCTTGAATATACAGACCCTATACAGATAACAAACAAAACTTATGTCATTTACAAAATACCGTGCAAGAACTGTAACAAAATTACATTGGACAAACAGGCAGAAAACTAGCTACCAGGATACATGAACATCAACTAGCCACAAAACGACATGACCCAGTCTCAGACCACTAGTATCTTCACATACAGATGAGGAAGGACACCACTTTGACTGGGACAACACATCCATCGTAGGACAAGCCAAACAGAGACATGCACAAGAATTCCTAGAAGCATGGCATTCCAACCGGAACTCTATCAACAAACACATTGACTTGGATCCCATTTGCCACTCCCTGAAAAAAAAACAGGAAATGACATTACCTTAGGAAATGATGTCACTACAGGAAATGACATCACCAACCCAAGGAAACCCAAACATATAAATAGAAAGTGGGCTACACCACCAGTACTTCATTCAGAGGCTCACTGAAGATATTACCTAGTATGGTGACAAAATGTCTGAAAACAAACCTTAGAGCTCAGCGAGCAAACCTACATCTAGAATGCAGTCACTTCTAACTCAGGGTAACCAAATATTGCGAACAATGCCTGTATCTAGAAAATGAATTCAAAATCAGTTAGAAGAAACAACCATTTTGTTTTATAATTTAAGTCATCCCAATGACCTTGAAAGACCCTATATAGATAACAAGCAAAACTAATGTCATTTACAAAACACCTTGCAAGAACTGTAACACAATTACATTGGACATGTCTTTTCTGGAGGGAATTTTAAAGATGGCCTGTGAATATGCTTGACCTGTCTGAGCATAATTCAAGCCATGCTGCTATAAATAATTTAACTCCTACAATTACATTATTTACTTTGCTCAAGAACGTGTATTAAATGAGTTGCCAAAGCAGACAGAATCTTCTGTAGTTATAACAATAAATCCTGCTGAAGATGCTCTTACTATGACTTCACTAATGGAATATTTGGAAATGACACTGGTTTGGAAGTTCATGTGCAATTGGTATTAAAATGTGCTCCCTGACACCCACAAATGTCTTACCTAGTGCTTGCAGAAAGTTCCACTCATGCACATTTTGCGAAATGTTTTGTCCAAATAACCACAAAAGATCTGAGCTAATGGGACAGAGTGACATCACAGGCAGGAATACTGCACATGTGAGCTTTGCACATGTGTACTGAGAGCATTTTAGGGTTGTCAGCAGACTTTCTCAATGTAATATCCGACCTCCATTGCAACTTCACTGTTCGCTCAAATTATATCAGAATTATATCGAATTATATCAGAATTTTATCAAGGCAAAAGATGGAAAATTATAGGCCAATCAGCTTAACCTCGGTTGTTGGTAAAATTCTAGAATCCATCATTAAGGATGAGGTTTCTAAATTCTTGGAAGAGCAGAGTCTGATTAGAACAAGTCAACATGGATTTAGTAAAGGGAGGTCATGCCTGACAAACCTGTTGGAATTTTTTGAAGAGGTAACAAGTAGGTTAGACCAGGGAAACCCAGTGGATGTGGTCTATCTAGACTTTCAAAAGGCCTTTGATAAGGTGCCACACGGGAGGCTGCTGAGCAAGGTGAGGGCCCATGGTGTTCGAGCTGAGCTGCTGGGATGGATTGAGGATTGGCTGTCTAACAGAAGACAGAGAGTTGGGATAAAAGGTTCTTTTTCAGAATGGCAGACGGTGACGAGCGGTGTCCCGCAGGGTTCAGTGTTGGGGCCACAGCTGTTCGCATTATATATTAATGATTTGGATGAGGGAACCGGGGGCATTCTAGCGAAGTTTGCCGATGATACGAAGTTAGGTGGACAGGCAGATAGTACTGAGGAAGTGGGGAGGCTACAGAAGGATCTAGATAGGTTGGGAGAGTGGTCCAGGAAATGGCTGATGGAATTTAATGTGAGCAAGTGCGAGGTCTTGCACTTTGGCAAAAAGAATAAAAGCATGGACTACTTTCTAAATGGTGAGAAAATTAGTAAAGCCAAAGCACAAAGGGATCTGGGAGTGCTAGTCGAGGATTCTCTAAAGGTAAACATGCAGGTTGAGTCTGTGATTAAGAAAGCGAATGCAATGTTGTCTCTTATATCAAGAGGGTTGGAATATAAAAGCAGAGATGTACTACTAAGACTTTATAAAGCTCTGGTTAGGCCCCATTTGGAGTACTGTGTCCAGTTTTGGTCCCCACACCTCAGGAAGGACATACTGGCACTGGAACGTGTCCAGCGGAGATTCACACGGATGATCCCTGGAATGACAGGTCTAGCATATGAGGAACGGCTGAGGATACTGGGATTGTATTCGTTGGAGTTTAGAAGATTAAGGGGAGACTTAATAGAGACGTACAAAATAATACATGGCTTGGAAAAGGTGGATGCTAGGAAATTGTTTCTGTTAGGCGAGGAGACTAGGACCCGTGGACACAGCCTTAGAATTAGAGGGGGTCATTTCAGAACAGAAATGCGGAGACATTTCTTCAGCCAGAGAGTGGTGGGCCTGTGGAATTCATTGCCACGGAGTGCAGTGGAAGCCGGGACGCTAAATGTCTTCAAGGCCGAGATTGATAGGTTCTTGTTGTCTAGAGGGATTAAGGGCTACGGGGAGAACGCTGGTAAGTGGAGCTGAAATGCGCATCAGCCATGATTGAATGGCGAAGTGGACTCGATGGGCCGAATGCCCTTACTTCCACTCCTATGTCTTATGGTCTTATGGTCTTAACTGCAGAATATTTGATTCTTTAAAATAAGGCCTTGGTGATTAAAAGCCAAGTTATTATTTTACTCAATCTCAAAGTAACTGACCAATCTAAATAATAATTTAAGTACAAAAGAATGAGGAGTGGATCACTCGACTCTTTCAGCCTCCTACTTAAATTGCAACATCCATATTCCCCACCTGCCTCTCTTCAGTTTGAGCTGGATCTTACCAGAAATTGGCTTAGTCCCAATTTTGTTGGGTTTCATGGAATGTTTCTCTCTGTGAGACCCCCAGCATGTTTTCTCATGCTATCATCCAAAACTTGCTTTCTTACCTGTGCCTCTATGGCACCTCATTTGTTGGATTCTGCCACTTGCTGTCAGCTGGAGTAGGATTCCTGGCACAAACACTATATGTAAGAGACAGTATTGTACCACGTCAAACATAGTCAGTCTAGAGCTTCCCTGATATGGTTTGCTAAGCATGCAGTAGATAAGGGAAAGTTTGTTCCCCACTTTGTGGACAGTTTCTGGAGGATGGGAGATGTGGAGGGGGGCAGTCTGCATTCCCCAAGGCAACCAGATGACTATGATAACTTTTACAGCTAAGAAGCATATTTGCTTCCTAAATTTAAAAAAAAGTCTTTACTTATGAGAAATAGAGTAGGACTTATTTATTCCTGGAGTATAGCTAAATTCATCCCTGTGCCTAACAAACTTACACATCTGTTCCACATTTCTGTCAAAGGATGCGTTCTTTGTTGAGTTTATTGAACAGTTGCCTGCAATTTGATTTAACCTCATGACTCCAGTGAGGTTAGTTAACCACAGGAGAAAAGAAATGCTATCTACATGTACAACTTCAAAATATCACCGACAAAATGAAACAAGACAATGAAATCTGCACAAATTAAATAGATTCTGCCCACAAAAGTTAATGTTTTATTGTTATTGAAGTATCAATATGATGTAGAAACATTTGAGCTGCTATGTGTATCCTGAATACTTCCTAGATATTGTTGTCTCACCCATGGCAAAGGTTACATATCGATTAATGTGGATGGAAAATGTTGTCAGTTTGAATTAATGCCTTTTGATATTGGTAATGAATGGAAAGCTCAATAGTTGCTTTTGCATATCAGCTATAGCTCATTCACTGTGTATTCACTCAGAAAGACATGGAATTCCTGACAGTTCGCTTTCAGACATTTGAGTGCATTAATCTAGGCCGGTGATACAGTACTGAGGAAATGGAAGAAATGTTAAACCAAGGGTTGATTTTCCCCCTCACGTCTGCATAAAACTTTCAAACGCACTAAATTATCATAGAATAGTTTCAGTACAGAAGAAGCCCATTCACTTGTCAGGTCTGTTTTATCACTTTGCAATTTCAACTCAGCTAGTTCTCATACTTCCCCTTTTCCCTGTAGCCTGCAAATCTTGATAGTTTGGATAATTATCCAATTATCTTTTGTAAGGCACACAATAGAACTGCCTCCACCACCTAACATGAAGGCCTCAAGATGCCATCAAAGAGGCTCAGTCAGCACCTTACTGCCAACCTCTTAACCTGCAGCAACCGAGAGCTATGTGTGTCCACGGAGGCTGATAGATCCTATAGCTCACCAGAAGAAGCACCTGGAAAGAAGCCTTTCTGCCAACTATTTTTAATAGTTTGATGAAAATGGCAAGAGATAAAACACCCAACCATGTGAAGGCATAAAGCTTTTGCAGCCTGGAAACTTTGCCACACTCTAACAGCAAAGTCCTACTGGTGGCTGAAACCTGCAGGACAGATCAGATTTAGATTTCGATTTTAGATTGTAACAAAACATGCAAATGGTGACTAGGAAAAGATACGTTGGGCAGAAACATGGTGACAGAACTACACTTGATTACATTTCCTCACATCCTGCTGGGACTCTGTTCTGTTTTTCAGTTTTTCCGTCTCTATCACAGCTGTTCTAATGATGTCACTTATCACCACTAGGCTGCCTCTGACATGACTTCCTTTGACCTTAACCAAGGATACCTTCCCCTCCATGGTAAATGAAAGGCCCTCAGTCAGATCCAACCCATTTCCCACATTTCTACGCCAACACTTCCACTTGCTCCCAAAACAACAATAGGATTGCCCTTATCCTCATTTTCCAATCCACCAGTTTCTGCATTCAAAGCATCATCCTCTAACTTTCCACCACCAAACACATCCTCCTCGCCCCTCCCTGGTCAGCATTCCACAGGGATGGATCCATACATCCACTGATTCCGTAACACCATCCATTTGGCATCAAAGTCCAATTCGTTGGCAAATCATTCTTTTTACAAGAATGAATATTAAAATTATAGCCTCAAGCAATCTTGACCATTAGATAGTTTGCACTGATTGCCTTGTTATATCTGTTATGCAAACCTGACCTAAAAGTCTCACCTGGATTTGCTATTACTCAGGTAGGTAAAAACAATGACTGCAGATGCTGGAAACCAGATTCTGGATTCGTGGTGCTGGAAGAGCAAAGCAGTTCAGGCAGCATCCAAGGAGTAGTAAAATCGACGTTTCAGGCAAAAGCCCTGATGAAGGGCTTTTGCCCGAAACGTCGATTTTACTGCTCCTCGGATGCTGCCTGAACTGCTGTGCTCTTCCAGCACCACTAATCCAGAATTTGCCATTACTCAGTTACATTTCCAGATATTTCCACTGAACTGTAAATTTGCACATGGTTTGTAATGTTCAAGGGTAGGTTTTTTGAGAGGGGTACTGTAGCAGTAAACAAGTGAATCTCACTTCTCCAATGTAGTTTTAATGACTTCGTTCTGCAACATACATTTGGGTAAGGTTACATAGCTGAGAATGCATTATCAAAACATGATGTTGGCTCCCTTGTAAAGTCTCGCAATATTTTGGGGCATATGATAGTTCATTGTGATGGATTTGAGGGCTTTCTGGAGTACTGTTTGTGTAATCCCACAGATTATTCATTCACATATCTGTATAGACATCACAACTGGTGCATTGCTTGTGGCCTTGGTGCACAGAAACTGTGACGAAGGAGAGGGCAATTACAATATTATCAGCTAAAAACAGCAACATCCAGCAGCTGACCAACAGCCTCCAGAGGGAGAAGCAGAAGCTGAACATTTTACCAAGGAGGTAGAAGAGAAGGAGAAAACTTGGCTGTCATTGTCTCTAACTCTTAGAAACAAAGTGCAGCCGCACACTAAGGACATGCTGGGCCACCATTGCCGCATGGTGTCATCTTCTGGAGGATAAGTGGACCGCCATCCCATCTCAGCTGTTGTCAAGGTTACAGATAGATTGAGTTTTTATGCCAGCAGCTCATTTCGAGAAGAAACTAGGGACTGTGTGGCATTGTCCAACCCTCTGTCTACACATATATCCAGGGCAGCATTGATTCCAATTTTTTCAGATTACATTGGTTTATATTCTTGCCTCATAATGAAGAGAGTCCAGTAACTTGAGCAGTAGAATTCTCCAACAATGTTAGCAGGGCATTACAGACTGCACCCATGTTGCTTTAAGCATGCTCTACCATTGACTTGCAGAGTTTAACAACTGAAAAGGCTTCCATTCCATCAGTGCTCAATGTATCTGTGACCATCGATGCCAGGTTTTGGAGGTCTGTGCTAGAAATCCTGGAAGCTGTGATGATTTGTGCATACTGGAGAACTTAGAGATTCCTGAGTCACTCCAAGATCCCTGGGTCCTGCCTGGATGACTGCTGGGGAAAGGACTATCCCATCCAAATACTGTTGATGACACCTTTATGAAACCCTCACACATATACAGAGGTACAATATGGCCCTTTCTTCCACCAAGGCCATAATGCAACAGACTATGGCCCTCCTTAAGATGAGATTTTTGACACCTGACCACTTTAATGGGACCTTGCAGTATAAATCAGAAAGTGTGTACCACATTATCATGGCATGCTGTGCCTTTTACAACTGGAGTCAAATGGAGAATGTCATGGATGTAAATGACAGCACCCTTTTGAAGACAATTACTCTTATTTAAGCTTAATAAAGTAGTCTTGGACCCAGTCCTGTCCCCCTAAAACTTCATGTAAAGTTTAGTCATGTTATAATTGCTCCGACTTAATGATGCCTTCATTATGAGATCATTAGTTAACCTTACCATGTTGCAAAATGCCAGGTGGAGTACAACCTCCTCTATGGTTGGTTCCCGAACATGCTGGTCAAAAAACTACCTCAAAAACATGAACTCACTATCCATATTCCCTTGCCCATTTGACTTTGCAACTCTCTATGTAGATCAAAATTTTCCCTCATTAACACCAAGCCTTCCTGACAACCTCGAAGCATTCTTCTTTAATGATCCACACGACTCTCTGGTTACTGTTGGGGAGCCTATACACTGCTGGCACCACTTGGCTTTATCATGTCTTAACTCTACCCAAAGTGTTTCAACATCCTAGACCCAGGTCATCTCTCACTTTTATGTGAATAACATCATTAACAAACATTAAATGAACCTCTCCACCTTTTCCTAGCTTTGTGTCCCAGGATTATAGAAGTGTTACAGTGCAATGTGCACTGGCTCTCCAAGTGAGTACACCTTTCACAACCCTCAGTGAAGCACGCAGAAATGACAAGAATGGATATCGATTCCCTAATAGCATGACTAAATGAATCATGTTTAGGCATGGTACACTGTACCCAAGGCTGACTATAAGATGAGAGATTATAAGATGATGGGGTAGTGGTAAAGGACATTGTATGTACAAATATATTATCAATGAATCATAGACTTTGGGAAAAAAGTTGTATATGAGTCAGATAGCTGAGGACCTTAAAAGGAGGGAGACCTAACCCCTGTCCTCCTCAAAGTCTTTATAGCAATGTTAATAATAGTTGTGCAGCATGTGACTAGTTGCTAACGTGCGATAAACTGTTTTTGTTAACTAGAAGAGGCCCTTTTAGTTAGATTGGGAAGTAGTTTTCTCTAACATACTATCTCTGTGGTTTCCTACACTTGAAGAGGGTGGTGGCAGGTGCCTTCATCTTGTGTAGCAGCTCAAAGAGAATAGTAAGCTGGCAGGTCTATACAACACTGAGCACCCTCAGATAAGGTAAAACATGATGAGATAAAGATCAAAGTTCTCTTGACTTTGTTCCAGTTTTACAATCTAACATTGGACAGAGATCACAAAACATCACATGATACTGATAGATGAGGAAGGATGTTAATCTAATTAAGTCATCCATGCAGAACAAGTCTACATTTCCCTCATTACTGAAATAATTGTTCCTGAAATGATTGCAAGGTTTCTCTTCTACTATATCTAGAATTCTATTTCAAATGTTGATCAATAGAACATTACAGCGCAGTACAGGCCCTTCAGCCTTCGATGTTGCACCAACCTGTGAAATCAATCTGAAGCCTATCTAACTTACACTATTCCATTATCATCCATATATTTATCCAATGAACATTTAAATACCCTAAAAGTTAGTGAGTCTACTAGTGTTGCAGGCAGGGCATTCCATACCCTTCCTACTAAGCTGATGTGCTGAAAATTTTGTCAAACATTAAGATTAACAAGTCGCCAGGCCCAGATTTGTTCTCGGCTGCTTTGGGAAACGAGAAATGCAATTGCTTCGCCACTCGCGAAGATCTTTTCATCCTCGGTCTCCACTGGAGTCGTACCTGAGGACTGGAGAGAGGTAAATGTAATTCCTCTCTTCAAGAAAGGAAATAGGGAAATCCCCGGCAATTACAGACCAGTAAGTCTCACGTCTGTCATCTGCAAGGATTCTGAGAGGTAGGATTTATGACCATCTGGAAGAGCATGGCTTGATTAAATGCAGTCAACACGGCTTTGTGAGGGGCAGGTCATGCCTCACAAACCTTATCGAGTTCTTTGAGGATGTGACTAGAAAAGTTGATGAGGGTCGAGCTGTGGATGTGGTGTATATGGACTTTAGCAAGGCATTTGATAAGGTTCCCCATGGTAGGCTTATTCAGAAGGTCAGGAGGAATGGGATTCAGGGGAACATAGCTGTCTGGATACAGAATTGGCTGACCAACAAAAGACAGCGAGTGGTAGTAGAAGGAAAATAATCTGCCTGGAAGTCAGTGGTGAGTGGTGTTCCACAGGGCTCTGTCCTTGGGCCTCTATTGTTTGTAATTTTTATTAATGACTTGGATGAGGGGATTGAAGGATGGGTCAGCAAGTTTGCAGATGACACAAAGGTTGGAGGTGTCGTTGACAGTATAGGGGGCTGTTGTAGGTTGCAGCGGGACATTGACAGGATGCAGAGATGGGCTGAGAGGTGGCAGATGGAGTTCAACCTGGATAAGTGTGAGGTGATGCATTTTGGAAGGTCAAATTTGAAAACAGTACAGCATTAAGGATAGGATTCTTGGTAGTGTGGAGGAACAGAGGGATCTTGGTGTGCAGGTACATAGATCCCTTAAAATGGCCACCCAAGTGGACAGGGTTGTTAAGAAAGCATATGGTGTTTTGGCTTTCATCAACAGGGGTATTGAGTTTAAGAGTCATGAGATCTTGTTGCAGCTCTATAAAACTTTGGTTAGACACACTTGGAATACTGCGTCCAGTTCTGGTCGCTCTATTATAAGAAAGATGTGGATGCTTTGGAGAGGATTCAGAGAAGGTTTACCAGGATGCTGCGTGGATTGGAGGGCTTATCTTATGAGGAGAGATTGACTGAGCTCAGATTTTTTTCATTGGAGAAAAGGAGGAGAAGAGGGGACCTAATTGAGGTATACAAGATAATGAGAGGCATAGATAGAGTCAATAGCCAGAGACTATTTCCCAGGGCAGAAATGGCTAACACGAGGGGTCATAGTTTTAAGCTGGTTGGAGGAAAGTATAGAGGGGATGTCAGAGGCGGGTTCTTTACACAGAGAGTTGTGAGAGCATGGAATGCGTTGCCAGCAGCAGTTGTGAAGGCAGAGTCATTGGGGACATTTAAGAGACTCCTGGACACGCATATGGTCACAGAAATTTGAGGGTGCATACATGAGGATCAGTGGTCGGCACAACATCGTGGGCTGAAGGGCCTGTTCTGTGCTGTACTGTTCTATGTTCTATGTTCTACTCTCTGAGTAGAGAACCTACATCTGACATCTGTCCTATATCTATTACCCTTCAGTTTAAAGCTATGTCCCCTTGTGCTAGCCATTACTATCTGAGGAAAAATGCTGTTACTGCCAATGCTATCTAAGCCTCTGATCATCTTGTATGCCTATATTAAGCCACCTCTTAACCTCCTCTCTCACAAAAACATCCTCAAGTCCCTCAGCCTTTCCTCATAAGACCTTCCCTCCATACCAGGCAACATCTTGGTAAATCTCCTCTGCACCCTTTCCAAAGCTTTCATGTCTTTCCTATAATGCAATGACCAGAACTGTACGCAATATTCCAAGTGCAGCCGCACCAGAGTTTTGTACAGCTACAACATGACGTCATGGCTCCAAAACTCAATCCCTTTATCAATAAAAGCTAACAAACTGTCTGTTATCTCAGGTTACCTTAACTATTTAAATTTGTGCCCACTTGTCCTACTCCTATGATTTAATTTAAGGTCATTGTCAAATTAATTTAGTGCAGTGATTTTTCTCTCTCACAAATTTGGACTGAGATTTTCAAATACACTTATATGTTGGATGGGACCTTTTAAGCCAATGGATTTTTGAACTATGAGAATTTGAACCAGGGCCTCAGATGTGAAATTTCGGTTATCTAACCCATTGGGCATCTTATCCAATCACATTTAGATGAAGGAACCAAATGTACGTTCGATAAATTTGCTGATGATACAACAATAGGAAGGAAAGTAAGTGAAGAGTATATAAGGAATCTGAAAACAGACAAGGATAGGTAAATGCATGCACAGAGAAATGGCAGATGGAGTATGCTGTTGGAAAATATGAACTTTAGCAGGAAACATAGAAAAGCAGTAAGTTACTTAAATGGAGAAAGATTGCATGAGGTACAAAGGGTCTCAAAGAAACATTTGCAAGTGCAGCAAGTGATGAGGAAGATACATGGAATGCTGTCATTGAAGGGAAATAAATAAAGGGAAATAAAATGTTTTAAAATGTTGTTTTGCTACAATTGTGTCAGATGTTAGTGAGACCACATGTAAAGTATTACTTCAAAATGCCTGAAATTAAAGCTTCATTAATTATCAGGACTATCACACAAAAAAAAAGAAACTTGGAAAAGGAATACCAATTTACACAGCATGAGAAGGATATGCTGACTGGTCAGACCATGTTTGTAAAGAGATGGCAGCTAACTGTTCCTGCTGGAATACTTTGGATTTGGGTTTATCAGGGTGCTGCAATGAAGAATGCAGTAGGGATTCGCAGTCTCTAAGGCACATTCCTCAAAGAAAAAGGAGCAATATATGAATAAATTCCTTTAGGCCACAAAGAATAGAGTCCTGTGTGTTGATTTATGTAATCTCTAGCAAACACAAGTTAATCATATTGTGAGCCTAACTGATAATCTGAAATGGTTTCCATTGTAATTCTTAGTGCAGTTAGATTATTTAGTAAAGATTGTCTAACAGTAGAATGTTGGATGTGGTGTTCTGAGGTTTGCAACCATTGTTAGCGGAGAGCAGCTCATACATTTTCCATAGCAAACGGTCAAAAGGATATATTATTTGATATAACCTACTAGTCATTGGGTTGAACAGTCATCACACCAGTACCACAACCACCAAATCACAGCAAACCTCAGAGGATCATGTCCAGCCCCCTATAGATGTGATTCCTTTAATGGACTATACTTCACGGACACTGTCAATCCCTGCTGCATTCCCCATGGCACCATCCTGGCCAATCATAATCTACCAGCCTGAGTTGAGTTTTGTCAGCTATCTAAGATTGAGAGTTAACAGTTCCTGCTGCATCTCCATGCCAATCATAATCCAACGAATCATCAGCCTCTCTCAGGGTACTTACATGGGTGTTGCTTTTCCAGGTTGTGTGTGTCCTAATGAATGCAAGTCAAGAAACTTTGACCTTGCACCTCATTTGAACAATATCTACATTCTGTATTTTGTACAGTTTGGCCTGCTTGTTTTGGAAAGGACACAAATTGCATTAGAAGCAGTTTGGAAGAGGTTCACTTGACTGATATCAGGGATGAGGTATTACCACATGAGGAAAGGTCATGCAGGTTGAGCTTATATCCATTGGCATTTTGGAGAATGGGAGATAATCTTCTTGAAATGCATAAGATCCTTGGGGGACAGGGAGGTAGGGGACTTGACTCCCCTTGAGTGGATGCTAAAAAGATGTTTCCGTTTCTGGGAGAGTCTAGAACTAGGCAATACAGTTTTAAAAATAAAGTATGTCCCTATGGAGATGAAGCAAAAAAAATTCTCTGAGAAGTTTCTTCCCCAGAGAGTGTAGAGGTTTTTCATTGAATATTTTTAAGGCCAAGATAGATTCTTGACAAGCAAATCAAAGGATAATCAGGACAGATCAGAAGTGGAAGTTAAGGCCACAGTTAGATTTATCATGATTTTATCCAATGGTGGAGCAAGTTTGAAGGGTGAAATAGCTTAGCTTTGATCCCAATTTACACGTCTAATTGAAAACTGAATGATCTCTTTGTTCTATTTATCAGGTTAATCATCTTGATGGAACTATTGGGTACAATGGATCTCAGTTTTCTACTGTGCATACTGCCTGCCCCAAAGAAATGGCCAATGCAGTTATTTTCATACATTTGACTGGTCCCCAGTCATATCCACTGTTGAGATTAGGTGTTCCAGTTTATTTCACATGAGCTGAAACCAAAACCCTCCAGTAGGCCTTCCCATCTGTACCAGATGTGCTCCAAACACTGAGATCTTTGTGTATGTTGTGTGGGAGAACTTTGAAAGCAGGGTCCTATGGAGCAGAACTGTTAATGAGTTCTTGTGTTTTTTGATGAATCTTAAACACATTGGGAAATTCATGAATCCTATATCCACAACAACATTTAGTATACTGAATTTCTTTCATATCTTGAAGTTTATTTTACTTTTGATTAAACTGTATATTTTCTGAGTAAATAGAAAAAAATCATGTAGCAGAGCTAGTGAGATGTCAGAAAAATGTAGTGAAATGTTCTTACTTGAGTTGTGCTTAAACAGGAACAGCAATTATCCCATTAACCCATCAGCTTTCAATTAGATCAGGAGTAATTTGCACCTCTACATTATTCTCATGCCTTTGTTTCATTTACTTACCACACTAACCTAATAAAGACAAGGATTTTAAGAATTTCAGTTGAGTCATTGCTTAGTCTTTTGTGCGAGTGTGTTCCAGATCTTCGCTGTCCTTATATGATAAAGTGCTTCCTGCTTTCATTCCTAAATGGCCTAAATCTAACTTTAAAGTTATGCCCCGGTTTCCCTCACTCTTGAAATTTATAACATTGTTTTTAAAAGTTCCACAGGTGCTGCCAGACCTGCTGAGCTTCTCCAGAATTTTCTGATTTATTTAGTAATTTTTAATGACTGATTTGAGGAGACCATATTGAGGATGTAGCTTTGATATTGGTCAGTTGATGACAATGAATAATTTTAAGAATGCCGTATTGAAAGGTAACTCTACACAACAGGAGAGCAGATGATTTTTTTTTGCCACTTGTGTCTGAACTTCCTGTTCTACTCGTGACATATAATGCTGTCAACGATAAAAGATATCATGCAAAGACAGACACCATCCCCCACCCTCCTCTCTGACCTATCACCCCCATCCCCACTCCCATTCACCGATTGTACTCTATGCTACTTTCTCCCCACCCCCACCTCTCTCTCATTTAACTCTCCACTCTGCAGGCACTCTCCACTCTGTTCCTGATGAAGGGCTTTTGCCCGAAACGTCAATTTTCCTGCTCCTCGGATGCTGCTGACCTGCTGTGTTTTTCCAGCACCACTCTAATCTAGACTCTGGTTTCCAGCATCTGCAGTCCTTGTTTTTACCTAGTCTCTAGATAATAGCAAGACAATCACCAATCACTTAAGTTCAGGCTAAATCAAGCCATTGACAAAATAATTCACTAAATCCCTATTTATGGATTACACAGGTTTGATAAAGAGTTGAGTGTGTGTTGCTGGAAAAGCACAGCAGATCAGGCAGCATCCGAGGAGCAGGAGAATCGATCTGCATGGTACCTTTTTATGTTTGTATGTAAAGGCACTCAAATCCCTATAAGCACCAACATTAAATCATTTCTCACTTCTGGTATTTACTATTTTGTGTTATCATTCCTGATGAAGGGCTCCTGCCGGAAACATCGGTTTTCCTGCTGTGCTCTTCCAGCAAAACACACTCAACTCTGATCTTCAGCATCTGCAGACCTCACTGTCTACAGGTTTGATAAAGTTGATCACTTATAATTCTTGGTAATTTATTAACTTTAAATTGCTTTAGTTATATGTGAGTATACACAAATCCAATATGTGGTAACACAGTTTATACCTTATGGAAGGTTATTGTGAAATTGTTTGTTCAAAGAATGTGCCAGATAATTTGAAACTTAAGATCATAAGGTGACATTATGGGCAATGTAGCATGGCTAATCCATCTAAACTGCACATCTTTGGACTGTGGGAGGAAAACCACCCCATGGTGAGAATGCACAAACTCCACACAGACAATTGCCTACGGCTGGAATCAAACTCAAGTCCCTGCCACTGTGAGGCAGCAGTACTGACTACTGTGCCACTCCTAGTTGATGTGAATTTTTATGCTACTTCACTTTTTACACGGCTGTAGAAGACTATTATTGCAACCAGTTGCTATGGTCAACATTCTAATAGCAGTCCTTTTCTAAAGACCTGTTTACTATCGCTGCCATGCACAGCACTTGAAAAGCCAAGTGGGACAATGGGAATTCATCAAATATTCAAATACTGAAAAATGTAAATAAGATTAGATTACTTACAGTGTGGAAACAGGCCCTTTGGCTCTACAAGTCCACACCGACCTGCCAAAGCACAACCCACCCAAACCCATTCCCCTACATTTTACCCCTTCACCTAACACTATGGGCACTTTAGCATGGCCAATTCACCTAACCTGCACATTTTTGGACTGTGGGAGGAAACTGGAGCACCCAGAGGAAATCCACGCAGACACTGGGAGAATGTGCAAACTACACACAGTCAGTCACCTGAGGCGGGAATTGAACCTGGGTCTCTGGCGCTGTGAGGCAGCAGTGCTAACCACTGTGCCACCCAAGTAGCATTTATAACTGGTTCACCATTATTTCCCAAAAAGGGGTAAAATACTATGTGCAAACATCCAATAAAAACGGTTTATACCCAGTCTTCTCCTCGAGGATTAAGTTATGGGCACTTAATGCATTTGAAAATGCAATAGCAAAGTGCATGCAGCAGGCCAAATTAGCTTGATTTCTTTTTACTGTTAAGAGGAGAGCTCCAAAGAACACTCTTGATTAAAAACACAAAACCCAGATGTTCAAATGGATTCCAAATTGCTTTCACAACTCAGTCACAATTAAGACTACTGAAATTACCTACTGCTCTTGCTATAGGAGGGAGTACAACAAAAGTTTGCAGACTGATTTCTGGGATGGTGGGACTGACATAAGAGAAGTTGAATTGGTTAGGATTGTATTCACTGGAATTTAGAAGAACTGGAGGTAGGGGGTGGGACGTGCACGTGGAGAGACATCTCATACAAACTTATTAGATCCTAACAGGACTAGCCAGGATCGATACAGGATGGATGTTCTTGATAGCAAAGGAGTCCACAGCTCACTGCCTAAGGATACAGGGTAAACCATTTAGAACTGAGATGAGATGAGGAGGGACAGAAACAAATTATTCTTTGTTCTGAGATTGTGGAGAAATTCACTACCATAGAAAGCAGTCAAAGCCAAAACACGAGATTCCAACAAGAAGTTGGGGCACTTGTGGCCAAGGCATCAAAAGGTTCTCGGGGAAAAACATTTGAGTTTGATGATCAGACATGATCATAATGAATTGTGAAGCAGGCATGAAGGGCTAAATGGTCTCCTACTGCTCCTATTTCCTATGTTTCTACATTAATACTTTACTGTTAGTTGCTGAATTTTGGCAGACATAATCCTGAAGAAAGGTATCAAGTGATTTGCAGTAGAGTTTAAAAATTTTCCTCACTCAAATTCTGATACTGTTATGCAAAGCAAATCTTAAGTCTGGCAAGTTTGTTTGACGTGACCTAACAGAAAGAAGAGGACTCAAAAGCAGATTTGTGGAGAAGTGGGCAAAAATGGGATATGTTTAGTGTAATTACCATAATCAGAAGAAAGGTATATTCACTTCTTTAAGAGACAACAGCAGAGGGACTAATAAAATTGGAACTGAAACATGTGCCAATGAAGAGCTCCAAGTGAAGGGAGACAAAATAAATAAAAACCAAGGCAAGGTAATAATTTGCAAGCCTGAGCAGGAATACATATTGTGCAAGAATAAAAGTCTATTTCATAGTGAAGTATAAAAACAGAATTGCAAAGTTCTTTGTTCCAATGTTGGAGTTAAACAGCACCTCCATGAGATAAATTAAGGGTTCCAAAGCAATGTGGAATCTAAGAAGAAATCTTCTGAATTATGGCTGGAACAGCAAGGCTCTTTGACTTTGATTTTAAAATTAAGATAGTGGTACGTTAGGGCCAGAAACAAATTATTCTTTGTTCTGAGATTGTGGAGAAACAAACTGTATTTTGATCCCTGATGTATTAAAAGGAGTTTCCATTTTTTGCAGTGAATTATGATAGTATAAAGTAACCCAGCAAACTTTACAGCTTCACGGGATTATCTGTATTAAAGTGTGAAGAATGTGTCTCATAACAATCAACATGTACTTTGTATTTAGCAGTGACACTGTCTGGTTTCTAAAAAGTGCCAGACTTTCTCATCCAATAAGCATCTACAAAAGTATGATACTTTGCTTCATTCACCAAAACAGCTTTGGTGCCAAAAACCAATTAACATAATGACAAACAGAATAACAATCAAAATGTGATTAGACAAGAGAGCTACATGACAAAAAATGTTTAATTAAAGGAAGGCCCTCTTTGTTTTATTAAAATTACATTTATGACATGAAAACAGACTGGCTGAGTTGTGAAATCTAGCTAAATGCTATCAGAGGCAGTTTATAGAAGGTGCATCATTGAAGCAATGCAGGATCAAAGGAGCAGCATATTTCATGAGGATGTGGGAACACAAGCCACAATTAGAAAGACAGTTTTGGAGCTCGGTGCCTTCTCATTGGTTATTCCAGGACTGGACACAAAAGGCTTTGCCAGTCATACTAGTTTTAATGTGGAATTCTCATTGGTTCAACAAAAAATTGAGTAATAAACATAATGTTTATTCTTTGAGCAGTAATGTCTACCATTCACTTCAATAACACATGTATTGAAGAAAAACAGTCACAATGACAGTTCACTGATTCGTGTGAGGAGAGAACTGTTTTATAAATGCGAAGCTTATAGAACAGGTCACATGGTCTTCTTCATTCTTCCACCTTATCCTAAATTAAAGAGGCAGTCTCAAAACATAACAATCTTATTAATTTTGTATTTAAGCACAGTGTTCTCATCTGATGAATTAATGAACTCCTGCTGTACTCATTGTAAGAAAACTATGTCCTTCCTTCAGTAAGGAGACAAAACTACACAACAGTTCAGGTATGGTCTTATCAATTGCAACAATGTGTCCTCTCCATTGCAATAAAGGCCAATATACCATTTGGCTTTCTAATTGCTTTCTGTACCTGCATGGTACCTTTTTACCTTCGTATGTAAAGGCACCCAAATCCCTATAAGCACCAACATTCAATAATTTCTCACATCTGATATTTACTATTTTGTGTTATCATAAAAAAATTAAAATAAATTGCTCATCTCCAATAAATTCCTTTTGATTCTATTCATGCTACCCTACAATTGGAGTTGATATACAAAGCATAAGGGTTCAGTTGATATTACTCTTTGTTTCAAGACAATTTTGTGAATTTAGTTTCGCTCAAGAAACCTGAGGCTAAAAATCTCAAAGCAGGACTAAGAGAGAAGTGCCCCCTTTTGTCTGTTAAACCAAGGGCCAGTCTGTTCTATAGGTTGAACATAAACAATTCCATGCAAGTACTTTGATGACAAGTAGGGGATTTTCCCCTGGTGTCTTGATCAATGTTCATCTGTTATTCAGCAAAATTGTGAAGAAGATTATTTGGTAATGATGACATTGCTGCTTGTAGAGTTTGTTGTTTCCAAATTGGATGTGAATTTCCCTACGTTACAATACTGCAAGGCTTCATGAATAAGCTTCAGTAAAGTCATCAGTGAAAATCTTGGCGTTGTGAGCTCTGAGACAGCTCTGCCTTAGTCTCAACTCAGAGACTCTGAACGAGTGCCAACAGCTGTATGGTCCCTCTTGCTTCTCATAGTATTTGTTATTAGTAGGTGTAGCAGATGACCCAAAGCTGGGTGAGATAGTATACTGTGAGGAGGATGCAGAGAAGCTTCATTGTGAATTGGACAAGTCACATAAGTGGGCAAATACATGGCAGATGCAGTTTAAAAAGCAGATTATCATCTGAATGGTGACAGCTAGGGAAGTGGGCGGAGCAATGAGATCTGGGTGTCCCTTGTGCCCTAGTTGCTGGAAATAAGTCTACAAATACAGCAAGTGATGAAGAAGGCAAATGCTATGCTGGCCTTCATAGTGAGAGGATTCAAGTAGTGGAGCAGGAATGTCTTGCTGCAATTATACCAGACCTCAGAAAGACCACATCTCAAGTGCATGAAGTTTTGATCTCCTTTTGTGAGGAAGGATGTTCTGCTTATTGTGGGAGTGCAAAGAACATTTACTAGAGTGATTCTTGTGGGACTGATGTTTAGAGAGACTGGAGTGTAGAATTATATTCACAAGAGTTCAGAAGATTGAGGGAGGATCTCAGAAACCTGTAAGATTTGAACAGAACTAGACAGGGTGGATGCAGGAAGGATGTTCCCAAAGGCAGGACAGTCCAGAAACAGGGATCACAGTCTAAGGATATGGGGTAAACCATTTAGGACTCAGGGAAGGGTAAATTTCTTCACCCAGAGAGTGGTGATCTAGTGGAATTTGCTGCCACAGAAAGCAATCAAGGCCAAAGCATTGTATGATTTCAAGAAGGGGTTAGATATAGCACATGCGGGCTAACGCTACCAAAGGATATGGGAGAAACCAGGAACAGTGAACTGTGTTGGATGATCAGCCATTTTAAAAAATTCTCTTGTGGGACAGGGGCTTTGCTGACTGGGCCAGCATTTATTTCTTATCCCTCGTTGCTTCTGAGAAGATGGTGATGAGTTGCCTTCTTGAAAGACTTTATCCACAATGCCATTAATGAGGGAATTCCAGGATTTTGACCTTGCCAAAGTGAAGGAACAGCAATATATTTCCAAGTCAGGATGGCGAATGGCATGGAGGGGAACTTGAAGATAGTGCCATTTCCATCTATTTGTTGCTCTTGTCCTTCCAGATGGAAGTGATTGTGGGTTTGGAAGGTGCTATCTGAAGTGAATTTCTGCATCTTATAGATAGTGCATACAGCTGCTATTGAGCATCAACGGTGGAGGGAGTGGATGATTATGGATATGGTGCTAATCAAGTGGGCTGCTTTGTCCTGGATGGTGTCAGGCTTCTTGACTGTTGTTGGTGTTGTGCCAATCTGGGCATATGTGGAGCATCCTGTCACACTCCTGGCTTGTATTTTGTAGATGATGGTCATATTCTTGGTAGACCAATTCAAAGAGCTGAATGGCCAGCTCTTACTCCTATATTCCCTTTTTTAATGTCTATGTTCCTATTCGATTGAGGCCTGAATGTTCTCCTGGAATGTCCAGTGGAGAGATAAATGCTTTTTAGTTAAAAGTGCTGTACATTAAACAGCGGTATTCCTTCCCTCCTCTCATAAGTTAATGCCCTATTACCCAACCACAGGTAGCTCAATCACTCTCCTAACCATTTGCCCCTTCCCCTCTCTGTTACAGGTCTCTCAAACCCTGTCCATCACAAATCCCTCACTAGTAACTTCACCAACCCCCATCCCTCCCTATTCCTACAGGCCCTACCCCTTCTTGGCAAGCTCCAAGCACCACAATGAGGTCACTATGGGAACCGTTTATGCTTTGGAGGTACTCCATTGGCTGTAAAGCTTTGGCATGTTTTGAAGTCATGAACAGGGCTATGTGAATGCAACATTTTCTCATTTTTCTTTCCTTTCATTTTCCATCCACTCTCTTTTAAAATTTCTTTATTACTGTGCTGAGGTACATTAATGCCACATTATTCATTTTTGACCTTGTTTGGAATAGTTATGCAATATTCAAAACTTCTATTTACAAGCCTTCAATAAAAAAAACAGCAAATTATAGTACACAGATTCAAACTGCCCAATGTTTAACAGTTCCTGAAAGTTTTCTGGCTTTGGCATGTTTGCCTGCTCTAGGGGTTTTTGACGAAGATTAGATGCTCCTACTAATCTTGATTGTTTTGGAAGGGAACCAGAAGCATTAAGACAAGATAATTCAGTCCTTTGCAGTGTTCAGTAAACTACGACACTTCTGCTTTTGGGCTGTTCCCAGTACATGTTCAGCTAATGTCTAAAACATATTTTTGTGTACCATCAATTCATATTTTTTATTTGGATATCTTTTTAGTGAAACATTGCAAATCCATTCAGTGAAAAACATTGTCCAGTTGCCAAACATTAACACTAATCTTTCTCATTCAATGTAGTGTGTGGGTAGAGGATTCACTTTGCCTTGTATCTGAATCTGAATCCATTCAAAGTCCTTTGAAATTCCAAATGTGTTCCATGCTCTGCTGTAGATCAGATCTTTGAGATCCTTATTCAGTATGTTGAGATTTTCCAATGCTATTAAAACAAATGTAATTGACAATTCCTTGGTGTAGGTGAATCATTTAATAGTAAACTTCCAGACAGAGCTAATCAAACTACAAAATGAATTTAACACAGACATCAATATTTTGAAAATCATACTCAGCTTTATTTTTGTAATATTTAAAATGTGTGATATTTCATGAACTTTATGAATTCTTCATGGATTTTCATTTAATGTAATGAGGAAGAAAAGCTATTCCATTCTTGTCAACTAAAACAAAGCTGGGATTAGAGCACTCAGTTGGCGAGCTTGCACAGAATAACATAGTTATGAGAAGCAGAATTTGGCACTCTGCATAATCAAACTTGCAACGTCACTATGTTTACCTTCCCTGGAGTAACATATTTTTCATGGTATTGTAATAGCATACAAAAATTCAATTCTCAGTCGGATGCCTATAATCAATACTGGCTGAATGCAGGATACTTTGTTATAATTTTGTTATTAGTTCTTATCAGAGTAGGACTTTACTCTGATTGAGCCGAATGCTACCAATGTCTCTTGTCAGCTAACATTCTTTCTGGGTAAACTGACAAACAGACTGTCTCTCGGTGACAGCGTGTTTATCCATTTATCTGATTGGTTGGCATCAAAGCAATATTAGACAGGTATTATAGAAATGATCATGTTTTCCTTAATGGGCTAATGGAACATATACTATCCCATTGTATCATCTAGAACTTTGCAATGTAACAATGTCACAGAATCATAAATGGTTATAATTAATGGATCGAGGTTATTCACTCCTATTCAGTCTGTGCTGGCTTGATAAAAATGCAATTCTTCTTGCCCCACTCCTCCACCTTCACCCTGAAGCCCTGCATGTTTTCCCATGTATTAAGTTTATTTAGCATCAGATCCCCATATCTCAACCTAATGCATGGAAAGGAAAATTAATTGTAGTTTGAAATTAAACTTTACATGACAGCTAAACACCACACCTGGACCGTCCCTCTCCATCTTCTAAACAGTCCCTGCTTAAATCAATTCACTAAACCTCCAGAGGAACAAAATGCTCACTTTGTGATTTAACTAGACACAGCTAATCATTCAGGTTCTAGCCCAGAAAGTCCATGCAGAATGTCGCATGTATTTCTCCCTTGTGACCTTAAAAAAAACTTATCAAGCAACCTCAGATTTTTATTGGTTGCTTCTAAAATTGACTAATTCACTTTTGAAGGAATGAATACATTTAGCAAAAGAAATTCTATTCAGCTTTTCCCGAATTATGTTTATTAAATATTGATAGGCTTCGATTAACTTCCTGCTGTAAAGGAAGCAGAAGAAACTCTGTTCAAATGGAGTGCCTCTTATGAATAATTGTTTTTCTGAGGTTCCATTGGAAAAGCACTGATGGAAGTTCAAGTTAGTGTATCTGAATTATGAGCAGTCATACTGGTGACTGTTTACAAACAGAAATCTTTTTCTCTGAACTGAGTGACTAGTGGGGGCTTGCAATGTAGAGACCAGCATGTGTATATAAACACTGAGCTGATATTTGGACTCTGTCACTGATATGTGTTTACCAAAAATGATTATTTGAAGAGGAGGATAGCCAGGATGTCTGGTAGTGTTTACAAATATAAAGATCACATACGCTCACAAATGCAAATGTAAATAAAATTAATGTATTTGGTAATTATATCACAGAAAAACTGCTTTGGCCAACATTTTCTGAGTTACACTGTCATAAATATTTGCTGAAGACATTGGTTTTAATTATTGGACTATAATGCGGGGTTCTGTCACACCAAAGAAACAAGAAAAGTCACCCCTTGGGAGTTTCCAACTGGGAGATGGTGGTGGGGGTGGAGATGGGGGGAGGCGATGGGTTTATTAGAAAAGAGAAGAGGCTGCCTATAACTGGCAGTATTGAAATACTATTCCCTGATCTTCCACTTTGACTAGTTACAAATTAGTTATATCTAGTAAGATCAGGCGTATGTTTTTCTGAGTCCTAATTGGAGCTGCAGAGACAGGAACTCTTGATCTTGATTAGCCCCACCCTTCTTTATGTTGATGGCTTGTCAGGGCTGAGATTCTGTCCAAGAAAGTCCAAACAGGAAATCAATTCAATGCAGGGATCTGGAGTATTTGAGTCTCAGCTGGGTTAACAGCTACTTTCCTACAATAACCTTGTGGGTTCTGAGGACAAGTTATTGTTCCTCTGCTGAGCAAACTGACATCAGCCAATCAAAGGTGGAGGTGGGGTAATCAATTTAAATTTCTCAACTCTTTTCTGTCAGCCACTAGTTTGATTGGTATGGGAAATGAGATTTGTCATCACATGATATGCACTTGAAGTTACTTTGGTTTTAATCTTTACATGTCTGTTGTAAATTTTAAATATCCCTGTGTTAAGATCTTTGGTGAGGTAGGTGGGTTCCTGAAGCCTGTGTGGAACTTGTCAGGTCAAATTGTTTATTGGTGAAGCATGTTTTGGAGTTAGAAACCGTTTAACAAATATATTTAAAAGGTATTGCTAACTTCAAAGTCATGATTCAATACTGTGTGATAACTTAAGTATGTTTATTGCTGTGACTAATTTTAGACCCCAGCCATTAAAAACTAAGGGACCATTAAAATGATCAATATTGTGTAAGTGCTCAGATGCATTTGAATCCTTATTTCATTTGAAAAATAGCTATTCCATATTCAATAATATTGAAAATTAGATACTAATATATAATCTGGATCCTATTTTTACCTTTGTCAAGTCTAGACATCCATTGAATCTTTGAAAATCTGAAGAATTTCTGGATTTGTTTGATAGTCTATCTATTGAGCCTTTGAAAAAAAACTAACCAGATGGCCAAACATCTGTTTAGTCAACTTCAGAAGTTTTATTGTATTAAATTTTGCATGATGTATTTCTATAGCTGTGCAAATAAATCTCATTATAAATGCTGGACTGTAATTACATGACTATTGAGGGAATTGTGAGTTTTGTTTGATTGATTGTTCACAGCGTCACAAAGGTTACAGCATTTCTCTTATCGTATCTGTGCTGGCTCTCCAGTGGAGCAATTTACCCAGTTTTCATCCTTCTTCCCATAGTTGTACAGGTTCTTCGTTTTCAGATAATAATCCAAGTTCCTCTTGACTGTCTCATGTAAGCCCACATTGCCCACACTCTCAGGCAGTGCATTCCAAACCTCCAAATACTTGCTGCATGAAGAAGACTCCTCCTTGTATCTCAATTACTTATTTGCCAGTTGTCTTATAGCTGTGTCGTATTGCTCTCAATCCTTCCCCCAATGGAAACAATTTTTCCCTATCTTCTCTGTCCAGCCTTTCCATGATAATGAATATTTCTATCACATTCCATGTCAATGTTCTCTTCTCCAAGCAAAACAGTATCACCGTCTCCAATTTATCTACATAACTACTTTCATATCTGTGGAGCAATTTTTATGATTTTTTTTACACACTCTAATATGTTCACATCTTTCTTAAAGTGTGGTGACAAGAAATGAACAAGTATTTTGTGTTCTAAAAAAGTTCAGTGACCATTTAACAGCATTACATTACTTCAAAACTACTTTTGAATAGTTGTTTATTTTAATAGATTTTTAAGTCCTTATGTGGAATAAGTTTCTATTTCATGTAGAATTTGAATGTCAATCGTTGATTGATAGATTGGTGAGTTGCTAAAGAAAGCATTTTTTTTAAGCAGAATCAGAGTCATAGAGCTGTCTAGCACAGGAAAAAACATTTGGTCCAATTCAACCATGTCCTATGATATCCTAAATTAATCTAGCATTTGCCAGCATTTGGCCCATATCCCTCTAAATCCTTCCTATTCGTAGACTCATCCAGATGCCTTTTAAATATTGTAATTGTACCAGCCTCCAACACTTCCTGTGGCAACTCATTCCATATATGCGCCACCCTCTACATGAAAAACTTGCACCTTAGGTCCATTTTAAATCTTTCCCCTCTCACGCTAAATCAATGCCCTCTAGTTTTGGACTCCCCCAGCCAGGGAAAAAGATATTATCTATTTATCCTATCCATGCCCCTCATGATTTTATAAACCTCTAAAAGGTCACTCCTCAGCCTCAGAATAGATGGTTGTTCATTTTAGTTGCTGTATAAGCATTTAAAAGATTTTGCCGTGTTATGGGATTTCTGATTTCTGTTCATAGTGGATAATAGTTAAGTGGATATGGAGGATATATGGGAGTGGGAGTGGGAGAGGTCACAGGAAACACAAGGGATTATGAAGGGGAATTGAGGACATAAGGAGAAATGGAGGAGAGAGAGGCTGCATTGGCACATGGATGAGACATGACCATGGGTCAATGGTGAGGGATAGGGGTCGAACAATTATGAATCGAACTGTGCTGATGTCCCAGCAAATGGATACAAGACTTTTACCCTGTAGCCCTGGCATCCACCCACCTTGCATGTCCTTGATTCCAGACTGCCCCTGATTCCCTGGCAGGAAACTAACCCGTGGGCATTATACCACGGGTTAGTTGGGATCGTGATTTCGGGACATGGATTAGCTCACAATTCCTGACTCGAGCATCAAACTATGGCCCCTTGATTCTCGGGTGGAATCTCACTGAAGTTACAATGAGCAATAATTGGGAGAATAGTGAATTTCAGTTCCATTGTCTGATGCTAAGTGAGCTTTATCTTGAGTCAATTTACTGTCTCATCCAAAAACCAGTGCCTCTGCCAATGCAGCACTCTCTCGGTATAGATGGTCATGTTCATACCCTTGAGTGGACTTTGAACCAAGAATGTTCTGACTTAGACCTGAATGGGCTATCAATTGATCCATGTCCCAGTGTTGAAGTAATTCTTCCGTTTTAAAAATCTAGACAGGATTACGCAGAAATGGCAACAGTGAACCAATTGAAACAGCTTAAAAAGTTTGAATTGTTGTTTGTCCTTAAACCAACAACCTGTGCATCTATCTTATTATCATATCTTTTCAACCACTTTCCACAGTCACATTTCTATCTATTCTTGAATGTTAATAAGTCAGGAATTTACGCTGTTTTAGCAACTTCACTGCTATAATTTTGCTCAAATTGGGTGGAAAACCTTTTCAGTAGGTTATTTTTTTAAAAAATTAGGTTTGATTGCTAGAATATCCTGGGTTGTCACAGTGCTTTGGAGGTTTTTGATTTGAATTTACTTGCCCTTTTGTTTTATTTGTCTCACCAAAACACTTCACCAGCTTGGAAACAGCTTTGAACCAAGCACTGAAGTTTGGGTTAGGAGCTGCATAGAAGCTGAGGACTGGATGCACAGGGCTGTCAGAAATCAGAGATATTTCTAAGTTGGAGTTACTAAACAAGAATGCAGTGATGTTACTGCTTGAGCTGTGGTGTTTATAATCATGAGGTGCTTAAGGAGGGTTGGAGGATCACTTAGCCAGATGCTGGTGGAAGGACCCAAAGAAATCTTCTATCTCATGTAATACTTGGTCCCTGAGGAGAATAAAAGTGAAATACTGAAATCTGTGGAACAGCTTGGTCACAGGAATGAATGAACGCTCAAGATCCTGTGAAGTATCAGCGAAACTGTTATGTAGAACAGGAAGTGATCTGTTGAATCTTTTGGTTAGAAAGACAAGTGTAAGAACTGTAGTTTTAATTGAGTAGTACTTGCTTTGCTTAATTCTTGAACATTGAAAGTTTTTGTTTAAATCATGAAATCTTGAGTTGTGAGTCTTTCAGTTAAGAACTGGGTGGCCAAATTTCATTCTGAATGGTCTTCACTTAGATCATAGCAATAATGATGTCCATTTTTGCTGTTCATTCAAAAAAGGAGAATGCATCAGTGAGAGATATTTCAAAGCCAGCTCCTGGTAATATTATGAACTGAAAGAGCCTGAAACAGGCATCTTCCTTTGCCTGTTGCAAACAATTTCGAAGTAATCTTTCATAATATTTTAATGACAGTTGCGATTACTGTATAATTACATTAAAAAATTAATTTGTTACATTGGGTAAGAACATCAAAGTCAAACAAGTTCTGGATTTACAGTGAATTCTCTCACTTTACACGAACAGTTCAAAACCAAAACTTTGTGAAGTGGGGTGTTCTAATATGGGGAATGTAACCACTATTCCATTCTATGCCACTATACGATACTTTCAAGGGTGATACAGCATGGTTAGATGCTCCATTTAAGCTGTAAAATACCTCTGCCCTTTGCCTCAAAACAGCACTCCTCTTGGGTGATACCTTCCATCCCATTTCCTACACTGGCCAATTTGTAGTCCCTCTGAGTTGGACTGCCAATTTATGTTAGAATCGTTTTGTAAAAAAACCTGAGGTAGGCTTCAAATTATGGGAAATACGTTCTTATTTGAAAGAGGCAAAGAAATTTAGGACAATTTTTGATGAAGGAAATGATCAGCACATGGAAAATTTCAAAATCAGTTTTGAAACATATACTGTTTCCTTTACTTGGACATCAAAATGATTTCCTTTGTAATCTATTCTACTGTCTTTTTTTTTACGTGTTAACGGGGTGTCGGTATTGGTGGTTAGGCCAACATGTATTATCTTTCCCATTGAAAAGGTGGTGGGTGACTTGCATGCTACAATGAACTTGCAGCAACAAGCAAGTCAGTTTTTTCTCATATTGTGTAGATTGTGAAATTATTTAATTATTGCTGCATCTCCTGTTGTGCAGGTATGCTCACAGCACTGTTAAGGAGAGAATTCCTGGATTTTGACTCAATGATAGCGAGGGAATGATATAGTTTGCAATCAGAATGATGTGAAGTTTGGTGGGAAATTGTAGTTTGTGATTTTCACATGTATCTGCTGCCCTTGTCCTTCTTGGTGGTAGGAGTAATGGGTTTGAAAGGTTGTGTCACATCAACCTTGGTGAGTTACAGTGTATCTTGTAAACGGTGCATACTGCTGCTGCGGGTCTTTCATAGTGCAGGTGTGATTATTGGATGGGATGTCAATCATATGTGGCCTGCTTTGTCCTGTGTTGAGCTTCTGGAGTGTTGGTGGAGTGAGGGATATTCCACCACCCTCCCTCCTCTCTTGTGCCTGGTGGATTGGATTTTGATGAGACAGGAAGTGGTTTACCTGCATGCTACAATGAACGTACAGCAACAAACAAGTCAGTTTTTTTCTCATATTACGTAAACTATGGAATTATCTCTTAGTGCTAAAGATTTTTCCCACTAGATAATACTGAGTCTTAGCATTTGTCCAAATTTCTGACTGAATGACCTTTAAAGTAAGAGCTGGATAGTGTTAAAATGAATCTTGAAGTTTGTTGTGTTTGCATTATAGAAACGTTAAGAAGTGTGATCATTAGTTTGAATTAGACATTGTCAGTCAATCTAACTTCATTATAATTGATTTTTCTTGACTCACAAAGTCAAAATCATTTTCTGACTATGGCACATAAATGTTGAAAAGGAAAGAAAATTGACTTCAACCACATAATTTTTAAAAAACGGATTGCTGATTTTTACCTTTAGTGCAGCCAAGTTTGTGCTGTGCAATAACTTCCACGTCGGGTTTGCATAATAATTTATAACTGAATGACAAATTGCTATTTTTCTCACGAAGTCCATTCTGCTTTCTATTCTATATTCTACAAAGAGAACAAAGAAAATGACAGCACAGGAACAGGCCA
The DNA here is from genome assembly GCF_047496795.1 of Chiloscyllium punctatum. Lineage (NCBI taxonomy): Eukaryota > Metazoa > Chordata > Chondrichthyes > Orectolobiformes > Hemiscylliidae > Chiloscyllium > Chiloscyllium punctatum. The sequence continues at coordinate 95,721,014 of NC_092739.1, read as the reverse complement.
TTCGGCCCTCCAAGCCTGCGCTGATCCAGATCCTCTATCTAAACCTGTCGCCTATTTTCTAAGGATCTGTATCCCTTTGCTCCCTGCCCATTCATCGTCCATCTAGATACATCTTAAATGACGCTATTGTTCCTGACCCTACCATCTCCGCTGGCAACACGTTCCAGGGACCGCCACCCTCTACATGAAGAATTTTCCACGCATATCACCCTTAATCATTTCTCCTCTCACTTTGAACACGTGTCCCTAGTAATTGAGTCCTCCACTACGGTAAAAGGTTTCTTGCTATCCACTCTGTCTACACCTCTCATAATTTTGTAGGCCTCAATAAGGTCCCCCTCAACCTCTGTCTTTCCATTAAAAATAATCTGAATCTATTCAACCTCTCCTCATACCTAACACCCTCCATACCAGGCAACATCCTGGTGAACCTCCTCTGCCCCCTCTCCAAAGCATCGACATTCTTTTGGTAATGTGGCAACAAGAACTGTATGCAGTATTCCAAATATGGCCAAATCAAAATCTGATATAACTGTAACATGACCTGCCAAGCTGTAACATGAAAGCATGCCATATGTCTTCTTGACCACTCTACTGATCTGCATTGCCGCCTTCAGGGAACTATGGACCTGATCACCCAGATCTCTCTGTACATCAGTTTTCCCAAAGTTTTTTCCATTTACTGTATAGTTTGCTCTGGAATTGCATCTTCAAAAATGCATTACCTCTCATATTTCTGGATTGAACTCCATCTGCCATTTTTCTGCCCAACTCTCCAATATATCTATATTTGGCTGCATTCTCTGACAGTCCCCTTCACTGTCTGCTACTCCATCAATCTTAGTATCATCTGCAAACTTGCTATTGAGGCAACCTACAACTTCATCCAAATCATTTATGTATATCACAAACAACAGTGGTCCCAGCACGGATCCCTGTGGAACACCACTGATCACAGGTCTCCATTTTGAGAAGGTCCCTTTCCCTACTACTCTCTGTTTCCTGTTGCCTAGCCAGTTCTCTATCTGTCTGGCTAGAAAACCCTGGAATCCATGCAACTTCATTTTCTCCATTAACCTTCCATAGAGAACCTTAGCAAATGCCTTTCTAAAGTCCATCTGACATCTACATCCTTTACCTCATCAATTAACTTGATCACATCTTCAAAGATTTCTATTAGTTTGTAAGATATGACCTTCCCTGCACAAAACCATACTTCTTATCACTGATAAGCCATTTTCTTCCAAATGGGAATAGATCCCATCCCTCAGTATCTTCTCCAGCAGCTTCCCTACCACTGACATCAGGCTCTCAGGTCTGTAACTACCTGGATTATCCCTCCTACTCTTCTTAAACCCATGTTCAAGGATGCTGCAAAGATATCTGTTAAAGCCCCAGCTATTTCCTCTCTGTCTTCCCTTCGTAACCTGGGATAGATCCCATCCAGACCTGGGGACTTGTCCACTTTAATGCCTTTTAGAATACCCAACACTTCCTCCCCCCTTGTGCCAACTTGACCGAGAGTAATCAAAAGATCTATCCCTATCCTCAACATCCACCATGTCCCTCTCCTTGGTGAATACCGATGCAAAGTATTCATTAAGATTCTCACCAATTTTCTCTGACTCTACGCATTTCTTTCCTCCTTTATCGTTGAGTGGGCCAACCCTTTCCCGAGTTACCTTTTTGCTCATTATATATGATTTAAAAACTTTGGGGGTTCCTTAACCCTGCTTGCTAAGAATATCTCATGACTCCTTTTAGCCCTTTTAATTTGTTTCAGATTGATCCTACATTCCCAATATTCTTCCAAAGCTTCATCTGTATTCAGTCACCTAGACATCATGTACGCACCCTTTTCCTCTTAGTTAGTCTCACAATCTCACCTGTCATCCATGGTTTCCTAATCTTGCCATTTCTATCATGCATTTTCACAGGAACATGTCTCTCCTAAACTCTAATCAACCTCTCTTCAAAAGCTTCCCACATAACGAATGTGGATTTCCCTTCAAATAGCTGCTCCCAATCTACATACTGCAGCTCCTGCCAAATTATGGTATGGTTGTCCTTCCCCCAATTTAGCACTCTTCCTTTAGAACCACTCTTATTTTTGTCCTTGGGTATTGTAAAACTTATGGAATTGTGATCACTATTCCCAAAGTAATAAGAACATAGAATGTTATAGGTAGTACAAGCCCTTCGGCCCTCAATACTGCGCTGACCTGTGGAATTAATCTAATGCCCATCTAACCTACAACCTACATAATAATATATCCATACATTATTATCCATATGTATGTCCAATGCCCATTGAAATGCTGTTAACATCAGTGAGTCTACTAGTATTGCAGGCAGGCCGTTCCACTCCCCTTCTACTCTGTGTCAAGAAACTATTCCAATATCTGTCACTCTTATCTGTCAATATCTGTCAATAAATCTATCACTCTTCAACTTAAAGCTGTGTCCCCTCGTGTTAGCCTTCACCATCCGAGGAAAAAGGCTGCCACTGTCCACCTCTTATTATCTTATATGTCTGGATTAAGTCATCTCTCAACCTTCTTCTCTCCAATGAAAACAGCCTCAGTTCCCTCAGCCTTTCCTCATTAGATCTTCCTCTTGGTAAATCTTCTCTGAACCTTTTCCAAAGCGTCCACATCCTTCCTATAATGCGGTGACCAGAACTGCACACAATACACCAGGTAAGGCCTTACCAGTGTCTTGTACAGCTGAAGCATGACCTCTTGGCTCCGAAACACAATCCCCCTACCAATGAATACCAACACACCATATGCCTTCTTAACAACCCTATCAACCTGGGTGGCAACTTTCAGGGATTTAACACCTGGACACCAAGATCTCTCTGTTCATCTACACTGCCAAGAATTTTACCATTAGCCCTGTACTCTGCATTCCTGTTACTTCTTCCAAAGTGAACTACCTCACATTTTTCCACATTAAACTCCATTTGCCACTTCTCAGCCCAGCTCTGCATCTTGTTATTGTCCCTCTGCAACCCACAACATCATTCGGCACTATCCACATTTCTGCTTACCTTAGTGTCATCTGCAAAGTTACTAAGCCATCCTTCTATACCCATATCCAGATCATTTATAAAAATGACAAACAGCAGTGGCCACAAAACAGATGCTTGTGGCACATCATTGGTAACTGAGCTCCATGATGAACATTTCCCATCAACCACCATCCTTTGTGTTCTTTCAGCTAGCCAATTTCTGATCCAAACTGCTAAATCATTTTCAATTCCGAAACTCCGTATTTTGTGCAATAGCCTATCATGTGGAACCTTACCAAATGCCTTACTGAAGTCCATATACACCATATCAACTGCTTTACCTGCATCCACCTGTTTTGTCATCTTCTTGAAGAATTCAATAAGGTTAATGAGGCACTACCTCCCCTTCACAAAACCGTGTTGACTATCCCTAATCAAATTATTCCTTTGCAGATGATTTGAAATCCTATCTCTAATAACCTTTTCCAATACCTTACCCATAAACTGAAGTAAGGCTCACTGGTCTATAATTACCAGGGTTGTCCTGACTCCTCTTCTTAAACAAAGGAACAACATTTGCTATCCTCCAGTCTGCTGGCACTAATACTGCCAACAATGATGACATAAAGATCAAAGCCAAAGGCTCACAATCTGCTCCCTGGCTTCCCAGAGAATCCTAGGATAAATCTCATCTGGTCCAGGGGTCTTATCTATTTTCAGATCTTCCAAAATTGCTAAAACCTCCTCTTTGTCAATCGTAATCCCAGCTAATCTTGTAGCCTGTATCTCTATTCTCACTAACATTGCTCTTTTCCAATGTGAATACTGATGAAAAGTATTCATTAAGCACTTCCCCTATGTCCTCAGATTCCACACACAACTTCACCCTACTAACTTTGGCCCTAACCTTACTCTTGTCATTCTTTTATGCCTGATATACTGATACAAGATCATAGGGTTTTCCTTGATCCTATCCGCCAACAATTTCTCATGTCCCCTTCTAGCTCTTCTTAGTCCTCTCTTTAGATCTTTTCTCTGGCTAACTTATAACTCTCAAGCCCCTTATCTGAGCTTCACGCCTCATCCTCACATAAGCTTTCATCTTCCTCTTGCCTGAAATCTTACCGAATCGCATCACAATTGCCTTTCCCTCAGTTATAGCCCTTTCCCTGTGGTATATACCTATCCCTGCCTATTGCTATTGTAAACATAACCAAATTGTGGTCACTATCCCCAAAGTGCTTACCTACCTTCAAATCTAACACCTGGCTGGGTTCATTCTCCAGTACCAAATAGATTGGATAGATCGGGTGAATCCTTTGAAGAGTATAAAGGAAGTAGGAGTATACTTAAGAGGGAAATCAGGAGGGCAAAAGGGGGACATGAGACAGCTTTGGCAAATAGAATTGAGGACAATCCAAAGGGTTTTTACAAATACGTTAAGGAAAAAGTGTAACTAGGGAGAGAATAGGGCCCCTCAAAGATTCTGTTTGGAGCCACAGAAAATGAGGGAGATATTAAACAAATATTTTGTATCAGTATTTACTGTGGAAAAGGATATGGAAGATATAGACTGAAGGGAAATTGATAGTGACATCTTGCAAAACGTCCATATTACAGAGGAGGAAGTGCTGGATGCCTTGAAATGGGTAAAGGTGGATAAATCCCCAGGACCTGATCAGGTTTACCCGAGAACTCTGTGGGAAGCTAGAGAAGTGATTGCTGGGCCTCTTACTGAAATATTTGTATCATCGATAGTCACAGGTGAGGTGCCGGAAGACTGGAGGTTGGCTAACATGGTGCCACTGTTTAAGAAGGGTGGTATGGACAAGCCAGGGAACTATAGACCGGTGAGCCTGAAGTCGGTGGTGGGCAAGTTGTTGGAGGGAATCCTGAGGGACAGGACGTACATGTATTTGGAAATGCAAGGACTGATTCGGGATAGTCAACATGGCTTTATGTGTGGGAAATCATGTCTCACAAACTTGATTGAGTTTTTTGAAGAAGTAACAAAGGGGATTGATGAGGGCAGAGTGGTAGATGTGATCGATATGGACTTCAGTAAGGCGTTCGACAAGGTTCCCAATGGGAGACTGATTAGCAAGGTTAGATCTCATGGAATACAGGGAGAACTAGCCATTTGGATACAGAACTGGCTCAAAGGTAGAAGACAGAGGGTGGTGGTGGAGGGTTGGTTTTCAGACTGGAGGCTTATAACCAGTGGTGTGCCACAAGGATCAGTGCTGGGCCCTCTACTTTTTGTCATTTATGTAAATGATTTGGATGCAAGCATAAGAGGTACAGTTAGTAAATTTGCAGATGAAGCCAAAATTGGAGATGTTGTGTAAAGCGAAGAGGGTTACCCCTGTTTACAACAGGATCTTGACCAGATGGGCCAATGGGTTGAGAAGTGGCAGATGGAGTTTAATTTTAATAAATGCGAGGTGCTGCATTTTGGGAAAGCAAATCTTAGCAGGATGTATACACTTAATGGTAAGGTCCTGGGGAGTGTTGCTGAACAAAGAGACCTTGGGGTGCAGGTTCATAGCTCCTTGAAATTGGAGTCGCATGTAGATAGGATAGTGAAGAAGGCGTTTGGTATGCTTTCCTTTATTGGTCAGAGTATTGAGTACAGGAGTTGGGAGGTCATGTTGCGGCTGTACAGGACATTGGTTAGGCCACTGTCGGGATATTGCGTGCAATTCTGTTCTCCTTCTTTTGGAAAGATGTTGTGAAACTTGAAAGGGTTTAGAAGAGATTTACAAGGGTGTTGCCAGGGTTGGAGGATTTGAGCTTTATGGAGAGGCTGAACAGGCTGGGGCTGTTTTCCCTGGAGCGTCAGAGGCTGAGGGGTAACCCTATAAGGGTTTACAAAATTATGAGGGGCATGGATAGGGTAAATAGGCAAACTCTTTTCCCTGGGGTCGGGGAGTCCAGAACTAGAGGGCATAGGTTTAGGATGAGAGGGGAAAGATATAAAAGAGACCTTAGGGGCAACTTTTTCACGCAGAGGGTGGTACATGTATGGAATGAGCTGTCAGAGGAAGTGGTGGAGGCTGGTACAATTGCAACATTTAAGAGGCATTTGGATGGGTATATGAATAGGAAGGGTTTGGAAGGATATGGGCCGGGTGCTGGCAGGTGGGACTAGATTAGGTTGGGATATCTGGTCGGCATTGACAGGTTGAACCGAAGGTTCTATTTTCATGCTGAACATCTAGAACATAGAACATAGAACATTACAGCGCAGTACAGGCCCTTCGGCCCTCGATGTTGCGCCGATCAAAGCCCACCTAACCTACACTAACCCACTATCCTCCATATACCTATCCAATGCCCGCTTAAATACCCATAAAGAGGGAGCGTCCACTACTGCTACTGGCAGGGCATTCCATGAACTTACGACTCGCTGAGTGAAGAACCTACCCCTAACATCAGTCCTATATCTACCCCCCCTTAATTTAAAGCTATGCCCCCTTGTAATAGCTGACTCCATACGTGGAAAAAGGTTCTCACTGTCAACCCTATCTAACCCCCTAATCATCTTGTACATCTCTATCAAGTCACCCCTAAACCTTCTTTTCTCCAATGAAAACAACCCCAAGTGCCTCAGCCTTTCCTCATAGGATCTTCCTACCATACCAGGCAACATCCTGGTAAACTTCCTCTGCACCTGTTCCAGTGCCTCCACATCCTTCCTATAGTATGGCGACCAAAACTGCACACAATATTCCAGATGCGGCCGCACCAGAGTCTTATACAACTGCAGCATGACCTCAGGACTCCGGAACTCTATTCCTCTACCAATAAAAGCCAGTACGCCATATGCCTTCTTCACTGCACTATTTACCTGGGTGGCAACTTTCAGAGATCTGTGTACATGGACACCAAGATCCCTCTGCTCTTCCACACTACCAAGTATCCGACCATTAGCCCAGTACCCCATCTTTTTGTTACTCTTACCAAAGTGAATCACCTCACACTTAGCTACATTGAACTCCATTTGCCACCTTTCTGCCCAGCTCTGCAGCTTCTCTATATCCCGCTGTAACCTGCCACATCCTTTCTCACTGTCTACAACTCCTCCGACTTTCGTATCATCCTCAAACTTGCTCACCCAACCTTCTAACACTTTCTCCAGGTCATTTATAAAAATGACAAACAGCAATGGTCCCAAAACAGATCCTTGCGGAACACCGCTAGTGACGGCACTCCAAGATGAACCTTTGCCATCAACTACTACCCTCTGTCTTCTTCCAGCCAGCCAATTCCTAATCCAAACCTCCAACTCACCCTCAATGCCATATCTCTGTATTTTCTGCAGTAGCCTACCATGGGGGACCTTATCAAACGCCTTACTAAAATCCATATATACCACATCTACCGCTTTCCCCTCATCTACCTCCTTAGTCACCTTCTCAAAGAATTCAATAAGGTTTGTGAGGCACGACCTGCCCTTCACAAAACCATGCTGACTATCCTTGATCACATTATTCTTATCCAGATGTGCATAAATCCTATCCCTTACAATTCTCTCTAAGACTTTGCCCACAACAGAAGTGAGACTCACTGGCCTATAGTTACTAGGATTATCCCTACTCCCCTTCTTGAACAAGGGAACCACGTTTGCTAGCCTCCAGTCCTCTGGCACTACTCCTGTAGACAAAGAGGACACAAAAATCAAGGCCAATGGCTCTGCAATCTCCTCCCTTGCTTCCCAGAGAATCCTAGGATAAATGCCATCAGGCCCAGGGGACTTATCTATTTTCACCCTTGCCAGAATTTCCAACACCTCTTCTCTACATATCTCAAAGCCATCCATTCTACTTATTCGTGCCTCAGTATTCATATCGACAACAATGTCCTGTTCCTGAGTGAATACTGACGAAAGGTATTCATTCAGTGCCTCCCCAATCTCTTCAGCCTCCACACGCAACTTCCCATTACTATCCTTGATTGGACCTATTCCTACCCTAGTCATTCTTTTATTCCTAACATACCTATAGAAAGCCTTAGGGTTTTCCCTAATCCTACCAACTAAGGACCTTTCATGTCCCCTCCTTGCTGCTCTTAGCTCTCTCTTCAGGTCCTTCCGGGCTACCTTATAACTCTCAATCGCCCCTATTGAACCTTCACGCCTCATCTTTACAAAGGCTGCCCTCTTCCATTTAACAAGGGATTCCAATTCCTTATTAAACCACGGCTCCCTCACACGACCCTTTCCTCCCTGCCTGATAGGTACGTACTTATCAAGGACACTCAATAGTTGCTCCTTGAACAAGTTCCACATATCAATTACGCTCTTGCCTTGGAATCTACTTTTCCAATCCACACATCCTAAGTCATGCCTCAACGCATCATAATTTCCCTGCCCCCAGCTATAACTCTTGCCCTGGAGTACACACTTATCCCTCTCCATCACAAGAGTAAAAATCACCGAATTGTGGTCACTGTCCCCAAAGTGCTCACCTACCTCTAGTTCTAATACCTGGCCTGGTTCGTTACCCACAATCTCTATGACTCTCTGACTCTAAATCCAATATGACATCACCCCTTGTTGGTCTGTTTAAATACTGTGTCAGAAAACCCTCCTGCACACATTGAACAAAAACTGACCCATCTAAACTACTTGAACTATAGTATTCCCAGTGAATATTGGGGAAGTTAAAGCACTCTATAGCAACTACCCTGTTACTCTCACTCCTATCGAGAATCATCTTTGCTATCCTTTCCGCTACATCCCTGGAACAATCCAGAGGCCTACAGAAAACTCCCAACAGGGTGATCTCTCCTTTCCTGTTTCTAACCTCAGCCCAAATCACCTCAGTGGATGATTCCTCAAATGTTATCTCCTCAGCTGTAATACTGCCCTTTATTAACAATGCCACACCACCCCCACGTCCCTTTTACCATCTTCTCTGTTCTTACTGAAACATCTAAATCCCGGAATCTGCAACAACCATTCCTGTGCCTCTTGTAGCCATGTCTCTAAAATGGCCACAACATCAAACTTCCAGGCACCAACCCATGCTGCAAGTTCACCCACCTTATTCTGGATGTTCCTGGCATTGAAGTACACACATTTCAAACCGATATCCTTTTTTGCTGATGCCCTCTCGCGACCTTGTAAACCTATCTCTGACCTCACTACCCTCAACCACCTGTACACTGGAACCATAATTCAGGTTCCCGTACTGAAACTTCAAACAGCTGTCCAGGCTCATTTCCCAACACCAGGTCCAGTATGGCCCCTTCCCGAGTCTACCTAGAGGTCATTCCCTGATGATCTAACAGCAAATGACTCTAAATTCCGGAGTTGTACATTTAAGCAATTCAGCCTAAGCAATTTAAACTCAGAGTTCATTCGTATGATGAAGGTAGGCATTACAAGTACAGGTGGTGGTGGTTTTGCGTGCCAGTTTTCACTTCAGGGTGTGCCTGAAGCCTTGTAGTGTCGGTCAGTTTGGTAATTTCTGGTGATGGTTGGTTTCTGTTGGTTCCTTTGGTACAGAACAGACCTGTGTTGATAAGTTGCAGAATTGCTGCCGGATCCCCCCTTCCGGAGATAGCTGTTGGAAATAGCCACTGGAATTAGCTGTTGGAACTCTTCTTCTGGGTATGGCTATTGGAAATGCCGCCTGGGGAATAACTGCTGGAGGATTGCTCTCGGGGTGATAGGTATTCTTTCTTCTGGAGATAGCTGTGGGGATAGCTCTTTAGGTGAGGTTGGAGCCTGCAATTATATTAGTTATGGACCTCTTATTTTTGCACCAAATCTGTGCTTGCCATTGTGATACTAGTGTTCCCTTTGAGGTCAGTTGGCTTCCTGACAGTTAAGAGTATGTGTAAATGTATTTTGATTGAGGTTAAATGCCTGATATCCCTCTGAATGAATATTGATTGAAGTTGAACATGTGGTACCTCTGTAGGTTCCATAATGTCTGGCTGGGGTAGCCCAAGGTATAAAAGTTAGTTTCAATCTCAAGTGTTATGTCTGGTTGATTGTTCTTTTAGAGTGAAGGTGTAAAATGGATTTGCAGGCTGAACAATGGTCCCAGACTGAAATCATTCTGCTTCTGTGTGTATTTATTGCAGCCTAGCTCATGTTTTTGTCCAGTATTTTAGATGTTTGAAAAATCCAGCGTCTTAGTCCAGTACAGTAGAAGATGGGGATTTTTGCTCAATCCTACACTGAGCACTTGGAAAACACAAAATAATCACACAACACCTGATTATCGTCCAACAGGTTTAATTGAAACCACACGAGGTTTCGGAGCACTGCTTCTTCATCAGATGGTTTGAAAGCTAAAGGTAAATCTTCCAATTAAACCTGTTGGACTACAACCTGGTGTTGTGTGACTTTTAAGCTTGTACACCCCAATCCAACACCGGCATCTCTAAATAATCAGGAAGAACCAGCATGGTTTTATGGAAAGGAAAGTTCTTTTAACCAATTTATTGAATTCTTCAAATGTGTGACAGGCACTGTCGCTAAAGGGGAGACTGTTAATGTACTGTGCTTGGATTTCTACAAGGTACTTAAGAAGGGGGCCACATGAAAGATTATTGTGTAAAGAAGGAGCTCAAAGTGTAGAGGGTGATGTACCAGCTTTTACAGAAGAATAGCTCGATGGCAGACAACAGAGTGCATTAATTGGTGTTTTTTCAGACCAGCAGGATGTGGTGAGTGAGGTCATTCAGGGATCTGTGCTGACACTCATTATTTATAGTTTATATCAATGACTTAGATGAATGGAACAAATACATGGTGGCTCCCACAAAGACTTTTGGAATAAAATTTGGGAAGATGCCATAACAAAGATGCTGATCAATATAGATTGGTTAAGTGACTGGCCAAAAAGTTGACAGTTGGAGTAAAACAGAGGAAAGTCTTAAGTTGTTCACTTTGGAAGGAAGAAAGAAAGTAGAGTATAATTTAAATGAGAATCCTTGCAGAATTCCAAGGTGCAATGGAATTTCATTGCTCTCGTTTGTGAATCACTAAAGGTTAGTGTGCAGGTGAAATAAGTGGCAATGAAGGCTAATAGAATGACATCCTTTCTTACAAGAGGAATTGAACATAAAAGGAAGAATGTGTTATTTTAGTTATTCAGATCGTTAGTGAGACTACATCTTTTATAAATTTATCAATGGGTTTTGTGCATCATTGACTCGACCAACATTTATTGCTCAGAGGGTAGTTAAGATTCAAACACATTGCTGGTGGAATTGAGTCACATTTAGACCAGAGCAGGTAAGGGTGGCAGATTTCCTTCCCTAAAGGAAGAACCAGATGGGTTTTTAAGACAATTGTTGACATAGTCACCAGCTTACTTTTATTCCATATTTCACAAAATGTGAATTTCAACATCTTCTGTGGTGGGATACAAAGATTGACAGACTGAGCTTGTTTCCATAGGGTTTTGAAGAGTGAGGGATGACGTGACTGAAGTGTGTAAACCCCTGAAAGGTCTTGACAAGGTCGACCTGGAAAGGAAGTTTCTTGTGACTAATCCACAACTAGAGGACAGTGTTTTACAATGCCCCCTTTTAGGACCAGGACAAGGGGAATTGTTTTATATCAGAATGTTGTGTGACTTTGGAATTTTCTGCCTCAGAAAACAGTGATGGCAGAGTCATTAGATATCTGTAAGGCAGAGGTAATGTAATGAAAGCTTTGGGATTTGAATGCGGAATTTTCAATGTTGTTTGTTGTGAGTTTCGCTTTCTGGTTTTGGAGTTAGTAACTGGTGGGCTTTCTGTGTGTTTGAAATTCGCTATCAACTTGCGTATCTGTGCACATGGTGATTTTTTTAAAAACAGTTTTTGAGGTCTGACTTTGGAGTGAATGGGTTTTGTGCACCACTAATGGACTTTTGTTTGTTTTAGATTGTTTTTGACCCAACATAGTAAATAATAGGACATTAAGTTTTTTTTTAAACATTTTGGAATTTAGGTTTTTTTTAAATGAAAAGATCTCTCATAGCTGGGAGATAGAGACTTTTAAATTCATTTTTGACTTGGAATAGAGCAATCCTTGAATTAGGATGGCTGTGTAGAAAAGTGCTCCTGAGAAGTGAAATATATAGAATGAATTGATTAACCTGAGATTGCAGGGTTAGTGTTAGTCCCTGACTGGAAGTGTTAAGCTTAAAACCTGAAAAAGGTTACTTAAAGTTGAATACTTTTAAAGAGGTGTATGATAGCTACAGCCATTCGAGTCTAAAAGTTGAAGTCACAGGGAGTTTAAACCGACTGAGATGTGAGATACAGGGATTTTAGAGTTCAGGGATTGTCTTCAACTTCAGCAAGGTGGTTTTGGATGCCAAGATGAGTCTGCATACTGGCCCCAACAGTGCAATGTTGCCAATGTATGGAACTGGTAAAAACTGATAACACAGTAAGATAATCTCTCCTAGTCTGTGCCATGGAGCAGTGCTTGCTGAGTTACATGCCTTTTAGGAAGAATAATGGTAATATGTTGGCTCTAGCTCCTGTTGACTCCAGTCTTTAATGTGGATCATCTGCTTCTTAGGACATGTGATATTAATTGCTCTTAAAATGCAAAACCCTGAATATTTTTGATATGGTTTGTGAAAGTTTTGTCATCTTCTGAAGTTTGCCTTTGTTTGTTGACTCTGAACCATATTGAAATGTTGTACTTTTGTATTTTGTTAACACTTTCTTACTATATATTTGAGAGATAGATTAGATAAATAATTAAGGAATCAAAGATTAAGGGTAAAAGTCAAGGAAGTAGACATGAGGATTATCAGATCAGCCATGTTTTCTATTGAATGGTGGAGCACTAGTTTTGGTTTGTTTAATAACGTCTGACAATGGATTACAGCTCACTAGCAAATTATTTTAAGATATGTATACAAAGTGGGATTTGACACATATCATGTTGTTATCACTTATCCAAGATCAAACGGTCTAGCATAACATATGGCATGCATTATCAATTCAATGGTCATTAAGCATTGAGCAACAAAACAATAATATTGTGCATCAACAATGTGGAAGGGATTTATCATCAGCACCACAATTTAAACTTGGAAGCTAAGTGCAAACCTAGCAACCAACTGAGGTTGAAAAGTTTTCTGTCCACTCTGAAGACAATGTTCAGACCATTGGGAATCTGCTCTTCACAAAATGAAGAATGGTGGTGATGTAGATGGAGAAAAGAGTAACAACAATGATACATCCCCGCTTCACCCCAGTTTTGACCTCAAAGAATTCTGACATATTTCTGCCAGTTAGGATCATTGCATCTTGTTGTGGAGGAGATGGAAGATGGAGACAGTCCCTTTCCATGTATTGCCACCTTGCTGTGGTGGATGAATACAAACACCTGGACACCAGCAAAGGTTGCTAGAATATGCAGCCTGTCCAGATCATACTGAGTCATTCCTGACCAGGGCGCTATATTGTGAAGGAATGTAAGCCAGGCCACATTAATGTACAACATTCCAGTCATACTCAAAGAGAGTGAGGAAGAAGACTCTGACCATGATGATTATGTGGTGATGCAAAGCCACAGCTACCAGCAGAAGATAGCAAGTTGTCAAACTTAATGCAACAAAGAACAATGCGCACCTTTCCGGATGGTTATATGTTCACCAGCTCAGGATGAGTTGTCAAATCTCTAAAGTATTACATTGAAGTTTAAGCTGTTGGTCTTGTAAACACTGTTTAATCTGTTTGTGTGACTATTAATAGACAATACATTCCAATGTATACTCATATGTATTTAGAACATAGAACATAGAACATAGAACAATAAAGCACAGAACAGGCCCTTCGGCCCACGATGTTGTGCCGAACATTTGTCCTAGCTTAAGCACCCATCCATGTACCTATCCAATTGCCGCTTAAAGGTCACCAATGATTCTGAATCTGCCACTCCCACAGGCAGCACATTCCATGCCCCCACCACTCTCTGGGTAAAGAACCTACCCCTGACATCCCCCCTATACCTTCCACCCTTCACCTTAAATTTATGTCCCCTTGTAACACTCTGTTGTACCCGGGGAAAAAGTTTCTGACTGTCTACTCTATCTATTCCCCTGATCATCTTATAAACCTCTATCAAGTCACCCCTCATCATTCGCCGTTCCAATGAGAAAAGGCCTAGCACTCACAACCTATCCTCGTACGACCTACTCTCCATTCCAGGCAACATCCTGGTAAATCTCCCCTGCACCCTCTCCAAAGCTTCCACATCTTTCCTAAAGTGAGGCGACCAGAACTGCACACAATACTCCAAATGTGGCCTTACCAAGGTCCTATACAGCTGCAACATCACCTCACGACTCTTGAATTCAATCCCTCTGCTAATGAACGCTAATACACCATAGGCCTTCTTACAAGCTCTATCCACCTGAGTGGCAACTTTCAAAGATCTATGAACATAGACCCCAAGATCCCTCTGCTCCTCCACCTTACTAAGAACCCTACCGTTAACCCTGTATTCTGCATTCTTATTTGTCCTTCCAAAATGGATAATCTCACACTTGAAAGGGTTGAACTGCATCTGCCACTCCTCAGCCCAGTTCTGCATCATATCTAAGTCCCTTTGCAGCCGACAACAGCCCTCCTCACTATCCACAACTCCACCAATCTTCGTGTCATCTGCAAATTTACTGACCCACCTTCGACTCCCTCTTCCAAGTCATTAATAAAAATTACAAACAGCAGAGGACCCAGAACTGATCCCTGCGGAACTCCACTTGTAACTGGCTCCAGGCTGAATATTTACCATCTACCACCACTCTCTGACTTCGACTGGTTAGCCAGTTCTCTATCCAACTGGCCAAACTTCCCACTATCCCATGCCTCCTGACTTTCCGCATAAGTCTACCATGGGGAACCTTATCAAATGCCTTACTAAAATCCATGTATACTACATCCACTGCTCTACCCTCATCCACATGCTTGGTCACTTCCTCAAAGAATTCAATAAGACTTGTAAGGCAAGACCTACCCCTCACAAATCTGTGCTGGCTGTCCCTAATCAAGCAGTGTCTTTCCAGATACTCATAAATCCTATTCCTCAGTACCCTTTCCATTACTTTGCCTACCACCGAAGACTAACTGGCCTGTAATTCCTGGGGTTATCCCTATTCCCTTTTTTTTATTTATTTAGGATAATTCTCTTTGGTGGTAGAATGGAGATGTTGTGTTATGTCTCACAGTCAGCATCTTTTAAACACATGCTCGAACATAAATAATACATAACAGGGAGAAACTGGTATAGTCCTAATGTCATTGGACTACTAATCCAGAATCCCAGGCTGGTGTTGTGTGGACATGTGTTCAAATCCTTTATTGGCAGAGATGAACTTTGAATTCAATAAAAAAAAGTTTGATAATTCTTGTGGTGCAGTGGTAGTATCTCGACCTCTAAGCTAGAAAGCTATAACCCATCCGAAAGCATTGATTAAAAATATCGTTAAAGATCACATACTCCAACTTAACTGAGATCACTTGAACCATGACATGCTGTTGAAAGCAAGCTATTCTTTGTAACCTCGCAGCTTAACTTTACACAGATGAACAGATAGGACCCTTTCTTTGCCCAGTGAGGGGTCCTTTAATCTGAAATTTGCAAAGAAAGGAGAAGTATCTTCACATTTTGCTGAGGTAGTCAAGGTGATTTCCTTTTTTATACCCAAGTGAGTGTGAGCTAGCTGCTAAGTGACCATGAACCTGTCTCTGCAATCCAGACTTCCATTTATATCCTTCAGACCTCAAAACCTTGTGAACTGTGTGACAATTCACTTTTAAAAATTCCTTTCAGACATTTCAGCATAGTTTTACACACCATGTGATAAGCAATACAAATCTAAAGACCACTATATTTAAAGTGGAAATGTACCATTTTGCTTCAGGGTACAGAGCAACACTTAATAGCTCACAGACTGAATCAATTAAAGGAATATGAGTTCCGCAGTTAGAAGTGTCATTTCTACATTTAAAAGCAAGAGGCAACTGCGTCATGACTGAGTCAAAGAACTGACCAATTGCTTTAGATCTAGAACAACCTGCTTACTCATGTTGCATCTCATTTATTTAATAGAAAGGTCAGTTTTATAAATAACAATCAAAGAAAAGCAACCGCACCAAAAATGCTTATCTTATACTGGTTTGTAACTCAATAACAAGAGTGTTGAACCTTTTCCAATCTGTATTAAGCTGAGGTTAAAAGGGTCTGCATAAGTCTATACAGCTCAGTGCTCACTGCTGAATGAGTTCAGGTGAAGTTTTGCCCTGCAAAACAAATATAGTGAGAATAACAGGTGTTGAAATGCTTTTGACGGTTAAATCAGCACATTACATCTTTGTATTAAGAATTAGCAATCTATACTATTTCCTTTTACTATTCCCACTGTCCGTTTTGTTCCGAACTACCCTGTATCAGTTCTAATGTGAGATGTCAATCCAAGGCATCAATTCATGATTTTTCTTTCAGATGATCATAGATCTACATATTTATTTTCACTTTTTTCTCACATGAGATGAACCTCTTAGCCTTACAATGGCATTTCTGCTAGACCCCACAAAAAAATACCAATGGTAACTTTTTCGCTTGGTTACAGGACACCACCAAACTGGCTCATATCTCATATTCAACTTCCAACATAATAATTGCAGTTGTTCCTGCAACCAGACTTATTCTCAGTAAAAAGGTTTAAAAACAGCCATGAATGTTAGATGTTGAATGTATCATTATCTCAACTTCTAGTGCACATGAAAAGAAGAAGAGTGAATATCCAGATGTATGGAAAGGTGTGGAGAGATGTTACCTATTTGTGGAATATGAGCCTGACATTTCTTCTTAGATCCTGGTATTTGTGTGTAGATGAAAAGATGAGGTTTCTACCAATGCACAAATGAATAGTATGATGGTGTTTTCAACCAAGCAGTTTACAATTCCAGGATTTTACATAAATATTTTCAGCCGGCAATTGTTACTTTTAAGTTGCCCAATTTTGGAAAACAAAATAGTTGAACAATATGTGTTTCAGTGAGTAGTAGATAGCATTGTTTGTATTCAGAGGTAGAATGTATATATTTAACAATTTTTGCAGTTAAATTAATTGCTCATTGACCATGAGCATAAGTTGACAAATAACATGTTATCAATAGTAAAGTTAATTCAAATATATTTAACAATTTACATGTGTGTGCAAATCCTTCTTTGTTGTCGCACTTGTATCACACTCTTTTTCAACCTTTTCTTGTTATACATTCTCAGCTTAGCTGATTTTTTTTTTCCCCAAGGCTCTGAATGATGTGGGCAATGGTAAGAGGGTTGGGAAAAAAATGGCGAGAAAGGAGAAAAGCTTTAAAAGTTTTATTGGGTAGATAAGAATTTTACCAAGTGAGTGGCCAGGGGTCTATTTTTAAGCATTAACATCCAATTATTGCCTAATCTCCTCTCATACTTTATGTAGCTTGCTCTTTCCCAGCAGTGGAGAGAAACTAGACAGAGACAATTCTCTACATGTAGTCAGAGAGGGTTACCCATCGCTCCAGTTCCTTCGCATCTTCTCCATTCCTCTATTTTATCCAGCATTCCCCAAAACTTCAGGGCACTGCATCACCATGACACAGCTCAGACTCACTGATAATATATTTCAGTGCCCCAACATCAGACTTGAGCTCACCAATGCCTTTCATTGCAATGCTGCTGCCAGGCTGCTTTGCACAAAGCCACAGGCATTCATCTCATGAATCAGAGCACATGTTATCACTGGGCTCTTTCTTGCTTTCATAGCATCCACTTGGTTTGCACCGTTTGGATGTTCACAGCATCTCTACCTTGTCTTGCAGTTTAGTATGGACAGATAGCCAGGCAGCTGTGCTGTTTGACAGCAATGAACAGTTATGTGGGACTATGATCAATCAAAGCCTGGTTTGTTCTTGGTAAGGAAAAGTTGTGATGCATCACAAGTGAGTGAGTAGGAAGCACTCAGGTTAGCAAAGGTACTTTCAGTAGATGGAGAGGGTGAGGGCCATTGAGTGTTACAATATTGAGAATCGAGACCATGAGCCTTGGGAGGGGGCTGATGCAATGGCAGAGCTAGAGTAAGTATGAGGTAGCAGGGATAAAATGGTGACCCTTACCGTTATAGAGCACAGAAAGTCATTAAATTTCTTACAGCATTGCTGCACAATCCTCCAGACCATTGACAATGCCGTGATCTGGGTGACTACTCCAGATCAGGCTGACAATGTTTGACAAAGCGTGTAGCTGGTATTTAAATATGGTGCCCACCATACGAATGCCTAAAGGTCCAAGCAGTGGTGAGTACTTCATTGCTGCTGAGTGTAACATAACATACATATTGCCCAATGGATATTGAGGTGAGTGGTGTAAAATCGCATGAGGAAAGTCATTAGAGCTCACTGAGGGAAAGCTTAATTAAATTCCCCAAACTTTACACTGAGATAACTTCTGGAAATTTCAACTCACATTAACTGATTGGGTCAGATTTTCATGACTGCAATGGAAATTGGGAGGTGGGAACTTTCCCAACATCGCGATTCATCAGATATAGTCACAGCAACATCTGGACAATTTTCAATGGCTGAAGATGGAGACAGCTTGGGATGGAGATGGGCGTGGCTGATGCTAAGGTAGCTATCTCCTTTAGAGAAGTATCAGCCCAATTCTACAGATCAGTGGAAGGCACCACTCAACATAATGCCTGTTCTCGCACTACTCCACTAACCCTCATTCACCTGTATCTCTATTCACCTTTCCATCTGCTGTCTTCCATTCTCTCACTCCCTTTCACCTGTATTTACTTCTTGGCTTCTAAATAAAGTAGTTCACAAAAATAAGAACAAAATCAATTGCTTTAAAATTAGATGTTTTGAAATCATATGCTATCACGATGCTTTCACATAAAAACTTGTATCTCACTCCCTGTGTGCCATCCTCCTGCAATTCAACTAATATGATTGAACCCATTAACTGGCCATTTATCTCACAGATAGTTGTGGGGAGAGGACGGACTGATCCTTGGGGAACTCTGGAAAGGAATATGCCATGTATAAAGGAATATGAAAGGATGAGCGACTATTGCTGGTAATATGTTGTACTAAGGCAGGCCAAAATGTGAGGCCAGGTCCCAGGTGGGAAACAAAGGAAGAGAGTGGTGTGTTCATTATTGTGAAGAACTCCCCAAGGAGAGACAGGTTAACATCCTATTTTAACCTGTCTCCAGTGAAGTTGAATTTAATTTCCTTTACATCACAAACCAAGTACACTTTGTTTTGATTGCTTTATAATTCACCTCAACACCATTTCTGCTATTCAACTACTCTTCAAATTACTTGTCAGTTTATTTTATATTCCAATACATTTCAATGCCATTGGTGATTATAGCAATGCACATTTTCAATGTAGTATATTTTTAGAATATTTATAGTAAAACCCAGATGGCTTGACCTTGATATACAGAAGTGCAGTTATTAACTTGAGAGATTTAAAGCTAAATTCAAAGCTTAATTTTCCATGGAACCCTGACCTGAGCATGTTATTGAGTATGTGTGAACAAATTGAGCTGACAGTACAGGATGCAATGATCCAGAGCCAAGGTCACTGTGGTATGCCTGTGGGCTTCAAAATCAGTAACTAATCAATAGTTGATTTTATTTTTTAAAATTGAAACAGAGTAATTCTGATTTAGGCAAACAAGCAAAAACAACAAATTTTCCAAATGACAAGACTTAAAATACTTCAAACGTTCGTGAAAGATTTGTTTAAAAATTGGTTTTGATTGTGAACTTAGATTCAAACCTCTGCTGTGTTTTGGGTGAACTATTAATATGGAACACTTAAACCAAGCTCATACATTCATTTTTCCCATATCATTTGCACTCATTCTTTCATCATTCTCCCAATTGTGATCTACAGCCTTCTATTTGTATCTAGGAGATGCAACTTGGTCTCTTCTCTAAAAATTGTCAATTTAAATAGAAAAGAAGTATTCTTCAGGGGCAGACATTGTCCATACAACCAAAAACACAAACTTGCGTTGTGTTTACAAAGTTTTTTTTTGTTTCGGGGAAAACTTCAAATCTTAGAAAGCTTTAGGTTTTCAGCTCACACAGATGCTGGTGAAAATAGATATGTGAAACATTTGTCTTAGATATAAATAGTTTAGTTTATTCTATTTTATCCTCTTTTCTTTTGCTTAACAAACATTTGCCTTACGGCTAAAACCAAATCTGCAACTTTGCATGCTTGTGTGTCAGTGAAAGATCACCTCATTAAATAAGCAAAAACAAACATTGGTTCTATCAAATCTAGGATATCATTTATCCAGTAATAACATCAGCAGGGATCATAACAATACGCTGCAGCCACGTTGTATAAGAAATGCAGTGTGTACAGGTTGAGGATAGTTTGTGTTATCCGAGATGTTGTGGAGCTTTCTGTGTTATTGGAATTGCACTAATTCAGATAAGTGGAGAATATTCCATCACATTCTTGGCTTGCACTTTAAAAATGGTTGATTGGCTATGGAGTCTTAGGAGATTAGATACTCACTACAAAAGTTCCAGCCTCTGACCTGCTTTTGCAGCCGTAATATCTATATGGCTGGTCCAGTTGTGGCTTTTATCTGGTAACCCTGGGATGTTGATGGGGGATTTGATGGTGGTGACATCATTTAATGTCATGGTGAAGTGGATAACTTTTCTGGTGGAGCTGGTCATTTGCTGACATTTGTGTGGCATGAATGTTACTTCCCACACAGAACTGTGGATGTTGAAAATCCAAATCAAAATTGCTGGAGAAACTCTACAGATTTGGCAAATCTGTGGCGAGAAATTAAGTTCACCTGGACAATCTCAGATACCTCTCTCCCCTTCCTGAATTTCTCCCTCTCCATCTCCGGTGACTGACTCAATACAGACATCTATTTCAAAGCCACAGCTACTTCGACTCCACCTCCTCCCACCACTCCCCCCCCACCGCCGTAAAAATGTGATCCCTTACTCCCAAATCCTCTGCCTCCTCCGTATTTGCACCCAGGAGGAGCAATTCCACTCCAGAACATCCCAGATGGCCTCCCTTTCCAGGAATCACAATTTCTCTTCTCAGAGATCAACAATGCCCTCCAGCACATCTCCTTCACTTCCCACATCTCCACCCTTGAACATCACCCCTCCAACTGCAACAAGGATAGAATCTCCGAGGCCCTTACCTTCCACCTCACTAATCTCTGGATACAGCACGTTATTCTCTGCCATTTCCACCACCTACAATCAAGCCCCTCCACTAGAGATATAGTTCTCTCCCCACCCCTATCAGCATTCCACAAAAAGAATTCCCTCTGTGACTCCCTTTTTAGGTCCATTCCTGCCACCAACCCATCCTCCACTCCTGGCATCTTCCCTTGCCAACGCAAAAGGTGTAAATCTTGCACCCACATCTCCGCCGCATCTGCTCCCAGGAGGACCAGTTCCAATACCGAACAACTCAGATGGCCCCCTTCTTCAAAGACCGCAATTTCCCCCCAGACTTGATTGATGATGCATCTCTTCCACTTCCCGCTCCTCTGCCCTTGAGCCCCGCCCCTCCAATTGCCACCAGGACAGAACCCCACTGGTCCTCACCTACCACCCCATCAACAGCCATATACATCATATCATCCGTTGTCATTTCCACCACCTCCAAATGGACCCCACCACCCCTCCCCTATCAGCGTTCCAAAAAGACCACTCCCTCCGTGACTCCCTCGTCAGGTCCACACCCCCCACCAACCCAACCTCCACTCCCGGCACCTTCCCCTGCAACCGCAAGAAATGCAAAACTTGCGCCCACACCTCCCCCCTTACTTCTCTCCAAGGCCCCAAGGGATCCTTCCATATCCGCCACAGCTTCACCTGCACCTCCACACACATCATTTACTGCATCCGTTGCACCCGATGTGGCCTCCTCTATATTGGGAAGACAGGCTGCCTACTTGCGGAATGCTTCAGAGAACACCTCTGGGACACCTGGACCAACCAACTCAACCACCCCGTGGCTCAACACTTCAACTCCCCTTCCCACTCCACCAAGGACATGCAGGTCCTTGGACTCCTCCATCGCCAGACCATAGCAACACGACGGTTGGAGGAAGAGTGCCTCATCTTCTGCCTAGGAACCCTCCAACCACAAGGGATGAACTCAGATTTCTCCAGTTTCCTCATTTCCCAGCCCCCCACCTTGTCTCAGTCCCAACCCTCGAACTCAGCACCACCTTCCTAACCTGCAATCTTCTTCCTGACCTCTCCGCCCCTACCCCCACTCCGGCCTAACACCCTCACCTTAACCTCCTTCCACCTATCACATTTCCAATGCCCCTCCCCCAAGTCCCTCCTCCCTACCTTTTCTCTTAGCCTGCTTGGCACATTTTCCTCATTCCTGAAGAAGGGTTTATGCCCGAAACGTCGATTCTCCTGCTCCTTGGATGCTGCCTGACCTGCTGCGCTTTTCCAGCAACACATTTTCAGACCTCATCTACTGTGTCTTGATGTGGTTTCCTCTACATTGGGGAGACAGGATGCCAACTCGCAGAATATTTCAGGGAACATCTCTGGGACACACGCACCTAACAACTTTGCCGTGCTGTGGCTGACCACTTCGACTCTCCCTCCCACTCTGCCAAGGGCATGCAAGTCCTGGGCCTTCACTACTGCCAAATCCAAGCCACCGATGCTTGGAGGAAGAACACCTCATCTTCTGCCTTGAGACCCTTCAACTGCACAACATCAACGTTGACTTCACCAGTTTCCTTACCTGCCCTCCCCTCACCTCATCCTTGATCCAACCCCTCAAATCGGCACCGCCATCTTGACCTGTCCTATCTGTCCATCTTACTTCCCACTTATCCATTCCACCGTCTCCTCTGACCTATCACCATCACCTCCACTAGCATCTCCCTATCACCTTCCCAACTATCTTCCATCCATCCCATCTCCACCCTGCAATTTGTCTGTCAGCCCCCTTCCCCCCCAAACATTCCTGATGAACGACTTATGCTTGAAACATCAATTCTCCTGCTCCTCGCCTGCTGCCTGACCAGCTGTGCTTTTCCAGCACCACACTCTTTGACTCTTACTGATACAATCATAGACAGACATATCTGCAGCTAGCAGATTGAAGATGAAGTCAAGTATCTTTTTCCCACCACCTGCTGCAGACCCAATCTAACAGCCACATCCTTCAGAACACAAGCAACTCGATCAGTAGTGGCACTGCCAGCCACTCTTAATGAATGTTTAATCACCCATCCAGAGTATATTCTGCACTCTTGCTAACCTGAATGCTTCCTTTAAGTGGAGTTCAAGTGTTTATTCTTCAGGTAAGGGTGGAGGGGTTAATATTGTAACTAGCAGAATTTCCTTGCCTGTATTTGACCTAAAGGGGTCAGGAGTCAATGATGAAAATTCTCAGGGCAACTCCTTTTTGATTGTATACCACTGTGCCACCACCTCTGCTGGGTCTGTCCTTCTGGCGCCACAGGACATACCCAGGAATGGTGAAGGTGTTGTTTGTAAGGTACGGTTATGTTGTGTTGACTAGTCTGTGGGACAGCAGTCACAATTTTGGGACTAGACTCTAGATGTTGGTAAGAAGCTATCGACAGGACTGCACTTGTTGTTGTTTTTTGATTAGATTACTGATTAGATTACTTACAGTGTGGAAACAGGCCCTTTGGCCCAACAAGTTCACACCGACCTGCCGACACAACACACCCAGACCCTACATTTACCCCTGCACCTAACACTATGGGCAATTTAGAATGGCCAATTCACCTAACCTGCACATTTTTGGATTGTGGGAGGAAACCGGAGCACCCGGAGGAAACCCACGCAGACACAGGGAGAATGTGCAAACTCCACACAGTCAGTCGCCTGAGACGGGAATTGAACCCGGGTCTCTGGTGCTGTGAGGCAGCAGCGCTAACCACTGTGCCACTGTGCCACCCACTGTGCCACTGGTGCCTTAATCCATGCCATGTGGTCCGCCTGACTTTGTTCCATTTTCATTAAGGCGTTTTGCAGTTTTGATCCAACTGAATATTCATTTCAGAGGGCGGTTAAGAGTCAACCGCATTTGCAGTTGGTCTGGAGTCACACGTCACATCTGTCTCAATCGGATTTGAACCCCTGGTCCAACAACTATTCACATTATACATTAACGATTTGGACAAAGGAAATGAGGCATTGTTATTAAGTTTGCAGATGACACAAAGATAGGTGGAGGGACAGGTAGTGTTGAGGAAGTTGGAGGCTGCAGAAGGACTTAGACAGGCCAGCAGCTTGGGAAAAGGAGTGGCAGATGGAGTACAGTGTGGGAAAGTATGAGTTTATGCACTTTGGTGGGAAGAATAGAGGCATAGACTATTTTCTAAATAGATTCTGGATTAGTGGTGCTGGAAGAGCACAGCAGTTCAGGCAGCATCCAAGTAGCTTCGAAATCGACTTTTTGGGCAAAAACCCTTCATCAGGAATAAAGGCAGTGAGCCTGAAGCGTGGAGAGATAAGCTAGAGGAGGGTGGGGGTGGGGAGAAAGTAGCATAGAGTACAATGGGTGATTGGCGGAGGGGATGAAGGTGATAGGTCAGGGAGGAGAGGGTGGAGTGGATAGGTGGAAAAGGAGATAGGCAGGTAGGACAAGTCTGGACAAGTCATGGGGACAGTGTTGAGCTGGAAGTTTAGAACTAGGGTGAGGTGGGGGAAGGGGAAATGAGGAAACTGTTGAAGTCCACATTGATGCCCTGGGGTTGAAGTGTTCCGAGGCGGAAGATGAGGCATTCTTCCTCCAGGCATCTGGGGGTGAGGTAGCAGCGGTGAAGGAGGCCCAGGACCTCCATGTCCTCAGCAGAGTGGGAGGGGGATTTGAAATGTTGGGCCACGGGGCGGTGTGGTTGATTGGTACGGGTGTCCCGGAGATGTTCCCTAAAGCGCTCTGCTAGGAGGCGCACAGTCTCCCCAATGTAGAGGAGACCGCATCGG
The DNA here is from genome assembly GCF_047496795.1 of Chiloscyllium punctatum. Taxonomy (NCBI): domain Eukaryota; kingdom Metazoa; phylum Chordata; class Chondrichthyes; order Orectolobiformes; family Hemiscylliidae; genus Chiloscyllium; species Chiloscyllium punctatum. Next base: position 95,695,975 of record NC_092739.1, on the reverse strand, counting down.
GAGCAATGGATACAATAAATGATATTAGTGGATGTGCAAGTAAAACTTTGATGGATGTGGAAGGCTCCTTTAGGGCCTTGGATAGAGGTGAGGGAGGAGGTGTGGGCGCAGGTTTTACAGTTCCTGCAGTGGCAGGGGAAAGTGCCAGGATTGGAGGGTGGGTTGTTTGGGGGCGTGGACCTGACCAGCTAGTCGCGGAGGGAACGGTCTTTGCGGAAGGCGGAAAGGGGTGGGGAGGGAAATATATCCCTGGTAGTGGGGTCTGTTTGGAGGTGGCGGAAATGTCGGCGGATGATTTGGTTTATGCAAAGGTTGGTAGGGTGGAAGGTGAGCACCAGGGGCGTTCTGTCCTTGTTACAGTTGGAGGGGTGGGGTCTGAGGGCGGAGGTGCGGGATTTGGACGAGATGTGTTGCAGGGCATCTTTAACCACATGGGAAGGGAAATTGCGGTCTCTAAAGAAGGAGGCCATCTGGTGTGTTCTGTGGTGGAACTGATCCTCCTGGGAGCAGATCCGGCAGAGGCGGAGGAATTGGGAATACGGGATGGCATTTTTGCAAGAGGTAGGGTGGGAAGAGGTGTAATCCAGGTTGCTGTGGGAGTCAGTGGGTTTGTAAAAAATGTCAGTGTCAAGTCGGTCGTCATTAATGGAGATAGAGAAGTCCAGGAAGGGGAGGGAGGTGTCAGAGATGGTCCAGGTAAATTTAAGGTCAGGGTGGAATGTGTTGGTGAAGTTGATGAATTGCTCAACCTCCTCACGGGAGCACAAGGTGGCACCAATGCAGTCATCAATGTAGCGGAGGAAGAGGTGGGGAGTGGTGCCGGTGTAATTACGGAAGATCAACTGCTCTACGTAGCCAACAAAGAGACAGGCATAGCTGGGGCCCATACGTGTGCCCATGGCTACCCCTTTGGTCTGGAGGAAGTGGCAGGATTCAAAGGAGAAATTGTTAAGGATGAGGACCAGTTCGGCCAAACGAATGAGTGTGTCGGTTGATTGGTACTGTTGGGGACGTCTGGAGAGGAAAAAACGGAGGGCTTGGAGGCCCTGGTCATGGCGGATGGAGGTGTAGAGGGATTGGATATCCATGGTGAAGATGAGGCGTTGGGGGCCAGGGAAACGGAAGTCTTGGAGGAGGTGGAGGGCGTGGGTGGTGTCTCGAACGTATGTGGAGAGTTCCTGGACTAGGGGGGGATAGGACAGTGTCGAGGTAGGTAGAAATGAGTTCAGTGGGGCAGGAGCATGCTGAGACAATGGGTCGGCCAGGGTGGTCAGGCTTATGGATCTTGGGAAGGAGGTCGAACCGGGCAGTGCGGGGTTCCCGGTCTATGAGGTTGGAAGCTGTGGGTGCGAGATCTCCTGAGGTGATGAGGTTCTGTATGGTCTGGGAGATGATGGTTTGGTGATGGGGGGTGGGGTCATGGTCGAGGGGGCAGTAGGAAGAGGTGTCCTCGAGTTGACGTTTGGCTTCAGCGGTGTAGAGGTCAGTGTGCCAGACTACCACTGTGCCCCCTTTATCCGCTGGCTTGATGGTGAGGTTGGGATTGGAGCAGAGGGATTGGAGGTCTCCGCGTTGTGAGGGTGAGAGGTTGGAGTGGGGGAGGGAGGTAGATAGGTTGAGGCGGTTAATGTCCCGGCGGCAGTTGGAAATGAAGAGGTCGAGGGCAGGTAATAGGCCAGCGCGGGGTGTCCAGGTGGATGCAGTGTGTTGGAGGTGGGCGAAGGGGTCCTCGGAAGGTGGGCGGGAGTCCTGATTGTGAAAGTCAGTTCGGAGGTGGAGGCGACGGAAAAATTGTTCGACATCACAGCGTGTGTTAAATTCATTGATGGGTGGACGGAGGGGGATGAAGGTGAGTCCTTTGCTGAGGACTGATCATTCGTCCTCAGTGAGGGGGAGGTCTGGGGGGATGGTGAAAACTCAGCAGGGCTGGGAGCTGGAATCTGGTGTGGGTGTAGAGCTGGGAGTGGGGTCAGAGCCAGTAACTGGAGTGGGTGTGATGGTGAGGGGAATGGGGGTGGAGGCATGACCAGGGGTAATGTTCCCCTTGGGGTTCTGGGGGGTGGGGATAGTGACAATGGTGTCTGTGGGGGACATGTCAGCAGAATGCAGGTGAGTGGCGCTGGTGGGGGCGGAAGTGGTGGTGACCACGGCAGTAGAGGTGGCGGAAGTCACTGAGCATGTGGCATCAGCGATGATGTGAAGGGCAGAAGTGATGTCAGGTGTGATGCATGAGGAATTGTGAGGGGTGGAAGTGGTTGTGGGAGTGGTCATGATGGGGGCGGAAGTGACATCATCAATGAGCGTGTGGTGGTAGCTGCATCAGTCGCATGGCTAATGGTGGAATAGGTTCCAAGGCTAGGGGAAATCTTCTGGAATGTTTGAGGAGCGCTGGTTATGGAGGTGGGTGGATAAAAGTTTGTTGTCCTTACAGTTTTTGATGTTTGAGATGGAATTGAAATACTGTTTGTTGAGAGTATGAATTCTCTTGAGGATGTGGTACAGAGTGAATCCTTTGCAATTCTGAGAGAGTGTGGCCCTCAGCTGGGGCAGGGCTGACTGGAGAGAGGTTAGGTGCCGGCGCATTGCTGCAAGCGTGGAGCGGAGGATCTTGAAGGAGAACTGTTGCTGGTGTTTTTGAATCTGTAGTCTGTACTGTTTGTCCTGTTCAGGTCCGAACTCTGCTGGTTTAAAGGTGGTCCGGAGTTCATGTGGGATGAGTTGGTTACAGAGGGGTAAGTCTTTGGAAATCGAAAATGGAAAGGGACTGAAGAGTCTTGGTTCAGTTAGGAAGGCAAATGCAATGTTAGCATTCGTTTCAAGAAGGCTAGAATACAAGAGCAAGGATGACCCTATAGCTGAGGTGCATAAGGCTCTGGTCAGACAGCATTTGCAATATTGTGAGCAGTTTTGGGCCCAGTGTCTAAGGATGGAGATGCTACTGTTAGAGGGGTCCAGAGGAGGTTTACAAGCATAATCCCTGTGATGAAGGGCTTGTCAAATGAGGAGCAATTGAGGACTCTGTATCTGTGCTTGATGGAGATTAGAAGGATGAAGAGGGGATCTGATTGAAACTTACAGAATACTGAGAGGCCTGGATAGAGTGTACCTGCCAGAGTGAAGGTATGACCCTATAGAACTGAGATGAGGAGGAACTTCTTTAGCTAAAAGGTGGTTAACCTGTGGGACTCATTGTCAAAGAAGGTTATGGAGGCTAAGTCATTGAGTGTATTTAAGACAGAGACAGATAGGTTCTTGATTAGTATGGGGGTTTAATGGTAATGAGGAGAGGTCAGGAGAATGGAGTTGAGAAACATATTAGCTGTGATTAAATGGTGGAGCATTCGGCCAAATGGCCTAATTTTGCTTCTATAGCTTATGCTCTTATGATATTAGTCTAGGCTACTGATACCAAGTAGGGAAGGATACACAAAAGATATCTTAGGCTCAATCATGATGAAGTGTAAATAGGTTTATTACATATTACTTGATACATAGCTAATAACATTTAAGATTGTTCTTTTGTACAATGGGTTGTATGTGTTTTCCTGCCTGTTCCATTAATGTCTGTTCCATTAATCTTGTTTGTTATTGGACCTCATCTAAGCAGCATACATCTATCCTGCAGGCACCACTCTGTCCTTTATGCTGCAGTTTTGTGATAATACACAGGAGTGGTGGTGTACTTTTAGATTCTGTCTGTTTTCAATGGTTTCCTTTGCTTTCCGGTGTGTATAAAACTCAGTAGGAGGTAATGAAAACCCAAGAGGTCATCTGTTTTGGATCTTAGAAAAATAACCCAAAGCATTTTCTAAATGTGGAAAAGATAGAAATGTTGGCAAGCTGGGATTCCAAGTAGATAAATCACAATAGCGAACAAGTACAAACAAAAACTGAAAATGTTAACAAAATGTTTTCCTTTACCTAGAGAGGATTGGCAGGCAGTAGGGTGATCATTATAGCTGTAGATGTCACTGGTTAAATTCCATTTAGAGATGTGTGTTTTATTTGGGGCATTATATCTCAAGAAGGATATATTGGCTTTCAAGGGTGTATAGATCTATTAGAATCATACCATTGTGAGTCAGGTGTTGTAACCAGGCCTGAAAATCATGGAACTAAACTCTATGACTGGACTTAAATATGCCCTAATTCACCAACTACAAAACCGTTTTTCAAAATGTGAATGGACCAAAACAACTTTGATCAAATCTTCAAAATGCAGACTGACGATGTCTGCAGCTGCCTACGTGTAAAGTTGATTGCTTCTCATTTCCCCTCTACCTGGGCATTTAGGGATGAATCTGTGCTCCCATCTGATCTAGTGATCTGGAGGTGGATCAGAACCATCCAGCTAAACAGCTTTACACAATTGACACATTTTAGAATATTGGTACATATTGCCTTTTCCATTTTTTAAATTTCTTATTGCAAAGTTAGTTTTCCACCAAGTGATTACTGGTATAAAAACTAGAAGGCATCATAAAGTTGGAAGTTAGACCATCTCTTGATGTTTTGTAGTGAAAGTTTTAATGCAAAATATAATAGAGATACCTTGGGGCACCCTAGAGACAGCATTTCCTCTTTAGATCAGGCCCTTTGTTCTATTCATTTTGTTCCTCTCCTTTACAACAGCATGTTACAAATGAGCTCTTTGCCACCTATCCCATATACTGAACTATAGTGTGAGTATGGGTTACAGCATTGTGTCAAGGTTAAGTTTATTGTTCATGAAAACCCATTATTAGTGACAGTAACACAATTCTTTCCCAAAATGTTGGATTAAGTTGATTTATTTATCAAATGTTTTCCATATATTGGCACTTGAAACAAAACAAAGGTGACAAATAGCAAATAACCCATTAAAGTCACCGGAGGGGTAATTCTATAATTCTATGAAATGAAGTTTATCCTTTAAGCAGCATTTAAAATCCATTCTAGGGTATGAACTTTCCTACTCCTCTAGCCAATAGCAAGGCTGAATTATTTTAAGCACATTTATGAAAAGACCAACATTAATGCCATTTCCAATTTCACTCAAATATCTCATACTTTTCAGGAGAAACAAGGGCTGCAAAGGCATAACTACTTGTTCAGAATTTGCTAAATTCCGATGCTGCCTGTCTGCACGAAAACCAGTACAGGCAGGTCACAGATCATGATTCTCATTACCTGACTATTAGTGCACTTAAAGATTTGTTATTCTGCTCATTCAAGCTCCAGAAACATTGTTCTATTATTGAGCAGGTATCAACTTGCACTTTCAGCAACTTCCTATGCAAAAAATAAATAAACACCAAAAAGTGCAAGAGCAAATTTAGCTAAAGGCAAATGCCTATTAGATGCCTTGCTTAGAAATTTGGCTTATCACCAATTTATTGAGAAGTATCAGAAAAACCGACAGTTGAACGCATGTCAAGGAATACTGTGATTAAATGCCTATCACTCCAAACTGATTTGCAGAATTTCTTATCCCCCAGCTGGACTTAACTTTTGTTATAGCTGGTATCTTTCTGGTCTTTCAGCCAGAGTATCATAGATCCACGTCCTGAGCTCACATTCTACCTTGACATTGCTTTGTTATTGGAAATGCTGCCTTGGTGATGAGATACAAAACAGAGAACCTATCTGGTTGTCCTGGTGGTTCAGGCAAATATTGATGATCATGAGACTGTATTTCAGCTGGTTCTACTATTTGTTTGCTATACTTTGGTGAAAGATCTACTGACCTTGAAAAACCAGCATAAACAACTCAATCCTTCTACTGTGCCACGGTCCTTCATATTTGCAAAAGTCCTGAAGACTTCTATTTAACTTAAACACAGCAAAGAAATAAAATGAATGCAAAGCCTTCACATCAGAAGAAATTATTCCCTATGGGTTTGCTCACCCAGGTTTAGTGCTTTAACAGGAAGGTTTATTGTTTTCTGCTAATAACTTATGTCGCATAACAGTGGCAGAAATACTTAGACCCCCATTACATTGGGAAATTAGGAGTTTTTGCACCATCTGGCTTTGAGTGAGCAGAGCAGAGTGCAAGGATAGTGCCATAGGAAAGCAGCAGAAGATTGTTGATTGCTATGAGCTCAGGGCAGAAAGATCAGAAAAGTCATACAGTGAAGCAGTGAGCAGAGAAAAAATTGAGAATGATGCAATTTTAGTAGGATGCTGTGCAACAGATGGCACTGGGCAAGTTCTAAGGTATGGAGAGGAAAGAGAAATTAGAGACAGTGTAATGGTGGGAGAAAGGTATAAGATCAATAACAGATATTGATTGCGACTTTTCATATGAGAGCAAGTCTGCACAAAGGTAGATATGTTGAGTACTCTAAATAATAAAGGGGATCAATGTCCAAGACTTGGGTATGGAACAGATTGAGTGCACAAAAAGTTGATTGCATGGAAGAATTATGAAAGAACCAGGTGGAAGAAAGAAAAAAGAAGTTGACAGGAATTTATAGATTGAGGGGCACATGTAGGGTGGATGAGGTGGTCAGAGCATGAAAATTGAGCATAAGCTGACACCAAATATGAATTGCTGTAAGAATAACTGTAAGACTTCCTGATATAGCTAAAAGATCCTAAGCAAGGTACAGCAGCAATAATGAAAAGTATGAGGAAGATGCAGAGTGTAAATTTTTTGCCCACTACTGAGTGGCAATAAGCCATGACAGAAGCTCAAGCGGAACTTGCGCAGCTTAATAAAAAATTATGTGAAGGATGATTAACTGCAATGATTGGCATTGTTACGTCTTTGAGCATCTTAATTGTCCTAGTATGTTAAAAGTTTGACTGCGTGTTCCTTGTTGGGTAATCGGATATATGTAACTAAACCACTTCTTTTTGTTTTTTTTTTACCTTTTGAGATCCCTCATTTCATGTAGATACAACAAATCTTCATTCTCAGACTAGAACACATGTTCTAAAGGCAGCATGGCACTTGGAGTTGCTGTAAAATGCAGAATGGTTAAATTTTGTCTGATACTTGCTTTAAGCCTATTCAGTGAAATTCACTGATTTGTTCATACATCTCCCCTAAATCAATTGGTTCCTTTTTTTTGAGTCTTGTGAGCTCTGCCCTCATGATGGATGAGTAGAAATGAATCTGTAAAGTGAGAACATAATGTACCAAAATCGAGACTCCTCATAGGTTTCAGACGCTTGACATGTGAATGACTGACAATTTATCAGCTGGATATCTGAGCTACATGGGGCAGCAGAGCTGATTACCATCAAACCAAACAAGTTCAAATGATGTTTCAGTTCTAAATCCCTTTGGTCAAAACCAGAAAGGAAACCTCATTTTAATTGCAACATGTAGTTGCATATCATTCTGTCGAGCACCACAAACCCAAAGGAAAAAGTGGGAATTGCAATTTAATGCTGCAATTGAGTCAGTAAGGATTTCCAAGGCTTTGTTTTATAAATTTTCATGTGTTTCTGTTATTGGAGTGTTACAATTTGTCAGTAGAAATCAATGCACTTGCTTAATTCTCAGTATTTATCTTCATGAACTATATAAATCTGTCCCGGCTAGCCTCCTATTCAATACAAAACAAATGCCCCCCAATTTTACACAAAGTGAAGCTAGTGGATTTCAGTTTTAATTTTTATCAATTGGTAAAATGATTATTGAATAATAGTTTCCTGCTTCATGTAGTGTGTTCCTGAAACAGAGGCTTTGCTATCAGGTTAACCCTGATTTGTGCTGAGTTAGCTCATGTCAGCTGATGCGGTGATGAAGGCGAAAAGGAGAAAAATAATCAGCTGTGGACTCTGTCCTCTTTCTACCCAGGCTGGTGGAAGCAACTTCATTAGCAGCTTTCCAAAGGGGATTGGATATATACTTGTACAGGAAAGGTTTGCTGGGGTGTTACAAGAGGACTGCAGTGAGAATAATGTGAAAAGCTGATACAATGCCAAATTTAATCCTTCCTGGAAGCTGTGCACTATTCAAACTCAACACATCAGAAATAGACATTAGGAGTTGCCCAGAGGCTAGGTGGCATTATAGAATGATATTGCATCATGAATCATTGTATTCAGCAAAGCTTGGGACAAAATAAAGTCCCAAGAGATTGGGAAATTGTAGATACATAAGAGTTAAGATCGAGAACTTGGGTTTTAGATGTGTTAGTTATAAAATTACCACAAATAGAAAAAATGACTATATTGCTGAATTCAACAACAATTTACATTTGTATGGCATTTTTAATGACAGATACTTCACAAAAGAGAAGAACCACGAGGCAGGGAATGAATAACAAAGTAGTGCTATTAAAGAGAGGGAATTCCAAGAGTAGGGTGGCAATTAAAGACATAATTGCAATTAATGGTAAAGTGGATGGAACATGTTTCCAAGGATGTAGAGCTGAAGAATTAGTGAGTTGGATATTTATTGGAGTTTACAAGCAATTTTCAGAATGGGCCAGACCAAGTCCCAGATTTATCAGATCTGCCAACTATTAGTCGCGAATTAGTAGTGCTCCTTGAACTAATAGGGACAAAATTTGAATATTCCAAGAAATGAATGGAATATGGGACAGAATAAAAGACTTTCTGGGAACAAGGTAAAGTCAGCAAGTGAAAGAAGAGTTAAACAAATTGACAAAACAACAATTGCAGAGTACCATGGGAATGGAGAGCCTGAGGCTAAAAATCTGAAAAAAGTTGTTGTCAGTAACATGGAGAGAACATTTTTCAGCGGAAGATGTAACAAAAAACAAGATTGGATGGAGACTTGGACAATATTGACTGGGTGGTGATACAAAGAATTGGTCAGATGGTCAGTGGTTCAAAGAAAAATGGTAGATAAGCTATGTAGGTAAGGTAGAGGCTAGGATCACACAAATCTATTGTAGTAATATCAATGGGTTTGTAATCCAAGACCTCATTCTAACATATGTAGAAAGTCAGCCTAATGGTGACAATACAATACCTGTTGTAAAAAACAAACTGGTTCATTAATATCCTTTTTAGGGAAGCTGTGAGTTACTCCAGACCCACAGCAATGTGATTAACTCTGAACTGTTCTCTGAGCAATTAGGAATGGGCAATAGATGGCGATACCTACACTTCTTGAAAGAATAAAGGAAAAAGAAATTGTGGGTAGAATCTTATAGGGGCCTGAATGGTGTGCTGTGTAAGATTTGGGTCAGGATTGCATGAAAAGTCTGGCAAGACCTGTCCTCATGTAGAGAGCAACTTACTGCATTTTTTAATTTACTGAGTTGATATGAACTCAAATGGCAGTGATGAGTTGCCGAATAAGGGGGATTATAGCTTGTTAAATGTCTTATTAAAGCCACATCTCACCTCACTAACATTGAGCACCCTAACTCCCGAAATACACTGAGCAATCTAGATGTGGAGGTCAGACTGGGTACCTGATGACTTCAGTTCATCACTGGTTGTGAGGAGCCTCTGTGTCGTTCAGCACCAAACAGCATCTCAGAGCATGCTCTATTGGCACCAGCCACACTGACCCCCCAACCATGCACATTGATATTTAACATTTGCCAAACCCTCATGATCTACATAGCATTTCTTCAATCCACTTGCAAGACCTGTAGGAAACACAGACTTGCACTGCAGGGTTCACTAGAAACTAGACTCTTCCATGTCAACAAGGTATCCTAAACCGATCTAGCTCCATTTGCCAACATTTGGCCTATGTTCCTCCAAACCCTTCCTATTCATATATCCATCCCAGATGCCTTTTAAATGTTGTAATCGTACCAGCCTCCACAACTTCCTCTGGCAGCTGGTTCCATACACACACCACCCTCTGCGTGAAAATGTTGCCCTTTTAAATCTTTCCTCTCTCACTCTAAATCTATGTCCTCTAGTTTTGGACTCCCCTCTCACCCTAAACCTATGCCCTCTAGTTTTGGACTCCCCTACCCTGTGAAAAAGACCTTGGCTATTTATCCTGTCCATGCCCCTCATGATTTTATAAACCTCTATAAGGTCACCCCTCAGCCTCTGAGGGTCCAGGAAAAATAGCCCCAGCTTATTCAACCTCTCCCTCTAGCTCAAACCCTCCAACCTTGGCATTATCCTCATAAATCTTTTCTGAACTCTTTCAAGTTTAACAACGTCATTCCTATAGTAGGGAGACTGTAACTGAATGCAGTATTACAAAAATGACCTCCCCAATTTCCTGTACAGCCTCAACATGAGATCTCAACTCTTATACTCAATGTACTGACCAATGAAGGCAAGAGTGCCAAATGCCTTCTTCACCACCCTGTCTACCTGCGACTCCACTTTCAAGGAACTATGAACCTGCACCCCTAGATCTGTTTGTTTGGCAATACTCCCCAGGGCCCTACCATTAACTGATGAAGCCTTTCCCTGGTTTGCCTAGTCCGGGGAATCTGCAGTTTATTGTTGAGGTGTGGGTTCTATAGTGCAATGAAGAGATCCAAGGAGATATAAGGCAGTTATATGCATATTACCATATGAAAATAATTATGCTACCTGATAGACAACTATGTGATGTAACTTGTCATTGCTTTCCAGTCAGAGAAATTAAGTTGCCAGTAGATCATGCGTACGGTTCAATAATTCATGCTGCCAGTAAAGTTGCCTCAGAAATATGAATGTGGTTTTGTTGCGCATACTTCATTGGGTTCAATGTCATCAGTCTCTCCCACAGGCAGTCTGATTGACACACACTGCTCTACATCCAAGTGAAGGGCAAAGATGGATTGTCAAAGCTTGGCCATGTGCTCAGTAGTTTCTCGGAAATGGCATGGGCAAAACAGATGTTGTTCTTTTAGGGGATGTGTGCTGAGTGGTGAGTGGTTCTGGGAATCATACGTGGTAAAGTAAAACTAAAGTTGGATGATAGACACACCATCAGGGTGGAGTAGATATTTAATAGAGTGAGTCTGATAAGATATGGAGAGAAATATCCCTGTACATCATGACAGAAGGTTCACCAAAAAACACACTGGAAACAGCACTTACTGAAAAAACCCAAATGATTCTGCGTTACGTCTCAGTTTGCAGCAAAGAATGAATCATAGGGATTGGGAACATGAGTATAAAGTTCATGCTACCCAATATTGTGCTTCTTATTTGCAACAACTTGGAACCACTTCCTCTCTACCACAGGGCATTCTTTATAAATACTTTTGATCAACCTATTCAGACAAATGCCTGGCATAGGTGGAACTTGAACCTGGACACAAGGACCCTTAAGTTAAAATTAAGTCGTACGATATCCCACAGCAGGATCTGAGCTCACACCCTAACAGCATTACCTTAAGCCCTAGCTAACCAGTCCAGTGACATCACCACTACACTAACATCTCCTCAAGGGCATTCTCCCTATATTATTCAACAATGTTGTCAGGCACCTCATGAACCAGTTTACACCAGCTTTGCATTCAGGCTAATAGAGATTGTGACCTTGTGAACTGTAACAGCAGTAAACAATATAATTATGCTAGGTACTCAATTTAATTATAGCCATTATATAACATGCTACATAATAGATAACAGTGGGACATTCCATGTCATTGGTTTCCATTCAGAAAAAATTAGATTGCCAGTAGCTCATACGTACAGACTAGTAATTCATGCTGCCAGTAAAGTTACCTCAGAAACGTGAATGTGGTTTTACTGTGGACACCTCATTGTCATTGTTCAGTGTCATTAGTCTCTCCCAGAAACACACTGCCTATATCTCCTTGGAAAATAGCTTAACCTTGGATAAGAGTGGTATCCTCTCATGATCTGAACCAGATATTCACAGCTTTCAGAAGATAATTCTTTCATTCAGTTTAACAGTAACTGTATGATATGTAATTTAAAATTATTTGATAAATTGTTTGATTAAATTTGACAGAGGTGAACATATACAGTAGCTGTATGATCACTTTAACGTGTATGTTATATTTTTTTGTAATTAATACGAAGTAAAGAGCATGCCATGTTTTGCTATTTTAAAAGGTTGCCTTTCTTGACCCAAGCCAGGTTATTCTTGCATTCCATCTCCTCATAGTTTTTTGTTCCAGATTGCCTTATGGCAGAATTTGTTTCAAACAACCTTTTAGACTCAGAAAAAATCTTCACAAATTTCCCTGGAAAGATCTTTACACAATGGCTGGATCTGGTTTTGTTTGTATGCTGTCTCAGATATGGATCAAAGTCTGTCCAACATGTAGGGTTAATATTAACCATTCCCTACCCTCAATCTAGCAGGAGTCATCTTACCTGGCACGAGGCCATTTCCACCTGGCAGCATATCATCTCCAGCAGTTTACCTTCAAGTTGGCCAAAGCTCCTGCTGTAAGCAGGCAAGGGCCTACTCAAAATGGCCTGATGACCATCGCAGATACAAGAGTTATTCTGTTGGTCTATCAGTTCCATGTTGGACAGGATAAACCCCAAACTGTGGGAAAAGACCAATGCCAATGGGGCTTGACTCCCCTATGCTCATTGACCTTGTCTGCACATTTTAATGACAGGTTTTCCAACTCACCAAGTATTTTGCTGCATATACCTAGCAGCCACAACTATTTTACATAGAACCTTTTAAGTAATAACACATCTCAGGGCACTGCATAGGCACAGTCTAAAACAAAATACAGCATGAGGCTTCAGAAGGAGGTATTAGATCAGAAGACCAAAGATTTGGTCAAAGATGTAAGAAATAAGAAAGTGAGTGGGAAAGGCAGAGTTTCAGGGAGGGACTTCCAGAACTTGGGTTTAGGCTGATAAGTTGTTGGAAATTAAATAGAGATGCTCAAGAAGCCAGAAGTCAAGGTATCTCAGGTGAGTGTTGAGCTGGAAGAGAATTTGGAGAAAGGGAAGGGCCAGGCCATGGAATGATTTGAAAACAAGGATAAGGATTTTAAATCGGAGACTATTCTTAATAGGGAATGGATGTAGGTCAGTGAGATCAGAGAAATAGATAAATGAGAACTGAGGCCAATAAGAACACAGACTGTAGAGTTTGTATAAACTCGTTACCTCAACCTCAAACATCGACCCGGGTTCAATTCCCACCTCGGGCGACTCTGTGTGGAGTTTGCACATTCTCCCCGTGTCTGCGTGGGTTTCCTCGATGCTCTGGTTTCCTTCCACAATCCAAAAGTGTGCAGGTTAGGTGAATTGGCCATGCTAAATTGCCCATAGTGTTAGGTGAAGGGGTAAATGTAGGGGAATGGGTCTGGGTGGGTTGCGCTTCGGCGGGTCGGTGTGGACTTGTTGGGCTGAAGGGCCTGTTTCCACACTGTAAGTAATCTAATCTAATCTAATCTAATCAAGATGCCTCAATCTCAAATGTAAATCTCTGGAGATCTTATCTCTTGGTTTAAACCTGACTTAAAACTGCTCTTTTATCCCCCTGCCTTGAATTTGCAATTCAAACCAAATTACCAGATATTTTCACTTTGTTTCTATCATATCTCCATTCACATCGACTATGTTCCTTAGTGACTGGGAGGTACAAAAATCCTTTTCTTATATGGAGCTGCTCAACGCTGGATTAATCAGCACCTCACCTAGACAAGGGAATTTCAGGTATCATCTGAAATGTTAACTGCCATTATCCTACAGTTACCCAGGGGCTCTCCTGGTGCAGTGGTAGCATCTCTACTTTTGAGCTAGAAGGTCCAGGTTCAACTTCCAGAGATGTGCAATAACATCACTGAGCAGTTGATTAGAAAATGTCTCAGGCAAATGCATCATTTTATTAGATTGGTTTAACTCACTTAAAAGCTATTGGCTGAATCTGATGTTAATTCTAGAATTTAAGTCATAGAGTCATAGAATCATACAGCAGGAAACAGAACCTTCGGTCCAACTAGTCCATGACAACCAACTTTCCCAAACTAAGTTACTCCTACTTGTCTGCATTTGGCCCAAATCCTTCTAAATCTTTCTTCTTCACTCTGCTATCCAAATGTCTTTTAAATGTTGTAACTGTACTGGCATCTTCTGACAGGTCGTTCTACAAACAAACCACCCCCTTTGTAAAAAGGTTGCTCCTCAGGTCCTTTTTAAATCTTTCTCCTCTCACCTTGAAAATATGCCCCCTAGTTTTGAACTCCCCCGCCCTAGGGAAAAAGACCTTTTCTATTCACTTTATCTATGCCCTGTACGGTTTTGTAAACCTCAATAAGGTCACTCTTCGACCTCCTAAGCTGCACTGAAAAAGGCCAGCCTGTCTACAATCTTCTTATAACTCAAGCCCTTAAATCCTGGCAACATTCTGATAAATCTTTTCTGAATCCTCTCTAACTTAATAATATCCTTCCTATAGCAGGACAACCAGAACTGACACAGTACTTCACAAGTGGCCTCACCAATGTCCTGTACAATCTTAGCATGACGTACTAACTTCTATACTCAAAGGTCTGAGCAATGAAGGCAAGTGTGGTCAACCATCTTAACCACTCTGTGTACTTGTTGCACAACTTTCAAGAAACTATGTTCCTGAACCCCTACATCTCTCTGCTAAAACTATCCAGGCCACTGCCATTAATTATATAAAACCTGCCTGCCACCACCACTAGCCCCCTCACCCCTTTTAGCTTTACCAAAAATACAGCACTGCTCATTTATCCAAATTAAACTCCATCTGCCACTCCTCAGCCCATTGGCCAAATTGATCAAGATCCCTTTGTAATCTTGGATAACCTTCTTCACTGTTGACTATATCATTGAACTTCAAAAAGATATAACAGTTCAATACCCACCTTACACCAAATTCCCAGATGTAGTTACTCAGCCCTTCTCTCTGTCTCGCTTCAAAAAAGGCTCCACTCACACTAAAGTGGCTTGTAACAGCTTGGTATGTGATTTTTCTCTTTTAACTTAGGTCTGAACAGGAATCGAAGTCTCCATGCAACAATGTGTCTGTTTCAGCAGGCACATTCCAGAAGGAGGTGTGTGACAGTCTCGTCCCCCCCGCAGCCACTTCGAGGGCAGCGTGCGGTGCGGCAGAGAGTCCGGGCGTGCATAAAGGATCTCACAGGCAGAGCCCTTCTCACCACCAGCCAAGCCACGTCTTGGTGCTTGTTGGAAAGTTCTGGCGATGAGGCATTCTGCCAAATGGCTTTGACAGTCTGCTCAGGGAACCGCTCGACAGGATCCGCCCTCTCCTTTTCCCGAAGGGTCTCATGGACGCTACGTGCTGACCACTTCCTGATGGACTTGTGGTCAAAGGTGTTTTTCCTCATAAATTTCTCCACGAAGGACAGGTGATACGGAACAGTCCAACTACTCGGAGCGTTCCGCGGCAGCGAGGCCAGGCCCATCCTTCGCAACACCGGGGACAGGTAGAACCTCAGTACGTAGTGACACTTGGTGTTTGCGTACCGGGGATCCACGCACAGCTTGATGCAGCCACACACAAAGGTGGCCATCAGGGTGAGGGTGGCATTGGGCGTGTTTTTTCCCCCATTGCACCGGTCTTTGTACATAGAGTCTCTTCGGACCCGGTCCATCTTTGATCTCCAAATGAATTGGAAGATGGCCCGGGTGACTGCGGCGGCACAGGTCCTGGGGATAGGCCAGACCTGTGCCACCTATAGCAATACTGAGAGTACCTCACACCTGATGACCAGGTTTTTTCCCGCGATGGAGAGCGACCGTTGCCCCCATCTGCCTAGTTTCTGTCTCCTCTTCCTGATCCGCTCCTCCCAGGTCTTGGCGCACGCCCCAGCCCCCCCGAACCAAATACCCAGCACCTTCAGGTGGTCAGTCCTGACGGTGAAGGGGATAGAGGATTGGTCGGCCCAGTTCCCGAAGAGCATGGCCTCGCTCTTGCCTCGGTTTACCTTGGCCCCCGAGGCCCGTTCGAACTGGTCGCAGATGCACACGAGTCTGTGCACGGACAGCGGATCCGAGCAGAAAACAGCGACGTCATCCATGTACAGGGAGGCCTTAACCTGCCTATGCAGAGGAAGTCTGGAGAGGAATGCAGTGGTGCTTGTCGAGGTTCGTCCCGAGCAGCGCCGTGACGCGGGACTCCGTGCTCTACGGCCTGTTCCCCTGGACTCACACCGAGACGAACATTAACTGCGCCTGGAGGATCATCAACTCGGTGAAGGACGCTCTCTGGGCGGTCCGAAACCTGTTGATCTTCCAGCTGAAGGAGTTGACCCCGACCGAGTGTTGCAGACTGGCACATTCCAAGGTCCAAGACTACGTGCTGAGGGATGCGCTGGAGCTCTGGGCAGCTGCCGCCAAGGCGCGGTGGGGAAAGACCACCGTGTAAGACCGGCCTGCCTAAAGAAGAACAGGGGGCCCATGCGGACGTTTTTTTGGGCTCTGCTGATGCCTCAGCCAAATATATGTATATGTACAAGATTGAAAAATGCACAGGATTGTAAAGGACAAGGATAAATTCGAATCTGTGTTTGTAAATATGGACATATGTATGGCATGATCAAATGTACAGACCATCAAATCATTTTATGAATAAAGTATATTTTTGAAATAAAAAAAAGTGTCTGTTTCAGCAGGAATTGGGATGTGGTTGAGCAGGGACTCTCTCCCTGCCAGTGACTTTTTTTCTGATTGATTGATTTTGGAATTTTCATTTCAGACATTTGTGACCTCTTGAAGACCCAGGGCGATCAAAATAATCCTCCATAGTTGTCTGCCAGTGCGTTCTGAGCTCAAGCAGGCTCTCTGTGACATGTAGTGTAGCCTTTCTTTGTGAATTATGCGGATGATTATATCAAGATGGACAACGCCTTAAAAAAGGGAACAGTTAACACTACTTCTAAAATTTGTTCATGACATGAATGTCACTGGTTAGGTCAAACCTCATTTCCACCTCCTCCACCAATGTTGGAAAACCTGGCTGCTCACTCTCTCCCAATACTGGATTAGTGGTGCTGGAAGAACACAGCAGTTCAGGCAGCATCCAACGAGCAGGATGCTGCCTGAACTGCTGTGCTCTTCCAGCACCACTAATCCAGTATTTGGTTTTCAGCATCTGCAGTCATTGTTTTTACCACTCTCTCCCATTCATTGCCTAATGAATGGACATGCACTTTAAGTTTTATCTTTGGAGTGAACTCAGTTTTTCTCCCAATGGATAATAAGCCCATCTTCTGTGCTGAGAACGTCAAGTCTTGCATGGGAGTTTATTCCAATAAAAAATTTCACTTCACTTTTCTCTTTCCAGTTTCTAAGCTTTTAATCATATGGAGTTTCATATGCTCACAGTGCTCAAGCCCAGCATTTCTCATGCACTGTTACTGATGTTCGAAGGGTGGTAAAGAACCTGGTGAGTCTAACAGCAATTTTTAATCACAGTTTGTAATTCTTGTCATGTATTTGCAATAGTCCACATGGATTTCACAGAACAATGGTTGCGCAGTTTTAAACATGTCTGCAAGAAAAATACATACTTAAAGAATTCAAGCAAATCTCCAGGTGCTTTCAAGTCAGGGAGGCTTACTAAACGGATGTAATAACAAATTAGCATTTCAAATGTCAAGGCACAGGGAGGGGAATGCTGATCAGATGCATTATAATTTAAGAGCACTGAAGTCCCAACCTATTCAAATTATAGACTTTGAGTAAAGCGTTTCAGAACAGAATGAGACAATAGCCGATTACGCTCAGTGAGAAGCAAATCGGAGATGGACAATTGCGCAAACCTTCAGGAAAAGAACTAATGATATGACGGACGTATGAATGAGTCATTTGCGTCACTCCAATAGCCAGCAGGCATTCAGAGAAAATAAGTTACATGTTTTAGTTTTGTAACTTTACTGAGTTGGGAATACAGAGGAAAACAGCTTCTCAGTGACAGAGAAGAATTTGTTGAACGAACTGGACAGATTTAAAGAATCATAGAATCGTAGAATCTTAGAATCCCTACAGTGTGGAAACAGGTCATTTGGCTCAACAGTTCCACACCAACCTTCTGAAGAGTATCCCAGACCCATTCCCCTACCCTGTTACTCTACATTTCCCATGACTAATGCACCTAACCTACACATCCCTGAACATTATGGGCAATTTAGAACGTAGAACATTACAACGCAGTACAGGCCCTTTGGCTCTCGATGTTGTGCTGACCTGTGGAACCAATCTGAAGCCTATCTATCCATACTATTCCATTTTCATTCATATGTTTATCCAATGACCATTTAAATATGCTTAAAGTTGGCGAGTGTACTACTGTTGGCGAGTGCATTCCATGCCCCTACTACTCTCTGAGTAAAAAACCTACCTCGGACATCTGTCCTATATCTATCACCCCTCAATTCATAGCTATGTTCCCTCGTGCTAGCCATCACCATCCAAGGAAAAAGGCTCTCACTGTCCACCCTAACCATTGCTAGCCACTGAGAAATCTTCTCATTTTGAAAGACAAAAGAATCCTGTGCTTCAGTTTGGTATTGCGGTGCAGAAAAAAACCCTGCTATTGCTCTGCAGCAGCTCTAACAACAGTTCACTTGTCCCTCAGAATCAAAACTAAAATATATGGAAAATCTTTAGAAATTGAACTGCATGGCTGGTGAAGTGAATCTGACCACATTGTGGTATTTTAAGCTGGAAAGTGCCAGACATCTATTGGTTTAATCTGTGGACAGTTGCTGTGCTACTAAATCACCTAAGGATCACCCTAACCCTAACCCTCAACCTAAGCCTAACCTGAAAGTCACTACAATTGGCTTTTGTGCTCTTTTCCAGAAAATAAACAAAGTTAGCCAGTGTTTTTTCCCCGAAAGCCCTCTTCAATGACCTGGGCCCGTGTGGGAACATTGTCAGGATGACTGGAGCTTGCATGTGAAACCTGCTACAGTTGACTGTCAGAACATGGGAACAGGGTGCATTCTGTTACATTATCACTCTGACTAAGTACATATCTTGATCTTCCTGCTTGAAAATGTCGAATTCTGTTCCTGTATTTATCATTTGCCCATTTGAAAATTTCCAGACTCCTAAACTAACTTTAGGGGAGGTGATGGCCTAGTGGTTTTATCACTAGACTGTTAATCCAGAGACCCAGGTAATGTTCTGAGGACTTGGGTTTAAACCCTGCCATAGCAGACAGTGGAATTTAAATTCAGTAGAAAACGAAATCTTAAATTAAGAGTCTAATGGTGACCATGTCTCCACTGTTGATTGTTGGAAAAGCCCATCTGGTTCATTCATGTCCTTTAGGGAAGGAAACTGCCATCCAAACTCTGAGACTGTGAACTTTGGGATCACTGCCTGAATCTTACTGAACTGTGTTGGGTCTCTTGTTCATTCAGGAAAAGAGCTCCCTTTGCATTTGCAACAATTCCATTCTGCCATCCGCATCACACTGACTTCTTTTCAACTTAGCAGCCCAAACCTGAATGTTGTTTAGGTTTTGTTGCATATGGACATGTTTTATGGACCAAACCAAACGCATTTTCTTATTTTTAAAGGCAAGTGTGTTGCGGTCTGATGCAATTCAACTTGGTCAAATTACCCGGCTTGAAACAAGATATACTTTGCATTTTAACTATAATGTAAAAATAAACAAGAGAAGGAAGTATGGAATAACAACTCTATTGGAAAATTTAACAGCTTAATAGATTATCTAACTACTAAACAGCAACTGTTCCAATACATCTCATAAATGTACACTTGGCAAAGGCAAATTCAGAAAAATAGATTGTCTCACGTGCAATTCTAGGAGTAGGAAGAGAAGCCAAGCATTTAGCTGTAACAGAGAGACAACTAACAGCTACCACATTCACTTCAGGATCCCCAACAATTACTGAAAGTTAAACTAAAATCCTAGTTCTGTGGGAGCTTGACACCTCCCCTTCGTGTTGTTTCTATTGTTCCAAATTTTTTTAAAAAAACAAAGCTAGCTGGGCTCAGAGTAGACAGCTCAGCAACCTCCACACCTGCCACCTTCCCCTGCCACTGTACAAGTTCAAAACCTGTGTCTACAGTTCCTCCCTCACCTTCATCCAAGGCCCTAAAAGATCATTTCAAATCTGGTAGGGATTTTTCTGCACATCCACCCACCTCATTAACTACATCCGTTGCTCTCAATGTGTTATACTCTACACTGGGGAGACAGGACACCACCTTGGGAGCAGTTCAGGGAATATCTCTGGTCCACATGCACCAAACAACCCCACTGCCCTGTGGCCAACCACTTCAACTCCCACTCCTCTCAAGGACATGCAAGTCCTGGGCCGCCTCCACCACCAAATCAAAGCTACCCGCTGACTGGAGGAAGAACACCTCATCTTCTGCCTTGGGACCCTACAATTACACGGCATCAACATTGACTTCACCAGTTTCCAAATCTTCTCTCCCCCCACCTCATCCCAGATCCACCTCGGCATCACTTGCGTTGCAATCAAAAGCAAATAGTACTGTTCCTAGTTTTTGATGATAACAGATCATTGGTGAAGTAGCTGAAGTTGATTGGGTCCAGGAAACTGCCTTGAGGAAATCCTTCAATGATGTCCCGTGGTGATAGGTTTCCAGTAACCACCATCCTTCTTTGTACTAGTTTTGTCTTCTACTACTATATTTTCTCCTGATTCCCATTGACTTTGGTTTTAATCATGCTTCTGTTTTTGCTTTATTCCTTCATGAGATGTGAGTGTCCCCAACAAGATGTTGCCCATCCCTAATTGCCCTGAGCTGAGTGACTTGCTAGGCCATTTCAGAGTGCAGTTAAGAATTAACCACATTGCTGTGGGTCTGGAGTCACATGTAGGCTGATTTTCCTTTCCCAAAGGGCAGTAGTGTACACGAGGGATTCTTGATGCCACACTTGGTCTTGATGTTGGGTGTAGTTGTTCTTGCTGTAACTCTGGAATTCAGCCCTTCTTTAGATGAAGGGTTTAATGAGTTCTGGAACAGAGTGTTCCTCGTGGAACCTAAACTAAGGATCAGTGAGCAGATTATCAGCTTGTAATTGCTGAAGCTTTAAAGCTAAAACCTTTAAATAGAATATTGTTCAAAGTCAAAATATTTAGTTGATCTGTCATGGTGTAGTCAGTTCTGCTTGTAGCTAACAATTTTCTTCCATTTATTTCAAACATGTTGGAACATTCCTGGTTTACTTTGTCAAAACAATTGAATGTACTGTTCTTTCAAAATCTGTTTCATTAAACTGTCAGTTTAACCTTTTAGAAAGACCTTTCCATTTCCAATATTGCCTGTAAGCCAAGCTCAAGGAATTCAAATCTGTTTAGCTAATCTGTTTAGCAGCACAGTGACTTAGTGGTTGGCACTGCTGCCTTGCAGCACCAGGTACCAGGGTTCGATCCAGCCTGGGGTGACTGTCTGTGTGGAGTTTACATAATCCCCCCCGTGTCTGCGTGGGTTCCCAAAGATGTACATGTTAGGTGAATTGGCCAAGCTAAATTGTCCATGGTGTTCAGGGATGTGTAGGTTAGGTGCATTATTCAGAGGTAAATATAGGGTAGGGGAATGGGTCTGGGTGGGTTACTCTTCAGAGGGTCAGTGTGGGCTTGTTGGGCTGAAGGGCCTGTTTTCACACTGTAGGGATTCTAATTCACGTAAACTGTTTCAATGGGCTTAATGGAACTCTTGTGGTTTCTTCTAAAATACAACTTCAACATTAAGAAATAACCTTTTATTGCTTTTTAAACCATTACACACTGTGCTTTTACCTTCTCTTCTGCCCAACAAGATCCCAGTGAGTCGGTACATGTGGTAACTGCCATGCTGTTCAAGATAGGAACTTGGGGAAAATACAGGGATCTGCAGGCCAGTTAGCCTGAGACATACCATTGGGAAAATTTTGAAATCTATTATTAAGGAAACCTTTAGGATGGACTTATGATTAGTAAAGGTCAACATCATCTTACAAAAGTGCAATAATGTTGGAAAAATGTATTAGAATTCTTTGACGATACAACCAGAAGTGCAGGTAAGGCATTCACTAAGATATCATATAAAAGACACAATAATCGGGTGTATGGAGTAGAGTGATATATTAGCATGGATGGAAGATATGTTATTGGGCAGGAAGCAGAGATGAGAGATAAATTAGATATGTTGGCAGACTGTGACTAGTGGAATGGCTCAATGATTGTGACTAGTGGAATGGCCCCCAGGAACAGAGGATTTAACTTGGGTTACTTGTGTAAGGTATGCAGAAAGTTAGTGTGCATATTAAACAAGCAATTCTGAAGGCATATAACTCCTTTATTCTAGGGATGGGAGTACAAGAAGGAAGTCTTGTCACCATGACTTTGTGAGACCACAATTGGACTGCAGTGTATAGTTTTGGTCTCCACACCTATAGAAACACATACTTGAATGGAAGGTTGTGCAATAAAGGTACAGAGGTGATCCAATATAAGTATTCAGGATTATCAATGGGGTTGACAGAATACATATGGATACATTAGTCATGTATCTATGGAGTCACAAGTGGTATTAAGCATTTGCAATCATAAGCAAACATCCCTACTTCTAACATGAAGATGGAGGGAATGTCATTGATGAATTAGCTAAAGATAGAACACTACCATGAGGATTTCCTCTTGTGACACAGTGGTAGTGTCCCTACCTCTGAACCAGTATACAAATGTTCAAACCCTAGTGGTGTGCAATCTCACCTCTGAAAAGGTGATTTGAAAATACCTACCCTGAGGAAATCCTGAAGAGATATCCTGAAACTATTATGATCGACTTCCAACATCCACAGCCATTTTCTTTATGCCGGTTCCCAGTGGAGAAATTTCCATGTTGCTAGAGGGGCCGGCACAGTGGTTAGCACTGCTGCCTCACAGTGCCAGAGACCCAGGTTCAATTCCTGCCTCAGGCAACTTTTTGTGGAGTTTGCACATTCTCCCCGTGTCTGCGTGGGTTTCCTCTGGGTGCTCTGGTTTCCTCCCACAGTCCAAAAATATGTAGGTTAGGTGAATTGGCCATGCTAAATTGCTTGTAGTGTTAGGTGAAGGGGTAAGTGTAGGGGAATGGGTCTGGGTGGGTTGCTCATCGGAGGGTCGGTGTGGACTTGTTGCCCCACACTAAGTAATCTAATCTAATCTAGAGCTGCTTGATGCCACACTTGGTCAAATGTGGCTTTGATGGCACCTCATCTCACCAAAATTTGCAATGAGATTGTTTCTGTGCATGCTTGGTGCTAAATACATGAAAAGAGGTGGCATATTATTTTAATTCCTCAGTTGTCATCACTACATTCTATGCTGAATATATAGGGTCATACTGTCATAGAGATGTACAGCATGGAAACAGACTCTTCTGTTCAGATACCCTAAACTATTCTGATACTCATCCAGATGTCTTTTGAATGTTGTAATTGTATCAGCCTCCATCATTTCTTCTGGCAGCTCATTCCATACACACACCACCCTCTGTGTGAAAACATTGCCCCTTAGGTCCCTTTTATATCTTTCCCCTCTCACCCTAAACCTATGCCGTCTCGTTCTAGACTCCCCCACACCAGGGAAAAGACCTTGTCTATTTATCCTATCCATTCCCCTTATGATTTTATAAACCCCTATAAGGTCACCCCTCAGCCTCCAATTCTCCAGGGAAAACAGCCCCAGCCTACTCGCCCTCTCCTGATAGCTCAAACCCTCCAACCCTGGCAACAAACTTGTAAATTTTTTTTAAGATTACTTACAGTGTGAAAACAAGCCCTTCGGCCCAATAAGTCCACACCGACCCGCCGAAGCGCAACCCACCCAGACGCATTCCCCTACATTTACCCCTTCACCTAACACTATGGGCAATTTAGCATGGTCAATTCACCTAACCTGCATATTTTTGGACTGTGGGAGGAAACTGGAGCACCCAGAGGAAACCCACGCAGACACGGGGAGAATGTGCAAACTCCACGCAGAGTTTGCACATTCCCTGAGGCGGGAATTGAACCCGGATTTTCTGAACCATTTCAAGTTTCATAAGATTCTTCCAATAGAAGGGAGATCAGAATTGCACACAATAGTCTAAAAGTGGCTGAGAGGATACTGAATTAGAGTGGCGCTGGAAAAGCACAGCAAGTCAGGTAGCATCCAAGAAGCAGGAAAATTGACGTTTCGGGCAAAAGCCCTTCCTGATGAAGGAGTGTCGTTCCGAAAGCTAGTGTGCTTCCAATTAAACCTGTTGGACTATAACCTGGTGTTGTGTGATTTTTAATGTGGTTAAGAATAGTGGCTCGAACATTCTGTCCATAAAAAGACCCTACCACTTCAACACACCACCTTGTTCCCTAGTCAACATCTCTCTCTAAGGCTGGTTGCAGTGCTCCAGCATCACATTTTCTGCTTGGGAACTCTACAGCCTTCTGGACTCAATATCGAGTTCAACAATTTTAGAGCTTGAAGCACTTTCTCCCATGTCCTTAGCCCAATCGCCACATTCCAGGCCTTGTTATCACATGGTCTGCTATTAAATAGAACACATTGTTAGTCACTAATGCCTTAGCAGTTCCCATTAGCAGTTATTCATTTTCCTCAGCTGATCGTTATCTGCTCCTTCATTCTCTTTGAACTCTATATCCACCTATTGTTTACTTCTTATCTCCTCCCCACACAACACCTACTGCATAAAATCAACTTTTTCCTAGCATGCCATTAGTTCTGAGGAAGGGTCACTGGGCCCAGAATGTTAACTCTGATTTCTCTCTACAGTTTCCAGACCTGCCAAGATTTTCCAACAATTTTTTATGTTTTTGCCACTTGTAGTAGTTTGGTGACTGTTATGTAAAGCTTTAGACATTTCAATCTGATGGTAATTTAAGGTAGTTTGGTAATGAATGAGTTAAAACTAACTCTACAATGTTTCTGTTCTGTATTAATAAGTTCAAGATTTTCTCATTTATCTTTTGATTGAAGAAAGGCAGCCTTGTGAAAATTCCATTTACAATATGTGTGCTCTGCATATCTAAGAAAGCTGTTGTCTTTTTGAAGTGCAGATGTTTCTAAATTAGTATGGTTTCAGCATGGAAAGGTCACTTATAATTCCAGTCAATTTTTGATCCTAGTTGAATAATACATATGTACAACTGAGAAGGAATATATTTGCTGAGCTATTATCTGAATGAATAGTGTCTCAAAATTCTGTAAATTAATGAGAAACTCGACAGCTGCTCCAAGTGCCAAAATAATTATAATCTCCCACTTCAAAATAACATTAAAAGTTTTCTTTTGGCTTCTGACTTGATAGAGCAGCCAAGAATGCACTTAAATAACTGAAAACAATGGAACATTCAGTGGGTCAGGCACCATCCGTGAATGAGAAATGTAGGGCTGAATCTTACATTTTTTTCTCTTAAGTACCAGTTGCATTGAGTTTTCTGGGCGCCTTCTTGCTGCGATGCCCAGGGAGATCTCTCACTATATCTTCCCAAACTCACCTCATTAACTATCTATCCTGTTCCAATGAGGCATCACATCTTATCCTAGACCCATCTTAATACAGACCTTTCCCAGAACAACTTGCCTTTCGCTGAATATCTGCCAAAGATGCTGAGGATGGAGGAAGTAAAGCGACAGGTTTTAGACCTTCGGGGTTGCAGGGGAAAGTGTTGAGGGGCTTTTTCTGGCTGTTGGGAGTGAAGGAGGAATGGACCAGGCTGTCCTGCAGGGAAGGTCCTTGCAGAAGGCTGACAAGGGATAGGACGGGAGGTGAGGCCAATGATCCACTGGATGTAGATGCTGTTGGGATCAGAGCCTCTAGTGTGCACTTCATATTCGAAAAGCTGCAGAGTGCCCACAGAAGCACTGACATTCTGAAGCTCTCAGCTCCATGGCGGAGAGATTCTGAACATGTTGGAGAAAGGGACGATGATGCTGCGATTCTGCAACAGGGACATGGAAGTCCTAATGGATTGGTATGGTACAAAGTAAGGGTGATCTCTTCTAGAATGACCAGAATTGGAGACCACCACACCAGATCCTGGCAACCTGGTCTGACACCCTTAAGGTCTAAACTTAAACACCCTGGGACTTCCCAACTAAATGTCTAGGGTCACTGGGCTCCACTATTGAGCATGGTCCCTCCAATCCAGCTACAGAATCTAAGAACTACACTGAGATGCAGTGGGAAGGAGAGAAATAGGGTATTGAATTAAGGGCACTGTGGTGACATGGTTGAAATTAAACTGTATATGAAGTTGCACATTTTTATACATCTCATTTTTTGGCACTTGATCTATTTGTTTGTATGACTGAGTAGCCTTGAAGATAATTGTGGCAGCATGGTTCTTGACTTCATGCCCATGCAAGATGCATCATGGTTGGATGTTTGTGCTGGCCGTCTGCTGCAGTATATGGAAACAAGAGGAGCAAACATATATAGACAATGGGTCCTGCTGAAACCATTGCCCATCATCATAAACATCTCATTCCTTTCTCTAGCCTCTGTGTCCAAAAGTGTTTGAATGAATGACATGGTCAGTAATGTCCGGGCAGGAGCTGTGCAGCACACAGACAGTCAATGCATTAGGATGGCCAAGGATTAGGGACATTGCAGGTCTGTGTCCTATACAGTGTGCAGGTTTGTGTGAAATTTTTGTGACTTTTAAAAGGCCTCAGATTGGTATCCTATCTCCGCCACAGGTCAAGACATTTACCCTGAAACTCTGTGTGTGGTTGCAGTCTTTTTCTCTCACATTGTCTGTCTACTTTTTGAGTTCCATCAAGGTGGAAGGCAACTGGGAATTCCAGTAGCTTTTGAGTGTTCAGTCGACCATGTAATGAGTTCAATCCATTCAATTCATTCAATTCCCTTGCCTGCAAACTCATAGGCTTTGCACCTCCTCAGGGCCCCAGCATTCCCCAGTCGTGGGATATGTGGAGACCACACTTGCTGTGGTTGTGCACTTTACCCACCTTGAAACAGCAGGAGGCTCTTAACCATGGACAAGCTCACAACCCCCCACCACCCGCATTACTCTGTTCCCATCCATGCCTCAATGTAGCCACCTCTTAGAAATATCGTTGCCTATTTACAACTCACATTTCTCCCACCTTGCAGCCTCGAATCACAATGAATAGGTTCCTGAACCTCATTTAAATGGCAACGGTCCCTCTTGTCCCCCTACATCTCCCTTCCTGTATTAGTTTCTCTGGATGAATGCAACAGGTTGATGGTCATCCCTTGAGCAACCTAACTGAGTGACCCCTGACAGGAAGTGTGCAAAGCTGTGATCAATGTCTGTAAATCTCCCCAATTGGTTCAGACCCACTCTTCCTGATTGACTGGTGTGGACCCACTCCCTGGGCACAGAGACTTTGAGCACCCTGAGTGAGATTACACTGACAGGAAGTTTGTCCACACCCATTCCCCTGGTCTGGTATCAGACCCTGCCCTTGACTTACTGTGCTTGAGCCCCCTGACTGGCAGTTGCTTCCATGGGCTTTGTTGAGGACTACTGCCTGAAGATTTTGAGACAGGGCTGTTTGGTCACTGCACATGCAGCGTATCTATAATCTGCTGATTTGTGAAGCGGGTGTGAGATTGATACAGCACACTGACCTACAGAAAGAATTTTATTATACATGAAAAATTTGGCAAGAAGCAAGCTGGGCAATAATGAGATGGGGTGTGAAATTAACATGGAGTCTAACAAGATGTAACCCATAACGGTAATATCATTGGACGTTGGAATGCTATCCCAGAGTCTGAGGCTAAAGCTGTCAAGACAAGATTTCAAATCACACTACGACAACTGATGGAATAAACTGGATTAATTAAAATATAAATCAGTAATATAAAGTCAGTCTCATTAATGCTGACCAAAAAAACCATCGTCAGTTGTTGTATAAACCTACCTGGGTCACTAAAGTCCCTTAATGAAAGAGATTTACCTGGTCTGGTCTCTGTGACTCCAAGCAGCAGTGTAGTTGATTCTTAAATGACCTTGTAAATCACTTATTTCGAAGGAAATTGAGGGTGGGTAACAAATGCTGGTCTCCCAATGATTCCAGAATCCAATTAACGAGTAAACAAAAGAAACTCCATACATAAGTATGTTAAGGCTGGAAACTTCTGAAACAAATATGGTAAGTGACTTCAAGGACAGACTTGTGGATAGATATCAATCCCATTGAGGCAATTTTTCTTGCAGCTGATATTTTCAACTGTCGCTATATCTGCTGGTATATAAACTTAGCACCAATTTGTGATTCTCATTGCCAAAAAACTGTAACCAGAAGTTAGAAAATTAGAG
The DNA here is from genome assembly GCF_047496795.1 of Chiloscyllium punctatum. Classification (NCBI taxonomy): domain Eukaryota; kingdom Metazoa; phylum Chordata; class Chondrichthyes; order Orectolobiformes; family Hemiscylliidae; genus Chiloscyllium; species Chiloscyllium punctatum. The sequence continues at coordinate 95,667,819 of NC_092739.1, read as the reverse complement.
GCAATATTGCTGTAGATTTCATGCAGCCCCTCTGACCTACTCTGTAGTTGCCGTACATACCCTTCCTGAACTTCAGCCTATAATTCATTAAGCTCCACATTCTACAAAAATTGTATTTTGCCCAAAACCCATTGGCTCCTACACTGACCTCATATTCTTATGAGGACAACCTTGAAACAAGTGGAAATCACCAATTATCCCAACTTAGTGAAAATTCCAGCCACAACATCTTTGCATAGATGTTGTCCAATGCTTAACTTTGTAGAAAGACTGGGTTCATTAATAGTTTTATGTATGTTTTAACTTGTGAATATCCATGGTCTTATAAAACTTATCACGCAAATTATTTAGTGCTGTAAATGAATCTCTGTTTTTTTGGGTATAATTAGGCTGGAATATTAATGCCAGAATGTGTCCAATACTGTTAATGAGGCTCATTTTCACTGGTTACACATGGATTAATAAGTTAGCAATAATCTTATCAGCTTGTTAACCTTAGCAATACTATCATATTTATCTTGAAAGTGAACTATCACCAGATATCTAACGTTATAGGAGTTGAAAAGGACCATCCTGTCTAATTGATTCCCAGTTTAGGTTGGGGAACCATTTAAGGTAACCATCATATACACTCTGACCAGTTATGTATGCTGACTCAGCCAAAGCTAGTTTAAAATAAGGACACCCTGGGACTGGGGTAGATAGTTATTGAGGCACAATCAGTATTCCACAACGGGGAATCCTGCTCAGTCTCACATTGGATATTCCTCCACAAACCTGACACAACTCACACAGAGATCCAAAATCATAAAATGTTCCACTCTCTGTGTCATCCTCCCCCCAACCCCACAAAAGTAATCTGTGTTGCTGCTATTGAATATCCTTTATTGTCACATGCACTCAAGTCCAGCAGGACAGGAGTACAGTGAAAAGTTTATACTGTTGCCGCTCATGGTGCCAAAGTACCTACGTACAAATCTTGGATACAAAAGAGAGGAATAAAAGCGAAAAGAAGTTGCATTATCTTACAGTGATTCATAGTACAAGTTAGAAATAAAACTTAGTTAAAAGGATAGACACTGCAGTCAGATAAACAAATTACAGATAAACATTACATTGCAGTATCTCAGTGCAGGGGCTTCCACATGTGGTCGAACAGGTTTCTCAAGCCACTGCCCACCTGTGCCAGACCCCAGTCCAACAACCATCAACAGATGATCTGGTGGCATCAAGGCCCCATTGGCATTGAGTGTGAAAAACCCACATCAGTAATTTTAAAATATGCCTTTGGTATCTGCCGCTAAATTCACCTCACGGTCCCAAGGAATTATATTGAGTAATGATAGAACAGGAGAACTAGCTGCCGTTACTGGATAGTTTAGTGAAGTCAGGTCTACTGTCTATTGGAAAGGAGACTGGTCAGGAGGGACCAGAAGTAAATGAATTTCCAACAGAATAATTTTGTAGTTGACATTAAAGTATCAACGTTAAATATTATAAACTACACTATTGATTTAGATTGTAAAGTATGTAGAAATGTACAATGTCTAATTAAATACAATTTTAGAAATTGGCAGAAACATAAGTAGCTCTCATTCCAGAAGCAATTAAGAAATATTTTCATTCAATTAGAAGGGCTCAAATTGCTTCATAATTATGGTAAGTGATTGCTTAAAACCAGCTTACATGATTTTACTGTCTATTTACATTGTACACTTCTTATGAAATAAATCACGTGAAGGAAGTAGTGCTATGCAGTCCCTGGGCTAGAGAAGACAATAATTTATGGAATTGTATCAAGTTACACAAGAGGCAGGAGAATCAAACGTTATTGGGGTGGATGGGAATGTGGAATGTGGAATGTGGAATGTGAAATGGAAACGGATCAACCATGGTCTTACTGATTGCTGGAGCAGGCTCCAGGGGTTGAATGATCTACTTGAGCTCCCATTTCACATGTTTTCTATGTTGTGGTTTTGTTCGCCGAGCTGGGAATTTGTCTTGCAAACGTTTCGTCCCCTGTCTAGGTGACATCCTCAGTGCTTGGGAGCCTCCTGTGAAGCGCTTCTGTGCTGTTTCCTCTGGCATTTATAGTGGCCTGTCTCTGCCGGAGGTAACAGCACAGAAGCGTTTCACAGGAGGCTCCCAAGCACTGAGGATGTCACCTAGACAGGGGACGAAATGTTTGCAAGACAAATTCCCAGCTCGGCAAACAGAGCCACAACAATGAGCACCCGAGCTACAAATCTTCTCCCAAACTTTTGAATATGTTTTCTATGCTGTAGGATCCTTCTGTTCAAGTTCCTTAGCCTCTCTTTCCTTCCATTCTCTTATCCTGAGTCAAACTTACAATTCAATTATAGTTTCTCTCTCACATCAGTGATCAATGCTGTCACGTCATTGTCCCTCAAGGCCACTGACAATGTCTTGGTCACCAGCAAAGCTTCCATCATTTGAGATGATTTTTATGAAACACAGAACCAAAGCACACTATAATATTGCAGAGATGCTAACAATGGCATTGCCAGATGTGCTGCTAATGGGTCTCTGAGAAAAAAAGTATTCATTTATGTTCAAAATAGGAGTGATACTTGAGTCATTGTCATTTTTGGAGTAATATTTATGAGCAATTTCAAAGATGCAGCTGCCAAGGCTATTGACACTTGGAGGGCAGCCAGAGACCAATTGCCTGCACAGTTGTGAGCAGGAGAGGACGCTGGTTGGCCATTGTCCATGTGCACAGGGAGTTACAGGAGTGGCTGGCAGGGAAGTGAGACACAATGGCCCTCAGTGCTCAAAAGCTACAGGATTGCAGACCATCATGTGACTGTCTGTCTGCCTCCATGGACAGCATGGTTGCTGTCACGGAGAGACAAATCCAGCAGCCTCAGGGTGTGCTGGAGAGGCACAAACATGTCCACTCCATTGCCCTGCACCAGCCACTGGTCCTCAGGAACCACACAATGGCCTCTTGGCAGTTTCCCCTCAGGGCACCTCCATTTTGCCTGCTCCCCTCAGAACCTTAAAGGTTCATGCATCTAATGAGAAGACCCTCAATATGCCTGGCCCATCTAGATATACCAACATCCCATGGTCACCTGACTACCCTAGTTGTGGAACCAGGGAGTACACTGAGACTGAATGGGAAGCATAGAAGAAAACTTATTAAGTGCACATCGGTAGCATGGGTGATAATGCATGGTGAATTATTTTGTAATTTTTCATACATGACACTGCTTTGATCTTGGATTCAATTGTTTATCTCTGTGTAACCTTGAATCTAACTTTGCCAGCCTGATGCATAACCTTACAGGATATAGCACAGGATATACTATGGATCAATGGCTTTGTTGAGAGCTTGCTGCAGTATCCAGCAACAAGAAGAACAAGGTCAATACAGGGCAATGGTTCCAATTGGCATCACTGGTTCTGATCAACATCATTCCTATTCATTTTCTGGCCTCTATGCTTAAATGTGTTGGTGTAGCTGAGCTGCTCAGCAAAGGGCTGAGGAAAAGAGGTGTGCAGAGTGCTTGACGTAGTATGTAATGTGATTCGTCTTCAAGTGTCCTCCCATTGGGGCTCTGGTACATGCTGGATGTTCATTTCCAAGTATGACTGATTTTTTTAAACTGTCCTTTTCCTTTTGGCTACTGAACCACGCAGCCCCAGATGGAAATTGCCCATCCCCCTAACTGGCAGCTGTATACCTTCCTGATCACATTATCCAGCCTGGCCAGTGTGGAGTGACCAGACCAACCATGACCCAATCCCCCAGACTGCAGAGGCACAGAACTCCTGACCAAGAGCACTCTGATGGGAAGCATGACTGTGGCCATTCCTCTGGACCAGTATGGAAGACTGCCCTCAATATATTACATTGGGACCAACTGACCTTTGGAGCCTCTATGGCCTTTGGTGAAGACTACCCCTCGAAGACTGTAAGATGTGGCAGTCTGCTTGCTGCACATGAACTGTGTGTCACGTAAGTTGCTGACACGTGATGCAGCTGAGAAGTTGATGTAGCATACTGCTCTATAGCAAGCTGTACATCACTTAGACTGAGGACTGCAGACCAGCAAGGCACACTGCCTCATCCTGCCATTGTGCAATCTGGCATGGCTAGATAAAACAACGAATGAATAGTGTGAGTGTACATGTTGGTGTTAAGTAAACAAGAACCAAGAGAGGAAGTGAGTAGTCTTGAGAGACAGTGAATCTGGGTCCTTGCTCATACATGGAAAGTATCCCTGCTGTAGCCTTTCTCAGCCTAGTTGCTGATGTGCCCTGCAATGCAAATCTGTACTTCCTGAACAACTCTCAAGTGGCATGATGGTTCTGATAGATTAGAAAATGCCAGCTGCCAGTGGTCATGCATGAGGGGTACATGCAGCTGCTGCCTAAGGATACCACTTGGTCATAAGTAACATGGAGATCTTGCAGAGCAAGGGGTGAGCTGAAGTCACCAGGCACCCTCTCTGAATTTTATGTTGAGTTTTCTTGATGTCTAATTTGTTCAGCAGGGTTGATAAGAGAGGAGACCGAATATTAACGAGGTGAGTTGGGCTATAAGCAAGGCATTTAATAAGCAATAATATCCTTAGCTGGCAACTCACCATTGCCGAGCAAATGGTGCCTTACCGTGCCACTTTTTAAAAGCATAAAAGACAGAGCAAGATGCTTCTGATGTAGAGCTAGGTTTTGCCGGACTAGATTTCCTGGTCTGATTCTGCCACAAATCTTGCCATAGCCCATATTGCTCAAACTTCTATAAGAATCTACCACATTTCAGCAAACATCCCAGAATCCCCCATTACAGCCCCTGAGTCCATCCCATCCCACTGCCAGACAGATCCAAAAAAAGTTGCAGAACACTGGTTTGCAATTAGGGACTGTCTCAAGGAGACATCCACAATGATTCCATGAAGTATCAAGTCAACCATAGGCAAGGAAATTTCCTTCGGTGTTTTCATGTTGTGGTGTTATTGTTCTGATCAAGTCAATGCTTTCAGTTAAGGTGAATGCATATTTGTAACTACTGTTTCTGGAAAAAAATCTATCATTTTGAACACAAAAATATTATGAGTAATTTACCAGTTTTGCAGTTTTAGGGGAAGTAGATTATCTCTAGCAATGAATCTTTGTAACAATAGATGATTTTCTGAACATTATCAATGCTTAAAATATCTTAACAATATTCAAATACTGCACCACCTGCTTTAGTGACGATTGAAATTAAGATTCAATTTTGTCTTAGTTTGAAAATTCTGGGTAAGTAGGGTTTAATAAATTTTATTGCTATCATTATTGATGTTACATTAAAAAGGCATCAAAAAAGCCTCAGAGTTAATACAACTCCTTGAAAATGGGTTGCATTTATTTCTTGGCTCTGAAGGATTGGGCAGAAGTGATGCAACAAGGTGGAATTGGTTTATGATAGATGGGACTGTTTTTAATGCTTTGATTCTTCATTCACAGGTTCATGTTTTCCCAGTGGAGCTGAATTCAATAGCTCTAAGTATTATACAATCATAGCTGTCCTATAGAAATTGAAATGACACGACTGCAATGCTGCCTCCAAGGTGCTCTCATCAGTGTCACTATGCTGAGTCATGTTGGATGGTCCATAACAGTCATATGACTGCTCCCTATCAATGCTATGGTACATCGAAGAGGAAATGCCTGTCTGAGCTTCAGAGACGTTATGAGCAAATACTAGATTAACAATGTGTAATGAAATGTGAAGTGCACTTAGGGAGTTTTTATTTCTAGTTGACAAAATTATTAGTATGTCTGGTAATAATTCAGCAGAAAATACAAACCCAGAGGATTCTGGAAATATGGAGAGGTTTAGGCGTGATTTGTGAAGAGGGAAATAATGGTAAGAGAAGCAGATAGTAATGGGAGGGAAACAGGCTAAAACAGACAAACACATATCTTGTCAGAGTAAGAGCCGAACCTCTCCCAGATATTCCTGGAAGGGACATATTCATGAATTAGACCAGAGAAGAAAAGTAAGTATTGCATTTAATTTGCTTTTGTTTTCTGAGATGATTGCGGTAATTGTTACCAAATTGATAGTTTCAGTCCGAGAGATTCCGTGGATGATTGGAGCTTGAAAGATAAGTATAATTGGTGTAACATTGGATTTGAAAGTTCTGAAAATGTCACTGTGGATGAGTTCACATTACAATGTTGGTGGGGGTTGATGTTAAGCTTGTATCGATCCTCGTTGGGGAGTTGATTTTTTGGAATCAGGCTAATGTTGGTGACCGGCTTCTGGTGATGTTTCTGGAGTCATCAGGTTCCTCACCTCAGGCAATAAGCATGCCTGGCACAGCTTGGAGTGGTGCAGTGTCAACTGAAGAAATAGTCAAAACATTTAATTTAAATCTTTCTCATTGCCAAGTGTGACCATTTGCTCTGTGATTGCTCTGCGAATAGCAGAGGAAGTAGCTTCAAAATAAAGGATTCCCTATTTATAGGGAATAGGGAATCCTTCATTTTGAAGCAACTTCCTCTGCTAATCTCTGCAAACTTTACATGAAACACAAATGAATCCTTGACTTCCAGCATTAGACAAATGCTACTGCTGAATATTGTCTCTTCCCTGTTCTTGAACTATAATTTATTCACTGACTACTGTCAAATTCAGTAGAAAAGCTAAAAAGTGGTAACAGACACAGGGAGCCAGGGAAAGGCCTTCAGAATTCCTTACCCTGGGTCCTCATAATTGGACAAAAAGAAGAAAAAAACAAGAAGTCCAGGCCATTAACTATTGCAGAGTATGATGACCTTTGACTACACTTTACATTTTATAAGCTGGACATTTGACCTAGAAATGGTTAATGTTGAAACAACATGTAAGTAAGGAGTGAAAAGTCTGCCGTTTCCTGTGCAGAAACAGGGTGTACATAACCACAGCAAGAAAAGTGCTACAGACTTGTTATACATTCTTACTCACAGCACAATTACAATCAGAAAAATAATGTGGGCTTTGTTCAATCGCAACACAAAATATTTTGCAGATAATGCAAGAGAGCTCTTTAATATGTGAGCAAAATAAATTAATGTCTGGGAATTGGAACAGACTTAAGAGAAAATTTCTAGCCAGCTTTGAATCTCAATTTCAGAGCAGAGTGCTATTTTAAAAAAAAACCTGTGATATGTCAATTTGAATAAGTGTTGCATCAAGGGAATGCATGGTATTTTGGGTGTTGTTCAAATTTCTTTTAAAGGTGGTTGTACTGACTTGTATTTAAGTGAGATTTGCAGATTTATTTTTTCAGAATTACTGGAGAATAGAATGGTTTCTGTAGGATCCAAACACATTTTTAACAACACCAAAAGAAAAACAATCTGCTCTAACTTGGTTTAAACAGAGCAACCAGTTCTACAAGTAATCAATTGATAAATACTTAATAAATAAGAACAATCAATAACTTGAGAGTTGAACAATTAATCGGCCAGATTTTAGTTAAACTTTTCATTCATGTTGATGCAAACTAGGCTGCATGTTTTGTTTTTGGAAATGTCTGCATTAAATTTAGGCAGGTAAAGCAATTATATCATCAGAGTCTGACATCCCTTGGGTTTGATGTTGACGGCAGTATTATTTCTACACAGTTAAGTGTTACCATTCAAACTTGATAGTTATTATGCACTGACATTTCTCAGGTACCTTCTTATGCCAAAATACCTCAGAACACTCTAAAATGAAGTTAAACTTGTTTAATAGTGTTGCCTGTTGTCGTCTAGGTGAATGTCATCCAAACTATGACAACTACAATGAATGAATAGTCATCAGCAAAATAATCATTTCCTCTGTTTCCTTGGTGGAATTGGGTGTCAGCCAAGACATTAGTAAAAGTTTTCATGTTCTTCTGATGGAACCATAAAATCTTTAACTTCTGAACGATTAGAAAATGAAAGTTAGCAGGCAAGCTCAGATCAATCATGAAAAGAGTGACTCCAATGGGTTGCTAGCCACACAGTATTACATTGCAGTGTCATCCTGTTTTATGTCCTTGAGTCTCTGGTATAAGATTCTAACTTTGAATTAGTGAGTATCACCCTGATTTCTATGTTCCAGTGATAGAGTCCATTCAAGTGGATAGCTTGAGGTGAATCGTGTTAAAACATGTCTTATACCTGATGCAATTAAAGAATAAGCTCTCCTTAACCTGCACTTAATCCAGGCATACTCTTTGATGGCATACCTTCTAAATCAGAACAAGGGCTACTGAAGACCTGAGGTGAGGCATGTAGAGTCATAGAGTGGCATAGTATGGAACCAGACCCTTCGGTGCAACCATTCCATGCTGAACGTAATCCCAACCTAATCTAGTTCCACCTGCCTGCTCCTGGCCCATGTCCCTCAAGCCTTTCCTATTCATCTATCTGTCCAAATGTTGTTTAAGTGTTGTAGTTATACTCACATCCACTACTTCTTCCTCAGGAAGTTCATTCTACACATGCAGACCATCCTCTGTGTAAAAACTTTGCCTCTCATGTCTTTTTTAAACCTCTCTCCTCTCATCTTAAAAATGTGACCCCTAGTCTTGAAGTCCCCCATCTAGGGAAAAAGGAAACTGCCATTAACTCGATCTATACCTCTCATTATTTTATAAACTTCTATCAGGTCGCCTCTCAACCTCCTATGCTCCAGTGAAAAGTTTCCAGCCTATCCAGTCTTTCTTTATAACTCAAACCTTCCATACCCAGCAACATCCTGGTAAATCTCTTAGAACATAGAACATAGAACAATGCAGCACAGAACAGGCCCTTCGGCCCACTTTGTTGTGCCGAACATTTGTCCGAGCTTAACCACCTATCCATGTACCTATCCAAATGCCGCTTAAAGGTCACCAATGATTCTGACTCTGCCATTCCCACAGGCAGCGCATTCCATGCCCCCACCACTCTCTCTGGGTAAAGAACCTACCCCTGACATCCCCCCATACCTTCCACCCTTCACCTTAAATTTATGTCCCCTTGTAACATTCTGTTGTACCCAGGGAAAAAGTCTCTGACTGTCTACTCTATCTATTCCTCTGATCATCTTATAAACCTCTATCAAGTCACCCCTCATCCTTCGCCGTTCCAATGAGAAAAGGCCTAGCACTCTCAACCTATCCTCGTACGACCTATTCTCCATTCCAGGCAACATCCTGGTAAATCTCCTCTGTACCCTCTCCAAAGCTTCCACATCTTTCCTAAAGTGAGGTGACCAAAATTGCACACAGTACTCCAAACGTGGCCTGTACAACTGCAACATCACCTCATGACTCTTGAATTTAATCCCTCTGCTAATGAACGCTAATGCACCATAGGCCGCCTTACAAGCTCTATCCACCTGAGTGGCAACTTTCAAAGATCTATGAACATAGACCCCAAGATCCCTCTGCTCCTCCACCTGACTAAGAACTCTACCATTAACCCTGTATTCCACATTCTTATTTGTCCTTCCAAAATGGACAACCTCACACTTGGCAGGGTTGAACTCCATCTGTCACTCCTCAGCCCAGCTCTGCATCATATCTAAGTCCCTTTGCAGCCGACAGCCCTCCTCACTATCCACAACTCTGCCAATCTTCTATCGTCTGCAAATTTACTGACCCACCCTTTGACTCCCTCTTCCAAGTCATTAATAAAAATTACAAACAGCAGAGGACCCAGAATTGATCCCTGTGGAACTCCACTTGTAACTGGGTTCCAGGCTGAATATTTATCATCTACCACCATTCTCTGACTTCAACCGGTTAGCCAGTTCTCTATCCAACTGGCCAAATTTCCCATTATCCCATGCCTCCTGACTTTCCACATAAGCCTACCATGGGGAACCTTATCAAATGCCTTACTAAAATCCATGTACACTACATCCACTACTCTACCCTCATCCACATGCTTGGTCACCACCTCAAAGAATTCAATAAGATTTGTAAGGCAAGACCTACCCCTCACAAATCTGTGCTGGCCGTCCCTAATCAAGCAGTGTCTTTCCAGATACTCATAAATCCTATCCCTCAGTACCCTTTCCATTACTTTGCCTACCACCGAAGTAAGACTAACTGGCCTGTAATTCCCAGGGTTATCCCCATTCCCTTTTTTGAACAGGGGCACAACATTCGCCACTCTCCAGTCCCCTGGTACCACCCCAGTTGACAGTGAAGACGAAAAGGCCATTGCCAATGGTTCTCCAATTTCCTCTCTTGCTTCCCACATAATCCTAGGATATATCCCGTCAGACCCGGGGGACTTGTCTATCCTCAAGTTTTTCAAAATGCCCAACACATCTTCCTTCGTAACAAGTATCTCCTCTAGCTTACCAGTCCGTTTCATACTCTCCTCTTCAACAATACAGTCCCTCTCATTTGTAAATACTGAAGAAAAGTACTCATTCAAGACCTCTCCTACCTCTTCCGACTCAATACACAGTCTCCCACTACTGTCCTTGATCGGACCTACCCTCATTGTCGTCATTCTCATGTTTCTCACATATGCATAAAAGGCCTTGGGGTTATCCTTGATCCTATCTGCCAAAGATTTTTCATGCCCTCTCTTAGCTCTCCTAATCCATTTCTTCAGCTCTCTCCTGGCTATCCTGTATCCCTCCAACACTCTGTCTGAACCTTGTTTCCTCAACCTTATGTAAGCCTCCTACTTCCTCTTTACAAGACATTCAACCTCCCTCATCAACCAAGGTTTCCTCACAGGACCATCTCTTTCCTGCCTGACAGGTACATACATATCAAGGACACGTCGTATCTGTTCCTTGAAAAAGTTCCACATTTCAATGACATCTTTCCCTGACAGCCTATGCTCCCAACTTATGCTCCTCAGATCCTGTCTTGCAGCATCGTATTCACCCCTCCCCCAATTGTAAAACCTACCCTGTTGCATGTGCCTATCTCTCTCCATAACCAAGGTGAAAGTCACAGAATTGTGGTCACCATCACCAAAATGCTCACCCACTAACAAGCCCAGCACTTGTCCCGGTTCGTTACCGAATACCAAATCCAATATGGCCCCCCTCTGGTCGGACAATCTACATACTGAGTTAGAAAAGCTTCCTGGACACACTGGACAAACACTGTCCCATCCAATCTACTTGATCTAAAGAGCTTCCAATCAATATTTGGGAAGTTGAAATCACCCATGACTACTACCCTGTGGCTTCTGCACCTTTCCAAAATCTGTTTCCCAATCTGTTTCTCCACATCTCTGCTGCTATTGGGGGGCCTATAGTAAACACCCAACAAGGTGACGACTCCTCTCCTATTTCTGACTTCAGCCCATACTACCTCCAAAGGCAGATCCCCCTCGAACTGCCTTCCAGCGGCCATTATACCATTTCTAATTAGCAACGCCACACCCCCCTCCTTTTTTTACCACCCTCCCTAATCTTACTGAAACATCTGTGTCCAGGAACCTCCAACAACCATTCCTGTCCCTCTTCTTTCTGTGATGGCCACAACATCGTAGTCCCAGGTACCGATCCACACCTTAAGTTCACCCACCTTATTTCTGATACCCCTTGCGTTGAAGTATTCACACTTGAACCCAACTCTGTGTCTGCAAGTATTCCCTGTCAGTGCTATCTTCTCCACGGCCTCCCTACATTCTTGGACATTCTGAAAAACAGCTAACCTACTTGCTGGACTACAAGTCCGGATCCCATCCCCCTGCCAAATTAGTTTAAACAACCGCCCCCTCCCCCCCACCCCCCCGAAGAGTGCTAGCAAACCTACCTCCGAGGATATTGGTGCCCTTCTGGTTCAGGTGCAACCCGTCCTGCTTGTACAGGTCCGACCTTCCCCAGAATGCAGTCCAATTGTCCAAATGCCTGAAGCCCTCCCTCAAACACCATCCTTGCAGCCAGGTGTTTAACTGCACTCTCTCTCTATTCTTCGCCTCACTGTCACGTGGCACCGGCAACAACCCAGAGATGACAACTCTGTCCGTCCTAGTTTTTAGCTTCCGGCCTAACTCCCTGAGCTCCTGAATGACCTCCCCACCCCTCTTCCTACCTATGTCATTGGTGCTAATGTGCACCATGACTTCTGGCTGCACACCCTCCCCCTTAAGGATCCTGAAAACACGGTCCTGGCACCCGGGAGGCAACAAACCAACCAAGAGTCTCACCCATGTCCACAGAACCGCCTGTCTGTCCCTCTAACTATAGAGTCTCCTATAACTAGCGCTCTTTTCCTCGCCCCCTTTCCCTTCTGAGCCTCAGAGCCGGACTTCGTGCCAGAGACCTGGTCACTGCAGCTTACCCCTGCTAGGCTGTCCCCCCCAACAGTATCCAAAGCGGTATATTTATTGTTGAACCCTCTCCAGCTTAATAATATCCTTCCTATAACTGGGTGAGCAAAACTGGATGTGCATATATGATGAAAAATGCTGGCTTTCCATGACTATAGAAAGATGTAATGTGGATAGGCTTCATTACATCCTTGATCTGAATATACTTAAAGGAGATGAACTGAAGATTTGAGATAATTGTATACTACTTTGATGCGAATGCTGATTATAGCCATACCTGGCAAAAAAGAAGATGGTTGTAGATGTTGGAAGTCAGTTATCTTAGCTCAAGGAAATGTCTCCAGGACATTTCTCATAGTACTGTCTCAGGTCCATCCATTTTCAGGCTGCTTCATCAATGACCTTCCTTCCATCATATAGTCAGAGGTGGGGATTATTGCCAATGATTGCACATTATTCAGCACCATTCGTGATTCCTCAGAAACTGAAGTAGTCCGTGACCATATTCAGGATGATCTGGATAACATTAAGTCTTAGGATGATAGGTAACAAGTGACATTTATCCCACAAAAGTGTCAGGCAATGGCCATCTCTGACAAGAAAGAATCTTCATCTCACCTTGACATGCAATGGCATTACCATCTCTGAATCACCCATTACCGACATTCATTGACCTAAAACTAAACTTGACCAGCCAATTAAATACAGGGCTGAAGGAACAAGTCAGCAGCCAAGAATCCTGCGGCGAGTAACTCGCCTCCCAGTTCCCCAAAACCTGCCTGCTATCTACAAGGCACAAGTCAGAAGTGTGATGGGATACTCCCCATTTGCCTGAATAAATACAGCTCCAACAACTCTTAATAAAAGCAAATTACTGCGGATGCTGGAATCTGAAACCAAAAGAGAAAATACTGGACAATCTCAGCAAGTCTGGCAGCATCTGTAAGGAGAGAAAAGAGCTGACATTTCGAGTCTAACTGACCCTTTGTCAAGCTTTGACAAAGGGTCAGTTAGACTTGAAACGTCAGCTCTTTTCTCTCCTCACAGATGCTGCCAGACCTGCTGAGATTGTCCAGCATTTTCCCTTTTGGTTCCAACAACTCTTTTATAGTGCTTGACACCATCCAAAACTAAGCGGCCCACTTGTTAACACAACGTTCATGACCTTAAACATGCAATGTATCCATCACCACACACAATGGCCACAAAAAGCATAAGATGTCAAGTCTTATTTGATAGCCTCTTCCAAATCCATAGACTCCACCTCTTAAAAAGAAGATATAAGGGAAGCTCACCACCTGTAAGTTCACCTCCAAGGTGCAAACCATCTTAAACTATATTGATGATCCTTTACTGTACCTGGGTCAAAATCTTGAACACCTCTCTCACAACACTCTCAGTGTGCTTACACCACATGAACTTCAAGAAGATACCTCACCATCACATCCTCAAAAGTAGTTAGGCATGAGCAAAAATGATGTCCTTACCAATGACACCCAGATCCTATGAATGAATATCAAAAAGAATGTTAGTCAATTGCCTAGGGTAAATCTCAGAAGATGCAGGTTTGAAACATACTAAAAGCACACAAATGGAAGTGCTTTTCTAATCACAATGCTGCTTTTTTTTCAATATGTCTGAAGCTGCCCATGTCCATCTAGGACAAAGCAGCCCACTTGATTGGCACCACATCTACACGCATCCACTCCCCCAATCACCGACACTCAATAGCAGAAGCATGTCCTGAAAATATATTGCTGTTATTTCATAGTCGCTGAGTCAAAACCCTGGAATTCCCTTCCTAAGGGTATTGTGGGTCAACCCACAGCAGATGGGCTGCTGTGGTTTAAGAAGATAGCTCATCGCCACCTCAAAGGCAACTACGGACAGGCCATTATCGCTGGCTCAGCCAGAGATGCCCATGTCCCATGAATGAATTTTTAAAAAATGGTCCTTGTAGTGCCATTTGCTAATCTGAACCTCATCAAACCATAACTGTTGCAACTGAGACGTTTTTGGGAACCACCCCTGGCATAGTACACTGCAATGTGATCAACTGCATCAACAAATCTTTTGAAAAAATGTTTGTGTAAAACAAAGTATTGAAGCATACGTGGTATTATTCCTGATTTCTGATTTTCTTTTAATAGATTGTATTGTGGGTTACTAGTGGATTAAGATCCTGCTTTTTATGGTTAATATCTCCCATGTATGTTTCATATTTATTTTGTTACAAATTTGCCTTTAACTATTTTAGATTTAAGTTGTCCTTTCTTGATATAGTGGGTTATATAGCAGTCATTTTTTCGCCTCTGGAAATTCCTTGCCCTGCCTACCATATTTATCCCATTTAATGAAGATATTAAAAAAAATCCCTAAAGAATGGCCTCATGATTTCAGATGAACAAATGTCACCTTAAAACTTGTATGAAGCTGCTTGCCAGATATGGTGGATAGGGATCATGCTAATTTTCAGTAATCAAAAAAAAATCAAAGAACTTTGAATACTGAAATTCAGAAACAAAAACAGAAATTGCTGGAAAAACTTAGAAGGTCTGGCAGCATCTGTAGAGGGAAACCATTTTGTATGCAGTGACTGTACTTCAGAACAGGAATACTTTCAGTACTTTGTCAAAAAATCAACTATTCATGGGTAACTCAAAATTGCTGTCATAATCTGTTGATCTAGTAATATTTTATGTTGAAAGTTTCTCAGTTCTCCAGTTCTTTAAACATTGCAGCAATACAATGTATAATATAAATAACTTTTTGGTTGTTATGGATGCAATGAGTTATCTGACGAAGAATGATTAATTCCAGCAGATTGCGTCATCTCTGTGATAATTTGTTTTCTTTGGGACTATGTGCCTCCTAGGCATGAATTAAAGTGAATTCTTGAGGGTTGAAGACTACAGCTCATTCTTAAGTTTTATGTAAAGATATTCTTTTCACAAAAAATTAGGTATTGATATTATGGGTAGAGAAACACAAGACAAAAATGTTAACTTTTCATCTAGCTGGTTGATGTAAGAATTTCATCCTGCAGAAATAGCTTTTAACTTGAGTCACTGAGTTTCAGAATATAACGTTTCTGGCAATAACTGAGATGCGGTGAACTTTAAATGCTGTAGATTTTTAGATTTTTGCATTCATCAAGAGGGAACAATTCCAAAGAATGAAATCTATATTCCTCTATTATGATGCTGTGTCTGCATCAAGAACATTCAGTTAGATGGGCTGTGCATCATTAGCCTGACACAGTAACGTTATCACCACTATCAGAAAATTACTCTCAACTACAATGGTAGAAAGCATGTGGGATCTGGAACTGAGATTAAAATGAATGCAGCATTGGGCTCACAAGCAGTCTCATTTGCCCTGAGGCAGTTGATGAAACCTATGGCAAGGGCATAGAGTTTGCGTCACGTGGTTGTAGGAGCTTGGTTTGGATGATTTTGCATCGGCATCTCAGTCACAGTATCTTATCCTTCAGACAGTCTTGGCAGGAAGAAGTCATGCCCAGAAAATTAATACAAAATTTAATTGTTCACACTCACCAATGGACCTCCTGTTTGATTTCTGCCCAAAAATGTGTGGCATTTGTCCCAAGACAAGCTGGTGGTTAGCTTGGAGAGGAAACTCATAGGATTGTTAAATAGCACTCCACTCTGAAATTGAGATTCAAACCTCGCTGGAAATTTTCATTTAGTCTTTCTAACTTTCAGGCACTGATTTATTTTGCTCACATATTACCCTTATGTTACCTGCAAAATATTTTGTGTTGAGATTGAAAGAAGCCTGCATTGTTGTTTTGACTGTAATTATGGCTACAAGTAAAAATTCATAACAAGTCTGTAGCATTTTTCTTGCTGTGGTTATCGACATCCTGATTCAGCACAGGAAATGGTAGACTTTTCACTCCTTACCTACACCCTGTTTCAACATTAACCATTTCTACGTCCAATGTCCAGCATAAAGTGCAGTCAAAAGGTCATCATACTCTGCAATAGTTAATGGCCTGGACTTTCCTTTTTTTTTCTTTTTTTCCAAGTATGAGGAACCAGGGTAAGGAATTCTGAAGCGCTTCCTCTGGCTCCCTGGTGTCTGTTATCACTTCTCAGCTTTTCTACTGAATTTAGTAGTCAGTGAATAAATTATAGTTCAAGAACAGAGAAGAGAAAGTTTTCAGCAGTAACATTTTTCTAATGCTGGAAATCAGGGATCCTGTTGTGTTTTGGTCATGTAATGTTAGCAGAGGAGGTTGCCTATTTATCCTGTCCAAGCAATCACAGAGCAAATGGTCACCCTTGGCAATTAGAAAGATTTAACGTAAATGTTTTGATTATTTCTTCAGCCGACACTGCACCACTCCAAGCTATGCCAAGGCGCACTTATTGCCTGAGGTGAGTAACCTGGTGACTCCAGAAACATCACCAGAAGCCTGTCACCAACATTAGCCTGACTCCAAAAAATCAACTAGGAGAAAGTGAGGGCTGCAGATGCTGAAGATAATTCCTGAAGAAGGGCCCGAAACATCGATTCTCCTGCTCTTTGGATGCTGCATGACCTGCTGCGCTTTTCCAGCAACACATTTTCAGCTCCAAAAAATCAACTCCCCAGCAAGGATCAATAAAAGGTAAAAACAATGACTGCAGATGCTGGAAACCAGATTCTGGATTAGTGGTGCTGGAAGAGCACAGCAGTGCAGGCAGCATCCAAGGAGCAGCGAAATCGATGTTTCGGGCAAAAGCCCTTCATCAGGAATACAGGCAGAGAGCCTGAAGGGTGGAGAGATAAGCGAGAGGAGGGTGGGGGTGGGGAGAAAGTAGCATAGAGTACAATAGGTGAGTGGGGGAGGGGATGAAGGTGATAGGTCAAGGAGGAGGGTGGAGTGGATAGGTAGAAACGAAGATAAGCAGGTAGGACAAGTCATGGGGACAGTGCTGAGCTGGAAGTTTGGAACTAGGGTGAGGTAGGGAAAGGGGAAATGAGGAAACTGTTGAAGTCCACATTGATGCCCTGGGATTGAAGTGTTCCAAGTCGGAAAATAAGGCGTTCTTCCTCCAGGCGTCTGGTGGTGAGGGAGAGGTGGTGAAGGAAGCCCAGGACCTGCATGTCCTTGGCAGAGTGGGAGGGGGAGTTGAAATGTTGGGCCACAGGGCAGTGTGGTTGATTGGTGCGGGTGTCCCGGAGATGTTCCCTAAAGTGCTCCGCTAGGAGGCGTCCAGTCTCCCCAATGTAGAGGAGACCGCATCGGGAGCAACGGATGCAATAAATGATATTGGTGGATGTGCTGGTAAAACTTCGGATGTGGAAAGCTCCTTTAGGGCCTTGGATAGAGGTGAGAGAGGAGGTGTGGGCGCAGGTTTTGCAATTCCTGTGGTGGCAGGGGAAGGTGCCAGGATGGGAGAGTGGGTTGTAGGGGGGGCGTGGACCTGACCAGGTAGCCACGGAGGAAAGGCGGAAAGGGGTGGGGAGGGAAATATATCCCTGGTGGTGGGGTCTTTTTGGAGGTGGCGGAAATGTTGGCCGATGATTGGTTTATGCGAAGGTTGGTAGGGTGGAAGTGAGCACCAGGGGCATTGTGTCCTTGTTACGGTTGGAGGGGTGGGGTCTGAGGGCGGAGGTGCGGGATGTGGACGAGATGCGTTGGAGGGCATCTTTAACCACGTGGGAAGGGAAATTGCAGTTTCTAAAGAAGGAGGCCATCTGGTGTGTTCTATGGTGGAACTGGTCCTCCTGGGAGCAGATACGGCGGAGGCGGAGGAATTGGGAATATGGGATGGCATTTTTGCAAGAGGTAGGGTGGGAAGAGGTGTAATCCAGGTAGCTATGGGAGTCGGTGGGTTTGTAAAAAATGTCAGTGTCAAGTTGGTCATCACTAATGGAGATGGAGAGGTCCAGGAAGGGGAGGGAGGTGTCAGAGATGGTCCAGGTATATTTAAGGTCAGGGTGGAATGTGTTGGTGAAGTTGATGAATTGCTCAATCTCCTCGCGGGAGCATGAGGTGGTGCCAATGCAGTCATCAATGTAGTGGAGGAAGAAGTGGGGTGTGGTGCCGGTGTAATTACGGAAGATCGACTGTTCTACGTAGCCAATAAAGAGACAGGCATAGCTGGGGCCCATATGTGTGCCCATGACTACCCATTTGGTCTGGATCGATATAAGCTCAAATTCAATCCCTACCAACACTGTAATGTTAACTCATCCGCAATGACATTTTCAGAGTTTACTGTATACCCATGACTGCGTCGCCAAATACCAGACTAATGCCATTTACAAGCTCGCCAATGAAACCACCATAGTTGGTTGAATCTCATGTTTCAAATCTCATCTTTCAAATCTAATGTTGCACCAGTTATATTTATCTTTCAAGCTCCAATCATGCACAGGATCTCTCTGACCGAAACTATTGAATTGAATTGAATTGAATTTATTGTCACATGTGTCGAGGCACAGTAAAAAGCTTTGTCTTGCGAGCAATACAGGCAGATCACATAGTTAAGTAGCATAGATAGTAAATAATAGGTAAACAGCTGCAAAAACAAAAATATAGTTACAGGCCAATGTTAACAGTTTGTGAGTCCATTCGGCATTCTAACAACAGTAGGTTAGAAACTTACGGAAACCGGTGGTGCGTGTGTTAAGGCTTCTGTACCTTCTCCCCGATGGTAGAGGTTGTAGAAAAACATTGCCAGGGTGGGATGGATCTTTAAGAATGCTGGTGGCCTTCCCTTGACAGCGGGTCTGGTCGATGGGTTCTATAGGTGGGAGGTTGGCCTTTGTGATTGTCCGGGCCAAATTCACCACTCTCTGTAACCATCTCCGATCTTGAATGGTACAGTTGCCATACCAAGTAGTGATACGTTCAGACAGAATGCTCTCGATGGCGCCCTATAAAAATTGGCAAGGGTATTCGCTGTCTTGCCAAATTTCCTCAGCTGCCTGAGGAAGAAGAGACATTGTTGGGTCTTTGTAACCAGTGCATCCACATGAAGAGTCCAAGAAAGCTTGTTGTGGATGATCACTCCAAGGAGCTTGACACTCTCCATTTGTTCCACCTCTGTGCTGTTAATGTGTAGGGGGCATCAGTAACATCCCGCTGAACAGTGAGAAAATTCGTAGGGCCAAAGTACAAAGGGTTCTGGGAGTGCTAGTTGAGGATTCTCTAAAGGTCAACATGCAGGTTGAGTCCGCGATTAAGAAAGCGAATGCAATGTTGTCAATTATCTCAAGAGGGTTGGAATATAAAAGCACCGTTGTGCTACTGAGACTTTATAAAGCTCTGGTTAGGCCCCATTTGGAGTACTGTGTCCAGTTTTGGTCCCCACACCTCAGGAAGGACATACTGGCACTGGAGCGTGTCCAGCGGAGATTCACACAGATGATCCCTGGAATGGTAGGTCTAACATATGAGGAACGGCTGAGGATCCTGGGATTGTATTCATTGGAGTTTAGAAGATTAAGGGGAGATCTAGTAGAAACTTACAAGATAATACATGGCTTGGAAAGGGTGGACGCTAGGAAATTGTTTCCGTTAGGCGAGGAGACTAGGACCCGTGGACACAGCCTTAGAATTAGAGGGGGTCAATTCAGAACAGAAATGCGGAGACATTTCTTCAGCCAGAGAGCGGTGGCTTGTGGAATTCATTGCCGCAGAGTGCAGTGGAGGCTGGGACGCTAAATGCCTTCAAGGCAGAAATTGATAAATTCTTGATGTCACAAGGAATTAAGGGCTACAGGGAGAATGTGGGTAAGTGGAGTTGAAATGCGCATGGATTGAATGGCGGAGTGGACTCGATGAGCCGAATGGCCTTACTTCATCTCCTATGTCTTGTGGTCTTATGGTCTTATGGAATGTCAATAATGGGTTTCTTGATTTTGCTGGTATTGAGAGCTAGGCTGTTCTCAGTGCACCATTTTTCCAGGTCTTCCACTTCCCATTTGTAGTTTGTTTCATCGCTATCTGAGATTCAACCAACTATGGTGGTGTCATTGGCGAGCTTGTAAATGGCATTCTTCTGGTATTTGGTGACGCAGTCATGGGTATACAGTAAGTACAGTAGGGGGCTGAGTATGCACTCCTGGGGGGGGCTTCAGTATTGACTGTTAGTGAGGATGAAATATTGTCCCCAATCTTCACTGATTGTGGCCTGTAGGTCAGGAAACTGAACATCCAGTTGCAGAGAGTGGGACTTAGTCCGAGATCACTAAGTTAATCATTAAGTTTGGGTAGCACGGTGGCACAGTGGTTAGCATTGCTGCCTCACAGCGCCAGAGACCTGAGTTCAATTCCTGCCTCGGGCAACCGTCTGTGTGGAGTTTGCACATTTTCCCCATGTCTGCATGATTTTCCTCCTGGTGCTCTGGTTTCCTCCCACAATCCAAAGATGTGCAGGTTTGGTGGACTGGCCATGCTAAATTGCCCATTATGTTAGGTGCATGGGTCTGGGTGGGTTGCTCTTCGGAGGGTCGGTGTGAACCTGTTGAGCTGAAGGGCCTGTTTCCACACTGTAAGTAATCTTAACTATCAATTAATGCAATCATTTAAGAAAGCAAATTAAATGCAAGATTTAGTTTTCTTCTCCGATCTAATTCATTGACATTAATCTTCCAGGAATGCTTGGAAGCTCTCACTTTGACAAGATTAGTGTTTGTCTGTTTTAGCCTATTCTTCTCCCATTACTATTCGCTTCTCTTAACATTATTTTTCTCTTCACAGATATTGCCTAAACATCTCAGTATTTCCAACATCCTATGGGTTTGTATTTTACATTGAATTATTACTAAGCATACAAATAATTTTGCCAACTAAGAACCAAAACTCCCAAATGCATTTTGTATTTGATTGCACATTGGTGCCTCTGGAGCTCAGACAGGCTGACTGATCAGCATTCTTTGCCCTTTTCAGTTGCCTTTGCAAAGGTGGTGGTAAGCTTCCTTTTTGAGCTGCTGCAGTCTGTTTGTAGACCCACAATGCTGTGTAGAGGGAGTTCCATGACTTTGACTCACCGGTCCTGAAGGAAAGGTGATAAGTCCAAGTCTAGCTGGTGAGTGGCTTGAAGAAGAATCTGCAGGTGATGCTGTTCCCATGTATCTGCCACCATTGTCCTTCTAGATGGAAGTGGCCATGAATTTGGAAGGTGCTGTCTCAAGGATCTTTGGTCAATTTCTGCAGTGCACCTTGTAGATCATCCACATTTATACTACTGAGTGTTGATGGTGGAGGGAGTGGATGTTTGTGGGCCCAGTGCCTTTGTACTAGATAGCATCAAGCTTCTTGATTGTTGCATCTGCCCCATCAATGGGGAGTATTCTGTCATACTCCTGACTGGTGCCTTGTAGATGGGAAGGTCCTGTGGGGTCATGAAGTGAGTTAATCGCTGCAGTATTTCTTGCCTATAGGAGAGAATGATAAATTGAGTTGAGGTTGAGTCAACCATGATTGTATTGAATAACAGAGTTAGCTTACAAGGCTATATGATCTACTCCTGATAGCATATTTTTGTTTTCTTAAGTAAACAAACACCAATTTATATTTTCTTCATTCCTATAACATATAACAACATACCAAAGTGCTGTCTAGATTTCTAGAGGCCATAAATTGGACTTCTTTTCATTTCACATTTGCCTGCTAATCCTTGTTTTTCTTCATAGTTAACATTGTAAAAACCTGCAATGTCTTTGAGTGTCATTAAAAGTTGAATGCTGTAGATTTTCCTTTGTGCTAGTGTAAGTGACACTGGAGCAGCTTCTCCTAGTGCCAGCCATGTTTCTCACCAGCCTTTACAATTTCCAGGTTGCGAGGAGATGATGAAGCATTCTTTCACCCAGAGAGTGGCAGGAGCATGAAACTCTCACCACATTTAGTACATACCTGGATATCGACTTGGAGAATTGAAACTATAACTTGTCTATACTAAGATGGGAAGAAGTGAGATAACTATTTGTCAATCAGCACAAATTGACTTCGTTTTGTTTTGCACATCCCCTAATATTCATTATTCCAAATCTCAATTAAGACGGACTTTGATTAAAAAGCTCCAAAAATTGAATAAATAAACATTGGTAACGTGTGCTTTTTTTAAAAAAAAGGTCGGCAACAATGCTTCAATCTAATGTGGAAAATGTAATTAACATGCTGGACCACATCTTCATTCTCTTTGAAAAATACACACTATTACTATTCATAGCTTATTTTTCAGCTAATTGGCAAGCAATGCAAATGCTCAATGGAGATACATAATTCAGCCTCAGATTGGTGTGTATTGTAATAGTTTTCTTTATGGACTTACTGATTTCTTTGAGGAAATGACAATCTTGATTGATGAGGTAAGGGCTGTAGATGTCATATACAGAGGAACCTTGAATACCCGAAGGACACAGACGGTGAGTATTTCGCTCGGTTAATTGAATTCCGGATAATTGATTGCCAGATAACATAGTTTAGCCGAGCATTGGGGACCTTGTGATCTTGTCGGATAATCTGATATTTGGGTAACTGAATCCTGGATAATCGAGGTTCCTATGTACATGGACTACAGTAAGGTGTTTGATATGGTTGCCCATGGTAGGCTGAAGGAGAAAGTGAAGTCGCATGGGGTCCAGGGTGTGCTAGCTAGATGAATAAATAACTGGCGGGGCAAGAGGAGATAGAGAGTAGTACTGGAACGCAGTATCTCAAAATGGAGAGCAGTGACCAGTGGTGTGCCATAGGGATCCGTGCTGGAATCACTGTTGTTTGTGATATATATAAATGATCTTGAGGAAGGTATAAGTGGTCTGATTAGCAAGTTTGTAGATGACACCAAGATTGATGGAGTAGCAGAGAGTGAGGGGGACTGTCAGAGAATACAGTAGAATATAGATAAATTGGAGAGTTGGATGGAGAAATGACAGATGGAGTTCAATCTGGGTGAGGTGATGCATTTTGGAAGATTCAATTCAAGAGCAAACTATACAGTAAATGGAAAAGTCCTGGGGAAAATATAGAGAGATCTGGTGTTCAGGCCCATTGTATCCTGAAGGTGACAACAGGAGTCAATAGAGTGGTCAAGAAGGTATACAACATGCTTTACTTCACTGGACGGCTAATGAGTACATGAGTTGGCCGGTCATGTTACAGACGTATCAGACTTTGGTCCGGCCACGTTTGGAATACTGCATACAGTTCTGGTCGCCACATTCCTAAAAGGATGTGGATTCTTTGGAGATGGTGCAGAGGAGGTTCAGCTATGGAGGTTGCCTGGTATGGAGGGCACTAGCTATGAATAGAGGTTGAGCAGATTAGGATTATATTCAGTAGATAGGCAGTGGTTGAGACAGGACCTGATTGAGGTCTACAAAATCATGAGAGGTATAGACAGGGTGGATAGCAAGAGACTTTTTCCCAGAGTGGGGGACTTAATTACTAGGGGTCACAAGTTCAAGGTGAGAGGGGAAAGGTTTAGGAGAGATATTTGTGGAAGGTTCTTTATGCAAAGGGTGTTGGGTGCCTGGAACACATTGCCAGTGGAGGTGGTAGAGGCAGGCATGAGACTGTCATTTAAAATGTATCTAGAGTGATACATGAATGGGCAGGGAACACAGGGATACAGATCCTTAGAAAATAGGTGTCAAATTTAGATAGAGGATCTGGATCAGTGCTGGCTTGGAGGGCCAAAGGGCCTGTTCCTGTGCTGTCATTTTCTTTGTTCTTTTTGTTTTTTTTTGAAGTACCAGCAGTCTGAACTGTATAATTTTTAAAAATCAGGTTTTTATTTTGGCTCTTTTTGAGTTGATATACCCTTGTCTATTTGATAAATTGAACTTCATTAGAAAGCTGAATCAAGTATTGTGTTCTCATCATTCACAGTTCTGCTTGCTTGTCCAGTTGCATGTGCTGTACTTTGTGTTACATTACTCGTATAAAAAACAAAACACGGATGAAATAATTCCACAGAGGCCGGTATCCCATTACCAAGTCACCCTTTATTTACATGTGCATTGTACTTGACACTGGTCCGGCTTCCTGCGAGCCAGCTCTGAGTGCACAGAACCTCTGACAGTCCTGTTTATATCTGTCAACCAGGTTAACAGCCCAAATACCTTATATTCTATGAGTTATACATGGCTGACCTCATTACAACAACTACAACTTGCATTTATAAATGCATGTTATCTCAACGCTCAGGATGAAGCAAAATGCAGTGAATTATTTTGAATTTCAATCACTGTTATCGATGTAGACAAATTCAGCAGCTATCTTGTTTATCTAAGACCTAAGATGCAACAAATATACAAAATCTGGAATAAAAACATAAAGTGGTGAAAATACTTGGCAGAACTGATAGCTTCTCTGGAAAAAGAAACAGAGTGAACATTTCAAATCGATGACCTTTCCTCAGAACAGATGGAACAACAACAAAACGGCATAGAGTCATAGAATCAAGCAGCACGAAATCCTTTGGTCCAACTTGTTCAAGTTGATCAAGTTTCCCAAACTAAACTAGTTCCACTTGCCTGCTTTTGACCCATATCCCTTTGAACCTTTCCTATTCATGTACCTATCCAAATGTCCTTTAAATGTTGTAACATACCTGCATTGTTTAGATGTTCCTTCCCTCATATGAATCACCCTCTGTGTGCAAAAGTTGCTCCTCAAATCTTTCTCCTTCCACCTTGAAAATATGCTGCCTAGTTTTGAACTCCCTCTCCCTAAAGAAAAGACATTTGTTATTTATCTATGCCACTCATGATTTCATAAACCTGTCCAAGGTCACCCCTCAATCTCCTACACTCCAGGGGAAAAAAATCCCAGCCTATCCAGCCCCTCATTATAACTAAAATCCTCCCGTCAATGGTAGCATCCTGATTAATCTTTTCTGAACCGTCTCCAAGGTAACCATATTCTTCCTGTAGCAGAGTGAACAGGACTGCACACATACTCCAGAAGAGGCCTCACCAATGTCCTGTACAACCTCAAATGACTTCCCAATTGAAAGACAATCTAATTTTGATCCTTTATTTTGAAAAAAGAAAGATGGTCAGGACATATTTCAGAAAGGATTTTAACATTGAGGTTCTGGGGGAATCTCTGAGAATTACTAGATTTCTTGCTCTCTAATTATGGAGATAAATCTAAAATAAAGTATTAGAAGTACTGGGCATGATGACTTCTAGTTAACTGTGCGTTCACTGCATCTCGAGGGAATTGGGACCGTCTGTATTAATGATAGTGTTTAAGATGGCTGGAATGACTACCCCCAAAACTGGCCTGAGGAAAGTTTAATGTTCTGCGGGCATCCATCATCAGATGCAGTGTGAAACAGATTGTTAGCTCACTATGAACACATTCCACATTACTGACCAAGACCAATTTATTTCGATTAGATATCAGCATTAAACAGAGATTTCAGAAAGTGGATTTCTGTTGTTAACGTTTTACTGATATAACTGTACATCTGGCTATAACAATGGCTAGTTATACAGTGTACATGTAGAGAGAAGCTATTGTCCTGTCAGTCAAAATGAAATACAGCAAGTAGCAAACAGCAGATGAAAGATTATGAAACGTGTTGTGCATCGTAGAGTAAGTGAGATGGATGCAGTTAATTCACAGAGATTTAAGGGGACTGTAATCGCACAGCGGTACTATGTCAATGCAGCTAGCTGATCTATTTTGTTTCATGAAGATGAATTCAGTTATTTAAAAGTAGACTTTCTAGTGTAAGGCATATAAGGTGATCAGCCATGGCAAATGCAAAAATAGCATAGTATGCACATTATACTGTGAAACAGAAGCTATAAGAAAGAAAAGCATCGTGTATTAGATTTAAAGCAGACCTACAACAAACCATGTTTTGAAGCTGAATGCATCAAATCTCTCGTCATATTATATTCCATCTTCTTATCACATTCCCACCTTTATCCTGCTTGGTACAGAAACCACACACTTTTCCCTCAAAGACCTCCAGGTTAATCACTAAAAGATGTACAAAAGAACTCTACTTATTAGTAGGTGGATGTCATGGCAATGGAAAGATCAGTATGTATCTTTTGTAACGCATCTGTCCAAATAATTACATTCTGCACTATAACACTGAATTATGTGCCACTCTAAGAGTATTTCATCATTAAATATGATTTTTGTTTTTTCACAGCTATATCACATGAATACTGGAACAGATATCTTAGTTTCTCCTCAAAGGAACAAACATTTTTCAACAAAATCAAGATAAGTTCACATTAAGCCTTTATCTGAACTTGGCAGGAACAAAGAACAAGGCCACCGAAGAGAACTTTCTTAATGAAATATTGTTACTATGCTGTTGTGTAAAGGTGACCTTGCTGAGTTTCAGCTATGGTAATGTGAGACTTAAAAAGGATATGAGAAGCAAATAACTAACACAAAGGCAGGCAAGGGTCACATCTGACATGTCCACAGGTGGTATGAATATGTATCAGAATATTTTACAATAGAATGCTCAGAATTGCATAAGTTCCTAGATTCACTCCTCCAAGGAGTAACATAGGGCAGAATCTTATCTGGCTTAAGGGAGTAGGTCAGGGGAGGGATTTGGGAAGGGGCTGGGGAGGGGGAGTTAGTGAGTCAATGATGGGGGTGGGGGAGAAGCGATTGCATCCTGGCGTTTCAGGGGCCTGACTGAAATTCTGAAGAAGTCACACTGGACTTGAAATGCAAACTCTGCTTCTCTCTCCAAAACTGCTGCCAGACCTGTTGAATTTTTCCAGCATTCACAGTATTTTACTTTTATACCTTAAGATCCTGGATGTAGAGCATGAGGTCCAGAGGACTTAACCTTTCAGTCTCACTTGTTTTCTCAAGAGGATTATTAGGCCGATCTCTCCTTAGAGAGACAACTGGTGGTTTAACCTGAGGGTCACCACACCTCAGACAAGGGAAAGGGCTGAGTAGAAGGGACCTTCATAGTAGCCTCAGTTGCTCAGGGAATTTCAGCCATATTGTTGGTGTCATTCCGCATCACAAGCTAACTGTCCAGTTAACTGAGCTAACTAACTCCCAAAGTGACCACGATTGTTTTAAGTTCCTCCATCCCTTTTGCTCATTTTCCACTGTCCTTGGAATGCATTTTGTACTTTTGCTGTGAAGACATTATCAAAATACTTGTTCAAAATCTCTGCCATTTCCTTATTTCCCAATATTAATTTCTGAGTCTCAGAGTCAAACAGTCCAAGGTTTAATGTCTAACTTAACTACTGTTCTTTTTAATGATATTCGGACACTTTTGTTGTCTTTTCTTTTTTTAGCTTTTCACTCATATTCAATTTCTCCCTCTTTATTTTTAGCTTTGCCAGTTTCTAAAACATTCTCAAACATCTGAGCTACCAATAATCTTTGCAATATTGTCCATCTTTCAATTTGATAGCATTCTGAACATCTTTAGTACCAAAGGATGGTGCAGTCTTCTCATTGAGTCTTTCTCTCCCAGTGGAAGGTATCTTTATTGAAAGTTATTAAATGACTCCTTAAATGCCCATCACTAATATCTGGTCAGCACGGACGGCTTGCAGTGAAGGGTCTGTTTCCATGCTGTACATCCCGGTGACTCTATGGTCTTACTTCTTAACTTATTTTCTCATTTCACCTTAATCAACTCTGTTTTTGTTCCCTTGTAATTGCTCTTAAGTTTCAGATTCTAGTTCAACGTTTGGGAGAAGATTTGTAGCTTGGGTGCTCATTGTTGTGGTTCTGTTCGCCGAGCTGGGAATTTGTGTTGCAGACGTTTCGTCCCCTGTCTAGATGACATCCTCAGTGCTTGGGAGCCTCCTGTGAAGCGCTTCTGTGATCTTTCCTCCGGCATTTATAGTGATTTGTACCTGCCGCTTCTGGTTGTCAGTTCCAGCTGTCTGCTGCAGTGGCCGGTATATTGGGTCCAGGTCGATGTGCTTATTGATTGAATCTGTGGATGAGTGCCATGCCTCTAGGAATTCCCTGGCTATTCTGTTTGGCTTGTCCTATAATAGTAGTGTTGTCCCAGTCAAACTCATGTTGCTTGTCATCTGAGTGTGTGGCTACTAAAGATAGCTGGTCGTGTCGTTTCGTGGCTAGTTGGTGTTCATGGATGCGGACCATTAGCTGTCTTCCTGTTTGTTCTATGTAGTGTTTTGTGCAGTCCTTGCATGGGATTTTGTACACTACTTTAGTTTTGCTCATGCTGACTATCAGGTCCTTCGTCCTGGTGAATTGTTGTCTGAGAGTGGCTGTTGGTTTGTGTGCTGTTATGAGTCCTAGTGGTCACAGTAGTCTGGCTGTCAGTTCGGAAATGCTCTTGATGTATGGTAGTGTGGCTAGTTCTTTGGGTTGTGGCATGTCCTCATTCCATTGTCTTTCCCTTAGGCATCTATTGATGAAATTGCGCGGGTATCCATTTTTGGCGAATACATTGTATAGGTGTTCTTCTTCCTCTTTTTGCAGTTCTGGTGTACTGCAGTGTGTTGTGGCCCTTTTGAACAGTGTCTTGATGCAACTTCTTTTGCGTGTGTTGGGGTCGTTGCTTTCGAAGTTTAGGACTTGGTCTGTGTGTGTGGCTTTCCTGTAAACCTTTGTGGTGAATTCTCCGTTCGGTGTTCTCTGTACCATCACGTCTAGGAATGGGAGTTGGTTGTCCTTTTCTTCCTCTCTAGTGAATCGGATTCCTCTGAGTGTGGTGTTGATGATCCGGTGTTTGTTCTCTATTTCTGTGTTTTTAATGATTACAAAGATATCATCTACATATCTGACCCAGAGTTTGGGTTGAATTTGCGGTAAGACTGTTTGTTCTAACCTTTGCATTACCGCTTCTGCTATGAGTCCAGAGATGGGTGAGCACATGGATGTGCCGTTGATTTGTTCATATATTTGGTTGTTGAATGTGAAGTATGTTGTGAGGCACAGGTCCAGTAGTTTGAGTATGCAATCTTTGTTGATTGGTTCCCCGTCTTTAGATTAGATTAGATTAGATTACTTAGTGTGGAAACAGGCCCTTCGGCCCAACAAGTCCACACCGCCCCGCCGAAGCGTACCCACCCATACCCCTACATCTACATCGACCCCTGACCTAACACTACGGGCAATTTAGCATGACCAATTCACCTGACCTGCACATCTTTGGACTGTGGGAGGAAACCGGAGCACCCGGAGGAAACCCACGCAGACACGGGGAGAATGTGCAAACTCCACACAGTCAGTCGCCTGAGGCGGGAATTGAACCCGGGTCTCCGGCAGCAGTGCTAACCACTGTGCCACCGTGCCGCCCACCGTGTTGTCTGTTCTGTATTTCCAGCAGGTTGGCTATTGTTTCTCTGGCTAGGGTTTTGTCGATAGAGGTAAACACTAAAGCACACAACAGCACACAAACCAACAACCACTCTCAGACAACAACTCACTAGGACGAAGGACCCGATACCCAACATGAGCAAAACCAATGCAGTGTACAAAATCCCATGCAAGGACTGCACAAAACACTACATAGGACAAACAGGAAGACAGCTAATGGTCTGCATCCATGAACACCAACTAGCCATGAAACGACATGACCAGCTATCCTTAGTAGCCACACACTCAGATGACAAGCAACATGCGTTCGACTTGGACAACACTACTATTATAGGACAAGCCAAACAGAGAACAGCCAGGGAATTCCTAGAGGCATGGCACTCATCCACAGATTCAATCAATAAGCACATCGACCTGGACCCAATATACCGACCACTGCAACGGACAGCTGGAACTGACAACCGGAAGTGCCAGATACAAATCACTATAAATGCCAGAGGAAAGATCACAGAAGCGCTTCACAGGAGGCTCCTAAGCACTGAGGATGTCACCTAGACAGGGGATGAAACATCAGCAACACAAATTCCCAGCTCGGCGAACAGAACCATTTCAGACTCTAGTATCAGCCTCACATTTCCCCTACCCCCAAAGTGAATGTGAAATTCCATCATGTTATGATCAGTCCTCCCAAGAGAATCCTGTACTGTTAATTGACATAGATTAATTATATCTCATCACATATTGCCAGACCAAAAATAACCTGCTCGCCAATTAGTTCCAAAATGTATTTTTCAAAATTACTGCTATATGGATAACTTTACCAAACTGATTTCTTTGCCATTATATGAAGATTAAAGTCTCCCATGATTTTTGAAGTGAAATTCTTACAAACCCCTCACTTCTTGACTTGTACTCAGTGTTACAATTGTTATTGTACCTCCAAATTATTACCTTTGCTATTTCTTATCTCATTCTGATACCAACTTATAAATCAAAAATAAGGGATGTTATGGCAATGTCATTGGGTGAGAGAAGCACACTAATATCCTTGAAACGTGTTTAAATCCCTCACCAGCAGCCAGTGGAATTTAAGTTGAATCAATAAATGTGCGATGTAAAGCTAGTCCCAATAATGGTGACCACGGAACCCATCAGTGATTGTTACCCTTTTGAAAAAGAAATCTACCATCTTCACATGGCCTGGCAAACACGTGATTCCAGACCCACAGTAATATGATTCAGGGAATCAGTTTAGCTCAGTTGCCTGGGTTGTTGGTTTCTAGAGCAGCGTGATGCCAACAGCATGGGTTCAATTCCTGTCATCGACTTCATTTGTGGGAAATACATCCAACTCCAGGTCCTCGAGAACCATGTTAGGGGAATGGAGCTGGAGATGGATGAACTTTGGATCATTTGGGAGGTAGAGGGGCTTATAGAGAGGACTTACAGGGAGGTAGGTAGTTACTCCACAGCCACTTGAAGGTAGATAGGTTACTGTCAGGGGTAGGAAAGGGGACTGGCAGGCAGTGCAGGGAGCTTCTGTGGTGGTTCCCCTCAACAACAAGTACACTATTGGGAGGGATGACTTGCCAGGAGTAAACAATGGGGCACTGGTCTCTGGCACAGAAGGGAAAGGGGAAGAGAAGCAGAGCTTTAGTCATTGGGGACTCTATAGTTAAGGGGACAGATAGGAGGTTTTGTGGGAATGAGAGAGACTCATGATTGGCTTGTTGCCTTCCAGATACCACGGTTCATGATGTCTCAGATTGTGTTTTCAGGATCCTTGAGGGGGAGGGGGAGGGGGAGCAGCCCCAAGTCATGGTCCACATAGGCACCAACGACATGGATAATAAGAAAGGTGGGGATTTAAGGCAGAAATTCAGGGAGCTGGGGTAGAAGCTTAGAACTGGACCAAACAGAGTTGTTACCTCTGGTTTGTTGGCTGTGCCACGTGCTAGTGAAGCGAGGAACAGGGAGAGAGCAGAGCTGAACACGTGGCTGCAGGGATAGTGCAGGAGGGAGGGTTTTGGATTCCTGGATAATTGGGCTCTTTCTGGGGAAGGTGGGATCTCTACAACGAGAATGGTCTTCACGTGAACCAGAGGGGTACCAATATCCTGGGGGGTGAAATTTGCTAATGCTTTTTGGGGGGTTTAAACTAATGCAGCAGGGGGATGGGAACCGGAATTGTCATTCCAGTGTACAGGAGAATTTGCAGAATGGGTTGGTACCTGGGATTTCGATATTGTGGCCATATCATAGACATGGCTAGAGGAGGGACAGGAATGGTTGTTGCAGATTCCAGGATTTATATGTTTCAGTTAAGTGGGGGAGGGGGGGGCAGAAGGTGATGCGGGATGGTGGTGTGGCATTGTTAATCAAGGGTAGTATTACAGCAGCAAAGATAACGTTTAAGGATTCATCCACTGAGGTAGTTTGGTCTGAGATTATAAACAGG
This sequence comes from Chiloscyllium punctatum, assembly GCF_047496795.1. Classification (NCBI taxonomy): domain Eukaryota; kingdom Metazoa; phylum Chordata; class Chondrichthyes; order Orectolobiformes; family Hemiscylliidae; genus Chiloscyllium; species Chiloscyllium punctatum. Next base: position 95,635,816 of record NC_092739.1, on the reverse strand, counting down.
AAGGGAGAGATCACCCTGTTAAGAGTTTTCTATAGGCCTCTGAATTGTGCCAGGGATGTAGTGGAAAGGATAGCAAAGGTGACTCTCAATAGTAGTGAGAGTAACAGGGTAGTTGTTATGGGGGACTTTAATCTCCCCAATATTCACTGGGAATACTATAGTTCATGTAGTTTAGATGGGTCAGTTTTTGTTCAATGTGTGCAGGAGGGTGTTCTGACACAGTATGTAGACAGGCCAACAAGGGGTGATGCCATATTGGATTTAGTACTGGGGAATGAACCCGGCCAGGTGTTAGATTTGGAGGTAGGTGAGCACTTTGGCAATAGTGATCACAATTCGTTTTTTGTTTACAATTGCAATGGACAGGGAAAGAGTGATAACTGGGGGAAAGGCAATTATGATGCGATTAGGCAAGATTTTGGATGCATAGGATGGGGAAGGAAACTGCAGGGATGGACAAAGTTGAAATGTGGAGCTCATTCAAGGAACAAATACTGTGGGTCCTTGATAAGTATATACCTATCAGGCAGGGAGGAAGTTGTTGAGCGAGGGAGCTATGATTTACTAAAGAAGTTGATGCTTCTGTCAAGAGGAAGAAGATGGCTTATACGAGGCTGAGGTGAGAAGGCTCTGTTAGGGGGCTTGAGTGTTAAAAGTTAGCCAGAAAATATCTAAAGAGAGGGATAAGAAGAGCCAGGAGGGGACATGAGAAGTTGTTGGTGGATAGAATCAAGGAAAACCCTAAGGCCTTCTATAGGTATATCAGGAATAAAAGAATGACTAGAGTAAGATTAGGGCCAATCAAGGATAGTGGTGGAAAGTTGTGTGTGGTATCTAAAGACATAGGGGAAGCGCTTAATGAATACTTTTTGTCAGTATTCATATCGGAAAAGGGTAACGTTAGTGAGAATACGGAGATCCTGGCTACAAGGTTAGATGGGATTGCAGTTGACAAAGAGGAAGTTTTAGCAATTTTGGAAGATCAGAAAATATATAAGACCCCTGAGCCAGATGGGATTTATCCTTGGATTCTCTAGTAAGCCAGGGAGGTGATTGCAGAGCCTTTGGCTTCGATCTTTATGTCATCATTGTCGGCAGGAGTAGTGCCAGAAAACTGGAGGAGAGCAAATGTTGTTCCCTTGTTTAAGAAGAGGAGTCAGGACAAGCCTGGTAACTATAGGCCTGTGAACCTTACTTTGGTTGTGGGTAAGGTATTGGAAAAGGTTGTAAGTGATAGGATTTATAATCATCTGGAAAGGAATAATTTGCTTGGGGATAGTCAACACTGTTTTGTGAAGGGTAGGTCGTGCCTAACTAACCTTATTGAGTTATTTGAGAAGATGACAAAACAGGTGGATGAAGGTAGAGCGTGTGATATGGTGTATATGGACTTCAGTAAGATGTTTGATAAGGTTCTACACGGTAGGCTATTGCACAAAATACAGACTTTCGGGATTGTAGGTGATTTAGCAGTTTGGATCAGAAATTGGCTAGCTGAAAGAAGACAAAGGGGTGGTGGTTGATAGGAAATGTTCATCATGGAGCTCAGTTACCAATGGTGTGCTGCAAGGATTTATTTTGGGGCCACTGCTGTTTGTAATTTTTATAAATGATCTGGATGTGGGTGTAGGAGGATGGTTTAGTAAATTTGCAGATGACACTAAGGTGGGCAGAGTTGTGGATAGTGCTGAAGGATGTTGTGGGTTACAGAGGGACATAGATACGATGCAGAACTTGGCTGAAAAGTGACAAACGGAGTTTAATGTGGAAAATGTGATGTAATTCACTTTGAAAGAAATAACAGCAATGCAGAGGACTGGGCTAATGTTAAAATTCTTGGCAGTGTAGATGAACAGAAAGATCTTGGTATCCAGGTGCATAAATCCCTGAAAGTTGCCACCCAGGTTGATAGGGTTGGTAGGAAGGCTTGTGGTGTGTTGGCATTTATTGGTCAGGGGATTGAGTTTTGGAGCCATAAGGTCATGCTTCTGCTACACAAGACACTGGTAAGGCCGCACCTGGAGTATTGTATGCAGTTCTGCTCACTGCATTATAGGAAGGATGTGGAAGCTTTGGAAAGGGTTCAGAGATGATTTACTAGGATTTTGCCTGGTATGGAAGGAAGGTCTTACGAGGAAAGGTTGAGGGAGCTGTGGCAGTTTTCATTGGAGAAAAGAAGGTTGAGAGTTTACTTAATAGAGACGTACAAGATAATCAGAGGGTTAGATAGGGTGGACAGGGAGACCCTGTTTCCTCGGATGGTGAAGCCTAACATGAGGGGACATTAGTTGTAAATTGAGGGGTGATAGATTTAAGACAGATATAAGGGGTAGTTTCTTTACTCAGACAGTAGTAGGGAATGGCCTGCCTGCAACATTAGTAGACTCACCGGCATTAAGGGCATTTAAATGGGCATTGGACATGAATATGGATAGTAATGGAATGCTATAGGTTAGATGGGCATCACATTATTTTCACAGGTCAACACAACATTGAGGGCCAAAGGGCCTGTACTGTGCTGTAGTTTTCTATACTCTATGTTCACTGGTTTGAGGTTATTCTCCTTCTCAACCTAATCCACTGCCTGAGGTCTGGTGGCTCTCAGGTTAAATCACCAGCAGTCGCTTCTCTTTCTAATGTTCATGGTCTGCTAAGACTATATCGACACAACAAAAAAATACAATTCACCATTAACGAGGCTCTGAAAGGCCTAGTGAGGGAATTAGGGATGAGCATCACTGGACAAGGTTGAGAAGCAGAATCCTTCATTGTAACCTCAAGCAGGTGAACAAAGAACATAGAACACTACAGCACAGAACAGGCCCTTCAGCCCTCGATGTTGCGCTGACCTGTGAAAATAATCTGATACCCATGTAACCCACACTGTTCCATTATTATCCATATATATGTCTAATGTCCATTTAAATGCCCTTAACATTGGCAAGTCTACTACTTTTGCAGGCTGGCCTTGCCATTGATACTCACTTTCCATTAAATAATAACAAATTATTGTGGAATGAAAGGGCAATGGGAAGTGAGAAGAATTGGATACAAGCGTAGTGGATCTTGACTGGTTTCAGTGCTGCAGCTTGCCATGGTCACTTCAGTAATGGTGAGCACCATCTCATCCAGGGCTTTAAGGACATGCAGGTGTGACAGATTATGTGACAGATTACGTGTTTTTGAATCTGATATAATCTTGTTTGCAAGAGAGAAGGGGAAAGGCAGAGTGTAATGCGTTTGGATGATATGGTTGTTATGGTTGAATATTGACCAGCAGGTGGAAGCTGTAAGTTGTAAGTTTGAGGCTTTCAGCAATGAGAAGTATGTGGCGTGAGATGAAGCTTTTCATGTTAGATGTCAGTCTCTCTTGATACAGATTTTTAAGGTGGTGTCTGAATGGGATGCAGGAATTCAGCAAGGTGTTGAACTAATGGAGCAGTTAATAGGCTATGGGATTAAAGATGTATTCACATGTGTGAGGTCATTGAAGTCCTCGAGGTCCTTGAGATAATACTTTGGCAGCTGCCATGGGTATTTGGTCCAATCCCCTTTGCAATGTCAATATGGAGTGCCTCCTAACTCCTTGTGCATGGAGGATACTACCCTTCATCACATCTCCCATGCCAAGGTCTGCAGAGCAGTATCTGAGAACAGTGGAGAATGTTTTCTCCCCTGTGGCACCAAAGTCACTCTTCTTGAGGTCAAACATTCTTCTTCACCCACTTCTGTCACAACAGTGTCAATGTTGGCTTTTGTTGCAGCTGTATAAGACATTGGTTAGGCCACTTTTGGAATATTGTGTTCAATTCTGGTCTCCCTCCTATTGGAAGGATGTTGTGAAACTTGAAAGGGTTCAGAAAAAAATTTACAAGCATGTTGCCAGGTTTGGAGGACTTGAGCTATAGGGAGAAGTTAAATAGAGTGGGGCTGTTTTCCCTGGAGCAGGCTGAGGGGGTGACCTTATAGAGGTTTATAAAGTCATGCGGGACATGGACAGGATAAATAGACAAGGTATTTGCTTGGGGTGGGGAGTCCAGAACTAGAGGGCGTAAGTTTAGGGTGACAGGGGAAAAATTTGAACGGGACCTAAGGGGCAATTTTTTTCACACAGAGGGTGGTGTGTGTATGGAATGAGCTGCCAGATGAAGTGGTGGAGGGGGAATACAATTACAGCATTTAAAAGGCATCTGGATGAGTATATGAATAGGAAGAATTTAGAGGGATATGGGCTAAGTGCTAGAAAATGGGACGAGATTAGATTAGGATATCTGGTCGGCATGGACGAGTTGGACCGAAGGGTCTGTTTCTGTGCTGTAAATCTCTGATTCCATGAGTTTCTGTTGCTCCACTAAGAAGAATAGCTAGTGTAGTTGTGATTAAGCGAGAATGCCAACCCCCCAGCTGATTGCCTTGGAATGAAAGTAATGCTGCGATCACAAGGCTGTACTGTTTATAAAGGTGAGCTGTTGGAAAAGCTTACCTGTGTTGTGTGATCTTGGCATTTATGTGAGGTGGAGGCTCATTAATCTGCCCAGATACAGAGATAGTTCTTTAAAGGCTAAATGAATAAACAAATTTCTAATTATGGGTAATATGAAGGTATTTTCTTTCACAACAACCTGAAGCCTGTGCAGCTGTATATTTTTATATTTAAAGTTAATGGACTGTGATCATTTGACGTCTCCATTCACATTGTCAGGTGCAGAGCATAGTGAGCATCACTGAACAAATGGACTTGTGCCTGAATATTCTTCCTAAATTATCATTCCACCTTTATGCAGTTCTGATCAGCCAATGCTGGAAATTTGTATCAAAGGTAACAGTTTTGTTGTTTGCTGCTGGCATTGAAACAATGCAGGAAGAATCCATCTCATTTACATTCCATCACTACCAACAGGTCAGGTACTCATGCTACTAGTGTTCCATTTAGCTTTAGTGTCTTTATTTCAAAGATACACTTGAATGGAAAGGAGTTCAGTGTAAGATCACGAGGTCTCACCATTGCTCTCTACATAACAACAAGATTTTTATACTCCATCCCTGTTGTAATAAAGGACAAAGTTTCACTAACCTTCTAAATTACTTACAGTCATAGAGATGTACAGAACAGAAACAAACCCTTTGGTCCAATTTGTCTATGCCAACCAGATATCCTAATCTCATCTAGTCCCATTTGCCAGCACTTGGCTGTTTGCCCTATCCATGCCCCCTATGATGTTATAAACCGCTATAAGGTCACCGCTCAGCCTCCGATGCTCCAGGGAAAACAGTCTCAGTCTATTCAGCCTCTCCCTATAGCTCAAACACTCCAACTCTGGCAACATCCTTGTAATTTTTTTTTCTGAACCCTCATGCTTATCTTTTTGTGATTTATGTATGAGGACATTCAGACCTGCGGTCAGCAATCTCTATCATTTTAAATAATATGCTGCTTTAATTTTTTTCTCACATAGATAGCTTCACATTTTCTCAGAGTTCACTCCAGTTCCAAATTTTGCTGATCAGTTAACAATTTGCAGGACATTTGTGTGTTAAAAACTTAGTTATACGTAGCTTGTATCCTTATCAAGTTTGCCTATAATAGACTCTCAATATTATATCCTCTTCTAAGGTGTGCAGCCATTTATCAGTACACACAAACACTTAGCCTTGGCTGTATTTGGCAACTATTTAAATGACCAAGCAGTGTGACATTTGCATGCTGTCTATATTAAGCATAATGGGAATGGACTAATTGCCCATCTCACACCTTATGCATCTTTTTGTGTTTTACCCGATTGCATGATCTTGGCATTTATGTGAGGGGAGGCTTATTAATCTGCCCAGATACAGAGATGGTTCTTTAAAGGCTAAATGAGTAAACAAATTTCTAATTATGGGTAATATGAAGGTATTTTCTTTCACAACAACCTGAAGCCTGTGCAGCTGTATATTTTTATATTTAAAGTTAATGGACTGTGATCATTTGACGTCAATGTTTTGTCTTCATTCCCACAGGCAACAAAATTTGACTTGCAGATTACTGTTCCAATTCACTGATACTTAACCTCAAGCTTGTGGTAATTCTTAATCCTTTTTTAAAAAAAATTTCTATCACTGAATGAGGTTAAATGAACTGAAATGAGGTTGCTGGAGACTGTGCCAGAATTTCTTCTGGCAGTGGAAGTAACATGAGAAATTAATTGAAGTTTAAATTCATAATTTGTGACATAATGTGAACTTTGTTTACACATAGAGTTTATACACACACTTTTATTGTAGCTCATCTTATTTCTGCCTTTGTTCCCCACACAAACCACTTTTCCATCTTTCCTTCCTTTTTCTCCTGAAATATAAATCATATTCAAAATAGTTACACAAGTCATAGTGAATCCCCAGCTCCTAATATCAAAGGAGATTTTTTTTTTGTGCAAGGCAGTATGTGCTTGGGTGAGGATTGTATTCGTATACTCAAATACTCAGATGGTAATTACAATCTAAGTTCATGACAAAGGGTGGCCACATCAATGCGGCATTGCATCTGCATACTTCACTCAAGGAACCATCCCAGAATCAAAACTTAGGAAAATATTGAGGGGCTAACAAACAATTGGTTACATGGTTGTAAGTATTTGGAGTGTCCAGCACCACCCCATCCCACCAAGGGCATGTATCAGACAATTTAGTGAGAGACCCATTGCCTCCAGTCAGAGGACTTTGCAGTCTATAAGTTCAATGATGAGTAAGTTGTCCCAGCAAAGCAACAATACAGATTTATTCACCATGAGAGGGGTTTTAGAAGAGTACCATGCATAATGCATGCAGCAGGGTGAGCAAGAACAGAAGAATAGAGTTTTTGGCAGAGGAACAGAAACTAGATGCTTGAAAGATCAAATGCAATTAAGTCTCAGTTGATGATGACATAGATTTGGAAAATAAGGCTTTGGGGCAATTGTTGAATGTGCTTATTTGTTTCCAGCAAAAGGCATCGAGATGGAGAATGCCACAATTCAAACTTGTGGTGCTTTGATATACAGGTTAGAAACTCTGTAATTCATGCTAGAACATGTAACTAGCGACAATGTAAATCTATATGACAGAAACTCAACATTCCTCAGGCTGACAACTCTGCCTTAGAAAAATTCCAGCATGGGCAAGATAGTGGACATGCATGGTTGTGGGTATCAGGAAAGGACTAAAAATTCTTGTTTCATTTATTCTTGAAAAAAAGAAATTGAGCAAAGGTCTAATTGGGTCTTTAAAACTATTAAAGATTTCGGATACAGAGAGAATGTTTCCTTTTGTGGGAAAGAACATATCTAGAGGCCATCAAGATAAGATTATAACGTGTAGTAAGAATATGGAATTTAAGGATCATTAGTCAGAGTAAACCTGTCTTGTTCCAAATGTAAACAAGGCTGATAGTCATCTGTCAGTCAGCATGAATGGGTGCATTCTTCTTGGCAATGCCTCTATCAATCAGGGTTCAATTGCCAACCAAATAGCACTCTTGTCTCATGGAGTTTGAATGCTGGTTTAACTCTTGTATTGGCATTCTTGCGAATTGTCCTGATAAATGCAAAATGATAAAACTTTGACAAAATGTGTCTTTTTTCAGCAACGCTTATATTTCAACATGACAAGTGAAACCATCACTGACATAATGACAACAATTTTCAATTTATTAAGAATTCCAGGACAGATTATTTATGAAAATGGACTGTATTTCACTAGCAAATCATTCTAAGGCAGGTTCTCTAAACAGTATGTCATTATCACTTTATCTCCCGATGATCCATGCTCAGTCTAACAGAGCATTTTGTAGTTACCAACAAATCAATGTCATCAGTAAGTTTCACATCGGCAAGAAGAAGAGATCCCATCTAGAGTGAGACACATCCTCAGTGAATGTGTAATTCAGAGAATTTGGTAGCAGCATAGGGATTTGGTGCAGAAGGAAAGAGGTGCTTTATGCTTGCTTTTTTTGGCTCATAGCTTGTCAGGTTTTTTTTAGAAAGGATAAATTGAAGCTCAGGATCAGGGGCCCAAAGCAAAAGAGTGACATCACAGGTAAGCTGTAGGTTCATTGGCTGGTGACAGCTACTATTTTGACTATCTATTGTCAGTTACTTCCAGTTTGAAGGTTAATAAGAGACATATTTACAGGCTAAAAATTGAAACAACAGTAGGAATATTTTTTAAAAAATCAAGTCTGAAATAAATAAAACAGAGAAGCCAGCCAGGCAGTGTGTTGTAACTGTATGGTGTGGGAGCTGGTGGACCCTATTAGAGTTCATAATGACTATATCTGTGGTAAGTGTTGGTTGCTTGGGGAATTCTGGCTCAGAGTTGATATGCTAGAGTCTGAGTTTCAAACACTGTGACTGACTGACTGACTTGGACTCTGTATTTTGGGAGGTAGTTATGTCCCTTAGATTAACTACTTTGAATTTAGTCAGAATATTACAAATACCTGTGAGGTTGGTAGAAGGATCCAGAAGGTAGTGCTGAAGGACCCTCAGCCCTTTAGCTTGTCTGATGGGTTTTAAATTCTTGCTCCCCATTTGGATGAGAGTGGGGGCTCCAGGGAGGATGAGCAAACTAACCATAACACTTTGGTACAGGGTCCCTTTCAAGAGGGGTGTACTTGTAATTGAGCAGAGTATAGTCAGGGGAAGAGACACTGTTTTCTGTGACCAGGATTGAGAGTTGTGAAGGCTGTGTTGCTTGCCCAGTGCCCAGGTTTAGGACGTCTCATCTGGGCTGCGGAGGAACTATAGGGGAAAGATCTGTTTATCATAGTCCACATAGGTACAAATGATATAGGTAGAAAAAGGAAAGAGGTTCTGCTGAGAGAATATGAGCAGTTAGGACTAAATTATAAAGAGAACCAAAAAGGTGGTAATCTCTGAATTCTTACTTGAGCCATGGGTACAAGCTTAAACAGGTAAGGCATTGTTCAAGGATTAATGTGGGAGAAATAGGTTTGAAGTCATTGGATATTAGCATAAGTACGGGGCAAGGAGGGAGCTGTTCAATGGGATGGGCTCCGTTTGAATTACACTGGGACCAGAGTCTTGGTGAATCACATAACTAGTGCTGTGAATAGGGGGGTGCATGGAAAATTACAAAATAAGTTAAAGGGGGAGAGGGCTAGGCAGAGGTTAAAGTTTCTAGAAAAAGTAATAGGACAGAGAGCACTAAAAGGGCCAGGAATCTAACTTCAGGCACAGCAGAAAGGGGGTCCGTTATGAGAAGTTAATGCAACTTTTTCCCCGGGTACAACAGAGTGTTACAAGGGGACATAAATTTAAGGTGAAGGGTGGAAGGTATAGGGGAGATGTCAGGGGTGGGTTCTTTACCCAGAGAGTGGTGGGGGCATGGAATGCGCTGCCCGAGGGAGTGGTAGAGTCAGATTCATTGGCGACCTTTAAGCGGCATTTGGATAGGTACATGGATGGGTGCTTAATCTAGGATAGAAGTTCGGCACAACATCGTGGGCCGAAGGGCCTGTTCTGTGCTGTATTGTTCTATGTTCTATGTTCTATGACTGAGGGTATTGTACTTAAATGCACACAGTATATGAAACAATGTAAATGAGCTTGTAGTGCAGATTGAAATGACAGGTTACGATGCTGTGGGTATCACAGAGCCATAACTGCAGGGGATCAGGGCTGGGACGAAATATTCAAGGAACATGCCCTAACAATAGGGTAGGTAGATGGGCAGAAAGGACGGGGTTGTCTTGTTAGAAAGAAGCAAAGTTAAATTGATAGCAAGAAGTGGGATAGAGTTGGAAGGTGTATAATCTGTGGAGATAGAGTTGAGGAACTGTAAAGGAGAAAAGACCCTAATGGGAGTTGTGTACAGGCCTTCTAGCAGTGGTCAGGATGTGAGGAAGAAAAATCAATCAGGAGATAGAAAAAGCATGTAGGAAAAGCACTATTTCAATAATCATGGGGGACTTCAAATTGCAAGAGAGCTGGGAAAGCAAGGTTGCTAATGAATCCCAAAAGAAGGCACACGCGGAATATCTGAGTGATGTGTTTGTTGGAGCAGCTGTGGTAGCCCATGAGGGAACAGGCAATTCTTAGTTTGGTGATGTGTAATGAGGCAGACTTGATTAAGGGTATTAAAGTGATGGAATCCTTAGGGGCCAGTAATCATTATGTGATAGAATTCACCCTGCAGTTTGAGAGGGTGGAAGCTGGAATCAGATGTAATTGTATTATAATTGAGTAAAGGAAACTACAAAAATAACTACAAAGAGCTGGCCAGACTTGATTGAAGGGGGAGTCTAGCAGGGGAGGCAGTGGAGCAGCAATGGCAGGAGTTTCTGAGGGTAATATGGGAGGCACAGTAGAAATTTATCCCAAGGAAGAAGAAACATTCTAAGGGAAGGATGAGGCAACCAGAGCTGACAAAGCAAGTCAAGGACAGCATAAAAGAAGAAGGAAAGATGTATAATGTGGGGAAAATTAGTGGGAAGTCAGAAGATTGGGAAGTCTTTAAAAACCAGCAGTGGAAACTAAAACAGCAATAAAATGAGGGAGAAGTTGAAATATGAGAGTAAGTTAGCTAGTAATATAAAAGAGGATTGCAAGAGTTTTTTTAGATTTCTAAAAGGTACAAGAGAGGCAACAGTGGGCAATGGATAATTGGAGAATGAGAAGTAGTAATAGAGAACAAAGAAATGGAACTAAGTAAGTATTTTGCATCAGTTTTCACAGTGGAAAGCACCAGCAGCATACCAGAAATTCAAAAGATTCAGGGGACAGAGGGTGAGTGTAGTGGCCCTCACTAAGGAGAATATGCTGGGCAAGTTGAATAGTATGAAGCTGAATCACCTGCACCAGGTGGACCAGACCCTGGGTTCTGAAGGAGATAGCTGAGGAGATCATAGAGGCATTGGTGGTGATCTTTTAGGAATCACTGGAGTTGGATCTGGCTGGGGGTGAGCAGGGTTGTATCAAAGGTTTAGAAAATAACTCATGCAACATTCAAGATGGTTGATACCATACAAGACAATGCAGCCCACTTGATTGGCACCACATCCACCACCATCAATAGTTCCTCCCTCGGCCACTGACTCACTGCGGTAACTCATGCAAGCTTCTTCTAAAACTACGAGAAAGTGAGGACTGCAGATGCTGGAGGTCAGAGCTTAAAAATGTGTTGCTGGAAAAGCGCAGCAGGTCAGGCAGCATACAAGGAGAAGGAGAATCGACGTTTTGGGCATAAGCCCTTCTTCAGGAGGACGGAGATTAGGGGGGCAGATGTGGGTGCAAAGCCTGTGCCCACCTTCCCCCCCCTCACCTTCATCCAAGGCCCCAAAGGATCCTTCCACATCTGGCGCAGATTTTCCTGTACAAGCACGCACATCATCTACTGTGTCCGTTGTTCCCATGTGGTCTCCTCTACATTGGGGAGACAGGATGCCAACTTGTGGAGTGTTTCAGAGAACATCTCTGGGATACACGCACTAAACAATCGCACTGCCCAGCGGCCAAGCACTTTAAATTCCCCTCCCACTCCGCCAAGGACATGTAAGTCCTGGGCCTCCTCACTGCCAATCCCTAACCAGCCAATGCCTGGAGGAAGAACACCTCATCTTCCACCTTGGGACCCTCCAACCACATGGGATCAATGTGGATTTCACCAGTTTCCTCATTTCCACCCCCCATCTTATCTCAGATCCAACCTTCAAACTCAGCACCATCCTCTTGAACTGTCCATCTGTCCATCTTCCTTCCCACTTTCTGATGCATCCTCCACTCTGACCTATCACCTTCTCCCCCACCTTCTGCTACCTATCTCATTTCTAGCTACTTTTCCACCAGCCCCAACCCCCACACCCCACCCCCGCCCCACCCCTTGGGCCACATGCTTCATTCTTGATGAAGAGCTTATGCTTGAAACGTCGACTCTCCTGCTTCTTGGGCTGTGCTTTTCCACCACCAACTCATCAAGGAAAGAGCCAATAACGTTACCTTTTTACCATATTTTTAGTCATTGTCTCTACTTATTGCTGTTTTCTCCGTTTGTCCCACTCTGTGTCATTATCCAAAAGCTGCTCTGTAATGTTGCCAATTTCTTTTGCTTTGTAAGCCTACATTCCCTCTCTCCAAAACCCTCCTCACCTTTATTTATTTTAAAGCCCTCTCTACAGCCTTATTGCTTGATTCACTGGGACACTGATCCTAGTACATTTCAAGTGAAGCCCATCCCATCAGACCAGCTCCCTTCTACCCCAATACTGGAGCCAATGCCCCATGAACCCATTTAAAGCTTGACAATCATTGAACCATGCATTTAACTCCTTGTCTTTATTTACCCTGTTTCGGTTTGCTCAGGTACTGATCCAGAGATGTTTATGTTGGAGGTTCTCTTTTTAACTTACCTCCTAACTGTTTAAAATCTTCCAGCAGAACCTTCTTTCTTGTCCTACCAATGTTGTTAGTACCAACGTGGATGCTGACTAGAGACGTCCCTTCTATTTTAAGTTTATCAACAAAACAGTATGATTACTACTGCATGAAAAGCAATCAAATAACAATAATAGTGGTACATTTGAGTCCTCTCAAGTCAACTTCCCTGCAGACATGAACATCCAGTGCAAAAGCTTTAATTGTCCCCACACCAAGAGGTCAACAGTGACTATTCTAATGTTCTTTCTACTCTCCCAACTTTAACTGAAGTCTGATTGGTGAGAGCCTGAACGTGTAGTGGATTTAGATGTTTTTACCATGAATAAAAAATAACATGCACTTAACAGCTTATTTGCACCTTACCACATAGATAGTTCCTAATGATTGACTACAGTGCTTTCTGCTTTAACACAATAGTTGTGTTCTTGTGTGACCTTGCGCTATAGAAAATCGTGCAATGAAAATAATAGGGCTTATGGAAAAAATAGGGTTGGGGGGGCAGACCACCAAAAATATTACTCAAAATTAAAAACGAATATAGTAGTTAACCTAACACAAAGGATAGCACAATTTAGTAAATGTTAAATTCATATCTAATACTAAAATAATACAATAAATTTAACACTTAACCTTGAGAAAATTTGAAGATAGCTTGAGGTGGGAGGAGGGTGGTTTTGAGGTTGCTGGGTTATTATGGCAGGGCCTGAGGGTCGTCGTCATCTTGGATGTTCGCTTAAAAAAGACACTTAGTTTTTGCTGCTTTACCATTTTTCTTCTTTCATAACAAAGCTCTTCATCGGCTGCCAGATAAGACCTTATTCCACAAACTGCGTTCTGCATTGTAGTCATTGTCTTCTAAGAGCTGCAACTGCTTCTCATCTTCCTCCAAGCTAGAAGACAGAGGAAAAGTGGAAATCTCTCATGGTGCTGCATCCTGAACTTCATCTGCTTTATCCCCAGCTTCCATTTCCTCCTCAGCAACAAGTTGTTGTTGATCAGCTGCAGAGAGGTCTTCACAATGGGACTCAAGCAACTCTTCAACATCCTCACTCTCCACTTCTTCAATCCACTTGCTTTATAAGAGCAACACAATGTTCTTTGATTCTGGGAGCACGCCTGATGGTTCAAAACCTTTAAAATCATGGCTGTGATCTCACAGAGTTGCTAACACCCAGGCTTGTTCCAGCAATAGAGCTTGCTTTAACTTTTTCTGCATTGTCTCTAATGATGCATAACGCACACTCTTATTCCTGTTGCCTGAACAACATCACACGTTCTTTCATTAAGTTCAAAACACCTTATAAAATCTAGCTTCTCTTCAAGTGTTATAGCCTTTCTTTTACGTTCACCACCCACAATTTTTATCACCAGGGGACTTCTTGTAAACATTCTTGTTACTTTGTCCTCCCATATTTCTGCCTAACACACCAACATTTGCAAAAAAAAAGAAAATTATGGAATACCTCTCAAAAAGCACTTCACAACAAATCACACCAGTCAACTGAATATATGATGTGAATCTTTTGGCATAAACATTGCATTCCTCCATGCATCATGACAAACAGTGTTCGCCCATTCATCAATCACATTACAGCCAATTCGCATTGATAAAGCACGTGTAATAGTAGAAAGGAGCACACCACACATTGTCCCAATAAATTATGTCAAAGTATATGAAGGAGACTGAGAAACATTTTTGCTCAGAAAATAGTTGGCAATTAAATTTGTGACTTGTAAAATTATAAAAATGACCAATTCAAATTACCAATGAAGAAGGCATTTGGTACGCTTGCCTTTATTGGCCAGTGCAAAGTATAAGAGCTGAGAGGTCATATTGCAGCTGTACAGGACACTGGTTAGACCACATTTGGAATACTGCCTGCAGTTCTGGACTCCCTGCTATTGGAAGGATGTTGTTTCAGTTGAAATGGTTCTGAAAACATTTATAAGGATGTTACCAGGGTTGGAGGGTTTGAGCAATAGGGAGAGGCTGAATATGTTGGGTCTATTTTCCCTGGAGCATCAGAGGCTGAAGGGTGACCTTATCGATGTTTATAAAATCATGAGGGGTATGGATAAGATGCACAGTCAAAGTTTTTTCTCAGGGTCAGGGAGTCCAAAGCTAGAGAGCATAGGTTTAAGGTGTGAGGGGAAAAATATAAAAGGGACCGCTGGGGCAACTTTTTCATACAGAGGATGGTGCATGTGCGGAATGAGCTGCCTGAAGATGTCGTGGAGGCTGGTACAATTACAACATTTAAAAGGCAGTTGGATGGGTATATGAATAGGAAAGATTTGGAGAGATATGGGCCAAATGCTGGGACCAGATTAATTTAGGATGTCTGGTTGGCATGGACGGGTTGGACCGAAGGGTCTGTTTCCATGCTGTACATCTTTATGACTCTACAACATAAAGTGAAGGAGCATTAACTATTCACCAGCAGGGGGAGGCAAACCTGCATTTTAGCGATGCATCATTTGCCTGATAGTTTACAGTGAATGATGGAGTGGATCATGGGCACACTTTAATTGTCAACAGTAACAATAGAGATCAGCGGTACCAACTGAATTTCAGGTTGACTGTCCCCTGCAATAAGAAACTGCTACACTGTTCCAGTTGAATGATGCCATAATTACTAGGACACAGATCTTTTGGGGTCCAGGCCGGGACTTGAATTCTTGTGGTGCCCATTGAATGATCTCTGTCCACACATTGGCTCAGTATTTGCAGCAGTAAGCAGGGACTCCCAAAGCTGAGGGTTCACATTTCCTCAGCCTGTAGAGTAGCCAGCAGAAAGGTTAGGAGGGTGCCAGGCTGCATGCTAATGCTTGGATAACTCGGAGAAGGGATTGAGGGATTTTAGGCTGGGATCAGGATCTGGACTTCCAAAAGTGTAAGGAAGTGTAACCCTCCTAGAGTGGGGCAACAGAAAGATATCACATCTCGTAGCAAACTCCTCCCTCAAATCGGCGAGGTCTCAAATAATATGTTGGCCACTGCCCCTCAGCGGAGATATATAGAGCGCCTGCTGTGGATTGATGTCAAAGATGGTTGGAAGGAATGTGCATCATGAAAAGTGGACATTTTGGACCTCGGCCTACATTTGGGCCAGTTTCCAACCAGAATAATGGAAGGGAGACATGCGTGGAAAGTTCTTTACGGAGAGGATGGTGGGTGCCTGTGGAGATGGTAGGGGTGGCACAATAGCATCATTGAAGATGTATCTAGACAGATACATGAATGGGCAGGGAGCAGAGGGATACAGATCCTTAGAAAATAGGTGGCAGGTTTAGATAGAGGATCTCGATCGGTGTAGGCTTGGAGAGTCAAAGGGCCTGTTCCTGTGCTGTAACTTTCTTTGTTCTTTCTTTGAATCCGATCAGGGCTGGGGCAATGGGACCCTCACCAAGTAAATGATGCTGCCGTCCATGGTTTCCATTGTAAGAGGACCTGTGTTATATTTTTAAAGTAATCACGTTAGGTTCAGCTCTCAATCTCAGCCTACAGCACTGATCCTTATTCTGAATGGGACACACTTACCTGAGGTGCTAGTTTGATTATTGAAGTCCTGTCCAAAATATAATGATCTTTTCTACTTCATCACGCTAGACACTGCTTGTTATGTACTGTCCTTTGTAAATGAGTTCAAGTGAGGGACATATGCAGGTTCTGTCCCTGATCATGCCTTGTAGGAACTGTCTGTGGAACAGGAAATAGGATAGCCTGAACTCCTACCATAGTTTGTCAGCGTGGGTATGGGAGGTGAACGCCTAAATTTTGAAAGGTATTGGACTGAGAAGGGCATGGAAATCAAGCTAGATCAGTCATACATCATCCACACTGACCTTTCAGCAAAGGTCACAGAAAGTAGCTTATCTGGGAACAAACAGAGCAGAGGCCCTTTAGCCCATTGAGTTTGTACCTATCTATTTACACTAATCCCACTTTCCAGCACTTGACCCCTAGCCTTGGATGTTATGACATTTCAAGTGCTCATTCTCCTTTTAAAGGTTGTGAGATTTCCTGCTTGGACTACCCTCCCAGGCAGTGCATTCCAGATTCCAACCCCCTCTGGGTCAAAAATCTTTCCTCAAATCCCTTCTAAGCACTCTGCTCTTCATATACGCTTGACTGATGTATATTTGGTAACCAATTAGCACCTTAACTTGTGAACAACCATTGGCAGCAGTTCAAAGACACTACAGTTACTGTACAGCTTTTCATTATAACATCCATATACTTCATTCTTTCTTTCTACCTCAGTAACAGCATTGGAAAGGTTTATAGTGTTTCAGCCGCCCTGTCACCTATGTTTCAGGAATCAAGGTGACATGTATTCAGCTGACTACAAATGAACACCTTGCAGTCTGACAGAGCTGCCTGCAAACATGTGCAGTGGATGTGAACTGTCAGGTATTTGACTTAATGAGCATCCATGAAGGAAAATTGGCAATTAGCATCTGGTGAGCACCATCTGGATTTGAAAATCCACATTTTTGAATATTTATGAAGTACAAATATAATGGAGAGAACTGGTTGGATTGAAAATGTTTGAGTAATTACATCACAAATGTAACAGATCTGACTATACTCAAGTCAGTTTTACTGAATAACAATGTGACAAAATGGTTGGTAATTCTAAGAAAATTTAATGGTGCTCATCAATTATTTTAATAGACTATGTTTTCTGTATTATTAATGTTTCCTTTAAACTAGGGTATTAAAAACAATGAGGGTAATTCCAATGTCAGTAGGAGCATCAAAGGGTTGGAAATGTATCAGCCTGCCTGAATGAAGATAATACACTGGGTATATAATAGGGCCAAGAGAAAGTGAGAACTGCAGATGCTGGAGATCAGAGTCAAAAGGTGTGGTACTGGAAAAGCACAGTCGGTCAGGCAGCATCCGAGGAGCAGGGTAGTCGATGTTTCAAGCATGAGATCTTCATCAGGAATGTTGGGGGTGGATGCGGCCCAAGGGGGCTGAGAGATAAATGGGAAAAGGGTGGGGCTGAGGGTAAGGTAGCAAGGAATGCGATAGGTAGATGAAGGTGGGGGGTGATGGTGATAGGTTGAAGTGAAGGGTGAAGTGGATAGGTGGGATAGAAGATGGACAGGTAGGACAGTTCAAGAGGGATAGTGCTGAGTTGGAGGGTTGGATCTGGGATAAGGTGGGGGAAGGGGAGATCAGGAAGCTGGTGAAATTGACATTGATCCCGTGTGGTTGGAGGACCCCAAGGCAGAAGGTCTGGTGTTCTTCCTCTAAGCATTAGTTGGCTAGAATTTGGCAGTGGAGGTAGCCCAAGACTTACAAGTCATTGGTGGAGTGGGAGGAGGAGTTGAAGTGTTTGGCAAAGCGCTGTGGGGTTGATTGGTGCGTGTGTCCTGGAGATGTTCTCTGAAACATTCCACAAGTTGGCATCCTGTCTCCCCAATGTAGAGGAAACTGCATCAAGAGGAACGGATACAGTAGATGACATGTGTAGAGGTGCAGGAAAATTTCTGCTGGATGTGGAAGGATCCTTTGGGGCCTTGGATGGAGGTGAGGGTCTGCTCTTGTATTCAATGAGATCATGGCTGATCTGATAACCCTCAACTCCACTTTCCTGTCTTTTCCCCTTTTAACCCTTGACTCATTTACTGATTAAAGTTCTATCTCAGCCTTAAATATAACAAATGACCAGCCTCAACAGCTCTTTGTGGTAAAGCATTCTACAGATTCACAAGAAATTCCTTGAAGAATCCTGTATCTTTCAATGACGTCATCTCTCATTCTTCTACACTCCTACATTATTCTGTTGGACCCAATGGCTTTCTAAGTAGCTAGCAGTATTGTTAGCCTCCGCTTGTTAGTGTGATTGCTTTGATCTGTAACTTGAGCGTCAATCATTATTCAATAGCAGCAGTCTGTACTTAAGAAATGTTATTGGAGCAGAAGTAGACTGTTTGGCCACTCAAATCTGCTTGACCGTTCAACAGTAGTCAAAGATTCACCTAAACTGTACCTTTCTGCACTACCTTCATGTCACTTATTACCCTTATCACCCTTAGATTCTGCATCAGGAAAAGAGTACCTGAGCTGAAAATTGCATGGTGGTCCCTTTAAAAGTGGGAATGTTTACATGTTCAGCTGGGACTTGATTTAGAGAGGGCAGTAACAGGACTTACACCAAATCAGTGTCATACACTGTTTGAGATTACGATCTGGACACTGCTTTTTTCTGACACTTGGATGGTACATCTACATGAGTACTCAGTCAGTAGGGTAAGCCATGTTGGCCATATTAGCCATATTTGGAAGCCCACTTGTTTTTCAATGTGGGAACCTCCACATAGTGCCATTCTGCTGTCTCTGAAGTCCAATTTCCCAGCCTGTTTGTGCATGTGAAGTAAGGAGTCTCTCAGTATACATGGAGAATTGGAACAAAGGGAGTAAGCTTCAAAATATGAATCATGTGTGGAGATAGAAGCAAAATTCACTTTTTGAGCTGAATATGACTTCTGAATAAGCGTTGTATTCAACCTGAGACATTAACTCTTTTTCTCTGTCCATGTATGCAGCCAGACCGGCTGTATATTCTCAGTACTTTCTGTTCTTATTTCAGTTTTGAAACATCCACAGTATTTTGCTTTTATATTACAAAATAAAGCATTTTATTTTGAAAAAAATCACAAATTATAAATGAATGATGCAGGAAACTGGAGAAGAGGAAATACTCCTGATCACCTTCCAGTTCTTCTTTTGGTTTAAAAATGTATATAGCAATTAAATATATACATAAAAGCAAAGAATTCTTAAAACACACACGGCATTGGAAAGTGAAGAGTGAATAAAACCCTTGAGCAAATTTTGCTGGCTCTGTCGTGTTGAGTTTGGCAGGAAAGAGACAGGTAGGATGGGAAAAATGGGGATTGTTATGTCGGGATGTTTGCCCCAATGTATCTCCAGTGCCAGGTTAGGATGGGAATAGGTATGTCTGCAAGTTCCATGATGAGTTTGCCCATTCTCCGCATGTCAGCGTAGGTTTCTTCCTGGTGCTCTGGATTCCTCTCACAGTCCAAAGATGTGCAAGGTTAGATAGAATGGCCACGTTAAATTGCCCATAGTGTCCAGGGATGTGCATAGTAGGTGGGTTAATTGTGGGAAATACAGGGTTACATAGATAGGGGGTTTGGGTCTGGGTGGGATGCTCTTTGGAGAGTCAGCATGGACTTGATGGGCTGATTGACTACACTGTAGGGATCCTATAATAGCCAATTACATAGTTAAAGACTGAATTAGGATTGGTGTACGAGACTGAGGAAGTCTTCTTACAATGATATAGGAATTTGGTGAGACCACACTACCCACAGTTTAGGTCCCAAATTTCAGAAAGGACACACTTGCATTGGAGGCAGTGTGGAGCCCAATGATGGGAGGCTGAATAAAGTGAGTCTATAACTTATGAATTTATGAGAAGAGAGGTAATTTCATCAAAACTTTTAGGATTTTGAATTGGTTTGGCAAATATACATTGGGAGTTTGTTTCCCCTGCTAGGGAATTTAGAACATACACTCATTGTCTCAGAATATGGAGAAATAAGTTCAGTCAAAGAGTTGAGCTTTTGTACTTTTCTGCCTCTACTCCATTGTTGAATATATAGAAACTTGAGACAGATGGAATGTTGGTTACTCATGGAATCAAGGTAAATGAGGAGAGGACAGGCAAGTTGAGGAGAGGACAGGCAAATTGAGGAGCTAGTAAATCAGTAATGATACTGGCAGAAGAGGCTCGACAAGCCATATTGTTAACTCTACCTCTTAAGTTTTTACAATGAATTCACCCCAATTTCCAGCAGGATGTTCGTGTTCAGAATGTTGCTGCATGTAGTGATTATAGCTGAAGTATTGGAAAATTGCTGTTTCTTCTTCATTCATTCCCATGCATGAGATACCAACTGAACTGAAAATCAAACAGCCCCAGAACTCCATTGTCAGTTGCTGAGGTGTGTAACACTCTTCCGCATCCCTGTCACTACATCTGTGTTATTCAAATGAAGCAGGGTAAACAGGTTAGTGTAGGCAGAAGTGGATAATTCTCACTTTCTTCAGCTCTCAATTGACCAAAGTTTTTTTTTAAAAGGAAAAGTGTTTGACTCCTTGAGTGCAATAACTTTCAAGAGCACACAAAACACAGGTTTTCTTGTAGATCCTTTACAGGAATAAGATAAGTATTTATTTCTCAACACCTGAATGTATTTGCACTTTTGCACATGAATGCAAACACACACACACACAAACATGCAAAGAAATGAGAGGTAACATCTACTTAATATCTTGGAAGTCCCAAAATTCACTTTTAAACCTAGGCCTCTGGAGCTGGAAGAAGGCCTTATGGTGCCTCTGTCTTTCACTGAAGAGATGGAGGTCAGAAGTTGTCAATACAATGGTTCATTGCTTACATTTGCAGGTTTTTGACTTCAGAACAAGCAACAGTGCAGCACAGGAATAGACCCTGGACCCACCAAGCTAAGCCAACGCATGATGCTTTTCTAAACTATAAATCTTTTGTCTCTATGCAGTCTGTATTCCTCTATCCCCCGCCTATTCATATATCTGTTAAAGTGCCTCTTAAACATTGCTATTGCATATGACTTTACTTTCCACTGTCTGTGTAAAAACAATTGCCTCTTGCCTTTTCTTTAAATTACTCCCTTTTACCTTAAACGTATATCCCCTAGTAATTGACATTTCTATCCTGGAAAAAAGACTCTGACTATCCACCCTGTCCATGTCTCTCATAATTTTGTGAACTTCTTTCAGTTTGCCCCAATCCTTCGATTTGCAAGTGTGAACTAACGAAGTTCATCTGATCTCTCCTCATAGCTAATACCCTCCAAACCACCAGCATTCTGGTAAACTATTTCTGTACTCTCTCCAGAGCCTCCACATACTTCTGGGAGTGTAGCGACCAAAACTGTATTCAATATTCTAAATGTGACCTAAAGTTCCATACACCTGCAATATGACTTGCCAGTTTCTACTCTCTGTTCCCCGAATGATGAAATTAAGCATGCCATACACCTTCTTGACCACCTTTATCCAGTTGTGTTGCTACCTCCAAAGATCTATAAAGCTGTACGTCCGGTGCCCTCTGTATGTTGATACGACGAAGGGTTCTGCCATTTTCTCTATACTTAGCTCTTGCAGTAGATGTGCCAAAATACATCACCTCACCTTTGACTGGAGTTAAACTCCACCTGCCATTTCCTTACCCAAATCTCCAGCCTATCTATATCCTATCGTATCCTCTAGTAATCCTCCTCACTATCTGCAGTTCCCTTTGTGTCATCCACAAACTTTCAAACCAGGCTACCCACCTTCTCCTCCAAATCATTGACATTATTACAAATAAGAGGCCCCAGTTCTGATCCCTGTAGAAAACTGCTGGTCACAGATCTCTCGTCAAAACATTCCCCTGCCCCCCGCCCCAACACCTCCTCCACTACTCTCTGTTCTCTATGACTAAGCCAGTTTTGTATCCATTTTACCAGCTCAATACAGACCTCATTTGACTTCACCTTTCTATCAGCCTGCCATGATGCACCTTGTCAAAGGCCTTGCTAAAGTCCTTATATAAGTCCTCACCCTTGTCAATCATCTTTGTCACTTCCTCAAAAAACTCAATCAAGTTTGTGAGACACAACTTCCCCACATAAAGCCATCTTGCTTTTGCTAATAAATCCACATTTTTCCAAATGTGAATAAATCCAATCCCCAAGAATCTTCTCCAATAATTTCCCTAAGCTGAATGTAAGGCTCACCGACCTGTAATTTCCCAAAATGTTCCTGTTGCCCTTCTTAAACAAAGAAACAATGTTGGTTATACTCCAGTTCTCTGGGACTTCTCCTGTGAGTAAAGCCGATACAAAGATTTTGTACAAGGCCCCAGCCATTTCCTCACCCGCCTCCCTCAACAGTCTGGGACAGATCCCATCAGGTCCTGGGGACTTGTCTACCTTACTGCTTTTTACTATACCCAACACCTCCTTTTTTATATTAAAATGCTCTAGAGTGTCAACGTACTCCTCCTGAGACTCACCATCTGCCATGTCCTTCTCCTTTGTGAATACCAATGTGTTAAGGATGTCACCCACTTCCTCAAGCTCCATGCATAAATCCCCTCCTTTGTCCTTAAGTGGACCTATCTTTTCCTTAGCTAATGTTTTGCTCCTTATATGTGGATAAAACACCTTAGAATTTTCCTTAATCCTGTTTTCCAAAGACATTCCAAGGCACCTTTTAGTTCTCCTAACTCCTTGTTTAAGTTCTTTCCTGCTTTCCTTACATTCTTCAAGGGCTATGTCTCGCTTCAGTTCCCTAAACATTAGGAATGCTTCCCTTTCTTTTTGATTAAGATCACAATTTCTTTTGATCGCCAAGGTTCCTGAATCTTGACATCTTTACCCTTCAGGAATATGCTGGTCCTGAACTCTGATCAACTGATCTTTAAAACATTCCCACATGTCAGATGTGGATTTACCCTCAAACAGCTGCCTCCAATCTACATTTCCCAGTTTCTGCCTAATATTGTGATAGTGAGCCTTCCCTCTGTTTAGTACTTTCACTGTCTTTGGATTCGTGGTGCTGGAAAAACACAGCAGTTCAGGCAGCATCCGAGGAGCAGGAAAATTGACTTTTTTTTAAGAGAGGAGGAAAACGTCTTCAAGGCAGGCATCCTTGCAAGAGGATTCGCAGTAGGGTTAAAATCAACTAGGTAAAAACAATGACTGCAGATGCTGGAAACCAGATTCTGGATTAGTGGTGCTGGAAAAGCACAGCAGTTCAGGCAGCATCTGTGGAGCAGGAAAATCCACGTTTCGGGCAAAAGCCCTTCATCAGTAATACCTTTTAACCTTTTTACCTTTTTACCTTAGTACTTACACTGGAGGATTATCTTTGTCCTTATCCATTAAGTAACTTAAAACTTACAGAATTATGGTTACTGTTCCTGAAATGATACCCCACTAAAACTTTGTTCATCTGGTCAGGCACATGCCCCAGTACCAGCTCTGGTGTGGCCCATTCCCTAGTTAGACTATTTACATATTGTTTCAAGAAACCATCCCGGATACACATAACTTCTGTTCCATCCAATTTCCTGATACTAAGTCAATATAAGAGAATTTAAAATCACTCACAGAACACCCTATTTTTCCATATATTTTTCCACAATCCACATACCTGTTCCTCAATCTCCTGCTGGCTGTTGGGAGGCCTGTAGTACAATCCCATAAATGTGTTTGCACCATTCCTATTCCTGAGTTCTACTTACATGGCCTCATTGGATGAGCCTTCCAAAGTGTCCTTCCTCAATACAATTTAGTATTCTCCCTAATCAGTAATACCACTCTTCCACCTCTTTTACATCCCTCTCATTCATGCCTGAAACATTTAAATCATAAAATCCCTACAGAATCATAAAATTATAGAATCCCTACAGTGTAGAAACAGCCCATTTGCCCCAACAAGTCCACACTGACCCTCTGAAGAGTAACCCACCCAGATCCATTCCCCTTCCTATTATCCTACATTTACCCCGACCATTGCACCTAACCTACACATCCCTGAACTCTATGGGCAGTTTAGCATGACCAATTCACCCAACCTGCACAGCTTTGGATCGTGGAAGAAACCGGAGCACCTGAAGGAAACCCACGCAGACATGGAGGCAAATGTACAAACTCCTGGAAGTTTGCTCCTCTCTCAACCAAGTCTCTATAATAGCTACAAAATCATAGTTATATGTATTAATCCAAGCTCTAGGTTTATCTGCCTTACGGGTCATGCTCCTCACATTAAAACAAGTACACCTCAGATTGCCAGTTCCACCATGTTCAGTAGCCTCTCTGAGTCTGTTCTTCCTTTTAACCTTATTGGCCTTGATCTCTGATTCCTCCTTGCTGACCTACTACTCTGGTTTCTGCCCCCTCACCACACTAGTTTAAGCCCTCCTGAATGGCACCAGTAAATCTCCCTGCCAGGATATTAGTGCCCCACTGGTTTTGATATAACCCATCTTTCTTGTACTCCAACCTGCCCCAATGATCCACATACCTGAGGCCCTCCCTCCCACACCAACACTTTGGTCATTTATTTAACTGTACTATCTTCCTATTTGTAGCCCCACTGAGACAGGGAGTAATCCCAAAATTGCAACCCAGTGGTCCTGCTTTTCAACCTCTTACCTAACTCTGAACTCCCTTTGCAGAACTTTGTCACTCTTCCTGACAACGTCATCAGTACCAATATGGACTATAACCTCTGGCTGCTTACCTTCCCCTTTCAGAATATCTTATGTCTTCTCAAAGACATCCCTGACCCTGGCACCAGGGAGGCCACACATCATGCTTTCAGCCTCTGAAACGTTATCTATGCCCATGACTATAGCGTCCCCTATCACTATTGCTTGCCTACACTTTGACCCTCCCACTGTACAATCGTGCTAGTCGTGGTACCATTGATCCAACTGCTGCTGTATTTCCCCGAGAAGCCAGCCCTCCCAACAGTATCCACATGGTGTACTGGTTTGAGAGGGGAATGGCCGCAGGGGATATAGCCTGCCCATGTCTTCCTGGTGGTCATCCAACACTTCTCTGTCTGTGAAGCCCTTAATGATGGTGTCACCAGCTCACTGAATGCACTATCCAGAACGTCTTCATCCTCATGCATGGTTCATAGTGAATCCATCCGCAGCTCCAGCCACTCCCTGCGGCAATTCAGGAGCTACACCTGAACATACTTCCTGCATACATAGTTACCATGGAAACTTTAAGTGTCCCTGATTTTGAATATATTGCTTTACTGTCATCAAGTTGAGCATCTATACTGATGATATTGTGTAGTTCTTCAGATTGGGTAAAGACAAGACTAGCCCTAATTCTCTGCCTTTGGGCAGATTTTAGATATATTTTTTCTATGCTAAACTGGATCCCTTTGAGTTTCTTTAGATTCCAAACTGACAGAACGTGCTTTGTTTCTGTCGGGTGACCACACTACCTGTTTTCCAGTGCTGGCTCAAACGGTCTCTGACACTTAGGCATTCACAGACAATAGCGGCTCAGTTTCATTCATTTCTCATTGTGATCTCCACAGCAAAGAACTTTGAAAAGCCATTGAACAACCTTTTACAAGTATTTGAACAATGGCGGCCACTTAATCTACAATATCTGTTGCGTTGTGATGTCTTTTCAATTAAAGGATCCAAAAAGTCATTTCAATTTTAATGGAATTTAATTCAGATAAATGGACGGTGTTGCATTTTGGAAAGGCAAATCAGGGTAGAACTTATACACTTAATGGTAAGGTCCTGGGAGTTTTAGACCTGAACATTTAGACCTTGGAGTGCAGGTTCATAGCTCCTTGAAAGTGGAAATGCTTTTAGATAGGATAGTGAAGAAGGTGTTTGGTATGCTTTCCTTTATTGGTCAGAGATTTGAGTATAGGAGTTGGGAGGTCATGTTGCAGCTGTGTAGGACATTGGTTAGGCCACTTTTGGAATATTGTGTGCAATTCTGATCTCCTTCCTTTCGGGAGGATGTTGTGAAACTTGAACGGGTTCAGAAAAGATTTACAAGAATGTTGCCAGGGTTGGAAGGTTTGAGTTATAGGAGAAGCTGAATAGGTTGGGGCTGATTTCCCTGGAGCATTGGAGGCTGAGGGGTGACCTTATAGACACTTATAAAATCATGAGGGGCATGGATGGAGTAAATAGACATAGTCTTTTCCCTGGGGTGGGGGAGTCCAGAACTAGAGGGCATGGGTTTTGGATGGGAGGGGAAAAAATTAAAAGGGACCTAAGGGGCAACCTCTTCACGCAAAGGGAGATGTGTGAATAGAATGAGCTGCTAGAGGAAGTGGCGGAGGCTGGTACAATTACAACATTTAAAAGGCATCTGGATAGGTCTAAAAATAGGAGGGATTTAGAGGGATATGGGCCAAGTGCAAGCAAATGGGACTAGATTAGTTTAAGATGTCTGGCTCTCATGGATGAGATAAACCCAAGGTTCTGTTGTACATCTCTATGACTCTATGTCCTGTCCAGGCAAGCAGTTTACATCAAGCCTGGTGAAATTCCAGACAAGAACCAAGGTTACCTGACCCATCGGCTCCATTTTGTTTCAAAACACTATCCAGTTTCTACAAGTTCACGAGTATAACCACGTGACAATAAAAAGTTCAGATGGTTCATATGTTAATTGCTCTATGGTTGTAAATACATGAAGAAATATGAATAAATTCATGTTAGATGATGGGAGGTGACTGCCTAGTGGTATTGTTGCTGGACAGTCAATGAAGAGACCCAACTAATGTTTTACGTTCATAGGTTCAGTTCCTGCCATGGCAAATGGTGGGATTTGAACTCAAAAAAAATCTGGAATTAAGAGGCTAATTAGATTACTTGATTGATTTAATTTGATTTATTGTTGCATTTATCTAAGTACAGTGAAAGGCTTTGTTTGCAAGCAGTACAGGTGAATCATAGTAAGCAAGGACATAGAGATCATAGGGTGAAAGAAACTTGGACAGATTGAGGCATACAGGTTACGCCACACAGAGCGTGTGCAAGGCAAGATCAACTTTAACAAGATCAATATCAACATCAACAAGATTAGCATGATTTGAAATTAGAGAGTCCATTTATCAGTCTAATAATGGCAGGGAAGAAACTTTTCTTGACCCTGCTGGGAATTATGTCAATTGATGGAAAAACCCATCTGGTTCAGCAGTATCTTTCAGGGAAGGAATCTGCAATCCTTACCTAGTATGGTCTACATGTGACTCCAGACCCAATGTCGTTGATTCTTAATTGCACTCTGGGATTGGCAATAAATGTTGGCCTTCACCCCATGAATGAATAAAAAAATGCAGACAGAAAACTGCCTGTTGTATTAGAGTTTCTGATGTAAGATATATTTTTCATGAAGATCTCATGTAACTCTCGGGCAGGAGCCAAACCTGAAAACAGTTAATTGAAGCAGCATATCCCCAAATGTGCATTTGCAACTGCAGTTTTAAATTAAATTCCCAAATATTTCTGAGGTGCTGGGCACAATTTCACTTCAGCAACTTCATCAGGACAGTGCCCTCAATGTATCACACATCTCACTCACGTCTGCCCACGGATCTATTAACCACTTCCTGGGATCATCGATTTCTTCTGCTGTTCCAAACTTCATGGAAAGATAAAACTGATGAAATTCTCACTTAGTTTAGCTTATCAACTCAGGAGAAGTATCAGGATTTGCCCACTGGGGTGCCTTAGCGGGTAACTGGATGCATAAACGTCAGCTGGGGGACACCGATAAGTCTTACCTACATTCAGAACCAGACTGTAGGACTTATAATAACTTAAAGGCACTAATCCGATACATTTTTAAGTACATTCTGGTTTCTGAAGACTGCCTTACTAAGGGAACAACTCATTTCTAAGCTTTTCTTCTTCCAGGAGCTCAAGTGAAATCTAAAAATAGACTATTAACCTGTTGTGTATGTCAACTATTGAAAAGAGCAGCCATACTCTTTATTCAATGGAGAACTAAAATAGTTTCTAAAGTGAACACTTCACAAAAATAATTCGATCTGATAATTTTGCTGAAACCAGAAGGCTAAACTCAGGCTTCTTCTATTTTTATTCTCCAATGACAATCTTATGACATTGCATTTCCTTCAGTTAATGTCTGGGAAAACATTTTTGGCATTGTGCCAGCATTTCCAAATTGACCAATGAATGGTACGTGCAAGAGATGAATGAGAGGCAAACAGTGGCTGGTCTGGGTGCGAAATGTTTAGATGTGTGCTATTTACATCCAATTGTTTACCCTCAGTGATATTTTTGTCAGTCTATGGATTGTGAATGAAGTCAGAATATTGGAAACAAATTAACTCTTGATTTGCTGATAGCTCAAAAGATGCTCTATACAGCCTGAATTAGCAATTTCTAAAGAATTAACTTAAAACATAGGAAGCTGAAAACTCTCCTATATATTACAAAAGCTGAATGTTTAAGAGTAGTTTGGTTGTAATATTAATTAAATTTATACAAGAAAAGCAGATTACGTATTTCAATATTATAAAGAGAAACATCTAGTTTTAATAACTTTGGTACTGTTCTACTTGTTATCACTCCCTCCCACCCCCAGCATGTCTTTCACTAATGGAAATTGGTGGATAATCATGAACCTATATTGATTGTTAGAATGTGATTGCTACTTTATAGCTTGATTCTTGTTAACAAGTGTCCTCACCTTGGTAATCTGGTAGCATTATTAGTGTCACTGTCAGATGTCCAAACGCGAGGTGGATTGACAACAGGCTTGGTGACCGGACCTGTATCAAAGCAAGGAAGAATCATAATAAATATGAAATGTTAACACTGTCTCCCTCTCTTTATCTCTCTCTCTCTCACCACAGATGCTGAGTTTCTCCAGCAATTTTTTTATGTTTTTGCGACTGAACCCATCTTCATTTTTTAAACTGCTGCAAACGTTACAGCAATGATCTCTCCTCACAGTCCAAACTAGAGACAAAGCCTTCATTCTGCTGAATGAACTTATATTTCACCCTGTCAGAGATTACACTTCAGTGAATCATACATATTTGAGGTGCCACTTTATTTACTACTTTAACTGATATTATTTTGCATTTCAAATAATAACTTAGCTATGTTCTGCACTCTAGAATTCCTTCTCGGATTTGAAACTCAAATCTTTAAGATATGGTCATTGATTTACAGAAAATTTATTCCTTAGATCAGTTTGTCAACTGATCAGAAGAAAGATATTTATGTTTGCACTTGTCACATGCCTGGGTGATCAGGTACATTCAAAAGTGTAAGTGCTTTTGTGGTGCAGGGTTAGTGTCCCTATCTCCAAGCCAGGAGGCCTGGGCTCAGGTCCTGCCTGCACCAGAGGTGGGCCATAATATCACTGAATAGCCTGATTAGAAAATGCCTGTCATAACAGAAGTGTTGTTTCTGGGTGAATTATCATAAAGAATCAAGCAAAGCCAAAGACTTATTCAACTGTACAAATTATTGTGGCGAATCAATCCAATTTATGATTCCAATGATGATCATTAATCATTTTTATAATATGCCTAATTAATCAGTGAGGTTACCCGCCCAAATTCATTGAGTTATGTAGACCCAGAAGGGCCCAGCTTTGAACTTCATTATTGCAGAGTTCATTGCAATCACCACTGATGGAGGCTGGTTAACTGGCTTGTGATGCAAAATCACACCAAAAGTGTGGGTTCAATTCCTGCACCAGCTGAGGTTACTATGAGAGACTCTTCTTCTCAATATCTCCTCTTGCTTGATGTGTGGTGACCCCCGGGTGAAACCACATGTCTATTGAATGAGACTTCTATGGTACTTCTATGATGGTGCCATTGGTGTTTGGTGCACTGAATATTGTGCAAGATCCTGGTTCTGATCAGTGTCTAGGAAACATTACTGTCCATGGATTTGTGTGAATTTTAGGTAAGCTTTGAAATCTTTAAATACAAAAGTTCAGTAAGCTTCTTATGGCCAGGAAGTGGAGATCCCACCTAGAGTGAGACATGGTACGAGTGAGTATATAGTTTGGGGAATTTGGAGTCCAGAGGGGAAGAGCTTTTTTGCTTGTTATTTTTGGCTCATATCTTGTAGGTTTTTTAAAAAAATGAATAATTTGATGTACAGGATCAGGGACTCAGGACAAAAAGTGACATCACAGGTAAACTGTAAGCTCATTGGTGGAGGAAGCTGCTAATTTAACTATAGACAATAGACAATAGACAATAGATGCAGGAGTAGGCCATTCTGCCCTTCGAGCCTGCACCGCCATTCAATATGATCATGGCTGATCATTCCTAATTAGTATCCTGTTCCAGCCTTATCTCCGTACCCCTTGACTCCACTATCTTTAAGAGCTCTATCCAATTCTTTCTTAAAAGAATCCAGAGACTGGGCCTCCACTGCCCTCTGGGGCAGAGCATTCCACACAGCCACCACTCTCTGGGTGAAGTAGTTTCTCCTCATCTCTGTCCTAAATGGTCTACCCCGTATTTTTAAGTTGTGTCCTCTGGTTCGGCACTCCCCCATCAACGGAAATATGTTCCCTCCTGCCAGAGTGTCCAGTCCTTTCATAAGCCTATACGTTTCAATCAGATCCCCTCTCAGTCTTCTAAACTCAAGGGTATACAAGCCCAGTCGCTTCAGTCTTTCCGTGTAAGGCAATCCTGCCATTCCAGGAATTGACCTCGTGAACCTACGCTGCACTCCCTCAATAGCCAGAATGTCTTTCCTCAAATTTGGAGACCAGAACTGCACACAGTACTCCAGGTGTGGTCTCACCAGGGCCCTGTACAGCTGCAGAAGCACCTCTTTGCTTCTATACTCAATCCCTCTTGTTATGAAGGCCAGCATGCTATTAGCCTTCTTCACGACCTGCTGTACCTGCATGCTTGCCTTCATTGACTGGTGGACAAGAACACCCAGATCTCTCTGAACAGCCCCTTTACTATCTATTATAGGTTACTTTCAAGCGGAAGGTAAATAGGGGAAATATTTACAGGCTACACACTGAAGATGGACTACATCCCAGAATTCTAAAGAAGATAGCTGAGAAGATTGTAGAAGCATTAGTAATCTTTCAGGAATCATTGGAGTCAGGGAGGGTCCCAGAGGACTGTAAAATGGATAATGTAACACCCCTGTTTAAGAAGGGAGAGAGGCAGAGACAGGAAACTATAAGGCAGGTAGCAGAACGTTGGTAAGATTTTAGAGTCCATTATTAAGGATAAGATTGTGGAGAAACTGGAAGTGTATGGTAAAATAGGGCTGAGTCAGACTGACTTCCTCAAGGGGAGGTCATGCCTGACAAGCTTGTCAGAATTGTTTGAGGAGCAAAGGAGAGCCAGTGGACGCGATCTATGTTGATTTTCAGAAGGCCTTTGACAGGGTGCCACACAGCAGGCTACCAAGGAAATAAGAGCCCACGGTGTTAGGGCAAAATACTGGCATGGATAGAGGATTGACTGACTGGCAGAAGACAGAGGTCTTTTTTAGAATGGCAGCCGGTGACTAGTGGAGTTCCGCAGGAGTCAGTGTTGGGACCACAGCTACTCACATTACACATTAATGAGCTGTAGGAAGGAACTGAGAACATTATTGCTAAGCTTTCAGATGACACAAAGATAAGTGGAGGAATAGGTAGTGTTGAGGAAGTGGGGAGGCTGCAGAAGGATGTGAACAGGTTTGGAGAGTGAGCAAAGAAGTGGCAGAAGGAATACAATGTGGGATAGTGTGAGGTTATGCACTTTGGTGGGAAGAATAGTGGCATAGAATATTTTCTAAATAGGGAAAGACTTTGGAAATCTGAAGCACAATGGACTTAGGAATCCTAATTCAGGATTCCCTTAAGGCTTAACATGCAAGTTCACTTGGCAATTAGGAAGACAAATGCAATGTTAATATTCCTTTCAAGAGCGCTAGAATACATGAGCAGAGATTAACTCCTGAGGCTGTATAAGGCTCTGGCCAGACTGTATTTGGAATATTGTGAGCGTTATTCTGTGGGGATGAAGGACTTGTCATATGAGGAGCAGTCGAGGACTCTGGCTCTAGAGTTTAGAAGGATAAGGGTGGGTCTGATCGAAACTTGTGGAATTTCGAGAGGCCTGGATAGAATGGATGTGAAGAAGATCTTTCCACAAGTAGGAGAGACTAGGACCCGGGGGCACAGCGTCAGAGTGACCCTCTAGAACTGAGATGAGGAGCAATTTCTTTAGCCAGAGGGTAGTTAATCTATGAAACCCACTGCCACAGATGGCTGTGAAGGTCAGGTTAATGAGTGTATTTAAGACTGGGATGGATAGGTTCTTGATTGATAAAGGGATCAAAAGCTATGGGGAAAAGGCAGGAGAATGCGATTGAGAAACATATCAGCCATGATCTATTGGTGGAGTCTAATTGCCCTCTGCGATTTAATGGTCTTATGGTCTAATCGTTATTATTGCAAGGTCATAGATTAAAAAAAGTCATATGACTAGCCATTAAAGGCTGACATTCATCTATTGAACAATAGCCCAGTACCACAAATATGTGGTTATAATGTTATACATTTTATAATGAAAGCCAATTTGTTTCTAAAATAGCCCTAAATAATCTTACAAAACAGTTCCATGACTGTGCTTATTTCAGGACGAAATCCTAGTACCTGCTCCATTCAATCCACCCGTGGGCAAACTCCAACTATTCAACTACAGAAGCAATCACAACCACTGAATTCTGACTTTAAGTTTCCAACTCATTCAATTTGGAAAGAAAAATCTTCAAGCAAGCTCGGCCTGCAATGATATAGAGATCAGTCTTATTTACAGATGCAACTTTTATTCTTAATTACAATAAATCTTTGTGTCTGGTTTTTTTGCTAACACCTACCCATACCAGTTTTTACTAAAATAACTTTAAGTAATAGTTGTGTAATAAATGAACCCTTTACCTCGTTTAAACTAGAAATCTGAGGTATTTTAAAACTGAAACACTCAAAAACTAAGAAGGGGGTACTTAGGAGCTAATACAAATTTGTAGTTCACATCTACATGGAGCAAATGCCTGCGGTGGTTGTGACACCAGTAATAACGTTTAATCGTCATTCCCATGATGCTTTCACATTTATTGCTCATTGATAGATACCCCTGAGAGAAGTGGCAGTAGGCCTTTTTCATGACCTCATCCATACAGTGAAAGTACTCCCACGCTGTTTTCAGTAGTGAGTTACAAGGTTTTGACCCATTGATGATGAAATCAAAATCTTGATAGAATGAAGGGAAGAGGAAATTAGATCAGAGCAACAAAATCAGAATAGCAATCAGTCTGACTAATCGTACTAATTATGTGAGTGAATTACCATTTGAACAAATAATATCATTCAAAATAACCATTTCATTAAAATGTTCTAATTCATACAAAATGGATGATTTTATGTGCTGATTTCCATTGTAATTTATTTTCTATTCCTTTTATAGATTCTCTGAGAATTAACTAATGATGTGAAATAGAGAACTGGAGATTATACATTAAAATCTGGTAAGATGTAAATTATTCTCAGGGAATTTATGATATGCAGAATATCATTTGTTAAAAAAAAATTACTGAGAATGAAACTATTCTCTATGCAGAAAACAGCACAAATTACGTGCTTCAAAATTAGATTTTGTTTTCTTTGTAACAACAGAATTGTGGCAGTTTAGAAAGATAGCTGTGAACAATTCATGGTCATGCCTGAGACCAGTGCAGGTTTGTTTTGGTTTAGGATGAGGATTTCTTGAGGCTGGAAGGCAGTTTACATCCTGCTTATGCACTGATGCACGTGCTGCTCCACCACAAGCCCATGGTGATAGATTGTGTCAGTCACTCGATGACCTGGGAGCTGGCAGCTTTTCACAGCATTGTTTCTTGCTCCTTGTGAGTGTTGTTGCAGAGGAATTCCTGAGCTTGAACTTTCCCAGTATCTGAATGCAAGCTGAGTGCTGAGCCAACAGGAAGGTCCCTTTCCTTGAAGCTTCCTCTGAAACAAATCATTTGCAGTGAGGGGTTGCTGCTTAGCTTTGCAAACCATATCATGTTAATGTAGGTGGAGTGACCAACCTGCAACCTACAGGACAGAAACCTTTTGCAAGCTTAATCACTCTGATTTAGTCACTCTTTCTTGTTCAGCATTAGTTCAACCTCGACACATTTCTTGTTTCCTTCCTTGTCTCACGATTGTTCCCTTTTTGCTTGTACCCTTTTTCATTTAACCTCTCCTCCGTCACACCCTAACAAAGATTTTCCTCCCCCCCCACCCCCCCGCCCCCCACCTCCAGTTCCCTTTAGCTGTGTGCTCAATTAAAACACTGCACTTCACAGCTCTGAGGAAAAACCATTGGTTTGGAATAGTAACTCTGGGCTGGATCTTATACTTTGTTCTGGCAAAGTTCGTGGGGGTTTTCTGGAAGGTTTCTCGCCATGAGGCCTCATGAATTTTCTTACCCTATTTTATTGAACTCGCTGCATTAACTTGCTACTCTCTCTGTGGCGTCTGCCCCATCTCACTGACATGCCTTCCAAACCCTCAGTCAGCTGATATCCCACAATGCACTGGTATCCCTTACCTCTGTGCCATCTTTAAGAGACTGTAGTGTGCTCAGATAAGCACTGCCAGCCTGGAATTGACCCCTAACATTCCTGATATTTGTCCTGGAAATGACAGAGTGGACTGGGGAGGGTGTGTGGAAATTAATGACCTACTGTACAGGCAGGGTCCTGGCGGTCTCGTTGGACAAGGTGGTGCAGATGTGGGACACGGTCTTCCCCTAAGACCATGAGACCATACCATCGGCTATCTGGTTGGCGGTTGCCATGTGGGTTAAAGCAGTCTCTGCCATCTGGTGGAATACCTACCACTGTACCAAGAAGGTGGTTCTCCTTCACTTCACCAGTGGAGGTGCTACCATCTTCTCAGTAATACCTCACCGTCACTCTATGTCTGCTATTGTACCTAACTCCCATAAGATCATAAAATTATAAGAGTTAGAATTGGGCCATTCAGCCCATCAAGTCTGCTCCACTATTTGATTATGGCTGATACAATTCTCCTGCCTTCCCCTCTTAACCCTTGATCCCCTTACTATTCAAGAAACACTGAGGCTCATGCTCTACTACTCTCTATTGCCTGCAACTCCATTGACCCTCACTTGTCCTTGCCTACCCCACCCTCTGACACCACCAGCCCTGCATGCAGTCTGTGCTACCAACTCACTTGCTCAGATCACCCCCTCATTTACAACAAAAATAACAACTGTGCCACACACTTTTGTCTTCCATATAACTAGCACTCAACCCTATCTCCCTATTTCTCTCTCATTCCAGGAGAAAGACAGCCCACAGAAAGGGTCAAGACAGGATGTTTGTTGCCTCATCCTTTCTGAACAAAGTTCCTTCGAAGATTATGTGGCTGGCAGTTGTTGCCGTGTACCGGACAGAAAGGCCCTAGCACCTGGGGAAGGAAATGCGAGGGAACGTTGGTAAGGCAGAGACAATCTTGTCTCTGACTGCCCTGAGCAGGGTCTGGACTTGTTTCGAAGGCTGCCCATGATTTACAAAGCCAGGATCCCCTTGAGATAAAGCCTGCGGACAACAATGACAGGCTTACATTAAACACCACAACAAGGAAGCAGTTATATCAGACTGAAATTCTGGCTGAGGGGATAAAGCTCAAACAGGCAAGGCAAAGCATGGCATGGGTACTGAGAGCATCTGGGCAGGTCCAGAGTAAGTGACCATAGTGAGAACAAGCAAAGAGACTGGAGATGCAGCCTGGTCCTGGCATTGAGCTGAATCTATGTCCCTGAGCAAACTGTATCCTCACTATAGTATTCCAATGATAGTTGGTGGTGCAGCATTAAACTCATTTCCAAACTCCATGACCCAGCATTCAACTCCCCTCCTTTGCAAGAGGATCCTTGACTTCCTGACCCAGACAGTGCAAACAGTAAGGATAGGCATCAATAATCCTCAACAACACTGCCCTGCAAGACTGCGTACTCAGCCCCTTACTAGACTCATTACACACTCACAACTGAGTGACCAAATTCAACTCTAACTTCTTTTACAAACTTGCTGATGAGTCCATTGTCGTGGGTCAGATCTTAAACTGTGATGAGACAAAGCACAAAAAATAGATAGAGAGCTTAGTACCAGGTGTAAATAAAACAATCCCTCCCTCAACATCAGCAAAATGAAGGAGCTGGTCACCAACTTCAAGAAGTGGTGTGGAAGATAGTCTGTATCAATGGTGCTGAGGTGGAGGTGGTCCAAACCTTCCAGTTCCTGGTCTGATTCCATCCCAATCGATGCTATGGTCAAGAAAACATGCCGATGCCTCTACTTTGTCAGAAGGCTAAGGAGATTTGACATTTCCACAATGACTCTGACCAATTGTTATAGATGCATCATAGAAAGTAACCTATTGAGTAGGATAGGGCTATAGAGTAGTAGATAGAATTTAGTTTAGATAAATGTGAGGTGCTGCATTTTGGCAAGGCAAATCAGGGCAGGATTTGCACTTAACAGAACAAAGAACAAAGGAATTTACAGCCCAGGAACAAGCCCTTCTGCCCTCCAATCCTGAGCCGATCCAAATTCACTGTCTAAACCTAGCGCCCAATTTCAAAGGACCTCTGTTCCCCACCTACGCATGCATCATCCAGAGGCACCTTAAATTAATCTACCATGCCTGCCTCTACTACCTCAACTGTTCCAGGTACCTATCACCCTCTGTGTAAAGTATTTTCCATGTGTATACCCCTAAAACTTTTCACCTCTCACCTTCAATGTGTGACCTCTCGTTATTGAATCCCTCACCATGGGAAAAAGACTATCTTTATCCACCCTGTCTATACCCTTCATGATTTTGTAGACCTGAATCAGGTCCCCCCTCAATCTCCTTTTTTCTAAAGAATACAATCTTAACCTACTCAACCTCTTTTCATAGCTAACACATTCCATACCAGGCAACATCCTTGTAAACCTTCTCTGCAGCCTCTCCAAAGCATCCACATCCTTTTGGTAATGTGGCTACCAGAACTGTACACAGTATTCTAAATGCAGCTGAATCAAAGCCTTGTGCAATTTTAACATGACTTGCCAGCTCTTGTACTCAATACCCCGTCCAATGAAGGCAAGCATACTATATGCCTCTTGATCACTCTATCCACCTGTGCGCAACTTTCAGGGTACTATGGACCTGCACTCCCAGATCTTTCTGTCCATAAACTTTTCCCAAGGCTCTTCCATTCATTCTATAATTTGCTCTAGAATTAGACTTGCCTAAATGCATCACCTCACATTTGTCTTGATTGAAAGCCACCTGCCACTTCTCTGCTCAACTTTCCAGTTTATCTATAGTCTTCTGTATTCTTTGACAGTCCCTTCTGCTTTCTGCTACTCCACCAATCTTCGTGTCATCTGCAAACTTGCTGATCATACCAACAGTGCCCTCTTCCAGATGATTAATGTATATCACAAACAACAGTGGGCCCAATACTGATTCCTGTGGAACACCACTGGTCACCTTTCTCCATTTTGAGAAACTCCCTTCAACTACTACTCTCTGTCTCCTGCTGCTCAACCAGTTCTTTATCCACCTAGCTAGAACACCCTGCACACCATGTGACTTCACTTTCTCCATTAGCTTACCATGGGGAACCTTATCAAACGCCTTACTAAAGTCCATATATATAACATCTACAGCCCTTCCTTCATCTATCAACTTGGTCACTTTCTCAAAGAGCTCTGTTAAGTTGGTAAGGCACAAACTCCCTTGCACAAAACCATGTTGCCTATCACTGATAAGCCCATGCTTTTCCAAATATAAATAGATTTTATCCCTCAGTACCTTCTCCAGCAAAGTTCCCACCTCCGACGTCAGGCTCACTGGTCTGTAGTTACCTGGAATATCCCTACTATTCTTCTTGTACAGGGGGACAACATTAGCAACCCTCCAGCCCTCCAGCACTTCACCTGTGTTTAAGGATGCTACAAAGATATCTGTCAGGGCCCTAGCTATTTCCTCTCTTGCCTCCCTCTGCAACCTGGGAAAGATCCCATCCGGTCCTGGGAATTTGTCCACCTTAATTCCTTTTAGCCTACCCAACACATCTTCCCTCCTTATGTCAACTAATCCAGAGTAAACTAACTTCTATCTCCAATCTCAAAATTCATCATGTTCCTCTCCTCAGTGAACACTGATACAAAATAATCATTGAGAATCTCAGGTTCTATACAAACTTTCCTTCCTTAACCTTTAGTGAACCAAACCTTTCTCTAGTTACTCTCTTGCTTCTTATATATAAATAAAAGGCCATGGGATTCTCCTTAATTCTGCTCACTAGAGTTATTT
Organism: Chiloscyllium punctatum; assembly: GCF_047496795.1. NCBI lineage: Eukaryota > Metazoa > Chordata > Chondrichthyes > Orectolobiformes > Hemiscylliidae > Chiloscyllium > Chiloscyllium punctatum. Next base: position 95,597,438 of record NC_092739.1, on the reverse strand, counting down.
CATAACCCCTTTTAGCCTGCTTGATTCCTCTTTTAAGACTGGTCCTACTCTCTCGATATTCCTCTAAGGCCTGTTCTGTTCTTAGCTGCTGGGAGCTTATGTACGCTTCCCTTTACCTCTTGGCTAGTTGAACGATTTCTCCAGTCATCCACGGTTCATGAATATTGCCTTTCCTACCCCTTGTTTTCAAAGGGACATGCCTATCCTGCACTATCTTCATCTACCTTTGAAAGCCTCGGACATGTCAAAAGTGGACCTCCCTACAAATAGCTGTTCCCAATCCACATTTCCCCACTCCTGCCAAATTTTGATATAATTGGCTTTGGCCCAGTTTAGTACTCTTCCCTTAGAACCACTCTCATCTTTGTCTCCAAGTATTCTAAAACTTACAGAATTGTGGTCACTATTCCCAAAGAAATCCTCCACTGCAACTTCTACCACCTGACCTGGCTCATTCCCCAATGCCAGGTCCAATATGGCCCCTTCCCTCGTTGGACTAATGGTAAAGTCCTGGTGAGTGTTGCTGAACAAAGAGACCTTGGAGTACAGGTTCCTTGAAAGTAGAGTTGCAGGTAGATAGGATAGTGAGGCATTTGGTATGCTTTCCTTTATTGGTCAGGGCATTGAGTCTAGGAGTTGGAAGGTCATGTTGCAGCTGTACAGGACATTGGTTAGGCCACTTTTGGAATATTGTGTGCAATTCTAGTGTCCCTCCTATCGAAAGGACGTTGTGAAACTTGAAAGGGTTCAGAAAAGATTTACAAGGATGTTGCCAGGGACGGAGAGTTTGAGCTACAGGGAGAGGCTGAATAGGCCAGGGTGGTTTTCCCTGGAGCATTGGAGGCTTATGGGTGACCTTGTAGCAGTTTATAAAATCATAAATGGCATGCATGGGATAAATAATGAAGGTCTTTTACCTGGGGTGGGGGAGTCCAAAACTAGAGGGCATAGGTTTGAGGTGAGAGGGGAAAGATTTAAAAGGGACCTAAGGGGCAAATTCTTCATGCAGAGGGTGGTGTGTGTATGGAATGAGCTGTCAGAGAAAGTGGTGGAGGCTGGTGTATTCATGAACCTTGCCTTTCCTACCCCTTGTTTTCAAAGGGACATTCCTATCCTGCACTATCTTCATCTACCTTTGAAAGCCTCCCACATATCAAAAGTGGACTTCCCTTCAAATAGCTGTTCCCAATCCACATTTCCCCACTCCTGCCGAATTTGGATATAATTGGTCGGGGCCCAGATTAAAAGGCGAGGAGAAAGTGAGGACTGCAGATGCTGGAGATCAGAGCTGAAAAATGTGTTGCTGGAAAAGCGCAGCAGGTCAGGCAGCATCCAAGGAACAGGAGAATCAACGTTTTGGGCATAAGCCCTTCTTCAGGAATGGAAGGGCTTATGCCTGAAACGTCGATTCTCCTGTTCCTTGGATGCTGCCTGACCTGCTGCGCTTTTCCAGTAACACATTTTTCAGCTCTGATTAAAAGGCATCTGGTTGGGTGTATGCATAGAAAGGATTGAGAGGGATCTGGGCCAAATACTGGAAAATGGGACTAGATTAATTTAGGATATCTGGTAGGCATGGACATGTTGCACTGAAAGCTTTATTTCTGTGCTGTACATCTTAATAACTCTATGATCCTAAGTTATGATTTGCCTGGACAGCACACAAAACAACACTTTTCACTGTACCTCAATACATGTGACAATACTCAAACAAATCAAATCAAATGCAGAAGTGTACTGTAAGTGCATCAGAGATGTACCATGACGAATTATAGGGGGTGGCATATAATGCCCAAGCCAATGTGTATGGCCCAGTTCAAACATGAAGGTTATTCAGAGTGGTGAGATGAACCTGTCAGTTACTCTTTGGCTTCTTTGTTGAGTTTTCCCAATGTCGAGCTTATTTGGTGAGTTTAGTGAACATTAATCAGGCGAGTTGTGCTGTTAACAAGAAATTTAACAAGGAATTTAACAAAGAAATTTAACAAAGTTGGCAACTTTGCACCGTCTAGCAAAAATCTCACTACAGCACTTGTGAAAAGCATAAGAGATACAGCCCTCTGTTTCCCACTTCCTGATCTGCTGAATGTTTCCAGTATTTCCTGATTTTAATTAGTACACATTTCTTTCCAGTTTTCTTTCCTCTCTTTCCGGATGTCTGGCTGTGTGCTAGTTCTCACTGTGGTTCAGTTTCATGAAGTGCTGGCTAGCTCTATCAAGCGTCATTCACCCTGAATCAATCAGATGAGTTAACTAGGAATCAAACCTAAGGCTTGCTGCTATTCATTACTCCATTCACCTTTGCACAACGTAGTCACACATTAGACCATTAAAAGACTCTTGAGAAAGCCACATGTTTGAGTCTGGACCAGCTGGAAATCTTTGTGTTGAAAGTCATTCACTCATTGTTTCCTTACTCATTTCAAAATGGATTTGTTTCTTCCAAGTCCATTGAAACAGTTTATCGACATGGCAATCCTGTTTACCCGAAACAATTCTCTCTTTTCTAGATTTCCATATGATTTCCACCTTTCTAAAATGTGAACAATCATTTAATTAAATGATGGCATTTGTACTCAGATTGTGTTTTTCTATGAACAAAGCAGCACATTACTAAAGGAATGATACGAATTTCATTAATAGTATCCAGTTGCTCTAATGTAAGAGTTTATGCACAAGGGATATTAGTATCTGAATAAAATCAAGCATTGCATGTTATTTGTTGTATCATACAGTGAAAAGAAACAAAGTGTCACCTATGTCTCAAAATTGTCCAAGTAAACAAAAGTAGGGAGCAGTGGTAAATGGGTGTTATTCTGACTGGAGGAAAGTATACAGAGGTGTTCCACAGAAATATTAGGATCACTATGCTCTTTGATGTACATTGATGATCTAGACTTAAGTAAATGAAGCATTACTTCAAAACTTGTGTGAGTATGAGACAAAATTCAAAATGCAGTAAACAATGAGAAGAGTAATGAGAGCCATCAGGAGGACATAGACAGGCAAAATGGATAGATATATGAGAGATACATTTTCACAACAATTGTGACATTTCACAGCAACTGGGCAAAGAGACATTATGAACTAACCTTTAAAGGGGTGAAGGAACAGGAATGTGAGCATATACACATATCTTTTGGAGGTTTTGGCATCATGTTGAGAAAGCTGCCTAGAAAATCATATGGAATTATTAATAGAAAAATAGAGTGCTAAGTATGCTATGTATATATATGATATTCGCCTGAATAATCAAACACGTTAATGGAGTGATTAATCCAACATATGTCATCTTGAGCTTAATAAGTGGGGCATAGAGTACAAAAGTAAGGAAGTTATGTTCTACTTATATAAACCATTGGTTTAGCTTCTGCTGGAGCATTGCAAGTAATTCTGGGTGTCATACTTTAACAGAATGGGAAGACTTTTGAGATGGTGCCGAAAAGTCTCATGGGAAAGATTCCAGGGATGAGGAATTTGATGCAGAAAGATCGAAGAACTTGAATTGTTCTCCTTTAGAGAAGAGAAAATTTGAGAGATATTCAAATTCATGAGGAATCAGGACACAGTCGCTAGGGAGGAAGTGTAGCATTGGTGGAAGGAAGGAGAACTGGACAGCACTGGTTTAAGACAGTTGGTAATAGAAGCAATGCTGATGTGAAGAAAACTTTTCTCGTGAAGAAAGTGGGACCTGGAATGCACTGCCTGAGAGTATAGTGGTTGTAGCATCACTTTCAAAATTGAATCACTATCTGAAAGAGAAAAAATTGCAGAACAATGGAGAAAATGAATGAGTAAATTACTTAGATAAGAGGATTAGCACAGACACCATGGGCTGAATGGTCTCTTTATATGCTATAACCATTCCAGCATTCTATAAATGCAAAAAGGTTATGTTAAACATGTATAAAACATTGCTTAGATTTCAGTTGAAAATATGCTGAATTCTGGGCATCCTTTTTTTGGCAAAGTAGTCAAGACCTGGGAAATGGAACAGGGATATTTGTTAGAATTTTATCAAATTCATTGGAAATTCTGGAGTAATGAAGTTTTCAAATGGAATGAAGATTAAGTGGAATGGAATGAACCATCTTAGTATTCTAATCTTTTATATTTCTGGAAATGGCAAAATATTTCAATAATATTTCTCTAGATACATCCAGTAACTTGGGGTTACAATGTCAAGCTTGTCAGCAATGCAGCGAGGAGTGGGAAGAGGAGAAACATCTTTTCTCAGAGAGTTGTTAGGATTTGGAATGTTCTGACTGCGAGAGTGGTGGAGGCAGATCCCATAGGAGGTTTCGAAAGAAAACTGGATATATATTTGAAAGTGAAGTTAGAGAGCTGTGGAGCTCGGGCTGGAGAATGGGATTAGCTGGGTAATTCTTTTGGGACATGGTACAGAGATGAATGGCCTCTTTCTGTACTGTAAAATTCTATGATACTATAAGCCTAAATTTTCAGCGCCCATTTAAAAATGTTTCTTTTTCTATGTTGCAGTCTCAGAAGGTGTATTGTAATAGTGTATATGTGTATGTATATACATATAATATATAGTTATAGTTTGCAGCTAACATATGAATATCACACTTTAGAATCACACTCTGTACTTCATACTCCTCAGTCTCAAATTCAGAACATTATATATGGGCTGTCAGACGTCTGTAACAGATGCACAGCTCTTTTCAAGAAAGCCATTCATGTCATGCTGAATTCTTCTGCCCCGGAATGTATAAGCAGCTAAATTTATTTGGCTTTATTTATTTAGACCATTTCTCCGCAGACAGCACTTGAACAGTGATGTTAAAGAGACTGATGGGGTTGAAAACAGCTTCACGCTGGCAGTTAAACCTCACAGACTTCAGACTATCCAAAAGCAATATCACAGCAGGTTGCAAATATATCTTATACTCCTTATGGCGGAAGTGTATGTGATATTTGCATGAGGTTAGTCATAAATCCTTACCATCTCTCTTACATTCTGAGGCCTCATTATTAAAGCAGCTTTTTTGGAAAGATGTCATAGAGTCATATAGTCATGGAGATGTACAGCATAGAAACAGACCCTTCGGTCCAACTCGTCCATGCCGACCAATATCCTAAACTGATCTAGTCCCATTTGCCAGCATTTGGCCCATGTCCCTCCAAACCCTTCTCATTCATATTCCCATCCAGTTGCCTTTTAAATGTTGCAATTGTACCAGCCTCCGCCACTTCCTCTGGCAGCTCATTCCAACAAAATGATTTTTAATTTTGCCTTCATGATTAGGGAATCAGTTAAAGTCAAAGAAAAATCTCTGTATATATATACAGCTCATCAAGAAACATGCATAGATTAAGAATCAGTAATGGAAGGGGACAAAAACAGTAGGGACACAAAAAACACTGGATTGGGAGGTACACAGTACATACAGCAGGCACAAATCAAAATTACACATCTTTGAAGATGCATGAACATGAAATAACTACTCACATACGGACTATTCAACATGTAATACTAATGAAGGGTCATGTACACAGCATCTCAAGAAGGCCCAATCACACACTTAACTCAGCAAAGTGGCCAAAGGCATCTTTTAAACTGTACATTGCATTTATTGATGAAATAAGAGAGATTCATTAAAATGAGTAATCCCTGAAAAAGTTATCATTTAAATATAGCCCATTATTTATTTTTATTATTGGCTTCTATTCAATTTCAGGATTCTATGATTTTGTGATACTTTGCTTATTGACAAGTCAGGGCAGAATTGTTTTTTAACCCAAGTGGGCAGCATAAAAAAGGAAGCATGCCCAACACAGGAGGCTTGAGTATTGGTAAACACGAAAATTGGTAAAGTTGTGGATAGTGAGGAAAATTGTCAAAGGATACAGCAGGATATAGACCAGTTGGAAAGTTGGGCAGAAAAATGGCAGATGGAGTTTAATCCAGACAAGTGTGAGGTGAATCATTTTGGGAGGTCCAATGCAGAGAGAAAGCATGCAGTAAATGGCAGGACCCTTAGGAGCATTGTTATACAGAGGGATCTTGAAGTGCAAGTCCATAGCTCCCTGAAAGTGGCAACACAAGTGGATAAGGTGGTAAAGAAGGCATAAGCATGTTTGTCTTCATCAGTCAGGGCATTGAATACTTTTTTTATTCACTCGTGGAGCACGGGCATCTCTGGCTGGCCAGCATTTATTGCCTGTTCTTAGTTGTCCTTGAGAAAGTGGTGGTGAGCTGCCTTCTTGAACCTCTGCAGTCCACATGCTGTAGGTTGATCTTAGGGAAGCAATTCCAGGATTTTGACCTGGTGACAGTGAAGGAACTGCAATATATTTCCTAGTCAGGATGGTGAGTGGCTTGGAGGGGAACTTGAAGGTGATGGTGTTCCCATGTACCTGCTGCCCTTGTCTTCTAAATGTAAGTGGTTGTGGCTTTGGAAAGTGCTGTCTGAGGATCTTTGATGAATTTTGGCAGGGGAGGTGGTAAAAGCAGATACAAAAGCAAGTTTTAAAACAGACACATGCCGAGGCAGTGAATAGAGAGAAACAGACCAGATGCAGGCAGCTGGGATTAGTTTGGAACAGCAATGTGGTCTGCATAGACATGATAGGCTGAAGGGTCTGTTTTGTGCTGTTTTGTTCTATATTCTATATTCATATCATTCTTTCCAAGCCCAGAGTCTCAGACTCCTGGAAGGACAGGGGCATAGGAACCCCACTACATACCATCTTGCCCAGGAACTATTTTGGCATACCATCCCAGCTACTGGTTGAAAACAAGCCTGGAATTCTCCTTCCTTTAACACTGTAAGAATTCCTATACTCCAGGAACTGCAGTGGTTCAAGAAGGCAGCTCACTACCATCTTCTTCAGAGCAATCACAGATGGGCAATTGACGTTTGCCTAGTCGGTCACACCCAGATCTTGTGAATGAATAAAATAGAACCAATAGCTTCACTCTTCATTTAACCCTTTCTCAATAGGCTGTAACAAACATATTTTTAATTAATTTTTTAACACATTGGTATCACACTTTAATTAAACATAGTTAATCAGATCAAAAATACATGGAGAGCTAATTCCAAGGCTTTCTTCAGTGCAAGAAAGTGAAGACTTATTCCTGTTCAAGCGAAGAAAAATAAGAAAAAAACATTTTCTACAATTGTTTGCAGCTAACCTTGATTCCTTTATTAATAAATATCTTTCAAGTTGTGTTTTCACTGATTGCGTTCTGAGATTGTGAGAGAATGTTGGAGAGTGAAAGAGAAAAAAGAGCTTGCAATATGCTTGATGTTGTAAAAACAATGACTGCAGATGCTGGAAACCAGATTCTGGATTAGTGGTGCTGGAAGAGCACAGCAGTTCAGGCAGCATCCAAATAGCTTCGAAATCGACGTTTTGGGCAAAAGCCTGATGAAGGGCTTTTGCCCGAAACGTCGATTTCGAAGCTATTTGGATGCTGCCTGAACTGCTGTGCTCTTCCAGCACCACTAATCCAGAATATGCTTGATGTTATCAGTCCATGTTGTTTTCTGTCCTTTGTTATTCAACTTTTGCATTATTTACAATTCCTTCATGGATTCTTGAATCTATGGTCATTGTTTCATTCCAACCGGATTGTTTCATTACATTAATTTAAGGGCAAGTAAAAGAATTTCTTGATGCCCTGATTATGTTTTGGTGCTTCTTGAGTAAAATTATAATTCAGTTGCAATCAGTTTTATACCCTTGTGGGTTTGTCTGGCCTTGCCAGGTGTTGACAGATGTCACTTTTGGTTAGTAGTGTCCTTTTTAAAAGCATTTTTAGTCCATGGCAATCTCAGGCATTGCAGGCAAATGAAGAAAGTTGAATATTGATTGTTCAGTTTTGCTGCGAACATAACAAAAGTTAGGATATGCAAATCTTTTCTTATTCACAAGTGCTTTCAGTTAGTGACCACAGAGTTTGGGAATATGGTCAGCATGGAGAAAGTGAGGACTGCAAATGCTGGATTTCAGAGTCGAGAGTGTGGTGCTGGAAGAGCACAGCAGGTCAGGCAGCATCCGAGGAGCAGGAGAATTGACATTTCAGGAATAAGCCCTTTATCAAGAATGATCTCATTCTTGATGAAGGGCTTATGCATGAAACGTCGATTCGCCTGCTCCTCAGATGCTGCCTGACCTGCTGTGCTTTTCCAGCACCACGCTCTCAGCATGGTCAGCATGGACGGTTGGACCAAAGGGTCTGTTTCCATGCTGTGTGACTCTATAACCCTGTTTCCACTAGCAACTGGGTGTTACATTGCACATCAACTCTGTCCAAAATCAAACCTCTGTTTGGTGATTGGCAGAGTAGCTCTCATTGAGTAATCATCATTAAATTGCTTTCAGTTTTAAATAAACTTCTCATTTTCTTGACCCCCTTTCTCTTTAGTTGCTTCATTTTTCCTTTAGTGTGCTAATTGTTATTATCTTGTTAGTAGATGTAACACACCCGACAATTGCATGCATACCACATTTGAAAAGCATTGAATGCATATAAGTGCAACTTGACATAATTCACTCACACAAGTGTATCTCTTTCTGTGGTTGTTCGGGTTTCAATATGAAGGGAATATTTATTCTGCTGTAACAAGATTTTTTTTAACCTAAGAATGCCTGAGCAGTGTGAGTGATTTAACCAATGGGAGATCAGTCTAATTTTTAATTATCTGAAGATTAGTCCTTGAAAATTTTGCAAATTGCTTGACAGAAGCTATTTGACAAGCCGTATTATATTTACAATCACAGGAACAGATATAATGGCGGGCTGAATAAACTGCTGACAGGAGAAAGCTATTTGCTTGTTTTAAATCGCCTAACAGCTGACAAATTGAATTGTTTCTAGTATTTTACTTGGCTAGATTTAGTGAGTCAGTTTGCAATTAAATATGCACTTCTTTCATATTGGGGTGGATAATGTAAGGGCCTGTCATTCACTTTTCCTGTGCATCTGCCCAAAGTACAGCAAATTCCATGGAAACCTGACTGCTCTAATGATGCAAGTCAGAGCTGATTGAATAGGGTGCTGGTTGTTTAAACTTACTGAAGAATACAACAGGGAAAGATAACTAATGACTGTTCGCTGGAGATCTGTCACTGCTGCTGTTCTCACAGGGGATAATGATTGCTTGAACTGATACCACTCTTTGTCAGCAACCACAGCTGAGATATTAGCCTGGGAATTACTTCAAGTGATATTGTATGCCATTGTTCAACAGAATTGAATAAAGTTCCTCTCTCTGCTTTTTTAGATGGAGGTGTTAACCCATTTCAATAGATTGAGCTAATGCTAATGTTTAAATATAGTTCTAATGATGACATCACTTACAGTGAGTCCCACATTGTGGAGAGAAACTATCGCTTTCAAATGCAATGGTAAACAGCAGGTGCAGCAAGCAATTGGCAAATGGAATATTGACCCTAATTGAAAGAGGAATTGAGTTCGGAAGTTGGGATGTCTTATTACAGCACTACGACAGGGCCTTTGTGAGACCACACCTGGAGTTTTGGTCTCCCTACATAGAGGGAGTAAAGCAGAGGTTCACTTGGCTGATACCAGGGATGGCAGAACTGTCCTAAGAGGAAAGATTGGTTTGACTGAATCTGTATTCACCGGAGTTTAGAAGGATGAGGGAGACCTGACTGAAACATTTATAATTCTAATGGGGACTAGATACAGAGAGAATGTTTCCTGGTTAGGGGCACAGTCTCAGGATGTGGAGTAGGCCATTTATGAGTGAGATGAGGGAACATTTCTTCACTCAGAGAGCAGTGAACCTGTGAAATTCTCAACAACTGAAAGCTGCGGAGGCCAAGACAATGAATCCATTCAAGAAAGAGTTAGATTTGTTATTAGATATTAAAGGCCTCAAAGGTATAGAGAGAAAGGAGGAAAGTAACATTGAGACAGAGGATCAGTAATGATCACATCCAATTGTGAGCAAGCCTGAAAGATCAAATAGCCAAACTCCTGTTCCTAGCTTCTATATTTACATAATTCAATATAGATGTGGAATTTTCTGCCATCATGCTGTTCATCAGGTGCTGTTCTTTAAGGTTTTAAATAACTAATTTATGAGAAGGACCCACTCAAATTAGTTTGTGTTGAGCCATGCCAGCAGAGGTTGATCTTGCCCAGAAAGCTTTAGTAGCCCAAATACCACCAATAAGAAGCAGATCGAGATCACCGTCTCACCCTGCATCCTAAACAAGACACCCCACTCCCACACCCTCACCCATAGCCCTGGGACTTGTGGTTCATACATAATAGTACCTATCTCCAAGTGTAATGTTTGAGAAATCAACAGGGTCTTTATGACATTTGGAGCAGCATTTCATTTTCCAAACAAGTTCTAGACATTGAGATGAAGTTCTTGCTGATGAGTGGTGAGAGGACTATTCATGGGGATTATTGCTCATTATCACCCTCATTCTTACTGAATCTTACTTCATTAATATACACTCTCCGATTGGACCACTGGTTGGACAAACACAAATAAACATAAGACCATAAGACATAGGAGTTGAAGTAAGGCCATTTGGCCCATCAAGTCCACTCCACCATTCAGTCATGGCTGATGGGGATTCCAATGTCACTTACCCACACTCTTCCCATATCCCTTAATTTCTTGCAAGATTAAGATTTAACAATCTCTGCCTTGAAGCCATTTAATATCCTGGCCTCCACTGTGCTCCCTGGCAATGAATTTCGCAGGCCCACCACTCTCTGGCTGAAGAAATGTCTCCTCATTTTGGTTTTAAATCGACCCCCTCTAATTCTAAAGCTGTGCCCACGGGTCCTAGTATCCCCGCCTGACGGAAACAAATTCCCAGCGTCCACCCTCTAAGCCATGTGTTATCTTGTAAGTTTCTATTTTTTTCTCCCCTCTACCTTCTAACTCCAATGAATACATCCCAAGATCTTCAGCCGTTCATTGTATGTTAGGCCTACCATTCCAGGGATCATCCATTTAAATCTCCACTGGACACACTCCAGTGCTACTTCCTGAGGTGTGGGGCCCAAAACAGGATATAGTATTTTAAATTGGGCCTAACCAGAGCTTTATAAAGTCTCAGTAGAACATCACTGCTTTTACATTCCAACCCTCTTGAAATAAATAACAACATTGCATTTGCTTTCTTAACCAAGGACTCAACCTTTAAAGAATCCCGGACTAGCACTCCCAGATTCCTTTGTACTTTGGCCTTATGAATTTTCTCACCATTGAGAAAGTAGTCCATGCCTGTATTCTTTTTTCCGAAGTATAAAACCTCGCATTTGCTCACGTTGAATTTCGTCAGCCATTTCCTGGGCCACTTTCCTAAACTGTCTAAATCTTTCTGTAACCTTCCCACCTCCTCAGAACTACCTGCCTGTCTGCTTAAATTCGTATCAGTGACGAACTTTGCCAGAATGCCCTCAGTCCCTTCAACCAGGTCATTAATATATAAAGTGAACAGCTGGGGCCTGCGGGACCCCATTTGTCACCAGCTGCCATTCTGTAAAAGAACCTTTTATCCCAACTCTCTTGCCTTCTGTAAGACAGCCAATCCTAAATCCATGCCAGTAGCTCACCTTGAACACCATGTGCCCTCATCTTACTCAGCAGCCTCCCATGAGGCACCTTATCAAAGGCTATTTGGAAGTCTAGGCAGATAACATCCACTGAGTTTCCCTGGTCTAACCTACTTGTTACCTCTTCAAAGAATTCTAACAGGTTTCTCAGGCACGACCTCCCCTTACTAAATCAATGCTGACTTGTTCTAATCTGACCCCGCACTTTCAAGAATTTAGAAATCTCATCCTTAACGATAGATTCTAGAATTTTACCTACAACCGAGGTTAGGCTAATCGGCCTATAGTTTTCCATCTTGATCCTTACTTGAACATGGGGGTTACAACAGCGATTTTCAAATCATCTGGGACTTTTCCTGACTCCAGTGATTTTTGAAAGATTACAACCAACGCCTCCACTATTTCTTCAGCCACTTCCCTCACAACTCTAGGATGTAGCCCATCGGGGTCAGGAGATTTATCAATTTTTAGACCTTTTAGCTTTTCTAGCTTTTCTGTTTTGAGTACCATACTCAACTCTGCCCCCTGGCTTTCCTTAATTGTTGGGATGTTACTCATGTCTTCCACTGTGAAGACTGACACAAAGTACTAATCAAGTTCTTCAGCTATTTCCTTATGTCCCATCACTAGCCTTCCTGCATCAATTTGGAGAGGCCTAACTTCTACTTTTGCCTCTCATTTGTTTCTTATGTATTGAAATAATTTTTTATTATCATTTCTAATATTACTAGCGAGCTTACCTTCATATTTGATCCTCTCCTTTCTTATTTCTCTTTTTTTTATCCTCTGTTTGTTTTTGTAGTCTTCCCAATCTTCTGATTACTCAGTGTTCTTGGCCACTTTATTGATTCTCTCTTTTTCTGTGATACATTTCCTGACTTCCTTTGCCAGCCATGGAGGGTCTAAATTCCCCCTGATAATCTTTCGTTTCTTTGGGATAAGCCTCTGTACTGTGTCCTCAATTACACAGAAACTCCTGCCATTGTTGTTCTATTGTCTTCCCCACTAGGCTCTGTTTCCAGTCGATCTTCATCAGTTCCTCTCTCATGCCCTTGTAATTACCTTTATTTAACTGTAACACTCTCTCTTTCAAACTACAGACTTAACTCCACCACATTATGATCAATGCCTCCTAAGTGTCCCCTTACTTTAAGATCTTTTATAAAGTCTGGCTCATTACATAGCACTAAGCCCAGAATAGCCTGCTCCCTTGTGGGCTCCATCATAAGCTGTTCCAAAAGGTGGGCGGCACGGTGGCACAGTGGTTAGCACTGTTGCCTCACAGCGCCAGAGACCCGGGTTCAATTCCAGCCTCAGGCGACTGACCGTGTGGAGTTTGCACATTCTCCCCGTGTCTGCGTGGGTTTCCTCCAGGTGCTCCGGTTTCCTCCCACACTCCAAAGATGTGCAGGTCAGGTGAATTGGCTATGTTAAATTGCCCGTAGTGTTAGGTAAGGGGTAGATATAGATGTAGGGGTATGGGTGGGTTACGCTTCGGCGGGGCGGTGTGGACTTGTTGGGCCGAAGGGCCTGTTTCCACACTGTAAGTAATCTAATCTAATCTAAAAAAAAAGCCATCCTGTAAGCATTCCATGAATTCCCTTTCTTTGGATCCACATGCAACATTATTCACCCGGTCCATTTGCATATTGAAGTCCCCCATGATCACCCTGACCTTGCCTTTCTGACATGCCCTATCTATTTCCTGGTACATTCTTGCGTCCCTGCTCCTGGCCACTGCTGGGAGGTCTGTACATAACTCCCATTATTTTTTTTTTGCCTTTGTGGTTCCTCAACTCCACCCACACAGATGCCACATCATCTGACCCTATGTTATTCCATACCATCGATTTAATTTCATTCTTAATTTACAAGGCAACCCTGCCCCTTCTGCCCACCTCCATGCCTTTTCAATAAGTTGTAAATCCTTGGGTATTTAACTGCCAGTCCTGAACCCCCTGCAACCACGTCTCTGTGATACCTACCACATTATAATCATTCATGATGATTTCTGCTGTTAATTCATCTACTTTGTTACGACTACTATGAGCATACAGGTAAAGCACCTCAATGCTATTTTTTCTTATCCCCATGATTTCCCTCACCTCTGGTAGTATGTCCTGACTTATCCTTCCTTTTTGCTTCATTGCTAGTCTGCCTCGAACTTAAAACCTGCACACATGCTAACCTGCTGCTTATCTTTCTACTTGACTCCATATTCCCTCAAACAATGCGAATTCCCAAAATAAAAGTCACTTCTGCCCACCACTTGATGCCCTGGACCTCCACCTTGGACCATCCAGTGACAACATCTCAGAGCACACTCCAGGGCCACAACTGCATGCACCCCACATCCCTGGACGCTGCCACCTGACACTTGCCAGCACTATCATGGTACCTCCCCAATCCATTTACAGTGCGCTTCTGCACTTTAATTCTGCATTTAATGGTGCACTGGCAGCTATCATTAGAATCCTGCTGCAGAGACATCTTAAAACCCACAGACATTACCATCTGGAAAGACAAGGGCAGCAGATACATGGGAACAGCATCATTTCTTTTCTCTCTCTTGCTGGCCAACCCTTATTGGCCATCCCAGTTGCCCTTGAGAAGGTGATGATGAGCTGTCTACTTGGACGGCTCCAGTCCACATCAGCTTCTCTTCAAGCCACTCACCATTGTGACTTGGAACTCTATTTCCTTTTCTTCACTGTTGCTGGCTCAATAATCCTGGAATTCCCTTCCTAATATCATTGGGGGGCAGTGGGGTCTACCTTTTTATAAATCACTCATGGGATGAGGGTATCACTGGCTGGATCAGCATTTATTGTCCAGTTAAGAGTCAACCACATTGCAGTGGAGTCACATGCAGTCCCGACCAGGTAAGGATGGCAGATTTTCTTCGCTAAAGGTCATTAGTGAGCCAGGTGGATTTTTTCCCAATAATTGGCAATGGATTTGTGATCACCATTTCAGACTTCTTTTTTACTGAATTCAAATTCCACCATCTGTAATGGTGGGATTTGAACCTGGGTCCCCAGAACATTACTTGGGCCTCTGGATTAACAATCAAGTGATAATACCACTAGGCCATTGTCTCCCCTCTCCTACAGCACATGGACTGCAGTGGATCAAGAAGGCAATTTACCATCACCTTCTTGAGGACAGTTAAGAATGGGCAATAAATTTTGGCCCAGCTAGCGATGCCTACATCCCATGAATGAATAAAAAAAAACACTTTGCAGCTCATGGACTAGACCAGGCTGCATCTCAGGAGTGCTGACTTGCTGTTAACAGCTTAGTCACCTTGCTCTCAGCATACCTGGTTTGTCTTGCTGTTTAGCACTGCGCCCCCTCAGCCAGGCCTACAAACGCACTTTACTTCTGTCTTAACTTGCTTTTCAGCACAGACTCAGGAGAGTTGCCATAAATATCAGCTGCTATCAGTCATGGGGGGTAGATATGTTGCAGTGTGGCACGGTGCTACGTCAATCTTATACACACACCAAGTACCAACAATTGACACAACAAACACACTACATGCTATACAGGTGAATGGCCATGCCTCAAAGTCTGAGGGCTCAGTCAGAAATGCACTTCATTCAGAGGGTCCTGGCACAGTAAGTGCATCCAATATCAGTCCAGGCCTTGGTCATGGTCATTTAGCTTCTCAGGGCAGAGAGGACCAGGATCGACTCCTTGTAGGGGAACCCCATCAACTGCTTTGGCCTATTCCTGCCCTATTGTCTGCTTTCTCATGAATAACAGAAAGAGAGGGATTGAATGAGATGATAGTGGGTGATGCAGCTGTCAGTACTGGTGCAGAAATCTTGAAGTATACTGGGTGAGTGAGCAAGCAATGCACAAGTTATTCAGGGTTAGTACTGTGGCAGTATTGGGTGGATTGGAGCTACTGGTGGAAGGTGTTGCTCACGATAATGAGAGTGACAGGGCATGAGCCTTGGTGGGAGGTGTATGCAATTACAGAAATAGAGTGAGTGTAAAGTAAGAGAGAAGATAGTGGCACATACTCTGGTGGAGTGAAGAAGGTCATTGATCTTCTCCTTACACTGCTGGGTGCTCCTCCAGTCAGCGGAGACCAGACTGACTGGTTGCCAACCTTGAACCAAGCTGGCAGAGTCTGGTGCCCACCAGGAGATCCAGGTCCCTGTCTGCAAAGCAGGATGCCAATTTTCCCCTTATCTGCCATGTTGGGGGCAAATGTTATGAATTGTTAAAGTCTTTTAACAGCCTTTTAAAGTCAGAGCCAGTGTCAAAGATCCTAGAATATACTGGCAGTGGGAGAATTGGGCTAGAAATGAATGAGAGTGGCATCATGGGGATGTGGCGAGTCTAGTTAATGAGGCGAGTTTGGGATGATAGCATAAGAAAACTCGCAAAACCCTCACAGAGAGAAATCCTCCATGAAACTTGACAAAAAAAAGACACTTTGCCAAAACATGATAATGTTCAGCCCCTGAGATTGGTTTATTCCAAAAGACACAAGGTTTACAGTTCATTATATCATTACAGTTCATCATGTGCCACCATTCAACAGGCAGGATTAACATTAAAGCAACAGATTTTGAAAATGATAAAAACAATTACAATGTGTTTTTCTCATTCATAACTACTTCACAGTTCAAATGGATTCATGAACAAATTGAGCAATTTTCCATGTGCCTTCAATTTTTTTTAATTGTTTAGCTGCTCAAGGTTATTTGAAAGCCACAATCTCATCCATTTGACAGAAGAAGGAAACTCGACAGAATAGTTTCCTTAATGTTACGTGGGCTGTCCAATGCTTTTCTTTAATATGGAAACAGGATGTTGACTCGGAGGATATGGCAGCAATTTGGCACAAAACAAAGATGCAGGCCTTGAAATTGCATTGTGGATTAATAACAAATTGACAACTAACCTATTAAAACTCCTCTTTCTCAGCAAGGGCATGAATCAATTTTCACTAGAGTGTTGGAATCTCTGCTAATTACTAGCAAGGCAATCTCAGATTGGTATGTTCAATATATGAATGTGATTGGAACAAAGAACAAAGAAAATTACAGCACAGGAACAGGCCCTTTGGCCCTCCAAGCCTGCACTGATCCAGATTCTCTATCTAAACCCGTCGCCTATTTTCTAAGGGTGTGTATCCCTGTGCTCCCTATCCATTTATGTCTATATACACCTTAAATGATGCTATCATGCCATAACATAATTTTGTTCACATTCAGTGCTACATTAATGTATAAGTGTACATTTTAATGGAAACAGCTAGTCCATGTTAGGAATTCTGTAATGTTTCAGTGCTGTTTTGGGAAGGAAAGGAATTGGATGAAGATCGGCAGTAAAAAATGACTCCAATTGGAACTGGTTGCAGCTCATGACGCAACATTCATGATCATAGTGGAACTCTCAGAATGATGCTGACTGATCACAAAGCAGACCCTTTGGGATTGCAGTACCCATTGCAGATGAAAGCTGCTACCAAAGATGTAAGGGAAGACTTGCATTTAAACAGAACCTTTCATAAGCTCAGATTACTTTCCAAAGTACTTTCTTGCCCATGAAGTTTTCTTGCCCATTCATGGGGTGAGGGTGTCACTGGCTAAGCCAACAGTTATTGCCCATCATTAATTACCCAGGAGGCAGTTATCTGCCACCCATACTGCTGTGGTCACATGTACAGCAGATCAACTAAGGATGGCAGATTTTCTAAAAGAGGCATGGGTGAAACAGATGGGTTTCTCCAAAAATTAACAAACATTTCATGGTCCACATTAGACTTTTAAAAAAATGTAACCTATTTTTATCATCAGAGGGTGGCACAGTGGCTTAGTGGTTAGCACTGCTGCCTCACAGCACCAGGGACCCAAGTTCGATTCCAGCCTTGGCAACTGTCAGTATGGAGTTTGCACATTCTCCCTGCGTGGGTTTCCTCTGGGTGCTCCAGTTTCCTCCCACAGTCAAAGATGTGCAGGTCAGGTGAATTGGCCATGCTAAATTGCCCCTAGTGTTAGGTACATTAGTCAGAGGGAAATGGGTCTGGTTGGGTTACTCTTCAGAGGGTCTGTGTGGACTTGTTGGGGCGAAGGGCCTGTCTCCACACTGTAGGTAACCTAATCTGACCTGTTCAGGGATGCTACTACATATTTCTGGAGCAGGCGGGACTTGAACCCAGGCCCTCCCGGTCCAGTGGTCGGGACAATAGTAGGAAGTAGTAACTGTGACCACGCATCACGTAAGGATCAATGAAATTGAACCTGTCCCTATGTCTGAAGTGTCCTTTCTACATCCCTTAAATACTAGTTGCCAGTGCGCGTGTTTCCTAAACATCTTTGAAGTGAATCGGAGAAGTGCTTTGACAATTGGAATCACCTGACATACTTTTGATCAGGCTCCTCGAAGGTATGTTTTGAAGACTCACTGGATTTGAAATGTTAAAGCTGCTTTCTCTCCACAAATGCTGCCACAGCTGCTGAGTTTTCCCAGCACTTTCAGCTTTATTTCAGACCTTCAGTATCCACAGTATTTAGCCTTCAAATGACAAATGTTACTCTTGGAAAATAACTTTCCCTGTAACCTTTAATGAGAAATTCTTATTATGCCAGTTTGTGAAATCCTTGTGCTTTTCTTTACAAAAAGATCAGAGATACCTCCTAACCAACCTGCTCAGAGATGTTATTAAACACCAGTAAAGCATATGGGACTTGAACCCAAGACTGTTGTCTCTGAGGTAGGGACACTACCACTGCACCACAAGAACATCCCAACAAGGTCAGATTGAATCCTTATCATCAGATTCTGGAGAAACATTTGGTATTATATATTATTGCTATTTAATAGGTTTCATAATCTTAAAAATTAGAAATGTTAACTGCACTTACACTTTGCAAAATGCATAAACAATTTTGAACTATGGTTCTCAAAATTTTTTTCTGCTGGAACATTCCAGCAGGAGTAGGCCATTCAGCCTCTTGAGCTTGTGCTGCTATGCTAGGTCATGGGTGATCAGCTACCCCAAAGTCATATTCTCGCACTACCCCCTTGATATCATTAGCAACTAGAAATCTACCAAAGTGACCCACAAGTGACCAATTTGGGGTTTGCAAAATTGTTGAGTCACTACCTTGTGTCAAATGTTTTGTGAATAGGGTCAGACAACCAGCTCATGGATTGGACCGGGTGGCATCTTATGGCTGCTTGTTTGCTCTCTTAGCACTCACTCGCTCTGTGCCAACCTACATGCTCGCAGCATTCAGGCTTTGCCTTGTCATGCCCTGGCTCTTCAACAGAGCCAAAGGCTATCAGCGTCTGGTAGGATTCCGCTCCTGAGGTTCAATGATTTAGTCATCTGTTCTCATGTCTCTTTAAACAGCTTAATGCCAACATTTTCTGATTATGTTCCTGTAAAGTTCCTTGTGATATTTGATTGCAGGTGTTGTTGATGCCTGTTTGAGAAACAATGCTCAGTATGATTGTCAAATACGTGTGTTGACATAAAACCAAATTAATGTAAATTAGTTAATCTTTCTTTCATTAAATGTAAGTGGTTAGCTTGCATTTTGATATATTGTTATCCATAATTCCATCCTTTTTGTGTTCAATCAAAACTAAACTTTCAGAAATTCAATATGAGCCACGTTATTTATGACAGTAAATAAAGAGAGTTGTTTTCTTGCATGTAGCATTTCACAAATGCACTAATGAAATCTGTATTTATGTTTGAAAGTCCAACACTGAAAGTCCAAATGTCAAACAATGTGCTTAGAGGACAGTGAGATGGAAAGTGTTTCGGATTTTCTCATGGCAAGGAGTGTAAAGACTTTATATACCTCCTGTTACACAATTATTACAATGTCTTTGGCCGAGGCACACAAACATGTCACCTGCCTACACTATTGGCAAAGGAATGTAATGAATTATAGGAAGTTGAGTTTGAAAACAATAATGGAGAAATAAAAGGAAAACTAATTTTAATTAAAAGAGAAACTGATTCATTTTCACAATGCAAAGTGTTCTGAAAACTTTCAAACAAAACTTACGCAAGATTTATTATAAGCAGGTACAGATCTTGGTATAGATTTTGAAAATAAAATGTCATTAACAGTTCATGATTATTATTTTCTTTATCCTTTCATTGGATGTGGGCATTACTGGCAATGCTTACATTTGTTGACCAACCCCAATTGCTCTGAGAAGGTGAGCTGCTTTCTTGAACTGCTGCATCCCACATGGTAAAGGTAGCATCCATATTGCTGTTAGGAAGGGACTCCCAGAATTTTCCTGCAACAGTCAAGGTACATTGATATCATTCCAAGTCAGGTGTTTGACTTAGCGATGTTCCTACACTCCTCTCTCCTTAACAACACTGTAAACGTGACGGTACCAGATGGACTGCAGCAGGTCAGAAAGAGCTCGCTATCACTTCTGAAGGCAAGTAGAGATGGGTAACAAATGTTGGCTTTGCCAACAATTCCCACATCCCATGAAAGAGTAAAATAAATCATGCTCCGCAGTTTTTGTTCACATACGAGACATTACTGTTCACTCATTCACCTGTGCACTAAAGAGAAGTCTGCTAATTAAAGACATAAAGTTTCAAACACATAGAGAAAGCAACCTTTAAGGGAGAATTTGAGAGATTATGGAATCATTTCACAACATTGCCTCTTGGACATTCTAAGTTTCCCACGGGGAAGAGGTGACACCTTCCATTTGAGCACCAATAATATCAGGACAAAGTTGGGAAATGAACTGAATGGCAAAGCTTGAAGTTTATCTCACACGCCCTGAGGAAGTGCTGTGGTCATTTCTTTTACATAGATTCTGTCAACTTGTTTTGACTTGTTAGAGCTACTTGTCATTGATGAATCAGAAAGCAAGTACCTCCCTTTAAAGTTGCTCCCCCTGTGGTTGATAATTTATGTCTACAGCCAGCAGCCCTCTCTGTGACCTACCCAGGGTGTGACTCAGAAGTATCAAACAATACAGTTCACTTTATTAGGTTTCTTTCATTAGCATTGAGAACCTGCATTATTTTATTATTGGTACACCCTGTAATCCTGCTTCAACTTCAATGCGGTTGACACATTAAAGTGAAACTAAATTCAAATTGGCCTAAATATTCTAGGGAAAGTAGTGCAGAATTTCATATTTGAAAGAAATGCACCATAAAATGTCACTCTCTAATCTATTACGTTTAGATATATATAAACTAGGCAAACAGCTCATTGGTTGACAAGCTCAGGCTTTTCTCCAGTCAGCTTGATTTTCCGAGGTTGTGTACAATATGAAGCAGGCTTTAAAAATGCTAATACATTTTTTCAATTCCCAACTGAGTTCAGGCAGTAATTTGCAGCTGGCTTATTCATTTTCCGAATAAAGGTGGAAAACCTTTATTTCAATTTGGAAGCGTGTTGCAATCTCTTACCTCCCTTTCCTCTCTGGATTTTTCAACATGGCATTGCCTCTTAATGTTGTGCTCAGTTCACGTTCCTTCAAATCCAGTGCCTGCAATCCAGTATTCACCCTATCTACAGCAACAGAACTGATCTGACTGATGTTATCAAAATCCTTTGTGACAAGAAAACCTGCGTGATATACTTCTCTGCCCCATGCGTCTGCTGGGTAGTATTAAACATTATTAACTTTGTTGTTTTCTGTTTACCTCTCCTCATTCATGAAGCTTTTACAAAGCAAAAGCAAGGCTAGTTGGGCCATCCACTTAGTGATCTGTCCTGTGAAATTCCTGTTGTCCAGTTTCAATGTAGTTTTCCTCATGATTCAAACACATTTTTAGGGTGTTTACATCAATCCTTTGCAAGGTTATCATCAGAATTCCCAAGACTTCATCATCACCGCCTTTTCTCCTCCCCACCACCATGTTTCCTCATCTGTGGTACAACGAGATGGCTCTGCCGAATCAGTGCTCCCAGTGCACACCCATTTGTCAGATTCAAAGATTAGAAGTGGGTCACTCCACCCTCTCCATTATTATTGGGTATCCGGTGAAAGGGCAGTGTGTGATAGTAGTCCTATGCTTGTACTATTAGCAGAGACAAGCCCATGGCAAGCATTAGAAAATAACTCTAGCACTGTAACCAGCATTAGAATGCCTAAAGGTACATTATACAGCGACACTGTGCAGCCAAGGAGCCTTCTATTACAAGTCATTCTAATTTAACTCACCTTCATGGTCAAGAAGGCAGTTCAAACTCATCCACATTGTTGTGGGTCTGGAGTCACATGTATACCCAACTAGGAAAGGACAGATTTCTTTCCCTAAAGGGCATTAGATTTACAACAATAGTCAGTGGTTACTTTAATTTCAATCTTTTTTTTATTGAATTCCAATTTCACCATTTTCCATGGGTGGGTTTGAACCCATGCTCCCCAGAATGTTAATGTGGGATCCTTGGTTACTAGTTCAATGATGTTGCCACTGCACCACTGCTTCTTCTTTGCTGTAATGTCCAGGAACAAACCTGAACCACTTGCTTATTTGGTAAAACACTTTAAAACTATGCTCTCTTGTTCTCGATCCTGCTGTTTTCTCAGCAGGAACAGTTTCTCCCTATCTAGTCTGAGGAGGCTCTCATGATTTTTAAAACGTCTATCAAAATCTCCCCTCAACTCTTTGAAAGCAGAAAATGCAGGTTTAGCAGCATCTGGAGAGGGACATAAACAGAGTTAACACTTCTAGTCTGATAGTACTTTTCTTTGGAAGTATTGAGTTCAGAAAGTTTACAGAGAGCTCAGTGATTTCTATTTGATGAGTAGAATAGTGTGGCCACTCTATGAATATTCCATGTAAATTAAGTTTTGAATTATTTTATTTGGTAGGTTAAGAAAAACAATCTGCTTATAATGCTAGTAGTATCCCTTTTGTTATGAATGGTATCTTTGTGCAATCTTGGCTCTTTGCAGTTTAGTTAAAGATCCAGTGCCAACAGTATGGATCTCTCTAACACTAAAATACATAAGTGTGGCCATATGAACCCATCAGCTAAAATCAAACAATTTTTGACATGACATAAACTGCATAGGTTCAAGAAAGAAGCTTACCAGGATCTTTTCAAGGGAAATCAGGATGCAGAACGAATCCCGGTTTGGCCAGCAATACTCACATCCCATGAGCAAGTAAGAAAAAACTGAACGGCCTTTATTTATTTTTGCATTTCTGGTCCTTGGGAGAATAATACATTTTGTTTAAACAAGAATTCAGATGAGATCACTGCAGGACCTGGCACTGAGGAAATAGTGAGCCAGGCCAATGTGAGGGAGTTGAATTAACATGCACAGTTGATATTGAAACATCCCGGATTACTATTATCTGTGACCCTCACAATGCTAGACTCAATGAACCTAAATCCCTGATGCTGTGTGGAATCGGTGTTAACCACTGAGCCACTGTATCACCATACCTGATTTTCCACAATTAAACCCAATCATTGAATCTCAAAGTCGTAAGCATTTTTAAATAAGTATGAAGGTAAAACTGCAGCTGCAGTGCTACACAATAGAATATATTAGCTTTACATTATGTGGCTCTGTGCTGCCTCCTCCTTTGACATTACTCTTTTCTTCCCATGGAAGCTAGTCGCATAGGTAGATTTATATAACTAATTGTATGTAAATGAGCAATGTTCAAAGATACACATCGGAAATTTACATAACTATTTCCATAATCTGCTTGATTCTGTTATAAAGAAAAATAAACATACTCATTAAATAAATATTAGGATGGTTGAGTAAAAAGACTCCTGTTAGTCATCTGAGCAAGGATTTAATTATTGCACTGACCTTTTGTTTGATGTACAATATTGTACATTGTGTTTCCTTTTTCCCTTTATGATTAGATTTCTAAGCTATATCTTGTGATACAGTTTGAAACTCGTTGCTTCATGCTTGTTGAGATGCCTTGTTTCGGTTTTATTAAAGATAACACAGTCAGAAATTTCAACGAAGCTGTTTCACATCATTTAGAGGAGCAGGAGTAGATCTGAAAACACTTGCAGCCTATAAAGCGAATTATTATTGTCACAGAGTTTCAGACATCTTTGACATAGACAATTCAGATTTAATGAAGCATTGTCACAAAGATTAGGTACTATTTCATCGAACAAGGATCTATTTCTTTGACAAAGACAAACAATGGCCAAGAGTTTTAAGATGGTGGGGTTTCTTTTCTTGAGGAATCTATGGCAAACACATGTCCACTGATACTGGCTGCACTGCAGCCCCTGAACATTTTCTTCATATATGCTTCCATCTCAACTTGATATTGCAAGTGAGCTGGCAATAATCTTACAGGCTTTCGTAGAGTTGGGGATCATGCCAAAGGACTGGAAAATGGCAAACCTCTACTCAAAAAGATAAGTTTTTATAGCTAGATCACCAATTACAGGCCAGTCAGTTTAACTTTGGCTGTCGACAAGCACCAGAAACAATTATTCGAGATAATTGTTACATGTAAAAACCTGGATTAATTTGGAAGAGTCATCATGGATTTGTCGAGGACAAATTGAGCCAAATTAACATATGGGAGCTTTTTGAAGAGTTAACAAAAGGTGTTAATGGAGGAAAGGCTGTTGATGTGATGTACATAAACTTCTAAAGGCATTCAATACAGGGGCACACAACAGATTACGGAGGAAGGTGACAGATAATGGAGTAAAAACGCAACGTGGATACAAACATGGCCAAAACAAAGAATGGTAATGGATATTTTTCAGGCTGATAGGATGTTTGCAGTGGAGTTACCCAGGGGTTGGTATTAAGATCCTTGCTTTTCATCATGTATATTAATGATTTAGATCATGGTTTTCTGGTACAGCTTTAAAGTTTGCACATGACACAAAACATGGAAGAATTGCAAACAGTGTGAAGGACAGTGCAGAATTTCAGAAAGACATTGACAATTTAGTGGCTGGCAGATAATGTTCAATGCAAAGAAGTGTGAGATGATGTACTTTGATTAAAAGAACATGGAGAGACAGTATAAAGTAAAGGGTATTATTTTAAGGTGTGTTTACGAGCAGAGAAAAGTGAGAGTATGTATCAATAAGTCATTAAAGAAGGAGGATAGCATAAAGAGCTGTTAAAAAGCAGGCCATATTCTAGGCTTGATTAATAGGGAGGGCCATGGTGTAGAAGAATTGGGAGGTTATTATGAACTTCTATAGGACACCATTTAAACATCAGCTGGAGTATTTTGTACCATTTAGAATATCAGACTTGAAGAAGCATGAGAATGAATTGAATAAAGTACAGAGATTTATGCAAATGAACCTAAGGCTGAAAACCTTCAGTTGTCAGGATAGATTGAAGAAGTTTGGATTGTTTTCCTTGGTGAGGGGAAGTTTGAAAGGGGAGTTTGATAGACATTTTGGAAGTCATAAGAGCCTCCTCAGACTGGATAGGGAGAAACTGTCCCTGCTTATAAACAGTAGGAACAAGAACCATAGTTTAAAGTTCTTTTTCAAATTAGCAAATGTAAGGTGAGAAAATCTTTGCAAGTGCTTCAGGTTTAAAATGCACTGCCAGAAGTTGTGCTGGAGAGAAGTTCAATTGAGGAATTCTAGAGGCTGTTCAATAATTGTTCAAACTGAAACAATGTGTAGAGTAATGGAGTAAACAGAGGACTAAGTTAAAATTCTCAGAGAGCTGCTGTGGGTGTAATGGTTGGAATGGCCTTCTTGTACATTGTTTACAATGTTTTAAAGCTTATTGGTAGGCCAAAAGATAGGGACATTTTGGAAATTGTCAAAGGAACATTAGTCATAACCAATGGGGAAAAGATGGACCATGTGAGAAAATTAGCAAGAAATAAAAAAAAGACAGTAAGTGCTAAAATAGTCATAAAAATGTGTTAAAAGTAGATAAATACATTGAAACTGTCAAGCTGTCATTGGAAAAGTCAATATATCAAAGGTTACATCAAGCTCTTAGTTCATTTAAATTGCCTGCCCATTAAATTAAAATGAACTGTGTGTAGATACACAACAATCAATGCTTGCTATTTCACTCTTTTTACATAATCCTTTCACAGCATTAGCAATAGGAACAAGTGATTTAGCCAGTTGACCCTGTTCCACCACAGCCTAACTTTTTACTCCAGATTTTCTTTGATTAGAATGTCACAATTTAACATGATGCAATTCAAATCAAGTCCGTAGATCATTGGGTCTTGGCTGATCTTCTACTTCAATAAGCTATCGTTATAGACTGATTTCAAAATCCATCATTATTATATTGGCATAATTATCAGTATTTAACTTGAGTAACAGCTCCAAATGTATATCAGTTCTTTGAAGTGGGACTGTGAATACTAGTGCTGGTTTTCAGAAGGGATTAAGTTCTTCAGCTATTACGAGGGGACATAGCTTTAAATTAAGGGGTGGTAGGTATAGGACAGATGTTAGGGTTAGATTCTTTACTCAGCGAGTCGTGAGTTCATGGAATGCCCTGCCAGTAGCAGTGGTGGACTCTCCCTCTTTATGGGCATTTAAACAGGCATTGGATAGGCATATGGAGGATAGTGGGCTAGTGTAGGTTAGGTGGGCTTGGATCGGCGCAACATCGAGGGCCAAAGGGCTTGTACTGTGCTGTATTGTTCTATGAAATTCTATGAAATTGCAGGCAATGCATCATTTATATCAATGTGCATTTTTAAACAGTGATTTGAAATTGTGAATTCATCAATACTTAGAAATTTATTTTATTTTATCACAGGCATGGGTCTTGAGATCGGCCTATGATGGATACTCAGTGTGTTGGCATGAAGGTTAAAGGTGTAAAATGGTAGAAATGTGTGTGTGTTGGCTACTAGTTGCTGTTGGAGCTATAAAGGGCCACAGGGTATGAGGGAAAGGGTGATTTGATTTGATTTGATTTATTATTGTCATGTGTATGGAGATACAGTGAAAAGTATTGTTCTGCATGCTATCCAGCCAAATCATGCCTTACATAAGTATATCAGAGTAATAGAACAGAATGCAGAATATAATGTTAAAGCTACAAAGTGCATGGAAAGATCAGCTCTAATATATGAGAAGTCCTTCAAACTCTGACAACAATGGGGAAGAAACTGTTCTTGGAGCTGTTGGTACATATTTTCAAACTCTTGTATCTTCTACCTGATGGTAGAGGTGGAAGAGAGTATAACCGGGGTAGGAAGAATCTTTGATTTAGTTGGCTATTTTCCCGAGGCAGCGAGAAGTATACACCAAGTCAATGGAAGAAAGGCTGGTTTTTGTGATGGACTGGGCTGTGTTCACAACTCTGTAATTTCTTGCAGTCCTGGGCAGAGCAGTTGCCATAACAGGCTGTGCTGCATCCAAATAGGATACTTTCTATAGTGCATCTGTAAAAATTGGTAAGAGTCATTGTGGGCATGCCAAATTTCCTTAGCCTTCTGAAGAAGTAGAGGCATTTGAGTGCTTTCATGACTTTAGCGTTGATGTGGACGGGCCAAGACAAATTGTTGCTGATATTTTTCCTAGGAACCAAAAGCTCTCGCCCATCTCTACCTCAGCACCATTGATACAGACAGGAGCATATCCTCCACTCTATCTCCTGAAATTGGCCCGCAGCTCCTTTGTTTTGTTGACATTGAGGGAGACCATATTGTCTTTCTACCATTCTGCTCAATATTCAATCACTTTCCTGTACTCTGTCTTGTCATTGTTTGAGATCTAACCCATTACGGTGGTGATATTATTACATTTGTAAACAGTGTTTGTGTTGAATTTGGCCAAGCAGTCATGAGTGTATAGGAGTATAGTAAGGAGCTGAGTACACAGCCTTGCAGAGTGCCAGTGTTGAGGATTATCACGGAGGAGGAAGTTTTGCCTTTCCTTGTAGATTGTGGTCTCTGGATTAGGAAGTTGAGGATCCAGTTATACAGTGGGGAGCAGACTTGTAGGTCTCAGAGTTTAGAGAGTGTGTCTGGTTGGAATTATGGTGTTGAAGGCGGAGCTAAAGTCAATGCATGGCAGTCTGACAGGTGTCTTGTTATCCAGATGTTCCAGGGATGAGTATAGGGCATGGGAGATGGTGTTTGCCAAGGACCTATTGTAGGCGAATTGTAGTGGATCCAGGCAAGCTGTTCGGCTGGAGTTGATGTTTACTATTACTAAGCTTTTGAAAGTTAGTAACAGCACACATTGCTTTTGTAATAACTTGTACAAATTATGTGTGGAATTTAGAGTTCCAAGTTTGGGCAATAGAAGGAGGTGTTAATGTCATTAGAAAAGTCAAGGGAGATTTACAGCCAGTCGGTAGCGTGACCCAGTCCTGATGAGAATTCAAAGAATACATGAAGTTGGAGAACATGAGTGGGTGCACTGTCTGATGCATGAATGCTTGCTAAAATACTTATTGAGTGGGCTAAACTTGTGTTCTCATGCTTGTAACTTTGCGTGCATAATCATAAATATATTTTTCTGCACTCATTCTACAACTCTATCCTGTTGCTTTCTATTTTCCATCTTTTTTTGTGAAGAAGTCAGTTTCAATCCAGATGAAAGCTTAGAAACATACAGAATGACAAATACTATTGAGATCAACACAGAGAATGCTGGAGAAATTCAGCTGGGTCTGGCAGCATCTGTGGTAAAAAAACAGAGTTAACATTTTGAGCCAGGTATGACTCGTCTTCAGAGCAGAAAGTTGTTGGAAAATGTTTTTTTGCATTTACTTCTGGCGTAGGCAGAGACTCAGTGCAAAACACCAAGAAGTTACTAATGTTGGAGAAAGAGATAAAGAGATATAAAATGGGTGTACATTAAAGTGTGAAAGAGCGAAGGGGCCCTCTCCACTTAGAGAAAAGTAAACAAGTCGCAAACAAGACAAAGCTGCAGGCAGGAAAGTGGAGAGAATGTTAAAAAAGAGGGAGAGCATACATTATGTTGTCAGTTTCTGAAGTAATGGAATTTAATGTTGAGATGTCGAGGTTGTAAAGTGCCTAAGTGGAACATGAGATGTTGTTCCTCAAGATGACATTATACATGATTGGAACAATGCAGTAGGCCCAGGACAGAAATGTTAACATGAGGACAAGGTGGTTTATTAAAAGAGCAAGAGGCTAGGAGGTCAAGGTCATTCTTACTGACAGAGCAGGGGTTCATACTGTCATTGATTCATACAGTGCAGAAAAGGCTCTTCGGCCCATTGAGTCTGCACTGATATAACTACCACTAAAAGCATGCAAATCTCAGTTTCCTGCACTAGTCCCATATTCTTGAATGTTATGATATTTGAACTGCTCATCCAAACATTTTTTAAAGGTTGTAAGGTTTCCAGCGTCCTCCACATTCCCAGTGCATTCCAGATTCCCATCACCTGCTGACCGAAAAAGTTTTTTCCTAAATCCTATCTGAATTTCCTGCCCCTTACTCTGAAACTATGCCCTCTCTTGATTGTCCCCTTGACTAAGGGTAACAGCTGCTCTCTATTCATGTCCCCTCCTAATCTTATACACCTCAATTATGTCTCTCCTCAGTCTCCTCTGCTCTAAAGAAAATAATCCAAGCCTATTTAGTCTCTCTTTATAGGTCAATTTCTCCATCCAAGGCAATACCTTTTCGAACCTCCTCTGCACCCCCTTCAATGTTAGCACATTCCTCCTGTAGTGAAATGACCAGAACTGCAGACACTACTCCAATTGTGGCCTGACCAATGCTCTGTGCAACTCCAATGTTACCTCTTTGCTCTTATAATCCATGCCATGACTAATTAAAGCAAGTGTCCCATATAACTTCTTAATTATCCTATTCACATGCTCTGCCAACTTCAGGGATCTGTGAATAATTACCCCCAAGATCCCTCTGTTCCTCTGAGCTACCCAATATTCTGTCATTCATTAAATACTCCTTCATCTTCCAAAGTGCATCACCTCACACTTATCAGGGTTACATACCATCTGCCACGGTCCACCCATCTGACTAACCCATCTACATCTTCCTGTAACCTACAACCATCTTCTTCGCTGTTAACCACTCTACTAATCTTGATGTCACCTGCAAATTTGCTTAACGTTCCCCCCACATTTTCATACATATCATTTATGAATATAACACATAATAAGTGTTTCAGTACTGATCGTTGTGGCACACCGCTGGACACTGGCCTCCAGTCACTCAAACAACCTTCAACCACTACCCTTTTTGTCCTATTATTAAGCTAGTTTCAGACCCATCTCACCAAATTTCCCTCACTACCAATTGCTTTAACCTTCTCAATCAGCGTCCCATGTGGGACCTTGCCAAAAGCTTTGTTATAAACTGCATCAACTGAACTTCCCTCATCCACACATACGATCACATTTTCAAACATTTCAAACAAATTTGCTAGGCCTGATCTCCCGGTGACAAAGCCATGTTGTCTATCCCTAATTAACCCATGCCTTTTCAAGTGGATATTAATTCCCTCCTTCAGAAATTTCTCCAATACTGCCCCTACCCCAGAGGTGTTCTGCAAAGTAGTGATCTAGAATGTGTTTGGTCTCACCAATGTAAAAGACTGAGAGCAGCGAATACAGTAGATGACCTTGAAAAGTACAAGGTGAAATGCTGCTTCACATGGGAGGTGTCATTGATGCTTTGTTTTGTTTGGGTCCAGTTCACTTTACTCATAGTAGCGTGAACCCTTTCACACCTTAATTTACACCAGTTTGACATCTCTTTTTCTTCATAACAATATCCTCGTCTTTTGCACTAGGTGTCTACTTCCATCAAAGCAAATAAAAACATTTTCGAACATTTTTCAGTTCTGAAGAAGAGTCATTCCAGACTCAAAAAGTTAACGATGTTCTTTCTCTCCTCGGATGCTGCCAGACCTGCTGTGTTTCTCCAGATTTCTCTGTGCATGTTTAAGAATTCCAGCATCCACAGTATTTTACCAATATTCAGACCATCCAGTTCCCTCTTTACTGTACAATTTAAACAATATGGATTCACTTTAATTTTGTAATTCTCCTACAAGAGTAGTTGTAACAGTTGAAATTTGCAAGGATATAAAATTCATTCTTTATTATGGGACAAAATTGAACAATCCTCAAACTCTGACAAGTGGATTGCAAGTCAAAATTAAACCTTGCCCATCAACTGCAATACTAACAGACAAAGTAGCAATTTTCTGTTGTTTGCTCTTTTAAAGGATTACAGTGTCCAGTCCCAGCTAGCCATTGATTGCTTGGGCCTCTGAGATGCCTACTATTTGAAATCATCAGTGCTTGTTATACCTAGCCCAATTGATTGAAGCGAAACTGTATCTCTCGTAAGGGGAGCTGCAGTGTGCCTGGAGCAAGTGTTGAGAGTCCTATATTATCTGAATTGGATCTGTGAAATATAGAAGAGATCTGTGGGAGGAAACTGGAGCATGTACACGGTGTTCTAAGACTTGGATGCAGTGGCAATGAAGTAATAGTGAGGCAATTCCAAGTCACAATAATGTATGACGTGGAGGGGAATTTGTATGTGGCAATGTCCCATGTGTCTGCAGCCCTTGACCATTTAGCTGATCGAAGTTGCAGATTTGGAAAGTATTGTTGAAGGGGCTTTGGTGAGTTGTTACAGTGCTCCTCTGGAGTACCCAGAGGAAACCCATGCTGACACGGGGAGAACATACAAATTCCACACAGTCACCAAAGGCTGGTATTGAATCAGGGTCCTTGACGTTGTGACGCAGTAGTGCTAACCACTGCCCCACTGCAACACCTGAAATTTGAATTTTAGCGCCAATAAGATGGAAACCTTTAAAATATGTCTTTGCACTAACTTACATTAGTAAAAAGTTTTATATTGTGACTGGATGTCAACACACTGACTAGAACATCATGTAGAAATATAACCATAAATGTAGCTCAAATAGGCAACTAAATACGGGGCTCTCACATTCATTCGCTCAATGGATCTGTTCAGAATTTCTGACATGAGTTGTTTCTTCAGTTGCTAAGGACAGTTTTATTGAAAACCTCCCATCTTCCTTTGGGTTGTGTATCTTCAACATTTTCTGTGACTTTAAATTGAAACATATACCAGTTTATCTTTTATTACTAGAAACACCAAGACCACAGAGTTGGTTCTTGTCAACATGATTTCATTCGTTCAGTTAAATGGGTGGAAAATTAGGACAGAGCTGAAAATGTGTTGCTGGAAAAGCGCAGCAGGTCAGGCAGCATCCAAGGAGCAGGAAAATCGACGTTTCGGGCATGAGCCCTTCTTCAGGAATGAGGAAAGTGCGCCAAGCAGGCTAAGATAAAAGGTCGGGAGGAGGGACTTGGGGAATGGGCGTTGGAAATGCGATAGGTGGAAGGAGGTTAAGGTAAGGGTGATAAGGTGAGGGTGATAGGTCGGAGTGGGGGTGGGGGGCGGTTAGGAAGGTGGTGCTGAGTTCGAGGGTTCGGACGGAGACAAGGTGGGGGGAGGGGAAATGAGGAAACTGGAGAAGTCTGAGTTCATCCCTTGTGGTTGGAGGGTTCCTAAGCGGAGGATGAGGCTCTCTTCCTCCAGCCATCGTGTTGATATGGTCTGGCGATGGAGGAGTCCAAGGACCTGCATGTCTCTGGTGGAGTGGGAGGGGGAGTTGAAGTGTTGAGCCATGGGGTGGTGGGGTTGGTCGGTCCGGGTGTCCCAGAGGTGTTCTCTGAAACGTTCCGCAAGTAGGGGGCCTGTCTCCGCAATATAGAGCAGGCCACATCGGGTGCAGCGGATGCAATAAATGATGTGTGTGGCTGTGCAGGTGAATTTGTGGCAGATATGGAAGGATCTCTTGGGGCTTTGGAGGGAAGTAAGTGGGGGGGGAGGTGTGGGCGCAAGTTTTGCATTTCTTGTGGTTGCAGGGGAAGGTGCCGGGAGTGGAGGTTGGGTTGGTGGTGGGTGTGGACCTGATGAGGGAGTCACGGAGGGAGTGGTCTTTTCGGAACGTTTCAGGGGAGGGGAGGGAAATATATTCCTGGTGGTGGGGTCCGTTTGGAGGTGGCGGAAATGACGAAGAATGATACGATGTATATGGAGGTTGGTGGGGTGGTAGGTGAGGACCAGTGGGGTTCTGTCCTGGTGGCAATTGGAGGGGCAGAGCTCAAGGGTGGAGGAGCGGGAAGTGGAGGAGATGCGTTGGAGAGCATCGTCGATCATGTCTGGGGGAAATTGCGGTCTTTGAAGAAAGAGGCCATCTGGGTTGTTCGGTATTGGAACTGGTCCTCCTGGGAGCAGATGTGGCGGAGACGAAGGAATTGGGAATATGGGATGGCATTTTTACAGGGGACAGGGTGGGCGGAGGTGTAGTCTAGGTAGCTGTGGGAGTCGGTCGGTTTATAATACATGTCCACGTTGATTCGGTCGCCCAAGATAGAAATGGAGAGGTCTAGGAAGGGGAGGGAGGAGTCTGAGATGGTCCAGGTAAATTTGAGGTTGGGGTGGAAGGTGTTGGTAAAGTGGATGAACTGTTCAACCTCCTCGTGGGAGCACGAGACAGTGCCGATACAGTCATCGATGTAGCAGAGGAAAAGGTGGGGGGTGGGGCCAGTGTAGCTGCGGAAGATGGACTGTTCCACATATCCTACGAAGAGGCAGGCATAGCTGGGGCCCATGCGGGTGCCCATGGCTACTCCTTTGGTTTGGAGGAAGTGGGAGGATTGGAAAGAGAAGTTGTTCAGAGTGAGGACCAGTTCAGTCAGTTGAAGAAGGGTGTCAGTGGAAGGATACTAGTTGGGTCGGCGGAAAAGGAAGAAGCGGAGGGCTTTGAGCCCTTTGTGATGGGGGATGGAGGTGTACAGGGACTGGATGTCCATGGTGAAGATAAGGTGTTGGGGACCGGGGAAGGGAAAATCATGGAGGAGGTGGAGGGCGTGGGTGGTGTCCTGAACGTAGGTGGGGAGTTCTTGGACTAAGGGGGACAGGACCGTGTCGAGGACAGCATTGCTCCCTTTTCCAATAATTCCTCTTCATACGATGACTCTGCCCATTTAAGACAATGTTGTTTTTCCTCTTAATCGCTTTTAAAACATAATAGTCATTCACAGTTATCAGGATAGGAATTCACATTTTCAGACTAACTGTTTAAATTGGCCCATAACTTGTCAATCGACAATACAGATGAGACAATGTCTGGCACAATTTAGTATCAAATTACAGTATCAAATTCCACCTGCTTTACTAATTGTTATTTCTTCACATGTTCCAGGTGTGCTCCATTCACTCACTTTTTACATTCATTTACGGGATATGGGCATCACTGGTTTGGCCAGAACTCGTTCCCATTCCTGACTGCCCTGGAGACAGTGGTGATGAGCTGTCTTCTTGAGCTGCTCGAGTCTACACAATATATAAATACCCAGTCTGCTGTTAGACACAGTGTTCTAAGACTTGGATGCAGTGACAATGAAGTAATAGTGAGACAATTCCAAGTCACGATAATGTATGACATGGAGGGGAATTTTTTTGTGGCAATTTCCCATGTGTCTGCAGCCCTTGACCATTTAGCTAATCGAAGTTGCAAATTTGGAAAGTACTGTTGAAGGGGCTTTGGTGTTTTGTTGCAGTGCAAGTTGGATCATCCTGCTTCAATGTGAAAAACAGCCACCCTCACTTCCTATCTGAAGTTTAGCTTTCCTTTCCATGTTTGGAAGAAGGGGAAAATTAGTTCAGAGTTGAGTGGCCCTGTTGGAACCAACAATGACCACCAGTGAGCAGATTATTGTTGAATAAGTTCTTCTTAAGAGTACTTTTGAATGCACCTTCCTAGACCTCCCTGATAATTGAGAGTAGATTGACTGATTGGGTTGGACTTATCCCGTTGTTTTTGTGAGCAGTGCATATCTAAGCAATTTCTGAAGAAGTCACTAGACCTGAAACATTAACTCTGCTTTCTCTCCACAGATGCTGCCAGATGAAACCATTTAGCTTCTGAAGAAATTTCTGTTTTTGTTTCAGATTTCCAATGGTGGCACTGTGGCTCAGTGGTTAACATTGCTGCCTCAGAGCACGGGCCTGGGTTCGATTCCAACCATGGGTGACTGTCTGTGTGAAGTTTGCACGTTCTCCCATTGCCTCTGTGGGTTTCCTCCCACAATCCAAAGATGTACAGGGGAGTTGAATTGGCCAAATTAGTCAAGCGAATAGGTCTGGGTGGGATACTCTTCAGGGGGTTGGTGTGGACTTATTGGGCCTAAGGGCCTGTTTCCACACTGTAGGGACTTTATAAAACTGTAGTTCTTTACTTTAATTGTTCATATAACTGTCTGAAATTGCTTGGCTAGTGGCACAACTAGTTATGGAGGACAAGCCTAAACTCTTAGTACTGGAATATTTTCAGGGCCCTAAACCTTTACAGTATCTCATGCCTTTATTTGTGTCTTTATGCAGATGGAATGATTCAAATTGGCTGAAGTGTAAGATTTGTGTTGCTGGAAACCTCTGGTAGAAGTCAAGATATACCGCCCATTCCACACTTCTGGCTGAAGATACTTGCCATTGTTTTAGCCTTGTCTTTAATGTTAATGTACGGGGTTCCTATGAAGTGACTTATAGCTTTTGACTCGTAATCAGAGCAAATTTAGAGAGCTGCAGTTTTTTCTTGATCACTTCTGTCTTCTGAGTTCCATTTCCACAAACCCTTAGCTTTGAGTTTGTAACATTTAGATATCCATCCCACAACCGAAGAAGCTGTGTGACAGTGCTCCAAATATTCTACTTCATTTTAATAAACCTTGGCTGTGCTATAATTGTCTCAGATATTTTAAGGGTCTTGTATTACTCTGTTCAAAAAATGGGCTTCTCCATTTTATGCAAATGTATAATATATTCGTGGCCATTTCAATTGTAACACACAAACTTAAATGAGATGATTTAGTAATTAGCGAGAGCTTCATCCTTTACAATATGATATTCTCTTTCAGACTGGTCCCATCATCTCTTTAATTGCTTCGTTGGTTTAAAAGTTCTTTAAACTCCTCACATTTCTGTTTGCATTCTCTGCCAATTGTCTCTCACAATTGCTTTTAGCCTTTGTAATTATTCACACTTTCTATATTCATTTTTCTTTCGTTTTGCCAGCTCTAATTATCATCTGTTTCCCTTTAAAATTTCAGAGTACTTTTAATTCCCATCTTTTTATCCATTAGGAATATATTTAATTTGTTCTATAATTATCTCATATTTGAATATTTCTCACTGCTGATTTGTTGACCCATTTTGTCGCAGTAATTTTGAGTCTTGTATTTTATCTCACCTAACTTTTACTTTTTATATTTGAAACTTTGCAATTCTTTTCAAATTTATATGGAGCCCTAATAATTGTACAGTTTCTGTCTCTTTTCCCAACTCCATTTTCTCTGATTTACTGATACAGGAAACAATTATAGATGCATTCTCAAAACAAAAGCTAAACACTATATTAACCTGAGTATCGCTTGGCAGAATGGTGCTGTTTCACAATGCATTTGAATAAACATGCCTCTTCTGTTAATCCATTCATTTGAAGTTGCCAGGATGTCCAAGTTAGCAGCAAGGTACGGCATTTGCTCTGTGGGTGTGCACTAACCATATTACATGATTGAAAGATTCAGATTTTAGTTACTGAGAAATATTTAATCTTTAGCGAGCCTCAACCCATCCCACACTAACAGCTGTAAACATGATGTGGAGATGCCGGTGTTGGACTGGGGTGGACAAAGTTAAAAATCACACAACACCAGGTTATAGTCCACCTGATGAAGGACCATCGCTCCGAAAGCTAGTGTGCTTCCAATTAAACCTGTTGGACATAAAGCTGTAAACGTGTTTGCTACTGGCAAGCAACATATATATTCACGACTGATTATTGTTTCACATATTGCTGTGCCCAGATGGCATATTGTCATTCACAATCATGAAGCTATTGATCTAGATTAACATTGTTATTGGCTAAATTGTGCAGAAAATGCAGCTTCTTTCACCCACCATGACATTGTCGAGCTGTTCTTTGATGACCTTATTGCTCGTGGACTGTGTGGAGCTCACTTTGGGAAGGGGAGAGCTTGGGGAATGGAGACAAAATTTGGTGCTGCTACTCAACATATTTAGTTCCTGATAACATCATAAACCTGCAGGTTTCAGATTGAGGGCCAAAAATCACCTCCTCAGGACAATAAAGGATGAATAAATAAAGGCAAATTTTCCAGTGTTGTGGACAATAATAGCTAAATGTAACAAGATTCAAATTAGGGAAAACTCTTCTCCCAGACCTGCCATCTCCTCAACAAGTAAATCAGCCTTTTTTTTAACTGGGCTGAGGAGTGGCAGATAGAGTTTAATTTTGATAAAAGTGATAAAATTCACCCCACAAATGTGTATGTATGTATGTGTGTGTGTCTGTGGTGTGTGAGAGAGTGGATGTATATGTGTATGTGAGTGTAGAGTGTCTAAGTCTGTGAAGGGGTGCATGTGTGAATATGGGAGTGTGTGTTTGTGGGGTGAATTTGTACTTGCAGGGTTACATTGTACTTTGCTCAAAAACTGCATGAATGAATGTAAGACTCTGTTAACTCACTTTTTAGATTAGAATCAGTCTAAACATTACGGCACAGACAGAGAACACAGGGGGCTAACACCTTCAACATATTATCTGGCTGACACCAATTGTTACAGTTAACCTGAGAATGTAACTTTTAAAAAAAGGTTTTGTGATTTACATATGAAGGAAGTGAAACTATCATGGTATTGGAACAGATGAAAGACTCAACAATCAAGGTAGTTTCCAATGTATAATTTCAGTTACATCACTCTGTAAACTTTTGGTATAAATTCTGTGTCTTACAATTGTGTCCTCCACAACCACCTGATGAAGGAGCGGTGCTCCGAAAGCTAGTGCTTCCAATTCAACCTGTTGGACTATAACCTGACACTGTATGATTTTTAACTTTGTACACCCCCGTCCAACACCGGCATCTCCAAATCATGACCACTTTAGAGGACAGCTGCAACACAAAAGGGCATAAAAATATTCTAAGAATTACATTGAATTTTTTCTGTATTAATCATCCACCCTTTCTTCCTATTCAAATACCTGTGGTAGGCACACCCAGTTGAGTCGCTTCTTTCTGATCTGCAACGGTTTAATCTTAGCTACTTTGTGACTTAGTATTTGAATTCTTTTTTCAGTCTGTGACTATTTTAATGCCCATACAGTTGCCACAAGATTTCTGTTTTGGCAAAGGCCAAGTTTTCATGAAAAATGTTTCTCAGAAGCCTGGGGCGTAATCCATCCTGTCATTTTGGGAACCAAGGCATATAGTCAACTTTGCACTTGCCAGGTAATTGTCTACTGGCAGTCAGTTTTCTACAGATACTCATGTTGGGCAATCTTAAAACACTTTCTGTTCGACAGAAATCTACATCACAGAATTGTTCTTAAGTTAGTATTAATTTGAATTAAATTAATCATCCTGTTCAAGAGTTGATACGGATGATTGATGTGGGTAGTTGCAATAATGAGGGATTCTGTTCTGGGGTACAGAATTATATTTGAGAAAGACTAGAGGCACAATGTGATACCAAGTGGGGTGAATTGGAACAGAAATCCATGCCTCAAAAAGCAGAATGCTGTGAATGCCAAGAATATGACACAATAACAGAAGATGCTGGAGATACTCAACTCATGAGGAACCATCAATGGACCGGTCAATGTTTCCAGCCAATGACCTTTAATCAGTTATCCCAGTTCCTGAGTTTGGCATGGTACTTACTGGCACCGATCTTTCTTTTTGTCAAGAATGGCCACTATAGAGTGAAGTCGAGGTCCTTCATCCCCGTGTTGCCTTGTTGTTGATGCTGAATGGTGATGGCAAGGTTGATGGAGCGTAGGTCTTTGCATTTATCAGGCAGGCTTTGAATATGCTGCACCAGGGTCCAAGGACACTGACAGACTTTCACATGCCACAGTCAGCATACAGATGGAGTTGATGGACTCCTCCAACCTTCAATCCAGCTTGCGAGTGCCTTCAACAAATCTGCTCCTGGTTCTGTGCTATCTTGTACATTTTGACCAAGTTATTAATGGCCGCCACCAGGGGGTCATCTTATTGCTCCAGATGAGCAAGTGCCTGGTCTCTGGTATCCCTCCTTAGAATCATAGAATTCCTACAGTGCAGAGAGAGGCCACTCAGTCCATTGAGTCTACACTGACCCTTCAAAGAGCATTCCAACCAGACCCATCTGCCCGCCCCCGCACCCCCCATCTCCCCTGCCGCCCCTCCCCCCCCCCACCCTCCCCATTACTGCCAGGTTCAAGCTCTCTGGTATTTGGGAGTTACACAGAACTGCAGTTTTATTTGGAATCTTTAAAAGTTAAATCCTACAGAAGTGCAGGGTCCTGCCAAGTGTTTGGTGTGCTCTTCAGGTTCACAGCCCTCACTAACATGTTTTTAAATGCCCTCATACAAGAATGAAGCATGCCTTCTGAATACCACAGGTGCCTGCAAATTGCAAAACTAGTATTGTTCATGCAGTCTGCCCAGATTGCAGAGGTTTGCCCATCTGATCTGACAACCCAGCACAGTTCGGAATGGATGCTGCATCACTGGGCAAACGACCTTTCAGATGAGATATTAAATCAGCCCTGACTATCCTCTCTGTTGGTTGTAAATGATCCCGTGATACCATTGCTGGAAGAACAGCGTCATTCTCCCCTCTGTCCTGGTTAATATTTATTCCTGAACCAACATTACTAAAACTGATTCTGCAAGACTTGCTATGGAGAGATTTCTCACACTTTGCTGGAATTGGGCCAAACAGGTGGATGAACTTTCCATGCTGATAGGGAAATTTCACTTACAGGCTCTGAACTAATAATAAATAATCACCGTGTGTGATACAAAAAGCTGATTTTTCATTGTTTATTAAGTTTTTGTCAATCAATTTGCAAAAATATTGTCAAAAATGTAACTAATACTGTATGTTATTGTTGATTTTTAGTATAGTAATATAGCTTTACAGGACAATTGACACTTCGCTCCATTATAGATCATCAAATTTACAAAAAAAGGTGTGGTAAGTGTCAATAAGTCTGATGCACTGTGAAATGTTGTGAGTCAGGTCTAAATATCAGTTGCCTCTATTTGAGGGTGGGAATTCTGAGGAATTACTTTAAATTAGCAGAAACTGTATTACAATTTGTGTGCACAGAACTGCTGAATTAGTTTTATCTTCTGTTGGAATGTGCTACCTTGATATTTTCAGAACATATATTGAACTTTGGAAACATCAGAAACTCTCCTGGTGAATTGCCAATGTAGAAAAATAGTACTAAGGAGCCAAAGCTCTGACAGCCTGCTTTTGGTAAGGGACCACAATGATTAGGTGAGCATGTCATGGTTTCATTGGCGCTGCTAGTGATGTTCCAGCCTTGCACTTTGCACTGGAGGAGAGGCTAATGATTATTTTTAAGGGAAAAGGCAAAGAAAGAATGAGTTACCTGGTCAAAGAAGTTTTGTATTGCACAAATAGCTAACTAGGAGTAGGTCCTTTCAATCCTTTTTCTCAGTCTTTTTGAAAACTTGGATTCTAATCGATGGATAATTGATAATAATGTCACTTGCTGAGTTACACAGAAGCTGGCATATTTAGGAGGCATATGGGTAGAGCTCTAAGAGTGTGCACGGGGTGGTTCATTCAGCATCAGAGGGCAGGAGTGGGATAAGCAGACAACAGCTTGCTAGATAGATTGGGACATTGATCTTGAAGTGAGGCAAACTTCAAGCACCTAAGTTTTAAAAATACAATGTTTTGATATGTCACCATGTTCCCAATCTGTTGGGTAACCTGGCAGAAAACTACCAGTACCTGGTGGAAGGGATCACTCTATACACATGCCAGGTCTTGCCACGTGGCATTAACACACTGCAAGATTAAAGTGATGCAGGAAAAGCACAGCTGGTAAGGCAGCATCCGAGGAGCAGGAAAATCGACGTTTCGGGCAAAAGCCCTTCATTAGGAACACACTGCAGTCAACAATGACAGGAGTCTGTGGCTGCAGTTTTTGCATTGCTCAAAACAGTTTGTACTATTGCAATACAGGCCCTGGGCTCTACTACCTCAATCATCTCCTCCATCTTGGATAGCAAAGAGGCCAAATCTATTAGGGTTTTAATTGCATCTCAGATATCCAACAGCCTGCTACCTCAGCCCAATTGTATAAACAGCTATATAGGACATGTTCTCCTCCCTCAGGATGAAAGAAGGTTTGCATATTTACCACCTCTCAACCACTGTCTGGCCTACTGTCTCAGAGCCGGAAGGACCAAATGACCAGACAACTATTGTATGCTGCAACCTGTAGCTGAGCTTGATCTCCAGCTCCCACTTTGAATCTGAAATACATAATTGAAAAGATGGTGGAAGCAGATTCATTCAGGACTTTGGGACATTCAGCATACACACCTGACATCACAATGGTCCTGAAATCCACATATTGTTAAAAAAAATGGCTTCAGTCTCCTGAATAATGCAACCAAGAAGTGCAGTATGATGGGTTTTACCGATAGCCCCTGTTACAATCTGCAAGGAGCTGAAGACAAAAATTTTGAAAGCTGTAATAACTTTATTCTGAACACTCCACTATGGCACTGTCCACCCAAAAACAGGTCTAAATTAAAACCAATTAATTAACTCTGTTAGATTTCTGCATTGGACACAGTTTGTATCAGCTTGGTCTGATGTCGTTATATCTGTAGCATACCTCAGTTTCTTTCCTTAAAGCCTACTCCTTCAGCTTTTATAG
Source organism: Chiloscyllium punctatum (assembly GCF_047496795.1). Taxonomy (NCBI): domain Eukaryota; kingdom Metazoa; phylum Chordata; class Chondrichthyes; order Orectolobiformes; family Hemiscylliidae; genus Chiloscyllium; species Chiloscyllium punctatum. The sequence continues at coordinate 95,556,097 of NC_092739.1, read as the reverse complement.
AGTATATACTCTTTGGATGGAAGTGGACACTTGACCTTTACTCTATCTCTGTTGCTTCACTCTTCATCCCTCATTTTCCAGAAAGGAAATATCACTAAGAACAAAATTTGGAATTAAGTAAGATATAATATTATAAAACTAGTAATTAGGAAGAGTTGCAATCAAAAATGAACATCCAACATTAAAAAGAAACAGGTCTTTGACCCTATTAACAGGAATTAGATAGTAAGAGTTTGTTTCAGTAATCTTACATTTACTGTCAGCCCATATTTAGCATGATAGGAAATTTTGTTTTTAAATAATGAAAAGCAAAGCTATATCTCATTTAAATCATTCTGAGTGATTTTTTGTAATTTTAGCAAAACATTTTCCTGCATAGTTCAGGTTACCTGCATAAATATTTTTATTTTGGTTTACTGTGTACTATGGCTAAATATTTTTGTAGCAATTATTCTGATAATTTTAGAGAAAGGATGTTTACAAAGCAGCACACAAATCTTCATCTTAGCTCAATTTATGAAGTGATTATTTGTTCCAGAGAAAAGTGGCCTTGTTTAACAAGAATAGGCTTTGGCAGTGGTTCCCATGAAACTACAGGAAATAGATCCAACTTTCATCAGTCAGCATCTTGGAAAGAAGCCCAAAGAAACTACTTTTGTTTCGATGACAGATGGTAAACTCTATAATGCTGCTAAAATAACAAGAAACCAAACGAAGCCTCCAAAGTAAGCAAGGTCAGATAAAGAAAACATTAATTGCTCCAACAGTGAACACATGATTATAAAAAGAGTAATGCTAATTGTTTTCCCTTATCAATTTTAAGAATCTCTAGAAGACTTTTGTTAAAGATGGTTTTTGATGGACAGTTTTGATTTTTTTGCACAATGTTAAGTGGAATAATGTTAGGAAATTTAAACACAATCTAACTTATGTCTGGTGAGAATAAAGTGGGGGCATCCCTTTTCCCAATCACACCTAGTTGTTTCTTTGGATTAGACTATGTCACTGTCTATGTAAAAAAAGTACCTTCAATGGAAGCAGCCTAGAGCAGGACCTTCTTGGTGCAACAAACAGTGAATAAATATAAAAGGATTGCATACAGGAAGAAATATCGGTGCTTGTAAGAAAGGTAGAGCAATAATCATAGGTAATTTTACTCGACATATAGATTTAAAGGCTTGGGTTGGCAAATGTAGCCTCGAAGATGAGTTCATGCAGAGCTTTGAGACTATTTCTGGGAGGAGCATGTTTGAAAAGGAAAAGGCTTCATTAGATGTGATACTGTTCAATGAGATAGGATTAATTAACTACTTTATAGTATATCTAGGTAGCAGTGATCATAACATGGTTGAATTTCACATTTCATTTGAGGAAAAGCAAAATAGATCTAAGATTTGATATAAATTTGGATAAAGGCAATTGTAAGGGTGTGTAGACAAAGCTGGCTAAAGTGCATTAGGAAATTAGAGATAGCTCTGTAGAAATGTAGGAGTAAGTGAGGACTGCTGATGCTGGAGATTAGAGTTGAGGGTGGGGTGCTGAAAAAGCACAGCAGGTCAGGCAGTATCCGAGGAGTAGGCGAATCAATGTTTCAGGCAACAGCCCTTTATCAGGACTTATGATGAAGAATTCTTGCCTGAAACATCGATTCTCCTGCTCCTTGGATGTTGCCTGACCTGCTGTGTATTTTCAGCACCCCAGTCTCAACTGTAGCGATGTTGTGGCAGACAATTAAAGCGATGTTCTAGTAATCAGTAAAGATGCTAAGAAAAGGTTACGTCATCCATGGCCAACAAAGAAAATTAAAGGTTGTATAAAGTTGAAAGAAAAAATGTATAATTTCCAAAGATATCAGAAGTTTTAGAAGAAAATAACGAAAGGTAAGGAATGACTAAAAGATTATTAATGAGGGAGAAACTGGAGAATGAGAGAAAGCTAGACAGAAGTATAACAATAGATACCAAAAGCTTCTACAAGTAATTGAAAAAAAAACAGGAAAGTGACTATAATACAGAATGAGTCTTAGGAATTAATAATAGAAAATAAGAAAATGACAGACAAAATGAACAAATATTTTGTGTCTGATTCACTTTATACAATTAACATCCCAAAAATAATTCTGAAAGGATAGGAGGAATTTAAAACAATCACAGACAACAGGGAAGCAATGTTGAATCAGTTTTAGAACTAAAAATTGATAAGTCCCTCGGATCTGGTAAACTTTCTCCTATAGTTTTCATCCTACCTCTTAGAAGACGTGGCTGCTGATTTTAATTGTCTTGGCATTCTTAGACTCTGGAAAACTCACTTCAGGTTAGAAAATAATGAATGCAATTCCTTTATTCTAGAATGAAGGGAATCAGAAAGTAAGAAACTACTGACTAGTTAGCTGAATTTTTGTCGTGGATTTATTGGTGCTGCTAGTGATTTTCCAGCTTTGTACTTTGCACTGGAGGAGAGGCTAATGATATTTTTTAGTGGAAAGGGCAAAGAAAGAATGAATTACCTGGTTAATGAAGTTTTGCATTGTACAAATAGCTAACTAGGAGTGGGTCCTTTCAGTCTGAATATATATATCTCAATCTGAATTGTTCTTAATTCTAGGACATCTACATTTCTACGAGATAGAGCATTTCAAAGATTCACAACCATGTTAATTACTTGCAGATAGGCCTCCTCCATCAGATCCTTGTAACAGTCTTCTGGTGCTATTGAATAAACGTTTCAAGTAGTGAATGCAACTTCACATGAGAGGCCTTAAGGAGTTCGCTTTGCAATTGATTTGGGTGATGGGAATAGCTTGTGCAATTCTGCACCAAGCTGAGAGTGATAATACAGCCAATTTAATTCAATTCATAGCTTCCATCATATTTAAATGAGACTGGGGTGCAAAATTTGCCTGAACACTACCTTGAAAATAAAGTATAACTTGCAGCCTACCTTAAGAGTATAATGTTAAAATGTGATCACTGCGGGCTTTATAGATAAACGTTGCAGCCGAATCTAGCACAATAAGGTCCCATTAACAGTATGTGAAATTTCTGACCTGTCAATGTGTGTTGATATAAGCTCAAGGTTGAATATTGACTGAGAGTTCAAGAGCCCTCTGTTCTTTTTTATTGAGGACTGCCAGGGAACATTTCTATCTGCCAGAAATTGACAGACTGGTTTGACAAACAGAAGATGGTCTCTCCAAATGGCACCACCTCCTGGCTCATTCCTAACTTGATGCAGGACATGCAATTGAAAGGCACAGTGAAGGTCATGCATTAAGGCTGGTAGTGGAGAGGTTGAACGCAGCACTATTGACATATACATGGAAAATATCCTGTGGCATGGATATTGCTCTGTAGGCCATTGAATGTACAATCAAAAGGACTAAGGGTGGTGTATTAAATAACTTTGTCACTCTTACATCACTCATATACAAGACTAGGCTATTTCTAAATTTGAAGCTTACAATATTCTTTCACAATCTAAGGGTACCGTTTTAATAATTTTCTGACTTTTCCCTTCTGACAGGGAGCCTCGTGAGTTGGAGCACATACTGGAAGCTTGAGAATGTGTGTACGTAATTTTCTTAAATGATCAGAAAAGCATATGCTGATTTCGCATCTGAATTTCCAGTTTATGCTTCTGATGGGTGAGACTTCCTGCTGGGAAGCAAATTCAAAGAATTAACCCTATAGTATTGCATTTAGATCATTGTGAAGCAGTTCACCCATTGGAGTTTTGCTAAGCTGACAATACAATCCAGAGTCATATTACATTCACACTTCTGAGTTTTGGTTTGGGAGCTCAAGTTGGTACCTGATCATGATGACATTTTGCGAGCTGTCCACAACAGATCTTATTCTTAAATATCTTATAATCGTTCTGCTCTTCTAAACCGCAATTGTCATTTATCAGTGTAGGTTTGGAGGGCTGATGGGCCTGTACCTGTGCTGTGATTTTCTTTGTTCTTTGTTCTAAGTTCATCAGAACTTCTCAAATGTTAATTCTGATCTCTCTCTCTCCGCTTTCTCTGCAGATGTCACACTTATTCTGCACTCTGTTCTGCCACCCTGACACACTTTGTATAGTACAATTGGCCCGGATAGCACGCATTGCAACACTTTTCACTGTATCTCAGTACATGTAACAATAAATCAAACTCAAACTCAGGACGAGGTGGAAGTTGGTGTATGTGGTTATCTCATAATCCATTGATACAGGCAGTTGATGAGGGTAGTGCCGTGGATGTTGTATGTTTGGACTTCCAGTAAACATTTGATATGATACTACATGGTGCATTGATTAGCAAATTAGAAATGTTTGGGATTGATAGACCCTTGGCAGCATGGATTAGCAGTTGGCTAAAAGATAGGAAACAGAGCGTAGGTATCTATGGGCATTTCTGAGATTGGAGACAAGTTGAAAATGGCATTTGTCAGAGCTCAGTATTGAAGCCCTTGCTTTTTCTGATTTATATAAACAATTCATAGATGGATATTAAGGGCAAAATCTCTAAATTTGCATATGATATTAAGCAGGGAGAATAGTGAATTGTGAAGATGACACTGGATGACATTAACAAGTTGGCCAAATGGGCAGACACCTGACAGATGAAATTCAGTGCAGAGAAACGTGAGGTAATGCATTTTGATAGAAGAGACACGGAGAGACAATGCAGGCTCAATGGTACAACATTGAGGTGAATAGGAGCAGAGGGACCTTAGGGTTCATGTACATAATCTGAAGTTGGCCAGGCAAGGTGAAACAGTGATAGAAGGCTTATAGGATACTTGGGTTTATAAATAGAGACAAAGAGTAATACAACAAGGAAGTGATGCTACATCTCTACATTTTTTTGTGTTTATATCAGATTTCCGGCTGCATGGTGTCTCAGTGGTTTGCACTGCTGCCTTACAGTGCCAGGGACCTGGGTTCGATTCCAGCCTCGGGTGATTGTGTGGAGTTTGCAACTTCTCCTGTGTCTGCGTGGGTTTGCTCCGGTTTCCTCCCACAGTCCAAAGATGTGCGGGTTAGGTGAATTGGCCAAGTTAAATTGCCCATAGTATTAGGTGCATTAGTCAAGGGTAAATATAGGGAAATAAGTCTGGGTCGGTTACTCTTCGGAGGGTCAGTGTGGATTTGTTTCCACATTTAGGGAATCTTTCCAGCATCTGTAATACTTTGCATTTGTGTGAGTACACAACTGACGATCCTGATGCTTCATGAATGGGCTAGGAAAAGGTATGTTCACACTCCATGAAGGTGATTATCTGTGATGGACCTTTCTCAAAAAGCTGATTCCAGTTTCATGGCTTTGGACCTTGTGAGGTACAATTGTGCATATCTCTGGCCATCTTAAGAGCTTCTCTTTTTAAGTTACTGGAAAATTGTTTCAGTCTTTTAAAGCCTAACTAAGTTTCCTGCCCAATGTATACACACGCTATTTTCAATATAAAGCATCACCTTTTACATTGAAAAGATGAAGGGAAGTGAGGGTTTGTCAATGGGAGATAGATGTACAGTCTTTATTGGTATTAAGAGGTTTTGTTGAGACTGTTTCCCAAGCCTTTTTCAATGGAAGTGTCCTCACAAGCATCTCAAAGTTAGATCCAGCCCATGCTGTTTCTCCTGGATCCTGGGGTCACCATTGCAATGTTAGTGAATCAGATCATCACTCATGTGATGACATCTTGATGAAACCTCCATGTCCCATGCTGGGCCTGACCATGAACATGTGCTGTGAAGTACCTCTACCTTCTACGTCTCCCTGCCTGCTTTCCATTCCTCTCCATCCACTATGTTATTTCCCTAATGAGCTGTGAGAGTTATTAGATTAGATTAGATTAGATTACTTACAGTGTGGAAACAGGCCCTTCGGCCCAACAAGTCCACACCGCCCTGCCGAAGCACAACCCACCCATACATCTACATCTAACCCTTACCTGACGCTACGGGCAATTTAGCATGGCCAATTCACCTGACCTGCACATCTTTGGATTGTGGGAGGAAACCGGAGCACCCGGAGGAAACCCACGCAGACACGGGGAGAATGTGCAAACTCCACACAGTCAGTCACCTGAGGTGGGAATTGAACCCGGGTCTCTGGCGCTGTGAGGCAGCAGTGCTAACCACTGTGCCACTGTGCCGCCCACATCTGCTTCTCTTTCTTCAAATTCATGCCTCTGTGGGCGTCCATATCCTGCCAAATAGGACTTGTACTGCAAGGTGCCACCAACTGCATCATCTGAAACCTAATGTCTCAGTGGTTATCCTGGTAAGCTGATGGCTTCAGTTGTCATGCTTCTGTGTCACTGCATTGGGTTCTTGTAAATAGGTTAGTAGCCATGTCTTTAGGGATCTCCCTTGTCCTCTGGTGTTTTTACACATCACTTTGGAAATTGGAGTGACATCTGAGGTAATGTGAACTGACAGATGGTGAAGGAGTTTTGCAGCAGCTAAAACAAAGAGTTTCCACGTGGAGGAAGCTGTTGTTATGGTCACAGACCAGTTAGATGTTGAAGGATTGGAACACCTCCCTGTTGAAGAATCTGATTGGCTGTTCAATTACTGCCCGCATGGTGTAGTTATAATTCTCCACAGTTAAGGGAATCCAATGGGAGAAGTGAAACCCGCTTCCCTTTGTGCCTCCAAGGCCCTGTTCTGAATTGAATTGAATTGAATTTGCTGTCCAGCTGACAAGTAGGGCATCAGTAACCAATGAGATGCAGTATTGTGCTGCTGATCGTGAGACACCATCAAGGTCCACTAGTCAGGGGCCAGATGTGAAGAATACTCAATGCCATTTATAATTTGGATGGCCAATGCCAGGACATGGCCAGGAATGCTGGACCCTGTGAAGTCATTCGTCATGAGGGTATAGATCTCTGTGACCATCTGCCTGGAGCACTTTGGCCACTTGGCACAGATTTGTGATCCTCTCAGTAGAAAGGCCGTTCATTTATGAAGATTTCAAACTGGAAAGTAGTCTTTAGATTTTAACAGTTCAAAAAACCTTGGGTTTCTCTGAGGATTTATGGAAGTTAGTCCTCCTTCTTCAATGATAGATTCTATGCTGAAGGAAATACGGTAAGAACCTTTTGCTCATTATCTTTCTCCTCTGCCCAAGGGATTCACTGTCCTGTGGAGGATATTGATGTTCATTGGTCTGAGCTTACCTCCAAAAGGGTGATGCAGCAATGCATGCTGTCTCCTGTACCACAAGAAGCTAGGCATGGATATTGTGGTATAGAAAGCTCAAACAGATATTTATTACACTTAACTATTATGTACAGACATTATATTCCTCAAGCATATGAATGTCTGAGCTAATACTAGGGTATTAATCTACAGTTCCGCAACCATACTGGTGTGTCATGCTTCAAGTGAGCCAGGGTAAGCTGGAGTATGAGATATATATATCCTCAGGTCACTGCAGTGATGATATCATATACATATCCATTTTAAAGTTACTGATACACTGACTTTGAGACATGCACAATACTCCTTGGTGACACATCATAAGAGTCATGCCCCATATAACTGGTTGCTCTCTTCCTACTCTTAACTGGCTTTCCAACTGTATTTAGAGTCATAGGGTCATAGATTCATACAGTGTACAAAAGCTCCTTCAGCCCATCGACTCTGCACTGGCATAACTACCACTAAAGGTGCGCTAATTCCAATTTACTGCACTTGTCCCATATCCTTAAATGTTATGATAGTTCAAGTGCTCATCCATTTTTTTAAAAAAGTTTGGGCATTCTAGATTCCCAACACCCTCTAAGTGGAAAATTTGTTTTTCTGAAATCCCATCTGAATTTCCTGCCCCTTATCCTAAAATTATGCTCCCTTGTGATTGCTCCCTTAACTGAGGGGAACAGCAGCTCCCTATACACCCTGTTTATACCGCTCATCACCTTAAACCTGTACACCTCAATTATATCACCCCTCAGCTTTCTCTGCTCTGAAGAAAACAATCCAAACTTATTAGTCTCTCCTTGTAGCTCAATTACTTCATCCACGGCAACATCCTGGAGAACCTCCTCTGTACCCCATCTAGTGCTACCGCACCTTTCCTGTCGCGAGGTGATCAGAACTGCACATAGAACACCAGCCGTAGCCTGACCAATACTCTGTACCACTCTAATATTACTACCTTGCACCTATACTCTTTGCTATGACTGATGAATGCCTTCTTATTTGGATGCCTTTGCCCTCTAATTCTGCCATTGTTTTTGGTTAGAGTTGTGCTGGAAAAGCACAGCAGTTCAGGCAGCATCCGAGGAGCAGTAAAATCGACGTTTCGGGCAAAAGCCCTTCATCAGGAATGCCTCTTATTCTGCCCTCAAGGTGCCTTCTGTTATTCTTCGTGGAACAGTTGATCACTTTCACTGTCTGGGATATATGATAGACTTCCAATAGGTACATACTGGTGATAATTGTGTTCAGACGATTCTATTCCAAGTACGATAGGATACGTCAGACAACTGAGTTTTGAATGAACTGCTGGCTCAGCATTTTCCCTTTGCCTCTGATATGATTTTGGGCTTTTGATGCAAGCTGCATTTTTAAAAAAAATTGTTTGTGCCATATGCAACCATCCTGGGCAAGTTTCTCTCTGGATTTGAATTCGATATCAAAAGTGAAGCTGTCAGAGTGTCCTTGTACCACTTCCTCGGACCAATATGAAAATACATCCCAGCATCACGATTGCCATAGTAAATGCTCCTTTGAAAATGAGTGTCAGGCATTCTAACTTCATGACAGTCCTATCTCAGTTGTGACTGGCTCTCTATGGTGTGGATGGTTAGCATGACAGCTTGGGTGGGCACCTCAATAGCTGGTATTTTGTCTGACCATCAGAGTTTCAAAAATGTACGGAGGAAGTTCAAGTGAAAATGGTTGAATTTCTTGGTATGAAGTTGGGGTAGAGCTACGTCTATCTTGTGTGCAGCAGAGCACTGGATTAGCATTCTACTAATGTTCAGTTTGATAGACAAACTTGCTTCTCTTTTTCCCAGAATGAAGTCTGCCAAAGGCAACGCTTGATTTGACAACCCTTGTATGTGTCTTGCTATCAATATAAACAATTTGAGAGAGTATTATTATGATCCCAGCTGAGGGCCATAATGGACAGATCAGTCGTCAATGTGATACCTAGCTCAATAAATCAGGATTTTTGTTTTTGCAGTTTAATTATTGTGGTGGTCAGTCACTGAACATATTTATACAAGGTTGCCAATGTCCTGTTAACAAATTAATTTAGGTTTATTACACAAAAGAAAAGAAAATTGCTATATACATATGGCTGTTTAAAAAATCTTAATATAAGCAGGAAAATTAAGAATTTCAAACATTTTATCAGCGATATTTTTCATAGACACTCAATGAAAGTATCATTCCTATGTTAACTCTTACATTTCTTACTCAACTGATGACATTTGGATATTCTGCATATTCGTTGGGTGTGATTCTCTCTGTCACTGTCTCTCCCAGAGGCACAAGTCTACAGACTAACTCATTGACTCCTTCCACTGGGCAATATGGTTGCTCAGTGGTTAACACTGCTACTTCACAGTACCAGGGACCTGGGTTTGACTCCAGCCTCAGGTAACTGTATGGAGTTTACACATTCTCCCTGTATCTGTCTGGGTTTCCTCTGAGTACGCTGGTTTCCTCTCACAATCCAAAGATGTGCAAATTGGATGGATTGGCCATAGGAAACACAGGATTACAGGGATAGGGTAAGCCTGGGTGGGATGCTCTTCAGAGAGTCAGTGTAGATTTGATGGGCCAAATGGCCTCTTCTACTCTGTAAGGATTCTATGGCTGAATCCTTGGAGCAGCCAAGGGCTTTTTTTCCAGTCAATTTCCTTCAACTGTTAAAAATCTAAAGATTTCTTTTCAATCTGAAGTCTTCACAAATGAAATCCCCCTATGCCCAGTTCTGACGAAGGGTCACCGGACTCAAAATGTTAACTTTGATTTCTCTGCACAGATGCTGCCAGATGTGCTGAGCTTTTCCATCAATTTCTGTTTTGGTTCTGATTTACAGTGTCCACAATTCTTTCAGTTTTTATTTGTCCTATGAAACTGTTCTTTTGAACTGAAACCTGACTCTCTATCTGACCATCTGTCTTTCTGTAGTTGTAAAAGTCCCATTTTGTAAACAGTCAGCAACTAACTGCCCAGATAGCAAGTCAATTAACTTAAGTCACATGTTTTCTTGTGTGTGCCATAGGGATTGGTGCAGGAAGCTCAACTAATTACAATTTACACAAATGACTTGGATGAAAGGATGCCGACTTTGCTGATAATATAAATCTAGGTAGGAAAGGAAATTGTAAAGATGACATAAGGAGGCTACAAAAGATGTAAATAGGTTAATTGTGTAGGCAAGATGTGACAATAAAATATCATGTGAGAAAATGCGAAATTGCTCCTTTTGGTAGGACAATTGAAAATGAAGCATTCTACCTCAATGGTGAGTCCACTAAGATGCAGAGGAATTGGGGTGACCTTGTACATGAATCACAGAAAATTACAGGTAGAACAAGCAATTGGGAAAGCAAGTGTAATGTTATTTATCATTTATCATGAAAGGAATTGAATACACCAGTTGGGAGGTTATGTTTCAGTTAGATAAGGCACCTTCAGTACTGTGTACATTATTGTTCATCTTATATAAAAGGATATTAAAGTGCTGGAGGCGGTTCAGAGAATGTTTACCAGGTTAATATCTGGAATGGAGGATGTTGTCTTATGAAGCAAGTTTGGACAGCCTAGCCTTCAATCCACTGGAGTTTGGAAAAGTAAGAGGTGCTTTGACTGAAACCTTTAAAATCTTGAGAGGTCTTGACAGGGCAGCAGTGGAATAAATGTTTCCTCATATGGAAGAAGCCAGAACTAGGGGGTCAATGTTTAAAAATCATGAGCCACCCATTTTTAAGAGTCTTTTCTGATAGGCGGGTGGAAGCAAAGTCCTTGAATATTTTTAAGGCAGAGGTAGATTAATTCTTGTTAAAGAAGAGGAGGAGGGGGATGGAGGGAAAGCTTATCAGAGTTTGTACATTTGTTTGCTCATAGGTTTGCCTGCTGTGAAAAAGCACCATCAAACAATGAGCAACACCCTGGGGAAGGCCAAACAACTGACTGGCAGGGTGATTCACAAAACAAAGACTATGTCAGCTTTATGTTATTCTTCATTTCCATAGCATCTCCAAACAAAGGTATAAACAGCAGCAATTTGCTTGATATGACCCTCCTCAGGTAGGCAAGTATTCCAGACATTTTTTCCAGCCAATTCCTTAGCCACAAGGAATGACCTTCCCAGTTCCCTTGATGTTGTCTGTGGAAGTGTGAATATTCCAAGTGTCAATGCTGGCTATAGTTACCTTTACATTATTTAAAAATTGATGTAACTTTGATGGATCCCTGCCATCTGTGGTCCTTTTAGCAGGAAGGTGAAGGAAACAATCTCTAGGCCAGCTTTTCATCACACAAAGGAAGTGAGCAGCATCAGCCTGAAAAGAGCTGCTTAGTGGCTCAGGGAGTTGTCAAGTTGACCAAGGGAGAAACAACCAGATGGCCTGGTTGGCCTGAGTACAGGCTGTGGCTACAGCTCCAGTGAAACTTGTTGCTACATCGCTGGCCCATAGCCACAGGACCTGGGATGGATTAATGCTAGAACACGACGATCACCCATGATGAAATAATCATGAACGTGACCATTTGTGAACTGGATTCTAGTGAAAAAAATCACGCAACAGCAGATTATAGTCCAACAGGTTTATTTGAACATATTGGAGCACTGGTCCTTTGTAAGGTAGCTACCCAACCAAGGAGCAGTGCTCTGAAGCTTGCACTTTCAAATAAACCTGTTGAACTGTAACCTGGAGTTGTGTGATTTTTAACTTTGTCCACCCCAGTCCAACATCGGCACTTCTACATCAGGATTATAGTGAGGCAGAAATGCACATCATCAGCCTCACTCCCTCATTCGAACCTATTGTGGTCTATCAGTAAGATGAGTGCGGGGAGCTGGAGCAGTCAGTGACCAGGACACCTTCTGCATCCTGTCGTACTCTACGTATTCCACAATACTATGCAGACCCAACTTTGAGGTTGCTGGACAATAGATTGATGTCATCGATCAGTCCACCAGAATTAATTAACACATGCCTAAGTCAGTAAGTTCCCTAGTTGTTGGAGGCAAGAGGCCTGAGGGTTACCCTCCTCTAGATTAAACTGCCTTTGAGAAATGGCTTGCCTGGCCTGGAGCTCCTGTTGCACGTTAACATTGACTAGGAACCATAGGTTTGAACTGGGTGAAACTCAGCATTAGTACAGCATAGAGCTGTACTGTAGGCCCACCTGTGAGACATGCTTCCCTTTCATTGTAACACCACATCGCTAGTGGGGCGATCAGTGCCTGACATTCTCTCCAGAACTTGATGGCATCTGTCTGCCAATATCTGAGTCTTCCTCTGGGCCTTGTATGGTTCCTGGGTTGGAAATAATTATCTCTGCACTGTCTAGTTGCCTCCATGCATTTAGCCTACCTGACCCAGCTTGTGGTCCATGTCCCCTCATACATCCCACATCCTCAGCACCACACCCCCACAATCTGACAAAATCTGAACATGACCCTTGAGAATTCCTTATTGACCTGCGAGCAAGCTAACTAACTCTTTGTGCCAGATCAGGCAGGATGTTAGCACTGCCCTCTGACCTTCCTTGGTGAAACTCAGTGACTTTGGGAATAGTGACAGGAAAACTGGCACAACAGACACCACTTGCATTCTCATGCCCAATCCACTTGTATTCCTGCCCCTGGCAGAACGTCAAAATCCTGTCCTGAATGGTTCATTCTTGGTCATTCAATACAATGTTCAAATAGCAATGAGTGAAGCATGGATTCCCTATATTAGCCTGCTTCCACGCACCCATCCCACTAACTCTCCACTGCATTTTGATGTAATTCAGCCTAAACAGAGATCCTCAAAGCAGTCCCTAAAAGCTGCTCCAAAGTGTGCACGTGTATTGCTGTGCCATTGTTTTCATTTCATGGGGCCAGGAAAAACAAGACAGCTTTTCCGGACTCTTCCAAAGCTCTTCCTTCTTGTTCTGCTGATCTATCAGTGTTTCCCCTCCCCTACTGCACCCTGTAAGATTCCCCTCCCTTCACCGTGCGTAACTTCCTGCTTGGCTCAGCCGAGAAACCACAGGATTTCCCTGCCACCCACCCAGTTGGCAACTTGCCTGGCAGCACTGACTGAGCTCTGGCAGCTTGCCAAATCAATTAGAATGAACCTTGACCATGAAGGTGGGCCGGGGTTAGGGCTACTGTCAACAGGCGGCTGATGGAAATTGTTCTGCCCATCACTAGGGTCATGTGCTGCCAAGCCTCCCTGTCCGGTGATTCCAGCATTATTACTCAGAAAATATAAACCAATTCCAGCTGTCTCTGCATAGTTATGTTCGAACATGAAAACTGCGGATGTTAATTACCACATGCTGTCATTTAAACAATATATAAAATGTAAAAGGATGAGATTTACATTGAGTCTCCACACATTTGCCAGATTGAATAAAGAACAAAGGGTCCAGCAGGAGACACAGTACAATTTATTGATCTCATTCTTCTGCAAGTTTTTGTCTGAACAGTGCTCGAATGGGTCATCCGTTTTCTGGTGAGACAACTTTGTTCGGCTCCTTCATTGAGCAATCTCAGTGAAAATACGCTACAAGGAATTTCAAAGAAGAGTAATAAAAAAAGCATGGTCTCACAGCAGGGTCTAACTAAATAACTGTTGCAGCTCAGTATGGTGTGTATTTTATTCATTCGTTGGATCATTAGCTAAACCACCTGGCATTGTCCATCCATTACTGATCATGGCACGTGGTCAGGATATCCTTTAGGATAGAGAATGATTAGATTAGATTACTTACAGTGTGGAAACAGGCCCTTCGGCCCAACAAGTCCACACCGCCCCGCCGAAGCGCAACCCACCCATACCCCTACATCTACATCTACCTAACACTATGGGCAATTTAGCATGGCCAATTCACCTGACCTGCACATCTTTGGAGTGTGGGAGGAAACCGGAGCACCCGGAGGAAACCCACGCAGACACGGGGAGAATGTGCAAACTCCACACAGTCAGTCACCCGAGTCGGGAATTGAATCCGGGTCTCTGGCGCTGTGAGGCAGCAGTGCTAACCACTGTGCCACCGTGCTACCGTAGGGAAGGGCGAATGACTGGGAAGGGAACTTGCAGGCTCTGGTATTGCCATGTATCTGCTGCCCTTCTGACTGGCAGAGGCCATAGGTTGCAGAGATGCTTTTGGACAAGTCTTGCTGAGTTACTCCGTTATATCTTGGAGATGGAACACACTGCTGTTACAGTGCAATGACGGTGAATGGAGTGGATGTTGAAGGTGGTGGACAGGTGCCGATCAAGTGGCTGCTGTCTCCTTGGCGGTGTCAAGCTTATTAAGTATTATTGAAGTGGTACTCATCCGGACACATAGGGAGTATTCCATCACACTCCTGACCTGTGCCTTGTAGACAGTGGACAGGCTTTAGGGAGTTAGAAGATGAGTTACACACCACAGAATTGCTGGCCACTGGCCTGCTTTTGCAGCCACAGTATTTATATGGCAAGGCCAGTTCAGTTTCTGGTCAATGTTAATCCTCAGGATGTTGATCATGGGGATTAGTTGAACATCAACTGGAGATGGTTAGATTCTCTCTTATTGGAGATAATCATTGCCCGGGAGAAAGTGAGGACTGCAGATGCTGGAGATCAGAGTTAAGAACTACGGAGCTGGCAAAGCACAACAGCTCAGGAAGCATCCGAGGAGCAGGAGAATTGACATTTCGGGCATAAGGCCTTCATCATTGCCTGAAGCTTGTGTGCATTAATGTTACTTAAGATCATAAGACCACAAGATACAGGATCAGAATTAGGCCATTCTATCATGGCTGATATATTTCTCAACCCTATTTGCTGCCTTTGCCACTAACCTTTGGTCCCCTTATTAATCAAGAACCTATCTAACTTTGTCTTAAAGACAATCAATGACTTGACTTCCACAGTCCTCTGCGACATTGAGTTCAATAGATTCACCACTCTCTGGCTGAATAAATTACACGTCATCTCAGTTCTAAAGTGTTGTCCCTTCACCCTGAAGCTGTGCCCTGGATCCTAGTCTCTTCTACCAGTGAAAGCATTTCTCCATGGCCTCTCTATCCTGCCCTGTCAATATTCTATAAGTTACAATCAGATTCTCTCTCATTTTTCTAAACTCCATCAAGTACAGACTCAGAGTCTCCAACCACTCCTCATATGACAAGCTCTTCATCCCCTTGATCATTCTTGGAAACCTCCTCTGAAAGCTAGCCAACACTAGCACATCTTTCCTTAGATACCAGGCTTAAGACTGCTTACAATATTCCAAATGTGTTTGACCAGATACTTATACAGCCTCAGCAGTACATCTCTGCTCTCATATTCAAGCCTCTTGAAATGAACTTTTACATTGTTTCTGCCTTCCGAACTGCCAACTGAACCTGTATGTTAACCTGAAGAGAATCTTAAACTAGGTGTCCCAAGTCCCTTTGTGCTTCAGATTTCTGAATCCTTTCCCCATTTAGAAAATATGCATCTATTCTTCCTATGAAAGTGCATAACCTCACACTTTCCCACATCGTATTCCATCTGCCACTTCTTTGTCCACTCACCTAACGTTCCCAAGTCCTTCTGCAGCCTCTATGCTTCCTTAATACTTCCAGACCTTCCACTATCTTTGTGTCATCTGCAAACCTAATAACAATGCCCTCAGTTTCTCCATTCAGATGGTTAATGTATACCATAAATAGTTTCAGTCCCAACACTGACCCCTGCCAAACTATACTAGTCACTGACTGCCCTTTTTCCCCACTCTCTACCTTCTGCCAGTCAGCCAATCCTGTATTCATGCCAGTCCCTGTGGATGGTTATTTTCTTTAGCAGCTTCCTGTGCAGCACCTTGCCAAAGGCTTTCTGGAAATCAAAATAGATCATGTCCACTGGCTGCATTTTATCTAACTTGCTCCTTACCTCCTCAAATTATACTAAGTGATTTGTCAGGAATAACTTCCCCTGACAAAGCCATGCTGGCTAAGCCCTATTTTAACATGCACTTCCAAGTACCCTGCAATCTGATCCTTAATAATGGACTCAAAAATCCTTATCAGCAACCAAGATCAAGTTATTTGGCCTATTGTTTCCTACCTTCTTCCTGCCTCCCTTCTTAAACTGGGATGTTACATTCGTCCCTTTCCAATCCTCAGGAACCCTCTGTGACTCCAGTGATTCCTGAAAAATCACCAGTATTCTCTCTAAAATGTCCTCAGCTGTCTCCTTCAGAACTCATCTGGTCTGGGTAACTTTTCCACCTTCAGACCTTTCAGCTTTCCCAGAATCTTCTCCTTAGTGATGGTTACTACACTCACCTCTGCCCTCACTCTCTTGAAGTTCTGGTAAGCTGCTGGTGTTATCCACTATGAAAACTGATGCAAAATACTTATTCAGTTCATCCACTTTTTGTTTGCTCTCCATTTCAACTACTCCAGTGTCATTTTCCAGCATTTCATCTAGCAAGTGTGCATGGAAGTTTGCATACTGAGGAGGATGGAGGTAAATTGGCAAGCGCTGCACCTTCTGCGACTGAATGGGAAGGTGCTGTGAGAGTGTGATGGGGTGTCAGAAGTGGAGGAGGAGTGGTGCTTGCGGAATGCTGACAAGACAACTCTCCAGGAAGTTTTCTCCCGCTGTAACCATGGTTACCCCAGAAGTCTGTAATTACACATTTTTCCAAGGTTTCTTGTATCTTATTGGTCAGATGAACTGCTTCTGTTGTGTGAAGTGTTATCATTCTAGACCAGGAGAATGGGTCACTTTGTAAATTTGGAGAACCATCTCAGGCACAATAGACTGAATAGCTACATCCCTTGCTGTAGAAATTAATGAACGTTTGATTCCTCTACCTCATTTATAGTTGATGAGTGGAAGCACATCTGTTGAAATTCAGTCTGTGATATTTCTCACTCACAATGGTCTACATTTTACCCACACCATTTAATCTTCTGAGATTGTGCTTTTTGCTTTACCTTAAATTGCTGGATAAATAAAAAAACTTCCTATTGGCTCTTAATTTATCTAAATTTCATATTCTTACATTCTCTTAGTATTACAATTAATAAAATAAATGAATTATTGAATAATTATGTTTGATTTTAAATTCTATAATTTCCAAATCCTAATAGGATTTTTCTAAGGTTACAAAATAGTGTTGTAACAAGCATTCCTGCATGGGGATCACAGGAAGTGTTTGGATTTTTTTATTAGGCTGTGTGAGTTCTGTAACTGAACATATTTATTTCAAAACTATTAATCAAAGGAAATATTTTGGATATACTTTATTTGCTATCATAAATAAATATAAAGCCAATATGAAATTTGTTTCCATATGGTGAAATCCAGAAGCAATTTGCTTTAAAAGATCATATGAGTGGGATGCAGTGTGTGGCAGGAGAGATGATAAGTAAATGATCCATCCTTGCCTCCTCTGCAGATTTCTAGCTTTACAGATGCCACTTGGATTCAGTACATGTGATACCAGGAAACAACTGAAGATACTGGATACTGAAAAGGCAATAGGCCCTAGCAACAACTCGGCATTGGAACTGAAACTTTGCACGACCAAACTAAGCACATCCCTAACCAAGATGTTCCAGTATAATTACAGCATTGGCATCTTGTCACGTTGGAAAATTGCCCATGATTGGCATTACTATCAGTGGCACTTATTCAGTCATAACTTGCTTACTGACAGTCAATTTGAACTATGATAACTCAACTCCTGACCCCATAGTCCATGGAAATTGGGAGAAAGCTTTTCAGTCGCTGGAGTTATTACTAAGCATGAAAGAAAACGGTTTTAGCAATCACAGGTCAATCATTTAATTCCTGAGACATTGCTGCAGGAATTCCTCTGGTAAATGCCCTATGTCCAACCACCTTTCAGGTGCTTCATCAATCACCTTTCCTCCACCATCAGATCAGAAATGAGGATGCTCGCTGATGTTCAGCACCATTCACAACTCTCTGTCTCCATATGCAACGTTTAGGTTTGAGCTGACAAATGGCATGTGTTATGAAGATGTATTAGTTAAATCATTAATTCATGATATCATTGATAGGATATAGATATCTTGAACTTTTTGAAACACATTGCTGCTGGCACCATTGTCCTTTGTTTTGCAATGTTGCATTGACTTGAATGAAAACATCAAGTCTTCAACACTTCTGAAAACAGGTCATAGGACTCAATTTGTGAGTGAAAATATATATCGTTTCTGAAGACACTTAGCATAGGAGTTACAGTCATCACCACCACATATCCCCCCACCCGCTCCCCACCAACCCCCCCCCCCCAACCCCATTTCCTGTCTTGCTCTGAAACCTCTCTCAAAAGTGAAAATTCTTAAAGGAGACATCTGAGTCTACGCTAGTGCCTGCAGGAAATGGGACGTCACCCAGGTACTGCTGATTCTGGAAAAAAAACAGTGCTTGTGTGGAAAGTGCTGACCAGTGTTAGGGCCAATCTGTGAAGAAATTTTGTTTCTGAATTTAATTGTTTCTTGGCTAAAGTACTTTAAAGATGTCTATGTATGTGTCTTTTGTTTGTATATATTTGAACATTTTATACATTTTGTTATTGATCTTTCCACAAAATCTAGTTTTTTTTGTTAATATAAGGAGCCAGGCTGACTTGCTTTGCACATGCAGTCTCACATTGCTAATGTCATATTTTCAATATTCTAACTTCATTGTGACTAGTGGAGGAATGGCATAAGAAAAGGTATCAATCCAGTCCTTTCATCTGGATTGTATTTGTGCCACATCAGTGCCAATCAATAGCCATCTTCATCAGCAGAGAATCTAATCATCTCCTCTTGGCATTCAATAGCATTATCATTGCTGAATCCCTTACTAGGAACTTGCTGGAGTTACTATTGACCAGAAACTAAATTCCAGTGATACAAATACTCAGGCTTACAGAAAAAAATCAGAAATTCTGCAGCAAATAACTCATTTTCTAACTCCCCAAAGCTTGTCCACGTTTAAATGTACAATGCAGGTGTATGATGGTATACCATCCAACTGCCTGGATGAGTGGAGCTCCAACAACATTCAAGAAGCTTGACATCATTTAGGAGATACCAGGCACCTTCATTGGCAATTAATCCACCACCAAGACAGTTCACGACCTCCAGCATTGACCCAATACTGCAGTATGCACTATCCACAACGCGCACTGCAGCAAGTCACCAAAAATATTTCAATTGCACCTTCAAAACCTGCAATACTTCCCTTTCACCTGGAAAGACAAAGGGCAGCAGAACACCACCAATTCAAATAGAGAATATTTTCACAACGGTTTGCGAGAAGAGCAGACTTAGAAGTTTGCATGAACTTTCTTTGTTTTCTGATATTTTATATTGTTATAATTCAGGTTTTACAATACAACAAGGTTTCATTTGAGTGTTGTGGGTAGGCTGGGATAGACTGCTCAGAGGAATTTAATTTTATACTGATATACATATTAAAAATGCTAATTATATCTGTTGCTCAGTGTCATGAATATGGAAATTCTGCACCTTTCCAGATCAGCCTCCAGAGGGACTGAGATATTCAAATAAAGGACAACCCTAAACCATGGAAGCAAGACAAGTCAATTAATGTCAAGCACCACCATTTTGTGTTCAAAAGTGAAATTTGGTAACCACTGATATCTTGTATTACTCTGTGTAATTTGATGAATCATTGCCTCCTAATCCAACAAAATAGCTACACTTTGAAGTATACGCCCCACTAATGATAACATGTTAGTTGCAGTCAGACATTTGGAATGTTTAAAGTGATATTTGATGTAGTACGTGTCTCACGGTGAAGCACTGAATATAAACTGAGAAGAACTGAGGCAAATTATTGCAAGTTGTTATTAGATGCAGAACTAGAATGGAGAAGCTCTTTCGAGGGTGTGGTGCACATCAGGTAGAAACTTGATCTCCCAGTCACTTGCTCAAGCCTTTTTATTCTCAGATGGTTTGCAAATTCTCTGGACTGAAATGCATGCTTATTGCTAAATATGCAGTAAATAGCATAAATACTATCTTCATTCAACTGAAGGATATGTCTTAGCAAGTACTTGGTGGGGTCTAGAATTACAATATCTCTACACTTCTTACAGCACTTTATGTTCCATAATCATAGCATACACAGCGTATTCCTTCAGCATATGTCCTGTATTCTCCAACTTGAGAAGTCTGAAACAATTGTTTTTAGTGCTCACTCAAAATCAAATTCTATTTTCAAATTGCAGCAAATGAATTTCAATATAGACAAAAGTGAATTTGTTTACTTTTCTGCTTAAAAAATGGATGGCTCAAGCTGATCTTGTAAATGCTGAAAATTCAAAAGTTTAGAGTTCAAGTCCTACTCCAGGATTTGTTAGCCATGGAAGAACAGTGCTTGACACTTCAAAAGGTTGATAATCAGCTGGCTAATCCTTACAACTCTTACCATTATTCCCCAAGTGGAACAAAGTGGGTGCAAAAATAGGAAACAATTTGGAAAGACACAAAGAACATAAGATGCTACAAAGATGATAGAAGTTTAGAAGCCTCTTCTGAAAATCAGAATTAATTCTGGATCAACTGATAATTTCAAATCTGAGATTGATGGATTTTTGTTAGTCAAATATGTTAGGGATATGGACAAAGGCTGGTATTTAGAGTTAGGTCGCAGATCAGCATAACCTCTTTGAACAGATTCAAGGGACTAAATGGTTTAGTCCTGTTGCCTGTTTCTTTAAGCAGCAGAAGGCAGGCTTTTCAATCCTGGAAGAAGAAGGAATGACATGCATTGTGCTTTGTCTATTTCTCCTCCTTTGTCTATTTGCATTTGGCATCTAGTATTGAACCTCAATTTCAACATTTTAAGAGCTTTTCACCTATTTTGGGCAATGATTCCTGCGATCCATTCACAGAAGTGCCTCCATGCTGATTCAGGTGGGGAAATAAATGCACAAGATCAAACCAGAAATAAATAAATATGACTTTGTTGGCTTCCAATTCTCACAACACCGATTTAAAGACAGAATCAAACTGCTGATTTATTACTGACAAATGAGTGACAACAAATCAGCAACATGTTTTACATGCCACCAAAATTTCTTCTCCATTTCTTTTCCTGAGGTGAATTTCTACCACTTCCTGTCCCAATCAATGCTGCCATGTCTCCCTCGTCTGCAAAACTAGGTGACTCACTTCGCTCTGCCCCTTGCCAATGCTTCAGAAAGTTATGCTTTTTTTTTACAGAACACTAATTTGGGACAAATGCCAAGCATTTGTGGGCAGAGATCAAACAGGAAACCTGCTGACTAAGAGGTGAGACCAAATGAATCTTGACTTGACATTAAGTTTTTGGCATCTGTCTCCCACAATTTCAAAGGTTCCCATTTGTGATTATTCTGCCACTCCTTCATGTACTCCTTCTCCATCTTTGCTCAGTATATTTTAACATTATTATCATTATTTTAATATTATGACATTTGTGCATTTCCAAGCCCAAGAGGAGTTTTAAAAATCCCACTTACCTTCTAGAGTTGGCAACTGCCACAATTCAGCTTCTCTCCCTTACTTACTGTTTCCATGAAATTGTGGCATTAAATATTACATTAGACCACAACTTTGGGATGTAAATTTGGTCTCTGCATGCCTTTTGTCGAAGTTTACTCATGGCCTCGACTTGTTCTGGTGACAGGGAGTAGAAATAGGGCCAAATTAGACGCATCTGGATATTGTTTATTCCTCACCCCAACTATTTTCCTCCCACTGTGGGTGAGGTCGTTGGTAGAGGGAAGAAATTTCCTCTGAATACAGATGGTACAGAAGTAGAAGTGAAAGTGGACAGGGAGGAATACCGTGACTTAAGGTCCCAACCAATTCTTGCTTCACTGGGTCTCAAGAAGGAGGGTGTCTAGCTGCCTCTTTACCACCCCAACACATATACATGATGATGGAGAGCATGGTGTCGGGAGCAGCCCAAATTCCCTGATTTCTGTGGTTTTTGCTGTTAATACCAGAGCCCAAGCAAAACATACCATTTTACCTTTGATAAGTGACTCAATGGATCTGACACAATGACTTTGTGAAATAGTAAAGGACACTCAAATATCAACACTAAATATTAACATTATTGTGAAGTACGTAGCACAGTATGAAGACTCTGGATCTATACTCGATGGAGTTTAGAAAGATGAAGAGGGATCTAATTGAAATAAAAGAATACTGAATGGCCTGGACAGAGTAGATGTTGGGAATATGTTTCAATTGGTAGGAGAGACTAGGACCTGAGGGCACAACCTTGGAGTAAAGGGAAGACCTTTTAGAATGGAGATAAGGAAAAACTCCTTCAGCCAGAGAGTGGGGAATCTATGGAATTCATTGCCACAGAAGGCGGTGGAGACCAGGTCATTGAGTATATTTAAGACTGAGATAGATAGGTTGTTTAGTGTCAAGGAGAGCAAGGAATATGGAGAGAAAGCAGGAGAATACTGTTGAGAAAGTTATCAGCTGGATTGAATGGAGGAGCAGATCTAATAGGCTGAATGGTCTAATTTCTGCTCCTATGTCTTATGGTCTTACATTCCTTGAAAGTAAATGGTCAACGCAAACCCATAGAAAAAACGATTGCGCTTACCAAATAGTTTCTCTCAGTCACAGACAAGTTAAATATGTCAAACAAAGTACAAACTCCTCTCAATGTTCCTGGCAATACAATGCCATTCTTAGGTTACCCTTTGCTATTGTGATGATACCCATTTTTTGTTGTATCCATTTTGGACTGTGAAAACTAGCAATCTGTGAATATTGTAACTTTCATAGGCACTTTCAAAGGTTGATACATTTTACTATTCCACAATATTAGTTACATTCATATGAGGGCAGGGTTCACAGAAATACATTGTGGAAACAGGCCATTTGGCTCAACAAGTGCACACTGACCCTCCAAAGAGGAGTAACCCACCCAGACCCATTTTCCTCTGACAAATGCACCAAACACTATGGCCAATTCACCTAACCTGCACATCTTTGGACTGTGGGAGCAAACCAGAGCACCTGGAGGAAACCCACTCAGACACGGAGAGAATGTGCAAGCTCCACACGGACAGTCGCCTGAGACTGGAATCGAACCTTGGTTCCTGGCACTGTGAGGCAGCACTGCTAACCACTGAGCCACCATGCTGCCCATTGTAATGTTTTCAATAGTTCACTCAAAAGCTCAAGGGTTGCTGAATGATCAAATTTAGACAATGCAGGAACGAAAGACAGACAAGGTAGGCTCAATTTAAGCAGTGCTAATGTTTAAGGCTATATGTTAGTATTAATATTCTCTGTGCTTTGGACTCAGGGATGTCCTAGGGATTTAGTAAGTGTACAAATCTAGCCTGTATGTAAGAATTAGGACTCAGAAGACTCCTGGAAATATTGAGGGACTCAGAATGAGAAATTAATCATTCAGTAAAACTCAGATGTGCATTAATCAGTCCACAAGCAATATTTTCTTGGCAAAGCTGACCAAGGATAGAGATCAGGAGCAGAAAAAAATCAGAAGCTGACTTGGTGAAGTAAACTGTCATGAAAATCTGGAATTGGTTTCCTCCCTTAAAGCACTTTAGTGAACTCAATAAGTTTTACAGCAATTGTTTCATAGTCACCATTACTGCGACAAATTTTATATTTGAAGATTTATTCATTGAATTTAAATTCCACCAGCTGTCATATGTGTTTGGAATCTGTATCATTAGAGCATTAACCTCAACTATGAAATGTCTAGTTCAGTGATATTGGCACAACACAAGTATCACTTGATTTAATCAAAAATCTTCTTTTTGTTTCTAAGTTTGTTGAAGAAAAGGTAAAGAGATAGTATCTTGCATTTGGGAAAGTTGCTAAAATATTAAAATAGCCGAAGGACTCGAGGTCTCTAATATTATAAGGTTTACTGGCTCTTAATGCAGATTGTTATTCTAGTCATAGAAGTATAACCATTAGATTAGGAAACTGCTAAAGTTGTTATATTTAAATCTTATGTGTTTTTTTCTGACACTGACCAAATAACCATGTGGCTTGCCATGTCTCAGGACATCTGATCAGATCGGGGAGGAACCTGCAGTGGGAGAGAAAGGATCCAGTTGTCGTGATTTATGTAGGTCCCAGTAACATCAACAGAACAAAAGACTGCATATTCAATGTGAGGAGCTAGGTTTCAAATTTAAAAAGTAGAATCCTCAAAGATTACAGTCCTGTGATGCCTGTGTCATATGCACGTTGACAAAGGGTATGTAAAATTGGAGAGATTCGTTTGTGGTTCAATGATTGGTATGGGAGAAATGGGTTCTGGTTCATGGGGTAAAAACAATGACTGCAGATGCTGGAAATCAGAGTCTAGATTAGAGTGGTGCTGGAAAAGCACAGCAGTCCAGGCAGCGTCCGAGGAGCAGTAAAATCGACGTTTCGGGCAAAAGCCCTTCATCAGGAATACAGGCAGAGAGCCTGAAGGGTGGAGAGATAAATGAGAGGAGGGTGGGGGTGGGGAGAAAGTAGCATAGAGTACAATAGGCGAGTGGGGGACGGGATGAAGGTGATAGGTCAGGGAGGAGGGTGGAGTGGATAGGTGGAAAAGAAGATAAGCAGGTAGGACAGGTCATGGGGACAGTGCTGAGCTGGAAGTTTGGAACTAGGGTGAGGTGGGGGAAGGGGAAATGAGGAAACTGTTGAAGTCCACACCACTCTGTGGCCCAACATTTCAACTCCCCCTCCCACTCTGCCGAGGACATGGAGTTCCTGGGCCTCCTTCACCGCTGCTCCCTCATCAACAGACACCTGGAGGAAGAGCGCCTCATCTTCCGCCTCGGAACACTTCAACCAGAGGACATCAATATGGACTTCAACAGTTTCCTCATTTCCCCTTCCTCCAGGCCCTTCGATCCAAATAGTCCACACCGACCCTCCAAACAGTAACCCACCCAGACCCATTCCCCATATTTACCCCTGACTAATGCACCTAACTCTATGGGCAATTTAGCATGACCACTGCAGAACTAGGGAAGTAGAAAGGATTTAAAACTAAACAGTGAGACAGGGGATCACATTTGGGAAGATGTGGTAAACCAAAGAGTAGAGTCAAAGACAAAGAAAAATGTATTGATGTGGGAAATCATGCAACAGACCGTGACAGCAAGAAATAGAAAGTTTTAGTCCATGTTTTAGTCCATGAATTAACCAGCAGAGAAGTTTAGAATTTACAGACTGAGTAAAAGGATGAAACTAAAGGTTCTGTATCAGAAGTCAGGTAACATTTGAAACAAAACAGATGAACTGAGAGTGCAAGTAGTAATGAATAAATACAATTTGGTAACCATTACTGAGATTTGGCTTCAGGGTGACATGGTTTGTATCTTCAAATGTACAGGATGTTTGAGATGGACGGAAAACTAGGAAACCATGAAAGGGTGTCTCTGTTAGTTAATAATGGCACTTGAACAACAGAGATGAGCCAGGTTCAGGAAAGCAAGATGTGGGTAGAAATGAGAAATGGTGAAAGTAATTCGTCACTGATGGGTGTGGTGTATAAATCCCCGAACAGTGGCCACATTACGGCTTAGGGCATAAAGGAAGAGAGCTCATCACAAAGACTTTGCAAAAACAGACTAGAATCCCTATAGTGTGGAAGCAGGCCACTTGGCCCATTGAGTCCATATTAACCCTCTGATGGGCAACCACCCTGACCCATCCCATCCCTTCAACCCTGTATTTCCCCATGGCTAATCCACCTAGCCTGCACATTGCTGGACAATGTAGCACAGCCAATCCACCTAACCTGCACATCTTTGGTAGAAACCAGTGTACCCGGAGGAAACATACGCAGACACAGGGAGAATGTGCAAACTCCACACAGACAGTCGCCTGAGGGTGGAATCGAACCTGAATCCCTGGGGCTAATTATTGAAACAGCATGCCGTCTCACGAGCATAAGGGTTTTAATCAACATACAGTACTCTTGAAAATTCAGATGGGCAAAAGAAGCCTAGATGTAGATAACATAAAATTATTCTGTATGTTTCTTAGAATGCCATGTTCTGGACATAAAGCTACATTAGACCTGATATGATGCAACAAGAAGATGAATTAATGAGCTCATAAGAAAGGTGTCTGTAGGTAGCAACAATAATAATAATTGGTCAGTAAAGGTGCACAGTCAATGTGAGAGAGACTTTGCCTGATTGAAATGGGGTTATGGTTAGGCCCCATTTGGAGTACTGTGTCCAGTTTTGGTTCCCACACCTCAGGAAGGACATACTGGCACTGGAACGTGTTCAGCGGAGATTCACATGGATGATCCCTGGAATGGTAGGTCTAACATATGGGGAATGGTTGAGGATCCTGGGATTGTATTCATTGGAGTTTAGAAGATTAAGGGGAGACTTAATCCTCAGAGTGCAGTGGAGGCTGGGATGCTAAACGTCTTCAAGGCAGAGATTGATAGATTCTTGTTGTCTCGAGGAATTAAGGGCTACGGGGAGAATGCTGGTAAGTGGAGTTGAAATGCCCGTCAGCCATGATTGAATGGCGGAGTGGACTCGATGGGCCGAATGGCCTTACTTCCACTCCTATGTCTTATGGTCTTACGGTCTTATGGCGACAAGAAGTTATTTGAGAATTTGGGGCATGGGGGAACAGAGGTGTTTCAATTAAATTTTATTGCAAGAAGGAAAGTGCAGTGAGTGAGGATTTTGGTGAAGGGTGGGGAGGAGGTGAAGATTTTCTTCTACTCTTTAGTATTTGCTCTGTGAAGCTGAACAGATTAAAGCTCAGAAAAACAAAACAAGGCCTTCCTGGCTGGGTGAAGCTAACTGTCTGTGAAAAGCTAGCGTTCTGCCTATGACTAAATGCTAGACTGCAGTTCTGAAAATATAGTGGAGAGTAAAATAAATTTATGTTTTACTCCGATAAAAGTGATTTAGATAGCTTATTGTTCTTAAATTGCCTATCAAAAATACAGATTTTATATTTGCTAATGATACAGCCGGCAGCCTAATTTTTCCATCATCTGGGAAACAGTGTCCCAGTGCCAAGGGATTTATTTCATAGAGTCCATACTGACCCTCCAAAGAGTATCCCACACAGACCCAAACCTCTACTGTATCCCTGTATCCCAGCATTTTCCATGGTTAATCCACATAACCCACACATTCCTGGATACTATGGGCAATTTAGCATGGCCAATTCACCTAACCTGCAATTCTTTTTGTGATTATAAACTCTTTACCTAATTATAATCCAGTTGACCAAAAAAAAAATTGGTTTAAGCAGAAGTTGATCCTTCAGGCACTTGCAGAATTGATAAATTAAATCTTTCAATGGAAAAGACTGAGATCACAAAGTGACTTGAAGGGTCAAAGACACCTAACACCAAGCTAGGACTGCTAGCCAGCGTTCAGAAACAAAATACATTGGTAGGGATCCAGGCAATTTGGCAGATCTCAAAACACCATTTAACATCCCAAGTTGGAAAGATGTGGATTATGAATTAGGTGGGAAATTAAAAGGAAACTCAAAGTGTAAAATTAGGAAACTATGGGCATCACTTGGAGATAATTAAATAAAACATGGTCAGAATGAGGAGAAAATATAAGATTTTACTGTGTTCAGAAATCAAATTCAACATTTATTTGAACACAGTTTTATTCCCAATAAAATCGAAGGAAAATAAGATCAGAAAAGAGACAAATCATTAGCAAATAAGCCATTTTAACCTTATTGTCTCAAAATAAGAAATTGCCATGTTTAAGTTTGGAAAGTTAATATAAAGTTCTAATTACCCCTACTGCTGATGAAAACAACAATGTTGGGCTGTGGATTAAATTGGAATTTCTTCGTGGAATAAAATGAAGGGTGTGAAAGACAATGGAAAATAGAGTTATGTGAATACTATGATGTATAAGTGCCATTAATTGTAATTGACACATATTTGATTTTGGTTGAGTTGAGCATTCATAATTTTGTTAATGAGGTATTTGCAAATGTGTAAATGAAAAGGTTGTCCGAATAGTCTGTAACTAACTCTTTGTTAGACATTTTACTACAAAATAGGGCTGAGTCATGCCTGACAAATCTGTTAGAATTCTTCGAGGACATAATGAACAAGAGAGATAAAGGAGAGCCAATGGGACTGATCTACTTGGATCTCCAGAAGACCTTTGACAAGGTGCTGCACAGGAGGCTGCCAAATATGATTAGAGCCCATGGTATTCGGGACAAGTTATTGGCATGGATAGAGAATTGGCTGACTGGCAGAAAGCAGAGAGTTGGGATAAAGAGGTTGTTATCAGGATGGCAGCTGAAGAGACCAGTTGGACTGCAATAATTCATATTATACATTAATGATCTCAACAAACAAACTGAAGATCATTTTTGCTAAGTTGGCAGACAACACAAAGAGAGACAGATGGGTAGGTACTGTTAAGGAAGTGTGGAGGCAGCAAAAGGACTTAGACAGTCTAGTTGAGAGGACAAAGAAGTGGTCGATGGACTACAATGTGGGAAAATGTGAGATTATGCACTTTTTTAGCAAAAATAGAGGCATAGAGCATTTTCTAAATCGGGAAAGGATTTGGAAATTTGAAGCACAATGGGATTTGGCAGTCTTGGTCTGAGATTCTTTTCAGCTTAACATGCAAGTTAATTTGTCAGTTGAGAAGTCAAATGCAATACTAGCATTTATTTAAAAAGAGTTAGAACACATGAAAAGAGATGTATTGCTGAGACTATATGGTGAGACTGCATTTGAAATATTGTGAGTGGTTTTGGGTCCCATATCCAAGGAAGGATATGCTGTCCTTGGAGGAGGTCCAGAGAAGGTTTAGAAGAATGATCCTGGGGATAAAGGGCTTGTCATATGAGGGGCAGTTGAAAACTCTGTTCTGTATATCAGTGGAGTTTAGAAGGATAAAGGGGATCTCATCGAAACTTACAAAATACTGAGAGGCCTGGATAGAGTAGATGTGGAGAAAATGTTTCCACTAGTAGGAAACACAGCCTCAGAGTGAAGGGATGGCCCTTTAGAACAGAGATGAGGAGGAATTTCTTCAGCCAGAGGGTGGTTAATCTGTGGAATTCATTACCACAGAAGGCTGTGAAGCCAAGTCATTTAGAGTACTTAAGACAGAGATAGATAGCTTCTTGATTAGTAAGGAGATAAGGGTTACAATGAGAAGGCAGGAGAATGGGGTTGTGAAACATATCAGTCATAATTGAATGGTAGAGCAAACTCACTGGGCCAAATGGTCTAATTCTGCTTCTAT
Organism: Chiloscyllium punctatum; assembly: GCF_047496795.1. Classification (NCBI taxonomy): domain Eukaryota; kingdom Metazoa; phylum Chordata; class Chondrichthyes; order Orectolobiformes; family Hemiscylliidae; genus Chiloscyllium; species Chiloscyllium punctatum. The sequence continues at coordinate 95,526,622 of NC_092739.1, read as the reverse complement.
GTCTTGGTCTAAAGACTTCTATTATGCAAAGAGCGGCACGGTGGCACAGTGGTTAGCACTGCTGCCTCACAGCGCCGGAGACCCGGGTTCAATTCCCGCCTCAGGCGACTGACTGTGTGGAGTTTGCACATTCTCCCCGTGTCTGCGTGGGTTTCCTCCGGGTGCTCCGGTTTCCTCCCACAGTCCAAAAATGTGCAGGTCAGGTGAATTGGCCATGCTAAATTGCCCGTAGTGTTAGGTAAGGGGTAGATGTAGATGTAGGGTTATGGGTGGGTTACGCTTCGGTGGGGCGGTGTGGACTTGTTGGGCCGAAGGGCCTGTTTCCACACTGTAAGTAATCTAATCTAATAGATCTTCACGACTGTGAGGCTTTGTTTCTTTTATGCAAGGTGTGGATGTGATTAAATTATTTTTTATGCTATCCATTTTGTACTATGCAAGCATGAATATTGTAACATTTACAGAATAGACATTCCCATATTTAACTGTTACAAATTATTCATGCAAATTATCTGTGAACAAAAACGGGACTCGGTGCAAAGTTTTTATTAGGTCACTCAGAATAGTTCAAGGGTTACTGGACAAGTTTAGACAGCCTGTGACAGAGTTAGACAGAAATAGACTTCATGTAAAGCAGAGCAACTATGAGGCTGTGCTGCTAAAAAAGCCACTGGTTGTGGGAAGTCTTAAGAACCAATAGTTGACCATTAGAAGTAGGGCTCAAGCAAGTCCTGAAGCTGTGAGGAGTTCAGAAGAAAAGCCCACAAGCAATATTTGCTTAGCAAATCTAACCATGATTAGGCCTTTTAAAAATAAAACTGGAATTGTGCATATCAGTAAGATAAATAATACAGAAAGGAGGAAGATCAGCCAGATCATGAGCAGTCAGTGAGGTAATCCATGAATGACTCTTAATGGAATTTCTTGCTAAATCATCAAAACTGAAACAGAAGTTCCTTCTGAACTTTTAAGGAGATTTATTGACAGACAAGATGAGGGAGATTGGTGAGAATTCCAAGGAATTGACGTCGGTCATATTTAACATTTGATGTACTCTGAGAGGGTTCGACCAGAATTTGTTATCCATGTTTATCTCATGATAATTATGGATGTTAGAATATATTTTATATGTAGTAGATTATGTTATTGTTCTAATTTTGTATCGTAATTTTTACTGATTTATCGTTGAAAAAATGGGACGTCTTGTGGCTTTATTTTCTTTATATGTACCCGCATTTCAGACTTTAACTTAGGACTTATGTTTCATATTTTTAAAATTTAATCAAAAGAGAGGTCTCAATAAAACATATAATTAAGAAAGAACCCACTCTACTCACTACTGTAGACTTATAGCAAGGTTACACTTAAAAACAATGCATTTATCTATTCCTGTGCTGTGAGCTCTCCCACACAGGTTCCTCCAAGGTCAGCTGTGAATTTCACTGTAAATTTTTTTCTAGATGCACTCCAATCTTCAGAAATACATGAACTCAAACAGCAAGTCCAGAACTAGAGGGCATAAGTTCAGGGTGAGAGGGGAAAGATATAAAAGGGACCTAAGGGGCAACTTTTTCATACAGAGGGTGGTGCATGTTGGAATGAGCTGCCAGAGGAAGTGGTAGAGACTAGTACAATTACAGCATTTAAAAGTCAGCTGGATAGGAAGGGTTTAGAGGGATATGGACCAAGTGCTGGCAAATGGGACTCGATGAGGTTAGGATATCTGGTCAGAATGGACGAGTTGGACCAAAGGGTCTGTTTCCATGTTGCACATCTGTATGACTCTATGACTCCATGACTTAGCCTTTTTTAAAAATAAAAAGATATTTGTTACTGGCCAGGTTGTAATGTACATTTAGTGGTCTAGTCTGGAATATAAAACAAAAAGATGCTCGTAATGCTACACCAAATATGTTCTGGGTAAATGAGGGTGTCTATGCTGAAAATCTCAACATTGAGAATCTTTTAGAGTCTATGGTGGATGGCCCTGTGGTGGGAATTATTAGAACCCTCTACCCCAGTCCATAAATGACATCTCAAAAGATTAAATAGTGCCCACTTTTCTTTCTCAGTGCTATTGGATGGGATGGTGGCTCAGTGATTAGCACTGCTACCTCACATTGCTAGGCACCTGGATTAGATCGCACCTTCAGGGAACTCTCTGTGTGGAGTTTCACATTCTCCCTGTGTCTGTGTTTCCTCTTACAGTCCAAGATGTGCAGGTTACATGGATTAGCTATGGCAAATGCAATGTGATAGAGTGGGGGTTGGGTCTGGGTGGAATACTCTTCCGAGGGTCAGTATGGACTGAATGGCCTGCTTCCACACTGTAGGGATTCTGCACATTGTGTAACTTTTTGAATTCTTATCTCTGACTTCTAGTATTGATGGTTTATTTTTTATTTATATTGTGAACAACAGACTCTGGCTTTCTCAATTACTCGGAAGCAAATTCCAAAATGCTGGCATAATTTTTGCACAAAATGAGTACAGCCTTAGTTTGATAATCACTGAACAGCTTTAATCCTGTGAGAGCAGAAATTCGCTTTAAGCCACATCTGAAAAATAAAGTCTTCTACACACATGAAAATATTTACATTTTGTTATATTACTTTGAAGTGACTTTTAAATATTATCTAACATTGCAAATCTTCAGACTCTAATTGTCAGAGGAAATTGTCCCCAGGTTAAAATCCAACGTTGTTGGAATGCATAAACTCAATATTTAGCTGAAACCAAAGAAAAAAAAATTCTTTTGAATTATTTCAAAGGGTAGCAATGAAAGCCATATTCTTATGCTAATTACAACTTCAGCAAATCTGCACCCAACAAGTTTCTGCGAAAGATTTAAATTCAGTGGGCGTTGAGAGTAACTTCAAAAATGAGCCAAATTAGTCATCTGAAAAGCATCTTATTAAAATGGGATAAAAACCAGTTCAGATAAAAGGTCACTCGACCTGAAACATTAACTCTGTTTTTTTCCACAGATGCTGCCTGACCTGCTGCGTTTTTCCAGCATTTGTTTTATTTTATAGAGGTGTGGCTTGGTAATTGTATTTAAAGAAGCTGGATATAACCCCAACTGATTGTCTTAATTTGCATGTTAATGCAATTCAAAAGTCACTGAGAGGAGCCTGAAATAAATTTGAAGGTTATTACTTCCCCACATTGCTTATAGACTGGCCAGAACAATGTTTGCCCCCAGTCCTTCAAACAAACATGCAGCAATGTCACCCCTTAGCCCCAGATGATTTCTCCTGTCCAGGGGAGAATATTCTCCACTTTGCTGAAAGAGTGCAGCTCCAAACTTGACACCATCCCCAGGACAAAGCAGCCCCCTTGATCAGCAGCCAGCCAACATTCACTCTCTCCACAAGTGACGTTTAATAGCAGCAGTGAGTACCATCCACAAGATGCACTGCAAAAATAGATAGCATCTTCCAAACCTGTAACCTCCATCAATTAGAAGGATAAGGGAAGGAAATACATTGTGCACTTCCACCTGGAAGTTCCCCTCTAAGGTGTTGCAGAAAGCAATGGTTCTGAAGCAATTAAGGTTCAAGTTATATTCAGTTCAACCTAATCTGATGATGTTATGTACAGTTGGAGGGTCAATATATTGAGGTCAGGTCTAGAGTCCATGGGGAGCAGACAAATTGAGTGCAGCTCCTGAGAGTTCTAGTAATTATGCTTGAATGTGTAGTTGTTCTTACTGTTATCAGGCAATAAATCATCTTGAAACTAAGACCAGTGCCTCTTCTGTAAAGACTCTGTGGTAATGTATCATCTACCACTGATCACTACACACACCCTCGACAAAATATACACAAAGGAGGATTGGTGACAACAAACTAATTCAAATAACCCTTACTTCGAACCACATATTGGTAGAAGTGGCAAAAAAGACAAGGTGCCTGTAGTGGCAATCTGCATAACATCACAGAAGCTTCACACCATCCTCTTGGAATAATATCACTGTACTTTCATTGTAGCTGAGTCAAAAGCCTAGAATGCCCGTCTTAACAAAACTGTGGGCATACCACCATCAAAGATAGTTAGGGATCAACAATAAATGCTGGCCGAGATAGCAATGTCCCCATCCTAGTGAATAAATTTTTAAAAATCCACCCCCATGCAAACTCTCACCATGTCATCATTCACTCCACAACTCATAATTTCTCTCTCCCCTTATTCATTCCCTCTTGTAGTCTCACAACCCACTCATCCCAAACATTTCTCCACCCCATGAATGTTTCTTTTAATTCAATCTGTTTGTCAGTGATCTCTAAGCTTGTTATCACCCCCACCCTCGTTAATGCTTCTCCGCAACAGCTCACTCTCATGACTGCTTCCTCTTTCTGTTTAGTCCATCGCCTCTCCATTCCAGAACCGATTCACTCTGATCTCACTCCTTGCATTCTGCCCCCTCATGCTGGCCTCCTTCCTCCTTACTGGCAGATGTCCTAGCTGGCATTCCCTCCTGGCAGCTGGACAATCTTTCAAACCACCCAGTTGCTAGCCAGGAAATGAAATTTAAAGAATTATCATCTGCTTCCTTCTGCAATTCACGGGTGTCCCAGCTGCTGGCACAGGTCCTGGTGACTCTCTGCATCCTTGTAAATATTCAGGCTGTTGCATTTTGCTACTTTCTACTGGTTCTCTCTTCTTCCACTTCATTTGACATGAATTGACACAGGGAACAATCGGTATGCTGGTGTGGATAGATCTGAGACCCATTTGACATCAGGCTTTGTTTAAATTGGGCAATTTGCTGTGGATGCTTGCTACATGCTTACTGGTAGCTCAAAGACAAAACATTTTAGCAGCTGCTCACAGGAATCTCTTCATAAAGGAATACAACCTCCCTTTAAGAGGAACATTCCTGTTTACCTTCATCTTCCAGAGGCCTGTGGGAAAATACACTGCAAAAATTATTAGCTTCCAATTCCTGAAATGATTGAGTGGGAAAGTTTAATGAGGCCTGGCAGGTCTGATGTTAGGCTAACAGGTATATTTGTTCATCTTGTCTGACACTTCAAGCCCTCAGTACCCCTTCTAATCAGAATATCCAAAATTTGCTCCAAGTTAACATTAGCCTAATGGCTTATGATTGTAAGAAGTCTTGAACTTAGAAAATATATCAGGACAAATGAGAATTTTGTTTTTAAGGCAATTGACTGGAAAAACTAAAACTGTAGTTGAGCAGAATTGTTTACAGAAATAGCCAGGATCTTTCTAAGCTTAGAGTTTTATAGCCATTCATCCCTTCTAAGATTAATATATTAATAAACTGAGCTAGAACCTGACTTTTATGGAAATGGAATTATGGAAATTATACTGTTAGTATAATTTATTTAATACCACTCCTAAATGTTAATACGGCAATATTAGTAATGTATTGAACTAGATTCCTTTTTTGATAGATGGAATATAATATGGATAAATGTCAGTTTATTCCCTTTGATGGCATAAACAGGAAGGTGGATTATTATCTGACTGGCGATAGATTGGGAAAAGGTGGTGGTGAAATAAGACCTGGCTGTCCTTGTACACCATTTGCTGAAAGTAAGCCTGTAGATACAGCAAGTAGTGAAGAAGGCAAATGGTATGTTGGCCTTCACAGCGGGAGGATTTGAATACAGGAACGGAATGTTGTAAAAGGCCTTGGTGAGACTACACCTGGAACACTATGTTTGGTGTTTGTCTCCTTTACTTGAGGAAAGGTGTTTTAGCTATGGAGAGAGTGAAACAACAGTTTGCCAGACTGATTCCTTGAATGGAGGCATTAACCTACGAAGAGTCATTGTCCGGTTAGGACTGTATTCACTGGAGTTTAGAAGAATGAGGGGTAACCTCATTGAAACATATAAAATTCTAACAGGACTAAACAAGGTAAATGCAGGAAACATGTTTCCAATGAATGGGGAATGCATTCATAGTTGAAGGATCAGTGTAGGCTATTTTGGACTGGGATAAGGAGAAATTTCTTTATGCAGAGAGTAATAGGCCCGTGGAATTCTCAGCCACAAAAAGCATTTGGGACCAAAACATTGAATGGTTTCAAGAAGGAGTACAATATTGTTCTTAGGCTAAAGGAATCAAAGGATGTGAGGTGAAGGTGGGAGCTAGTACTGAGTTGGATGATCAGACATGATAATAACGAATGGTCGAGTCAGTTCAAAGGGCCAAATGGCCAACTCCTGATCCTTTTTCAATGTTTCTTTGTTCTTAACAGAGTAGATTCCAGCACATTTGGCAATTTAGTAGAGTTGAACATCAATGTACACTGGTCTGCAGTTTGAAGGTTTAAGTGTCATGCGTGCTTGTAATGATTACTTAATTAAGATTTGATTTTAGCATAGGCAGCTTTACATTCAGTTAATGTTTTGATCCTGTGAAATATACGATATCTGCATTAACCTCTCTGACCAAGAAAAAATATCATTATGCAATTTGATGTGTAATGATTGTCATGTTTTTAGCAACTGCACTTAATTTTGTTGATGGACAACAATAAGTTGCTTTTTTCATATCATCCTGTTTACAAGCTATTTTAATACATACGCTGTCCAATGGAGGCTAATACCGTACAGATGCCTGTGCCAAATTCTATCAAAAAAAGTACTTAGGAAAAAAGATAGACTTGTTGAGAGCTTATCCTGTTCCTGTAAATATTGAATGATATTTAGCTACCAATCTGGCTTGTTAACATTGTTTATATGTGAATGTTTGCCAGTTATCTCTGGTTTCAATCAAAGATCTGTCTTTAGTCCTCTCCTATTTGTCATCTAAATTTTGCCTCTGATCAGTATCATCTGCAAAGATCACATTCACTTCCACATGCAGGTTGTAGATACTCAATTCTGCATGATTACCCCCTCAGTCAATCCCTCCACTATCTTTAAATTCTAAAACCGCTTGTCTGACATCAGTGTTATAAGGGAAGAACTATCCTCCAATCAAATGACAGAAATATTAAAGACATTGGGTGGAATTTTCCCCTTCCTGATGATGTGTGAGTAATGACAAGAATATTGGCAAGGAATGGCAAAATGCAGTGAGAATATAAAAGCTTGATTTTCAACATCTAGACACATTGTCTCGATTTTGCCCTTAAGGCTTAACGGTTGACTCCAGAATCTTGCTATTGAGCAATAACTGTCTTGCGTCAGTGAGACATGAGATGTAATTTCTTGATTTCTAAGTCAGAGTTGGGACCTGGTGGCTACAACTTACCAAAAGCTTGCCCCAGCATCATGCGATACCTTCTTCAGAAGAGCATTCCTGCATGGTACATGGCCACTACTTTCAGTCAATGCAATCAATATCAGCAAACCTTCAGCCTCACCACCTCATTGTGCCGGCTCTTGGACCAACTCACACATTATTTCAACCCTTCAATATTTTACCTTGGAGATCAGAGACACTTTTAACTTAGACGCATCTACCAGGTCACTTTGCAGGGACACACATGCATCTTACTTAGTTTGCTTTCTGAGTGCTTACTCACTTCACCACTTACTTGGAGGCTGCCAGATTGTATATCTACACATTGTTGTCTTAGCTCAGACGCAATGACTTCAGCCCTGACCCATGGGCATCTAACCTCTATGTGGGGCACATTGCTTTCTTGGTACACAGAGCCTTTAGTGTGCAATTACAGACTGCTAGCCTCTGTGGCTGACATTGCTTGTTAGTACAGAGGGAGAAGCAGGTAGCTTGAGATGGGGGGGAGACATTGAACGGCCAATCTATCAGTCGGAGAAGCATGTCATTATGCAGCAATGTGCTTTGCCAGCACCAGACCTGTCATATGTGGCAAATACGCTGCACATGCTCTAAGCAGGAAGCACAGATGACAGGAGGGTTATTACCTTCAAAAAGGAGGTGGGTGAGAGTCATTGAGTGGACATGAGGTATGCAACAGTGTGATTTATAATGCATGAGCCTTAGTAGTTAGGTTTTGTAAAGATTTGGAGATGCCGGTGTTGGACTGGGGTGTACAAAGTTAAAAATCACACAACACCAGGTAATAGTCCAACAGGTTTAATGGGAAGCACTAGCTTTCGGAGCACCGCTCCTTCATCAGGTGATTGTGATTTTTAACTGCATTGTGTAATGGTAGATTGAGTGGTGGCCCTGTGAATGAGAGGTGGAAAAGATTGTGACACTTATCCTCTTGGAGTGTAAACGCTCATTGAACCTCTTTCTGCAATGCTGGACATCTTGCTTCATTAAGGACACAATGCTGACACGAGCTGTATTTTGGGTCCGGGCTGGCTTTGTCTGGTGATGTAGCCTACTGTGGCAGTCTTCAGGGAAAAATAAGCTACTTTCCACCATCCCATCCAGCTCTCTATCTGCAAAGTGGGGAGGAAGCATTCCTCTCCTCTCGGCCATGTGTTAAATGTTGAGGCTTGAGAGGCACGTTGAGAGGGCTTGCAGCTTCTGGGAAGATGGGCAACTGGGCTTTAAGTGTGGTGCCAGAACCTTGACAGTCAGGAAGATCGAGTGGATGGTGAGCCTTTCTAGTTTGTAATTCTCCAGAAAGACACTCAAGAGCTCTGTTGTATAATTAATGAGGTAAAGAAAGGTGGATTTTGTGAGAAGAGTCACACTGGCCCATGGTGAATGGGTACCATGCATCTCATTCAACAAAGCAATCAAACTGAAAACGGAAAAATTCTGCCTTTGGCCCCCACCAGAAACTGTTTCCTAGCCATTGACTCCATCCCCTCCCTGGCAAATTTCTGAGGCTGAGCAGACTATTTGAGTTGGAATTTGGCAAATGCATTTGAGCCAGAGATACCTCAACCATGCCTTAGTGCTATTGTGTCGAGCTTCAGAGAAATGCAAAGCTTCCATGTGACCTGCAGCTAAACTTAACTCTTAAAATTTGTGCTGCCTCATGAGAGCTGCTTTATTTCTGTTCCTCTAACTATATGCACAGGTTTAACTAAACGTGCCTAGTATAGTGACCAGTCATTCATTGACTGACATTGATACCTGAAGAATGATCAGTTGTAACCCATTCAAAGTTTATCCAATGTCCTTCTGGTCAGAGAATGTGGGATTCATTAATATATGATGCAGTTGGATCTGAATGGATTGTTCAATTGTATACCTCTCTGACATGCTAAGACTCAAAACTGTCCTTTATCACCCTGTGGAATCTTTCATGATATCAATTAATTGCATATTGCATTGGAATATCAGTTTGTGGTGAATACTGAACTTATTAGAAATATAGTGATCTGACTGCAGAGGAACAACAGTCCAATGTCTGGCATGATAGTCTCCGACAAATCCCATTTTGTAAGCACCTTGTTTCAAACCTCAATGGCAAAATTCATGAATTCCCTGTTCCTTACCTCACTCAGGATTTAGAGTATGTTTGGAGATTAGCTGCTTTGAAAGAAGAAGCATACCTTTTTTTTAAATGATTTGGAGGTGCTGCTGTTGGACTGGGGTGTACAAAGTTAAAAATCACACAACATCATGTTATTTCCAACAGGTTTAGTTGGAAGGACTAGTTTTCGAAGCACTGCTCCTTTATCAGGTAATTGTGAAGCAGGACCATAAGACACAGAATTTACAGAAAAGATTACAGTATCATATAACTGAAATGATATATTGAACAAACCTAGATTGTTGTTAAGTCTTTCATCTTTTAGACTGGGTTGCAGTTTTTGATTCATTAATATGTAAATCCCAGAACTTCTTTTAAGTCACATTCTCGAGATAACTTAATGGTTTTATATAAAATAAAAGTGACATCTCAGCTTAGGCAATGCATTGAAGGTGTAAGCTTAGAGTCTGTCTGTTTCCCAACCCTGAGTCAGACTGGCTCTAACTTTGAATAAGGAACAAAGAGGATTGATGAGGGCAGAGCAGTAGATGTGATCTATATGGACTTCAGTAAGGCGTTCGACAAGGTTCCCCATGGGAGACTGATTAGCAAGGTTAGATCTCATGGAATACAGGGAGAACTAGCTATTTGGATACAGAACTGGCTCCAAGGTAGAAGACAGAGGGTGATGGTGGAGGATTGTTTTTCAGACTGGAGCCCTGTGACCAGTGAAGTGCCACAAGGATCGGTGCTGGGTCATCTACTTTTTGTCATTTACATAAATGATTTGGATGCGAGCATAAGAGGTACAATTAATAAGTTTGCAGATGACACCAAAATTGGAGATGTAGTGGACAGCGAAGAAGGTTGCGTCAGATTACAACAGGATCTTGATCAAATGGGCCAATGGGCTGAGAAGTGGCAGATGGAGTTTAATTTTAATAAATGCGAGGTGCTGCATTTTCGGAAAGCAAATCTTAGTAGAAATTACACACTTAATGGTAAGGGACCTTGGAGTGCAGGTTCATAGCTTTTTGAAAGTGGAGTCGCAGGTAAATAGGATAGTGAAGAAGGCGTTTGGTATGTTTTCCTTTATTGGTCAGAGTATTGAGTACAGGAGTTGGGAGGTCATGTTGCGGCTGTACAGGACATTGGTTAGGCCACTGCTGGAATATTACGTGCGATTCTGGTCTCCCTCCTATTGGAAAGATGTTGTGAAACTTGAAAGGGTTCAGAAAAGATTTACAAGGATATTGCCAGGGTTGGAGGATTTGATCTATAGGAAGAGGCTGAACAGGCTGGCGCAGTTTTCCCTGGAGCATCGGAGGCTGACCTTATAGAGGTTTACAAAATTATGAGGGGCATGGATAGGATAAATAGACACCTCCCTGGGGTGGGGAGTCCAGAACTAGAGGGCATAGGTTTAGGGTGAGAGGGAAAAGAGACCTAAGGGGCGACTTTTTCACACAGAGGGAGGTATATGCATGGAATGAGTTGCCAGAGGAAGTGGTGGAGGCTGGTACAATTGCAACATTTAAGAGGCATTTGGATGAATAGGAAGGGTTTGAAGGGATATGGGCCGGGTGCTGGCAGGTGGGACTAGATTGGGTTGGGATATCTGGTCGGCATGGATGGGATGGACCGAAGGGTCTGTTTCCATGCTGTACACCTCTATGACTCTATGACTCTCTTTCCAGTAGAATTTATAAAATATTACATGGATTTACTGCCTGCAGATTGTGCCATTTTGAGAAAAAATAGAATGTATCTGCAAATATAATTCTACAAATACAAATTCACCCCATAGACATTTATATTTGTGCACGTGCATGAGAGAGAGAGAGTGTGTGTGCATGTCAGTGTGAGTGCACGTGAGAGAGTGTGTGTTTGTGTGCAAGCTTGGTGAAGTGTGCATGTGTGAGTATGATGGGATATAAGCCTGTGAGAGGGTGCATGCATGGGTGTGAGCTCTGAAAGCTACTGCTTTCAAATAAACCTGTTGGACTATAACCTGGTGTTGTGTGATTTTTAACTTTTTTTTTAATGAATATTACTGAATCCAATTAATTTAATTTTAGTCAGGCTTTGTCCTTAGGGTTTCACGGGAATGATATCTGGTAAACTCAATGGAAGGCAAGAATTGAAAGTCACGTTGTGTTGCCAGTTGGGCATTGGCAATTCAGGTAGCAATGCTACTTTGGCCTGCAATCTGATTTTGAATCCTCTGATGGTGCCATCACTGGAGGGGCTTACCAGCAGGTTAATGTGCAGGCAACTTTGAGCTCTGTTTTTCCTGATTGTATGAACACAGTTTGTTCTGTTCTGAATTCTTTGAATATATAGTTGATGCAACTAGGAGTGAGTATTGCAGTATTTCTGACTGAAGACATGGTAAAAGATGTTTAATTCCTGCTGTGAACTTAAAATATTCAGTGACACCTTCTGACAAGACTTTTTTTCCTACTTCACTGAAATGGAATTTTGATTCATTTCCATCTACCAATAACAAGCGAGAACTTGGCGAGTTAAGAGAACATTTTATACCATGATTTTCCAGATTTTGATGACATAATTCAAATCTTATTGTGATAGATTTTAGATAGAAAAGAATGTTAAATGTACCAAAGAAAATAAATATTTAAAAATTACATTTAGAAAATAATTTGTCAGCCTCCATGCAAACATTTGTGCAGATATAACACTACAAAATTCGTATTTCAAGGAACTCTGCCTCTTATTTGGATGCTTTATTATTCATTTGCCTGTCAGTGTGTTGATGTTTCTCTGAGTAGTTACCATTCACAATTGTACTGCTGAATTGAGCTGAATGTCTACACTTAGATTCTCGCTGTGTTTTTTTATAGAATCCCTACAATATGGAAACAGGCCCTTCGGCCCAACAGGTCTACACTGAGCCTCTGAAAAGTAACCCTTTCAGACCTATTCTACGACGCTATTACTCAACGTTTATCCCTGACTAATGCATCTAACCTGCACATTCCTGAACACCATGGACAATTTAGCATTGTGAATTCACCTAACCTGCACATCTTTGGATTGTGGGAGGAAACTGGAGCACTTGGAGGAACCCCACACAGACACGGGGAGAATGTGCAAACTCCACACAGCCAGTCACCCATGGCTGGAATTGAACCAGGGGAGGGGGGAGGTGCTGGTGGGATGGTGATAGGTGGATGCAGGTGGGAGAAAATTGTGATAGGTTGGAGGGGAGGGTAGAGCGGATAGGTGGGAAGCAAGATGGACAGGTAGGACAGGTCATGAGGGTGGTGCCTACTTGGAGAGTTGGATCCGGGATGAACTGGGGGAGGGGAAATTTGGAAATTGGTGAAGTCAATGTTGATGCCATGTGGTTGTAGGGTCCTGAGATGGAAGATGAGGCGTCCTTCCTCCAGTTGGGGCGTGGCTTTGATTTGGTGGTGGAGGAAGCCCAGGACATGAATGTCCTTGAGGGAATGGGAGAGGGAGTTAGGTTAGCCAATAGCAGTGGGGTTGTTTTGTGCATACAGATCAGAGATGTTCCCTGAAACACTCCACGAGTTGGCGTCCTGTCTCCCCAATATAGAGGAGACCACATGAGAGCAACAGGCACAGTAGATGAGGTGGGTGGATGTGCAGGAAAATCTCCTCCAGATTTGAAATGATCCTCTGGGGCCTTTAACAGAAGTGAGGGAGAGGTGAGGGTGCAGGTTTTACACTTCATGCAGTGGAAGGTGCCGGGTGTGGAGGGTGGGTTGGTGGGGCCGTGGAGGGGGGGGAGCGCAGTTGCGGAGGGAATGGATTCTGTGGAACGCAGATAGGGGTGAGGAGGGAAATATATTGCATTTGGTAAATATTGATACAAGTATAAACTCCAAGGTTGACAGTATGCAGAACTGAAACTCACTTTCCCACCATTATTTTCTCTTTTAATGGAACGTCCAACACTTACTACCTTTCATTTACTTGAGTTCTAAGCTGAGAGAATGATTAAAACTAGTAAATGTGACCTATGGTGCATATGCAGCTGAATTTGATTCAGTCTTCTTCCGACATTTGCATATGCACATTTTTCAGTTGCATGACTGGATGGTGATCAGAGAAGCTGATTATTGTTTCTCTGGAGCTAGCTATAACATTGGACTGCATTTGAATTTGGTATGAATTTCTGTTTCAACACTCTCCCTTTGAATCTGAGTTAAAGTTGGCATTATTCAGCACACTGTGAGTAGAATGCTAATGATGCACATTATTAATTTGAACTGCATTTAACTTGTCTGTATTTCCGATGCTACTGTAACATTGGTGCAGAACAATTCCACACCAGCATTAAAATGGTTGTCAAGAAAATCTTACGTTTTTCCAGAGTCAAATTTGATTCTGATATCAGATGCACACATTACTGTTAGCATATCAATGTGATAGAAATACTGCAGGACATAACCATTCCCTATTTGAAAATTTCTTGTTAAAATTCCACCAAAAAGACACATCCTTAGATGTTTCATTTAAATTTCTTCTCATTAACATTGGCTTAATGGACAGGAGCAGCCTTTTGTCTCTTTGTACATTCCTATATATGTACTAATTTATTTCTAACAGTCACTATCCTGTAGCAATGACTCAATACTCTAGCTTCACTTTGCCTTTTGCAGAATGCCACACAGGACTTGTGTTTTTGACATAAGACAGTGTCTGAAACACCTACGCTTGCTTTGCTTATCTCAAAAGTAATGGATTCTTGATGTGCTCATCCTCATATTTCTTCTTTGAATAGCCTCCTCCACCATCACATTTCCCAAATCTGTCTTAAGCACATTATATCACCAACTCTCAATAGCTCATGGCAGTCCTCTGCATGTCAACATTATACACTAACACTGATTAATTCACATTGTACACAATCAGCACAGATTCAGAAATGCTATTTCCATGATTCTGCAGATGTCGTGGATCAAAAGCGCTGAAAGCCTTATCAGTCCTACACTCCAGCATTAGAGAGATGAATAGATCCAAACTCCCAGCTGTTCATTATCAGTCTCAGCATATCCATTTGTAACATTTGTTATCCTCATGCTCTTTACCACCTTCACACTTATCTTAAATCCAATGTGTTTTATATTTAAATCTACTGCTTGTGGTTTCTTTCTTGCTTTTGCACAGGATTACACAGGATCGCTGTTATAGAAACAGGCCTTTTGGCCCAACCAGCCCATGTCAGAGCTTATGCTGCAGAGTCTCTTTACTTATCTATCTATCCGGCATTCTATAACCCCTGCTTCCTGTTGTCTCTGTACTACTCACTTCATATATATAGAACAATTACTGTAGACTCCAATACAACAGTAAAGTTGGCATTACTGAGATGGTCTGATATGAAGAAACACCAAGTTGATTCCTGTATGCAATGAATAAAGATTTTAAAACTGGCAGTTGTGGGAATAATCGATTAATTGGTTTTAATATTTTATGAGTCGCCAGATTTCTGAATGGTCCCTGTGGATTGGAAGAGATCAAATGTAACTCTTCTTCACTGGGGAATTTAGTACTTTGTCTCTGTAACCGTTGACTTCATACCAAGATTGAAATGAAGTCTTACTAAGTCATTTCACAAGGCAATCAAAAGTCAACCCTTTAGAACATAGAACATAGAACCGTACAGCACAAGAATGGGTCCTTCGACCACAATGCATGCAGTAAAATGATGCCAAATTAAAGTAATCCTATCTGTCTGCTTTTGGTCTACATCCATCCATTCCTTGTATATTCATGTGCTTGTCTAAAAGTGCCTTAAATGTCCCTATCATATTTGCTCCCACCACCACCCCGGCAGCACTTTCCAGACTTCTACCACTCTCTGTGTAAAAAACTTTCCCCTCACATATAGAGTCATGGAAACAGACCCTTTGGTCCAACCCGTCCAGGCCGACCAGATATCCCAACCCAATCTAGTCCCACCTGCCAGCACCCGGCCTATATCCCTCCAAACCCTTCCCATTCATATACCCATCCAAATGCCTCTTAAATGTTGCAATTGTACCAACCTCCACCACATTCTCTGGCAGCTCATTCCATAAACGTATCACCCTCTGCGTGAAAAGGTTGCCCCTTAGGCCTCTTTAATATCTTTCCCCTCTCACCCTAAACCTATGCCCTCTAGTTCTGGACTCCCCAACCCCAGGGAAAAGACTTTGTCTATTTATCCTATCCATGCCCCTCATAATTTTGTAAACCTCTATAAGGTCTCCCCTCAGCCTCCGACACTCCAGGAAAAACAGCCCCAGCCTGTTCAGCCTCTCCCTGTAGCTCAGATCCTCCAACCCTGGCAACATCCTTGTAAATCTTTTCTGAACCCTTTCAAGTTTCACAACATCTTTCCGATACTAAGGAGACCAGAATTGCACGCAATATTCCAACAGTGGCCTACTCAATGTCCTGTACAGCTGCAACATGACCTCCCAACTCCTGTACTCAATAGTCTGACCAATAAAAGAAAGCATACCAAACACTTTCTTCTATCTACCTGCGACTCCACTTTCAAGGAGCTATGAACCTGCACTCCAAGTTCTCTTTGTTCAGCAACACTCCCTAGGACCTTACCATTAGGTGTATAAGTCCTGTTAAGATTTGCTTTCCCAAAATGCAGCACCTCGCATTTATCTGAATTAAACTCCATCTGCCACTTCTTAGCCCATTGGCCTATCTGGTCCAGATCCTGTTGTAGTCTGAGGTAACCCTCTTTGCTGTCCACTATACCTCCAATTTTGGTGTCATCTGCAAACTTACTACTTGTACCTCTTATGCTCACATCCAAATCATTTATGTAAATGACAAAAAGTAGAGCACCCAGCAATGATCCTTGTGGCACTCCACTGGTCACAGTCCTCCAGTCTGAAAATCAACCCTCCACCATCACCCTCTGTCTTCTACCTTTGAGCCAGTTCTGTATCCAAATGGCTAGTTGTCCCTGTATTCCATGAGATCTAACGTTGCTAATCAGTCTCCCATTGGGAACCTTGTTGAATGCCTTATTGAAATCCATATAGATCACATCTACTGCTCTGCCCACATCAATCTTCTTTGTTACTTCTTCAAAAACTCAATCAAGGTTGTGAGACATGATTTCCCATGCACAAAGCCATGTTGACTATCCTGAATCAGTCCTTGCTTTTTCAAATACATGTATATACATATCTTTCGATTTTCCCCTCTCATCTTAAATACATGCCCCCTAGCTTTAGACATTTCAACTTTGTGAAAAAGATCTTGACCGTCAACACTATTCATGCATCTCATAATTTTATAGACTTCCATCAAGCCTCCCCTCAACCTCTGCAGCTCCAGAGAAAACAACCCAAATTTTTCTGGCCTCTCCTAAAGCTCATACTCTCTAAACCAGGCAGGATTACAATAAAACTCTTCTGCACCCTCCAAAGCCTCCACATACATCCTGTCGTGTAATGAACAGAATTGATCACAATACTCATGAGCCTGGATTAGATTAGATTTCCATGACTACCTGGTCAGGTCCACGCCACCCAACAACCCACCATCCCATCCTGGCACCTTCCCCTGCCACCACAGGAATTGCAAACCTGTGCCCACACCTCCCCCCTCACCTCTATCCAAGGCCCCAAAGGAGTCTTCCACATCCATCAAAGTTTCACCTGCACATCCACCAATGTCATTTGTTGTATCCGTTGCTCCGGCTGCGGTCTCCTCTACATTGGTGAAACTGGACACCTTCTCACAGAGCACTTTAGGGAACATCTCCGGGTCGCCCGCACCAATCAACCCCACCGCCCTGTGGCCCAACATTTCAACTCACCCTCGCATTCTTCCAAGGACATGCAGATCCTGGGCCCGCTCCACCACCGCTCCCTTACCACTGACGACTGGAGAAAGAACGCCTCATTTTCCGCCTCGGAATACTTCAACCCCAGGGCATCAATGTGGACTTCACCACTTTCCTCATTTCCCCTCCCGCCACGTTATCCCAGTTCCAAACTTCCAGCTCAGCACCATCCTCATGACCTGTCCTACCTGCCAGTGTTCCTTCCCACCTATCCGCTCCACCCTCCTCTCTGACCTATCACCTTCATCCCCACCCCTATTCACCTATTTACTCTTGGCTACCTTCTCCCCAACCCCAAACCCCTCCCATTTATCTCTCCACCCCGTAGGCTCTATGCCTTCATACCTGATGAAGGGCTTTTGCCCAAAAAGTCGAGTTTCCTGCTCATCGGATGCTGCCTGACCTGCTGTGCTTTTCCAGCACCACTCTAATCTAGACCCTGATTTCCAGCATTTGCAGTACTCACTTTTGCCACAATACTCTAAGTGTAGCCTAACCAAAGTCTTACAAAGCTACAACATGACATCTTGACACTTGCACTCAATTCCCCGACCAATAAAGGCAAGCACGCCATATGCCTTCTTTCCTACCTTATCTACTTGTGCAGCCACCTTCAGGGAACAATGGACTTGAACCCCATTAATGTACATTAATGCTGTTCAGGGTCCTGCCATTAACTGTATACTTTTCTTTAACATCTGATCTCCCAAAGTATAGCACCTCACACTTACCCACATTAAACTCCATCTGCCATTTCTCCGCCCATTGTGCAACTGATTTATATCTGGCTGTATCCTTTGACAACCCTCTATACTATCCACAACTCTACCGACCTTTGTATCATCTGCAAATTTATTAACCCACCCATCTATATTTCATCCAAGTAATTTACATATATGATAAACAGCAGCGTTCCCAGTACAGATTCCTGCAGAACACCACTAGTCACAAATCTCCAGCCTGAAAAATACCCTTCCACCGCTACCCTCTGCGTTCTATGGGCAAGCCAATTCTGAGTGCAAATAGCCAGGTCTCCATAGATCCTATGCATCTTAAATTTCTGGATGAGCCTACCATGAGGGACCTTGTCAGAAGCCTTATTAAAATCCATGTCGACAACATCCACTGTTCTGCTCTCATCAGTCACCATCGTCACCTCCTTAAAAGAATTAATTAAGTTAGTAAGACATGACCTGCCCTGCACAAAGCCATCCTGACTGTCCCTAATTAGTCCGTGCCTTTCCAAATGAGTGTAAATGCTGTCTCTAAGAATTCTCTCCAATCTTTTTCCCAACCACCAATATGAGACTTAGCTGTCTATAGCTTCCTGGATTATCCCTATATCCACTTTTGAACAGAGGAACAACATTGGCTACTTGCCAGTCCTTCAGGACCTCTCTTGTGGTTAACGGGGATGCAAAGCTGTTGGTCAAGGCCCAGCAATCTCTCCTCTTTCCTTTCTCAACAACCTGGGGTAGATACTATTGAACCCTGGGGATTTATGTTCTTTTAAATAGTGAGAAAGAGAACATGCCAGTTAATCTGACATAAGTGGAGAAAATGTTAGATTCTATTGTAGAAGCATTAGACTTTTAAAATAAAGAAGGAGAACATTTTGCCTCTGTACCAGCTCCTGAAAGAGCCATCAGCTAGTCCCATTTTCCAGCCATTGTTCCGTAGCTCTCTAAATTCATCACTCTCAAATATATATGCAACTCTCTTTTGAAACCTCATATCAAACCTGCTTCCATCACTCTCGCAGGTAATGCATTCCAAATCCTAAAAACTGAGTAAAGAAGTTTCTCCTCATCTCACTCCTAGCTGTCTTGCTGAGAGTCTTGAAATTGTGACCCCTAGTTATTGACATACCAACTAGTGGAAACAGAATATCCTTCTTTGCCCTGTCAAAATTGTTCATAATTTTGAATACCTCAGTAAAGCCAGCTCTGAATCTTCTCTGTTCCAAGAAGAATATGTCCTATTCCTCAAATCTTTCTTTGTATCTAAAATCCCTCTACCCTGGTATCATTTTAGTAAATCTCCTTTGAACTCTCTTCAGGGTTTTCACATCCTTTCTTAAATAAGGTGCCCAAAGCTGAACACAATACTCCAAATGATTTGTAGAGATTCAGCATCACATTCTTGCTTTTATACTCTATGCCTCTATTTATAAACTCAAGGATCCTTTCAGTCTTGTTAAAAACTGTTTCAATTTGCCTGGCCAACTTCAGGGAATTATGCATATGAATGTCGAGATTCCTCTGCTCCTACCAAAAAGTGTTACCTCACATTTCTCTGCATTGAAATTCATCTGCCAGGTGTCCATTTGGCTAACTTGGTAATATCCCTCTCAAGTTGTGAAGCACCATCCTCACAATACATTAATCTGAAGAACATACTGATAGGATGTTTTGAAAATCATAATATGTTGGGTAAGTCAACATATCTTTCTGATGGGAAAATTGTGTTTCATGAATAGGATAGACAAGAAGGAACCAATCCATGTAGTATTTTAGACATAAGGATCTACACCAAGGAAAAGGCCCTTCGGCCCAATGAAACTGTCCAAAACAAACATCTAACTATTCTAATCCCATTTTCAAGAATTGAGGATTGGTTAATAGACAAAAAGTAGGAGGTTAGAATAAGTAGGCTAATTTTGGTATGGCCAAATATAACTAGTTTTTAAAAAATTTATTAACTCAATGCTAGCATTTATTGCCCATCCCTTTTTGCCCTTTGAAAGGTGGTATCAATTACTTGCATTGCTGCAGTCCATGTGCTATAGGTTGACCCACAAAGCCCTTAGGGGGAGGTCATTCCAGCATTTTGATCCAGCGACAATGAAGGAATGATGATATTTTTCCAAGTCAGATTGTGAGTGATTTGGAGGGCAAGTTGCAGGTGGTGGTATTCTCCTGTATCTGCAGCCCTTGTCCTTCTAGATGGAAATGTTTGTGGGTATGTCAGATACTGTCTAAGGATCTATGGTGAAATTCTGCAGTGCATCTTATAGATAGTACACATTCCTGGTATTGAGATTTGGTGGTGCTGGGAGTGAATGGTTGTGGATATGGTGCCAAACAAGCAGACTGCTTTGCCCTGGATGGTGTCAAGCTTCTTGAGTGTTGTTGGAGCTGCACTCATCCATCACACCTCTGACTTGCACATGATGAACAGGCTTTAGGGAGCCAAGAGTGAGTTATTCATAGCCTCTGATCTGCTCGTGTAGCCATTGTGTTTATCTCGCAAGTCATGGTGAGTTTCTGATGAATGGTAAGCCCAAGTTTGTTGTTAGTGGGGGATTCAGTGATGGTAACGCCACTGAATGTCAAGAGGCAGTGGTCAGGTTGTCTCTTATGGAGATCAAGAATTAAAGGGATAGGATGTGAAATAGGAGTTGATGTAAATTTGCAATTCCAGACTTAATTAAATTTAAATTCCACCAGCTGCTAGGTGTGTATCACTCAGGGACCATCTGGCTACCATGTCAAAGAGATAGAACAATGATTTGATTATTTAAAAGAATACATTCCCATAAAATTTGCATTTAAACTCAATAGTTTTTACATGAGTTTCCTGAGCTCCTTGAAACAAAGGCAAGAAGGGTGAATGAAAATTGATGGCGCTCATGAAATGTCAAATACAGCAACAAAGATTAAGTGCTTACATCAGCTTCCTTATTTCTCACTGGGAAATGATTTGTTTACTAAGTGGTGAGAGGCTTATTTGTGCATTTTGAGGTATTTAGAGAGACTTACGCTCATGCTGTAAGTATACAGCCATTATTATAGCTGCCTTTAATTACAACTCCATATAAATGAAAGATAACCATCAGCAGCAAAACCAGTGTCTGAGGAGAGACCTGCAGCTGATCAGCAGAAAGAACAGCAGCAAATCAAATGGCAGCAGAAAGGCTGAGGTCACATCAGGCACAAACCACATAACAGGGTGTATATAAGAATGGCTCAACTTCCTTAATCTCTCAGATAAACATGGCTTCCAGAAACTGGATCATCAAGTCAGTTGGTGGCACATGTCACCAGTAGATATCTCCAATAGATCAGTCATTGAATGGAGGAACAAGCTTCACGGAGCCAAGTAGCCTCTGCCTGCTCCCGAAACATGTGTTTTAATGCACGTATGTAGACCTTCTCTGTGTTGGACCTGTTAACTATGAATTATGCAGTAGGCCCAGAGCAGGGACTCCTGGTCTTGGTGAGGCAGTGGCTGCATGGTGTACCTGGAATGGGGACTCCTGGTGTCAACAAGGCAGCAGCGGGGCCAAGGACTCCTGGTTGCAGGGCAAATGTGGGTTCAGCATTTGGCAAGGTGGGCCCAGTGGAAGAGATGACGTCAAAAGAATAGAAACTCCTACGTTGGTGGGTCCAGCACAGATGGCAGTGAGGTGGTGGAGAAGGGGTGGGGGGTGCAGGCATTGTTGGTGACTCAGCTCAGGGCTCAAGACTCATGGCGGAAGCAGCAGAACGAAGATAGACTCTCTTTCGTTATATCTTCTTACTCTTTTTATTCTTAAATTAAATGGTGCTGAATTGTGGCAACTGTTGAAGCCTTTCATTGTATTTTACTGCATGATTCACTGTAACATACAAATGATAATAAATGATTCAAATTTTCCAAATTGTTCAAAAGTTTACAAGTAACTGAGAAAGGAATCATCTCCCTTGGTTTCCCTATTCAGATATTTTTAGGGCACTACCAAGGACATATTCAGTATCTACTGGTCAGTTAGACCATGAGATGTAAGAGCAGAAATTAGGCCATTCAGCCCATTGAGTCTGCTCCACCATTCAATCATGGCTGATAAGTTTCTCAGCCCCATTCTCCTGCTTTCTCCCGTAACCCTTGATCCCCTTGATACTTGAGAATCTATCTATCTCAGTCTTAAATATATTCAATGACTTGGCCTCTACAGCCCTCTGAGTTCCATAGATCTTCTGGCTGAAGAATTATCTCCTTATCTCCATTCTAAAGAATCTTCCTTTTTCTCTAAGGTTGTGCCCTCAGGTCCTGGTCTCTCCTACCAATGGAAACATCTTCCCAACATCTACTCTGTCCAGGCCATTCAGTTTTCTGTTTGTTTCCATTAGATCTACCCTCATCCTTCTAAATTTCATTGAATACAGACCTAGAGTCTTCTAATAATCCTCGTATGTTAAGCTTTTCATTCCTGGAACTATTCTCATGAATCTCCTCTGAACATGGTCCAGGGCCAATACATCTTTCCAAAGATATGGGCCCAAAACTCCACACAATACTCCAAATGTGGTCTGACCAGAGCCTTATAGAGCCTCAGAAGTGCATCGCTGCTTTAATGTCCAAGTCCTCTCAAAATAAATGCCATCATTGCATTTTCCTTCCTAACTACTGACTCAACCTGCAAGTTTACCTTGAGAGAATCCTGGACTAGAGCTCACAAGTCTCTTTGCACTTCAGACTTCTGAATTTTCACCCCATTTAGAAAATAGTCCACCCCTCTATTCTTCCAACCAAAATGCAGGACCTCACACTTTCCCACTCTGTACTCCATCTGCCACTTCTTTGCCCACTCTCCTAACCTGTCCAAATCCTTCTGCAGCCTTCATGCTTCCTCAATGCTACCTGTCCCTCTACCTATCTTTGTATCATCTGCAAACTTAACCAGTATGCTTTCAGTTCCTTCATCTAGATTGTTAATGTATAAAGTGAAAAGTTGTGATCCCAACACTGAGCCTTGTGAAGCACCACTTATCACTGGCTGCCATCATGAGAAGGACCCTTTTATCCCAACTTTCTGCATTCTGCCGGACAGCCAAGCCTCTATCCATGCTAGCACCTTGTCTCTCTCACCATGGGCTCTTATCTTACTCAGTAGCCTCCTGTGTGGCACCTTGTCAAAAGCCTTTTTGAAGGTCTAGGTAGATAATATCTATCCGCTCTCCTTGGTCTAACTTGCTTGTTACTTCTAGAGTTCTAGCAGATTTGTCAGGCATGACCTCCCCTTGATGAGACCATGCTGACTCTGCCCTATTTTACCGTACACTTGCGAGTATTCAGAAATCTCATCATTTACCATGGATTCCAGGATCTTACCCACAACCGAGGTTAGGCTAAATCAATCTGTAAATTTGTCGCTTTTGCCTTTCTCCCTTTTTAAACAGAGCTGTCATGTAGCGATTTCACAGGTGGCTGTGTCTTAGTCTATAGTGAAATTGCTGATGTATTTTTTGCCAGGGCAAGCCATTATGCTAACTTCCCCAGTGGTAATGGTTATCAGAATGAGTGAATATTTGGTTTTATGATTCTAGGTGCAAGGATTAATTCATAATAGGCAATCTGCACATTACATGTCAACCAGAAGAAATTCCACCCGATCAAGGTTTCGTTGGTGTGCAACTGTATGAAAAGATTTTATGCAGCCATACATCATGATGCTTTCATCCTTTGTTAGTTCCAGATTCCTGATGTCTTATCATTTGCAAACAGGCTGAAAAGTGGCTACTTAGGGACAAGGGATAGCCCCATCAAATTTGTCTGATGATTCAGTGAGCCCAACAGCTATATTATCAGTCCTATGGTCACCAAATCTCTCATTGACCAGTGCTTGACCTATGGAAGATGTGCTTTAGGTGCCTGAATAGCTCTGGACACTCCCTTCGTACAGACCAATCAAGTAAATACATCTCTATCCATTCAGCTAATGCCTTGGTGGATGCAGGATATAACCCAATCCAATCCTATACTGTTACCATACCTTTGTGGCATATCTTCCCTGTATGGTTTGCTCTATGTTGTTGTGGATGCATAGGTTGCATTTGTCATAGAATCATTGTTGTTGTCTGTCACGTTTTTTCCACTTTCTGAGTCACCATCTTATACGACAGGTGATCAATAATGTGCAGTTGGGATTTTTCAAAAATCCATTTGCAGGATGTGGGTATCACTGGCTGGGCCATCACTTTCTGCCCTTGAGAACGTGGTGGTGAGTTGCCTTTTTAACCGCTGCTCTCGAAATGGTATCATACATCCACAAGGTCATTATGGAAGGAGGTCCAGAATTTTGACCTAATGACAGTGAAGTAACGACAATATACTTCCAAGTCAGGATGATGAGTGGCTTGGAGGGGAACTCGCTGGTTGTAGTGCTCCCATCCTTCTAGATGGGTGTGGTCATGAGTTTGAAAGGTGCTTTATTTACACTGGTAAATTTCTGCAGTGCATCTTGCAAATGGTACACACTGCTGCTACCAAGTATCAGTGATAGTGAGAGTGCATGTTTGTGAATGAGGTACCTATCAAGTGGACAGCTATGTCCTGGAGTGTTCTTGGACATGCCCACTCATCCAGACATGTGGGGAGTATTCCATCACATTCCTGACCTTGCCTTGTTCATGGTGGGCAGGCTTCATGGGGGGGTCAGGCGTTGAGGTACTCATAGCAGGGCGTTTGGTGTCTGACCTGCACTCATGTTCACAACATTTAAATGTCTGTTCACTTCAGTTTCTGGTCAATAGTAAACCCCTTGAAGTTGATTTATAGATACTCAGTGATGATAATGTCATGAGATTACTTACAGTGTGGAAACAGGCCCTTCGGCCCAACAAGTCCACACCGCCCCGCCGAAGCGGCAACCCACCCATACCCCTACATCTACCCCTTACCTAACACTACGGGCAATTTAGCATGGCCAATTCGCCTGACCTGCACATCTTTGGACTGTGGGAGGAAACCGGAGCACCTGGAGGTAACCCACGCAGACACAGGGAGAATGTGCAAACTCCACACAGTCAGTCGCCTGAGGCGGGAAATGAACCCGGGTCTCTGGCGCTGTGAGGCAGCAGTGCTAACCACTGTGCCACTGTGCCACCCACGGTGAATCGAGGAACAATTGTCTTTTGGCCAGTTTATCATATGTGTACAATATTGCGCCAGTCTCCTAGGAGACCATGTATAAAAATCATGAAGGGATGATACTTGCACTGGCACAAGTGCCAATCTTGGCATATGGGGAAAATTATTTGGATGGCTTCAAGTTTTCTGATGATATCCATGTGGTGTGTCAACTTTGTTACATGTACAGTCTGACTGGGATCTTAAAGCCATAATGTTGTGATTGCCACCTAGAAGTTGTCATCATTCCTCAGTGCCACGGATGAAGCTTTGAAAGTTTTTTTTACATTGATTTTTGATGGCTCTTCTTCACATGCTACTGTGGAGCGTTGTGTAGCACTTACAATTTCTCTGGGCCATTGGGTTTCTTGTACAGTTTAGCCCACTGACCTCTTGTGGAACATAGCAGGCATATATCACAAAATTTTGGCCAGTGTCCTGGAGGCTAGGACAAACCATAGCTCTTACAGGAATTTGATATGCCTCTGAACCCATTGATGGCTGCACAAGGTGTTCCAGAGACAAGGACTTGCAAATGCTGTTGGTCTGCTACAACTGCTTTGAGGTTACATCCTTCTTCCAGTAGAACATTAATGGTATATTATATATATCTGGGGGATGTCAGTTAGCTCAGTTGGCTGGATGACTGCTTTGCAATATAGAGTGATACCAACAGCTTGGGTTCAATTCCCTTACTGGCTGAAGCTACCATGTGGTCTAGCCTTCTCAACCTTCCCATTCACCTAAGGCATGGTGACCATCTCTTTCCAGTAAGACAGCAGCCCAGTGGTAACTTTACCTTATAATGATGTACTTTTTAGGTCTATCCAAAAGTGTATTTCTGAAAAGCTTCATGGATTTACAGGCAATGATCAGTTCTATTTACCTTTCAGCTAAGTTGGCTTCAGTGAAATCACATTCCGTGACTTGCAATGACGCTTATGAATTAGTCAAGCATTTTGTCTATTATTGTCAGTATGATATGATATTGTCAGTGGAATGCAAAATTGACTGAAACCTAACATCATCCCCTCAACGCTGGGGAGATGAAATACAGATTGGGTGACTACATTGCAGGGCACCTTCGTTCTGTCTGTAAAATTGACTCTGAGCTTTCGGTTGGGTAAAAACAATGACTGCAGATGCTGGAAACCAGATTCTGGATTAGTGGTGCTGGAATAGCACAACAGTTCAGGCAGCATCCGAGGAGCAGTAAAATCGACGTTTTGGGCAAAAGCCCTTCATCAGGAATACAGGCAGAGAGCCTGAAGGCAGAGATAAGCAAGAGGAGGGTGGGGGTGGGGAGAGAGTAGCGTAGAGTACAATGGGTGAGTGGGGGAGGGGATGAAGGTGATAGGTCGGGGGGGGGAGGGTGGAATGGATAGGTGGAAAAGAAGATAGGCAGGTAGGACATGTCAAGGGGACAGTGCTGAGCTGGAAGTTTGGAACTAGGGTGAGGTGGGGGAAGGGGAAATGAGGAAACTGTTGAAGTCCACATTGATGCCCTGGGGTTGAAGTGTTCCGAGGCGGAAGATGTGGCGTTCTTCCTCCAGGCGTCTGGTGGTGAGGGAGCGGAGGTGAAGGAGGCCCAGGACCTCTATGTCCTCGGCAGAGTGGGAGGGGGAGTTGAAATGTTGGGCCACAGGGCAGTGTGGTTGATTGGTGCGGGTGTCCCGGAGATGTTCCCTAAAGCACTCTGCTAGGAGGCGCCCAGTCTCCCCAATGTAGAGGAGACTGCATCGGGAGCAAAGGATACAATAAATGTTATTGGTGGATGTGCAGGTAAAATTTTGATGGATGTGGAAGGCTCCTTTAGGGCCTTGGATGGAGGTGAGGGAGCAGGTGTTGCAATTCCTGCGGTGGCAGGGGAAGGTGCCAGGATGGGAGGGTGGGTTGTAGGGGGGCATGGACCTGACCAGGTAGTCACAGAGGGAACTGTCTTTGCGGAAGGCGAAAAGGGGTGGGGAGGGAAATATATCCCTGGTGGTGGGGTCTGTTTGGAGGTGGTGGAAATGTCGGCGGATGATTTGGTTTAAGCGAATGTTGGTAGGGTGGAAATTGAGCACCAGGGGCGTTCTGTCCTTGTTACGGTTGGAGGGTTGGGGTCTGAGGGCGGAGGTGCGGGATGTGGACGAGATGCGTTGGAGGGCATCTTTAACCACATGGGAAGGGAAATTGCAGTCTCTAAAGAAGGAAGGCATCTGGTGTATTCTGTGGTGGAACTGATCCTCCTGGGAGCAGATACGGTGGAGGCGAAGGAACTGGGAATACAGGATGGCATTTTTGCAGGAGGTAGGGTGGGAGGAGGTGTAATCCAGGTAGCTGTGGGAGTTGGTGGGTTTGTAAAAAATGTCGGTGTCAAGTCAGTCGTCATTAATGGAGTTGGAGAGGTCCAGGAAGGGGAGGGAGGTGTCAGAGATGGTCCAGGTAAATTTAAGGTCAGGGAGGAATGTATTGGTGAAGTTGATGAATTGCTCAACCTCCTCACGGGAGCACGAGGTGGCACCAATGCAGTCATCAATGTAGTGGAGGAAGAGGTGCGGCGTGGTGCCAGTATAATTACGGAAGATAGACTGTTCTACATAGCCAACAAAGATCCAGGCATAGCTGGGGCCCATACGTGTGCCCATGGCTACCCCTTTGGTCTGGAGGAAGTGGGAGGATTCAAATGAGAAATTGTTAAGGTTGAGGACCAGTTCGACCAACGAATGAGGGTGTCGGTGGAAGGGTACTGCTGGGGACGTTGGGAGAGGAAGAAATGGAGGGCTTGGAGGCCTTGGTCATGGTGGATGGAGGTGTAGAGGGATTGGATATCCATGGTGAAGATGAGGCATTGGGGGCCGGGGAAACGGAAGTCTTGGAGGAGGTGGAGGGCGTGGGTGGTGTCTCGAATATATGTGGGGAGTTCCTGGACTAGGGGGGATAGGACAGTGTCAAGTTAGGTAGAAATGAGTTCAGTGGGGCAGGACCATGCTGAGACAATGGGTCGGCCAGGGTGGTCAGTCTTGTGGATCTTGGGAAGGAGGTAGAACCGGGCAGTGCGGGGTTCCAGGACTATGAGGTTGGAAGCTGTGGGTGGGAGATCTCCTGAGGTGATGAGGTTCTGTATGGTCTGGGAGATGTTGGTTTGATGATTGGGGGTGGGGTCATGGTCGAGAGGGTGGTAGGAAGAGTTGTCCTCGAGTTGGCCTGTAGCAGTGTAGAGGTCAGTGTGCTAGACTACCACTGCACCCCCTTTATCTGCTGGCTTGATGGTGAGGTTGGGATTGGAGCAGAGGAATTGGAGGGCTGCGCATTGTGAGGGTGAGAGGTTGGGGTAGGGGAGAGGGGTAGACAGATTGAGGCGGTTAATGTCCCAACAGCAGTTGGAGATGAAGAGGTTGAGGGTGGGTAATAGGCCAGCCGGAGGACATGGAGGTCCTGGGCCTCCTTCACCGCCGCTCCCTTACCACCAGTCGCCTGGAGGAAGAATGCCTCATCTTCCGCCTCGGAACACTTCAACCCCAGGGCATCAATGTGGACTTCAACAGTTTCCTCATTTCCCCTTCCCCCACCTCACCCCAGTTCCAACCTTCCAGCTCAGCACTGTCCTCCATGACCTGTCCTACCTGCCTATCTTCTTTTCCACCTATCCACTCCACCCTCCCCCCCCCGACCTATCACCTTCATCCCCTCCCCCACTCACCCATTGTACTCTATGCTACTTTCTCCCCACCCCCACCCTCCTCTCACTTATCTCTCCACCCTTCAGGCTCTCTGCCTGTATTCCTGATGAAGGGCTTTTGCTTGGAACGTCGATTTTACTGTTCCTCGGATGCTGCCTGGACTGCTGTGCTCTTCCAGCACCACTAATCCAGAATCTGAGCTTTCGGTTGCCTGCCACTTCAACACACCGCTGTGTTCCCTCGCCAACATCTTTATCTCAAGTTTGCTGCAGTGCTCTGGGGAGACTTTGAGCAAGCTGGAAGAACAGCACCTCATTTACTGCTTGGGGACCTGCAGCCTTTAGTACCTAATATAAAGTACAATAGTTTTAGAGCCTGAACACCCCTGTCCATATCCTTTCCCCAACCTCACACCCCAGATCCTGCCATGAAATGAGCTGCTTTCAACACAGCCAAACCATTTTCACCTACTTATTGCCCCCAGTGTCAGCTTTTCTTCTTCCCTGGCTCATATAAATGATACAAAAGTGAGGACTGCAGATGCTGGAAATCAAAATCTACATTAGAGTGGAGATGTAAAAGCACAGCTGGTCAGGCAGCATCTGAGGAGCAGGAAAATTGACGTTTTAGGCAAAAGCCCTTCATCAGGACTGCTGAAGGGCTTTTGCCCGAAACGTCGATTTTCCTGCTCCTCGGATGCTGCCTGACCAGCTGTGCTTTTCCACCACCACTCTAATGTAGACTCATATAAACTATACCTTTGTCTTCCTAACTTTTCTTCTCTCCCTGAGCTCTGTGTCAACCTATCCACTCACTCCTTTTACCCCACCCCCTGACATCAACAAATATGCCAACCTCTTCCTAGCTACAATCAGTTCTGAAAAAGGGTCACTGGACTCTTTCTTTCTACAGATGCTGCCAGACCTGCTGGCTTTCTCCGGCAATTTCTGTTTGTATTTCAGTTCTTGAGCATCCACGATTCTTCATTTTATTCCAAACAGATTAATGGTTGACTGTTGTATAAAAGTCTTATCACAACTATTGTCATTGCCTTTTCCACCTATAATGTCCACTTACTATCAATAAAGAACTTCCATGATTGGCTTTTTAGTGTCCACTTCCTGCCATCATCACTGCAGCTTGATGGTGCTTTGAGATTTTCCATATGATAATCTGTGTAACATGTAATAAATTCTTAAAGTCAGATTCTTATTGAGTCATTAATCTTAAAGTTTATTTACAGCACTATCTATTTACAATGCTACCATGCAATGCATAGTGAGGACACTATGCTTACTGATGTTACTATACATAATTGACTGACTTCACTGACCCATTACGTAGAGAAAGACCATGAAGTTGAGTCAGGTACCTTTATACCACAACATGTGACTTCATGTGACTGTCTTATAAGTACTGGTTTGTCTGATCTGAAATCTATACCAGAATGCAGCAGTCACTGCTGTAATATAGGAACTGTGGCTATTTGCAAAATACTGACTGGGATGATATTCATAGTGATGACATAAAGTGGAAAACTTCAAAGAAATCAAAACAAATCAGAAATTGTGGGAAAAACCCAGCAGATCTGGCAGCATCTGTGGAAAGAAAGCAAAGTCAACAGTTCAGGTCCAGTGACCCTTCCTCAGAACTGGAAAAACTTATTGCAGATGAGTGGGACAGTAGAAAATTAAACAATTGCTGAAAAATACCATTGATAGAGTATTGACCATATGACCTAAATAATATGCAAAAATGCACATAACCTTGTGATTCATAGATGATCTGCACAGCCATGAATGGATCTATAGAAATTCAAAAGACTAGACCAGCCACCTTTGTGATTGGAAGGATGGCTAAGCTGTTGCTAAGGCCCAATCACCACTTTTTGGGGCATGACCATGTGCAAAATAATCATTAAGTTCATATTTTTATAGGTTTCTTCTGGAATTCCTTAACGATTGATCTAGTTCTGATAAATAACTCCAGATGAAACTAAACTGAAAGTATGCTCACGATAGAGTTTTCTTTTGAAGTAGATGATATATAGAAAAACTTAAAAAGCATCAAATTCATTCACTGCAACTTTCATGCACTGTTGAGTTCTCAGCACCTTTGACCTTTCTATAAATTACATTGCTGGAGCAGAATTGTTCCTTTATCACCACACTGTAACTTTAGATGGATTCTTAATCTGTTCCCCAAGATAACAGAACCATGATAGATGGACTGAACTTTGAAACTGTCTGAAACAAATGGGAAAATCATATGAAATCCAACTTGTTTGGCTTTTTGCATTCAAACCATCATAGTTTTAGTTCGATATCTCTAGCAGCTTATCATGAGCTCTTAACTTCAGTAGAGTTTGAAACAAAGCTATTTGTGTTCGTACTTCTCTGATTCAGTAATGCTTGCATTCACTCAAATTTGTACAAGAGGTTAGATGATTTGCTGGTCTGAAAGATTGGCTTAACTTCAGTAGATCTCATTGAAATTTTGAGGTGTGTAATAAAATCAGCGAACAACAATAAAAAAATGCTGCCAACGCAAATGGGTAAAAGTTGCAACTAGGTTAAAAATAATGGATTACATTAATGAGAAAATGAGTGAAAGCATAACAAGTTTGAATATTGCTTCAGAAATTTTTCAGCAGATACCTGCGCCTGGGAATGGCTTCAAAATGAACATTAAAATGCTGCTATATGCCATCAGTGGGAAGCTGAGACTGAATTCCCACATCCCAATAACAACAGACTGGAAGAAAAGGGGCTTGAGTCTGTGAGAGGGAAGAAAGCCATTGCAAGTGGAACTTCATAGCATATTGCCAGCAAAGGAATGACTGTCAACCAGATCAACAATTGAGTTGGCTCATGGCCCAATTCAGGAATACTCCCTCCCCCAACAGCCAGGTAGCCTTTTGTCCATATCAGATGGGCTAACTGCTGAGTAGGGAGACCCCTTGGTCCAGGGACCCTGTGGGTGCAGCAAGGCTAAAAGTGTGATGCTAGAAATTTCTGGTTGCTCCCACACCCATCCCCACAGCTCCCCAACTCCATTGAAACACCACCTACCCAGTGTTGCAGCCTCAGCAGTGACCAGAAATTGGCCAGAAGCCACAAACATCACAAAGTAACTGGTCAATGCCAGAAAAATGCTGCTCCAAGGCACTTCTGCCTGCCAGACTAGAGTGGGCTCCTATAATTGCCCCAAGAGTGGGACATGACCCCATCGCAAAATTCATCCCAGTATTCATGCCAATCTTTCTTTGGAACCTGAAATATGAAAAAGAATCAAAAATGTGATGACTATTTCAATGGTTAGTAAAATAAATTTAGGTGGGTAAAGAAGCAGTACAATATTCGTGGGATGAAGGGAGCAGTACAATATTCGGGGGGGTGAAGGAGCAGTACAATATTCAGGGAGTGAAGGAACAGTACAATATTCAGGGGGGTGAAGGAGCAGTACAATATTCAGGGGGGGTGAAGGAGCAGTACAATGTTCGGGGAGTGAAGAAGCAGTACAATGTTCAGAGGGATGAAGGAGCAGTACAATATTCAGGAGGGTGAAGGAGCAGTACAATATTCAGGGGGGTGAAGAAGCAGCACAATATTCGGGGGGGTGAAGGAGCAGTACAATGGTCGGGGAGTGAAGAAGCAGTACAATGTTCAGAGGGATGAAGGAGCAGTACAATATTCAGGGGGTGAAGGAGCAGTACAATATTCGGGGGGGGTGAAGGAGCAGTACAATGTTCGGGGAGTGAAGAAGCAGTACAATGTTCAGAGGGATGAAGGAGCAGTACAATATTCAGTGGGTGAAGGAGCAGTACAATATTCAGGGGGTGAAGGAGCAGTACAATATTCAGGGGGGTGAAGAAACAGTACAATGTTCAGAGGGATGAAGGAGCAGTACAATATTCAGTGGGTGAAGGAGCAGTACAATATTCAGGGGAGGTGAAGGAGCAGCACAATATTCAGGGGGGTGAAGAAGCAGTACAATATTCAGGGGGTGAAGGAGAAGTATAATATTCAGGGGGGTGAAGAAGCAGTACAATATTCAGGGGGGTGAAGGAGCAGTACAATATTCAGGGGGGTGAAGAAGCAGTACAATATTCAGGGGGGTGAAGAAGCTGGATAATATTCGGGGGGTTGATGGAGCTGTACAATTTTTTTTGGGGGGTGAAGAAGCAGTACAATATTCAGGGGGTGAAGGAGCAGTACAATATTCAGTGGGGTGAAGAAGCAGTACAATGTTCGTGGAGGGGTGAAGGAGCAGTACAATATTCAGGGGGGTGAAGAAGCAGTACAATATTCAGGGGGGTGAAGAAGCAGCATAATATTTACTGATTTCAGTTCAAATACCAGTAGTAGATGGTGAAGGCATTTTTTTTGTTCATTCACAGGATGTGAACAGGCTAGCCTGCATTTATTGCCCAACCATAATTGCACAGGGGGCAGTTAAGAGTCAACCATATTGCTGTGGGTCCAGGGTCACATATAGGCGAGACCATGTGAGGATGGCAGATTTGCCTCTCTAAAAGACACCAGTGAACCAGATGGGTTTCTGCTGATACTAAGCAATTGTTTCATTGTCATCATTTACCTCTTAGGTCCAGATTTTTATTGAATTCAAACTCCACCATTGGTCATTGTGGGACTGAAACCCGGGTCCCCAGTTCATTACCAGGGTTTCTGGATTATTAGTAGAGCAATCATACCAGCAAGCCATTTCCTCCCCTGTTCAAATTTTACTCATAGAAGTTCTCAAACACTGCAACAAGAAATAATGAAGAAATTACATTTTAGTTTGGCATAACTTTATTTTTTCGGTTTGAAAACCAAGCCAGAAGTCAAAGACCATTCAAGTAGCCCAAGATTTTGCATGAAAGAAGAGACAGAAAGCCTAATGCAGGAGACAATTCTGTCATTAACTAAGATACATCCTTCTGTGTTTTCAAGACAAGCATTGTTGGATCTTAAAATTGCCGTGAAAGATTTCTGTTTATGTGTCATGTGCTGATTTGAATAATATACTAGCTGGACAAATATTCAATGTTGGTACTTCCTTCTAATGCAATGGAGATGTTGTCTTGTGAGAAATTCAATGTCAGGTGTTGTTTTGCAATGATGAGAATCTTGACAATTTTCAAACTTAACTGCTTGTTCACTTTATTTTGAAATTTACATGGCAAAGGTAATCAATTGTAATTAACCTGCCTAAATGTAGCATCAGTGAATTCTTTCATGGACTGGTGAATTGTTGTTGAATGTTATTACAATTATCAAATGCAGCTTGGAAAGGTTCAGTGGCAAATATAAAACAAAGTAGTGGTCACACTCCATGCCGTAAGCAGTGCTGTTTCTTCCCTGTGAAATGAACTGGAGGAACAGCAAGCTTAGCTTCCATGGGTGGAAACCATAAAAGACTGTCTCTCATGTCATTGGTGGGAGGAGACACTGAATGCCAATTTCATCATTCTGATCTGCAGTGTCACAAGGAGTTCAATCAGCTGACAAGAGCAGACAAGGCAAGACATCATTGCCCTTTTCATTATTTGTGAACTCTAATATCATCACACAAAATCATCAATTAATAACTAACCCATCTGTTCATTTTCACTAAAACTACTACTCAACGATATGTGTACTAAAGAAAGAAACAATTAACAAGCATTACCTAGCAGTTGCAGTGTAACAATAACAAATACATGGGGGAGGGGGGGGGGGGGGGGGGGGCGGGTAGAGAAAAATGAAGGGAACTAATATAGAGTAGATTTGGAGAGATTATACTGCAATCTAACTCTTGCAATGCCCACCTCTCTCTGAAAGCTCTAATCGAGCTTTAATTTTTTATACAACTTATTTTCTAATCAACTTGCTCAGAGATATTGTTACACATATCTGGAACAGCTGGAGCTTGAACCCAAGTCTCATGATCTAAAGGTACTGCCAGTACTACCGCTGCATCACAAGAAGGCTCCTAACGAATACATCATCGTTTTTTTTAAACCTAATTTTCTGATCAACTTGTTCAACGATGTTATTACACACCTCTATAGCAGGTGGGTCTTGAACCAGGCCATTTCAGTCCACAGATAGGGACACTACTACTGTGCCACAAGAGGGCCCTAGCCAGACCCATCTGTTTTAAGAGAGCCCCAAGAATGTTGATTTTTTAAAAAATTTGTAACTTATCTTTTTAAACAGCCTGTTCAGAGATGTTATCATGTAGCAGGTGGGGCTTGAGCGTAGGCCTCTTGGTCCAGGGATGGGGACAGTACCACTGTGCCACAAGAATGCCCTAACTAATCCATCATACTTACCTGTTATGATCGTATGCAGCTGTTGAAGTTCAAGGCCAGAATTGGTACTCTCATTACCAAGCACTCATAGCACATTATTCCTGTTTTATAAGAAACTGGTAGTGCAATTCTCCAATGTTAATAAAAATGAACTGACCTACGAAAGGTTAGTAATTCAACTCAGTTGAGGATTGATAAATGCAACTGCCAATACATTAGCACAAATCTGATGCCACTCTTAACATATACAAGTTTGTCATTATTATTTATGATGTAAAATTAACCACTGCTTACCAGTGTTTCATGAGGACTCTGGGATTCTGGAGGGACCTTGTGATAATGTCATAGAGCTGCACATCACTGAGTATAAATAACACTTGTAGGTAGACTTAGAACAGAATAGAAAAAAATGCACTTGATTAGAACTTTTAAGAGCTTTAAGAGTACATCGATATGAACAACAAGAAGACAGAGTAGCCTGTAATTTTATATAAATCAGTCTTCTATCTCTATGATTGCCATGTATAAAAGCATTTGTATTAATATATAACAGTCAGCGTTACTTTGAAGTCTCAGTCTGAAAACAAATTTCTGCCTTTGCCTTGACTAGACTGTCTCGAACCCAAATCCATAGTGTGATATCAAACTCCATGATAAAAGAACTAGCAACTTTTCTTTACTGAGCATATATATCAAGTGATCTTTCCTATTACCAAAAGAAAGCAACATGAATTAGTTATGTGAAAAGGGTTCAATATAAGAGTAAGATAAAAATAGGAGTTATAAATGACCATAACTGAGTATGAAGCCAATATGTAATCTTGCACATGATTAATGTTACTCCTTTCTTGTAAAACAGTCTGACTCTTGTGGTTTGTGATCTAACATTGGCAATGAGAAGCTTAATTACAAGCTTTCTAAGTTAATAATAGTGCTTTTCATTGACCATTTTATTTATTCATGGGATATGGGCATCACTGACTGGGCCAGCATTTAATGGGCATTCCTATTTGCCCTTGAGAAGATTGTGGTGAACTGCTTTCTTGACTCACTGCAGTCTATGTGTTATACATCAATCTTTAATGCGGTTAGGGAAGGAGTTCCGGATTTTGATCCAGCAACACTGGAGGAACAATTACATATTTCCAAGTAAGGATGGTGAGTGGCTTGGAAGGGAACTTGCAAATGGTGGTATTTCCCTTACTTTGGTGCTTTTATCCTTCGAGATGATGATGATTGTCTAAGGTGCTTTGGTAAATTTCTGCAATGCATCTTGTAGATAATACACACTCTTACAGATGAGAATCAGTGCTTGAGCGAGCGAATGCTTGTGGATGTGGTGCCAATCAAGTGGACTGGGTTTCTTGGATGGTGTCAAGCTTCTGGAGTGTTGTTGGAGCTGCACCCATCCAGGCAAGTGTGGAGTATTCCATCACACTGCTGACTTGTGCCTTGTAGATGGTGGACAGGCTCTTTGGGAATCAGGAGTTGAGCTACATGGTGCAGAATCTGAGCACCTCATTTGCTCTTGTAGCCATTGTATTTATATTGCTACTCCATTTCAATTTCTGTTCAATTGTAACCCCAGGATATTGATAGTGTTCATTTTACTCCCTATTACTACCCACCTGCCGTTAGTAATATTATTTTAGCTGAATTTTTATGTACCAAATGCAATATATAGCGATAATTTTGACAATCTAGGCCTCATGCAGACTTATTGGTGGATTTTGACTCTGTGTGCTTATACGAAATGAGTGATGGCAGGTGAACAGTTCTGCAGGTTTTTCCTACAAAAGCTCTGAATACAGACAAGTATTTCTGGACATCAGCATTTCATTTGGTCATATAAAACTATTAAAAATTTGTTCCATAAACCAATTAACCACGGTGAATAAACCTATATGCTCACCCTTGTGCACCCTGCCAGAATATCCATGATACTATGGGCTCTCAGTAATACTCTCCATTATGGGAAAAACAAAACAAATACAAACAACTGCTGCATCAAAATATTTTAACATTTACAACTGACATCAGAGGGCAAAAGTCAGAGTTCCTGGCTCTTGGGTGCATGGACTACCTGGAATTCTTTCCTCTCTCTAACTGGGGAGAACTCATTTCATTCATAAGCATGTGTTTGGCAGATACTTACAATTTCAAAGCCACCAAATCCCAGTCTATTACCTTTCAGTCAAACTTGAATGGGAATGCAATTTATCAAAGCATAATTCTAATTCCATTCACAATAATTTGCAGATCCACACCCTCATTAAAGTTATTTGGGAAAGTTCCTTTCTATTACTTAGGTCCTTTGTTTTTATATTGAAGAATGAACCAGACAAACTGGATTATTCAGTTCCAGAGATTTATTTTTCAGATGAGTGGATATTTGCTTAACTTGTTACTGTTGCATCATGCTGTGAAGGTGTGAGAACAAGAGTCTAGGCAATTATAGATACTAGTGATTAATACAAAAGACACGAGGAAAGAGTTAGGATTAATGTTCAAACACCTCCTATTAGAACCAGCTCCAAATGCTTTGGTAAGTATATTTGTGCATGTTTGTGCTCAGTAATGTTAACATTAACAGTGTTATGGAATGCAATAATCTGCAATGTTTATGTGTTAAAGCTTATAATAAACCCTTCTCTACCTCCAATTACTTAACTCCTGATTGTAAATTCCTAACCGTAGGCTATCTGCCTGTATGAGTTGGTTTGATAAATCTTCAGTCATTCTTAGTGACACTGAAATAAATATCAAAGTAAGGTTCACTCTCCAAAGTGGAAATGACTACAAAAAAAATGCAAGTAAAAATTAGATTTAATAAAATTAGGATCAACAATTACCCGATGAAATTTGGGTTTTAATGGTTGATTTTTGTAGAAATAATTAAAAAAGGTAGCAAGCTCCACAGTCTTGAGATCTTGGGAGAGAAGTAGGGTGCATCTGATTGATCTCAGTTTTAGTTCAATAATGCTAGCGTGATTAGAGCATTCATTACATTACTGAAATGTATTTTGGGATATTTTATAAAATTGAAGAATTTTGTTGAACAAAGAGACCTTGGAGTGCAGGTTCATAGCTCCTTGAAAGTAGAGTCGCAGGTAGATAGGATAGTGAAGAAGGTGTTTGATATGCTTTCCTTTATTGGTCAGAGTTGGGAGGTCATGTTGCAGCTGTACAGGACATTGGTTAGGCCACTGTTGGAATATTGTGTGCAATTCTAGTCTCCTTCCTATCGGAAAGATGTTGTAAAACTTGAAAAGAGTTCAGAAAAGATGTACAAGAATGTTGCCAGGGTTGGAGGATTTGAGCTGTAGGGAGAGGCTGAACAGGCTGGGGCTGTTTTTCGTGGAGTGTCAGAGGCTGAGGGGTGACCTTATAGAGGTTTACAAAATTATGAGGGGCATGGATAGGATAAATAGACAAAGTCTTTTCCCTGGGATCAGGGGGTCCAGAACTAGAGGGCATAGGTTTAGGGTGAGAAGGGAAAGATATAAAAGAGACCTAAGGGGCAACTTTTTCACACAGAGGATGGTACATGTATGGAATGAACTGCCAGAGGATGTGGTGGAGGCTGGTACAATTACAACATTTAAGAGGCATTTGGATGGGTATATGAATAGGAAGGGTTAGGAGGGATATGGGCTGGGTGCTGGCAGGTGGGACTAGATTGGGTTGAGTCTGAAGGGTCTGTTTCCATGCTGTACATTTCTATGACTCTGTGACTCTATATAAATCAGGGATGCTCAAAAAACCAGAATGTGGTTGGTTCATATTTTTCTAGGGTCAACAGGATAGAGGACATTGCAGTTGGCTAAAGCAGCGAGGCCATGGGGTAGTTTGAAGACGATAATGGAAATGTAAAAATTGCCATATTGCATAAGAGGGAGCCAATTTAAGACAGGGGTGATCAAAGAATAGGATATGATAATTTTATTTAGTCATCCATGGAATATAAATGTTACAGCCATGGTCAGCATGAACTACACTTTCCTAACTATTCTTAATTTAGGATATGGGTGGGCAGCAGAATCTTAGATGAACACAAGTTTACAGATGTTGGGGGGGGTGGGGTGTGGGGGTGGGGGGGAACACTGCCAGGCGTACATTAGAATAGTCACAAACAAAAACCAAAATTGCTGGGAAAACTCAGCAGGTCTGGCAATTTCTGTCGAGAGAAATCGGAATTAATGTTTTGGGCCCAGTGTCCCTTCCTCAGAACTGATGCTAGCTAGGAAAAGGCTGGTTTTTATGTGGATGATAGGGTGTGGGAAGGGGTCAGGAGTAAACTTGGGTCAAGATTGTAGTGCTGGAAATGATAAGAGTAAATGATAGGTAGAGATAGCGTGCAAAGGGAGAGAAGATAGCATGCAAAGGGAGGGTGGCACGGTGGCACAGTGGTTAGCACTGCTGCCTCACAGCGCCAGAGACCCGGGTTCAATTCCCGCCTCAGGCGACTGACTGTGTGGAGTTTGCACGTTCTCCCCGTTTCCTCCGGGTGCTCCGGTTTCCTCCCACAGTCCAAAGATGTGCAGGGGTCAGGTGATTTGGTCATGCTAAATTGCCCGTAGTGTTAGGTAAGGGGTAAATGTAGATGTAGGGGTATGGGTGGGTTACGCTTCGGTGGGGCGGTGTGGACTTGTTGGGCCGAAGGGCCTGTTTCCACACTGTAAGTAATCTAATCTAATCTAAAAGAACAGTTGGATAGATAAAGGAGTGGATAATTATCAGCCTGGGAGAATGAATAGCTGTTAGTGAGGACTATTAGTGGCTAACAATGGATTGTGTGTAATAGCAGACCATGTGCTAACAAGGCCTGGTGTGTGGGGTGGGGAAAAATGTGGGGAGGGTACTCAAGCCCTAAAATTGTTGAAATAGATATTGAGTACAGAAGGCTGTAGGGTTCCCAAGTGGAAAATGAGGTGCTGTCCTTCTAGCTTACACTGAGTTTCACTGGAACACTGCAGCAAACCTGAGATAGAGATGTTGGCCAGGGAACCGGGTAGTGTCTCAAACTGGCAGGCAATTGGAAGCTCAGGGCCTTTTTTGTGGGCAGAACCTATGTGTTATGTAAAGCAGTCTATGCTTTGTTTCCCCTGTGTAGAGGGGACCTCATTGTGAGCAGTGAATGCAATAGACTAGATTGAGTGAAATGCAGGTAAAGCACTGCTCCACCTGAAAGTTATATTAAGGCCTTTTGAAACTGAGGAGGGAGGCAATAAATGAGCAAGTGTTACACCTTCTGCAGTGGCAGGCGAAGGTGCCATGGGCCTTGAGGGTGCGTTGGGATTGAAGGAAGAGTGGACCAGAGAGCCCCAGAGGGAGTGGTCCTTGTGGAAGGCTGACAAGGGCATGACATGTGGCTGCTTGAGGTCTTTTAAAATTCTGCCAGATGTTCCTGCACCTCTCACTGTAGCTGCTGCTTCTAAGACAAAACAGTGAGACCTTGAGCTCAGCAGGGCTTTGGCTTCCAGTAGTCCTTCAGCTGTCATAGCCTCTGTCACCTCACTGGGTAGTTCAGTAATATACTCACCCAGCTTCCAACCCTGCACTTGCTTATTGTGAGAGATTATTTAGGACACGTAGGAATTTGGAGTTGAAGTTAAAATTAGATCAGCCATGATCAGAGTGAATGCTGGAGCAGGCTTGAGGGGCCTCCTCTTGTTCATTGTTCATAAGTTTGTATTGCATAATACAACACTCTCAACATAACCAATCCTTTCAGCTCGATAACATTGGTCTGGGGTATCCTACACTTTGCTATAAATGGCAACCATTTTTCAAATTTTGATTTTGTATTTTCTCATGTAGGCAACATCTCTCCTTAGCATTTTTATTGTCTCAACGTCCTTTCTTATGGTCTGGAACCAAAATGAGCACTCATAACTTCAAGCATAACCTCACTAAGCTTTCATATGGTTTCTGAATTATATTGTAACTTTCATGCTCTTAACCACTTTAGTTGGTGCTTTGAAGGTCTTGAGAGTGTACATCCCTAATTCCAGCTGTTCTTCCAGGTCATTTAACCTTTGTCTATTCAAATGACAATTCCTAACTTATTTTGACTAAAATGTATCATCATACACTTCTTACTTTGACTCTCAGAGTTATTCATAGTGGGTGATATTTTAGTAACAACTGTGAATTTGAATGGTGCATTACCCATTTCATCAAAGACCTTACACATTTGCTAAGCTTGATTTTCCTTTCTGAAATCAGATTGAATTCTTCAAACTTTTTTCACTTCATTGGGATAATTAGTTATTTTTAATAAAGTATTTAAAAATATCGCTTGCTCCAGATGTGAAACTAACTGGCCTGTAATGATCTGGATTAACTCTCATGCTG
Organism: Chiloscyllium punctatum; assembly: GCF_047496795.1. NCBI lineage: Eukaryota > Metazoa > Chordata > Chondrichthyes > Orectolobiformes > Hemiscylliidae > Chiloscyllium > Chiloscyllium punctatum. The sequence continues at coordinate 95,485,211 of NC_092739.1, read as the reverse complement.
CCTATGGAAAAGGGTGTTATATTGGCTACTCTCCAGTCTCCTGTCACACACTGACTCTTCCCTCATTTCCCTCAGGAATGTTGAAAATATCCCGTAACTCCAGGAGGAGCTGTGCTGTGAAGTATATCATAACACAGGCTTCAGAGAAAGCTATCTGAACATATGGGTTCTAATGACATCTCCAGAGGCCATAATGACCCCGAGCAGAAACTCAGATATTCCCGCCAGAAGAAGAGATCATCATTTTTACATTGCTGCTCATAAAAGTTGTCTTGTATGGATATTTTCAAGTTTCAAGTCTGACACAAAGTAAAAGACAGCAATTTTAACATAACTACTCAAAAGCAAGCTGCTTTTCAGTAGTATCAGTGTAATAGAATCTGAACCACCAATTATAAACCTTATGGATTGCACATCGGGAGTTCTAAGTGACATTAACAGGAGCACGTCATGAAGAACTCACCATTATAAAGTTAAAAATCACACAACACCAGGTTATAGTCCAACAGGTTTAATTGGAAGCACACTATCATCTGATGAAGGAGAGGTGCTCTGAAAGCTAGTGCTTTCAATTAAACCCGTTGGACTATAACCTGGTGTTGTGTGATTTTTAACTTTGTACACCCCAGTCCAACACCGGCATCTCCAAATCATCAACATTATAAAGACAGCTTTACTCACTGCCTCATCTTGTCTTTTTAATGCAAAGCTATCAGATATTCTCTGTAAGCAGTTGGATAAATGTAAATATGGGGCTGGGAGAGGGTGTAAAGAGGTGGATGAGAGTGTGTGATTCTGGATTCATTACTCAGACATCTTTGATTTGGTGTTTTATTGTTCCAACTTGTACAGTCATTTGCTGCTGATGTCAGCAGAGGAAGCAGATGTCAGTCCTGAGGTATGTTACCATCACCATAAGATGTGCAATGCTATTCACGTAGCAGACACTTCTGACCTGCATAACCTCTTCACATAGCATCAGCATGTTAACACCCTGAGCAGCAAAGCATCTGCCAGATGAGAATCAGGAAATGTGCAGTGCAGGTTCGGTGTGTGAATGACATCTGAAAGCTTTGCATGTGGTAACTGGCCATTTAGTGGTTTCCTTTGTGATTTCCTTTTCAGAGTAAGAGCCCCAGCAAGAAATGAAACATAACAAAGTGTAGAGGTGTGGCACACTTGTAAGAGGATGCAGCTTGTGGGACCCACATCCCTGAACATACAGCAAGAAAACTATACGTGCCATCACCTAGTAATGATTACCCAAGTCAATCTAGCCATGTATCTGAGAATTCAAGCCTTGTGATAAGCTATCACATAGAGAGAACTACCATGTTCTACTGTGCTTTTAATATCCTTAGGATGTTCCAAAGCACTTTATAGTTATTAAAGTAGTGTTTCTAATGCACCTATTGCTGTTGTCTATTTTAATATGGAAACTGATTTGTGTAAGGCAGGATTTCACAAACATTAAATTAATAATTTGTCTTAGTCAGTAAAGGAATGTTATTCAGAGTTCTCTGCACTTATTCAATTCATGTTGACACATGTTCCACAGTGACCTGAGCAGACAATTCCTCAATTTACTACCTTACCTGGAAGGAGGCACCTCATACACCCAGTATGGCAGTTAACTGTCAGTTTAAGTGTGTTGTCATGTTTCAGAATATAGATTGAACCTGCAAACTGTTGCCAACTCAATTGTCATGATTTATTGCCTATTTTAAGCACTAAAAGTTGTCATACTTCTGTATGTTTTAGCATTTTAGATATAAATTCAGTTGATTCATGCACATGTTTCTTTATAATTTACACCATTTATACTTTTAATTCCATTCTGGGGTGGGGGTGGGAGCTGGGCGCGGGGGTGGGGGCGTGGGAGTGTAGTGTGGTTTGGGGATTGGAGCAATTGTACATTCTCTTTTTTAGTCTATTTGTGATGTAGTCCCATATAGCATGGAACAACATCATAAATGATTAATTTACAATGTTGGAAATACTCACATTCACACTCCTACTCACATCCAAGGATAGAAGTTTATCCTTTAGCCTTATTAATAACTTATTTGAATTAACCAGCTTGGGCATATTATGATGTACCTTTGGAGCAGATGGGACTTAATCCTAGATCTTCTGGCATGGAGCCTTTTGCCTGACCCCATCATCCTTTTTTCTCATTTAATCACTCTTTTCTTATTACAGCTATTCCTCTTTTGGTAGTTTTCTGTCTCCCCTCAGTCATGCCCACATCATCATGCCTTTCTTTGGTTCTGCATTTCCTTAAATGGAGTTCATCTCTGGCTAATAGTTCTAATGAAAGACTGCCAATGTGAAACATACAGCTGGAGTTTTTGCTCCTTAGTGTTACAGTCCCAGCTAATGTTAATACTGAACGTGTCAGTCCTTAGAGAGAAACCCAACTTTGTAGATGCTACATTTCCTTTCCTTTGATGGGGTGGAGTTAGATGTTGCATATTATCTGTCCAATGAAGAGGGCTCTCTTTTAATCAGGAGTCTGGTGGAAGGACAACTGGGTGCAATTGCCTTTGATTGTCACATCTCCAGCATATCAACATGACTCAAGTTGATACATTCCATTGCTTGAACTCATGGATCCAAAGTGTACTTTTGCCTGACAGTCACCTCATAATCCCTCAGGAATGCAATCGGCAATGCAGCAGCATGGCCACTGCAGTGCATCTGTTGCCTCTGTTGGCACCAGACAGCCAGTACAAGCTCTGTCTGTTCCAGCATCCTGGTTGGATGCCACTGCTACACAAAGAGAAGGCTAGCAAGATTCGAAAGTTCAGGGATACTGTTTTTTTCAGTACCATTATGCTCTTTCAAGATTTCCAAAGTTACAGGGAACAATAGATTGTACCCTTGTGGATAGCACCCTACAACAACTATGTCCTCATGAATAGGAAAGGATTGCACTCCATGAATGTGGAGATCATCTCTGAGATCATCAGCCAAATTATGCAGGGCTATGCATGTTATACAGGGAGCTCTTACGGTGCCTACATTCTGGAACCCTCACAGATGCCTGCAATGGTCGGCATTCCCCCTACCCCTGATAAAGACAGGGTTGGTTGGTCAATGATATGGGTAACCCCTTGACACAGGTTGATGCTAAGGATAGGTCCAATGCTGTGAAAGCTTCCACATGTGTTATTGTAGACCAGATCGCAGGGCTCCTGAAGTTGAGGTTCAGAAACCTGGAGGGGTCAGCTGGTGTAATGATGTACATCCCAGACAGTATCCCACATCAGAGCTGTCTTTTGCATCCTCCATAACCTGATTCAAACAACATAACAGTGTTTTATGACAGGACAAGATGGAGGAGCAGGAGGCTCCCCCTGAGGATGATATTGATGTTGAACATGCTGAGATAGCCCACTAAACTCCAAGATGACAACACCCTTGATTGAAGAAGCTGAGTGGCATATGGAAACCTCCTAGCTGCTCACGTCCAGCAGGACTGCACAACAGTGACATGTTCATTTTACTATTCTGTTTGTTATGGACCAACAATCTGCGAAACCACTGCATCCTCTATTCAACATATCTCATTAACTGGGCAATGCTTCACTATCCGCTGTTGTTTGCAACAAAAAAAGTTCTTCTATAATAAAAGTAGAAAATGCTGGAAAAACTCAGCAAGTTTGGCAGTATCTGTGCAGAGAGAAACAGAGTTGTTATTTCAAGTCCAGTATCATCTTTTATCTGATGTGATGTGCTAGCTTTGAGGTAGGAAGCCTAGCTAAGAAATAACTAGGCTCTGTGTTAAGTATGTGCACCAGGAGCTGTAACACACAATGTTCTCTCATCAGCTCAGGCTTATGGAGGGCTACAATATTGTTGATCATCTCTCTATTAAAGAGAAGTCCCACCAGGGAGCACTCATATTGGGACAAAGGTCCCGGGTCTGTGACATCTGACCTGATGTCATTAATCCCATTCTGGCCTCTCTCGCCCCACAGTCCTATACAATGTTAGGATCCTTCACTGTACCCTTGCAGTGGCTGAAGGTTCTCACTGAATGAGCTTCCAGAATCATGCTAACATTTCCCCGATATATTCAAACCCAAAAAATGGTGAGAGTTCTATCAGCTGCACTTTGCCTACCTCCTCAGGAGCCATCCTGTTAACTTAATAGAACCAGCCAGCAAGATCCCATGTGCCACACTGTAGTCTCAAATTGTTTCTTAAATGATTCTTCTGATTTTATCTTCACCATTCCAGCTGAGAGTTACTCACATGTTGAACAGTGTTATATTCTCTGATTATTTTCTCTCACAACTACAGGTATGGAGGGATCATTTGCATAAGGGTTCTTCTGATTGTCCACAGGAACGAAAGGTCACCCCAGAGGATATCAAGAGCATTTTGTCAGTTTTCTTTTGGGATATCCATTCATCCTTTGCTGAAGTTGCAACCTGCAATCAGGGAAGTTGCAATGGAAATTCTCTTCCATACTCAAATAGCAAAACTTTTTATGCTTTCAGTCCTGGGTACAGAGCAGGCAAGGGGATTCTTCCTCCATTGCACAAGACTTCCCTGTAGACGATGTACCGCTGTGGGATACATTGTGGCTGTGGGGGTTCATGGAAGTCTACTTCCTGGAGTAGTGCTCCTCAAGCTATATACCAACTTGTCTCCTTCTAATGGAGAGAGATGTCTATGGTGCATGTGAACTATGGCTGATTACTTATACTAGCTTTCTTATTGCAGAATTATTATCGCTGGAGAGGAGATTGCAGGTATTTTAATTACATGGTCTCTTCAACTATTCTCAAAAGATTAGTACTTCCTGTAAAGGCCAACTGTTATTGATTGGCCACTTCCACTTACAGGTTTGACAAAAATGGTCTGATTGACCATGTGCTTGAAGCAAAATAATATTTTTTAAAATGCTCACTAGGAACATGTTAAGCAGAAAGAAAGATGCAGAACTTGAAATTTCTTTCCAAAGCCCTGCTGTGTTCTGCGTAATTAACTGGATGCAGAACTGATAGTGGAAAACCTCCGGAACAGCAGTGGTTAACAATGTGATTGGCTCTATGCCTTACAACATCCCATTAGAATTATTGGTCACAGGATGACGTGTTAGGTCTGGTGATAAGCTTACTACCTGATAGGTTGACAATAAATCCATCCAGCTTCCCCAGTAGAATATCCTGTTGCACTTCCTTTTTGTTTATTTCTAACAAAGGAAGACACAGTCAATAGTTTCTATGCAGCTGGGCCCTCAGCCCTGGCCTATCAGCCTTTCCATAGGGTGAGATTTTCTAATTCAGGTCACAAGGATATTAGACTGTGAGCACACTTCAGCGTAAAGGGTGATGGTTGGTGGTGAGGGCCACCAGCTCTTCCTCTCCAGGAAACAGAAGCTATAATTACGGAAACTGCAGACTGTGGATTTATGGTGCAAATGTGTGATTGAGAAGGATTTGACAAGGTCAGAATGGCATGTGACATTGCTGTCATTTATTCAAGAAGTAGAAGTCTGATGTTGTGTCAGAAATCTTCTCTTTGACCTACAGAGGTCGTAAGACTCAGCATGTAACATATGCAACCTAACAAAATCTGACTGTATCTTCTATCTCTATCCCCAGAAGAATCAGGCCAGTAGGTTCTTGGGAATACCATCATGTACAAGGTCTCCTCCAAGTCGCACTCCATCCTGACTTGGAAATCCATCGTCATTCCTTCACTGCTACTAAGTCAAATCCTCGTGCTCCCTGCCTAACAGCACAGTGAGGCTATGGACTGCAGCAGTGCAAAAAGGCATCTCACCACTACTTTCTTCAAGGGAATTGGCAACAGGAAATAAATAGTGGCTTCACAGTAATGCCACATCTCATGTATAAATGAGAAAAAAGACAGGTCTACAAATATTCCTCTTAATCTTAATCTTAAGGGGAGGTGATGGCATAGTGTATAGCCACCAGAGTATTAATTCAGAGAACCAAGCAATGTTCTGGGGACCCAGCTTCAATTCTTGCCTTGGCAAGTGGCGGAATTTGAATTCAATACATTAAAAAAATTCTCGTGACCCTGAAGCCATTGTTGATCATCAGGAAAAACCTATCTGGTTCATTAATGTGGAAGGAAACTGCTATCCTTACCTTACCTGGCCTAATGTGACTCCACACCCGCAGCACAGGTTGACTCTTAACAATTAGGGTTGGGTAATAAATGCTGGTGTCACTCTCATCCTGTGAATGACTAAGAAATGTAATAAATGCTTAACTGAAATGGAAGTACAAAAAATGAGAAGCTATTGTGTGTTCAGAAGATTGATGACCTCTAAAATAACTGTAGAATTTCTGTGACAGCAAGACAGCAGCCTCAGCTCTCAAACCTCAGGTTCAAAATAATACCGGGTCTCAGAATGTGACTATGGGCTGGAAGTTTAACCCAGCCACCTCCCCCATAATGTTTCACACACTGTGATAGTTATCTTCTTGCGGCTGCATTTCAATTCCACTCTTTCGCTACAGATACATCAAGCATATGCCCAGCACTCCTCTACTTAATAACTCCTTCTGACAATCTCTGGACACAAGAAGAGTTCCACGCTCCTGTTTCATCCCAACAGTTTCATCTTCCTTCAGGCCTCTGAAAGTGCTGCAAGAACATTTCATTGCAGGTGACGCAAAGTGTAAAAAGATGTTTCTAGTTAAAAAAAAGGCAGCTCATCTCATTTTTACCTACAGTATAGAAATCTGCTTCCCACCATATTCAGCAGATTGATGTGACACCCACAAGTCTTACTGAGATCAATATTATAATATTGCCAAATTATAATGAACCAAGGAGTGGGAAAATGTCCATCATGTGGGTATCATTACCAATTACTCAGTAATGACTCTCTACATTGGTCTTCCAGCTATGGGTTGCACCATTTCTATTCCCTAGCATCCTGCAAGTGACTGTGTAATTTCTTGCCTATATTTAATTGAAGATTTGATGTTGACTACATGTCAAAGGCAATCCAGGAGCTCAGAATCTAGTTTGTGCATCCTGTGGCTGTGGAAGAGGCTGATATAGATTCAAACATAAGGAATTTGCTTTGTGGCTTTTCCCATTTTCAGCCATACTCTCAGAGTAAATTAGGCAGAAATATGGTTTACATGACATTTTCAGGGCTGTTTAAAGTTCCAAACGGAAGAAACCCCAAGGATATTCCTGCAAAATAATTATTTGTTACATGGAGGGGCTGGGGCAAATGGAAACCATTTACTTTAAAAGGGCATCTTTTTAATAAAAAAACTCAATTTAATATTAAAAAGAAAAAGCGTGGCTTGATACTAGCATCGTATACATGTAACTGAAATGCTCATGTGTATTGCCATTATGTACATTTCAGCTCATTTTCTATGCAGCTTTACCACCAGATATTGATATTCATTCTCCCCCTGACTTACATGATTTGACTTGAAGGTCATTAATTACTTTTTTCTTTGGTATCTGATGATTCAGTCTGCAAATGCACTCCACGTTCTGAACGGTATAAATTTGATCCCATGTGATCTGCTGAACTCAGCCTGAAATCTGGGCTCCAACGTAATTGGGATAAGGGTGGGATTTGTTAATGAGGAATCATATTCTTGATGGCTATCAATTCAAGAAAAGAGCTTGGCTACGTATTTATATGTCCTACTAGCACACTCATAATGTACTCCTACAAAAATTATGCTTTATTGAGGGATGGAACAGAACTGCCAACATTTTTGACACCAGAGGAATCATTCTCTGCCCAACTCTCTGGCTTGCCTACTGTCTGTTTGTATTAGAAATTCTGATGTAATTATTCAGTTGTCAAATAACTTCAGAAAATTAGGTGCACCTTAAACTTCTAAAATCTAAGTGCAACCAGGAAATGATACTGCAACCAAATTGCAAATAGCTTGAGAATTATCCATGAACTTCTGAGTTTCAATATGGAAGATGTAGGATAACATTGAAAAGACCAAAGACCAAATTGTTCATGTCAGTTAGCTATTGTTCCAATTTTTTTGGAAATTGTTGTTAAACCTAAGGTTCAAATAAAACTAAACATTTTTTGTTTCTCTAAACCTGAGAGAAGAAGATTAGATTCCCTATAGTGTGGAAACAGGTCCTTTGGCCCAACAAGTCCACACCGACCCTCCGAAGAGCAACCCACCCAGACCCATTCCCCTATATTTACCCTTTCACCTAACACAATTTAGCATGGCCAATTAACCTAACCTGCACATTTTGTGGCTGTGGGAGGAAACCCACACAGACACAGGGAGAATGTGCAAACTCCACACAGACAGTTGCCTGAGGCGGGACTTGAACCTCGGTCTCTGGTGCTGTGAGGTAGCAGTGCTAACCACTGTGCTACCTAAAGAAAAAGTGAAAACTTCGATGTTTTTCCTGAATGATTTCTGCAGCAGTGCCACCAATAACAGTACTGGGGATATTAAATACTGGAGGATGTAAGAACACAATGGAATCTTCGCTGCATAATATCATTATTACTTGTAACTGTCAGCACTAGATAGGAAAACCCAAGATTACTCTCAAAAAAGAGGAAGAGTTTATCAAATCTTCTGCTGTTGAATTGCTGGTATGTGACAAGACATTGAACAGGAGAAGACTTGGCATTAGCTTTGGACCAGCTTTGGACCAATTGTAACAGTGTGACTTGTGTTAATACGCAATCTGTTTCCTTTCAGGAAAAGGCTTTTACTGATTGCAGTCTAACACTATACATCGCACACTGTTTCCTGTTCCCACACAAACTTTGTTGTTTACTTTTGCCAAGTAATTCACAATCTACTATATTTCAAGGGTCAGGTTTCAAGCTAGAAAGTTTAGTGAGGTTAACCTGGTACTGGTGTCAGGGAAAATAAAATAATGCATAGTGTGGACACAAAATCATTTGTCAAACTGTTGGAGAACTTACTCTCTCTGAATTGTTACATTTGCTCCAGATGCTTAAAAATGCTGTCTCTTAATCATGTTTTCTTGCTCCCAATATGTGCACACTGCATTATAAAAAAGAGCTAGTCACATGAGAGAGCATAATTTTGTTGCTGAGGCGCGTCATCCTTTCCTTCATGAGCACCAACAACTATTAGTGGACCATTTCACCTACTCCATTCCCAAAGCTCATGTTCAAGTCAAATGCTGTCTTCTGCTGTCTCACACAAATCATTATTTTTCCTGTATGGACTGAGCTTGTATCAGCAAGGCCTTCACTGATCCAATCTTGTTCTCATTTTATTAGTACAAGTGCACCTATAATAGAGAGCTCGGTCCAGGAATTGGAATCTTGCTCATTTGGAGTATGTTGAAAGTGCAACCCATGCTTAAAAATGATGATGCTAAATTGGTCCTCAGGCCCAATCAAGATAGTCCTGACAATGTGTGGGGTCCAGGCCTGAAGCTGTTTGCAAGGATGAGCCTGTGGAGTGGACAATGACCAAGTTCCTCAGGAAATTTTGGGAATGGAGGTAAGTTCTAGCTGGTGATGGTCTGTCAACTTAATGTGGAATCAGTAGGAGCCCTCCTGTGTCCACTTGCTTCATATTAAATTGTCATAAAAATGATACCTTTCGGATGGTAAATATTTTGACTGCTGTGCACCTGCTAAACAAGGGATTCTCCTGGCTTGTTACACCATAATTATGGCCCAGTTAGTTTAGGTTTTTGATTTTTCAGTCCCTGTGAATTTCTGTAAAAATGATTATGTGGAACCTCTGATACCCTAAATAGTTGTCTTTTAGATAGAACAGGCAGTGATAGCTATGGGCAGATTTTGTAGGGTGCATCCATCACTTGCTCCCACATTGAGCATCAGAGTCACTGGTAACAGCTGAGATGATGTCACTGCAGAAACATTTTTACAGCACATTCTTCTTAATGAGATATTTACTGGACATTTCATTAACCCTTATATGCACTTATGTGATAGCCCAATTCAGTTTCCCAATTGTCCATTATACTACTTCAGCTATCATAGAAACACATTCCTGGATTTACTAATCTAGAAGGGTGGATGTGGAGCTTTGTTTTTATTTAGAGAGCTTTGAGAAATTCTTTTCATCCAGAGACCAATGTGGGCTGGAACCCGCTGTCTGAATGGCTGTCGGAGACAAAAACACTTTAAAAAGAATCAAATGCATTGCAAGTGCCACATGGAGCTGAAAAGTAGAATTAGATTGAATAATACTTTTCTGATGAAGACAAACAAGATCTGTCAAATGCATTCCTTACACGCCGAAAATTTTCTACGTTTCTACGTTGAGTCTCTTCCTGGTGGGTTTTTCAGGTAGTCTTAAAAACCTGAATTTGCATCGTAAATGATGGTGGAGTCGATCTTTCAGAGTATCAATGGGAAAGATCAGTGTAATCCATCTCAACCAATCTCCAAAGTGCATTGTAATGATCCTGATGTCAGCTTTAGATAATCAGCTTCAAGGACGGCTAATCTTCTGCAGACTTATCAACTAATCTATTTGGCATAAAGAAGTTCATGCCTTTTAATGAACAATTATTTATGTCTGTTCCATCCAGCTGTTTGAGATTGGCTGGGAAAGGTGAAAGAGGCAGCAGAGTTTTATCTCTTCAGTTTACGATCACGCTATGTTCTTTAATTTCATCATCCTTGAGATATTCAAACTTAGAGCTGTACGAAGAAATATGAAATAAAGGTTCTCGTTGTGTAAGTTGTTATGAAGTTTCAGAGCTTTAATGCCATATGGCATAGAAAGATTACAGATTGGAATATCACTGGCTATCACAGACCTTTATTTTAGTATGCTGCTTTGCTTAGACAAAATGTTTTTTTAAAACCAAAAACAAGAAAAAGTTGATGAAATGCAATGGTATGAGCTCAGTGCATGATAACATGTTTGCTGCTCACTGCTGGAGTTCAGTGACTTAAGGGGCTGGAATGAAATGCACCAATGCATTTGCACTCAGATCATTGTCTTCTTAATACTAACCACAACACTTCAGCTCAATTCGATATTGCAAGCGTGACGTATATTTCAACAAGTGAAAATTATAACATCTTTTGCCAGAAGTACAATGATAATGGAGAGCTACAAGTGATTCTCTGTTAATGAACAAGTAAAACACAAAAGCCTTGGACAGTATCAACAAAGGTCTACAAAGCAGATTGCTAGACCCAAGGGAATTAAGGTTAAAAAAAATGTTGAGTCCAAAAGTAAGACCAGGATTTAGTGCTCTGTACCCCAAAGTGAGTTCAAGGGCAACTCACTTCTTGCCCCTTGCAGCGGAAAAGCTCACCACATCTGTAGCCAGTTAGGTTCTTAAAGTGTTGTTTGGTGAGCTTCTCAGCACTGCTGTACTGCTCTCCCTGAGGCTCCTGATCAATCAGGGACTGGTGTTCCCAAGAAGCTGGAGAGTAATTCTTGAAGCTCACTCTACAGAACCATGAACAGCTGAACGTGGAGCAGGAAGAACTCTTTTATTGGGCATAATTGGGTGGGTTTGGTCAGGAGAGGTTTTCAGGTGTTGGGGTCAAAGGCAGAGGGGTGGCTTTCATCTGTGTACCTGTTAGCCTCTAGATCATCCCTGATTCCCAATTGAGAAAGCAACCACTTTTCTCATCAGCTGTGGAGGCAGGTAATTGAGCCAGTAGCGAGGCCCTTAAATGTGAGGTAATTAACAACATAAGGACCTTAGTTGGTGGTGGGTCTAGAAGGACGTCCATAGACCTTCTTTCTTAGATTACTGAAGTAGTGGGGAGGTGACAAGTATCTTTCCAGTTGTACAATCTCTAATTGTTTGATTTTCCTACCACCATTATGCAGGCAATAATTAAAAACTAAAGAGAGGAGGATGGAAATATAAAGCGAGGCCAGCCATATTGGTAGAGAGAAGGCAAGTTTGCATTTTGGACACAACTTTCCTGATTCAGTTCTGATAAAATTTATACTGGGAGTGTTAACATATCTTTTTTCTTTTTATATGTGATGATTAATATGATATTTACCTCCACCTCATTTTATTTTTTGTTTCATAAAAGATGCCCAATTCCTCATTTAACTTTGTCAACTTATACCCTAGTCTGATCAACTGCACTTGTTTTTATATCCAGAAGTTCTATCACACACAACTGAACAGTTTTTACCCACCACCAAACCACCATGACTTTTTTTTAGCTATTAACCATCACCAATCAATCACTCGCACAGCCAATTGGATATTCACATGCAAAGCCCATTTTGGGCAATGTAAACCATCAAAAGTGGGGAGAGGTAGGTATACAGTGAAGGGGCTAAATCAAAATGGAAAAACTGCATTTTAAATTGCAGCTAGCAAGGATATCAATCTGAAGGCAATGGAGTCTCCTGAAAGTTGTAGGGCAGACACTGTCGAGGTCAGGAAAATGGTGGTAACTTTCCTAATAGGCCAAGCCTGAAAGTATAGCTAAAGCCAGAGATGATTTGGAGATGCCAGTGTTGGACTGGGGTGTACAAAGTTAAAAATCACACTATAACCTGGTGATGTGTGATTTTTAACTAAAGCCAGAGAGGCAAGTTAAGTAGGTTTAGTATACTTTTTAAAAGTTTCCTTGTGGGAGAGAAGGAATCCTTGAGGTCTGGCATGGAAATCTTGGTCTTCTTTTGTTTCAGGACATCCCCCGACTCAAAAGGGATCCCTCCCCATTCACTGAGATCCACTGAACTGGTGGCTGCAGCTGCCAGCAGCAATTAGGTTGAAAATCGAAATGTAAACCAGGTTGCAATATCACTTTCATTTCTGGATGCACCACTCATTGTCACAAGTGAAACCAAAATTGCAGGGGCGTGGGACATGGCCACAAAGTGTTAAAATACAAGTTCAGCATGAAGGAAATGACTTCTTTCAAAGAGAGATTAATGTATAGAAAATTGATGAAATCAAAACAAATCCCCAAATCACACAAAAATCACTTTAATGCTATGACTGGGTTTCTATGGAACAATGTGGTAGGTGGGCTAAATGACCTCACTCACTGCACTTTGTGATTTTTGTAACCTTGTTTGGCCCTAACGCACCACAATCTACATAAGCAGTTTATTATTGCTGATGGAAATAAGGCGGTGAACGATTGGTCTAAATATGTTTTTGCTGTTGCGGTGTTTGGATCAATTGATTTGCAAGTTGTCTGAAGCCATTTGTGATTTAGAACAAAAGGAATAACTGACCTTTAAACATAGGATCTGGGGGTGTACTGGATTGCGTGAGATAGCATATGGCAGAACCAGGTTGTTTTTGAAAATTCCCCTTCTTGAGTCATTTCACAAATTTCAGTATGTAATTAATATATAACGAGAAGGGTTAAGGATGTTGATTTTCTGCTGTAATCCTCAAAGTGTTCACCATCCATAGCTGTCCCTTGATTTGAAGATGACATCGACAGAAGGCTGCATTTTTACGGTGTCTTTTCATATGCTTGAACAAGCTGATTCTGAGCCCCAATAGCTTTGTGCACAAAATGTCTAATGAAGTATGGGGGACGGGGTCGGTCAGGAGGAAAGAATTTTCTCCTCTCACATCCCCTCTGCTTCATTGTTAAGACATCATGACTCACATACCATTCAGGTTAACGGAAATGTTATTGACATTCTGGTTGATTGGTAGCAAGTCTATCCCAGCCACTTATTTCAATGCTGTCCTTGAAAAGAGTTTCAGAGTATCTTTGTAATGTTTCCTTTGTCCTCTCCTGGAATAGAGTTAAGGAAACAGAAACTTGTGGAGAAATACATTTTGGTTATCTGAACACTTTTGTCTATTGTATTCATGTTGGTCGCAGGAGTTTTACCTGGATGCCTTCAAGAAGGACAGCAGAATTTGCTCGATAGCCCCTCAGTTGCACCTGAAGCATGTAATAAAGTCATTCTGCTGGAACTTCTACAGTACTGTTATGTCTCATTGAAACACAGTCTGTAGGACTGGAATGTAGTGGTGACCACTGTTCTACACATCGGGGCTTCTCTTAATTTGTAGAATTCTTTTTTGTCTAACAATCAATACCATAGTTTGACGAAGATTGAAATGGTACAGGTGATCTGGTGTTGGATCTCATCCTCAATGTTGATATTTTGACCGAGGAGGATCCTAAAGTCTGGGAATTGCTCAGCATATTCCAGAGTGTCTCCTTTGACATATTAGGCAGATGACGTATTTACCTGAACAACTGTATGCTCACATGACTCTTGTTTTGGCAACATTCAAGGAGAGACGGTGTTTCCTGTGTGCAGAATTGAAGAGATCGAAAGTGGCTTACAAATCTGATGCCAAGTGGGAAATTACAATCGCTGTAAATTGTAAACCATTTTTATTTACAGTGATCAGATTAGTTTTGGCACAGAGGCGGCTGAGGTTAAAGACTAATTAATCTAAGAGATATTTGACACTGATGGAGAGGGTAGTTTGTCTTTGATGAGGTGAATAACTATAGTCAGTTAAATTTGTAATAATATGGGGGTGATCACATTGCCTTACTTGACCCTAGTCTGGATTTTGATGGTGTCAGTTTCTGATCTCTTACTTACGACAGTTGCTGTCAGATTATCATGAAGCAATTACAAGATGGTAATGAGGTTTCCTGGGCATCCAAATCTTTGGAGCATAATCTCCATTTTCTGATTCAAATCCATTGGTCAGGCTGAAGTCAAACACAAGTGTCACTGTCAACATTTTCCCTGGAATTTTCTGGTAAGAAAGATAATGCCAGAGCTTCCTTGGGAAGTGCTACAGCAGGGGCTTGCCACCTTATTGGATGGGGATGGGATGAGCCACACTTCAGTCTTTCACTCAGGTGGGCTAGTGAGTAAAATTGAGAAAGACGAAGTTTGCTACAACAGCAAACATGAATTTCAGGGGAAAATAAAATCCAAAGCAATGAATTGGTGATTTGAATGACTGTTAATATGTCTCAAACAGAAGAGCTAAATAATAAAACCTTGTTTTGCCTTTTTGGGTAAAAAGCAGCACTAGAGAAAGAAAAAGACTAGGTTCAAATTCTCAAGTTCACCAGGGAAGAAGGTTGTGATTGGAGTTAAGCTGAGGAGCTTAAGCTGGTTAGTTAAGCTGGGTTTAACTAACATTGACCTTAGTTGCCTCTGGTAGGGCACACTCCAAGATAGCATCAGGAGAATTCAGAAAGTTGTTGGAAGCAGCATATCTTCCAGCCTGCTTTGTGGATAGGTTTCTGCAGGTGGGTGGATATTATTTCTGGCTCAACCCCATCATTCATCATCCCACCAAGCTTCCCAGTCACTTGGCCACCTACCTCCCAGTCACATTCTCACCCATCCAGAACCCCCAGACACTTAGTCACCCTCACACCCCATGTCACTGACTCACTCACCTCGATCCTGGGGTCACTAGTTCACCCAGCCACAACCACCAGTAACTCACTCACCACCCCACTACTCAGTCACTCATCCAGACCATCAGTCACTCATTCCTACAGTTATTTAGTCACGGACCTGCATTCCTCAGCATTTATTCAGGTGTGACTTTCAGACTGCTCCTGACAGTGTATTGAAAGGGTCTCCTTTTCCTGTAGGACCGGAAGAGGAGGCCATGCCAACTGACAACCTGGTCTGAGATTGGCACTCAGGTCAGTACAGTGTCATGGGTGTGGACAAATAACCAGCTTTACCATAAGAAGGTTAATGACCTTCTCCACTTGGTCAGGATTTATGCCACACTCTCCTCTATTTCACACACTTACTCTATCTCTGCGGCTGTACAGACCTCCTGCCAATGCACTTATCCAGCTTACCCCATGCCCACTCCCACCTCCCTGCCCATAACATGAGAAGTGACCATGCCAGGTCTTATCTCCCTTCACAATTGTCACTGTCTCATCCCTCAGCCTGTAGCCCCAATTCTGACGAATACATTTCTAATTCTCCTTCCAATGATAATGGTTCCCCTCATCCCCTGCCCAAAGCTCTGTTTCCTTCAGAATCTCCAGTCGGACCCAATGGACTGACTATGCTCCCCACCACCAATCACTGTAGCCGGACAGACTGGAACAAGAAGCGCCCAAATACCTGTCTGATGGCTGTACATCTCTCCAACTGCATTGGGCCTAGCCCCTGAATTGTCTGCTGTGGACTGACCATGATCCACTCTCCATGCTGCAGAGGCACAGACTCCCTAACTGAGATCACCAGGATTGGACCCCTAACTGTGGTCAATCCCCTGGACTGATGAACAATGTTCCCCTTCATTCTTTTTTTCTGCTGGGTGGATCCCTGAGATCCATGTGCAGCAGTGGCTACAGGAAGCAGCAGCCTATGTGTTGCCATGCCGACTGTGTGCATGGGACCTCTGAGTTGCACTTGTAGTGTGTTTGCTGTGTTGGCTGCTAGCACGTGGAGTGGATGTGAGACTGATACAGCACACTGCCCTTTAGCAAGTTTGACAGCCTCTTGATTGATGGCTACTGACAAGCTAGCTGTGTGACTATGTTACTAAGGATAACAAGTCAAGGCATGGATGCTGTGCACGTGCAGTCGGTGCTAAGTAAGTGAACATTAAGAGAGCAAGTGAACAGCTCTGAGGTGTAACCTGGCCCAAGCTGTGAGCTTGGTGCTTGTCACTGCAAACAAAATGTTCTTGCAGCAGCCTTCCAATATGAATCTGAGCTGTCTATGTTGCTACATGAAAAGCGGAGAGGTGTCTTGATGGTGGCGAGCGGTTGGCCAATATCAGATATCAATGTCTGTGCATGAGGCCTGGGTGTGGTCCGTGCCCAAGGATTGTAGTCTGAGATGCTGTTTGGTGCTGAGCAACTTGATGGCTCAGTGGTGAGCTGAACTGTCAGGTACCCACTCTGAGTTCCCTGTCAAGCTTGTTCGGCAACATTTGCAAACGTAGGAAGCTGAATATTAATGAGATGCACCAAACTGTAATTCTCCTTAATTTACAACTCACCTTACTGCTCCAAGAAGCTTGATACCATACAGGAACACGCTCAATGGCTGCAGCATGTACAGTTCTCAAGACGCACTGCAGAAATTCACCAAAGATCCTTAGACAGCAAACACTTCCATCTCGAAAGACAAGGGTAGCAGATATATGGGAACACCAGCACCTGTAAACTCCCCTCCAAGCCACTCACCATCCTGACTAGGAATATATCACTGTTCCTACACTGACGCTGGATCAGAATCCTGGAATTCCCTTCCTAAGGGCATTGTGGGTCAACCCACAGCAGGTGGATTGTAGGGCAGCAGGTCACCACCACCTTCTCAAGGGCACATAGGGATGAGCAATAAATGATGGCCAGCCAGCGAAGCCCAAGTCTCACAAATGGGAAAAAAAGGTATAAGAAATGGAGTGATTTGCTCAGACATCAAGATGGACCTCACCAACCTCTGCCACAAATTTCTCCATAACCCACATAGTTGAGACTCCTATAAAATATTTGAATTTTTCCTCATGGTAGACATGCTTATTGTTGCATTCTTTTGCACTTATTTGAATAGTTTATGATATCTGCTGAATAAGCAAATTGATGTCTTTTTTTTCCACCCTTGTTCTTTAACTTATTCTTGTTAATTTGTAAAGCATTGACTGTCAGTTAGATGCTATCAGTGTATTTTGGTGAGATTATTTAGTGTTATAGATACCTTCCATATGGGAAAATCTTTCACTTTGTTGTTATGGATAAATTAAAAGATTCCCATTGCAAAGTTTCTCAAAAGTCACAACCTGACGCAGAGCAGCAGAAAAACATTACTCACCTTTCTCCTTATGAATTATGTCAAAACCACTTCCTTTCATCTCATAGGGGCAGAAAATTCATTTGAAAACATTTCTTCTGTTTTCTTTATGAATGAAGGTACAAACTGAACAAATAAAAATACTGGTACAAAATATTGCTTATGTCAGTTATGATTAATTATTCCTAAACAGGAAACACTCCAGAAAATATTTGAATAATTTTTATTGCAACATTTTGAATTGTACAATCTTATAATGCAGCCACATTGAGAATTAGACTGGGTTTATTCTAATCTGATTTACCGCAAGTGTTTGTGGCTGACGAGTTAGGAAATAGAAGCAAGAACTGATAACCTCATCCCTGACCTTCACTGATCCAGAGAAATGGGAAATAATGTGAAATGAAACTATTGCCCCCCCCATACCACATGAATTAAGTAGATTACAATGTAGAGTATAACAAGAAAATGCCTATCAACTCACAAATCCCAAAAATGAAAATACAATGATACTTACTGTAATTTCTGCTTGAGTAAATCACATTGAAATGATTGAAGTCAAAAATAACCCTGAGGTATGAGCTTTGCTTTTTTGCTTTAACATTTTATGTGAATGTGCAAAATCATGAATCAATTTATAATAGTTGCAATATAACTGAGATGAGAATGCTACTGTTGTAACCTTGTTATAATATGATGCGATACCTGAGTATTAATCACTGGTAGTTGTGAGGGCAGAGTCCTCCTGTATATTTAAGGCTGATATAGATAGATTCTTGATCAGGAGGAGGATGAAGGGTAGTGAGCAAAATGCAAGAAGTGGATATGAGGAATGTTAGATCAACCTTGATCCTATTGACTGGTGGAGAAGACTCCAGCAGCTGAATGGTCTACTTTTGTTCCTATCTCTTATATTCTAATGGTAATTAGTGATAGGGCGAGAGCACAGTTTCCACCCTCCTTCCTCAGCTAGTCTAAGGGTTATTTAGAAGTCTGTGGCAGAGGATAGACCACAAATAACTCTTGGCAGAAGATACTCTTAGATAACAGGATGTAATTCATTACAGCTCAGTAGCCAGATACGTTCTACATTGACTAACAAACATCCTGACCTCTACTAGCAGAAAGTAGAGAAAGTGTGTTTCCATCAAGAGATTGTCCTGGAGCCCAACTGACTGATTACCTGAACTGCATGATTCTCTACCCAGTAGTTCTGTTATAAATCAGGTATGTGCAGCTTCAATTTAGATTAATCCTTTTATATATTATCTTTTACAACCCCTCCCCAAAACTTTTTCTTCCAGCTAGTTCACTTATTATACAATGGTTTAAACCATTGTATTATATTTACCTTGACACCTGCTGTCCCAATTCTCTTGAATTCACAAATTTGAATGATCTGGTGGTTTTACAATTCTTGTAGAATGTGTTCATTTCAGATTAGGAAGCTTGGTAGGTTGCTAGCTCCAAGATTGGTTGAGTGCTGTTGACCATAACGTTGATTGTTTGGTTATTTCTCCTCTGGAGAATCCTTTGTCTCACAAATAACTTTCGCTGAAGACTTGGTCAGCCATTGACGATTCCATGGTTGGTGCTCCATTACCTTATTCGGAGGACCTTTGTGGAAGATGCTGTCGAAAGAAGTCATTTCAATCCTTAGTACCATGTCCAGTGAATGTCTTTTTCAAGATGCTGGACATTGCAGATGGCTTCCATCATGCTCTATATTTTTTGCCTAACGTAGTAGATTTCCTTT
Source organism: Chiloscyllium punctatum (assembly GCF_047496795.1). Taxonomy (NCBI): domain Eukaryota; kingdom Metazoa; phylum Chordata; class Chondrichthyes; order Orectolobiformes; family Hemiscylliidae; genus Chiloscyllium; species Chiloscyllium punctatum. Next base: position 95,465,717 of record NC_092739.1, on the reverse strand, counting down.
GTGCAATGTTGTCCCTGGTACTGACAATTCTTCACCACTCCTATGTGCTGTGCTGTCAATACTGGTTGAATTAAAAATTCACCAATAATCCCAGGTGGACTAAATTACTTAATTCCAGCTGCAGTATTTAGATATTGTCTCAAGTCCTGCTGATATTTATCCTCTGAAGATTCTTCACTGATGTCAGGGATGGTAAATACTTCCTGTAACCCATCGTGAAATATATCTTGGACTCCAATACAAGTGATTTTCTCTGGGTTGAAACATTTCCTTAGGTTCAGCCAATAATCTTGGAAGGGCAATAAATTCTTGCATTGGTTGTCTTTCCCTGGTCAGTTGATTTTAGATTTCTTATGAAGAGGTCAAACTGCATCAATGAACTGCAGGATACTGAGGGAAAAACAAGCTTGCTTACTAATGAGTGAGTTTCATTGGTTCTGGATCATATTTAATTTAATTTGATTTATTGTCATGTGTACCTAAGTACGGTGACAAACTTTGTACATTTTCCCAAACATCCAGTAGTCGATATGCTGTCGGTACACTTGCAACATCCCTTTCACCTTGGGAGGTGGTGCACTTGCACCATATTACTCCAGATCTGTCACTTGTAACTTTTTTTCCTGCATCAGTAGTCAGATAAGACAATGACATTCGCTTTCAATCTTAAATTAGTAAGATAGCTATTGACACAGTTCATATAATTTCATTTGTATCTCTTATTTCCCCTAGGAATATCTTGAGTGCTTGTCTTAATGGAGATATTTCTTCAAATGTGGACATCTCATCTAACAGACATGGATGATCTACTGTATTGAGTTCTTTGTGTGAACTGGACTGTCCTGGAACTGTTTCAGAATTCTACATAACTTTTAACAGATGCAGCACACTTTGTCATAACTGAACATTGTGCTTTCATATAAATCTTTTTGTTCACAGCACTTAAGATGACACAACATGAGGGATACCAGGGAATCCTGGAATATCTGCTGAGTGGTGAGTTGTTTTAGGAAAGGGGTTTTTGGTAAAATGGGGCTGGAATTAGATTTATGAAATGCCATAAGGCTAGCGTAGGGAGTTCATGAAACAGCTTGGTGGTGAGAAAACATGCTTGGTTTTGGGAAAGAAATCCCCGCAAAAAAAACCAACACAATGGGACTTATCCAAAAAAAAGGGAAGATTAAGCCTGTGGTTTTGATTTTTTCTGACACAGAAAGTGAGTCACTTAAGTTATTTCAGAAGAAATCGATAAAATCTTCTTGGTGTGCTGTTGTGCTCAATGAGGCGATTGCTCATTTCATTCCCTGCAACCTTGGCTTCAAAGCTGTTCGAAAATAATCTATGGCATTTGTGCTTTTCTACAGAATGTGTTAGCAGCTGCAGCTAGACTTTCAATTCCTTTAAGTATTTCTAAATAGGTCAATCCTCCGATTTGGTGCACATGCTTCAGAAGAGTAAGTAAACTGAAACTGTGACAAACATATTCACATGATGGGCAGCCATCAGTCAGGAGGTTTAACTTGGAGTTACCAGTATCTTTTTGAGCTTCCCCAGAAATGGTTCACTATCCGGTTAGGGTGATGCCTCATGTTGCGGTGGTAGTGTCCCGACCTTGGAGCTAAAAGCTTTTGGTTTCAGTTCTACTCCAGGAATTGTTGCTTCTGAAGGGTGCATGCATAACATGGCCAAAAAGGTTGTTTTGATCAACCTGTAAAACCTTTAAGGTTTTAAACCCTATAAACTTACACCTACAACAGGAGGACAATTTCCTGGCCAGCCACACCTGATGCAGAATATTGCTCCTAAAAGCTATAACCTCCAGGTACGACATATTCCTGGAACAAAACCAGCTCTGGAATCTAGCCTGAGTATAAGCATTCCCTGCCTCATGTATTACTAGATAGGTGATTTTTCTAAATAGAAATCAAAATCAAAATTGAAATCTCAATTGCATCCTTTTGCACCAGGTTGAGGTCGCATATTAATATTAAGAAATTTTTTAGGAGCATTGCTGGGGAGCCATTATAACTCTGTAATTTATATTGTTTCCCTGTAACTTATACCGGTCTGTCTGCCAGGTTCATTGTAGGTCACTGTAGGAGAGAGACCCCTACTCATGCACCACCCACTACACTACAGAACCCACCCCTGCTTCTGTTCAATTTCTGTCATGTTTGAAAGGAAACATATATCCATCTGAATTGCTCCAGGATCCTGAACAGAATGAAGAGAATTATCTCAGCAGCTAGCATTAAGAGCAAAATGATGTTCTTAGTGAGTTTTGAGAAGATTTGAGGCTCAGGTGAGGTTCTGGATGTAGGTTTGCTGGCGAAGCTGAAAGGTTCCGTTTCAGATGTTTCGTCACCATACTAGGTAACATCATCAGCGAGCCTCCGGATGAAGCTTCACCCTGAGGGTCACTGATGATGTTACCTAGTATGGTAATGAAACGTCTGAAACCGAACCTTCCAGTTCCGTGAGCAAACCTACATCCAAAGTAATGTTCATTGCTTGTTCATCTGATTTTTCATTTCGGGTGATGGGGAGCAGCCTTTAGGAATGCCTTGGGTATTGATCACCCTGAAAATGGGAAGTACAGCATTGGGAAAAATGTTTCACTGCTCTGTTGATCACTCCTTTCCATTCTGGACCTGTTTCACAGCACCCTGGGGTCAAGCAAGACACAACGGTTGGAGTAAGGTAGCAATGAAAATGATTCCAAAGTCTTTTATTGAAAGAAGAGGGCTTTACAATCACCTCTTCTTGTCGTACTCATCAATATGACTTATCTGCTGAAGGTCTTAAGCTCAAACAAAGGATTTGCGGCCATTTTGAGTAACTGAACCCCTATATTGGGACTGGAATGGCATTCCTCTGCAGCACCATCTGTATTTTACTTGGGAACTACAGATATGCTCCCACTTGTAAATGGAAATCCTATAGAGATTCCAAATATATGATGACCTGGGATTCAGGAAACTGAGCCTGGGCTATTGCATTGTTGGGATAGTTAGCAAAGGTTCCACCCCAACTTTGTAGGAGCAGAGTCAGAAATATATTGCCTGCCTGTCAAAGAGCAGTCATCAATTATGACTGAACTTGGAAGAAGGTACAAGTGAATAAAACAATAGCATTTTTACTTATTTAAGTAACTGTGGTTAATAGTAAAGTTTCTATGGTGCTAATGTTTAAGTAACCTCAGTATTGTATGTAAGTAAATGTTTGAATAACCTCAATATTATATGTAAGTAAATAAAAAAAATTAAAATAAGCAGTTGAGAGAGGTGGGAATATCCTTGACTTACCCTTACCAGGAACTGTTCTCTAAAGATTCAACTCCATTATAAGGATGTGGTATTAAGCGAATGAAGATGACCTTTAATCAGCTCACTTGCTGTTTCCTCATGGTAATGGCATTTACAATGGTTTCATTGTTGGTGCATAAAGCCACAAGTTGTTACCAACAAAATTCCCTGACATTTATGATGGAAAGTTTCCACATATCATGTGCTGATGAAATTCCCATGATACTTCAGTTGCAACAACCTGACCATGATGTAAATGGAGAGGAAAGGAATTATTTTGTTCCTCATTTGTGATAGGTCTCAAGTGACTGTGCAGCAGAGATGGGGAACTTTCCAGTTTCCTAGATCTTGAAATATGTCAGGTTACTAAGAATAGCCTGTTGTAGAGACAAGCATGTGTCTAAGTTTCTGAGATTGAGGTTTATGTTGTGGTAAAGTGGACTTTTCTACCACTTAATCACTAAACAACAAAACACACATTTTAGGTGTGCTATGCTGGTAGGGAAAAAAAATCAGTTTAAAATTTTAATCTGATTGTTCCTGGGGATACAAAGATAGAGCATCATGTTGTGTATCTGGTCTTGTTGCAAATGATACTCTTTTTAAAGATTAAGGTCAATGAAAAGCCCTTTGCTGACCTTAATTGACTAGTAGAGATCAATATTAATAAGGGATTTTCTGTATTTCTCCTTTGAAGGCTCTAAGGTCCTTATATTAATGAACATAAATTAAAGCCTGAGTTCAAGCACAACCTGAATAGTGCAACCAATGAATGAAGGTGCCGACCTTAAACATAGTCTGAGGTATTACGTGTACAACCATAATTCTATCAGGTCTTTTAAGACCATAAGACCATAAGAAGTAAGATTTTCTTGGACCATGACAGACTGTACCTCAGCTCCATTTGTTCCAAATCCCTTGATGAACTTCTATTAATCAACATCTGAAAAAAAAAGACACTGCACCCACAGTCTTTTGAATAATTTCAGGTTTCTACTGTTTTGTTCAGAAAGATGTTTCCTGAGCTCTCACCTGAACAACCTAACTATATGGTCAAACTTGTGTCCCAATTTCTGGTTTATAAGACTATTGGACATAAGAGCAAAAATAAGCCATTAAACCATCGAGTCTCCCTGCCTTTCTGATCTCTACTGCTCTGATAATTCTCAACTCCAATTTCTAGCCTTTTCCCCATAACCCTTGATTGGCCTTGCTGATTAGAAATCTGTCTATCTCAGCCCTGAATATGCTAACGACCCATCCTCTATAGCACTCTGAGTTAAAGAGTTCCACAGATTCAAAATGGTTTGAGAGAAGAAATTCTTCCTCATCCCTATTGTAGATGTGTAACCTCTTATTCTGAGATTACACCCTCTGGTCCTGGACTTTCCCACAAGGAGAAACAATCTGTCCACAGCTACCCTGTCAGGTCCTGTAGGAGTCTTGTGTGTTTCCATAAGGTTGTCTCTCATTCCTCCAAACTCCAATGAGTAACACAAGAGGAAAGTTTCTCAGAGATCCTACCCCATCACGTCTATTTACCATCTTCATTCCTCAAGATTCTAAACTGAAAGAAGCCAAGAACATGGAAACCATCCTTATTATTTTGGGAAGTCATGCTGTACTCCCTCCTTCAATTGCTAACAATCCATTCCTAAATTGAACAAAGTTGTCCTGAGATGGTCTGACCAAAGATAATTACATCTCCCTTTGAATATCATCCCCCTTGAAATAAAGTCAAACAATCCATTAGCTTTATTGATTACATTTGTATCTGTGCACTTACTTATAGTGATTTGTATAATTGGATACCAAAATCCCTTTTCTCTTTTCTAGTTTTTCACCATTAAGATAATAAACCCAATCCCATCAGAAGAACTTAATGAATGAAGCTGATTAGAGTATTAAACCCAATCCTAATAATATCGGTCAATGATTAAAGTTCTCAATGCTAACCCAGTTTCAATAATGTGGATCTGAGCTTGTTACACTGCAATGTCAAACAGACAATCAGGATTAGATGCAGACCCTCGGGCTGAAATTAGTCAGACAGTGGGGGCCTTGATAAAGCACCTAAAATCAGGGCTGCTCTGCCTCAACTATTTGGACAACCTCTGGCCATGCTTTACACAAATTTAGCATCTGATTAGTTTCTGTCAAGCCTCCCCTCCATTGAAAGATGACAGACTGCCTCTGAAAGGTGGGCACTACTGTTCATTCAATAAGTAAACCTGCAGTCAATGTAGCAGCAAATGTAATTGTGATTGGTAATCATAAGGGAATACTCAGTCATGGGAGGGTCCAGACACTTGCTGGCACTGATGATGTTTAAATAAAACAGGCAGCAGTGAGTAAAATTGAAAACCTTATAAAACTATCTAGATTTTGCATCAACACACACTTCCCAGTTTTATGATTGCAATTCACTTGGGAATTAAAGGTAATAAACTTCCAATTTAATCCCTCTACCTTGAGCAGGAAACATACTTCTGAAGCAGTGAACACAATTCTGCGAAGCAATCTTACTCTTCAATACACATTCATCCTTAAAATAGAGCTGGAGAATTGAGAGAAGTGATTTAACATTTGGGTTTCTTGGGCTTACATCATTTTCACATTGTTTACAGATTGCATTGTGCTGCTTGCTTATTGCACCAGGGAGCAACATAATTGTTATTGGCTTATCATGATCTGACTAATGGTTCATGTTAGCTTTGACACAGAAAATAACTGAATTGATATAAATATTCAAAGCTTTGCTAAGTGGCAGTAGTTTTTAATGTGATTCAGGAAGAGTTGTATTTGTACATTGATGTATAACTTAGGCATATTTTTAAAGTCAAAATATGTTTCCACCTGTCTGTCTCTGCATTCATTTACCTTCATGTGAAACTATTGCTTTTCAGTTTATTTGATGCTCACACAATGGTGGCTTGAGCAGTTGGCCTTGTTCATGAAATATTTAAACACCCATCCTGCAGGCCACAGAACATAGGAACATAAGAACCAGGAGCAGGAATAGGCCATCTGGCCCTTTTGAGCCCGCTCTACCATTCTGTAAGATCATGGCTGATCTTTTTGTGGCCTCGGCTCCACTTACTCGCCCTCTTACTGTAACCCTTAATTCCTTTACTGTTCAAAAAATTACTATCTTAGCTTTAAAAGCATTTACTCAAAAAGCCTCGACTACTTTACTGGGCAGGAAATTCCATAGATTCACAACCCTCTGGGTGAAGAAGTTCTTTCTGAATTCAGTTCTAAATCTGCTCCCCCGAATCTTAAGGCTTTGCCCTCTCATCCTAGTTTCGCCCACCAGTGGAAACATCCTCTCTGTGTCTATCTTACCTATTCCCTTCATAAATTTATATGTTTCTTTAAGATCCTCCCTCATTCTTCTGAATTCCAATGAATATAATATCAGTCTACTCAGACTTTCCTCATATGCCAACCCCCTCAACTCCGGAATCAACCTAGTGAACCTCCTCTGCATCTCCTCCAGTGCCAGTAGAGGTATTCTAATTGTCTCTGGATAGAGTTTGTAGTGACATTTTAGCCTCTTTATCGACATCCACACATTACTCTTACCCATTCAACCTTCCTCCCTTATAGCATGACCAACACTACTGGAGATAGTTTCTTCTGCTTTAACCCTCTCAGTTCACCCTACTGTAATGGCTCCTTTTGGTGTGCTCCTCATTGCAGTGATCCTTGGCATCATCTCATTGTTAGCAGTAGTTTTTTTTTCTTCCTATTTCTCCTTTTCATATGAATATATGAATTAGGAACAGGAGCAAGCCATTCAGTTCCTTCATTCAATGCTGTCATGTCTAATCTGATTGCGGCCTCAACTGTTTGTTCAATCTATCACCAATAACCTTTGGCTCTGTGGATAGTCAAGAATGTATCTACTTGCACCTTAAAAATAGTCACTGTATATGCTTCCTTTGATCTCTGGAGAAAAAATGTTCCAAAGACTCACAACCCTCTGAAAGAAAAAAATCCACTTCATCTCTATCTTAAATTGAAGACCCCTTACTTTTAAAATCCTATCCTCCCCCACTGTATGCTCTTACCCTAACATAACAGACGTAAACTAAAAAAGCGTTAAATGGTGGCCTTTTCAGCAATGTGTTTGTTCCTCAGAGCGGATTAGTTCTCTATTGTGTAGAATGCTGGATTAGTGGTGCTGGAAGAGCACAGCAGTTCAGGCAGCATCCAAGGAGCTTCGAAATCGACGTTTCGGGAGAAAGTCCTTCATCAGGAATAAAGGCAGTGAGCCTGAAGCGTGGAGAGATCAGCTAGAGGAGGGTGGGGGTGGGGAGAAAGTAGCATAGAGTACAATGGGTGATTGGGGGAGGGGATGAAGGTGTTAGGTCAGGGAGGAGAGGGTGGAGTGGATAGGTGGAAAAGGAGATAGGCAGATAGGACAAGTCTGGACAAGTCAAGGAGACAGTGCTGAGCTGGAAGTTTAGAACTAGGGTGAGGTGGGCTCCGGACTTGTCCTACCTGCCTATCTCCTTTTCCACCTATCCACTCCACCCTCTCCTCCTTGACCTATTACCTTCATCCCCTCCCCCACTCACTCATTGTACTCTATGCTACTCTCTCCCCACCCCCACCCTCCTATAGCTTATCTCTCCACGTTTCAGGCTCACTGCCTTTATTCCTGATGAAGGGCTTTTGCCCGAAACGTCGATTTTGAAGCTCCTTGGATGCTGCCTGAACTGCTGTGCTCTTCCAGCACCACTAATCCGGAATCTGGTTTCCAGCATCTGCAGTCATTGTTTTTACCTGTGTAGAATGCTGTCTGTACTTCAATGCCTTTCGCAGGAATTGTTTTTGAATTTCTTTGTAACAAGGTCATATCATTTAGGTAAAGGCTAACATTTGAGGTATGCCTTCCTGGTGCAATCAAACAGCTCATGTAGTTGATTAAATGGAGAAGGAAGAGCTTCAGGGTTCCCACGTAAGTAAAACCTAATAAGGAAGTTGGTAGTGCTCTAGCATGACTAATGCATTCATTTCCAAGTACTCTGGTTATTTTACAGGCATTTCCCTCTGGGTTAGGAAAGTTATGCTCGCACCCAGAGTGCCCAAGAAACAAAAGATGGCAACAAGTATTTTACCTTGCTGCTCCTTACACGGCTATTGAACTTATTCCAGCACAATTTTGTAATTCTGGGATTAGAGAGATGACACTCATTGCACTGCCATTTCTCTCCACATAACATGTGAGCCACATTTTTTTTCTATGTTTCCTCCCACAGGCAATCTACAGTTTTTCTCTCTTTTGTTTTCCTTCTCTCCTGGGACACGGGTGTCTCTGGCTGGCCAGCATTTATGAATCATCCCTATTTCTCCTTGAAGAGGTGGATGGTGAGCTGCCTTCTTGAACTGCTGCAGCTCATGTGCTGTAGGTAGACACACAATGCCATTAGGGATGGAATTCCAGGATTCTGGTTCAGCGACAGTGGAGGAATAGTGATATATTTCCAAGCCAGGCCAGTGAGTGGCTTGGAAAGGAAATTGCAGGTGGTGGTGTTCCCTTTTATTCAGTAATGCAACCAGGTTGACCTTAGTAAAATTTTATTCTCCTATTTATTGGTTCCTTCTAATGCCCTGATTCACATGCCTTTTCCTCTACTGACTCACCTTCTTTAAAAATGCCACAAAATCTCATATGCCAGTTGTAATAAGGACCTGGCAGTCATTCCAACCTTTAACAAAATCTCGTCCTTACCAGCTGCTACTGCAGAATGCTACAAAAATCTTCAGCCATTTTGAGTTTCATAAATGACACACTGAGAACTTTAATCCCACTCCTACCTCTGCAGCATAACACTGCCATGTTACACAGGCACTCAGTCAATGCCTGTGTGAATGAAAGTTCATTAGTCCCACTCTCTATGGCTGAGTATCCATTGGAATGGATCAGCAGGGAAAGCTTGCAACAAGGTTATACAAGAGGATAAAAAGTAGCACATGAGAGTTTGGGGTCAATATCATTGCATGAGAATACAAGATTGGACTTAAATGAAAAAAGGTATGAATAATATTCTTTTTGGATTGATCTGGGGAATAACAAGAGATTCTCACAGAAGTGGAGCTATGTTATAAAATACTGGTAAGTGGTAAGGAAATCAAGGATGGCTATTTTGATAAATTAGAGAAATTTGTACTAACATTATAGGCTAGAATTTAGATTCTCTACAGTGTGAAAACAGGCTCTTCGACCCAACAAGTCCACACCGCCCCTCTGAAGAGAAACCCACCCAGACCCATTCCCCCACCCACTTTTTACCGCTGACTAATGCATCTAACACTGTGGGCAATTTAGCATGACCAGTTCACCTGACCTGCACATCTTTGGATTATGGGAGGAAACCGGAGCACCCGGAGGAAACCCACGCAGATACGGGGAGAATGTGCAAACTCCACACAGTCAGGCAGAAATCAAACCCAGGTCCCTGGTGCTGTGAGGCAGCAGTGCTAACCACTGAGCCACCGTTTCTCCACCTGATGAAAACAAGAAGTGGACAAGAATTAAAATCAACATTGTTGAGTTACTGACCTTTTTCTGCTCCAACTCCATTTTATCAGGACCATCCAAAGATTACCTTAATAATATCGTGGCTTTGCTAGTCTACACAAAGGACATTTTAGTGGCCTATTGGATGGTTTCTGCTGTTAGTTCTCCACTTAGTAAAAATTAGATGCATAAGGAAGAAGACACAAAATATTCACCTGAAATTATTTGTGGGATCAGGAAGGGAAGGTATGTATAATTCTGAGGAAGTTCATGTACAATATCTATATTTGTTGACGGGGGATATTCCAATTGGAAGATAAAATAAGCATTGTTGAAGATAAAACCAGGGCTGAGCTAAAACTGAGAGATTCTCAGAATAGCCATGTAGGTATTTTAATGTTGTTCTATAGTAATGTGTCAATTAAGAAATATGATTTAAATGGTAAGATTTCAAATTAAGGGATTTTGTGGCTTGGACTGTTCATTAAACATGCAGTGCTAAGACATAAAATAATCCAAGGAGAACTAGAATCTTTGTTTTTGTAACTCAAAATGCAGTACCAGATTTCAATATTTTAGGAAAATATTCAATAGAATAGAAATTCAATCGAGTGAGTTGAACCCACGTGTTGAAGCCTCTGAATGTTCAGTTCATTCATGTTCCTCACTCAGACAAGGACAAAAGTGGAATACAAAAGCAAAACAGTAATGTTGAATTCTTATAATACCTTAGTTAGGCTACATTTAAAACATTGCGTATAGTTTAAGGCCATTTAATACAGCATTGAAAATAATAGAAAAAAACAGCATAGGTTATGAAGAGAGACAGCATAAACTAAGACTTTTCTATTGGAGCTAATGAAAAGGATTAAAATTAAGAAGAGGTAATTACCTATTTTTCTACATTGGAAAGTTATAGTGTGTGCCACAAAACATTAGATAATTCAAAAAAGATTTAAAGCTGCCATTAAGAAAATTCTTTGATATAAACAATGGCTAGAATATGCAATTCTTTGTCACATCCTGTTTTTGAAACAAAACCTGTTTAAGGTTTAAAAAGAAAACTACTAATATAGTTGCTTTAAAAATTAATAATAAAAGGTATTTACATCAAACAATAGAGTAGTCTTGTATAGGCATCTTCTGAGAAGACAAAGCAGTTACAGGTCAAAATATACCAGTCATGAAACTTTGATCATTCTGTCACCAGGTATATTACCATGAGGTCATCTTGGTCACACAGTGATGTTATTTACTTCCTTTGTTTTCACTCATGCCACTTGAGTGCTGCTGGTTAGACCAGCATTTGTTGCTCATCCTTAATTGCCTTTGAGAGGGAATGATGAGCTGCCTTCTTGAATTACTGCAGGCTATGCATGCAAGCACACTAATAGTCCTGTTAGGGATAGAATTTTAAGATCTTGATTCGATGGCAGTAAGGAAATGGTGTTATAGTTCCAAGTCAGGGTGGCCTGTGGTTTGCAATATGTCACACCCACACATTCATGGATTTATTGAAAATGGACCCTACATTTAAAACAAAATAGAGAATGGACATTCTGCTGTGAAACAAAATAGAGTTGAGGGCTGATGACCTCTTTTGTGTTCTCTCTATATACAGGGAATGACACAAGTCACAATGATATCTGCTTGTTTGTGGAAGACATTAAATTGTTACTGATCGTTCAGAATGCGAATAATGCAGAGTGGACAGCATTGCTTAACTTTTGTTTATACAGCGAATGAAATTTTGGATTAGCCTGCAAAATATCGCGTGAAATAAACTTGGCTGACCTAGACCAAAGGAATGTGGAATTATCACACATCTTGGGAACATCACCAAGAAAAAGTGTAACATCTAAAGTGTTAGCTCACTCAACAATAAACACAGAACTTTGGAGCTGATTATCCACTGTTGTGCGTCAAGGAAATGGATAATCTTACCAATGGGAAGCAGAGGAGAAAGGGACAGAGATTGTTACTGAAAGGTGGTTGAGTCAGAAAAGCTTGTAGCAGTTAAGCAGTATTTAGATATTCACTTGTGCTGTCATAGCATCCAGTGGTGGGGCTAGAGGATAACTTCTTCCAGTTTTACTTCTAGTGGGACATTCATTTTTCAGTGAAATAAGGAAAAGGTGAAGATTATTGTTAACTTGCTCCTAATTATTTGCATATAGGCACTTTTTTTTGTTTACCTAATCACGGAATCCAAGCATGATCATTTATTGTTCTTTTCTCTCTGCAACCACCTTTACAAATCCCTGAACGTAACAAAAGCTGAGTGGAGTCCTAACACAGTAATGAACTCATAGACTCATAGATGCTTAAAGCAGAGAATGAAGCCATTTGGCCCATCACATCCATGCCCATGCTGTGTGCCTAAAGATGGAAAATAGAATTAGCATTGTCAGATCTTTACTGATTGGCTTGGCACAATATGAAGTTTTCCATTTTAGTGGAAGAACAGAAAAGCAGAACACTATTGTTTAAGAGGAGAAAGATGACAAAATGCTGCTGTTCAGAGGCCTCTGGGTGTTTTTAAACATGGCTCAGAGATACAAAAAGTATGGGAAGGAGAATGAAATATAAAGGCAGTGAGGTCTCACTATGCCTTGTCAGAACAGTGGTGAAACCACACATGGAAACTGCTGATAGTCTTGGTCTCTTTATTTAAAGATAGTTATTCTTACATTGGAAGCAGTTCAGGGAAGGTTCACTAGATCAATTCCATGGATGTAAGAAGATATTTTAGAAGGAACAAGTGAGTAGGTTGGGCCTATACTGATCAGAGTTCGGGATCATGAGAGGTGATCTTCTTGAAACTTGTACAATTCTAAAGAGGCTTGACAGAGAGGATGTTTTCTCTTGTGGGGGAGTTCTAGACCTCAGAGTCATAATTTCAAAATAAGGAGCCATCCATTTATGATGACAGTGAAGTGGACTTCCCTCTCTTAGAGGCTTGTTACCAGACAGTGCGGTGGAGGCAGGTTCAGTCGAGGCATTCAAAAGAGAAATAGTTATTTAAAAAAGAACTACATTATGTGGAGAAGGTGAGAAAATGATAATAAATGATCTGCTCATTTGGAAGGCCAGCACTGAGAGGCTTTCTTCTGTACTGTGATTGAATACTTATATTGGACAGATTTTTGATCCGCATGAAACTCAAAAACTTTGGCGGACAGGCAAGAAAGAAGAAAAAGAAATCAGACATGACTTTATAGAACATCAGACCAAGCTGGACATTCAAATAGCTTTAATGGACTGTTCCACTTGAGCTATGAGTGATTAAGGTTATTTGTTGAAATTGTACCATCTATTTTGCAACAAGTGCATCTAATAAACTCGAGGAGCTGTTTGATGTCATAAGTTGCTCTTGTCAAAGCCTCCAGCAAACTCAAGAGCTTCCTGAAGAACCAACCTTCTTGGCATGGGGCATTAGAGCCAGTTACACTGTAAAAAGCAGGAAGCACTGCATGTGCCACTTTGAGGGTTCTGACCTTTGACTAACAGGAAGCATAGAACAGCAATGTGCAGCCAAACATCCAGCCAATATTCAAGGCTGAATTCAAACCATACTATCTAATGCATTGCATAATAACCTTATGTAAGCTTATGTGACCTAATTTAGCAACATTTAAGTATACTTACTTTCAAATTTATACTCAAGGTGTGGTCAAAAGCAAGTTTTCAACATGTTCAGCTCAAACTCAGTCTAGCTCTACATCTTCAGAATCTCAGTCAACTGAAAAGTATGAAAAATCACTTTCCATCAAGCTGGCTATTTGCATATGGTGTGAATCTTCAGTGTATCCTTTTATTTTACTTTTGGTCATATGATATTTGCACTGGCCTGAAGCAATACGTCCGTTTCCAAACAAAGAACACAACAACCATAACAGGATTTTAATCTACACTTGACTGCAAAAATACACATAGATAGTATCAGTACATTTCTCTGGTGATAATTGTTGTGAAATTCTCAATCACTATAGAGAGTCAGTGTCTGCCTACTACAACAACATCTTACTTTTATGTTACACCTTCAATGTATAAAGCACTACAAGGTACCAACTTATAAAGTTAACCTGGGGAAAATACTTGGTAGTGATCTAAGATTGTTACAGAAAATAGAAAAAACTGTGAGGAGCGATATATTGGTATGGCTCAGGGGCCAGTTAGCTCATTTGGTGGAGGCCTGGTTTGTGATGCATTGTAAAGCAATAACCAAGGTTACTATGAAGGTCTCACTTTCTCAAACTTGACCCTTGCTTGAGCTATGGTGGCCCTTACATTAAATTCACCACCAGTACAGGAACAGGCCCTTCAGCCCACCAGGCCTGAGCTGACATATGACTGCTTTCCAAACACCTTTGCGTCCACATGATCCCGCTGTTCTCTGCCTTCTCATATCTGTCAAGATGCCTCTTAAACACCTTGATTGTATCTGCTTCTCCCACCTCCTCTGGCAGTGCATTCTAGGCATTTACCACCTTCTGTGTAAAAACACTAGTCTCTCACATCTCCTTTAAACATTTCCCCTTTCACCTTAAACCTATGTCCCCTAATAACTGACATTTCTACCCTGGGGGAAAAAAAACACTCTGACTCTCCAAGCCTCTCAAAATATAGTAAATTTCTGTCACAACAACTCTTGACCTTTGACATTCAAGTGAAAACAAACAAAGTTTGTTCAATGTCTCCACATAGCTAACATCCTCCAAATCAGTTATCACCTTGGTATATATTTTCTGTACCCTCTCTAAAACCCTTTTGGTAGTGTCACAACCAGAACTACATGCAATAATCCAAGTGTGGTTTTAATAAAGTTCTGTAGAGCTGCAGCATGACATCAGTTTTTATATTCTATGCCGTGACTCTGCACAGTATTGTTCAGATTAATTAAGGAGTAATTAATTAATTACTCAAGGGAATTTGGAAGGATGCGAGGGAATCTGATAAAAGCTTACAGAATACTGAGAAGCCTAGCAAGAGTGGACATGGAGAGGATATTTCCTCTAGTATGAGAGACTAGGACCAGAGGGCATTGCCACAGAGTGAAGGCGTGACACATTGGAAGTGAGTGATTAGAAATTCCTTCAGCTAGAGCATAGTGAATCTGTGGAGCTCATTGCCTCAGAAGGCCATGGAGGCCCAGACATTGAGTGTCTTTAAGCCAATGATAGATAAGTTTTCGATTAGTAAGAGGATCAATCGTTATGGAGAGACAGCTGGAGAATGGTTTAGAGAATCAACTATGATGAAATGGTGGAGCAAACTGAATGTGCTGAATGACCTAATTCTGCTCATATACCTTATGGTCTTACAGTCTAAGAGAAAGAAAAATCCTCCAAAGTAGCAGTACAGTTGCTTTAATACGTCTCCATCCTCTTGCTTGAAGTACTGAGAAAGGTGATAAAGTTTCCAAATGTTAGTATTTGATTACCTTGCAAATTCTGAACTGTGACTACTATCGACAGAATTCGGTCCAGCTTGAATTCCAATTAACCCAGTTTGGAAGATCTTCTATTGGTCTATGGCTATCAGCAATTTAATTCCATCAACAGAAAATACAGTGAATTGTAGGACCTCATAAAATTCTATATTTTGATTTTAAAATCATTGGGTGTTTTATTCATTTGCCAATATAGAAAAAAAATAATCTCTACACAGGTTTTGCTGTGTTTTATGTTGTGTGGTCTGTTAGTTTATGATTAAAAGGGTTTGGAGTTCAATTTCCGAATTCAATCTTTGATGGCAATTTTGTCTTTAAGAGTGAAATTTGTTCTGGATATTTTCTAACCAACCTGTTGAGAGATGTTATTACACACACCTGGAGCAGGTGGGACTTGAAAGTCAGACCTCCTAGCTCACAGGTAGGGATGATACCACTTCACTGCAAGGGACCGTGTGAAGTTTGTTTCATAATAAACAGAATAATTTGAGTTCACAAAAGAAACCTTATTTTGGGCAGCAATATAAAATGAAATCATTTGGCCATTTTGGTGATTAAATCACAACATTTATATTAGTTGCCTGGTTCAGTGCTGGTCAATCTGTCTGGTTTTAAATTGCAATATTTCTGTAGTGATATAACACAGCTGAGTAGCTTTCTAGGCTGCATTTGGAATTCAACTACATTACTGTGGGTTGTGAGTCACATTTAGACCTACCTTAGTGAAGAATGCAGATTTCCTTCCCTGAGGAGAATTTTAGTGAACCAGATGGGTTTTTATGATAAAAATGAAAGAACTGTGGGTGCTGGAAATCAGGAACAAATGCATAAATTGCTGGAAAAGCTCAGCAGGTCCAGCAGATGTACAGGGAGAAATGTTTCGAGTCCAGTGGCCCTTCCTAAAACTAGGGAGTTCTGACCCAAAATATTAACCCTGATTTCTCTCCCCGGATGTTGTTACACTTGCTGAGCTTTTCCAATAATTTCTGGTTTTGTTTGGATTTTTATGATAGTTTTATAGTTTTGCAATCACCATGATGGAGACGAGATTGGTTTTATTCCTGATCTATTCATTTACCTTAAATTTCCCCAAATGCCACAGTAGGTTTGGAACTTATGTTGCCTGAGCATGTATTACTGAATAGTACCAGAAAATGTGAGATTTTTATTTTCTACAACATCCATTGATGATTATTTTTAAGCTTCATTTGTTAAACATTACATTTTTGATTTGATTTATTGTTGTCAAATGTCCCTAAGTAGAGTGAAAAGTTCTGTTTTGCATGCAGTACAGGCAGATCATAATATACAGGGACAGACAGATTATAGAATGGTTAAATAGAGCGAGGGATACATACAGCTGCACCAGAGGTGTACAAAAGCAAGAATAATACTGGATTTGAAATTAGAGAGGTCCATTCAGTAGACATTTAGAAGCTGTTCTTGCACCTTTTGGAACATGTGTTTAAATTTTTGTATCATCTGCCTGACAGAAGAGGTTAGAAGAGATTATAACCAGGATGGGAGGTTGGCTGCCTTCCTGAGGCAGCAAGAAGGGTAGATGGAGTCTGTGGATGGGAGGTTGGCTTGTGCGATGGTCTGGGCTCTGTACACAACTTCCTGTAGTTGTTTACAGTCTTGGGCGAGCAGTTATCATTACCAAGCCATGATGCAGCCAAATAGAATGCTTTCTTTGCTGCGCAAATATTGGTGAGGAGTCGTTATGGACATGCTGAATTTCCTTAGCCTTCTAAGGACGTAGACGCGTTGTTGTGCCTTCATGATTGTCCCATCTATGTGGGTAGTCCAGGACAGATAGTTAGTGATCGTCACTCCCAAGAACTTGACACTCACCCCTTTCCACCTCAGCTCCTTTGATTTAGACAGAGGCGTGTCATCCTCCTTTCATCCTGATGTCGATGCTTGGTTCTTTAGTTGTGCTAACATTGAGCGAGAGATTGTTAACTTTGCACCATGACACCTTCCTTTCTGGATTCTGTCGTGTCATTGTTTGCTATCCGGCCTACAAATGGTGGTATGATCAGCAGACTTGCAGATGGCATTCAGACAAAATTTGGTCATACATTGATGAGTGTACAGAGAGTACATTGGGGGCTGAGTAAGCATCCTTGCTGGGGCTGCTGTTGAGGGTTATTGTGGAGGAAGTACAATTGTCTATCTTCACTGATTATAGTCTAAGGGTCTGGAAGCTGGTGATCTAATTGCAGAGGGCGGAGTCAAGACCTAGCTCTTGGAGTTTGGAAATCTTTCAATGGGTTCCTTACAGACAAACTGAAGCTATGTTCTTATTTTATTGTTGCATAATTGTGGCTGAAATGATCAAATGTTTTCATGTAGAACTGAGACGAGCACACCAATATTGTATCAGATTTGATTACCAGCCTGTACTCTGATATTTCTGTTAGGATGTATAGCTGTGGTGTGTTAAGTCTGATGAGCTAACATAATAGATTGTTGAGGAGAATGTTGTAGATATGATGTACAATAATATTCAGAAAGTGTCTAATGAAATGCCACATAATAAGCTTGTCGTAGAATAAAAGGAGAGGCATATGGGAAACATTTCCTTTGTTTCTCTCTCCTCAGATGTTGCCAGATTTGTTGAGCTTCTCCAGTGCTCTCTCTTTTTATTCCAGATCTCTAGAATCTGCAGTAATTTGCTTTAATTACTATAAATACAAAGTTGGCTGAGTGACATATTGAAACAGAAGCAATGGTATTGTTTTATAGACTGCAGGAAGGTACGCAGTGGTATTTTTGTGATATCTTCCTATGATATAGACTTCAGACATGATTTCAAATGTTATAGGTGATACCAGACTTGGAATATGAATGCGAAAAGCGTTAGACCTCATCAAAACATGAGATGAAATGGGATGGCATATGGCAGATGAAATTTCATGCAGAGAACTATGAAATTAATCATCTTGACAGGAAGAACAAGAGTAGGCTATAAAAAACTAAAGGATACAGAGAGGTGCAAGAACATAGAGACCTCCAGGTATATGTGCACAATTGATTGAAAGTGCCGTCAGAGGTTTGAGAAAGTGATTACAAGATATTGAGCTTTGTAAATAGAATCAGAGTACACAAGCAAGTTATGGTTAGCTTTTACAGGAAATTGATTCAGGCTGAACTGTGTCGTTTGATCTCAGTCTGGGGCACCAGATATAAAAAAAAAGGCCTTGACGGCTTGAATGAGAAAAGATTTATGTGAATGGTTTCAGTTACAATGACAAATTTGAGAAACTGGGATTATCCTCCTTATAGCAGAGAATGTTGAGAGGAGATTTGCTGGCAGTATCCAAATGCATGAGAAAATGGAGACAGACATAATGAAACTATTCCCATCGGCAGAGAGAGCAGGAACCAGAGAAAAATAATAAAAGAAGCATGAGGAAAGCAATTGTTACACTCTGAGTGGTTCGAATTTGGATAGCATTGCCTGGGAATGTGGTGGAGGCAGATACAAGCACCATTAGTAAAACACCTGCAGATTAACAGGGAGAAAGTTCTAGTGTAACACTACATGAATTGATCCCACTGAAAGCCTGTAAAGATAAAAAGGGCTTAATAGCCTCCTTCTGTGATGTAAGTATTGAACAAATTAACTTGATTTCTTTGTGGAGCCATATTTAAACACATCCGAGAGTCTGCCGCAATGTTAAGGCAGCAATCCCACTCTCCCCACTTGGTTAGTCGAGTACAGTTGAGGCAGTCAGGTGAGAATGAGGGTGCCTTAGTATGGTTGCCCACACACAGCAACAAAATAAAGAGGACGCAGCTAATAGGTCATTCATGTTGAAGAGCTAACTCCTCAAGAAGGTGTTTTCAGCCTTTCATCCCATAACAGTGTCAATGAGCAATGAACACCATGTGTGAACACCTGGTGGATTGCTCCTCCTGCGTCAGTAGAACAGCAACACTGATGCAAAGTAGGCCTAGATTGGGCTTTGATTGAATGAATTGGTTGTCAACCTCTGTGTAGTGGGCAACCAAGTTGGTTCCTGGAGAGTTCCCTGGAAATTGAAATGGAATCAGCTGACCCCATGTGGCAACCTGACAGGAAAGAGTCGACCATGATTTGGACATAAGATTGGTAATCAATATTTCTAGGTGAAAAGTCCATCTGTACAGATGTTGGACACAGACTGGACCAGACTAAAGAGTAGGTTGACGCATAAAATTATTTGTTAACAGTCAATGTCTGGGCCCAAGTGAACAAAGAAATGACCACTTCAACCAGATGCTAACTAAATTATGTAGCTATTGGCATTTTATGAAATTATTTCATGGGATGTGATCATCACTGGCTGGACCAGCATTTTGTTGCCTGTTTCTTATTGCCATTGAGAAAATGCACCTTCTTAAACCACTGAAGGCCATGCTTGTGTAGTGATATCAGGGTGATATTTCCATGAAATATTTCTAAGTCAAGATATTGGGTGATGTGAAGTGAAACTTGCAGGTAGTGGTGTTCCCATGCATCTGCTGCCCTTAGCCTTCTAGATGGTAGACTTTGTGATTTTGGAAGGTTCTGTCAAAGGATCCTTGATGAGTTGGGAGCATTTTGGAGACAATGCATATTGCTGCTAGTGTGTCAGGGTTGAGGGGGGTGAATGTCTTCAGATGGTGGATGTGAATGGACTGCTTTGCCCTGGATGGTGTCAAACCACGTGAGCTGGTTGAAGCTGCACTCATCCAGGCAAGTGGAAAATATTTCATAGCACCTCTTGGAGATTAACCATAGGATCTGTGGAAATGGAAAGTCCAAATTCTAAGTTCTCAAACATTGAGCTATTCATGTAGCCACCATACATGTATGGTTTATTATTGATTGGGAAAACATATTATGAGTTGCTGTTAGCAATTGTCCCCAAGCACCTTAATTTGGTCTCCACTGATTTTAGTTGGAATATGATCCTAAAAAGACAAAGAAATTAACAACTGTCATTAGCACTGACGTAGAGAATTGAAACCAATATTGTCTCTTGTTTATTTTTCTCAGTTGAAAAGTTGAAGTTCAATATTTCACTTCAATTTTGCAAGATAAAGGAGTGAATTGATGGCAATATTTTCTTGTAAATATCTTGCTTCCTACAGATTATCAGTTGTCCATATCAATTTTGAAATACTCTATCCTTTTCAGTTTCAGTCTATTAATCTTTTTCATTTGAGCCAAATGAATAATAACACTGTCGGCATGTTATGTTTGTGTGGCCTGACTTTTGCAATTGTATGTTAAAACTGGTAAGCATTTGAGTTAATCGAATACTCTTGGAGAAAAGAAAAGTATTAACTATTTCTTGTAGGCAAGATTTTGTTCAAAAATACTTTGAAACATTTGATAATAACTTAATTGCTTTGCCTAACAATAATCTATCGATGTTCTCAACTGATCACCATTTGGCCTGAGTGATGAATCATGAGAGTTATGACAATGTATCGCAGACTGATATGTCCTTTCCCAGAATGCCTCACCTAATGCCCCACCTACAAGTTCCCCTCCTAGCCACTCGCCATCCTGACTTAGAAATAATAGCACTGCTCTTTCAGTGTCACTGGGTGAAAATCCTGGAACTCTCTTCCTGAGGCAAAGGTGAAAATTGCAGATGCTAGAGATCAGAGTCTAGATTGGAGTGGTGCTGGAAAAGCACAGCAGGTCAGGTAGCATCTGAGGAGCAGGAACATCGACGTTTCGGGCAAAAGACCTTCATCAGGAATGAAGCGAGGGATTACCTACATGTAAACTGTGTGGTTCAAGAAGGGACCTCACCTCCACATTCTCAAGGGCAACTAGGGATGGGCAATAAATACTGATCCAGCCAGCGACACCCACATCCTCTGATGTAATTTCTAAAAAACCCAGACCAGCTGAATCCAGACTAAACTAGAAAATGAGATCTTCCTGTACTGTACTGTATTTTTCAGTGTCACAAAGAGCAGTGTATTTAATATTGGACTGGGACGTGAGATCTTTGCCTCTGTGTCTCCGATGTTCCTATTTTCCTGTGTTTGGGTGGCACGGTGGCACAGTGGTTAGCACTGCTGCCTCACAGCGCCAGAGACCCGGGTTCAGTTCCCGCCTCAGGCGACTGACTGTGTGGAGTTTGCACGTTCTCCCCGTGTCTGCGTGGGTTTCCTCCGGGTGCTCCGGTTTCCTCCCACAGTCCAAAGATGTGCAGGTTAGGTGAATTGGCCAAGCTAAATTGCCCATAGTGTTAGGTAAGGGGTAGATGTAGGGGTATGGGTGGGTACGCTTCGGCGGGGCGGTGTGGACTTGTTGGGCCGAAGGGCCTGTTTCCACACTGTAAGTAATCTAATCTAAAGAAGGTCATCTCTTTTTTAGCTTTCTTAGTAAGTTTAAATGGACAAATTTTTCATGCCTGTATGGATGATGGGACAGATTTATCAGATGAGTGTGAATTTCCTATAGTCTGTGAACGAGTGAGATTAAGCATAAAAACTTTGGTTGAGCATGGAATCTGATTTGGCTTGTTAATATTTGGGAGGATGTTGTCTATAACTGTCTATCAAAGAAGTTTGAGTTGAGTGTGGGAACTAAGAGATTTAATAAATATTGGCAGCGTCCATTGAAACAAGGCTTGCTGATTTTTGAAACCTTCTGTCTGAGTCTTTTATCGAGGATAATGTGAGTCTTTGCTGACTGAGGTTATTTTTAAAATTGTTTTATTTCCTGCACTTGGCAATTTTTGGCTCCCGACCCAGCAATACATTGGTTTTTTAAATTTTAAATTCTCATTCTGATATTCAGTGAATCTAGGAGAGGGATTAGGCTATTTCACCCTTCAAGCCTAATCAATCCAATCTGGTTGATCTGATTGTAGTTCTTGGCTTCATTTTCCTGTCCACCTTCCATAACTCTGAACTTCCTAGACAACAAAAATCAATCAGACTCAACCTTGAATGAATTTAAAGATCGAACCTCTACCAATTCCTAGGGTAGAGGGTTCCGCACTGAGAGAAAAAAATTCTGATCTCTCGATTGATTCTCATTTACCCACCTCTGCAATCTCTTCGTGGGCATGTCTTCAGCTGCTTTGGGTCTAAGCTCTGTAATTTCTTACCTATTCCTTTGCTATTTTAAGGCAGTCATTTCTGATCAAGCCTTTGCATTCTTGCCCCAGTTCTATGGCTCCGTGTCAATTTTTGCCTGATTGGGCTTCATGGCTGGGTCAAAGGCAAGATGATGTTGTTTTGTCAGAAACTCAGAAGAGAAAATCACTGGTGGTCTTGTCCTGTTCCCCCGACCTTGAAATCTGCTCTGTGTTTGAAACAACAGTATACAAAAATCTACTAAGATCAATCTGAAGATGATAAATAAATCACAAAACTCACAGTCTGGGAGATAGAGCTGACTCTGAAATTCTTTCTGTAGCTAAAATATCGCTGGTCAAAAATGTCTCTGAGAGAAAATGAAGGAGAGTTTGAGGAGAGAAAGATTTTGCAGTTATACAAGACAAAACCAGAAGAGGTTTAATGATGTTGAAAACTCTGGGGTGTTTCGATAAGACGATACTAATTCCATTATTACTATTAGCAACCCAAAGAGAATAGTAGTTTTCAAAGTGAACTTGTTATATGTTTGGAAATAAAACATATTCTTTGCAGTACAAAAGAATGGAGTTAGTGGGCCTAACTGGATAGCTCTATCAAAGAGCTATCATAGGCATGATCAGCTGAATGGCCTCCCCGCGTGTCTGCTGTTTTGGTCTATTGTACAGAAAATAGACTTCAAATTTTGCAATGTATTTGATTAGGACATAAAATAAGAACAATTCTCATTCTGATTCATTAATGTCCTTTAGGGAAGAAAATGTGCCATCCTTACCTAGTCTGGCCTACATGTGACTCCAGACCCAAGGCAATGGGGTCGACTCTTAACTGCCCTCTGGCCATTTGTGGAGGAGCAACAAATGCTGGCCTAGCCTACAATGCTCAAATTTTACAAATGAATTTTAAAAAATGAAGAAGCCATAAAGGGTGTGATGTGGGTACGTGTATGGAATGAGCTGCCTAAAGAAGTGGTGGAGGCTGATACAATTGCAACATTTAAAAGGCATCTGGAAAGGTTTTTGAATAGGAAGGATTTGGAGGGATATGGGTTGGGTACTGGCAGGTGGGACTAGATTGGGTTGGGCTATCTGGTCGGCATGGACATGTTGGAACGAAGGGTCTGTTTCCGTGCTTACATCTGTATGACTCTATGACTAGGACTCTACCTCTGCCTTAAAAATATTCCATGATCTTGCCTGCATTGCCTTCTGAGGCATTGGGTTCCAAGGTCAATGCTCTGAAAGAAAAGGAATTCTCCTTCTCTCTACTCTAAAAGAGTGACCTGGTCTAATGAAGAAGTCATAGTGGACTCAAAACGTCAACTCTAGTTCTCTCTCTGTAGGTTCTGCCAAATCTGCTGAGATTTTCTAAGATTCTCTGTCTTTGTTAGCATTCTATTAGTCCTCTTTATCACTTGGTGTATCTGCAAACTAATGTTTTGTTACTCATACACCAGAGCACCTAGAAACCGCTACACTTCTAGATTTAGTGTAACATTGTGGAAAAAACATCATAGAAGGATCAGCAGAATGATCAAAGGTTAAAGACAAGTTGCAAATATTTTGGAAATCATCACATAAAACAAAAGAAAACCCTATACGGATGATTAATGCAGAAATATCAGATTATAATTCTTACAAATTAAATATTGGTACTGAAGAGATGTTGGCCAAAATTTCAGATAATTCGATCTACACCATAGTGCCAGTGTCAAATTCAAAGCAGAAAATATGATTTGATCAGGACATAAAATAAGAACAATTCTCATTCTGATTCATTAATGTCCTTTAGGGAAGAAAATGTGCCATCCTTACCTGGTCTGGCCTACATGTGACTCCAGACAGCAGAACAACAGCATCAATCTAATATGCAGTGGCAGGCAGAAACTCGTGCTTTCAGCAACATTGTGAGCTTCAGGGACCTGTGTACATTCACACCAGAAGGCAATCTTCAAGGTGATGCTCTGCAATGGAACGATACTCACCCTGAGGGAACAATTTATTTTACAGCCCAATGCAATGACAAGACTGAAGAGCTGGATATCAAACATAAAACTAAAGTCCCACACCTCAGCAGAAGCAAGTCGGCAGCTCAGCCTGATTACCCTAAACCCACCAGAAGAGATTTATAGTGCTTCACAAGGTACATCTACTGATGATCAGACAAACAGCACGAGGTAGAAAGTGTCCAACTGTGGGACCACAAAGGGCACTTGTTGCTGAATTCTAAAAAAGTGCCAATAGATTGTTTATGCCCAGCAAAGCATTGTGATTAGAAGAAAGAGGTATCTCAGGCAATGGTAGAATCAACACAGGAAGCTGAGAAGGTTTTGAAGCAGAATCAGAATAGATATGTGTGACGTGAAAAGGTCACTGGATTAAAATGTTAATTCTGTTTTCTCTCCACAATTGCTGTCAGGCCTGCTGAGTTTCTCCAGTAATTCCTGTTTCTGTTTGTTTCAGATTCCAGAATGTGCAGTTTGTTATTTTGTTTTAGAATCATGAGAACTCTGTTAATGCATGGGAATAATTGTGTTGCATATTGAGCAACTTAGGTAATTCACAGTGTGAAAACAATGACTGCAGTTGCTGGAAACCAGATTCTGGATTAGTGGTGCTGGAAGAGCACAACAGTTCAGGCAGCATCCAAGGAGCTTCGAAATTGACGTTTCGGGCAAAAGCCCTTCATCAGGAATAAAGCACCTCTACACCTCCATCCGCCATGACCAGGGCCTCCAAGCCCTCCGTTTTTTCCTCTCCAGACGTCCCCAACAGTACCCTTCCACCGACACTCTCATTTGTTTGGCCGAACTGGTCCTCACCCTTAACAATTTCTCCTTTGAATCCTCCCACTTCCTCCAGACCAAAAGGGTAGCCATGGGCACACGTATGGGCCCCAGCTATGCCTGTCTCTTTGTTGGCTACGTAGAGCAGTTGATCTTCCGCAATTACACTGGCACCACTCCCCACCTCTTCCTCCGCTACATTGATGACTGCATTGGCGCCACCTTGTGCTCCCGCGAGGAGGTTGAGCAATTCATCAACTTCACCAACACATTCCACCCTGACCTTAAATTTACCTGGACCAACTCTGACACCTCCCTCCCCTTCCTGGACCTCTCTATCTCTATTAATTCACAGTGTAAGTTGTGTATGCAAATTTCTGTTTTTCTTTTCAATGAAATGGGGATATTTGGATGGAAAATATGTTGACACTCTTCCTGGGTTTGCTGTAGTCATGTGATTTCTGCCATGAGGCACTCACTGTAGGCAGCCATTTTTCATCGTCTCTAATAAAGACAGGGGTACAAGCCACCTTGTATTTCTTGCATCTCTGGAACTTACACTCCTCAAACTGCTACAAACTCCAATCTTGTTTCACTTTTAGGGAAGGAAAATTTCCCAATATTCCCAGATAACCACCTAGTCCCACCCAACCCCACCTCCAAACCTTGGCATTGCTCAAATTTGACTGTTTTGATATCTGGTTTGTGCTAAATGTTGCTAATGTACATCACTTCATGTGATACTGATATCCAAAAGAATCTGTTTTATTGTGCTGCTGCCAACTGTGATGCTCAATTTGAATTTATAAAACCAATTTGAAGTTGGCACAAAAAGCACAAGTAAATTAGTAATATATTAACGACATAGCTCTCAATTTCTTTTTCAACAAACCTCAAGAATCATGTCAACAGATCAAACACATTTCTTCACCAGACTGGAGAACAGTTGCACATAAATCTGTCTGTCACATCATAGCCCCAGAGGTTAGAGATAACAGATGAAACTATAGCACCTAAGGGAATTTCAAAACCCAGTACAGATGTTCCTTTCTCTTGCTGCACATAAAAAGCTGCGAGTGACGTAAGGAAAAAAAATTAACATGGTCACGGATGGATCTATAAGAATCTTTGTCTGAAAATAAATCCCTCCATTGAATTTACTTTTCAGAATGATATACTTCAAAGACTGCAAAAAATTAGTTTAAAAAGTCACAGATAATATGCAAGAATTAAAATCACATTTAATTCATGTTGTAACTTCCTATTCAATGGGTTTGCCATTTTAAATATCTGTCATTATAGTTATAACATGCAAAAAAGTCATTTGTTCAGATCTTAACCCTTATTCATCTTATTATTAACTGCTATGGTTTTAGAGTCAGCCTCAGATTTTACTTCTCAAATCATAATGCTCTGGATTTCTGACATCCTTTATTGATTTCACATTTCCTGCACACACACTCAAATAGCATGGGCGAATCTTATTTATTTTGGCTATATCATGTGCCTCTTGGGTCCCAACCAAAGTTCCAGGGCCCCAGATTCCAAAGTAAAGCAGGATCTCTCCTGCCCAACTCCGGAACCAAGGAGTACACTGAGATGGAGTGGGAGGGTGAGAAAGAAGAAAACTTATTGAGTGCACTTTGGCAGCACTGGTATAACAGTCTTTTATTTTGTAAATATCCATTTTTCTTTAAATGATTCGACATCAACTTTCAAGTATCCATGGATCTGTCTATGGAGGCGCTAAATGTATTTTTACATCATTTGGCAGCAATTCATGGCCACATGTAATGGATGGAAGTCTGCACTGAGAACCTACTGCACCATGTACAAGTCAAGGGAACAATTCATATGCATGGCGTTGGCTCATGGTGACATTTCTGTCCCTCTTCATCTGGTGTCTTTTGCTGGACATGTTGGCAGGCCTCAGTTAAAAGGGTTGGCAGCCAGGATTAACAGGATGGAGGGGTAGTTGCAGGGTTAGGGGCATACTCCATAACAGGCACACAACACACAATGCCACTAGGTTTTAACTGGTTAGAGTCATAGCATCATAGGGATTGACAGAACTTAAAAATACCACTTGTCCTCCTTTCCTGATGAAGGGCTTATGTCTGAAACGTCGATTCTCCTGCTGCTTGGATGCTGCCTGACCTGCTGTGCTTTTCCAGCCCCGCACTCTCAAGTCTGATCTCCAGCATCTGCAGTCCTCACTTTCTCCTTTGTCCTATCATGTCCACCAAAACAGCCACCTAACTATTCTAAGCCCACTTTGAAGCACTTGACACTTGTCTTGACATCATGAGTGCACACCTAAATACTTCTTAAATGTTACGGTAGTTTCTGCCTCTACTACCTTTACAAACAGATTCCCACCACTCTCTGGGTGAAACAGTTTTTGCTCACATCTCCTGTAAACCACTGCCCCGGTCTTAGATCCCTTCATCAATTCTTCCTCTTTACCCTATCTATTTCCCACATAATTTTATACATCTCAATCATGTCCCCTCTCAAGCCCCTGTGCTCTACAGAAAACAACCCTATCCATCCAATCACTCTTCAGACTTGAAACTGTCCAGCACCAGCAACATCCTGGTAAATCCACTCTGAACCCTCTCCAGAGCCATCATATTACTTAGACAATATAGATTCCAGAATTATAAAATCATAGAATTTTACAGTACAGAAAGAAGCTATTCAATCCATTGTGTCTGTGCTGGCTCTCAAAAGAGCTAGCCAGTCCCATTCTCCAGCTCTATCTATGTAACTCTCTAAGTTCATCATGTTCAAATTTCTATCCAGTTCTCTTTTGAAACCTCCTCTGGAATCTGCCTCCAGAACGTTCCCATGTAACGCACTCCAAATCCTAACAATCTCTGAATAAAGAGGTTTCTCCTCATCTCACTCCTAGCTCTCTTGCTGACAAACTTGAAATTGTCAGCCCTAATTATTGACATCCCAACGAGTGGAAACAGAATATCCTTCTTTACTGTGTCAAAATTGTTCATAATTTTGAACACCTCAATAAAGTCACCTCTTAATCATCTCTGCTCCAAGCAGAATAAAACCAATCTCTCTAATTTTTACTTGTATCTAAAATCCTTCATTTCTGGTATCATTCTATTAAATGTCATTTGAACTTTCACCAAGACTTCAGCATCTTTCCCTAAATAAAATGTTCAGAACTAAACATAATACTCAAATGACCAGCACAGGATCAGATAAGTGTATAGTTTTTAAGTGTATCCTTGCTGTAAGTCTACAGTAGTAAGTAGAGTGGACTCTTTTGTGATTATATGTTTTATTGAGATCTGTCTCTGGATTAAATTTTAAAAATATAAACTTTAAGTACTATGCTAGCCTGGAGCACTGTTTCCTTTAGAGCAAAAAGAGGGTGCTATTTTCTGGGTCTGCAGACTATGAAGGAGCAAAGATGGCCTTTAGTAGAGTGATATGCTCTTCCTGTCAGATGTGGGAGTTTAGGGAGAGTTTCCATGTTACTGAAGATTATGTCTGCAGGAAGTGTCTTTGTTGCGAATACTATCACATCGCATAGATTGGTTGGAGCAGCAGTTTGAGCCAATGAGGTATGTGCAAGAGCTAGGGGGTGTGATGGATGGCAGTTATAGGAAGGGAGAAAAGCTGCAGATACAGTCAAGTAGATAGGTTAACTCCAGGAAAGGTAGGAGAAGAAGGCAGGTAGTGCAGGACTCTTCTGTGGCTATCTCCATTTCAAACAAGTATGTTGTTCTGGAAAATGTATTGGGTGATGGACTCTCAAGGGAATGTAGCACAAATAGCCAAGTTTCTGATATCGAGATTGGCGCTACTGCAATGAGCAGTATATCAGTTTCCAGTTGATCAGTTCTGATAAGGGACTCTCTAGTCGAAGGCACAGACAAACATTTCTGCAGCCTGTAGTGAAAAATCAGAATGGTTGCCTCCATGGTGCCAGGATCAAGGATATCTCAGAGAGGCTGCAGAATGTTCCCAAAGGGGAGAGGGACCAGCAGGAGATCATTGCAGATATCAGAACTAATGACATAGGAATGTGAAAGGATGAGATTCTGAAGGGACAACATAGAAAGTTTGGCAGAAATTTAAAAAGGAGGACCTCGAAGACAGTAACGTCTGGATTACTCCCAGTGCTACGAGCTCGTGAGGGTATGAATAGGAGGATAAAGCAGATTAATGCATGGCTGAGGAGCTGGTACAGGGGAGAAAGATTCACATTTTTTGATCATTGGAATCTCTTCTGGGGTGGAAATGACCTGCACAAGAAGGATGGACTGCACCTGAATTGGAAGGGGACTAATATACTGGTAGGATGATCTTCTAGAGCTGCTTGGGAAGATTTAACTAGTAAGGTGGGGGAGTTGGGACTCAGGGAGATAGTGAGGAAAGAGATCAATCTGAGACTGGTACAGCTGGGAAAGAGAGTGAGTCAACCAGTAAGGGCAGGCAGGGACAAAATAGAAAACCATGTAGGAGAATTGCATGCAATATTCCAACAGTGGCCTAACCAATGTCCTGTACAGCCGCAACACAACCTTTCAACTCTTGTACTCAATACTCTGATCAATAAAGGAAAGCATATCAAACACCTTCTTCACTATCCTATCTACCTGCGACTCCATTTTCAAGGAGGTATGAACCTGCACTCCAAGGTCTCTTTGTTCAGCAACATTCCCTAGGACCTTACCATTAAGTGTATAAGTCCTGCTAAGATTTGCTTTCCCAAAATGCAGCACCTCACATTTATCTGAATTGAACTCCATCTGCCACTTCTCAGCCCATTGGCCCATCTGGTCAAGATCCTGTTGTAATCTGAGGTAACCCACTTCACTATCCACTACACCTCCAATTATGGTGTCATCTGCAAACTTACTAACTGTATCTCTTATGCTCGCATCCAAATCATTTATGTAAATAACAAAAAGTAGAGGGCCCAGCACCGATCCTTGTGGCACTCCACGAGTCACAGGCCTCCAGTCTGAAAAACAACCCTCCACCATCACCCTCTATCTTCTACCTTTGAGCCAGATCTGTATCCAAAAGGCTAGTTCTTCCTGTATTCCATGAGATCTAACCTTGCTAATCAGTCTCCCATGGGGAACAGATGATTAGATTAGATTAGATTACTTACAGTGTGGAAACAGGCCCTTCGGCCCAACAAGTCCACACCGCCCCGCCGAAGCGCAACCCACCCATACCCCTACATCTACCCCTTACCTACACTACGGGCAATTTAGGATGGCCAATTCACCTGACCGGCACATCTTTGGACTGTGGGAGGAAACTGGAGCACCCGGAGGAAACCCACGCAGACACGGGGAGAATGTGCAAACTCCACACAGTCAGTCACCTGAGGCGGGAATTGAACCCGGGTCTCTGGCGCCTTGTCGAACACCTTACTGAAGTCCATATAGATCAAATCTACTGCTCTGCCCTCATCAATTTTCTTTGTTACTTCATCAAAAAACTCAATCAAGTTTGTGAGACATGATTTCCCATGCACAAAGCTATGTTGACTATCCCGAATCAGTCCTTGCCTTTCCAAATACATGTACATCTGTCCCTCAGGATTCCCTCCAACAATTTGCCCACCACCGACATCAGGCTCACTGGTCTATAGTTCCCTGGCTTGTCCTTACCACCCTTCTTAAACATTAGCACATTTGCCAACCTCCAGTCTTCCGGCACCTCACCTGTGACTATCGATGTTACAAATATCTCAGCAAGAGGCCCAGCAATCACTTCTCTAGCTTCCCACAGAGTTCTCGGGTACACCTGATCAGGTCCTGGGGATTTATCCACCTTTAACCGTTTCAAGACATCCAGCACTTCCTCCTCTATAATCTGGACATTTTGCAAGATGTCACCATCTATTTCCCTACAGTCTATACTAGATTAGATTAGATTCCCTACAGTGTGGAAACAGGCCCTTCGGCCCAACAAGCATAACCAACCCAGACCCATTCTCCTACATTTACCCCTTCACCTAACACTACGGGCAATTTAGCATGGCCAATTCACCTAACGTGCACATTTTTGGATTGTGGGAGGAAACCGGAGCACCCGGAGGAAACCCACGCAGACACGGGGAGAATGTGCAAACTCCACATAGAGAGTCGCCTGAGGTGGGAATTGAACCCGGGTCTCTGGCACTGCGAGGCAGCAGTGCTAACCACTGTGCCACCGTGCCGCCCAAAAGGATATCTTCCATATCCTTTTCCACAGTAAATACTGATGCAAAATATTCATTTAGTATCTCCTCCATTTTCTGTGGCTCCACACAAAGGCTACCTTGCTGATCTTTGAGGGGCCCTATTCTCTTCCTAGTTACCCTTTTGTCCTTAATGTATTTGTAAAACCCCTTTGGATCCTCCAAAGCTATCTCATGTCCCCGTTTTGCCCTCCTGATTTCCCTCTTAAGTATACTTCTACTTTCTTTATACTCTTCTAAGGATTCACTCGTTCTATCCTGTCTGTAACTGACATATGCTTCCTTCTTTTTCTTAACCAAACCCTCAATTTCCTTAGTCATCCAGCATTCCCTATAGTTACCAGCCTTCCCTTTCACCCTGACAGGAATATACTTTCTCTGGATTCTTGTTATCTCATTTCTGAAGGCTTCCTATTTTCCAACCGTCCCTTTACCTGCAAACATCTGCCTCCAATCAGCTTTTGAAAGTTCTTGCCTAATACTGTCAAAATTGCCCTTTCTCCAATTTAGAACTTCAACTTTTAGAGCTGGTCTATCCTTTTCCATCACTATTTTAAAATGAATAGAATTATGGTCACTGGCCCCAAAGTGCTCCCCCACTGACACCTCAGTCACCTGCCCTGTCTTATTTACCAAGAGTAGGTCAAGTTTTGCACCTTCTCTCGTAGGTACATCCACATACTGAATCAGAAAATTGTCTTGTACACACTTAAGAAATTCCTCTCCACCTAAACCACACTATGGCAGTCCCAGTTGATGTTTGGAAAGTTAAAATCCCCTGCCAGAGGATGTGGTGGAGGCTGGTACAATTGCAACATGTAAAAGGCATTTGGATGGGTATATGAATAGGAAGGGTTTGGAGGGATATGGGCTGGGTGCTGGCAGGTGGACTAGATTGGGTTGGGATATCTGGTCGGCATGGACGGGTTGGACCGAAGTGTCTGTTTCCATGCTGTACATTTCTATGACTCTATGACTGGTAAATTAAACTGCATTTACTTCAATGCTACAGGCCTAATAGGGAAGGCAGATGAACTCAGGGCATGGCTAGGAATTTGGGACTGGAATATCATAGCAATTGCAGAAACATGGCTTGGGGATGGACAGGACTGGTAGCTTAATGTTCCAGGATGCAAATACTAAAGAAAGGATAGAAAGGAAGACAAGGGGGGGTGGGGGTGGCATTTTTGATCATGTATAGCATTACTGCTGGCCTAAGGGGGGATATTCCTGGGAATACATTCAGGAACATTATTTGGGTGGACCTGAGAAATTAGAAAGGGATGATCACCTTATTGGGATTGTATTATAGGCCCCCTAGTAGTCAGTGGGAAATTGAGAAACTAATTTGTAAGGAGACTTCAGTTATCTGTAAGAATAATAGGGAGGTTATGGTAGGGGATTTTAAATTTTCAAAAGTAGACTGGGACTGCCAAACCTTCACAAACCTTATACTGCCATAGTGTTAAGGGTTTAGATAGAGAGGAATTTTTTAAGTATGTACATGGAAGTTTTCGGATTCGGTATGTCTATGTACCTACTGGAGAAGGTGCAATACTTGACCTACTCTTGGAAAATAAGGCAGTGCAGGTGACTGAGATGTTGGTGAGGGAGCACCTTGGGGCCAGCGACCATAATTCTATTAGTTTTAAAATAGTGATTGAAAAGGATAGACCAAATCTAAAGGTTAAAGTTCTAAATTGGAGGAAGGCTGATTTTTACGGTATTCGGCAAGAACTTTCAAAAGCTGATTGGGGCAGATATTTGCAGGTAAAGTGATGGCTGGAAAACGGGAAGCCTTCAAAAATGAGATAACAGGAGTCCAGAGACAGTATATTCCTGTGAGAATAAAAGGAAAGGCAGGTAGGTGTAGGGAATGCTGGATATCTAGAGAAATTGAGGTTTTGGTTAAGAAAAAGAAGGAAGCATATGTCAGGTATAGACAGAAGAAATCGAGTGAATCCTTAGAAGAGTATAAAGTCAGTACGAGTATACTTAAGAGGGAAATCAGGAGGGCAAAAAGGAGACATGAGATAGCTTTGGCAAATAGGGTTAAGGAGTATCCAAAGGGTTTTATAAATACATTCAGGACAAAAGGATAACTAGGGAGAGAATAGGGCCCCTCAAAGATCAGCAAGGCAGCTTATGTGTAGAACTGCACGAGATGGGGGAGATACTAAACAGGTATATTGCATCAGTGTTTCCTGTGGAGAAGAACATGGAAGATATAGATTGTGGGGAAGTAGATGGTGATATCTTGAAAAATGTCAGATGAAAAGCTGCTGGATGTTTTGAAATGCATAAAAATAAGTAAATCCCCAGGATCTGATCAGGTGTGCACTAGAACTTTGTGGGAAGCTATGGAAGTGGTTGCTGGGTCCCATGCTGAGATATTTGTATCATCAATAGTCAATAGTTACAGGTGAGATGCTAGAAAACTGGAGGTTGGTTAACATGGTGCCACTCTTTAAGAAAGGGTAAGGATAAGCCAGAGAACTATAGGCAGGTGAGCCTGACATTGGTGGTGGGCAAGTTGTTGGAGGGATTCCTGAGGGGCAGGATTTACATGTATTTGGAAAGACAAGGACTGATTAGGGATAGTCAACATTGCTTTGTGCATGGGAAATCATGTCTCACAAACTTGATTGAGTTTTTTGAAGAAGCAGCAAAGAGGATTGATGATGAGGGCACAGCGGTGGACGTGATCTATATGAACTTCAGTAAGGTGTTCAACAAGATTCCTTGTGAGAGACTAGTTAGCAAGGTTAGATCTCATGGAACACAGGGGGAACTAGCCATTTGGATACAAAACCAGCTCAAAGGTAAAAGACAGAGGGTGGTGGTGGAGGGTTGTTTTTCAGACTAGATGCCTGTGACCAGTGGAGTGCCATTACAATCGATGCTGTGTCCACTACTTTTAGTCGTTTATATAAATGATTTGGATGTGAGCAGAAGAGATATAGTTAGTATGTTTGCAGATGATACCAAAATTGAAGGTGTAGTGGACAGTGAAGAAGGTTACCTCAGAGTATAAAGGGATCTTGATCAGAATGGGATGAGGAGTGGCAGATGGAGTTTAATTTCAATAAATGTGAGATGCTGCATTTTGGAAAAGCAAATCAGAACTGCACTTATACACTGAATGGTAAGGTCCTTGGGAGTTTTGCTGAACAAAGAAACCTGGGAGTGCAGGTTCATAGCTCCTTGAAAGTGGAGTTGCAGGTAGATAGGATAGTGAAGAAGGCATTTGGTATGCTTTCCTTTGTTCAGGGCATTGAGTCTAGAAGTTGGAAGGTCATGTTGGTGCTGTACAGGACATTGGTCAGGCCACTTTTGGAATATTGTGTGCAATTCTGGTCTCCATCCTATCGGAAGGATGTTGTAAAACTTGAAAGGTTTCAGAAAAGATCTACAAGGATGTTGCTTGGAGGATTTGAGTTATAAGGAGAGGATGAATAGGCTGGGGCTGTTTTCCCTGGAGTGTCAGAGGCTGAGGGGTGACCTTATAGATGTTGATACAATCATGAGGGGTAATGGATAGGAAAAATAGACTAGGTCTTTTCCCTGGGATGGGGGGAGTCCAGCATAGGTTCAGGGTGAGAGGGGAAAGATATAGAAGGGACATAAGGGGCAACATTTTCATGCAGAGGTTGGTGCGTGTATGGAATGAGCTGCCAGAGGAGGTGGTGGAGGCTGGTACAATTACAACATTTAAATGGCATCTGGATGGATATATGAATAGGAAGGATTTAGATGGATATGGGCCAAGTGCTGGCAAATGGGACTAGATTCAGTTCGGATTTCTGGACTGAAGGGTCTGTTTCTGTGCTGTACATCTCTCTGACTCTATGACTCTATGACCAATGATTTGTAGAGGTATAGCATCACTTTTTATTCTATTCCTATGTTTATTATCCCAAGGATCCTATACAATCCCTTAACAACTGTTTCAACTTGCCTGGCCACCTTAAGAGAGTTAGGTGTGTGAACCCTGAAGTCTTTCTGCTCCTATTCCCCTCAATGTTGTACCATTGAACTTGTATTGTCTCTCCATGTTTCTTCTCCCAAAATGCATTACCTCACATTTCTCTGCATTGACATTCATTTGACAGGTGTCTGCCCATTTGGCCAACTTCTCAATGCCTCTCTGAAGTCACTCAGTATAATCCTCACAATTCACTATTCTCCCTAGCTTAGTGTCATCTGCAAATTTAGAGTTTTGCCTTCAACATCCATCTCCAAATTGTTTATATAAATCCAAAAAAAACCGATCCCTGGGGAATACCACTTTCAACCCATCACTAATCTGAGAAATGCTCATCTATATCTACCCTCTGTCTCCTACCTTTTAGCCAACTTCTAACCCATGCTGCAAAGGACACATCAATCCCAAACATTTCTAATTTGCTAACCAACCTGCCATGTGGCACTATATCAAATGTTTCTGAAAGTCCAATGTGCAACATCTACAACACAACTGCCTGCGTAACCTTGTCAAAAAATTCAATTAAACTTGTCAGACATGATCTGATCTTGTTGTCTGTCTAGTATTTACATATTTTTCTCTAAGTGTACATTTACTTTATCCTGTAATATGGCCTCCATCAGTTTTCCACTATTGACGTCAAGTTGACAGGTCTGTGCTTTCTTGGATTATCCTTTGTCCCTTTTTTAAACAATGGTGTCACACAATTCTTCAATTCTGAATAAGGGTTATTGTACTCAAAACATTTACTCTACTTTCCTCCCACCGGTGCTGCTGGACCTGCTGAGTCTCTCCACAATTTCTGGTTTTGTTTTTGAATATTTGAGTACTATTCCTCTTCAATGGACTGTCTAACCTAAATTGTAAGCACAACTACGTGTGCCTTAGTCCTTTGTTCATGATAGCAGCAACAATGTGTACCATTTACAAGATGCACTGCTGATATCCACCAAGGATCCTTAGACAACACCTTGTAAACCCATGATCATTTTCATCCAGATGCTTTAGGGCAGCAGATACATGGGAATGCCACTACCTGCAAGTTCCCCAACAAGCCACTCAGCATCCTGACTTGGAAATATATCCCCATCCCTTCAGTGTCACTGGGTCGAAACCCTGAAACTCCCTTCCTAATGGCATTGTGCATCTACCTACACCAAATGGACAGCAGCGATTCCAGAGGACTGTTCATCTCCACCTTCTGAAGGACAACTAGTGATGAGCAATAAATGCTGGCCCAACCACAAATGCCTACATTCCAATAGGTGAATAGAAGAAAGAGGAATCCACAGATATCTCTAACATCAATAATAATAGATCCCAGCACATCAGTGCAAAAGAAAAGGCTGAAATGTTTGCTTTCATCTTCAGCTAGATGGTCTTCCTAAGACCATAAGACATGGAGCAGAAGTAGGCCAACAAGTCTGCTTCTCAACCCCACTTTCCTGCCTGTTTGCCATAACCTTGATTCGTTTACTGATTAAAATCCTGTCTCTTAGCCTTGTACATCTATAATGACCCAGCCTCACCAGTTCTATATTATATTCTATTAAGTTATATTCTAGTTGTAGTCTAGCCTCTTGTACAATTTTAGCAAGATTTTCCTGTATTCATGTTGCACTCCATTTGCAATGAAGTCCAATTGTCTTTCCCATTTCCTGCTGAACTTGGATGCTAGCTTTTTCTGACTCATGCACAAGAAACTCTAAATACCTTTTCCTTCAGGTTTTTGCAGTCTTTCTGCATTTAAATAATATTCAGATCTTTATGCACCTTTGGTAGTTTTTCATGCAAAAGTGCATAGCCTCAATTTTTCCAACATTGAATTCCATCACCCAAGATTTTGTCCGTTCACTCACCTGTCAATATTCCCTTTGCATATTCTTTGTGTCATCCTCATTATTAACCTGCCTACATATTTCTGTGTCATCCGAAAACTTGGCAATAATACATTCACTTCCTTCATCCAAGTCATTAATATATATTGTAAATAATTACAGCCAGAGTCAGTTGCAAGTCAAGATGGTTTATAGCCTGGAGGACAACTTACAAGTGATGGTTCTCCCATGGTTAGGAATGTGCTATCCAGGGGATCCTTGAGTTGCTGCTGTGCATCTTGTTGATGGTACACACTGTTGGCACTATATATTGGTGTTGGGGATGTTTAACATGGTGGTGAGATGCCAGTCAACACAGCTGCTTCATCTTGAATGGAGTCAAGGTTTTTGATGAAGTGAGGGAAATCAGGGATGCACAAGGTGCCAGAACTGGAGGAGTGCAAAGGTCTCAGAGTGTTGTAAATTTAGAGGGGATCACAGCCACGGAGAAATTTGTACATATGTTTAATCAGCAAGAAGCAGGTGATTGGAGAATGTGACTTGATGCAAGTGAGGATACAAACAGTGAAGCTTTGGATGAGCTTAAGTTTAGGGAGGCTGCAATGTGGAAGTTCAGCAAGGAAAATACCCAAGTAGCAAAGTCAGATCATAACAAAAGGCACCAAACTAATATATCAGGAGAAGAAATGAAGCTAGGTATAACTCGGATCATCGTTATTTATCAGGCATGTTTCCATGCCAACCGTCAGGGAAAAATGCTCATCCACCCTCAGCAGAATAACACACATCATCAGTGAATTCTTTGTGGTCACACAAGTCATCTTTAATTCAGAATCAATAACATAGATGCAAAGGCGTTAAACAGAATGAATAAATTTCAGGACAGTCACCAATGAGACGCACGTTCATAAGTAACCATGGAAATGAAAAGTAGAGCCCAGCAGTGAGCATGGAATACAGATTAGCCATCAGAGCTTCACAGCATGGCATCAAAACAGTTCCCATGGTAACAGACATCTAGTGAGAAATATGGTCACAGCATATGCATCGTGAAATGATGTTCTTTAAGTACTCACCATTTATAACATTATTGATGCAAATAGTTTGCCTAACGACAAACCTCAAGTGTATTTAAACTTTAATATTTTTATGGGCCCTTCGACGCATTTAAAGGCGAAGCTATGGCATTAGAATACGTTTGGAAGACATGTATCTAGTAATTTCGTATGGAATCAAAACAGCTGAAAACTGACAATTGCTGACTGTTTATAAATGAATTAAAGCAGAGAGAAAGGAATACCTTCTACTGATTGGATTGCATTTTGTCCAGGGATCAGTCACTGATACTTAACTAAGACATGATGGAAAATTAAATATATCAATTTGGAATAATGGTTGAAAGGATTCACTTTTATTTTTATTCAATGCAACAACATATTTAAGAATCAAATTTATTAATTTGCATTAATAAATTATTAATGCAAAAACCTTGGACTTTTGGATTTTAATGAAGAAGTTATCCTGGATAATTGAATGATTTGGTGAACACGATAAAATGACAGACAAAGGAACATCACATACAAGCATATTAAACATCTATCTACTAATATCACAGAGAGAACACCTCCAAACAGAAAGCACTGTGTTGGTCATGCACTGGTGTGCTAACCTTGTGTCTGTGCTTAAGACCTGAAGTGGGATTTGAATGCAATAAGAGTGCCTCCAGAGCCATGGCTGATACTCTCTGTGAATCATCACTTTGACTTGGTGGAGAGGATGGGAGGTTCTGATAATGCTTGCAGTGATGCCCTCAGGATAACTTTGCTACTGCCACGGCCACATATGCGACTAGGAGAATGTGAAGACTACAGATGCTGGAGATCAGAGTCGAAAAGTGTGGTGCTGGAAAAACATAGCAGGTCAGGCAGCATCCGAGAAGCAGAAGAGTCGACATTTCGGGTGTAAGCCCTTCATCAGAAATATGGGGTGGGGATGGGAGTGTAGAGAAGGTAGCTGAGACATAAATAGGAGGGTGGGGTGTGGGAATTGTAGCTAGGAGGGTGATAGTTAGATGTAGATGGTGGGGGATGATGGTGACGGGTTGGTGGGGAGGGTGGAGCAGATCAGTGGGAGGGAAGATGGACAGGTAGGACAGTTCAAGAGGCTGGTGCCAAGTTGGAGGGTTGGCTCTGGGACGAGGTGGGGGGAGTGGATGTGGAAACTAGTGAAACATCTCTGGGATACATGCACCAAACAATCCCACTGCCCTGTGGCTGACCACTTCAACTCCCCCTCCCATTCTGCCAAGGACATGCTAGTCCTGGGCCTCCTCCACCGCCAAGGCCAAGCCACCCAAACCTGGAGGAAGAACACTTCATCTTCTGCCTTGGGACTTTTCAATTACATGGCATCAATGTTGACTTCACCAGTTTCCTCATCTCCCCTCCCCCCACCTCATCCCAGATCCAACTCTCCAACTCGGCACAGCCCTCTTGACCTGTCCAACCTGTCCATCTTCCTTCCCACCTTTCTGCTCCACCCTCCTCTCCGACCTATTACCATCACCATTACCCCCACACCCCCTCCCCCCCAACTTGCATCAATCTATTGCCTTCACTTTGCTGTTCAAAGTGCAATTTCAAACCCCTCAATGGCAGTGTTACGATACAGGGTTAGCAAGCCCAACTAAATCAGTCTTTTGACCACTGCATCCACAACATACTAAAATTAAAATATTCAGTAACCCTCAAAATTATCCAATTGTTCCTTATCAGATTTTGTGAATAACAGATCTTGGACACCAAGCTTAGAACTTAAACAAAAGAAAAACAACACATTATTAACACCGCAAGTTCAGCACAACAAATCTGAACAACAAAGTGATCCAATTAATATCTAGGATATAAAACTAACCTTCTTTTATCATAACCCCCACTGACACACAGACAGATTGACTGGCAGATACAGTTTCATAGAATCATAAAATTCCTACCATATAGAAACAGGTCATTTGGCCCAACAAGTCCACACTGACCCTCTGAAGAGTATCCCACCCAGACACATTTCCCCTCCCCTCTTGCTCTACATTTCCCTTGACTAATGCACCTAGTCTACACATCCCTGAACACTATGGCAATTTAACATGGCCAATTCACCTAACCTCCACATCTTTGTACTGTGGGAGGAAACTGGAGCACCCAGAAGAAACCCATGCAGACATGGGGAGAATCCGTAAACTTCACACAGTTGCCCAAGGCTGGAATCTAACCCAGGTCCCTGGCGTTGTGAAGCAGCAATGCTAACCACTGAGCCACTGTGCCACCCTTTATGTTTAAGGGATAAGTTAAAAAAATAAAATAAAAGAATTGCATTTTGCCAGTTGAATTAAACAGTTTCAAAAGATGCATATCAAGTCTTTATGCAATCATTTGAGAATAGGTTATCCACAGGCACATACCAGTATATCTAATTTCAAAGTTATCAGTAATGTGAACAGATTCAGTAGACATCCAGAAGTATTTACTGACTTCTTGTGGACTGGGATTCATTTCTCAGAACATTCAACAATTCTTTAACTGGAGAAGACCCAAAGCTTCCAAAATCATTCTGTACCCACCAAAACCAATCAGAACCAAGTTTCTTTGTTTTTCCTTTTTAATCAATATTCTCTGGCATTAGCTGGTTAGTATCAGTCCTCCTTGATTGACCAACTCAACATCCAACCAGCTGCCAACTCTGGACACATGTATTTTTTAGCTTGGTAATTAAGTTGCACTGTTTTCCAGGCCACTCACCAACAGCAAACATCAATGTTTGTTTTCTTCTCTTAAAACATGCAACTGTTCAAAATTCACTTCAGACATCGCTCACAGTTCCACCAAAAGAATTGCAAAAACAGAAGAAAAGATAGTGAGAGTTTCAACAGCAGACCTGTGAGCAAAGATTATGTATCTCATTTTGCTGCAAAGGCAACAGAAGTCTACAGCAGTTTGGAGGTCCAGTTGTTTGTGGTTCGACATGTCAACAGCCTTTCAATATAGTGTGGACAATGACAATGTCCCAAGGTCTTCACTCTAAATAAAGTCATAAAGCAGGCTTCTAGCAGGGTCCTTTTGAAAATTTCTGTGGCAACAGACATTGGAGATATGAATAAAGTGTGAACCTATGAGTCCCCAATCATAAATCTGCATATACAAATTGGATGCCTGAAGGCCGCTGGACATCTGCATTGGGATAGAAGTGGCTCTGGACAGTGACTTAACAATCTTTTTCAAGATATCTACTGTTCACTCCAAATGGGGAGGGACTAGAATAAATTCTTTCTTCTGGCTGGGGAACTACACCCCTTGGCAGCATGACTTTTGTGGTGAAAAAGTACTTCTTTACT
Organism: Chiloscyllium punctatum; assembly: GCF_047496795.1. NCBI lineage: Eukaryota > Metazoa > Chordata > Chondrichthyes > Orectolobiformes > Hemiscylliidae > Chiloscyllium > Chiloscyllium punctatum. Next base: position 95,424,109 of record NC_092739.1, on the reverse strand, counting down.
ATTTTCAACATGGAATGCTAATGTATTCATGTGGAATCTCAAGTGTGATTGTTAAGCAAGACCAACATTAATCCTATCACCTGAGCTTTCATGACACAAAATTGACATTGGCATTCTCTGTGAGACTCACTTTACCTGTGAGGGTCAGCTGAAAGAATGAGTAGGGTGATATATATCTTCTACTGGAAAGGAAAGGCTGACAATGACCCTCATATTAAAGAAGTTGTTTCTTTACTCCAAAAATAGGAACTTAGAGATGCTACCAGAACTCCCCAATTGTACAAATGAAGACCCAGGACCCATTTCATTTCCTACATAATCCATAAGCCACTGTTGTTAGTGCTTTTCCACTGCCCTCTTCCTCTCACTCCAATAAAGATACTAAAGAAATTTCTATTCTAACCTTGATACATCGTCACTGCCATCTTTTTGGGAATTTAATTCCAGGACTTGTTGTGTCTCCAATATGTGGAGAATAACTATTGGTAAAAGCATCTACAAATTATTGCTTCCTGCTGACAAAATGACCAGTATAATCTCATTATAAAAAAAAACACGTTTTGACCAACAGGACAAATTCAAAGCCACACAGAAGCATCCTAGATCCTAGATTCTCACTTCCTGGATTTTGTCAATGCTTGAGTCAAAGATGGAAGGGGTGCCTGTATCTCACAATCCTTCCAAGAGAATGACTCCTATTGGGAAGGCCATCAACTTGTTCAATGATGATGAATATCCAATGAGCACCAAGAACCTCACAAGGTCCAAAGGCCCAAGAGGATGCAGATCAATGTCATAGCCCTAAAGTGCAGATCGTGCCCAATTTAGAAAAAAATGATATACCCACCTCAATTCCAGAGCATTGCAATCAAAAGAAAGGTCTGTTTTACTAAATCCCTGTGTCTAAATCATCAGATGTGAGGATCGTTGTCACCAAGAAAGCCGAAAAACATCAGCAGAAGTAGGTTCAGTTTGTTCAACTAGCCACAATTCCAAGTGAAGACAAAGAAAATGGTTCAAAATCACTCTGACAGCATTGCGAGTAATGTCCGGGAGGAGTTTTCTAACAATCGTTCATTACGGCAGCAATTTGTCACTTAAGCTGCTACACATTTTGATGCCTTAAAATGCCTTAAAAACGGAAGCCATGGAAGTGATTGCTGGGCCCATTGCTGAGATATTTGCATCATCGATAGTCGTAGGTGAGGTGCTGGAAGACTGGAGGATGGCTAACGTGGTGCCACTATTTAAGAAACATGGTAAAGAAAAGCCAGGGAACTATAGACTGGTGAGTCTGACATCAGTGGTGGGCACATGTTGAAGGGATTCCTGAGGGACATAATTCATATGTATTTGAAAAGACAAGGACTGATTAGGAATAGTCAACATGGCTTTGTGCGTGGGAAATCATGTCTCACAAACTTGATTAAGTTTTATGAAGAAGTAACATAGAGGATTGATGATGAGGGAAGAGCAATGGACATGATTTTTATGGACTTCAGTAAGGCATTTGACAAGTTACCTCATGGTAGACTGGTTAGCAAGGTTAGATTATGTGGAATACAGGGAGAACTAGCCATTTGGATACAGAACTGGCTCGAGGGTAGAAGACAGAGGCATGTCATGGAGGGTTGGTTTTCAGACTGAGGCCTGTGACCAGTGGTCTACCATAAGGTTTGGTGCTGGGTCCACTACTTTTTGTCATTTATATGATTTGGATGTGAACATAGGAGGTATAGTTAGTAAGTTTTCAGATGACGCCAAAATTGGAGGCACAGTGGACAGTGAAGAAGGTTACCTCAGAGTACAATGGGATCTTGATCAGATGGGCCAATTGGTTGACATGTGGCAGGTGGAGCTTAATATAGATAAATGTGAGGTGCTGCATTTTGGAAAGGCAAATCAGAGCAGAACTTAGGCACTTAATGGTAAGGTTCTGGGGAGTGTTACTGAACAAAGAGAAATTGGAATACAGGTTCATAGTTCTATGAAAGTGAAGGAGTAGGTAGATAGGATAGGGAAGAAGGCCTTTAGTATGCTTTCCTTTATTTGCCAGAGCATTGAGTAAAGGAGTTGGGAGGTCATGTTGCAGCTGGACAGGATATTGATTAGGCCACATTTGGAATATTGTGTGCAATTCTGATCTCCCTCCTACAGGAAGGATGTTGTAAAGCTTAAAAGGGTTAGAAAAGATTTACAAGGATGTTGCCAGGATTGGAGGGTTTGAGCTATAGGGAGAGGTTGAATAGGCCAGGCCTGTTTTCCCTGGAGCATCACAGACTGAGGTGTGACATGAGGGCGGCACGGTGGCACAGTGGTTAGCACTGCTGCCTCACAGCGCCAGAGACCCGGGTTCAATTCCCGCCTCAGGTGACTCTCTGTATGGAGTTTGCACGTTCTCCCCGTGTCTGCGTGGGTTTCCTCTGGGTGCTCCGGTTTCCTCCCACACTCCAAAGATGTGCAGGTCAGGTGAATTGGCCATGCTAAATTGCCCGTAATGTTAGGTAAGAGGTAGATGTAGGGGTATGGGTGGGTTGTGCTTCGGCGGGTGCGGTGTGGACTTGTTGGGCTGAAGGGCCTGTTTCCACACTGTAAGTAATCTAATCTAATGAGGGGCATGGATGGGGTAAATAAACAAGGTCTTATCCCTGGGATGGGGGGAATCCAGAACTAGAGGGCATAGGTTTAGGGTGAGTCGGGGAAAGATTTAAAAGTGACCTAAGGGGCAACTTTTTCACACAGAGGGTGATGTGTGTGTGGAATGAGCTGCTAGAGGAAGTGGTGGAGGTTGGTACAAATACAGCATTTAAAAAGCAACTGGATAGGCATATGAATAGGAAGGGTTTAGAGGGATATGGGCCAAACGCTGACAAATGGGGCTAGATTAATTTAAGATATATTGGTCGGCATGGATGAGTTGGACCAAAGGGTCTGTTGTTTCCATGCTGTATATCTCTATGATACTATGATCTAAGAGACAGAGAGTTGACAGAGGTAGAAACAACAGCAAGCAAATCCTGCACTCTGGATCCCATTCTTCTAGGAAACACCCTGACCCAAGTGCCGAAAAGCATGTGGATCATGAATTGGCCTATTCAGCCACATGAAGAGCAATGGCAGAAACCTACAATCCTGAGCAGACAATAGGTTAAATCTTTCATTATTGTTGAGGAATTGATACTTTATTTGCACACAACGTTTCACTCTTAAAATTGATGATCTCATCTATTCACCAATGTTGCTGTTTGTTTCTGTTCATTATTGTTCACATCATTCCTGACTACATCTGCATTGAGAACATTAGTCTGTTACCGAGCCCACGTTCATCTTCCATATTTATCAATCATATCCTGTCTTTAGATCCTTAAACAGACCAGTCAATCAAAGAGTATTCATTGACAGAAAGCTTGCTACTCTGTATCTGAATAAAATATTTTTCAGGACTAAGTTTTCACCTCTTGGTCAGAAGCTGAGGGTTGGTAAAATGTATTGGCTCTGCAAACCCTGGATGTTCTGATTTTGGATCTAGGGAGTGCATGCTGAAATGATAGTCATGCTGGTGGGCGCTTAGGCTGTCTGTGACAAAAGTTTGTATAAGTGCAATTCTGGTCTTCTTCCTAACGGAAGGATGTTGTGAGATGTGAAAGGGTTCAGAAAAGATTTGCAAGGATGTTGTCAGGGTTAGAGGATTTGAGCTATAGGGAGAGGTTGAATAGACTGGGGCTGTTTTTCCTGGAGCGTTTGAGGCTGAGGGGTGACCGTATAGAGGTTTATAAAACCATGAGGGGCATGCATAGGATAAATGGACAAGATCTTTTCCCAAGTGTGGGGGAGTCCAGAACTAGAGGGCATAGGTTTAGGGTAAGAGGGGAAATATATAAAAGAGTCTTAAGGGGCAACTTTTCTACACAGAGGGTGGTACACATATGGAATGAGCTGCCAGAGAAAGTGGTGGAGGCTGGTACAATTACAGCATTTAAAAGGCACCAGGATAGGTATATGAATAGGAAGGGTTTGGAGGGATATGGGCCAAGTGCTGGCAAATGGGACTAGATTAGGTTAGGATACCTGGTCAGTGTGGACGAGTTGGACCAAAGGGTCTGTTTCCGTGCTGTACATTTCTGTGACTCTATGACTGTAAGTGATCTTGGTTTTGTTTCAGCTTTAACAAAATAATTGAAAAGCATTACGCTGAAACAATCCTTACACCTTACATCCTCCATGCACTCCCATGGCCTCTCATACCTTCCATGCCAACATGTGCATTTTCAACCACCCTCTAGGCCCTCAATGATAGGTTGTCAAATTAGCCATGCAGCACAAATCCTTTAATAATATCCCTCAAGCTTATATCCCCAATAGACAGAATTAAATAGTGAGCTTTGACTTTTCTTTGCAATTCAGATAGTTTTAATATTCAAAACATGTATAGCCGAGGACAATTAGATGTTTTGCCAGTTTGATAGTTTATTTTAACGCTTCACAATTAGAACATAGAACATAGAACATTACAGCACACTACAGGCCCTTCAGCCCTCAATGTTGTGTCAATCTGTGAAGCTAATCTGAAGCCCATCTAACCTACACCATTCTATTTTCATCCATATGCCTACCCAATGACCATTTAAATGCCATTAAAGTTGGTGAGTTCTAATGGTTTTGACAGTTCCAGAGCAGTTAGTGAGCGATAATCCATACTAATACCTATTCCCATCTCGAAGTCCAACATCTGTTTGGAACTTTGAACTTCTTATTCTTGACTCTGAGAAAATCTCACCTGATTTTCCCAAATTTATTGCAATGGTCCCCATTCTTCATGAGCTGGGAAGATTTTGTCCTTTAATATTGTATTTCTTAAGCAAACTGAGCTTGTCAAGATCCCAAGGACAATGATGAATAATTAGTGATTTGATCACATGAACACCAGATCATCAAACTTCTGATGATTTTACACCTGTCATAATGTCTTCAGGAATAACCACCATTGGCTAGAAAGTATTTTTTGTTTCTAAAATATATGTCTGCAAAAACAATATCTGTTTATACTCTTTTACTGTACATATGTGTTTGTGTGTACGTGTACATGTGTGTGTGTATGTGTGTTTCTTTGGATGTGTGTGTTTTTTTGTTTTTTTTTACAAATTAACCAAATGCTTAATTTCATTGAATACATTTTGCTTTATAATAAATTTATATTTTGCACATGGAAATCTAGTGGATTAATTTTTTTCATCCAAAATCTGTGATAAAGAAAGCATACAATTGGTATACTCTTATACCTACCATGTTATTCCAACCATTTGGTTTGTCTCCAGCAACATCGTACTTTTGAATTTTTGCAATTATCTCTCTGCCTTAATTAATCAGATCATGGGTCATCCCTTCACTCGCTATACAGCTATTGATACTTTACTTGCACTGTTTTTCACTTTTGATCATCTGAAAAGGCTTGTTATTCAGCCTGTCAACACTTTACTTACACTACTTGTACTATCTTTGGCACTCTTAATTTCCCAGAATTATCTTGCAATGATCTCTCTGCCAATAAATTTGGTGCCTATGTGCTTCCCTCCATTTCACCTGATGACAGAGTAGCGCTCCAAAAGCTTGTGATTTCAAATAAACCTGGCGTGGCACGGTGGCTCAGTGGTTAGCACTGCTCCCTCACAGCACCACGGACCTGGGTTCAATTCCAGCCTCAGGTAACTGTCTGTGTGGGTTTCTTCCAGGTGCTCTGGTTTCCTCCCACAGTCCAACAATGTATGGGTTAAGTGGATTGGCCATGCTAAATTGCCCAAAGTGTTCAGGGATGTGTTGTTTTGATGCACTAGTCAGGATAAATATAGAGTAGAGGAGATGGGTTTGGGTGGGTTAATCTTTGGAGTGTCAGTGTGGATTTCTTAGGCTGAAGGGCCTGTTTCCACACTGTAGGGATTCTATTCTATATAAAAAAAAGTTGAATATAACCTGGTGTCATGTGACTTCTGATGTGGCCATTTCAGAACTTGGGTACAATATCTTTATTTAAAACATTAACTTAAAATGCCACAGTAATCAGCTGACCACATGTGAAATAAACAAAATCATCTGAGTTGCGCTGAGATTACTATTTTATTAACAAACATTGAAGCTAGTCCAAGCATTATGATATGCAAAGGCCCTTATCTTCTATTTGGAAAGGAACTTGCAGGTAATGGTGTTCCCATATACCTGCTGCTATTGTGCTTCTAGGCAGAAGTGGCCATGGGTTTGGAAGATGCTGTTGGTGAATTTCTGCATTGTATCTTGTAGATACTGCTGCAACTGAGCATTGGTGGTAGAGGGATGGATGCTTGTGAATATGGTGACAATTAGGTAGGCTGCTATGCCCTGGATGGTATCAAGCTTCCTGAGTGATGTTACAGCTGCACCCATCTTGGCAAGTGGGGAATATTCCATCACACTCCTGACTTGTGTATTGTAGATGGTGGTTAGGCTATGAGATTAGTAGGTTTTGAGAAGACTTATAGCTGTGGTTGAGGTTCTGGATGTAGGTTTGCTCGCTGAGCTGGAAGGTTCGTTTTCAGATGTGTCATAACATCTTCAGTGAGCCTCTGAATGAAGCCTTCATTCAGAAGCTCACTGAAGATGTTACCTAGTACGGTGACAAAATGTCCGAAAACGAATCTTCCAGCTCAGCGCGCAAACCTACATCCAGAGGCTATGGGATGTCAGAAGGTGAGTGACACACTCTAGTATTGCCAACCTCTGACCTGCTCCTACATGTTTATATGGTGTTTCTGAATTTTTAATTCATCAATAAATCTACGTTATTTTCTAAGGACATCCTTAAGATTTTAGACAGTATATTCATTGTTTTTTTCTTTTGTTAAGGACACTATCTTTTTTTTATCTTTGTACCTTTGAGTATAGATGCTTGACGTCATATCTTCATTGGTTATAATTATATATTAAGTATATATTAAAAATTGCCCTTTTTCCCTCAAGAAATCCCTTGTAATTGACTCCTTATTCATGCAGTGGACAATGAATGACATCTAAAAGCACAAGAGCAACAGACACATGGGAAGCTACAATTTGTTCTTCAACTATATTGTGTTCCTATACTAACACTGGGCCAAAATTTTGGAACTCCCTGTTTAACAGCACTGTGGTACCTACTTTAGTAGTTCAAGAAAGTGATGCAGAAATTAGTAGCATGGTTCAGTTACAATGCAAATTTTTGTATTAAGATCTAACTTCTGTTGGTGGGCAACCAGCTTTAGAATTATACAATTTCTTTGGACTTTTATCACTTATGATTGTAAGAAACAAATATATAATAATTCTTGAAGTGATCTATCTTGTAAATACTGAGGATTGATATGTAGAACTTTATGTATTACTCTCTGCTTAATCCTCAGAATTACTTTGACTTTGCTTTGTTTAATGCTGCAAATAACTTTGTAATCTATTTTCAGAACTAAAATAGCCACTCCAAACACACCAGCCACAGTAAAACATGTTACCCACCTGGAAGCATCCAAAATGTAGCCAGTCATTTAAAGATGACTGATCGAATCAACAACACACAGGTAAGATATGTGTATGATTGAATTAAGAATTCTGATTAAATAAGCAAAATCTGACACAATGAGTTCCTGTCTTGGAAGAATGGATATTAGTAGATAGTCATGCACTGTAACAAGCCTTGCTTAGCAAATAAGAATCTAATCATGCACTGTTGCACCTCTCAGAGTTCAGGGAGATCAGTGGTTATGATTGGGAAAAGCTTCATAAAGTTTGCTTTTCAATGGCATATTATGCAGAATGCAGAGAAATTGAAGGAAAACTTTCAAAGAGACAATATAATAGATGACAGAGGGCCAGTAGTCCACTGAATTGGCTGGGTTTACTGCCTTGTTAAGTGTCATTTCTGTTGTACTTATTTTGACAATTTAATAAATTGGTGAATCTTGTCTATATACACTTGTACCCACAATGGCTTCGCACTGGGCCAGACCTCGAGTCTTACAATTAAGATTCAATTGGATTTCAAAATCCCATAATTCAGTGTTTCACTAGCATCTTCTCAAGAGCAATGAAGGTTAGATAATAAATACTGGCCCATCCAGTGTAATCTACATCCCATGAATGAATAATAAAAAAACACATTTGCCTTGCAATTGCCTTAGCTATTGCTTCATTAAAAGCCACCTGAACGTATTGCCTTCTTTGTGTGAGAGTCATTCTGCCAAATGCTGGTGTGATGACAACTTTTCAGGAACAGCAAGCTGAGAAACTGATTTTTTTTGGTATGCTTTCCAAATGTTCTTTAATCACACACATTGTTCTTTTGAAAGAACAGGTGTTAGACCTATAACACACAAGCGCTACTTTAATATTCCATATTCCTTTCTGAATAAATCAGATAAAACTAACAAAAAAAAAGACAGGCTGACTGATTATAAGGTTTAAAAGTATTCTCTGACCACTAGAGTTACAAATAGTTTATAGAGAATAATCGCTGAGTGGGAATGGGTTGCAAGAAGTTATTCAGTGAAACAGTTCGGATGATATTGTGAACTGCAGCAGTGACAATTAAGTGGTTATCATCAGAAACGCTGAGATTATGTTACACTTTGAGACATACTCCTCACCATCTGCTGCTTTTTGTAGTATATTTGATCCTTCCCTTTCTCTGCTTTGCTATTCAAATTAATTTCTGTTAGCACCATTCATCTTTGAAAGAAAGGATCTTATCTTCTACCATAACATGAGGTCAATAATGAGCTGCATATAACTAGTTCTATCTGGGTTTCACCAGTAAACATGAACCTGACACTGAGTCCTGCAAAATAGAGCTTCTCACATGAAGTCCTCTGATAACTTTAAGAGTCTGACTACCTCCAGCCAATCAATGGTGTCACTTCTCTTAACCACTTAACACCCTGAATGAGCATCTTGAAAACTATCCACTTCTAGATTTAACAGATTGATTAATGTCACAACTCCTGCTTGAGAAGTAATAAGCTTGACTTGATGAATATAGGTGGTTGACAAGGCCATGAGGAATAAATCTTGAACAATTGTCACTTCAGCACACATTGATTGCTAGCATCATCTGAGGCTGAAGACACCCACTTGCAGTTCAATTTCCCATTTTATTTCACGTATAATTTCATTTTTGCCTGGCCTTGGTACCAAGTAATTGTGAAGGAGTATGCAAGCAACTGGGAGGGCAGCCCCAGCCTGAAAAATAAAAATCCAAATCTGCAAAAGGTCCAATCGATGTTAACCTGGGACAATAAGATTACTTACAGTGTGGAAACAGGCCCTTCAGCCCAACAAGTCCACACCGCCCCGCCAAAGCGCAACCCACCCATGACCCTTACCTCACACTAGGGGCAATTTAGCATGGCCAATTCACCTGACTTGGACATCTTTGGACTGTGGGAGGAAACCCACGCAGACACAGGGAGAACGTGCAAACTCCACACAGTCAGTCACCTGAGGCAGGAATTGAACCCGGGTCTCTGGCACTGTGAGACAGCAGTGCTAACCACTGTGCCACCATGCCACCCACAAATAATCCATAGAACAATTATAGCACAGATGGAGGCCATTCAGCCTGCCATCTAGATACTGTCTCCATGTAAGAGCAATTCAATAAGCCCCTATCCTTTGTCTGTAGATCCAATTGCTACTTCTTTTTCAGATGATTATCCAGTTCCTTGTTATTGGAAACTCTGCTTGAAACAGCCTGCACTACACACTTAAGCAGTGCATCCCAGATTCCAGCCAATTGCAGCCTGCAAAAGCTTATTCTCATATCACTATTGTGTCTTTTGTCAATTACGTTAACCAGCATCATCTAATTTTTGATCTTTCCTCCAATGGGAACAGTTTCCCCCCAATTACTCTACCTAGACCTCTCATGATTCTGAATACCTCTATCAAATCTTCTTTCAGATTTCTCTTCCTGAGGGAGAAAAATCTCAGGTTCTCCAATCCAGCACAAGTCCTGAAGAACTGGAGTAAACTGTAAAAAACTGCCATTTATGCTTTTAGCTTGATGGATTCTATTATCTCTGAATGAATTTAAAGGCAGTGACCAGAACAACTCTGTGGAAATCTATGGCCAGTGTGCTGTGGTCAAGTGGCCAACAGCCTAAGCAACTAGGCCCAATGTAAAAGTGAATACTCTAAATTAAATACAGCTTCTGCAAGCAAATCCTGATGGATGGAAAGAGGCAAGATTACCACAGGTCAAAACCAACAGGGACCAACTCAGGCATGTTTTGCACACCCAACAGAGGAGGTCAATCTTAACAGTGAGAGAGTCTTTATGACCTGAAACCTATCAAGGGGTACTTAGCCAGAACAATAGGGAGAGACATTATGTGCATTCAGTTTCAACCTTGGCACCTTGGAGTCATACCTTGAAAGGGGATATGTGCACCTGGGATAATCTGGCCTAAACTTACTGGCGCTGTGAGCTCCTTCCCCCATTGGCTGAAACTACAGAACATTCCAGAAGGGTAAAGGGATAAAATCAGGCAACTGGAGACAGCTCTCAGTGAAAACCCGACTGGCCTGCTGAGACCTGCCACCCAAGACAATGGAAGAAGGACATGTGCGAGCCACCTTCATACTTAGAAGATCCTGCGTGCTCTGTCAATGGAACTCAGTGAATTGAATCCAGCAGCCCAATCAAGTTCACCAAAGTGAGTAGTATATGTGTTTTTCAGGCAGCCATCCTGGTTTATGGAAAAGTTGATTTCACTTAGTGCATAAGACAGGGGATGGCATGGTGGCTCAGTGGTTAGCACTGCTGCCTCATAGCGTCAGGGATCCGGCTTCAATTTCCATATCGGGCAACTGTCTGTGTGGAGTTTGAACATTCTCCCCATGTCTGCGTGGGTTTCCTCCAGGTGCTTCAGTTTCCTCCCACAGTCCAAAGATGTGCAGGTCAGGTGAATTGGCCATGCTACATTGCCCGTAGTGTTAAGTGCATTAGTCAGGGGTGAATGTAGGGGAATGGGTCTGGGTGGGTTGCTCTTTGGAGAGTCGATGTGGACTTGTTGGGCCGAAGGGCCTGTCTCCACACTATAGGGAACCTAATCTAATCTAAAAAAAGAGAGTTGTTTCCCTGACTTCCACGATAATACTCAACCCACACAACTATGTACTCAGCCCCTCACTGTACTCCTTATACACTCATGACTGTGAGGCCACATTCAGCTCTAACTCCATTTACAAATTTGCTGATGGCACCACTGTAGTTGGCAACAGCAAGACAGAGTATTGGAAAGAGATAGACAGCTTAGTGGCCTTATGTAAAGACAACAATCCCTCAAAGTTAGCAAAATGAAGGAGCTGTGATAGGAAGCAGAGTGGAGGACACACCCTGGTCTGGATCAATGGTGCTGAGGTGGAGGTGGTCAAAAGCTTCAAGTTCCTGGGAGTAAATATCACCAAAAGTCTGTCCTGGTCCATCCACATCAACAGTCAAGAAAACATACCAACACCTCTACTTCCTCAGAAGGCTAAGGAAATTTGGCATGCCCATGATGATTTTTACCAATTGTTATTGAAGCACCACCGGGAGTATCCTATCTGGATGCATTATGGCTTGGTATGGAAACTGTTCTGCCCAAGGCCCCTAGTTATCACAGAGAGGCATGAATGCAGCCCAGTCCATCACAAAAATCAGCCTTCCTTCCATTTAAGGAGTAAATTATCGCAGATGCCGGAATCTGTACTGAAAACAAAAAAATGTTGGAGATCACAACGGGCCAGGCAGCATCCATGGAGAGCAAGCTATTGTTTCAAGTCTAGATGACTTTTCATCAGAGCCTTCCTTCCATTGGTTCTGTTTATATTTCCCAATCTTCAGGACAGCAGCCACATAATCGAAGACCCCTCCCACCCCAGTTATACTATCTTTCACTGTCTTCTGTTAGGTAGATGGTACGTAAGCTCGAAAATATGTACCAACAGGTTCAAGAAAGGCTTCTTTGCTGCAGTTATCAGACTTATGAATGGACCCCTCATAGATTAGAGTTGATCTTTCTGTGCACCTTCTCTGTAGCTGTAACACTATATTCTGCATTCTGTTCTATTACCCTGATGTTCTTAAGTAAGGTATGCTTTGCCTGGATAGCTTGCAGCACAATACTTTTCACTGTATCACGGTACATGTGACAATAATAAATTAAATTAAATCAAATCAAATCAAATGCAAGTGTTTTATCAAATCCAAGTTTGAACAACAGTCCCCCATTTGTCTCAGAAGTTAACAGCACCTGTGTAAATGCATCTTGAGTAATAAACTAGTCGAAGAGTCTGTATAGAATATTTCAAATGCAACAGTGTCCATCTGAATTCTTTCTCTCCTCAGTTTTAGCAGAAATGCAGACTTTTATGAAGTGATTGAGCTAATGCCTCTCATTAAAATGCTGCTATACGCTAGTCCCATTGAGGGCCATGGTTAAAAAATAAAATCAATTTAAAGTTTAAATGTGTACTATTTGTACTTTGAAATAATTACATTAGTGTGAGGTGAGAAATTCATTATTATGAGGTGAGAAATGTAACTTGCTCAAGGGACCAGAGAGCAGATACAAATCTTGGAGGTGGGGGCGGGGTGTTTGTTAGCTCAGTTGCCTGGATGGCTGGTTTGTGATGCAGAGTGACACCAACAGTATATGTTTAAATTCTGTTTCACTGAGGTCATCATGAAGGCCCCAGCTTTTTAATCTCATCCTTCATCTGAGGTGCGGTGACCCTCAGGTTAAACCACCATCAGTTGTTCCTTTCTAATGAAAGCAGCCCTTTGGGCCTTTGCGACTTTAGCTTTCCACTTGTTGAATAGAGCATGAGGGTGAAACACCTCATGGGTACAGCTAATATGTTTCACAGAATAACATTGAACCCTGTGTTGAAATTAATGTTGACTTTAGCATAACTAACAATGAAAGCATTTTAGACTTTTTTCAAATTCTGAGTTCTATAATTACTTTAAACATTGTTCACTGCATTTTAAAGATCAGGTGCTACCTGAATTCACTTGTTCAATTTCCTGCCATTTTTCCTATGAATAAGTGGGGAGTAAAAGTATGTTTATCGTGGCAAGATAAAGACATCAAAGTCATTTAGCATTGCTTTGATCACAGGGCAGTCGCAGTGACGAGTAATATTTCTTAAATTAGTGCTCTGCAGTATTGAATAGGTTATATGAAAGTAATATGTCAAGGGATTGTGATCAGAAGAAAAGCTTCAACGCCTCCTTTCAGAATTTACTCCCGTGATCAGTGAATTCAATAAGCCTGAGTTTCAGTATGCTAGTGAGTCACCAAGGGTGGTGAACTCTTTCTGGTCACTGCATGACTGGCATTCCAAATGTTCACTGGTGCAAAACTGTTTAGAGAACATGTAAAGGGATATCTGGAAGAATATAAGGATGTCATAGGTGTTTGGTGAAATAGTGTTGTGTTCAGAATTATATTAATGTCATCATTTTAATCATTTCCAAATAGAGCATTAAAAGACAAAGATAGAATAATAAAGGAGTAAATGTTTGAGTAGGTTAAAAAAGGGAAATTGCAAGATGTCTGGACAGCTAAAATATATTTCAGGTGGACCTTAGTAGTGAATGTTAATTATATCGCAGAGGTGTACAGACTATTGTGGATTAGCTAAACATTTGTTTAATGATCAGCCATCATCAGTGGTGTAATCATTTACTTTTGCAAAATTGAATTGCTGAGTTGCTTCAATGGCTCATTGAGCAATAAAATGAACTAATGTCCCAAGATCAATTGGACACAAGAGCTCCAGAGGTGTGTCATAATATCTTTGAACAGTTGATTAGAAGAATATCTAGGAAGAGGAAGACCAGCCAGTGATCTCGCACTAAATACAATGCAGTAGTTTCAGTTCTTGACCTTGTGTGAGGGCAGTGCAGGTGTCACACTAAATAAACTGCTGCTGAGGTGCTCATTAAAACAAGACTTGTGAACCATACCACAGCACAGGAACAGGGAGAAAAAGAATTTCAGAAAAATACTGAAACCAATGGTGCATAGGTCTATCAGCCACTAATGATGAGCAGTTATAATGATGTAAACTTGAAGAGAGAGCTAACAAATAACAGCTTTCCAGAATTCTAACAATGCAAATATGAACACTGGCAGGTTGGATTTCATCAACTCTGTGATGACTATGAGGTAGCCAGTAGCTAAGTTACAAAGAAAAAGATTCCAGTAATTTCTTGTAAAATCATCATTCCTATAATGTTACATATTTTCCAATTATTATTTTCTTGTTATTCAATCAAAAATTATCTTTAAATGATGAGTTTTAACTGGTTTAGGGAACTCTTTATATCTAAAAATGCTAAATCCACTCCAGTAAAATATCCTAGGGACTAACTGCACCAAAGTATTCAGTCCTTAGTCAGTAGGTGATGGCGTTGGTATCAGTATATATATAGCTCCATAGAAATCCATTATATTTATGAGACACTGACTACAATTGTATTCTCATGTTTTGGAGTGCTGATGATGAGCCCAAATGTAAGGCAACCAGACTTTGTTTGTTGCAGGACTTTTGCTGAATTTTACAGGCATCAAGCAAGTAACTGTTTACCATAAATGGTGTGTGTCTGCTGGAACTGCACTAGGATGAGGAGAACGTAAAAGGGCAAAGCAAAGTGCAGAGGTTCGTGCTCATTGTTCTCTGCAAGACATTTTGCCAGCTCACTTCAGTGACTGGATCAGGGAAATTTACCAGGAGTTATAAGGTCTTAATAGTCATTCTTAATAGTTAATAATTCTTTGCCCACCCCACCTCTCCAAATCCCCAACAACTCAGCAACACAGTCATACTGGCAGAAACAGCCACCTTCACCAGCCCTCACATCATCAGGGAGCCTGATTGGCCCCACTACCCTCAGACCACATATTATTGGAAGAACAGTGAAATAATATGGAATTCTCTTCATCCTGGTGCAGTTCCAGTAGATAGACACCATTCTGGTAACTAGTTATTTGCTTCATGCAATGAACAAAGTCTGGTAGCCTTACCTTTGAGCATGTTGTCAGGACTCCAAACTTGAGAATACAATTATAGTCAGTGTCTAATAAATTCAATATATTTCTAAGGAGTTATGTATATACTGATACCATTACCATCATAAGACCATAAGACCATAAGACATAGGAGTGGAAGTAAGGCCATTCGGCCCATCGAGTCCACTCCGCCATTCAATCATGGCTGATGCGCATTTCAGCTCCACTTGCCAGCGTTCTCCCCGTAGCCCTTAATTCCTCTAGACAACAAAAACCTATCAATCTCGGCCTTGAAGACATTTAGCGTCCCGGCTTCCACTGCACTCCGTGGCAATGAATTCCACAGGCCCACCACTCTCTGGCTGAAGAAATGTCTCCGCATTTCCGTTCTGAAATGACCCCCTCTAATTCTAAGGCTGTGTCCACGGGTCCTAGTCTCCTCGCCTAACAGAAACAATTTTCTAGCATCCACCTTTTCAAAGCCATGTATTATTTTGTACGTCTCTATTAGATCTCCCCTTAATCTTCTAAACTCCAACGAATACAACCCCAGTATCCTCAGCCGTTCCTCATATGCTAGACCTGTCATTCCAGGGATCATCCGTGTGAATCTCCGCTGGACACGTTCCAGTGCCAGTATGTCCTTCCTGAGGTGTGGGGACCAAAACTGGACACAGTACTCCAAATGGGGCCTAACCAGAGCTTTATAAAGTCTTAGTAGTACATCTCTGCTTTTATATTCCAACCCTCTTGAGATAAGAGACAACATTGCATTCGCTTTCTTAATCACAGACTCAACCTGCATGTTTACCTTTAGAGAATCCTCGACTAGCACTCCCAGATCCCTTTGTGCTTTGGCTTTATTAAGTTTCTCACCATTTAGAAAGTAGTCCATTCCTATATTCTTTTTGCCAAAGTGCAAGACCTCGCACTTGCTCACGTTAAATTCCATCAGCCATTTCCTGGACCACTCTCCCAACCTGTCTAGATCCTTCTGTAGCCTCCCCACTTCCTCAGTACTACCTGCCTGTCTACCTAACTTTGTATCATCGGCAAACTTCGCTAGAATGCCCCCGGTTCCCTCATCCAAATCATTAATATATAATGCGAACAGCTGTGGCCCCAGCACCGAACCCTGCGGGACACCGCTCGTCACCGGCTGCCATTCTGAAAAAGAACCTTTTATCCCAACTCTCTGCCTTCTGTTAGATAGCCAATCCTCAATCCATCCCAGCAGCTCACCTCGAACACCATGGGCCCTCACCTTGCTCAGCAGTCTCCCGTGTCCTCACTGAGTGAGGACTCAATACCCCTTTCCAGTTGGTTCCTAGGACATTTTAGTTGGATAGATGACCATCCCAGTGAAACATACTCCTAGTAAACAGTCTCCTAGCTTCTTCAAGCATTGCATCTTGTACCATTTTAAAACAGAAAATCGTTCCCTAAATCAGTAAAAACTCATTTTTTAAGGATAATTCTTAATTTTGGAACAGGAAAACAATAACTAGAAAATTTGTACATTACAGGAATGATTATTTTACAAGAAACTACTGGCAATCTTCTCTTTTTGTAAGTTAACTATTTCCCCATAATATTATTCTAAAATTTCATCTCATGTCATGGTCCCTAGGGATGGAGCCTCAAGTTGCCACATATTCAACATATCTGGGCAATACTTCAATGCAACAAAGCAGACTTTCTAATGCATTCTAAATGCTTTATAATTTGAGTATGCAGTTCTCTGTTTTCTCATTCCCTTTGATGCTGATCTCCCAGTTGGGTAGATCAGTTTATTGTTGGGTGCTTCCAAGTATTTGAGAGGAAACTTTGCCCTTGCGTGAGAACCTACCAGCAAATTGTCATCATGATTTGTCATCTTAAAAGCTGAACTGCAAGTGCCATCAATTATACACGTTGTCATTTGAAATTCGAAACATAAAGGTTTTGATCAGATTTTGATAAGGAAAGTTATGTTCTTTTGTAACAGCTTAAAAATAACCAATAATATCATTATTTACAGAAAGCAATCTTAATCAGATGAAATTCGCAGCTAATCTGATTAAAATGCACAACGTAAGTAATGCTGAGCATCTAAGCTTTTTATTGACACGTTAACTAGTCTAAGTTAGGTTGACCATGGGATGGAAGAATCTGGTCTGATCCAGTACTGTCAGTTGGTGGGATCACATTAATAAAGAGGAATGGTAAGGAAGGGATACAATTAGGAATGAGGTGTTGAGTGGAAAAGAACGAATGTAGAGATGGACCAGGAATGAGGTCCTTAAAGGAGTTGTGACAATTGTATGTGCTTGTTATTCAATATAATCTACCACGATGGAGTGCAGTGGAGTGAACAGGAAAATTTCCTAACAGCTGTGTTTCAGATTTTCTTTGTGAAAATAATTGGATTACTTTGGAGCATGTGTTTGGTTATAAAGTATTATATCATTATAATGAATGCTGATAAAAATAAATAGCCTTCTGCACTAATATGATCCTTTGTTATGATCCTAGCTAATGGCAAAAGCGAACAAGTCAGACACCAGAGTGAAATCTGACTTTAAATAGACTGCATGTTATTTATTTTCTTTTTGTTTATCATGGAGATCGGTTACTGTACACATTCACAGGAAGGTGTCAGTGTACTCTTAACAGAAGAACATAGGAGTTTGTGACACAAAAGAAAAATACTTACTATGTTACACTGGATAAGAATAATTAGAATCATCGCATTCCAAATATTAGAAAGAATGATTCTTCTCTTTAACCACACCATTAACCTCAAATAACACGTAAATATCACTGAGGCATGGCATGACTGTAACTGGTTTCCTTTGGGAAAATTTCTGCACATCTACCTGAGGCTATATTCTTTATAATAAGTTCATAAGTTCATACGATATAGGAGCAGAATTAGGCTATTTGATCCATCGAATCTACTTCAATATTCGATCATGTCTGTTATGCTCCTAACCCCCATTTTCCTGTCTTGTCTCCATATCCCTTCAACTCATTACCAATTAAAAATCTGTCTAACTCCTCCTTAAGTTTCCTCACTGTCCCAGTATCCACCGCACTTTGATGTAGTGAATTCCACAGATTCCCAACCCTTTGGAGAAGTAGTTTCTCCTCAACACTGTTTTTAACTTGCTATCCTTTATCCTAAGACTGTGACCTCTCATCCTAGAATGCTCCACAATAGGAAGCATCTGCTCCACGGCTTTTTTATCCACACCTTTTATCATCTTGAATACCTCAATTTGATCTCCCCTCATTCTTCTAAATTCCAGAGAATATAGGCCTAAATTGTTCAATCTCTCTTCATATGACAAACCCCTCATCTCTGGGATGAATCTAGTTAACCTCCTCTGAACTGCCTCCAATGATATTACATCTTTCCACAAATAAGAGGACCAAAACTGTGCACAATACTCCAGGTGCAGTCTCAGCCAATACCTTTGCAACAACACTTCCTTACCTTCATATTCTATTCCCTTACCTACAAAAGCCAACATTCCATACACTTTCTTTATTACTTGCTGTATTGCATGCTGGTTTTCTGTGACTCATGAATGAGTACACTTATATCCCTCTGCACCAGAGCACCCGAAGTCTCTCCCTATTAGAATAATAAGTTGTCTTCCCACTTTTTCAACCCAAATGCATGAGTTCACATTTATCCATGTTAAGCTCCATCTGCCACATTTTGGCCCACTCTCCTAACTGATCTATATCCATTTGTAAGGTTCTTATTTCCTCATTGCAATTTACGATCCCGCCTATTTTTGTGTCATCTGCAAAAATGGCTATAGACCTTTCTATCCCTGTGTCCATGTCATTAATGTAGATTGTAAATAGATGGCATCCAAGGACCAAATCCTGTGGCATCCCCTTAGTTACATTTTGCCATTCATAAAAAAAAACATCCTAACTCTCTATCTTGTGTCCATCAGCCAGTCATCAAACCAGGCTAATGAATTATCCTAATCATATATGATCCAACCTCGTGAATTAACCTGTGTGGGGCACCTTACCAAACATCTTCTGGAAGTCAGGATAAATTACAGCATCCCCATTATCCAATTTGATTGTAACTTCTTCGAAGAACTCTAGCAAATGAGTTAAACATGATTTGCCTTTTATAAAACCAAGCTGACTCTGATGGATAGCATTTTGACTTTCCAAATGTCCTAATATCACTTCCTGGATAATTGATTCCAACACTTTCCCAGCAACAGGTATAGTAGCACGGTGGTTAGCACTGCTGCCTCCCAGCGCCAGAGATCCGGGTTCAATTCCCACCTCAGGCTACGCTCTGTGTGGAATTTGTACATTCTCCCTGTGTCTGTGTGGGTTTTCTCCCACAATCCAAAAATATGCAGGTTAGGTGAATTGGCCATACTAAATTGCTCATAGTGTTTGGGGGGGGGCAGGTTGGTGTGGACTTGTTGGGCCGAAGGGCCTATTTCCACACTGTAAGTAATATAAACTAACGGGTTTGTAATTTCCCACATTTTGCCTCCCTCTTTTTGAATATTAGCCATTTTACAATCCACCATAACCTTTCCTATGTCCAGGGAATTTTAGAATATTGTAACCAATGAACCTACTATCTCCTTTGCTACTTCCTTTAATATGCTATGATGCAGGACTTCAGGCCCGGGAGACTTGTCTGTCCTCAATCCTAGTAGTTTGCTTAGCACCTTTTCCCTATCGATGTTGATTATTCAAAGTTCTTTCTTATCTCAGAGAGTCATTGAGTCATAGAGATGTACAGCATGGAAACAGACACTTTGAACCAACTTGTCCACACCGACCAGATATTCCAACCCAATTTAGTCCCACCTGCCAGCACCTGGCCCATATCCCTCCAAACCCTTCCTATTCATATACCCATCCAGATGCCTTTTGTTGCGATTGTACCAGCCACCACCACTTCCTCTGGCAGCTCATTCCAGAAATGTACCACCCTCTGTGTGAAAAGGTTGCCCCTTAGGTCTCTTTTATATCTTTCCCCTCTCATCCTAAACCTCTAGTTCTGAACTCCTCCACCCCAAGGAAAAGACTTTGTCTATTTATCCTCTCCATGTCCCTCATGATTTTATAAACCTCTATAAGGTCACCCCTCAGGCTCCGACGCTCCAGGCAAAACAGCCCCAGCCTGTTCAACCTCTCCCTATAGCTCAAATCCTTCAACCCTGGCAACATCCTTGTAAATCTTTTCTGAACTCTTCCAAATTTAACAACATCTTTCTGATAGGAAGGAGACCAAAACTGCATGCAATATTCCGACAGTGGCCTAACCAATGTCCTGTACAGCTGCAACATGACCTCCCAACTCCTGTACTCAATACTCTGACCAATAAAGGAAAGCATACCAAACGCCTTTTTCATTACCCTGTCTACCTGCAACTCCACTTTCAAGGAGCTATGAACCTGCACTCCAAGGTCTCCTTGTTCAGCAACACTCCCTAGGACCTTTCCATTAAGTGTATAAATCCTGCTAAGATTTGCTTTCCCAAAATGCAGCACCTCACGTTAATCTATAGCCTCTGACTTGCCCATTCCAACAGGAATGGTACTATTGTCCTCCACTGTGAAAACTGAGGCAACATATCGATTCAGCATCTCTGCCATCTGAGTGTTCTCCACTAATAACTCTCTGGTTTCACCTTCCAAGAGACCAACATTCGCATTAGTGGCTGTCTTTCCTTTTATATACCTATTGAAGCTTTTGCTATCCTTTATGATATTTTGTGCTAGTTTTCTTTTGTAATTTACCTTAGCTCTTTTTATTAATTATTGGTATCTCTTTGTTTATGTTTAAACGTTTCCTAGTCTTCTATCCCGCCAACAGGTCTTTGCAATATGGTATACCTTAGTTTTTGACTTTATATTGTCCTTGACCTCCTTGTTTAGCCATGGATTTTTTTTTTATTGCCCTGACCACCTTTCTTTCTCACTGAGATATATTTTAGTTGTGAGGAATTGAGTAGCCTCTTAAAGATCTGCCACTGCTCATCCGCTGTCTTACCACTTAGCCTTCCTGCTCAATCTGCTTAGGCCAAATCTGTCCTCATAACTATATAATTGCCTTTGTTTAATTCCAGAACACTACTGTGGGATTCCATTTTCTCACCCCCAAACTAAATTTTGAATTCTATCATACTATGGTCACTACTCCCTAGAGGATCCTTAACTATGATGTCATCAATCTTTCCTCATTACACAATGCAAAATCCAGAGTAGCCAGTTCCCTGGTTAACGTCTCTTTCTGAGACCCCTAAAACAAACTGCTAACTTGCCTATGTATTATTTATCATGGGTTCCCCTAACTCATATTTTCAAAGGTCTCACCAGATGCAATTGTTTCTGACACTTTCCCAAATTTTCTACGCTGAAGTTAATTTCTCAGGACTTCTCCCCAGTCCTGGCTGTTTGGAAACTGTTATTAACAGTACTTCTGCTGTTATGGATCTTTTCTTTCTGCATGAAATTGCTTCTGGCCTCTATCATTCTCTCTCAGTCCTGAAATATAAATCAGCAAATGCCTGAACAATTATTTTCCCAGATGGTCTCGCAAGCTAAAATCACATGATATCTTGTAAATGTTTTTTTGAACTCACATTCAAAGTTATTTTCTAACTTATAAAAAAAACCAAATCTGACTTTTCCAGGACTGATAACTTAAATTCCTTATCTCCATCACTTTGAAGTCCAATTTCTGAAACAGTATGAATATAGTATAAACATTCATCACATCTTGTTTCAATGCCTTTTTCTCATCACAATAACAGAAGACACATTTTCACAATGTGGATATTTAAATTCTCCAGCTCTCTATTTCTTACTATTTTTTCAACCCATTTATGATACTGCCACATTAGAAAGTAGAAAAACTCTCAGAAAAACTGAATGTGAATCAAATTCAAATTGCATTAATGGAAGCAGGGAGATTTTATGTCCTTCTTTTTGCCTTTTTTGTACAATATAGTCAATGATTTAGAAGGCAAATCAAATCCATCTGATGCATTTACCACTTCATTGAAGAGATAGTAATCTTATGTACATAGAATTTATTTTAAATATGAGCCATCAAACTTCTACCTTATTAATGTTGATGCATGGCCATTGTTTATAAGGTGGTATTTATTGTCTAATAAATGTCATTCTTGTCAGTAAAGCCAACATTGATTTTATAAAAGAGCCTAAGTTGATCTCACATGTAAACTGGCATAAAGTTATGAAGTCTGAAGAGAAACCTGTAAGTATTTTTCTTCAGAATCAACCCAGTTTCAACATAGATTGAAGCTAATCAGTAATGTATGGAGATTTAACAACACAGGGGGGCCCTGGCTTTATTTTATGACTGAGACAAACATTGTATGATATATTGATATATCCTAATTACTGCTCACCATGTTTTATGGGTGGTTGGACTCTCGGCCACCATAAAGCAGATTTTCTGCCACCTCCTTCTTTTAGGATGAGAGCCACTGGGCCTGCTTTGTCTCATGTGAAAGAGAAAAAGCACAAGGCAAGATAAGTGGGTTAGTTGCTGAATGTGCAAGTGGGTAAATGGTTCGGCGAGGTAGGTTGGCAGGTGAGGGGGTAGGAAGATTGGGGCTAGTTGGATGGTTGCGAAGGGGATAGATGGTTGATCAATGGGATATTTGGGAGGAGATTAGTCAGGCCTTGTTGGGGTGTTAGTTGGGTTGGCTCAGGAGATAGTTGGATGGCCATAGAGATAGATGAGCTAGGGGAATAGTTGAGTGGTCAGGAATTTGGTTGTTAATGTAGGTTTTAAACTGTCTAATATTTCCTAGATGGCTAGACAAATAAATCACATTAGTCTGGCTTGAGCCTCACACTCTAAGTTCAGAAACATTTGAGAACAGACCTTGGCAGCATAGAGTCAGCTCAATAGAACACCTGAAGCAATTCTGACATAAGTCTGCAAATTAGGATTTTCACAGGCTGTTGATGAACTTCTCCTGTCTTATATGACATGGCAACAGGAAGTTTTGAGCCTTCATATAGTTAAGTGGTGGTTATGGCGTAAACAGAAACCTGCCAACTCTTGTGGGAGCTTAAATGCTTCCTTATTGAGAAAGAAGGCAATGCCCCTGTGCTGATCCACTCCACATCACATTCTATCAGCTAGTGATAAGTAGAAGGAAGCTCATCATACATTTACATTGTATTAACTTCTCAGTGCAAATGTTTCACAGCTGTCTTTTTATTTTATTATTGTTTTAATTTTTATTAATTTTTAAAATTGTCACACATGATTACTGCTTTAATTGCCCAATTGTCTTGTCATTTACACTGTAGCATCCTCCTAGGTTTGCACACATACTAAAGAGCTTTACAAAGTAATGTCCAGGCCATATAAACTATCTCACTGTTCATTCATAAATGGCACAGGTGCTTCATACTTGTACGATTCTGTGGAAGAAATCATAACCTCAGTGATTATTTCCTGCCTGTTGGTCATCGATCACAGAAACATAGAAAACAGGTGCAGGAGTAGGCCATTCGGCCCTTTAAGCCTACACCACCATTCAATATGATCATGGCTGATCATGTAATTTCAGTATCCCATTCTCACTTTCTCTCCATACTCCTTGATCCCTTTAGCTGCAAGGCCCATGTCCAGCTCCCTCTTTAGTATATCTAATGTACTGGGCCCAGCAGCTTTCTGTTCCATGGACAACACTTGGGCAGCACTACAGATCTTTGCCCTGTCTTAATTGCTCATCCACAAGACTTACATTGAATTTTATTCTACAGGAATTAATAATACATCTACTATGCACTAATTAACAATAAAAATATCATAGATGTTTAAATTATCTGCAATGGACAGCCCTCATATAGAAAGTTGCAGAGTTTATTGGGATTACATTGAGGATTTATCTACCATTATGGAAAAAGGAAAATGCCTAACTAAATAGACTTCTGATAGTCCATTATCACTGCTGACAAAATCTTTGTGCTTTAACATTCTAAAGCACTGCCCAAAAGGCAGAACACTAGAAGTCTCAACCACTATACATAATGAAGTATTCACATATCTTCAGGGTATAAAAGGCAGTTAATTAGTTGTCAGATACCAATGTTCTGATGTAAAACCTGACGATATTTTCACAGTGTGAACTCATTGCGACATTTTATACCATACGGTAATGAATGAACGATGAGCGATCAACAATATCTTAGAAGTACCTTTGCATGCAGGTTTTGTTCTGCAAACAAATGAGCTATTTAGTCAGTTTTCCACTTCTTTTAATATTTCTTTGCAGAGGCCATTGGTTAATGTGGAGCAAAGAATGATTTCAGCATACAGCAGCTGGAATCATGGACGAGACTTTTCCAGTTGGATTCAGGGCAATGCAGAAGTCACAGATGAAAGTCAAAAGGCCATTGTTGCATGCAGTGAAAGACCTGGCGGCAACTTGAAAATTACAGTCAGCCACAGATAGTGGTACTCAATACACTATTAGCTAGCTGAATTGGCTACTGGTTGCTCGTGGGCAAGACGCCCAACTGACAACTCCCACAAATCCTCCCCTATCCCAGGCCTGGGGGATGGTTCCAAAGTAGTTCCCAGCTGGTGATGTAAATTGTCCACCATCTCCTGCCTTCATGTCATGAACAGTTCCTCACATGACAGATTGGAAGCGCTTCAGCAATGAATCTTTCTCTTTGCAAGAAGTCAGTTCAGCTTCACCATTTGGGTTGATTAATTCTGTGAGGTTAAGATGCAAATTAAATCTTACAAGTTAATCACCCCAACAGAGCACATGTCTGGATTTTGGGAATTTGATTGTAGCTGATTCACAGCCTACATGATTCCTAACCATTCATTTCAATTGGTGATCAATGGCATGTTGTACAACCTCTGAAATAAATGCACTCATGTCTATGGCCAAACTAAAAAAGAAAGACTATATTGAAAGCATTAACTTGGAAATCTTTCCCCATGAAAATCTTTTCCTGTTGAATTTTACTTTGATGTTTGTGAGATGAATTTTCCTTTATAAATGATCGGTTCCTGCATATAGTGGGTATATGCATATTCATATTTGACAGAGGATGCAGTGAAAACTAATGATTTGTATTACACTGTAACTCATTTACATGTATTATGTTAGCATAATAGCTATGAATTTTTAAAAAGCTTCTGATGAATATACATATTGGTTGCCCTGGATTTATACCTTATTGCAAACCTGAGCTGTCTGGGAAAATACATTAGCTTGCATATAGCAAAATCTGAAAGAATGTGCAGCCTGATGCAGGTCAATACACACGTTTAATTTTTCACAATGTTCTGATTTTTAGTTAATTTAATGATTTATTTGTAATGAGATGCTGTAATGAAACAAAATTCAACATGATGGCTAAATAAAATCAATTCATGGCTATAATACATGATTTTCTTATTGAATCAAATCTCTAAGAATGTAAAATACATGAAACCCACCATTGCCCCTTGTACTGACTGTCTGCAACAGAATCTCAGGTAGTTATTGCTTATCCTTAAGAACAATCTGAGCAATGCTATAAAATTTAACCAACCTTTGCCATTCAACTATTATTGAAATAAACGTATTCAAAAAATGGTGCCAGATTTTTAAAACATTCATTCACATGATGTGGGCATTTGGCTAGACCAGCATTTTTTGCCCATCCCTCTTTGCCCAGAGGGCTGTTAAAATTCAACCACATTGCTGTGGGTCTGCAGTCACATGGAGGCCAGACCAGAAAGGATGGCAGTTTCCTTCCCTAAAGAACATTAGTAAACCAGATGGGTTTTTCCAACAATCAACAAAGGATTCATGGTCATCATTAAATTCTTAACTCCAGATTTTTATTAAATTCAAATTCCATCTGCTCCCCAGAACATCAGTGAGTTTCTGGAGTAATAGGCTAGCAATAATACCACTAGGCCATTCCCTCCCCTTGGTTTCTTTCTGTGGTTTCTTTCAATAATCTTTTGGCTTACTTGCTTTGGATTTTAAGGGCTAGAATTCCATCAGTCTGGCAGGAATTAGGACATGACTTGGAAATTTTGCCTACTTTCAAACTTCCTAAAACTTTTTCATCCTTTTCAATGACCTCTGATGTCACTCACATTGGGACCATGTTGTCATGGCTTGGAGGGTCTTCAAAACCTAATCTGCCATATTGAAAGCACCAGAAACTCTGTTTTAGCAATTAGCACAATGGCACTGCTGTCACATCTAAAATAACTTGTAGGATTTCCCCACTCTCCCCCCCACCTGATCTGCCCATTGCCCTGTATGCCTGAAATGGCTGGTGTCAAACATTATGCCAAGAGTTCCAGATTGGTGCTCAGCCATCATTCTCTTTGCCCACGTGACTCCACCAAGTTCCATTTTGACACTGCAAAACCTGATTCCATAACTCCAACAGGACAAAACACTGCACTGTGTATTTTGAAGATTCACCCACCATAACTAAAACTCTGAGATCTGAAAGTACGCCATTGCTTATAGATGTTGCAGATGTTTACAACCTCAGCTGGGATTAGTGATGCTCAAGTAGGCAGAAGAAGGTTTATCCCCCTTAATACCATTAGCTGTTCCACTTTCTGTCTCATTTGGAGAAACCGTATTCCAAGAGTTGCTTAAGGAAGTAGGGTGCAGATATGGTGGATTGTTAGCACTCTCACTTCTGTCAGAGTTTGGATTCAAGTCCCACTCCAGAGTTATTGAGCCCAAAACCTAGCCTGACAATTTGCAACAATGCTGCACTTTTGGGGTGTCCCCTTTTACATGTGACATTAACCATTAAACAGCACCTGCTCTTTCAGCTAGACAAAAAATGGATCAGAAAACATTCTTTGAAAGATGATCAGAAGAATTTCTGACAATATCCTGGCCCAATATTTATCCTCAAACCCACGGATTGTAAACTGTTTGACTGGTTGTTAATTTGATCTTTAATAATAACAATTGATAGCAACAAGTAGCAAACACAGTGCCCACAGAGAATCAATGTCATCTGGTAGTACCATGACAAATCCTTCCTCAAGGTCTTATACCCAGTGTTCACTGTTGACCGTAATTAGGTTACAGAATACGTTTCTGAGCGTAGTATTTGGAACTGATAATCCCTGTTGAATTGATGGGACCTGCAGAAGGTCAGAAACTTGATGACAGCTGCAGTGGCTTTACTGAGGATCTTTAACTAAACCATGGCATTAACATCTTACTTCAAGCTTCCCCAGTTAATCAGGGATGGCGGAAGGATCATGCACTGGATTTATCAAAGGAAGGATTTCTAATTAAAGGAGCCCAGCCAGGGAGTCATATGTATGAATGATGTATCAATGTTTTGAAGCAGCAATAGCCACAGGAATAAAATGTTAAGTGGTCTGACATGGCCCATGTTAACTTTTCTCATGCAACAGTCTGCACTTCAGCTTATTAATTATGTAACTGGTCTCTTTGGCACCCTGTTCATGGAACTGTACTGCAGGAGTGGTGGGAATACTCACTGTTTGAATGGTGTCAATCTTCTTGAGTGTTGTTTGAGCTGTGCCAATCCAGGCAAATAGCGAGTATTCCACCATAGTCTCGACTTGTGCCTTGGACAGAGGAACCTCAGTTATCTGGCATTCAATTAACCAAATTTTGGATGATCCAAACAAGTTCGTAAAGTCCTGATGTGTGGCTAACTATGTTATCCAGCATCGATTATCTGGCATTCGATTAACTGAACGAAATACTCCCTACCCATGTCCTTCAGGCAATCAAGGTTCCTCTGTAGATAGCGGAGAGACTTTATGGAGTCAGGAGGTGAGTTACCTTCTACAGAATTCCTAGCCTCTGATCTGCTCTCATAGCCATTGTATCTTTATGCTGGTCCAGTTTAGTTTCTGGTTAATGACAGTCAGAGATTCAATTACAGTAATGTGATTGAATGTCAAACAATGACACTTATGAGAGATATTCATTGTCTGATATTTCCATGTAACAAGGGTCGCTTTGTGATATTTCAGCTCACATCTTGATATTGTACAGATCTTGCTGCAGTTGGACACAGCCAGCTTTGATGTCTAAGGAGTCATGAATAGTGCAATTATCAATGAACATCCTCACTTCTGACTTTATGATTGGCAGAAGGTCATCGATGAAACAGATAAAGCAGGTTGTGTCTAGGACATTGTCCTGAGGAACTCCGGTAGAGGTACCTGACCATCAACAATTACAATGGAAACAATCAGTCCAGAGGATGTGTTTGTGCTGTAATGGAAGGAGTATGCAATGCACTTTATCATGGACTATGCTGCTCCCTAATCCACTCAAAAGGTGATCCTCAAGGATGTTATATGTATGGCAAGAGTTACTCACATGACTGTTTTCTAATAGCACAGTCATAAATATCCTCCATAAACAGGGAACATTATGGTTGTTGGCTGTTTTAACCTTGCCCTTTATTCTGATTCTTTTACCTCACAGTCATATTACTTTGCAGAGCTGTGTAAGGGTCTATACCTGAAACAATGACTAATTGGTGTTCTTTTGCCAGCTGTTGCCTGAGCTGCAAAATGTCTCAATGGTTTTCTGTTTCTGCCTTTAAACTCAAATGCGATATATCCTGCATTTGGGGATTTGAAGCTGAGGAAATTTCCTTGATGGGCTGTGTAGTTAGTAACTCAGCCAGACAGGTTCATGTCATTCCAGAACAATAGTTGTTAATTGACCAATTGGTCAGGCTCATTGACATTGCCTGTACTGGTGGACCTGATACTTCCCACTAGGTCCTAATTCCCTAAATTTATTTCTGATGTCTGCTGGTAAATTGCATAATTTTAGTTGGTTAGACACAAGCAATAATCCAACGTAGAGGCAGCTGTTGCCAATCATTAGATTAAGATAAGTGAAGGACTGCTGGGAGCCCTCCTGTGGTGCAGTGGTAATGTCCCTACCCCTGGACTAAGAGGCCTGGGTTCAAGTCCCACTTGCTCTAGGTGTGTTTAATAATGTCTCTGAACAGGTTAATTAGGAAAAGATAGGGTAAATGAAACAAAAAGCAGGCTCTGCTGAAGTTTTTTTTTAAATAGACCATTTAGCATTTCCTATCCACCTAACCTGCACATCTTTGGACTGTGGAAGGAAACTAGAGCACCCAGAGGAAACCCATAGACACAGGGAGAATGTGCTACACAGATCATTTACTGATGGTGGTTGACAGTTAAGAACAAAAAAAGAATTCTCAGTGATTTGGTGGTGGGGAAGTCATTCAGTTGTGTGTTGCAACACTGCCAGATACAGAAAGAAAAAGTGAGGCACTCCGTCTCAACCCCATTTTAATTGAGCCCTTCACACTCTCCCCACCTTTCCTTTGGTGTCATTGCACTGCCTTTACGGGGCTCAGCACATATACTAATCCATTGGAAAACACTGGTGATCTATTGGTGGTAGCTAAAAGGTGAAAAAATGCCATGGGTGATTTGGTGATGGGTTGGGAGTGGGGGGTAAACAAAGAAACACTCAGCTGTGAGTCAGAGCACTTGTGGATGTAAAAATAATAAAGGAAAGAAAGAACACTGCTGGATTTAAATAAAAGAAAAAAAAGCCAATGATGTACATACCTACGGATGGAGCAATAGGTATTCTCATTCAAGATTCTCAATTTAACCTAATTTTGCAGCAATTTGTTTTGATGACACTTAAGTGTTAGCATTTTAGCAAACTAATTCTGTTCTTTTCAATCTCCATCTTCATAAGGCCATAAGAGATAGGGACCAGAAGTAGGCCATTTTGTCCATCAAATGTACTCCATCATTCACTGAGAACAAGTCTGATAATCTGATTTGATAATGCTCATCTTCACTTTCTTGCCTTATTCCCATAATCTTTGACTCTCTTATTGATTAAAAATCTGCCTATTTCAGTCTTAATTATACTTGAAGACTCAACCTTTAAACTCTCTGTGAAAACAAATCCCACAGATTCACAACTCTAAGAGGAAAAAAATCCTCCTCATCTTTGTCTTAATAAGGGTCACCCCTTACTCTGAGATTATGTCCTCTGGTCCTAGACTGTCCCACAAGGGGAAACAATCTTTCCACATCTACCTTGTCAATCTCCCTAAGAATCGCTTTCGTTTCCATAAAGTCACCTCTCATTCTTCTAAACTCCAATGAGTACAGCTCCTTGAGCCTACAGTTGGGCAGAAGATTTGAATTTTGATGGTAAAGTGAGATTGATCGGCTTTTAAATTAAGGCAGCATTTGATAGGCAATTTTGGCAGTCTGCCACATTACTGATAGTCTGTAGACCAGATCAGCTAAGGATGGCAGATTAACTTCTCCAAAGGGCATCGGTGAATGAGATGTGTTTTTCATAAAAATCAGTGATAATTGTCAAGTCACCATTACTAGGACAAGCTTTATATTCTAGACTCTGAGTGAATTTAAATTCCCACTAACTACCAGCATGGATTTGAAGCCATGATTTCAGAAATGCCAACCTGGCCCTTTGATTATAAGGCCAGGGACATTACTGCATTAGCACTTTGCCACCATTTCCCCTTAATGCTTAATGCTCTATTGTAAATAAAATAATAAAATCAAACAGCATTTAAAAGAAAGATTAAATTCCCTATGCTTTATTATTCTGACTTTGTGTGAATTGTTTTAAAATTATTACCTAAGGTAGTTACTTGAAAATTAAATAAAGCACATATGAGATTTTGCATGTTGCCTGATTCACTAAAATTATATGAATTTGATTTTTACACAGGATTCATAAAAAAATATTGGCCATATTTCCATCAGCCTAATCCCATAGGGTTGCGTGTAAATAATGTACTTAATTTGAAATCATAAAAATTCCTATATTAAAAGACCTCCATATTAATATCTGCCTGCAGCAATACTCTCTCTTACTGACACCACAGTTTAAAACATTTTCAAATAATTACAACTCGTTTGAGTCCTGAAGCTGACGTTAATGAGGGTCAGTGCACTGTCAGTACTATTTTGTTTCTATATAAAGTAAGATTAGAGATAGAAAGTAATTAACTGACACAAAAGGATATGATAGACATTCTTGAAGCATTCGGCACGGGGAGATGGTCTGATTAAGGTCCCTTTGTTTTGTTCTTCACAATCTGATCAGCATCACTTTCACATGGAATTAAACAATTGTGGATTTCACTGCATTCAACTCATTGCAACTTTTCAGAATCTGACAGGGTTTTCCACTTACTTGTATTGGGAGAAATTTAATGCCCTCCTCCAAGATGGAGTTTGGAGGTAGATGACATTTTAATCAGACAGGGGTTTGCGGAGTGAAGTATCCACCAACTTCCATCCTTCATGGACAATTCATGCCCACTTACGGCCTTCATCCCATCTCTGCCGTCATTACACCAGAGGTGGGTGGAGCAGTCGCCATGTATGGAGCTCCCTGCGGATTGGGGGAGGGGTAACATGACATCGGAAGAGCAGGGCTGGCTGAGAGCTGCCCCAGCACCACCAGCACAACCCCTGCCCCAGACAGTGACTGTCTCTTTCCCATCCTGGTTGCAGTGCTTGGAATAGAGATGGAAGGGGTCAAAGGCAGGATCTTTACCTGAGGTCCTGAACTCGAAAGGCCACACTGCTAGCCACTTAAGAGAGAGCTTAATGGAAAGATTCTTGTCACCTGAATTAAACTCCACCATTCACTGCATCTTTCCAATTCTCTTTTTTTAAAAATAAAATCAGCTCTCCATTTAAGCATTATACAATTTTTTTATTTTAAAATGGACTTGTCCTTGTTTCTTAGGTGGTATGCACATATGGATTAGGAGTAGGAGTAGGTCACTGTGTTCACTTACCTCTGGGCATTCTTTGTTTGGCAGACCTGGGCAGTGCAATCAGTAAATTGAAACACGGGGCCAGAACCACTGCTTGGTTCTGTAGAAACGTTGGAGGTGTGTGCCTAATTCTCAGGGGAGGACATGGAAAACAAAGGACATATAGCAAACAGAGATCTGATTTTCTGGCCATTGTCTAGGCACAAAGGTAGCTCTGGGTGAGTCACAATGCTCAGGTAAGGAGGACAAGTGGTGGTGACAGAGAGGAGTCGAAGATTGACTGTCAATGGCTCCCAGCTGCCATCAATAATATGTGGAACTAGCTGAAATGCAACATAGTAAAATGATCCCAATCCAGCAACATATGCAGGCACTCAGTTTACAAATGTAATCCATTTGCTTTCAAGTAACTGACTTCTGTTGGTCTTAAGCCAAATGTGGACTCTGATTGCTTACTTTTGTCAGGATACAAGACTACCAGAAGTAAGTTTTGAGAAGATTTGTAGCTCAGGTTGAGGTTCTGGATGTAGGTTTGCTCGCTGAGCTGGAAGGTTCATTTTCAGATGTTTTGTCACCATACTAGGTAACGTCACCAGCAAACCTCTGGATGAAGCCTCCAGAGGAGATGAAACATTTGAAACCAAACCTTCCAGCTCAGCGAGCAAACCTATATCCAGAACTATCATAAATGAATCCACGATTTTCCATAAACTACTTGTATGTGAAAATTGGAACTATTCGCTATCACCAGATGAGAAGCAGTGAGATAGCTCTGAAATCAAGCCTCTTGGTTTGTCATGACAAAGGTTCACATTCTTTTTAATATGAAGCTATACTTTATTCCAATCTTTAAAATAAAACTCAGAGGAGTCTGTATTTTGCCAGCTGGGTCAATGTTTATTGCCCATCCCTAATTATGCTCAGAAGCTGGTTCGAGTGTTTGAACTGCTGCAGTCCATGGTGCAGGTAGATCCACAATGCAGTCAGGGAGGGAGTTCCAGGATTATAACCCAGCCACAGTTTAGGAACGGCCATGTATTTTGAAATCAGGATAATGAGTGTCATGGAGAGGAACTTTCAGGTTGTAATGTTTGCATGTATTGGCTGCTGTTCCCCTTCTCGATGGTTTGGAATGTCCTGTCTAAGAAGATGACTATGTCAGGCTGATGCTGAATTGACCTGTGGAACAACTCTCCTAATTTTGATATCAGACCCCATATTTAAGGAGG
Organism: Chiloscyllium punctatum; assembly: GCF_047496795.1. Taxonomy (NCBI): domain Eukaryota; kingdom Metazoa; phylum Chordata; class Chondrichthyes; order Orectolobiformes; family Hemiscylliidae; genus Chiloscyllium; species Chiloscyllium punctatum. The sequence continues at coordinate 95,390,985 of NC_092739.1, read as the reverse complement.
GAAGATAAATGACAGGGTCAACAAGGCTGAGTTTGCCATTGTCTTTCTGGTGTCTAGACTGATTTGAGGTGATCCTGCAAGTTTCATTTCATTTCTTAGACTTTCTAGTGGTTGATACAACTGAGTGGCTTACTAAGAATCAAATACAGCACTATGGGTATGAAGTAATATGTAGGTCAGACCAGGTAAAGACAGCACTTATCCTTCCTCAAGTGAAGTGGAGAGTTTTTTTTTATGGACAGTCAATCATGATTACATGATCATCATTGGCCTTTTTAAATCCAGATTTTATTTGAACTCAGATTTGACCATCTGTCTTAGTAGGTGTGAATTTGGGTCCCTATGTCATTACCTGGGATCTCTGGATTACTGAGAAGAAAGTGAGGACTGCAGATGCTGGAGATCAGAGCTTAAAAATGTGTTGCTGGAAAAGCACAGCAGGTCAGGCAGTATCCAAGGAGCAGGAGAATCGACATTTCAGGCAGAAGAAGGGCTTGTGCCCGAAACGTCGATTCTCCTCTTCCTTTGATGCTGCCTGACCTGCTGCGCATCTCTGGATTACTTGTCCAGTAACAATACAGTTATGTCATTACCTCCGCTTAATCAAAATGCAGGTATCTATTATTATTGTGAAGAATAAGGAGACAATCAAATTTTTTTTAAGTTAAAGAAACAACAAATACACTACCTGCTAAATCTGAAAAAAAAGATGCTACATCAAACATAAAGCATTTGTAGTCACTTGAGTGCATTTGTATATACATGTACATGCATAAACACAAGGACAGACAGACAGACAGAAACACACACACACACATATATACATAAATACATGCACATATACATGCACAAAGATAAGGACAACACGCAGTGAGCATCAAAGTGCTCTATCATGAGTTAATCTGAAATGTGCCATGACGATGAGATGAGACTGTTTCTTTGCTGACGCCAATCTACATGGTGAGAGGGTGTAAGCAGTTACTGCCCATGGAGCATGCCCAGAGATGGTGAGAAATAGTGGGCTAATGGATTGCCAGAGAAGATGTTGGCCACCTGCAAATGCCAAGTAATGTCTCTGGCTCTCATGTCAGGAAATTTGTGTCATCTACACCCTCTCTGCCACCTGGAAATTTGTAACCTGCACATAAATGAGCTGAGGTGCGGTAATATTGAGATGTTAGTGCAAGAACTAGGCCCCTCACCACTCACTAGCAGGATTCTCATCAAGCCAACAAAACCTTCTATGGAAAGTTGGAATTCATTTCTGTCAACGCCTAGAATGTCAATTTCCCATTTTCACCTATTTAACTTAATTGCCCATCATAGCTTATATTGCTCACATTGTTTATAGGCTGGAAAAATTCAGCCCAAAGTCAAGATCCAGCTTATTTTGCCTGACACACTTCAGATAGTGTTAGATTTCAGGTACTGTTTATACAGACCTGGTAATTGCATTCAAACCTATTTTCTCCAATGCCATTAACAGTCCAGAATGTCTGCAGACACATTGGATCGCAACACTGAGTGAAATTTATTGAACTCCAATGGAAAGTTGAGAATCAGATATAAAACCACTTTACAGAGAAAAAAATCCAGCAATTATAGCTAAGGGCACTACATGTACTGCACTGCTCTTTAAATTTAGAAAGAATCAATTTCTTACATTAATCAGATTTCCCTGTAATGCTAAACAGAAAAGCAGTTTACTGATCCAATAACATATTGCACATTTGAGACATAATTGCAACACTTCCTTCGAGAGGTACAAATGAAGATGCAATTGAGAACAATAATAATGAATATTTAGAAAGCATTTCTATTAATTTTTCATTGCAATATGAATTATTCTTACAGTTTGGTTCTGAGCTTGCACTCATTTGTGCTTAGTGAAAGATCAAACTGAGATGGTTTTATGCAGGACGAGAAAATGCAGTCAGTTTGCTCATCTTTCAGACTGGGAAGCAAGTCGGATGGTAAGCTGACTACTTGTCTCTTTGTGTGTGTTGTCAGCATCAAGATAGTGGCCAAAGATGGTCAACCATGCATGCAGAGACAGTGGAAATAATATCTCACCACCATGAGAGAACCTTCTGGCTGACCCCAGGAATATGTTGGTCAATGACCTAACTACCTCTACCACTGATGTTGTCACGCTGGTCCCTTCAACTTTCCTCACCACAGAGCAGTGCCTCCAACCCCTCGCTGATGGCCACTCTCCCCCACCCCCTGTTCTCCTCTCCTCTCCCCCCCTTTTGCTACTGGCTGTTGCTCTTCCTTCTGCCCCTCAATACTGGCCACATCCCTCACTGCCTCGCTCAATACTTCACTCAGGGAATGGGGCAATGAGTGAGGTGGCAGGTGAGGCACACCAAGCTGTTTGTGAGCGTGCCTCTGGCTCAGCGTTTTTTTTCTCATTCATTTCAGGGACGTCTCTTGCACAGGTGCCTTACCAGTACTGCGCGTGCAAGTTTAGTACAACCACACATCAAGAGACAAGTCAATTTTGCCATATTGTAATGTTTGAGTTGAAAAGGGTGGCACTAGAAAAGCATAGCAGGTTAGCTAGCATCCAAGGGGCAGAAGAGTTGATGTTTCAGGCATAAGCCCTTCATCAGGAATGTCTCTGGATTTTGGTGAGCCTATGCAGAGGAGTTTGACTACAAAGCTGTGTTTCCTTGCGTGCATGATCACTGCTTCACCAAGGCTTGGCGTCATAATAGACACAACCTTAAACTTACAGATAGTACTGGAATGACATCAAATTGGGCTTGATCTGCCATTTTCTGAACAGAAGGACATTCACGGTTTCCCCACCGGGTATAAACCTGTAAGGAACAACAGCTAGGGCCACAATGTATATAGAAAGGTTATGTCTGGGGACAGGAGGAGCACACGCAGCTGCTCCAGGCTCCATGAGGAAACTTTGGGCCTCCACTCGCCAATGCTTTGTCTCCCCATGATTCCCTTTCTGTTAAGGATTCTACTCCAAGTGGATCTTGCCCACAATCTGCGTTAAGACAATCAGGCATAGCAGTAGAATCAGGCCATTTAGTTCATTGAATCATTGCCTCATTTGTTAATCCTCAACACCACTTTCCAACCACTACTTTCCCATCTTTTCCACATTAATTGTCTTACTCATGGAAAATCTGTCTATCTCAGATTTGCATATAATTAACAATACAACTTCGACAGTTCTCTGTGGCAAAACATTCCCCAGATTCACTGACCTCTCAGGGAAGAAAGTTCTCCTCATCTCTTACTCCCTTGTTTTGAGATAAAGCTCTCTGGTCCTAGATTCTCCCACAACAGGAAACAACCTATCTGCATCTACCTTGTCAAGTCCCCAAATCTTCTTAGTGTTTCAATAAGGTCACCCCTCATTCTTCTAAATTCCAATGATAAGAGGCCCAATCTACTCAAACTCTCCTCATAGGGCAATCCCTCTGTACTCTGAAATGGAAGGCATGCCATTTTAAATGCAAATCAGGCACTGATGTGGCCACCAGTGTGTTTCTCCAAAGTCAAGACACCAGAAACAGAAGTCCCATCACCATGGAGCTATCAGAGGCCAGAGGTACCTCATTTTCATCACTGTCACTGGGGGATGTGGCACTGGCTGCTGGTAATGTATCAGGGTTCCAGACCACAAGTGAATGGGGCAGGGATAGGGGTTCATAAGGAGGGCTCCCTGGCTGCCAATGACCTACAGTTTAGAACAAAAGGGCAGGGAATGGCTTTCAACTGGACCTCCACTTTCTGATACTGCATCCCTCAATGAAGCACTGAGTATCTGACAATGAGGGACCTCACCCCAAATAAGTACAACAGGGCTAGCTTTGCAATGTCCCACCTGCCACTGGTTGAATACCAGTAACGCTGTGTTTACGTGGACTATTTATATACTTTCTGTTGATATAACAGAAACATTTGTTTTCTTGAGCTATTGCTTTAATCTAACTATGTTAAGTTGGACACCAGATATTTTATTGTCCACTTTTTCCATAGAATCTCCTATCTTCCACTTACTTTTGCTAGCAGACAACTCCCTGCATTTACAATCAATTTAAATTCAGTTTATATCTACACAATTAATGATGTCCAATAAATCAAATTACTGGGTGTGATGCATATAGGAAACCACACCTTCATTAGCATAAGATAAAAAGCAATCCTGCACAACAGTCATTTTAAAATTATGTTTCAAAATGATCTGAGGTCAAAAAAGGTCATGTTGTCTTCATAGTTATTAAGACATCTGCCTATCTAGTAAGAAGAGAGGTGAAAGTGATCTGTGGGCTGTATTTATGACAGAGGGTTCCTATGTGTTTGCATCTTTTTCTGCTTTTCGTTACAATACAATGGACCCAAATTCGATCAGGTATAATTAAAAAGGTTTGTAGATTCATGCAGTGCAGTGGAATGTAGAATGAACTGACAGCCCATTTTTACATCTTCGTGTATCCTGATTTTTATTCCCATTGACTTTGAAACTGTTCACAAGATACAACATATGTCAGAATCGTCTGCCTTAGATTTGATTGCCTAAAGAGGTCAAAGAGAAATTTTCCAGATTTGTTTTTTTCCTAACTGGCTTAGACTTTTATCTTCTGTCATTGCCCAGAAGCTTACATTCTGAGTGTGGATTGTCTGTATCACGGTGGTCAAATCATCTAGACATATGTAACAGGGTGGATAGATCCTGTTGATCTTTCCCTGTCCAACATTTTTATATGTTTACAAGTCATCTATTACTGTCCTGTTTTTGTGGCTGTTTAAAGTCCATCGTTTATGTTCCTTTGTTCCATTTCATTTTAAATGTCAATCATCAGGGAAACCTTCCAGCTCTGAGGAGAGGTACATATTGAAACTTGTGATTCCAGATCTCTCTGAACTGTTTCCTGAACCATGTTGAAACATTTCCAGGATTTTAGATTTTCGAGTTAGACAGTCAGAATATTAGCCTTCAAATACAAGGCAATGAGGATTGTGCAATTGCTCAGCTGTGTGTTACAATGAATGGTAATGTGCAGAGTTTCTGGTTATAACATGCTGGAACTAACTTTAAACTAATTCCATTCTTTAAGATAAATCAGAAATATCGGAAACTAGCTTGAATTCTTTGCACCTACAAATGCTCCATTCCTCCGGAAATTAAGAGAAATTGAAACATGAATTGACAAGACTGTCCAAAATTGAAAGCTGTTCATGTGATAACAATCTCAAATATGCAGTCTGGAGGCATATACATGACAGACAGTGCCAATAAATTTGCATTCAATGTAGCTGAGTGGGATGTTTCCTAATACACGTCAGCAACTAAACGACTAGTAGTAAATGACAAAGCTGAAAAATAGTAACCTGAAGAAAGAGCCTAAAATGCTGGAAATATTCTATTCTGACAAAAGACCCCATAACATTAACTCTATATTAATTAACTTAAAGTAAAATGAAACAAAATTACCACAATTCGGTCATATAAGAAAAAGCTATGACAACATTGTCCCCCACCAGTTCTGAATCCTTGCATAATAGAATGGTTACACCATTTACCACATTATAACTGAACCCGAAGCAATGTTCCAGAGAAACTAATGCAATTAAGTTTCTGACAGGATGAAGGAAAATGGGACATTTTGGGGTTGAAATAGGTTATCATGCCTGATTTACCAAGTTTACATCAAACAGACCATAAACGGTACAAATTACAAGACAACAATCAGCAATTTAAATCTGAAGAGATATGTTATTGTAGTCAAAATGCACATTATAATTCTGCAATTCTGGAGTATTTGCAATTTATTATACATCATTCACGCGATATGGTTTTCCAACCAATAACCTCTGCAATTGTGTTCCCTTTTCATTGTGAGGCTCGCCTATAGTTAAATATCGAATTTTCTTTAATGAGGTGAATTTTATGAGCTAATATATTGTGTGTGTATTTAAATAATAGCACAATTTTCATGTCTATCCACATCTTAACTGAATATGAAGGAATCTTGGTTACAACAGGCTTGTCAGAATATTTAGTAGTTTGCTGCATTTTATCTATTGTTTGTATGTGTGACTAACGCAGTCAGTTTTTCATCTTTTTTAGCTGTATCTTTCTAGCTTATACTTCATTAATTTTGTTGTGCTAATTGTTATTCATGCTTATTACATTTCTTGCTTGTAATTCAACAAATCAATCTGTGGTAAGTATAGTACTATTATTAAACACATATTTAAAAAACTGGTTTATTGCACTCACTGATGGCTTACACCCAGCCTCCAGATGCGGCAATTTTTGTTTATTCACTCACACTCTAATTCCTGAATTTGCATTTTTACTCAGATTTACCTTGCATGTAACCCCAGTCTGGTCTCTTAAGTAATGATCGCTTTACCTTTACCTTTAAGGTTTTGTGATTTTTCCAGTCAACATTTATCCTACTTTCGCAACATCTATTATGACCTGCATCTCTTGACCTCTTAATCCTTTTTCCTGATATCTATTTTTCATTTCATTTTGTACAAAAACCTAAGACTACCTGACTTCATTCAAAGCTGGAGAAGCAAGATAAATGTAAAACAACATTCTGACGGTATCTAGGAAGTCTTTTCTCCACAGCCTCTCACCTCAGGATCTTGAAGAAACTGATCTGTGCATGTCTTAACTGTAGGAGAATGATAGATTGTTGTGTGTTTCGATGGATTTTCTTTCTGACCAGCTTTGTCAACCTGTAGGCACTCCCATGGAACACATCAACGTAATGGAAGAATGATGATTCGTTATAGTTGTCATGAGCTCAATCATTATTTTGAATCTCTTTCTTTCCTGCTGAAGAAAGCAACATCAATCGTTATTGTTGCACTGAAAACTGCAAAAGGCAATTAATCTGCGAGGCATTTACATTTTGAGTACTTTACAATTTTGCGAGCCAACTCATCCTTATTATTTAATCTAACATGAACTGTGAACTCCTAAGACTGAGTAATTGTAGCCAGGTTTAATGTATTGCTTCAGGTATTGTTTTGCATAATGAGCACATTATTAGGCCTTTGATGGCTCAGTAGTAAAGAAAGCTTCTAGCAATAATGTCCAAACCTATAATTGATTAAGTTGATCTCAATCCAGATAGAGCATTTTAATTCTCCTCAAAGAGTGGAAACTAGCTAGCGTTCCTTCTCACTGTTGATCATTATCCCATTTAAAGTACAATTAAGAGCAAGTGTATGTAACTCAGGGATTGGCAGAAATGATTTTTATTGTGAAATTTGATTGTGGTGTCACCGTTTCATAAAAGTGGTAAGGAAAAGCCAGGGAACTATAGACCGGTGAGCCTGACATCAGTGATGGGCAAGTTGTTTGAGTGAATCCTGAGTGAGACAATTTACTATATTTGGAAAGGCAAGGACTTGTTAGGGATAGTAAACATGGCTTTGTGCATGGGAAATTATGTCTTACAAACTTGATTGAGTTTTGTGAAGAAGTAACAAAGAGGATTGATGAAGGCAGAGAGTTGGACATAATCTATATGGACTTCAGTAAGGTATTTGACAAAGTTCCTCATAGTAGACTGGTTAGCAAGGTTAGATCACATGGAATACTGGGAGAATTAACCATTCTGATACAGAACTGGTATGCGAATAGAATAGGGTGGTGGTGGAAGGTTGCTTTTCAGACTGGAGGCCTGTCACCAGTGGTGTTCCACAAGATCAATGTTGGGTCCATTGTGTTTCATAATTTATATAATTGATTTTGATGTGAACATAGGAGGTATGGTTAGTAGGTTTGCAGATGACACCAAAATTGGAGGTGTCGTGGACAGTGAAGAAGGTTACCTCAGAATGCAACTGGATTTTGATTAGGTGGACTAATTGCCGAGGAATGGCAGATGGAGTTTAATTCAGATCAATATGAGGTGCTGCATTTTGGAAAGGCAAATCAGGGCAGGACTGATTCACTTGTTGGTAAAGTCCTAGGGAGGGTTGCTGAACGAAGAGACCTTGGAGTGCAGGTTCTTAGTTCCTTGAAAGTGCAGTCACAGGTGGATTGGATAGTAATGAAGGCATGGTATGCTTTCCTTGATTGGTCAGAGGATTGAGTATAGAAGTTGGGAGGTCATATTATGGGTATACAGGTCTACTATCGGAATACAGTGTGCAATTTTCGTCTCCCTTCTGTAGCAAGGATGTTGTGAAAGTTGAAATGGCTCAGAAAATGTTACAAGGATGTTGTCAAGCTTGGAGGGTTTGAGCTGTAGGGAGAGGCTGAATAGACTGGGGCTATTTTCCCTGGAGCGTCAGAGGCTGAGCTTTATATAGGTTCATAGATGTTTACAAAATCATGAGGGGCACGGATAAAGTAAATAGATAAGATCTTTTCCCCAGGGTGGGGGAGTGCAAAACTAGAGGGCATAGGTTTAGGGTCAAAGGGGAAAGATTTAAAAATGACCTAACATTTTCATGCAGAGGGTGATGCATGCATGGAATGAACTACAAGAGGAAGTGATGGAGACTGGTACAATTGCAGTATTGAAAAGACATCTGAATGGGTACATGAATAGGAAGGGTTTAGAATGGTATAGGCCAAGTGCTGGCAAATGGGTCTAGATTAATTTAGGATATCTGGTCGGCATGGACAAGTTGGACCAGCGGGTCTGTTTCTATAAGTTTTTGACTCTAAAAGGCTTGTGGTAGAATATCAACATTAGAAGTTACAAAAGAATGGCCACTTGGCATGATACCAGGCAGCAAATGTAGAACCACCACCAAGTAAAGATAAATATTTTCAAGAAAGTAGAGAGGATAACTAGCAATTAAAAAAGGCTGTTTTGAAATTTTCTTGAAGCAAAATGATTCCGGCATGAAACTCCATCCCTGATGTAGCCATTTCTACACCAACTGATTGCAGTGGTTCAAGAGGTAGCTCACCACCACCTTCTTCAGGACAGCTAGAGATGGGCAATGAATACTGGCATAGCCAATAATGCTCACATCTAATGAATGAATAAAAGCAATCATCGTGTGTATAAAATGGAGAGAAAATTAAGAGGCCAAGTGAGGGATACATTTGAGCAGTTAGCAGGGAAAAGAGGAGTTATGGTTTTGATTAACTAGGGCAAAAATATAGACAAATATATTGTACAGATTGAGAATTTATATTGTGGGGTGGATTTAGATGAGCACAACCCCAAATTGGGGATATAGGGGGCAGTCTTACCGACGCATCTATGCTCTCTTCCGCAGAGGGATAGGAGGGGACTTCTTCAGGCACTGCCCATTTTGACTCCAGAAACTGTTGAATTTGGATCATAACCTCACAAGAAATAGGCACAAGATGAGGCCATTCAGCCCCTTGAGCCTGCCTTGTCAGTCAATAAGCTCTTAACTGATATGGCCCTGGTCTCAATTTCACTTTTGTGCCAACTCAACATAGTCATTGATTCCGTATTGTTTTAAAAAATCTAATTCATATTTAAATACTACCTGTTATCTAGGCTCCATAACATTCTGGTTTATAGAATTCCAGACACTGACTATCCCCAGAGAGAAGAAGTTCCTTTGCAATTCAGTTTAAATTAATGTCTCCTTACTATTCCACTAGTGGAAACATTATTTTCAACATCTACCCTATGATGCACCCTCAGAATCTCATATGTTTCAATAAGATTACCCTTCATTCTTCTAAACTCAAACACAACCACAGGTTAGGTCCTTTTAACAATGTTTGTTCCAATGTAAAACCTATTCTCACGGCATGTAAATACATGCATATGGCTTACATTACAAGAATCTTCTCATTTGACCACAAGGTCTTGCACACAGTAGACCATATAAGCCCCTAAAGAATGCACACAATTAGATGATATGGATGGCAGCACGAACAACAGCTATCATCAACATGACAACACAATCCCTTTCAAGGGCTTTATCATGCTGGACACTTGGTTAAAGTTGATGCAGATAACTTCATGATTAAAATTGAAGTGACATTGCAAACAACTGCCTGAGTCCCTACTTTATAAAGGGAGATATGAATTTGAAAGGACATAAGGTCATGTTTGGAAATAAAACAGAGTACAATCTGAAAGCAAAATGTGAGATTGATGTACTTTGTACCAGTGCAGATGATTTGCATGTTTGCAGGAGCAGATGCAGATGCAGATGCCTGAGGAAATAACTTAGACAGAAACGTGAAGCACACATTTAATTTAGCATGACATAAAGCTATGGTCAGCCCTTTGATACTGTTGTTGTTGAAACGTCTTCCTCCTCTTCATGCAGTTTGTAAGCAGTGCAGAATGAACTCAGAAACAAATGTGGCCATCACTGTTAGCTGAACACAAGCCTTAACACCCCTACTAGTCATTTTTCTCTATATTGAAAACAAAAAGTGCTAGAAATGTGCAGCATTGTGATCACCACCTAAAAATAGGTTAATGTTTTGGAACAGCCATTTTCGCCCTCACCTTTTCAAAAGTCCATTCTAAATTTAAATGTCCTTGGAGAATTTGCTCGTCAAGGTGAGAGATGTCAGATGAATTCCATATCAAGCAATCTGAGACTCATTATGATAGGAAAGGCAACTTCGTTAACCCAAGAAACCTAACAGAGGACAATTAAAATGCCTGGGTGACTTATCATCCAATATCCCATCTGTTTTGCCTGATTTTCATTTGCTTTTCTGGTCAGATCCTTATTTGTAAACACAGAATAGACCCAATTACAATCCTAATCTAAGTACGGAAATCATGTTGTTTTACTACCCAAAGGAGCTTGTCAGGAGTGGATTTGCTGTGAAGATTGGAACAGAAGAGTGTTCTTCTGAGCTGAACAAACGTAGTAGGCCTCCCTGACTTAGAGCCCATTCCTGTACAACCCTTGGCCCTCCTTTCCTAACATCAACCTGAATGCATATTGGCCTGTTTTACACAAATGAATAGTTGCTTCGACCTGAAGAAAATTTGCAATCAGGTCATTTAGTGGCCTCCAGCAGCCCCTGTGTGAACTTTGTAGAGACTGAAACTGACGGACAAAAGAAGTACAGGTGAAGTAAGAAAAATATTTTTTCACACAACAAGGAGTTAGGGCATGGCATGAACTGCCTGAAAAATGTCATGGAGGTAGGTTCAATGGAGATATTGAGAGGGCAATGGATAGTTTTTTTTGTTCGAACTGGGGTGAAGAGATATGAGGAAAAGGCAGTAGATTGGCAATAGCTAATAGAACCTGTGCAAGCATGATGGGGCGAATAGCTTCCATCAATGTCATAACAACACTGGACATTTTTCTTATGTTTTTGTCTTCTTTTATTTCTGCTGGGTTTTTTTTATTTTAGTTTTGTAACCAGGATGACTCCAGAGAATGGCGACATTGAGTACTTTTTACCGTACTCAGCTATTCCTGTACTTGAGTACTTGTGACAATAAAATCTAATTCGAATTCTATAATCATGAATCCTTGGTGCAAGTAGTTAGAGTATGCACTTGAATGTACGTATGCAAATATCACCAGCAAGAGACTTTGATTTGAACAGTAAAACAGACTTCCACCTGTTTAGGGCAGATATTTTTCAGGCACAGGAGATTCATTTCCCTATTCCTCAAATTTTCTACATCCTTCTTGTGAATTTTATCAACCCCAATATTATTAAAGATTCTATTCATAATAAAAGGCAATGTTTCTGGGGAGGAAATTTTTAGTTACTCATTTTTGTAAATAAATCCTGAAAAACTGACCATAATTGTTATCTAATGGCACCAAGATGTGGATTGTTAGTGAAACAATTGCAGGACTTCAGTTCAACAGCAACAAACAAATAGAAAGTAGGGTCCTTTTTTGTTTTGTTCACTTGTGAGATCTGATGTCGCTGGTCAGAATAACATTATTGTCCATTCTTAATTATCCTTGAGAAAGTGGTAGTGAACTGCATTCTTGAACAACTGCAGCCTATGCAGTGTAGATATGCCCACAGGAGGCTGCTCGAGGATTTTGACCTTGTGTCAGTAAAAGTTAGTGCTACAGTTCTAAGCCAGGATCATGAATGACTTGGAGAAGAATTTCCATATTGTGGTGCTCCCACATGCCTGCTGCCCTTGTTCTTACAGGGTGTAGAGTTTTGACAAGGGTTATAATAAAGTGCCACACTAAATCCTGTAATTGGGACAAATTGTAACTGCTGTGCAGGGGTGGTGGAGGAATGAATGTTTAAGATAGTGGATAGGGTATCAATCAAGTGGGCTGTTTTTTTTTCCCAGATGGCGTTGAACATATTGAATTATGTTTGGGTTGCAACCTTCTAGGCCAGATGGAGTATTCAATTCACTTCTGATGTCTGGTTGGTGGACAGGTTTGGGAGCCAGAGAAGAGATCTTTTCTATGGAATTCCCAGCCACTGATCAGCATTCAAATTACTTTAGTTTCCTTTTGTTCAGGCCTCCAACGTCTGTGCATGGCAGTGTAGAACCAGAAATCATCACTGCAAAGGACGTTGGCACACAGATCACCATGCATGGACATGGACCTTCTGAGTGTCTACACAGCTTAGAAGGAGTGTTGTCTCTGACCTTCTCTTGTTATTTATATGGATGAGGATCAATGGTAAGATCTAAGATTCAGATGGTGGAAGATTTAGTCTTGGCAATAATATTGAATGGCCAGTTTAGTCCTTCCAAACTTCCAAGAAAGCTAATAAAGCCACACAGCATATTGGTGAAAGCTGATGAATTGTCCTTGGTTGGTACCTGAGAATTAATTAATAGAGTTTAGTAATATCTCTCGCTTGCATCCATCCTTCTCTCTGTGAGTCTACTCATCAATGACCATGAAGAATCTGCTTTGTGGATTCGAGCGGTCAGCATAGTATGATTGACAGATCTGGGTATAGGTGTTAGGAGGTCATGTTGCTGCTGTAGAGGACATTGGTGAGGCCACTTTTGGAATATTGTGTACAATTCTGGTCTCCCTGCTATAGGAAGGTTATTGTGAAACTTAAAAAGGTTCAGAAAAGTTTTACAAGGATGTTACCAGGGTTGGAGAATTTGAGCTATAGGGAAAGGTTGAATAGGTTGGGCCGGTTTTCACTGGAGCGTTGGAGGTTAAGGGGTGACCTTATAGAGGTTTATAAGATCATGCGGGGAATGGATAGGATAAATAGACACAATCTTTTCCCTGGGGTGGAGGAGTCCAGAACTAGAGGGAATAGGTTTAGGATGAGAGAGGAGGGATTTAAAATGGATCCAAGGGGCAACGTTTTCATACAGAGGGTGGTGTGCGTATGGAATGAGCTGCCAGAGGAAGTGGTGGAGGTTGGTACAATTATAACATTTAAAAAGCTTCTGGATGGGTATAAGAATAGGAAGGGTTTAGAGGGATATGGGCCAAAAAATGGCAAATAGAACTAGATTAATTTAGGATATCTGGTCAGCATGGACAAATTGGTCTGTTTCTGTGCTATATATCTCTAAGACTATCTGTAACAACACCCAGAACCAGTTATAGCACAGAGGAAGGTTAATAATTCTGTCAAACTTTCTTCCATCAGCCTCAATACACAATTGATGATTGATGCCATGGGTTTTGCCAAAAAGAGTACCATCCTGAAAACCACATTATTCCCCAGTATCTCTACTTTGCCAGTCATCGAGTAGTTTCTACATCCCACACCTCCGCCCTCAGACCCCACCCCTCCAACCGTAACAAGGACAGAACGCCCCTGGTGCTCACCTTCCACCCTACCAATCTTCGCATAAACCAAGCCATCACCACCTCCAAACAGACCCCACCACCAGGGATATATTTCCCACCCCACCCCTTTCCGCCTTCCGCAAAGACTGTTCCCTCCGTGACTACCTGGTCAGGTCCACACCCCCCCCTACAATCCACCCTCCCATCCTGGCACTTGCCCCTGCGACCGCAGGAACTGTAAAACCTACGCCCACACCTCCTCCCTCACCTCTATCCAAGGCCCTAAAGGAGCCTTCTACATCCCTCAAAGTTTTACTTGCACATCCACTAATATCATTTATTGTATCCGTTGTTCCCGATGCAGTCTCCTCTACATTGGGGAGACTGGGCGCCTCCTAGCAGAGCGCTTTAGGGAACATCTCCGGGACACCCGCACCAATCAACCACACCGCCCCATGGCCCAACATTTCAACTCCCCCTCCCACTCTGCCGAGGACATGGAAGTCCTGGGCCTCCTTCACCGCCGCTCCCTCACCACCAGATGCCTGGAGGAAGAATGCCTCATCTTCTGCCTCGGAACACTTCAACCCCAGGGCATCAATGTGGACTTCAACAGTTTCCTCATTTCCCCTTCCCCCACCTCACCCTAGTTTTAAACTTCCAGCTCAACACTGTCCCCACGACTTGTCTGGACTTGTCCTACCTGCCTATCTCCTTTTCCACCTATCCACTCCACCCTCTCCTCCCTGACCTATCACCTTCATCCCCTCCCCCAATCACCCATTGTACTCTATGCTACTTTCTCCCCACCCCCACCCTCCTCTAGCTTATCTCTCCATGCTTCAGGCTCACTGCCTTTATTCCTGATGAAGGGCTTTTGCCCAAAACGTCGATTTCAAAGCTCCTTTGATGCTGCCTGAACTGCTGTGCTCTTCCAGCACCACTAATCCAGAATCTGGTTTCCAGCATCTGCAGTCATTGTTTTTACCTCATTGATTTTGTGTCAGTTTATTTAATTTCTAGATTTTTTTGATGCTGCATTTATTTTTCCATCCATGGTTTTTGGTGATTATATTTTGTGATTAAAACACTTTCAGAAAAGCTGAAATATGTGAGAAAAATGCAGTCAATTTTATTATTGATGTTATTTTGCTCTTACCAGAAGGCAAAAACCAAGGGAAGGTGATTTCCTGTCCCACCCTCTTTCGACCCTGGGTGAATAATATTGGAAAAACCCTTGGAAATTCTGGTTTTCACCTTTTCTGGAAAATGTCCAGTGTTGACTTACTTCCCTTGTGCTCTACAAGTTCCTGTCGGCCTTGGATGATTTACTCTGTGGTATGCTGACTTTTCATCTATGATATTCTGCCAGAAGTAATGAATTGAATCACTGTCACCCTATCACACTCAGGATCAACTTTCACTCACCATCAACTAAAGAAAACTCAGAAACAGTTGAAATAAGATGACTAACCAATACACATTAACTTACTATTTAATAACAATTAAAAAGTACCTACATTCACCAGCTCAGCGCAAGCTAGGAGAACAGCACCTCATTTTCGACTTGGGAATTCCATAGCCTTCTTATCTCAATATCAAGTTCAAAACATTTAGGGCATTTGGTCCCATGTCCTCACCCCCAAACACCACACACCAGGTTATCACACCATGTTAGCCATGATTAGTCCTCATTAGTAGCCATTCACTCTACCAGACTGATCATTATCCCTCTTTTGTCTGTCCAACTGCTCTTCTCTCTCTTCGGGCTCTGTTTCCACCTATCCTTACCCTCTGGCCTCTCCCTACCTTCTGCATAAAAAACAAATTTTTCCTAGCCATCATCAGTTCTGGAGAAAGGTCACTGGACCTGCAATGTTAATGCTGATTTATCTCCACAGATGCTGATGTTTTCCAGCAATTTCTATTTTTGTTTCACTTTTGTGGCAACAAATTCCTTTTGAATTCAGTCATGGGATATGGGTGTCACTGGATAGTCCAATGTTTATTACCCATCCCTAAATACACAGAGCTCAGCTAGGAGTCAATCCCATAACTTGGGTCTGCAATCACACATAGACAGAGGTAAAGATGGCAGATTTCCTTCCCAAAGATGAGAATGAGCCAGATGAGTTTTTCAGTCAATCAACAGTAATTACATGATGACCGTTGGGCTATCTTTTGTCCAAACTTTAATTTAACCCGAATTTCATCATCTGCCATGGTGAGATTTGAACCCATAATCCCAGGGTTATACTAGTTTACTCATCCTAGTGATGTTACCATTATGCTAAGAATCAAAAGTCATATTGCTTCCATATTATATGTCCTCCTCCCTCATGTCTTGATTGAAAGCAAAATAGTAGCATGGCCCGATCAGAAACCCCAACATTGTTTACATTACTGGTTATTCACTTTCACATTTACAGACCTTTTGACATCTGCATGCAGCTAATGACCAACGCACAATGGATTTTTACAGCTGATAAACCTACACAGAAATATCCAACAAAAGAGAAGCAAAGAAGCTAAGTTTTATTTGATGTATTTTTCTGGATTTGTATAATGCTTACAGCTTGCAAACAATCAGCAGGCTGACATAATGGTTCCCTCCAACATTTTGATTGGCATTGACTTCCGATTCCCACATTTAGCTTCCTTTTTGGAAAATGGAGCACTCTGGCACGGTTCACACTTTCAGCTTCTGTAGATCTATTCAGGCATAAACAAAGCCAAGAAAAAAAATGGATTATAGCTCCTTGACACATCGAGAAACAGCTGTGACCTGAGGGCTTGGGCTGCTCATTACACCCACACTGAGTTTCCTGAGCATAACCCTGTGCTACTATAAAACAGACCGAAAAGAATAGTGCAAATGTTTACCATGTGCAGCTGTTTTCTAAAATAACACGTTGTTTTCACTAATGATAACATTTATTATATTGTATACCGGTAAACATATCATCAGTTGCAGCAAGATGAGGAGGTGCCTGCTATAAAGTTTCAAACAGGCCGACTCCCAATTTTACTGAATAGATTCCATATATGCTGCATACTATTCCAGTGACCTGTAAAATCGATCTTACATGGACTTGTTCTCAACTTAACATGATAAAGGACACCCATAACACACAAAAGGACACCATTCAGCCCATCATGTCTGTGCCAGCTCATTGAAGTAGCTGTCCAGTTATTGTTGCCACTGCTGTATCCCCGTAATCCTGTAATCTGGTCCTTTGATATTATGAGAGCATTCCTCGTGTGAACAGGAGGAATTGATGCCTGAATTGATTCATACATTCAAAGCTTCCTGTAGTTGTGGCCGAGTGGGTTAAGGCAATGGACCGGAAACCCGTTGGGGGCCTCCCCGTACAGGTTCAAACCTTGTCGACTATGTCCCTCATTGATGGGAGGCAACAGCTCAGTAGCACTATAGCTAGACTGTTACTCCAGAAAACCAAGTGATGTTCTGGGGACCTGCATTTGACTCATGCCACAACTAGATGGTGGAATTTGAATTCAATAAAAACAAATCTGGAGTTAAGAGTCGAAAGATATGCCATGAATCTATTGTTGGCAAGACCCACATATTCAACATAACTTGGCCACAAATTCAACCTTTCTGGAGGTGGCAAGAAAGGAGAAGAAGCTGGGCACATTTGGCCTGGAGAGAAGCTTTTTGCTGCCTTTGCAACTCTGATCTGGGCCAGAAGCTCCATGCGTGACGTTCTTGATTCATCACCAATTAAGGGCCTTGTGAACAATTAATGGCTCCTAAAGGGCCTTAACTCACCATCTCCCTGATTATCAGCTTCCCCGCTGGGTGAGAAAGCTGACCATTGGAAAGGTGAGTTAAGGGGTCTCTCCATTTGCCCCAAACTGTCGGAGGTTATACAAACATTGGGGACGGAAAGAGGATGGCCTCTGAAAGCCAATACCTGTCCTTGTCTCTTTGTCCCTATTTCTTTAATTCATTCACGGGATATGGACACCACTGTCTGGCCAGAACTTATTGCCTGCCCCTAAATGCTCTTGAGAAGATGGTGCTGCAGTTCATGTGCTATAAGTTGACCTACAATGCACTTAGAGAGAAAATTCCAGGATTTTGACCCAACAACTGTAAAAGAACGGTGATATATTTCCAAAATAGATGGTGAGTGGCTAGGAGCAGAATTTGCAGATGGTGGTGTTCCTATATATCTGTTGCTGTTGTCCTTCTAGATGGAAGTGGTCGTGGTTTTAGAAGGTGCTGTTTGGTGAATTTCTGCAGTGCACCCTGTACGTAATTCACATTGTTGCTACTAAGCATCCCTATGAAAGGAATGGATGATTGTAGATTGGGTGCTAATCAAGTGGGCAGCTTCGTCCTGGATACTGCAAAACGTCTTGAGTTGGAGCTGCATCCATCCAGGCAGGTAAGGAATATTCCATCACACTCAGGAGATGATTGTCAGGCTTTAGGGAATAAGGAGGTGAGTTACTCACCATGGTATTCCGAGCCTCTGACCTGCTCTTGTAGCCACTATGTTAATGTGGCAAGTCCAATTAAGTTTCTGGTCAATGATCACCCCCCAGGATTTTGATAGTGAGGGATTCAGTGATGGTAATTCCATTGAATATCAAGGGTGGTGGTTAGATTGTGTGTTATTGATTATGGTCATAACTTGGCATTTGTGCAGCATGAATGCAACTTGCCACTTGCCAGTCCAAGCCTGGACATTGTCAAGATCTTGTTGCATTTGAACATAACCTGCTTCAGTATCTGAGGAGTCACAACTCGGGCTGAACATTGTGCAATCATGAGCAAACATCCCCACTTCTGACCTTATGATGGAGGGGAGGTCATTGATGAAGCAGCTGAAAATGATTGGGCCAAGGACACTACCCTGTAGAACTCTTACAGAGATTTCTTGTAGCTGAGATGACTGATCTCCAACAACCACAAAAATCTTTCTGTGTGCTAGTTATAATTTCAAGAGTGTTTGCCCCCTGATTCCCATTGATTCCAGTTTTGCTAGGGCACCTTGATGCCACAGTGTATCAAATGCAGCTTTGATATTAAGAGTTATCACTCTCACCTCCTCTCTGGAATTCAGCTCTTTTGTCCATGTTTGAACCAAGGTTGCAATGAGGTCAGGAGCTGAGTGGTCCTGGCAGAACCCAAACCACACGTCACTTATTGCTGAGCAGGTGCTGCTTGATAGCACTGTTGATGACCCCTTCCATCACTTTACTGATGTTGGAGAGTAGACCGATGGGCCAGTAATTGCTTGGGTGGGATTTGTTCTTCTTTTTTATATGCAGGATATACTTGGGCAAGTTTTCATATTGTCAGGTAGATGCCAGTGCTCTTATTGTACTGGAAATGCTTTGCTGAGGGAGAGGCAGGTTTTGGAGCACAAGTCTTTGGTACTATTGCCAGAATATTTTCAGGGCTTGTAGCCTTTATAGTAGATAGTGCCTCCAAGCATTTTTTAATATCACAGAGAGTGAATTAATTGGCTGAAGACTGCTATCAGTGATACTGGAGGGGAACCATTGGAAGAGGCCAAGATGGATTATCTACATCTGGCTGAAGATTGCTGCAAAAGGTTTAGGCTTATCTTTTGTACTGATGTGCTGGGCTCTTCCATCACTGAGGATGGAAGTAATATCCAATCAACGATAGTAGTGGGAAGTTGAGTGTGGAGTCCAAGGAGATAGGAGAAGCACTAAACAATTATGTTTCCTCAGTATTCACACTGGAAAAAGACAATGTTGTTGAGGAGAATACTGAGATACAGGCTACTAGACTAGACAGGATTGAGGTTCACAGGAAGAGGTGTTAGCAATTCTGAAAAGTGTGAAAATAGATAAATCCCCTGGGCTGGATGGGATTTTCCTAGGATTCTCTGGGAAGCCAGGGAGGAGATTGCAGAGCCTTTAGCTTTGATCTTTATGTCATCATTGACTACAGGAATAGTGCCAGAAGACTGGAGGACAGCAAATGTTGTCCCTGTTTGAGAAGGGGAGTAGAGACAACCTGGTAATTGTAGACCAGTGACCTTAATTCGGTTGTCGTCAAGTGTTGGAAAATGTTACAAGAGATAGAATTTATAATCATCTAGATAGGACTAAATTGATAAGAAATAGTCAATATGGTTTTGTGAAGGGTAGTTCATGCCTCACAAACCTTATTAAGTTCTTTGAGATGGTGACCAGGCAGGTGGATGAGGATAAAGCGGTGGATGCGGTGTATCTGGATTTCAGTATGGTGTTTGATTTGTTTCCCCACAGTTGGCTATTGCACAAAATATGGAGGTATGGAATTGAGGGTGATTTAACAGTTTGGATCAGAAATTGGCTAGCTGAAAGAAGACAGAGGGTGGTGGTTGATGGGAAATGTTCATCCTGGAGTTCAGTTACTACTGGTGTACCGCAAGGAACTGTTTTGGGGCCACTGCTGCTTGTCATTTTATAAATGACCTAGATGACAGTGTAGAAGGATGGGTTAGTAAATTTGCGGATCACACTAATGTCAATGGAGTTGTGGATAGTGCTAAGGAATGTTGCAGCTTACAGAAGGACATAGATAAGCTGCAGAGCTGGGCCAAGAGGTGGCAAACGGAGTTTAATGCAGAAAAGTGTGATGTGATTCACTTTGGAAGGAGCAAAAGGATTAGAGTACTGGGTTAATGTCAGATTCTTGGTAGTGTAAATGAGCACAGAGATCTCTGCGTCCATGTACATAGATCCCTGAAAGTTGCCACTCAGGTTGAAGGGTTGTTAATATGGCAAATGGTGTGTTACCTTTTATTGGTAGAGGGATTGAGTTTCAGAACCATGAGGTCATGCTGCAACTGTAGCAATTCTGGTGCAGCCACACTTGCGTATTGCTTACAGTTCTAGTCACCACATTATCAGAAGGATGTGGAAGCATTGGAAAGGGTGCAGAGGGGATTTACTAGGATGTTGCCTGGTATGGATGGAAGAGTTGAGAGTGTGGTGCTGGGAAAGCACAACAGGTCAGGCAGCATCCGAGAATCAATGTTTCAGGCATAAGCCCTTTATCAGGAATGAAGCTTGTGGGCTGGGGGCTGAGATACAAATGGGAGGGAGAATAGGGTTGGGGGGAAGGTAACTGAGAAAGCAATAGGTGGATGAAGGTGAGGGAGAAGGTGATATGTCAGAGGGGGCAGTGGGAACAGGTCCGGAGGGCAGTGCCAGGTTGGAGGCTTGGGACTGGGATAATGTAGGGGGAGGGGAAATGAGGAAGTTGTTGAAATCCACATTTATCCCATGTAGTTGAAGGGTCCCAAGGCAGAATATGAGGCATTCCTCCTCCAGGCGTTGGGTGGTAACGGTTTGGTGGTGGAGGAGGCCCAGAACCTGCATGTCCTTGTCGGAGTAGGAGGGGGAGCTGAAGTGCTCAGCCACGCGACAGTGGGGTTGGAGTGTGCGGGTGTCCCAGACATGTTCTCTGAAACGATCTGCAAGAAGGCGTCCTGTCTCCCTGATGTAGAGGAGACCACACCGGGTGCAACAGATGCAGTAGATGACATTGATAGAGGTACAGGTGAATTTCTGATGGATGTGGAAGGATCCGTTGGCGCCTTAGACAGAGGTGAGGAGAGTGGTTTTGGGTGCAGGCTTTGCAGTTTTGCCTGGAAAGGTGCCAGGAGTGGGGTGTGGACTATCAGGGGGTGTGGACTTGGTGAGGGAATGGTCTTTCCAGAACACTGATAGGGGTGTGGATGGAAATATATCTTTGGTGGTGGGGTCTGTTTGGAAGTGGCCGAAGTGGCAGAGGATGATGCGATATGTGCGGAAGTTCTGTCCTTGTTGCATTGGGAGGGGAGGGGTTCAAAGGTGGTAGTGCGTGAACTGGAGGAGATGCATTGGAGGGCATCGTCAACCATATGGGAAGGGGAGTTGTGATTGTAGAAGAAGGAGGTCATCTGGGACTTTCTGAGATGGAATTGGTCATCCTGGGAACAGATGTGGCAGAGACATAGAAATTGGGAATAAAGAATGGCATTCTTACAGGAGGTAGGGTGGGAGAAGGTGTTGTCTATATAGCTGTGGGAGTTGGTGGGCTTGTATTAGATGCCTGTGGTTAGTTGGTCGCCAGAGACAGTGATGGAGAGGTCCGGGAAGGGGAGGGAGGTGTCTGAGGTGGTCCAGGTGAATTTGAGGTTGGGTGGAAGGTGTTGGTAAAGTTGATGGAGGGAAGGTCTTAGCAGGAAAGACTGAGGGACTTGAGGCTGTTTTTGTTAGAGAGAATATTGAGATGTGACTTAATTGAGATATATCAGATAATCAGAAGGTTAAATAGGGTGGACAATGAAAGTCTTTTTCCTCAGATGGCGATGGCTAGCATGAGGGGACATAGTTTTAAATTGAGGGGTGATAGATATAGGACAGATGTCAGAGGTAGTTTCTTTATTCAGAGAGAAGTAGGGGTGTGGAACACACTGTCTGCAACAGTAGTATACACGACAACTTTAAGGGCATTTAACTGGTCATTGGAGAAACAAGTGGATGAAAATGGAATAGTGTAAGATAGATAGGATTCAGATTGGTTTCACAGGTCAGTGCAACATCGAGGGTTGAAGGGCCTGCACTGTGCTGTAATGTTCTATGTTCTATGTTCTATTTGTAGAGGCTCTTCCTCCAGTAAGTTGTTTAATTGTCCACTATCATTCACAACTGGATGTGGCAGAACTGCAGAGTTTAGATCTGATCTGTTGGCTGTGGGATCACTTAGCTCTGTCTATCACTTGCTGTTTGTCATGCGACTTGTCCTGTTTCGTAGCTTCACCAGTTTGACACCTCACCTTCAGGTATACCTGATGTTGCTTCAGGCTTGACTTCCTGCACTCTCCATTGAACCAGGGTTGATCCCTGGCTTGTTGGTAACAGTTGAGTGGGGGATACACTGGTCCAAGAGGTTACAGATTGTGCTGGAGCATAATTCTGTTGCTGTTGATGGCCAATGGCATCTCATTGATGCCCAGTTTTGTGTTGCTAGATCTTAGCAAAGTGTGTCCCATTTAGCACTGTGATAATGTCACAGAACTCAATGTGAAGGCAGCACTTTGTCTCCACAAGGACAGTGTAGTGGTCACTTTTACCGATACTGTCATAGACAGGTGCATTTGCAGCAGCAGATTGGTTAGGATGACAACAAATAAGTTTTTCCATCTTGTTGGTTCCCTCACTACCTGCCACGACCCAGTATAGTAGCTATGTGCTTTGGAACCCGGGCGGCCCAATCAGTAATGCTGCTGCCGAGTCACTCTTCCTGGTGGGCATGACATTCCCCTCCCAGAGTACATTTTATACCCTTCCTACTCTCAGTGCTTCCTCCAAGTGTTAATCAAGATGGAGAAGTACTAATTCATCAACAAAGGGAGGACGGTACATGATAATCAGCGGGAGGTTTTCTTGCCCATGTTTAACCTGAAGCCATGAGACTTCATGGGGTCTGGAATCAATGTTGATGATTCCCAGGACAACTCCCTCCTGACTGTATACCACTGTGCTGTCACCACTGCTGGGTCTGTTCTACTGCTGGGACAGGACATATCCAGAAATAGGGATGGTGGTGTCTGGCACATTGTCCTGATAATAACCATGTCAGGTTGTTGATTGGTGAGACTGTGAGACAGCTCTCCCAGTTTTGGCACTAGCTCCCAGATGTTAGTGAGGAGAATTTTGCAGAGTCAAGAGGCTTCTTTCTGCAGCTGTCTTTTCTGGTGCCTAGGTTGATGCCTGGTGTTCTGTCCGGTTTTATTTCTTTGAGACTTTGTAGCGATTGAGCCAACTGAATGGCTTACTCGTCTATTTCAGAGGGCAGTTCAGAGTCAATCACATTGCTGTGCGTCTGGAGTCATGTGTAGGCTGGACCAGGCAAGGATGGCAGATCTCCTTCCCTGAGCCAGATAGTGAACCAGGCTTTTCACTTTCCAACAAAGGTTTTGTGGTCATCAGCAGATTATTATTTTGAGTGTGAGCAGCAGCGGAGATAAGACAAACCTGGAAGACTGCAGCTAAGGTAAGGCAGTTTTAAAAAAAATTACTTACCGGTAGCAGACAGCGGTGTTTTCCATTTTATAGAAAGAGTGGGAGCAGCGGGGGAAGTGACGAGGACCAGAGGGGCAGCCGGGAAGGAAAGCAGTGAGTATAAATACTCACCCTTCGACGCAAACGGCCATTTTGAGTGTGAGCAGCAGCGGAGATAAGACGAACCCGGAAGACTGCAGCTAAGGTAAGGCAGTTTTTTAAAATATTACTTACCGATAGCGGACAGCAGTGTTTTCCCTTTCACAGAAGGAGCGGGAGCAGCGGGGGAAGTGACGAGGACCAGAGGGGCAGCCGGGAAGGAAAGCAGTGACCATATATATCAGGTGTGTTCAGGAGGGTTTCCTAACTCAGTACGTTGACAGGCCTACGAGGGGAGAGGCCATTTTAGACTTGGTGCTTGGCAATGAGCCGGGGCAGGTATCAAATCTTGTGGTGGGAGAGCATTTTGGTGATAGCGACCAAAACTGCCTAACATTCTACATAGCTATGGAGAAGGAGAGGATTAGGCAAAATGGGAGGATATTTAATTGGAGAAGAGGAAACTATGATGCGATTAGACATGAGTTAGGAAGCATGGACTGGGAGCAATTGTTCCATGGTAAAGGCACTATAGACACGTGGAGACTGTTTAAGGGACAGTTGTTGCAAGTGATGCGTAAATATGTCCCTCTGGGACAGGCAAGAAGTGGTAAGATAAAGGAACCTTGGATGACGAGAGCGGTGGAGCTTCTCGTCAAAAGGAAAAAGGTAGCTTACATAAGGTGGAGGAAGCTAGGGTCAAGCTCAGCTCTACAGGATTACAGGCAGGCAAGGAGGAGCTTAAAAATGGTCTGAGGAGAGCCAGGAGGAGGCACGAGAAAGGCTTGGAAGAACGGATTAGGGAGAACACAAACGCAATTCACACTTATGTGAGGAATAAGAGAATGATCAAAGAAAGAGTAGGGCCGATCAGGGATAGCATAGGGAACTTGTGTATGGAGTCTGAGGAGGTAGGGGAAGCCCTAAATTAGTTTTTTGCTTCTGTCTTTACGAAAGAAACAAACTTTGTAGTGAATGAAACCTTTGAAGAGCAGGTATGCTTGCTGAAATGGATAGAGATAGAGGAAGCTGGTGTGCTGAAAATGTTGTCAAACATTAAGATTGACAAGTTGCCAGGCCCAGACCAGATTTGTCCTCGGCTGCTTTGGGAAATGAGAAATGCAGTTGCTTCGCCACTTGTGAAGATCTTTTCATCCTCGCTCTCCACTGGAGTCGTACATGAGGACTGGAGAGAGGCAAATGTAATTCCTCTCTTCAAGAAAGGAAATAGGGAAATCCCCGGCAATTACAGACCAGTAAGTCTCATGTCTGTCATTTGCAAGGTGTTAGAAAGGGTTCTGAGGGATAGGATTTATGACCGTCTGGAAGAGCATGGCTTGATTAAATGCAGCCAACACGGCTTTGTGAGGGGCAGGTCATGCCTCACAAACCTTATCGAGTTCTTTGAGGATGTGACTAGAAATGATGAGGGTCAAGCTGTGGATGTGGTGTATATGGACTTCAGCAAGGCATTTGATAAGGTTCCCCATGGTAGGCTCACTCAAAAGGTCAGGAGGAATGGTATACAGGGGAACTTAGCTGTCTGGATACAGAATTGGCTGGCCAACAGAAGACAGCGAGTGGTAATAGAAGGAAAATATTCTGCCTGGAAGTCTGTGGTGAGTGGTGTTCCACAGGGCTCTGTCCTTGGGCCTCTATTGTTTGTAATTTTTATTAATGACTTGGATGAGGGGTTGAAGGATGGGTCAGCAAGTTTGCAGATGACACAAAGGTTGGAGGTGTCGTTG
The DNA here is from genome assembly GCF_047496795.1 of Chiloscyllium punctatum. Lineage (NCBI taxonomy): Eukaryota > Metazoa > Chordata > Chondrichthyes > Orectolobiformes > Hemiscylliidae > Chiloscyllium > Chiloscyllium punctatum. Next base: position 95,365,420 of record NC_092739.1, on the reverse strand, counting down.
ATAGTATAGAGGACTGTTGTAGGCTGCAGCGGGACATTGACAGGATGCAGAGATGGGCTGAGAGGTGGCAGATGGAGTTCAACCTGGATAAATGCGAGGTGATGCATTTTGGAAGGTCGAATTTGAAAGCTGAGTACAGGATTAAGGATAGGATTCTTGGTAGTGTGGAGGAACAGAGGGATCTAGGTGTGCAGGTACATAGATCCCTTAAAATGGCCACCAAGTGGACAGGGTTATTAAGAAAGCATATGGTGTTTTTGGCTTTCATCAACAGGGGTATTGAGTTTAAGAGTCATGAGATCTTGTTGCAGCTCTATAAAACTTTGGTTAGACCGCACTTGGAATACTGCACCCAGTTCTGATCGCCCTATTATAGGAAAGATGTGGATGCCTTGGAGCGGGTTCAGAGGAGGTTTACCAGGATGATGCCTGGACTGGAGGGCTTATCTTATGAGGAGAGGTTGACTGAGCTCGGACTTTTTTCATTGGAGAAAAGGAGGAGAAGAGGGGACGTAATTGAGGTATACAAGGTAATGAGAGGCATAGATAGAGTCGATAGCCAGAGACTATTTCCCAGGGCAGAAATGACTAACACGAGGGGTCATAGTTTTAAGCTGGTTGGAAGAAAGTATAGAGGGGATGTCAGATGCGGGTTCTTTACACAGAGAGTTGTGAGAGCATGGAATGCGTTGCCAGCAGCAGTTGTGGAGACAGAGTCATTGGGGACATTTAAGAGACTCCTGGACATGCATATGGTCACAGAAATTTGAGGGTGCATACATGAGGATCAGTGGTCGGCACAACATCGTGGGCTGAAGGGCCTGTTCTGTGCTGTACTGTTCTATGTTCTATGTTCTATGTTCTATTAACCCCAATTTTTTAAAATTAAGTTCAAATTCTGCCATGGTAGGATTTGAACAAGGTCTCAGTGATAATACCACTATGCCATAGCTATCCTCCCAACTCGCCCTGACCTCCAGACTGTAAGAAGAAACAAGAAAGGACAGGTTCTTACTGCTGAATGGCCAAAGTAGTAGGGATTGAATGGTTGAGTTTAGGACTGAATAGGTGTAACCCACTGATTGGACAGCAGCTCCATTTTACCAGAGCGGTGAGAAGAGAAGGAGTGGTGAAGTGAAGGCTGCCGGGAAGGGTGAGTTTTCCCGCATTAAAAGGGACTTACCTCAGGGGTCGGGCCTCCATTTACTGTGAGGTGAGGGAGGAGTAAAGGACTTCTGGGAAGTCATATATTTGTGTGGTTCCGTTACCCGAAACACTACTCGGGTAGTGTCTCCCAACCATCCCCCTCCTCTAACCAATAAAAAGGTTCTGTGCGCCAGATTGGTAAGGTAACAAGTTTATTTTTTATTCCTTATTTTTTCAACAGTCTCTTTAGGAATTTAGAATAGTGGGAATGGAGGTTAGGACAGTTGAATGTTCCTCCTGCAGAATGTGGGAGGTAAGGGTCACTACTAGTGTCCCTGCTGACTACATCTGCGGGAACTGCACCCAACTCCAGCTCCTCGAAAACCGCGTTAGGGAACTGGAGCTGGAACTGGATGAACTTCGGATCATTTGGGAGGCAGAGGGATTATTGAGAGGAGTTACAGGGAGGTAGTCACTTCTAAGGTACAAGAAAAAGGCAGATGGTTGACAGTCAGGGGACGGAAAGGGAACTGGCAGGCAGTCATCCCCCTCAACAATAAGTATACCGTTTTGGATACTGTTGGGGGGGACAACTTACCAGGGGAAAGCAGTGGGCCACATGGCTCTGGCATAGAGTCTATCCCTGCTGCTCAGAAAGGACGGGGGAAGAGGAGCAGAGCATTAGGCATTGGGAACGCCATAGTTAGGGGGACAGATAGGAGGTTCTGTGGGGACGAGAGAGACTCACGGTTGGTGTGTTGCCTCCCAGGTGCCAGGGTTTGTGATGTCTCTGATCGTGTTTTTGGGATCCTTAAGGGGGAGGGGGAGCAGCCCCAAGTCGTGGTCCACATGGGCACCAGCAACATAGGTAGGAACAGAGATGGGGATTTAAGGCAGAAATTCAGGGAGCTGGGATGGAAGCTTAGAGCTAGGACAAACAAAGTTGTTGTCTCTGGCTTGTTGCCCATGCCACGTGCTAGTAAGGCAAGGAATAGGGAGAGAGGGGAGTTGAACATGTGGCTACAGGGATGGTGCAGGAGGGAGGGTTTTGGATTCTTGGATAATTGGGGCTCTTTCTGGGGTAGGTGGGACCTCTACAAGCAGGATGGTCTTCATCTGAACCAGAGGGGTGCCAATATCCTGGGGGGGATATTCGCTAAGGGTATTGGGGTACGTTTAAACTAATCCAGCAGGGGATGGGAGCCAAAATTGTAGTTCAAGTATAGAAAAGGTTGAGAGTAGGGAGGTCTGATATCAAGTTTCAGGGATGCAAGATGGCACCGGCAAGCAAGAAGTTGGTTTGAAATGTGTCTACCTCAATGCCAGGAGCATCCGGAATAAGGTGGGTGAACTTGCAGCATGGGTTGATACCTGGGAATTTGATGTTGTGGCCATTTCGGAGACATGGATCGAGCAGGGACAGGAATGGTTGTTGCAGGTTCCAGGATTTAGATGTTTCAGTAAGAACAAAGAAGATGGTAAAAGTTGGGGGTGGGGGGGGGAGGTGAGGGGTGTCACATTGTTGGTCAGGGGGTGTCGCATTGTTGGTCAAGGACAGTATTACAGTTGCAGAAAGGATGTTTGGGGACTCGTCAACTGAGGTAGTATGGGCTGAGGTTAGAAACAGGAAAGGAGAGGTCACCCTGTTGGGAGTTTTCTATAGGCCTCCGAATAGTTCCAGAGATGTAGAGGAAAGGATAGCAAAGCTGATTCTCGATAGGAGTGAGAGAGACAGGGTAGTTGTCATGGGGGACTTCAACTTTCCAAATATTGACTGGGAACTACTAATAATATAGATGGGTCAGTTTTTGTCCAGTGTGAGCAGGAGGGCTTCCTAATACAGTATGTAGACAGGCCAACAAGGAGCAAAGCCACATTAGATTTGGTACTGGGTAATGAGCCCGGCCAGGTGTTAGACTTGGAAGTAGGTGAGCACTTTGGTGATATCAATCACAATTCTGTTATGTTTACTTTAGTGATAGAAATGTATAGGTGTATACCACTGGGCAAGAGTTACAGCTGGGGGAAAGGCAATTACAATGCGATTAGGCAAGATTTAGGAAACATAGGATGGGGAAGGAAACTGCAGGGGATGGACACATTAGAAATGGGGAGCTTATTCAAGGAAAAGCTCCTGTGTGTCCTAGATAAGTATGTACCTGTCAGGCAGGGAGGAAGCTGTAGAGCGTGGGAGCCGTGATTTATGAAGGAAGTGGAAACTCTGGTCAAGAGGAAGAAGGCTTACGTTAGGATGAGATGTGAAGGCTCAGTTAGGGCACTTGAGGGTTACAAGGTAGCCAGGAAAGACCTAAAGAGAGAGCTCCGAAGGGCCAGGAGGAGACATGAGAAGTTGTTGGCAGATAGGATCAGGGTAAATCCTAAGGCTTTCTATAGATATTTAAGGAATAAAAGAATGACGAGAGTAAGATTAGGGCCAATCAAAGATAGTAGTGGGAAGTTGCGTGTGGAATCAGAGGAGATAGGGGAAGCACTAAATGAATATTTTTCGACAGTATTCACTCTAGAAAATGACAATGTTGTCGAGGAGATAACTGAGATACAGGCTACTAGATTAGGTGTGATTGAGGTTCACAAGGAAGAGGTATTAGAAATCCTGCAGAGTGTGAAAATAGATAAGTCCCCTGGGCTGGATGGGATTTATCCTAGAATCCTCTGGGAAGCCAGGGAGGAGATTGCCGAGCCTTTGGCCTTGATCTTTAAATCGTCATTGTCTACAGGAATAGTGCCAGAAGACTAGAGGATAGCAAATGTGGTTCCCCTGTTCAAGAAGGGGAGTAGAGACAACCATGGTAATTATAGACCACTGAGTTGTTACTTCAGTTGTTGGTAATGTGTTGGAAAAGGTTAAAAGAGATAGGATTTATAATCATCTAGAAAAGAATAATTTGATTAGGGATAGTCAGCACGGTTTTGTGAAGGGTAGGTCGTGCCTCACAAAACTTATTGAATTCTTTGAGAAGGTGACAAAACAGGTAGTTGAGAGTAAACCGGTTGATGTGGTGCATATGGATTTCAGCAAGGTGTTCGATAAGGTTCCCCACAGTAGGCTATTGTACAAAATGCAGGAGAATGGGTTTATGGGAGATATAGCAGTTTGGATCAGTAATTGGCTTGTTGAAAGTAGACAGAGGGTGGTGGTTGATGGGAAATGTTCATCCTGGAGTCCAGGTCGGTGTTGGGTCCACTGTTGTTCATCATTTTTATAAATGACCTGGATGTGAGCGTAGAAGGGTGGGTTAGTAAATTTGCAGACGACACTAAGGTCGGTGCAGTTATGGATAGTGACGAAGGATGTTGTAGATTACAGAGAGACATAGATAAGCTGCAGAGCTGGGCTGAGAGGTGGCAAATGGAATTTAATGCGGATAAGTGTGAGGTGATTCACTTTGGTTGGAGTTACCGGAATGCAAAGTACTGGGCTAATGGTAAGATTCTTGGTAGTGAGGATGAGCAGTTAGATCTCAGTGTCCAGTTACACAAATCCTTGAAAGTTGCCAGACAGTTTGTCAGGGTTGTTAAGGCGGCATACAGTGTTTTAGCTTTTATTAATAGAGGGATTGAGTTCCGGAACCATGAGGTTATGCTACAGCTGTACAAAACTCTGGTGCGGCCGCACTTAGAGTATTGCGTACAGTTCTGGTCACCGCATTATAAGAAGGATGTGAAAGCTTTGGAAAGGGTGCAGAGGAGATTTACTAGGATGTTGCCTGGTATGGAGGGAAGGTCTTATGAGGAAAGGCTGAGGGACTTGAGACTGTTTTCGTTAGAGAGAAGGTTGAGAGGTGACTTAATAGAGACATATAAGATAATCAGAGGGTTAGATAGGGTGGACAGGGAGAGCCTTTTTCCAAGTATGGGGACGGCAAACACGAGGGGGCATAGCTTTAAATTGAGGGGTGATAGATATAGGACAGATGTCAGAGGTAGTTTCTTTACTCAGTGAGTAGTAAGGGTATGGAATGCTTTGCCTGCAATGTGACAAGCAAATGGACGTACATGGAATAATGTAGGTTAGATGGGCTTCAGATTGGTATGACAGAGCGGTGCAACATCGAGGGCCGAAGGGCCTGTACTGCGCTGTAATGTTCTACGTTCTATATTCTGGTGGTCCAGCCTGAACCGATTGGTAGGTAATCTGGTGAATTATCCTGCTGGCTGGGAGCAGCGTGTGAGTAACCATCTAACACTACCATCACATTCCCACCAATACTGATGCTATAATCAAAGTAGCAAGTGTTCTGGATGAAGAAATGATTATTTGTTCTGACAATATCCTGGCTTCAGTGCTGAAACTTTCCACAGCAGATCAAGCAATTCCCTTTGACGAGATGGCAATACAGATATCATACTGGCATCTCTCTATAATATACAAGTTTGCTCAGCTACATTATAACCAGGAAAATAACATAAATCTAACCCAGTCAATTACTCCCTTGTCAGGCTCTTCCCAGTCATCAGCATAGTGATGGATGGATTCATCAATAGGGCCATCAAGCATCATCTACCCATCAATAATCTGCTTACTGGTGTTCAATTTAGCTTCTGGCAGAACTGCTCAGCACCTGTCCTGATTACAGCCTTGATCTAGGCTCAGATGCAAGAATTGAATTGCCAGTTGAAAATAAATGCCTTTGAAATCCTGGCCACATTTAATCTCATACAAAGGACCCAGGCAAAACTAAGATCAGTGGAAGTCCCTGATGCGCCCAATCCTTTCTATGCTGTACTGACAGCCCCAGAAATACCTGTTCCCTCTGTCACCACTGCAAAGGTCAGATTGGTCTTCCTGGGTGTCGACCCAAGGAAAGGGATAGAAACGGATGGAATTTCTGGCTGTGCGCTTCGATCCTGTGCAGAGCAGCTGGCAGAAGTGTTCACTGACTGCTTCAACCTCTCCCTCCCACAAGCCAAAGTCCCCACCTTCTTCAAGAAGACCACCATCAAACCAGTACCTAATGGGATACATTTTATTGACTACTGCCCAGTGGCTCTGACATCCTTAATCATGAAGTGCTTTGACAGGCTGGTCATGGCCCACATCAATTCTAGCCTCCCAGCCTGCCTCAACCCTCTACCATTTGCCTACCGACATAAGACGTCCACAGCAGATGCCACTTCCCTAGCCCTACACTCATCCCCGGAATATTTGGATAATAAAGATACCTATATCAGATTCCTATTCATCAACTGCAGCTCTGCCTTCAAAACCATAATCCCCTCCAGAGTGATCTCAAAACTCCTGCATCTAGGTCTCTGCAACTAGTTCTTCATCTTTCTGACCCACGGACCACAATCAGTGAGGATAGACAACTGCACTTCATCCATGATCACCCTCAACACTAAAGCCCCCCGAGGATGCGTTCTCAGCCACCTACTATACTCCCTGTACACCCATGACTGTGTTGCCAAATTCTGAAAGAACGCCACCTCCAAGTTTGCTGACGACACATGGTAGTAGGACCGATATCAAACAATGATGAATCAGAATGCAGAAAGGAGATAGAGGGCTTGGTGATGTGGTGCAGTGATGGAAAAAAACTCTTTTAATGTTGGCAAAACTAAAGAACTGGTCATTGACTTCAGGAAGAAAGAATGAGAATGCGCCCCCATCCACATCAATAAATGGAGGTTGAGCAGGTTGAGAGCATCAAGTTCTGAGAAATTATGACAATCTCTCCTGGACTTCACATGTAGATGCAAGAGTCAAGAAGGCACAACAATGCCTCTTCCTCCTCAGGCAGCTTAGGAATTTCAGCATGTCCATAAGAACAGTTAAAGGTGGATAAATCCCCAGGACCTGATCAGGTGTATCTGAGAACTCTGTGGGAAGCTAGAGAAGTGATTGCTGGGCCTCTTGCTGAGATATTTGTTTCATCAATAGTCACAGGTGAGGTGCCAGAAGACTGGAGGTTGGCAAACGTGTTGCCACTGTTTAAGAAGCGTGGTAAAGACAAGCCAGGGAACTATAGACCGGTGAGCCTGACCTCGGTGGTGGGCAAGTTGTTGGAGGGAATCCTGAGGGACAGGATGTACATGTATTTGGAAAGGCAAGGACTGATTCGGGATAGTCAACATGGCTTTGTGCGTGGAAAATCATGTCTCACAAACTTGACTGAGTTTTTTGAAGAAGTAACAAAGAAGATTGATGAGGGCAGAGCAGTAGATGTGATCTATATGAACTTCAGTAAGGCATTTGACAAGGTTCCCCATGGGAGACTGATTAGCAAGGTTAGATCTCATGGAATACAGGGAGAACTAGCCATTTGGATACAGATCTGGCTCAAAGGTAGGAGATAGAGGGTGATGGTGGAGGGTTGTTTTTCAGACTGGAGGCCTGTGACCAGTGGAGTGCCACAAGAATCGGTGCTGGGCTCTCTACTTTTTGTCATTTACAGAAATGATTTGGATGCAAGCATAAGAGGTACAGTTAGTAAGTTTGTAAATGACACCAAAATTGGAGGTGTAATGGACAGCGAAGAGAATTACCTCAGATTACAACAGGATCTGGACCAGACGGGCCAATGGGCTGAGAAGTGGCAGATGGAGTTTAATTCAGATAAATGCAAGGTGCTGCATTTTGGGAAAGCAAATCTTAGCAGGACTTATACACTTAATGGTAAGGTCCCAGGGAGTGTTGCTGAACAAAGAGACCTTGGAGTGCAGGTTCATAGCTCCTTGAACGTGGAGTCGCAGGTAGATTGGATAGTGAAGAAGGTGTTTGGTATGCTTTCCTTTATTGGTCAGAGTATTGAGTACAGGGGTTGGGAGGTCATGTTGCGGCTGTACAGGACATTGATTAAGGCCACTGTTGGAATATTGCGTGCAATTCTTGTCTCCTTCCTATCGGAAAGATGTTGTGAAACTTGAAAGGGTTCAGAAAAGATTTAAAGGATGTTGCTAGGGTTGGAGGATTTGAGCTGTAGGGAGAGTCTGAACAGGCCGGGGTTTTTTTTCCCTGAAGCGTCGGAGGCTGAGGGGTGACCTTATAGAGGTTTACAAAATTATGAGGGGCATAGATAGGATAAATAGACAAAATCTTTTCCCTGGGGTTGGGGAGTCCAGAACTAGAGGGCATAAGGTTAGGGTGAGAGGGGAAAGATATAAAAGAGACCTAAGGGGCACCTTTTTCAAGCAGAGGGTGGTAAGTGTATGGAATGAGCTGCCAGAGAATGTGGTGGAGGTTGGTACAATTGCAACATTTAAGAGGCATTTGGATGGGTATATGAATAGGAAGGGTTTGGAGGGTTATGGGCTGGGTGCTGGCAGGTGGGACTAGATTGGGTTGGGATACCTGGTATACATGGACGGGTTGGACCGAAGGGTCAGTTTCCATGCTGTACACCTCTATGACTCTATGACTGTAACCCTCATTAACTTTTATAGATGCACCATTGAAAGCTTACTATCCAGGTGCATAGCACCCAGTAGAGCAACTGCTCTCCCCTGGTCCGTAAGAAACAACAGAAGATGGTGTGCACAGCCCAGACCATCACGGAAGCCAACCTTCCATTCATGGGCTCTATTTACACTTCTTGTGACTACGGAAAGGCTGCCAACACCATTAAAGAACCTTCCACCCTGATAATGCTCTCCTTCAACCTCTTCTGTCAGGCTGAAGATAAAGAAGCCTGAACACATGCACCAGCAAGTTCAAGAATAGCTTCTTCCCTGCTGTTGTTAGACAAATGATTGGAATCTTTAACTTCAAAGAATGTTGATCTTGCTTTGTGCACCTCCTTTGCAGTGTAATCTTCATGCCTCTCTGTGTCTAAGCATCCTATGATCTGTATCTCCTAGCTTATTATGATCTGCCTGTACTGCATGCAAACCAAGCTTTTCACTGTACTTGGGTGCATATGACTAAAATAAATCAAATGCAGTTTTCAACAGTTTCCTCATTTCCTCTCCCCCCAGATTATCCCAGTACCAAGCCTCCAACTTGGCACCGCTGTCCTGACCTGTCCATCACTCCCACCTTGACCTATCACCTTCTCCCTTACCTTTCTCCACCTATCACATTCTCAACTACCTCTCCCCAACCCCACCCTGCCTCCCATTTATTTCTTCGCCCTGACCCCACAAGCCTCATTCCTGATGAAGGTCTCATGCCTGAAACATTGATTCTCCTGCTCCTCAGATGCTGAGTGACCTGCTGTGCTTTTCCAGCACTACATTCTCGACTAAAATAAATCAAATGAAATCAAGTCACTGAGTAAATCTGAGGCAGCAGGGGTGTAATGGTAATCTCATGGGGCTAGTAATCCAGAAGGACCAGGCCAATGCTCTGAGGACATGGATTGAATCTCACCCCAACAAATTATAATTTAGTGGCATCCTGATTTAGTGATTATCCTGACAAGAAATGCATCTGGTTCACTAATGTCCTTTAGGGAACAAAACTCTCCCATTCTGGCGTAATCAATATGTGGTTTCGGATTCAGATGTGGGTGACTCTTAAGTGGTTTGACAAACCATTCAGTTTAATCTCACTGAAAGGAATGAAACTAAAAAGATCAAAAGCAGCATTTGCTAACTATATGATCTGTGGCTCGTCTCCTGACTTTTAACAGCCTCTCCACTATTAAGACGTCTTGAGGCAGGAATGAAAGAAATACCCATGTGTGCCAGAACACTTATGAAGTGAGGCACCATCCAAAACAGAGCAATTTGCATGATCAGCACTTAATTACTCAAAGCAATACCATACACCTCCACCAAGCATGCTCTGTGTTGTAGTATTTACAACAGATGCACTGTAGCAACTCACTATGTTACTCCAGTATCCAGCACTTGCCTTCCTGACTCTCAGGGCACTGCTACACAAGGAGTGCAATGATTATCACAACATTCTCTTGAAAATTAGGATTATCACAGAAGGAGACCATTCAGCTCATGGTGACTGTACTGTGCCAATTATTTCGTTACCTAGTACCAATCCTGCCTGTTCCCCATTTCCCTACACATCATTTCTATCCAAATAATTACCCAATGCTGTCTTGAATGCCTCAGTTGAAGTTGTTTCCATCACAATGCATTTCATACCTTGTTCCACTTACCGTGTGAAAAGGTTTTTTTCTCATTATCACCATTGTATGCCACTTTATAACTACACCCTCTCATTCTTTTTGATTTTACTAGTAGGAACAGTTTCTCCCTACCACTCTGTCCAGCCTGCTCCTGATCTTGATAAACTTGATCAAATTTCCTCTCAGCCTTCTTCTCTCCAAGGAGAAAGATTTCAATCTCTTCGATCTATCCTTATAACTGAACTCTCACTTTTGAAACCATTTTTGTAAATCACTTCTGCACTCTCTCAAAGGCATTCACATCTTTCCTCTTACGTGGTGCCCACAATTGTACACAATATTCCAAATGAGGTCAAACAAGTGGCTCGTACAAGTTCAACATCACCTGCTTGCTCTACTTCCTTATTATTAAAGCTGAGGACATTGTCTGCTTTACTAAATGTTCTCCACACATCCAACCACTTTCAATGGCCTATGTACATTCATATCTATATCCCTCTACTCCTGTGCCGCTCTCAGATTTGTACCCCTTTAGACTAAGTGCACTAAGTTCAGTTCTGAAAGTATTTCCAAATTCTGAGAAGAGAAAATACATAAACTCTTGGACATAACTTGGCTTATGAGGCAAAGCTGAATTCCAAAGTTCTTATAGACTTATAAACTACCTCTGTTTGAATATATGCACTTCAAGAATCTCACATTTCATGATTTACTATGTTTATTTGAAATGTCAGAGGTTTGGAAATAATTTGTAAAATAAATCAGGCTTGAGGAAATAGTGTTAGAAATAAAAAGCCCAAATATCCGCTGGAATAACATCTCTGTGTATCTCTGAAGTGAAAGTTCAGCATTGAGTCTATATTAGCATTGAAGCAAGAAAGGAGCATCAGTCATCAAGCATCATTGGCAGATCTTGGAAACTTGTCTGCTGTAGGTTGCGTGCTTCATGGGTAAGAGGTTTGCCGGGTTTTTTTTCATTTCTGCACCCTGGAAAGTTCCATTATCAATTGTGTCTTATTAGCTGCCAATAGGCTGTTGGGACGGAATGGCTAAATATTTTGAAAATGATCTTCAGTGACTTGGTCACATAATGATTATTTTTTATTTTGTCAGGGGATGTGGGTATCACACGCTAGGGAGGATGGCTGCGGCTTGGAGGGAGCTTGCTGTTGGTGGTGGTGTTCCCATGGTTTGCTGCCCTTCCCCTTCTAGGCAGTAGATGGAACACAATAGAGACTTGTTGACCAGACTTGTTTCTGGGATGGGAAGAATTATTGTATCCCTGCAGCATGGAGACAAGCCATTCGGCCCAACAAGTCCACAGCGACTCTCTGAAGGGCAATCCTATGAAGAGAGATGGTTAAAGCTGGACATGTATTTTGTCAATTTTCAAAAACCTTACAGCTATTGAATGCTGCAAAATACCTGAAGTGGGGTAGATTGTGGTGACAGAGGTAAGATGTTGCCCCTGATTGGGGAAGCTAGATCCAGGGAACACAATTTCAAAAGAAATGGGAAAGTTATTGATGTGAAGGGATGGGGGAATAATATAGAAAAGAAACATTGAAATTGTAACATAAGCATTGCCACATCAAGCATCCTGCTGGACACACATTCCTCATATGACTGTGTTATTGCTGATAACTCCAACTCATGATCTGCAAATTCTGCCAGAGTTAGGGCATATGCTTCAAAGGTTGGGTAGACATGTTGTTTGGAGACATGTGCACTCCCTCTGATGCTTTCCCTTTGCCTCTACACAATACCAACAGAATCATTTGAAGTGTTCAGAGTCTGAACACACAGTGGCTCGTTGCTTAGCACTACTGCCACAAAGTGCCAGACACCCAGATTCCGACTGTCTGTGTGGAGTTGGCATGTTCTCTCCGTTTCTGCATGGGTTTCCTCCAGGTGCTCCAGTTTCCTCACGTTGTAAAGTCACAGAGTCATAGAGATGTACAGCATGGAATCAGACCCTTCAGTCCAAACCATCCATTCCAACCAGATATCCCAACCCAATCTAGTCCCACCTGCCAGCACCCAGCCCATATCCCTCCAAACCCTTCCTATTCATATACCCATCCAAATGCCTTTTAAATGTTGCAATTGTACCAGCCTCCACCACTTTCTCTGGCAGCTCATTCTATACACATACCATCCTCTGTGTGAAAAAGTTGCCCCTTAGGTCTCTTTTATATCTTTCCCCTCTCACCCTAAACCTATGCCCTCTAGTTCTGGACTCCCCATCCCATGGAAAAGACTTTGTCTATTTACCCTATCCATGCCCCACATGATTTTGTAAACCTTTATAAGGTCACCCCTCAACCTCCAATGTCCAGGGAAAACAGCCCCAGCCTGTTCACCCTCTCCCTATAGCTCAAATTCTCCAATTCTGGCAAAATCCTTGTAAATCTTTACTGAACCCTTTCAAGTTTCACAACATCTTTCCAGTAGGAAGGAGACCAGAATTGCATGCAATAGTCCAACACTGGCCTAACCAATGTCCTGCACAGCCTCAACATGACCTCCCAATTCCTATACTCAATATTCTGACCAATAAAAGAAAGCATATCAAACACCTTCTTCACTATCCTATCTACCTGTGACTTCACTTCCAAGGAACTATGAACCTAAACTCCAAGGTCTCCTTGTTCAGCAACACTCTCTAGGACCTTACCATTAAGTGTATAAGTCCTGCTAAGATTTGCTTTCCCAAAATGCAGCACCTCGCATTTATCTGAATTAAACTCCATCTGCCACTTCTCAGCCTATTGGCCCATCTGGTCAAGATCCTGTTGTAATATGAAGTAACCTTCTTCGCTATGCACTACACCTCCAATTTTGGTGTCATCTGCAAACTTACTAACTGTACCTCTTATGCTCACATTTAAATTTGATTAGATTAGATTACTTAGTGTGGAAACAGGCCCTTCGGCCCAACAAGTCCACATTGACCCTCCGAAGAGCAATCCACCCTGACCCGCTCCCCTACACTCACCCTTTCAACTAACACTACAGGCAATTTAGCATCGCCAATTCCCCTAACCTGCACATTTTTGGACTGTGGGAGGAAACCGGAGCACCTGGAGGAAACCCACACAGACACTGGGAGAATGTGCAAACTCCACATAGACAGTTGCCTGACGTGGGAATTGAACCCAGGTCTCTGGCGCTGTGAGGCAGCAGTGCTAACCACTGTGCCGCCCACAAATCATTTATGTAAATGACAAAATGACAGTGGACCCAGCACTGATCCTTGTGGCACTCCACTGGTAGTCCAACAAAGTGCAGGCTAGGTGGATTGGCCATGCTAAATTGCCCACAGTGTCCAGAGATGTGTAGATTAGCCATGAAAAATGCAAGGTTACAGGGATAAGTTAGGGGGGTGAGTCTGGGTGGGATTTTCTTCAGTGCACTGGTGTGGACTTAAGCCAAATAGCCTGTTTCCACACTGTAGGGATTCTATGATTCTTCCAAATGAAGTTTTTCCACTTTGGTCTGTCACATGCCCCATGAGTCAAAGGGCAATGTTTAACCTCTTTCAGGAATACTTTGCAGATATGATTAAAATACTTCCCGAGTCTAACTGGGAATCTCCTATTGCATTAGACAATCACAAACTTAGCCAAAGAACTAGATGAGCATATTAATATGCAAAGAATTGAAGGATTCTTTGGTTTGGTGGGAAAGATGCTGGAGTCTATTATAAAGGATGAAATTATGACACATCTGGATAGTAGTAACAGGATAGGTCAGAGTCAGCATGGATTTATGAAGGGGAAATCATGCTTGACTAACCTGGAATTTTTTGAGGATGTAACTCTGAAGATGGACAAGGGAGATCCAGTAGATGTAGTGTACCTGGACTTTCAGAAAGCTTTTGACAAAGTCCCACATCGGAGATAAGTGAGCAAAATTAGGGCGCATGGTATGGGGGCAAAGTACTAACTTGGATTGAAAGTTGGTTGGCTGATAGGAAACAAAGGGTAGTGATAAACGGCTCCATTTTGGAATGGCAGGCAGTGACCAGTGGGGTAACGCAGGAATCAGTGCTGGGACCGCAGCTTTTTACAATATATGTTTATGATATAGAAGATGGTATTAGTAATAGCTGGGTGGCAGGGCAAAATGTAAGGAGGATGTTAGGAGATTACAGGGTGACCTGGACAAGTTAGGTGAGTGGTCAGATGCATGGCAGATGCAGTTTAATGTGGATAAATGTATGGTTATCCACTTTGGTGGCAAGAACAGGAAGGTGGATCACTACCTAAGTGGAATCAATTTAGGTAAAGGGGCAGTACAAAGAGATCTGGGTGCTCTTGTACACCAGTCAATGAAGGTAAGCATGCAAGTACAGCAGGTAGTGAAGAAGGCTAATAACATGCTGGCCTTCATAACAAGAGGGATTGAGTATAGAAGCGAAGAGGTTCTTCTGCAGCTGTACAGGGTCCTGGTGAGACCACACCTGGAGTACTGTGTGCAGTTCTGGTCTCCAAATTTGAGGAAAGACATTCTGGCTATTCAGGGAGTGCAGCGTAGGTTCACGAGGTCAATTCCTGGAATGGCAGGACTACCTTACGCTGAAAGACTGGAGCGACTGGGCTTGTATACCCTTGAGTTTAGAAGACTGAGAGGGGATCTGATTGAGACATATAAGATTATTAAAGGATTGGACACTCTGGAGACAGGAAACATGTTTCCGCTGATGGGTGAGTGCCGAACCAGAGGACACAGCTTAAAAATACGGGTTAGACCATTTAGGACAGAGATGAGGAGAAACTTCTTCACCCGGAGAGTGGTGGCTGTGTGGAATGCTCTACCCCAGAGCGCAGTGGAGACCCAGTCTCTGGATTCATTTAAGAAAGAGTTGGATAGAGCTCTCAAGGATAGTGGAATCAAGGGTTATGGAGATAAGGCAGAAACAGGATACCGATTAAGGATGATCAGCCATGATCATATTGAATGGTGGTGCAGCTCGAAGGGCAGAATGGCCTACTCCTGCACCTATTGTCTATTGTCTATTGATATGGACTAAGGTCAGGCAGAAGGGATTAGTTTAATTTGGCATCATTTTCAGCACAGCATAATGGGCCAAAGGGTCTGTACTATTTGATGTTTATTGTTAACTAGATTTTAGAATGTGTGCCAGACAGTTGAACATATAACTACCAATGGTGAAGTGCTAACGATGGAAACTGTACAAAGGTCAGAATTCGAGGAATGTAGAGAAATTTGATTATTATAGGACAGGTGGGAGTTACAGAGAATTGAAGACACTAGGCCATGGAGATATTTGAAAGCAACAATGATAATTGCACAGTACAATATTTTGCAAATTTTGAAATCACTTTGATGAAATATATTGATCTTTTCCAGTGCCAATCTGCAAAATATTCTGAAGAAGATGCTGAGATATTATTAATTCTAAAAAAGGGCAAGAAATCCAATAACATTCGAGCTCAGTAGTAACTGGCAGCTGCTATTCAATCTCAATGTGCTGACAGGCAGGCATTTCATTATTTTCTTATCAACCCAAATGAGTGGTAGGCATTCGAGGAAACCTTCTTAACATTCCTAACATTTGACTTTGAAAATCCTCAGGCTATCAAAGGAAAAGGTTTTATTGGGTGTGTGGAAAGTAATTCCTGGAAAGGTCAGATGACCTCAAGCACGGGTTATGAAGATGACGTTGTGTTAACAGAAGTTGTATAATGGAACCTCACTTTTCTGTGAAATTTCTTCTACACTGATAAACTCATTGCAAATCCTGACTGAAATGTGCAGATTCTTGATCTGTGTCGGCCAACATGCCAGCTTGCCCAGTGCAGAATAGTGACATATTTTGGGCATTCTTTCCTTTAAGAATGTTGGCACATTTTCACTGCCAAAGCAGCCTGTTCTTTGGCTGAGCACAACGTGCTTATATTCTCAAGAGAATTTAGATGAATGGCACAACTTTTTTTTTACACAAAGAGTGGTTTATGTGTGGAATGAACCGCCAGAGGAAGTGGCAGATGTGGGTCCAGTTACAATGTTTAAAAGACATTTGGATAAGCACATTGAGTAGGAAAGGTTTGGAAGTTGAGTGACTCATGGGTATGGGGAGAATAGGAGCATAGCATTTAGATAGAAGATCATCCACCATCATGTTGAATAGAGCGGTCTTGACTGGTTGAATGGCCCACTTTTGATCCAATTTTCTATGGCTCTATGACACCCTGCTAATGTAGTGTGAATGTCTTTGTGGATAGTATATCTGTCCCAAATCCACTGACAATACACACATTGCTTAGCAATGTTACCAGTGGAATTTCAATGCCTAAATTTGATTTACTTCAAATATTGTTGCTAACAGTAAGTCCTAAAAGATCCCCAATGACACGACCCATTGTTTTCACATTTTCCTTTACGTGGACTACTTTAGCTGGGTGCCTTGACCTCAACCTAGTTGTTTTCTCTTTCATTGTGATTTGTAATATTTCCTACTTTCTTCTAAGAAATTTCATAGCTTAATTACAAAAATAACCCATAGTTTCTTCCATGAACATTAAGAAGAAAATTAGTTAGAGAACCTCCTATCCCAGGAACCAATTCGACATTGTATCCCTCTTGGGATCATTGCATGGTCTGACTGCTTCTTCAGCCACACTACTGAAAGAGAAAGGATTTTCATAACATATATGTTTTCTTCACTAAGTCTCTGGCAAATTTCTCATTTCTTAATAAATGTCTATGCTCTCTGGCCTGCCTGTAAATTTAAACTCTGCATATTATAGAGAAAGTTTGGGGGGAGTCGGGGAGTGGATTGGGGAGTCGCTTCACAGAAAGGCTTCCAAACATAGCTCAAAACAAAGGACTTACAGAAAGTCCCCAACTTTGAGGAAACAGGAGATCCAACAAATTTAGAAATTTATATCCATCCGGTGAAACTTATTCACCATTGCCAATTTGGCAGATTTACCAACGTTACAATCTCCTGAGAAAATAACATGCGCAACTTAAATCAAAATTCACTTTATTTTTGAGGAAATAATTTCACCATCATACTTGACTGGAATACAAACAAAGGAGTTCACCAATAAAAAACATCAGCAAAACTGCAAGGAAAATGAAACCTACTGAATAAAAACATGAAGCAAAATAAGATGAGGGAAGTTTAGAATTTTTAGAATCATTGAATTACAAAATAGTTATAACACAGAAACAGATAATTGGGGTTGTATCTATTCCAAATCTCAACTACAAAAAAATCAGCTAATCCCACCCCACTGCTTTTTTTCCCTGAAGCCCTGCAAAGATTCATGTTCAGATAATTGTCCAATTCTCTCTGGAAAGTAATTACTAGGCAGTGCATTCCAGATCCTAACAAATCCCTGTGAAAATAAACTTTTCCCTCATACCCTTGCTGCTTATTTTGCCAAATAGCCTAAGTAGGTACTCACAGGTTCACAGTATGTTCCAGTTTGTGACATCCACTAACTTTGAGGTTGTGCCCTGCACACCCAAGTTCAGGTAATTAACATCAGTCCAATGGTTAGATCTTTAGTTTTGGCATAGAGCCAGTACAGCTACAATGTGCTAAATAATCTACTGCCCTGCTGAAAAAATTCAAATGGTGGAATCTTCCCAGCCCTTAAAAGATGTGGGTTATGACAAGAAATTTGGGCGAATCATCTGAGAAGTTGAGTGAGGCCTTTCTCAATGTGAGAAAAACAAGTTTTGTCTTCCAACTAAGTACTGGATTTGGAGATAAGACTCTTGCTAGCGAATGGAGAGAAGCTTAATGGAGATAATCCCTCATTATCACCCTCATTATTACTTAATCTCACCTAATTAATATGTACTCTCTAATTCTGCCACCCACCAGATAGAAACTAGTCACCAAGAATTCTCAACATGGACGCCAGAGCGGCTGCCTAGCAACTTTAGTTCACTGCTTGCTACTCTGGATTTCCATCTTGAATACCTGGCACCAATGCTTCAGGGCACATTCCATGGACAGAGCCCACCTCAACCCATAGCCATGGGCACTGGTATCTGACACATGCCCAATTCTCCATATCCTCAGGAAGCATCTCTGATCCATTTACAGCATGTTTCTGCACTTTAATTCTGGACTTTGAAAGGTGCTGGCACCTATCATTGCAATGCTCTTGTCAGGATAGTTCGCACACAGGGACAGAAATCCAGATCATAAACTGAACCAGACTACATCTCAGGGATGCTCACTTTCTTTCTTAGTACTCACTCACTTAGCACCCAGCTGGATCCTCACAGTATCTCAGTTTGCCTTGTCTTTAATCACTTTGCCTCCTCAGCCAGAGCTTAAAGGCTCACAGTCTTTCTGTTTTGTTTTGCCTTTTAGCACAGATGCAAAGCCAGACAGCTTGTCATAATTGTCAGCTGGTATCAGTCAAAGAGGGCGGGCATTTTGTTGTGTGACACCATACTTTATTGATCTCACACGTACACAAAGTGCCACTGCACATGCTTCAAGCAAATTGTCATATTTCAAAGTCTATGAGGAGCAGTCCTCAGTCACTTCAAGGGAGATGCCCTTCAGTTGGTGAATACTGGCACAGTACGTCAGGGTCGCCTCTGATATCAGGGTAGAGTCTTGGGCACAATCTTGGCAGACAAGGTTAGGCGCCATTCCTTATACGGGATGAGGAGCATCAGGCACCAAACCACCACTTTGGTGCTTTCTGCCTTGGAATGGGGGAATGGGAGGGATTGGGTGAGATGTAAGCGGTTGGCACAGCTGATAGCACGAGTGCAGGCAGAGGAAAGGTAATGAGGTGTCCCAAATGAGTAAGTAGTCAATGCAGACAGCATGTAAGGTTAGTGATTTAGGATGTTAGGTGGGTAAGAGAGCAAAGATGTTCTCATGGAAGGTTGGTTAACAAGGTTAGATCTCAAGGAATACAGGGAGAACTGGCCATTTGGATACAGAACTAGCTTGAAGGTAAAAGACAGAGGGTGGTGGCGGAGGGTTCCTTTTCAGACTGGAGGCCTGTGACCAGTGGTGTGCCACAAGGATCATTGCTGGGTCCACTACTTTTCATTATTTATATAAATGATTTGGATGTGAACATAGGCAGCATAGTTAGTAGGTTAATAGATGACACCAAAATTGGAGGTGTAGTCAACAGCGAAGAAGGTTACCTCAGAGTACAATGGGATCCTGACCAGATGGGCCAATGGGCTGAGGAGTGGCAGATGGAGTTTAATTTAGATAAATGTGAAGTACTGCATTTTGGAAAAGCAAATCAGAGCATGACTTATACACTTAATGGTAAGGTCCTAGGGAGCGTTGCTGAACAAAGAGACCTTGGAGTGCAGGTTTATAGTTCCTGAAAAGTAGAGTCACAAGAAAAGTAGGATAGTGAAGAAGGTGTTTGGTATGCTTTCCTTTATTAGTCAGAGCATTGAGTTTTGGAGTTGGAAGGTCATGTTGCGGCTGTACAGAACATTGGTTAGGCCACTTTTAGAATATTGTGTGCAATTCTGGCCTTCCTCCTATTGGAAGGATGTTGAGAAACTTGAAAGTGTTCAGAAAAGTTTTATGAGCATGTTGCCAGGGTTGGAGGATTTGAGCTATAGGGAGAGGTTGAGTAGACTGGGGCTGTCTTCCCTGGAGCGTCGGAGGCTTAGGGGTGACCGTATAGAGGTTTATAAAATCATGAGGGGCATGGATAGAATATATAGACATGGTTTTTTCCCTGGGGTGGGTGAGTCCAGAACTAGAGGGCATAGGTGTAGTATGAGAGGTGAAAGATATAAAAGGGATCTAAGGGGCAATGTCTTCACACAGAGGATGATGTGTGTATGGAATGAGCTGCCAGAAGAAGTGGTGGAGGCTGGTACAATTGCAGCATTTAAAAGGCATCTGACGGGTATATGCATAGGAAGGGTTTGGAGGGATACGGGCCAAGCGCTGGCATATGCGACTAGTTTAGGCTAGATATCTGGTCGGCATGGACTGGTTGGACTGAAACATCTGTTTCCATGCTGTACATCTCTGATTACAGATGACACCAAAATTGGTGGTGTAGTTGACAGTGAAGAGGATTACCTCAGATTACAACAGGATCTGGACCAAATTGGCCAATGGGCTGAGAAGTGGCAGGTGGAGTTTAATTCAGATAAATGTGAGGTGCTGCATTTTGGGAAAGCAAATCTTAGCAGGACTTATACATTTAATGGTAAGGTCCTAGGGAGTGTTGCTGAACAAAGAGACCTTGGAGTGCAGGTTCATAGCTCCTTGAAAGTGGAGTCGCAGGTAGATAGGATAGTGAAGAAGGCGTTTGGAATGCTTTCCTTTATTGGTCAGAGTATTGAGTACAGGAGTTGGGAGGTCATGTTGTGTCTGTACAGGACATTGGTTAGGCCACTGTTAGAATATTGCATGCAATTGTTGTCTCCTTCCTATCGGAAAGGTGTTGTGAAACTTGATAGGGTTCAGAAAAGATTTACAAGAATGTTGCCAAGGTAGGAGGATTTGAGCTGTAGGGAGAGGCTGAACAAGCTGGGACTGTTTTCCCTGGAGCGTCGGAGGCTGAGGGGTGACCTTATAGAGGTTTACAAAATTATGAAGGATATAGATAGGATAAATAGACAAAATCTTTTCCCTGGGGTCAGGGAGTCCAGAACTAGAGAGCATAGGTTTAGGGTGAGAGAGGAAAGATATAAAAGAGACCTAAGGGGCAACCTTATCACGCAAAATGAGCTGCCAGCAGATATGGTGGAAGCTGGTACAATTGCAACATTTAAGAGGCATTTAGATAGGTATATGAACAGGAAGGGTTTGGAGGGATATGGGCCAGGTGCTGGCAGGTGGGACTAGATTGGGTTGGGATATCTGGTCAGCATGGACAGGTTGGACCGAAGGATCTGTTTCCATGCTGTATATCTCTATGACTCTGACTCTATGTTGCATGCAATAGTGAGAGTGGTAAGGAATATCTTTGTGGGTGCTGGGTCCTGTAACAGTGATAGAATGAGTGCAAGACATTGGAAAGAAGATGTTAGCACTTACTCTGGTAGAATGGAGATTAGTGACACCAGAACGACAGGGTCTGGTGCTGAGGCCTCCTCTCCCAGTCCTAGGAGAAGAGAATATCCTCCTGCATTACATCTTGTCCACAAGGCCCTCAGGACCCTATTCATAAAGCAGGGCAGAAATTTCCCCTTAACTTCCAAGCCGGAGGAAATGTCATAACTGTGCAGGGCATGTCCATATTGACAATGCTTGATCAGGTGCACAAAGGCCTTTCAAAGATGGCACCAGTGCCAGGGATCCTGTGATATTCTGGTTTGATGTGCACTTCTGGCTATGGTGAGTGGAAGAATTGGGCTAGCACCGACTGAGAGGGGTGCCACGAGGAAAGTTTGCGACAATGGTACAAGAAAATTTTCTATCTCTATCTCAATCTTATGTGACTTACAAGTAAGTTCTAACTCAGAATGTTGCTTTTCATATGACTTAACCGCATTGTCACCAAAATAATCTAGAGAGAATAGGGACTGACCATTAGCCTAACGTTATTTTTTAATTGCAGATTATTTAAATTGAATACGAACATCTGCCCCAGTTAGATTTGAACACATGCACTCAGACTATTAGCCTGTTACTTAGTCCAGTGATAGCATCTTACCATGAAGGAAGTTTGTCAAGGCCCATAGCTTTTACAGTACCATGTGTCTTAGGGTGTTCAGTGAGTTATGGGGAAAAGGTAGGAAAGGGGAGTTGAGAATGATCAGAGCAGCCATGACCTCTCTGAATGTTGGAGCAGATTTAATGGACTGAATAGCCTACCTTTGGTCCTACAGTGTATTGTCTTCATCCATTTCTTGATGTCACATGGAATAAATCAAATCTTGGCTGAAAACTGGTATCTGTCATGAACCATTCACACGGTACTTGTGGTCAAAGGTTGTTGCGAATGCTTCAGCCCTACATTTTGCATTGATGTGCCAGCCTCCTTCATGGTTAAGGCTGGGGATATTTGTACAGCCTCCTCTTTCAGTGAGTTGTTGAATTGTCCACCACTATTCATGAATGCATGTGGCAGGACCGCAGAGCTTCGATCTGATCTGATGCTTGTGGAGGCACCCAACCCAGTCTGTTGCATGCGGCTTCCATTGATGGATACATAAGTAGTCCTGTTGTGGAGCTTCACTGGGTTGACAGCTCATGTTTAGGTATACTTGGTGGCTCAGTGGTTAGCACTGATGTTGATTTTGATTTCATTGTCATGTGTATTTCACAGTAAGAATACAAACAAAACTGCAAAAAGCTTTCATTTTTTTGCCATGGTGCAGCACCATTTTGAATAAGTTAAGGATAAAAAAGAAAGGTATAGTATGAAGAGAGTTTATCAGTCCTGAGCCAGTTCATTACCATTAATGATACTTGCACCACAATCCCTCTGCAACCACTTGGCCGCCGCCTGTACTGGACACAACCGACATGGAAGTTGCTGAGCCTCAGACAGAGTTTGCACATTCTCCCCATGTCTGTTCTGGTTTCCACCAGGTGCTCCAGTTTCCTCCCACAGACCAAAGATGAGTAGGTTAGGTGGTTTGGCCATGTTAAATTGCCCATAGTGTTCAGGAATGTGCTGGCTAGGTGGATTAACCAAAGGAAATGCAGAGTCACAGGAATAAGGTGGGCCTGGGTGTGTTGCTCTGCAGAGGATCAGTGTAGAATCAATGGGCCGAATGGCCTGCTTCCCCGCTGTAGGGGTTCTGTAATTCAATGACATTACCTTTCCTTTAAGCAATACCTCCAGCCAGCTATATTTATAAAAATATATTATGCATACAGGTATTCTTACAAAAGCTGACTGAGCTGAGGCCTCTTAAGAATCAGCACTACAGATAAAAAGGTAACATATTTTAAATGACATCTACATAATTATTTTTGATACACCATTCCTAAAATACTCTACCATGTCAATTTCCTGAATTGCATACTTCAGTTGAATCTCAGTATGCTCCCCTTAAGGAATATTAAAGTATTTGTGTACTTTTCATTTAGATTGTGATTTACAGTGAGCAACAGTGTCTTACTTACCAGTTACTTATCAAGGTGCAAATTTTTTTCATTAGATCCAAATGCCCTTGTATTTTTAGAAACATGTCTTCTGTTGTTCCTTTCTGTTTATAGATTTTAAGAAATTAAGTTAATTGCAAGCCATGATTTAACATTCATTTCCATAACATAATCTCAGAGCTATTAGCAATTTATCAAACAGTATTATCTTTCCCAGTCCTAAAAACATTTTTATTTAAAAGCAATGATGTCTCTTGCTTTTGCAAATTCATCAAAATGCTTATTGTGTTTGAAAAAGCAGTTCTCTTATGACAAGGAACAGGGTGTGCTCATAAACATCGAAGAGTCCTCAAAAAGGAAACATTTCTCAAGATTATATTTGACAAAGATCCTGAGCTTGTTTTACTTCTTATTTCTTGTGGGATGGACGTTCACTCAGTCTAGCTTCCCAAACGTCACCAGTGACACCTGTTTCCTGCCCAATGTGGCCCCTTCGTTTCAACAATGAGCTAATTGGCCAAAGCTAGCTTGATTTATTAACAAAGGACTTTTTTCTCTCCGATTAGGGTGGATGCTATTCCACACCGTTCCTGTCAATGCATTTAAATTGTTCCTGTAAAACTCTTGAATAGATAATACTTGTATTTGTTTCTCTTCTTAATGATCATGATTAACAAACAAGGATTATTGTAAAATCTACTTTTCTTGTTAATTTCTCAGGGGATTGTTCTCCTTTGAAACAAGGATGTGAAGCCTTTGTTTTACGTTGTGAAATATTGCCTTGCATGTGTATTTCTTCTTAATATTTAAAGTTGCATCATCTTCTGGAACCATAAACTACTAATATTTCTTGCCAGGTGTTAGTAACAACGTTTTGCAAGTTTTCGTGGCTGTTCTTAAGGAGCCATCGGTGATCCCTTAAAAGATGTTCAAAATACCAAAACAAATTTGCATATTAGACTCTCCAAGTATTCTTAATTAATTTACTTGTCAGGGAGCATGGGATTTACTGAGACCTTTGCTAACAAGAACTGACAAATTTTGCAGTAGGTTTGGATGCAACCTTTGTGGTTCTATGTTGTATTATTGCACAGATTCCAATTCAATAGGCAGTGTGCCTTTTAGATAATTGGGTGGCATTACAACATTTGATGTTCCAGTATAAATGTCCCATACCTGTCCTTTAGTAGTCAATAGTATCATCATTATTATTGTTATTGCAGTTACCTTCATTTGTTCAATATGGTCAGTAAGCATAGAATCAAGATTACATGCAAGGTGAGATCTTATATTGGTGAAAATAGTGTTGTTAATAGATTTCAAGACATCTATCTAACTAGAACCAGTCAGCATCGTGTATATTCCAAGGCCTAACCTATAAGGAAACAAATTACACTGCAATGCAAATCCTTTATATGCTAAGATTTTTAAAGAACGTAACTCTACACAATAATCATGGCAAGCAAATGTCTGAACACGCATTAGTAATGCATTGACATTCTAGCAGAATTTCAGTTATTCAAAGAAAGGATCAATCAACATTGCATAGTTCAACAAATAGCTTATAAAGAAAGACAGGCTGTCATTTGTATTTTTGCTTTGAGAAAGGTTAGGATAATCAAAATAGTGTGGGTAGTTTGTCATATGGTTTAGCTGTACCCCAAAACGGTGTTCAGAATTTAATGATATATGCAAGCTGTGTTCCATCAGTGGACATTTAGCTAAAATGTGAAAGAAGTCCAATTACTCAGAGAAATCTAAACTGTCACAGTGTTCCACAGCACCATGTGAACCATACTAACTTAATGGCTCAGATTAGAAATATGCAAAATAACTGCAGGAATAGACCATTTAACCTTTTGAGCCTGCTTCACCAATCAATATGATCATGGATGATGATCCAATTCAGTACCCTGTTCCTGCTTTTTTTCCCCTATACCCTTTGATCCCTTTAGTCCTAAGAATTATATCTATCTCCTTCTTGAAAATATTTAATGTTATGGCCTCAGCTATTTTCTCTGGCAGAGTTCCACAGGATCACTACTCTCTAGGTGAAGAAATTATCCTTAGCCTATGACTCCTAGTGCTGGATACATCAGTTATCAAGAACATCCTTTCTGCTTTTACCCTCACTAGTCCTGTTAAATTTTAAAAGTTTCTAGGAGATTCCCTCTCATTCTTCTAAACTTCAGTGAATAAAGTTCTAAATAATCCAGTCTATCTTCATAATGAATTCTTACCAGCCCAGGAAATTAGTCTGGTAAACCTTTGATACACACCTTCCATAGCCACAATATCCTTCCTCAGAGGAAGAGAAATTATGTCTTGTGATGTTCCAGTATAAAGATACACAACTCATCGTCAATAGCCAGTAGTACTATCATTATCATTGTTATTGCAACGCAGTTAACATAGAATCCATAGAATGACTATGTTTAATTCGAAGGTCTGATAATATTTAATAAGTATTGTTAATAAACTTCAGGACATCAGATTCAGCAGGGACGCCACCTTGCCAAGCTATAGGGAAGCACTCAGAGTATATCGTACAAGCAGTGCTGTCTCTCACACTGGACCTCATGCATTATATCTGATCAAATGAGTCAAATTGATGCATGATTTCCAATCAGAGGTATGGATTTTTAAATTGAATTAGAATCAAATTAATCAAAGTTTCTTTGCACAAGTTGTGATAACGTTAAGTTTACAAAAGAAAAATCCTTTATGTTTTTTTCTGTTGGAAGTCTGAAAAGATGCTGAAAATAATCTGGCAGCATTTCTAGTAGGAGAAACAGAGTTAACCTGTCAGGTCAATGACTTTTAATCATAGTGTTCAGCAAAGCTTTCTTTCATTTAAAATGATACTGTGCCGTACTGTAGAGAAGTTGAAATGTCCTTGCATGTAGGCATACCATTGTCAATTGTCCCTCTGATATGTTATTATACTGTCAGTTATTCATTCCCCTTTTGAAAAACTATTTTCTTTTGATTGATTGTGGATGAAAAGTAGTGCTATTACAAATGTAGAATAACTTCATCTCTTTTTATGCTCATGATAAATTCAGTTAAGCTATTGCTCTCCTCATTTCACTGCTGAATATTTTTCAGAGTCTGGATGCACTACTTTCATGCTATGCATTGCCCTGGAAGAGTTTAAGCTGAATTCAATTGTTTTGAAACTCAGAGTGGAAGCAACTGCCAAGAAACTCCCTTTTCCTTTCACACATGTGTTGCTTATCAAAACATCTGAAAAAAATGTCAGCCCTGTGATCTGGTTAAGATCCTCTTTTAGTCATCACCTTGATTAATCATTGGGTGAAAGGAAATAGACATTCTGTTTAAAATATTTAGTGAACAATGCAAGGCAGAACAAATTGTCTATCCGGTCACACCTGTTGCATAATATTGGTGTGCTCTACATCGCCTTTTCTGTAATACACGAAATACATGAATTGTTTATGTAACGTTTGAACTGAACTTTCAGTAATCACCATCCAAAGTGAAAACACAGTATACTCTGGCCAACTGGAGAAAACAATGCCCTTGGGTGATATTTCCCAACAAAATGTCTTGGATTGATGTAACCTTGACAGGGTGGAGGTTTTTCCTTGAAGTTTCGTTTGGGGATTTTTCTTGGAGTCTGATTAAGGGGTTGTGGATAAATGACAATTCTCAATTGCAGCAGTATCTGAATTTGCGACTTCTGTGAGAGTTGGGAGAGGCAGGTTTAAAGCAGAAACTGGGATGAATAGATTATAGGATATTTTGCTGTGTTTACATTGAGCAATTATTAAGGCAATTATATTTCCACGCACTTCACTGTTTTCCGACCAAAGTGTCACTACTTATCCTACGTTTACTGCATGTTCTTGATCTATTGGATCTTTTAGATTTTGATAGCCAATTGTTTGGATGAGACATTGGAGGTTAGACCCCTTCATCACTGGAGCTTGGGTTCAAATCCGTTTAACACTGACGGAGTGAACTTCTTTATGAAATGATTTGAGAAATCGCAACTGACTCTCTCAGGAGCATGATGAAATGCACCATTTTAGAGTCATAGAGTCATACAAAGATGTACAACATGGAAAAGATTCTTCGGTCCAACTCATTTACGCTGACCAGACATCCTAAACTGACCTTGTCCCATTTGCCAGCAATTGGCTCATATCCCTCTAAACCCTCCCTATTCATGTACCCATCCAGACATCTTTTAAATGTTCTAATTGCACCAGTTTCCACCACTTCTTCTGGCAGCTCATTCCATACATGCACACCAGTTGTTGAAAATCTTACTTAACTTAACCACAAGGATAACTGATACAGGGCTCAGTTACCATGAAGGACTCTCCTTCTCAACCTTTCCCCTCACCTGAGGCATGGTGACCCTCAGGTTAAAACACCATATGTTGTCTCTCTTGAAAAAAATAAGAGAACAGCTCTATGATCTAGGACTTTAGCAAATTTACCTTTGCCTCAATGATACTCCACTTTCAATGAGTAGCCAAGTTCGAAAGCCACCTCATGCATACAAACATTAAGTTCCATCTGTATTTTATTTTCTCTTCTACCATTCTCCTCAGAATTATTTAGTATACTTCCTAATTTGGTAACATCTTCAACTTTGGATCCCATTCACTCTCACACGATGGCGACATCAAGATGCACAAATGCACGCAGCAGAATCATATGTGTCATCATGATTCCTGCCATAACAGTCTCTGGTTCTTTCCTGTTATTCAGTTTTCATCCAATTTGTTAGCCTTCTTCTAATTCAGTACTCACCGTTTTCTTTGAAGAGTTACTTGTAGCACCTTGTCAAAATCTTTCTGAAAGTTCATATATTGGATAGCACAGTGGCTAAGTGGCTAGCACTGTTGCCTCAAAGCGCCAGGGATTTAGGTTCGATTCTAGCCTTGGGTGACTGTCTGCGCAGAGTTTGCACTTCCTCCCCTGTCTGTGTACGTTTTCTTCCACAGTCCAAAGATGTGCAGGTTGGTGGATTTGCTGTGCTAAATTGTCCTGTGTTGTACAGGGATTAGATTAGATTAGATTAGATTAGATTACGTACAGTGTGGAAACAGGCCCTTCGGCCCAACATGTCCACACCGCCCCGCCGAAGCGCAACCCATCCATACCCCTACCCCTACATCTACCCCTTACCTAACACTACGGGCAATTTAGCATGGCCAATTCACCTGACCTGCACATCTTTGGACTGTGGGAGGAAACCGGAGCACCCGGTGGAAACCCACGCAGACACGGGGAGAACGTGCAAACTCCACACAGTCAGTCGCCTGAGGCGGGAAATGAACCCAGGTCTCTGGCGCTGTGAGGCAGCAGTGCTAACCACTGCGCCACCTGGGATGTATAGGTTAGGAGGGCTAACCATGGGAAATGTGGGGTTATGGGAATAGGGTGGGGAGAGTTGGGAGGCGCTTTGGAGGTTGGTGTGGACTTAATAGGCTGAATGGCCTCTTTCTGCATTGTAAAGATTTTATGATTCTCGATGTAGTATCTATTGTATTCTCACATCTACCATATCTGTCACTGCTTCATCTTTATCTAGATACTTAGTGATTTAATCTTCTAAGTATTCATAAATTTTACCAACCATGTTAAAGTAACTGACACGTGATTGCCCAGTCCAGTTTTGTTCCCTATCTAAAGGTGTCTTACCGGCCAGTTTTCAGTTCCCCAATGCACACCTACTGTCAATAAATCCTCAAAGATCAAACTTGCATAATCTCTTCCTCATTTCCCTCAGGAAAATTGTGTCTCAACAGGTTCCAACCCATTGACCTCTTTGGCTCAATTAACTTCCCTATTTACTTTTATCTAGCACAATATCTCACTCCTAACTTTTTTTTGTAAACATGAAACAAGCTGTTTGCATAATCCTTCCAATTTCTGTTTATCATCTACTAAATTTCTGGAATTTTGTGTTTAGGTTGCACCCACTGTATTTTACTCTCTTTGATCTCTCATTGGTTTTGGTTCAAAATACAACAGATCAGTAGATGCTATCTCAGTTAAATAAATCAGACAATGCTGGAAAGTTATAATTTGAGGAGCCAAATTAAAACAATGAATTAAGACAGGAATTTGCCAAATTATTCAAGAATTTGGGAAAATTGAACACAGTGCACTGCATCTTGTTCAAAACAGATGTAAAGTCAATTGGTTGAATATCCCCAGGAAAGATTCACACATCCTCAAGAAAATTGTCAGAAGTGATTTAGAGGCAATACTTTAACAAGGGGTTATTTTGTGAGTTACAGACTGACAAAATGGTATTTAGTATGGCACCTGTTTCAAAGCTAAATGAATCTTTCAGAATTTGAGCTGACCTTACTGAATTGAAAAAGGTTGTAGAACTAAAGTACACCCAATGTTATCGGTACTTGAAAATTTGGCAAAACCTGCAATGAGTACTATCTTCACAAAACTGGTCACTGTTTCCAATGCTGTGCTTTGAGATCATGTTCACACCAGAAATATTTCAGAATACAATATCAAACACATTGAAAGAAATGGCAAGCATCATTTGTCATGTGGACTATATCTTGATCCATGGTTTGAAAGAAATCGATCTTCCGGTTAGGAATGAGCTCAGAACTTTAGAAGATGCAGAATTAAAACAAATGAAAAGTGCAAGTTCTCAAAACCCCACAAGAACAGTTTAAAGACAAATTGTGCAAGCAACTGGAATCATGGTAGATCCACAGAAAATGAAAATTATGGAAGACTTCCTACTACTCAAGAAGGTCAATTTCTGAGTCTCAGGAGAATAATCAGCCAAGTGAGCAGGTTCCTATGACATCTCCTCAGATCATTGAGATTTAAGGGAACTCATAAGGCAAGACCAGCATAGTGCTATAATCATTACCAACACCAACACTTTGAGAAAATACAAAGGTGTTATTATTTGCTGACATCATAGTTAGATCCTGAGGTATCAAGAATTGTGGTGTTGGGCACATCAGCAGCAGGACTTGGAACAGTGTTGTTCCCGATTCAGTAAACTGGAATTATGAGAGCAGTCTCTAACAGAAAATTAACAGTGATATGTGGTCATAGAGGAAAAAGCCTATGCAGCCATGTCAATCTATGCTCTCAGATTACAGTTCAAGATTGAAATGGACTATAAACCACTTATAACCATATTATATAAAATTAAAATCTTCTTGGGCAGTACAGAGCCTGAGTATTACTAAGAACATATACTTCATTGAAGCTTTTTGTTTTGCAATCAACAGGATAATTCACAAGAATACAAGCTCAAATGTTTATCCTGTATGGGAGGAGCGTGCTGATTGATTGGCAAGTGGACTTTGAAGATTAGAGGCATGGAAAATTCACCAGTTAATGATAATTGACAATTATCTCCCACGTGTTGTTTAAATTTTAAACCAGGCACTTTAAGTCTGATTTGTCAAAGTATTGTCCTGAGAAACGAATGAGCAAATGTCTGTCATCTATTTTGTTGAGTGAAAACAGACAATGCATGTACTTAAGAATTGTTACAATTTTGTAAGCAATACCAAGGAGCTCACTGAGCTGCTACCCAGGATCCAGAGTTTCAGATTGATGCTAATGTGATCCCTTTACTGAATACATTCAGGTGTACTATGCTCATATAGTACCAAAACTATCTCACAACTAACTACAACAGGAAGACATGAACCTCATTAAAGAAGTTGAAGCTCTTACCACTAATTACGTGAACACAATACAAGCAAAGTAGCAAGAAAGAAAACCAGCTTCTACCCAAGAGGAAGAGAAGTAAAGGGAAATAATAAGATCAATCAGAAGAACTGATATCTCTCAGAGGAACAGTATAAATTCAGAGAAAGCTGTCCTCAACAATCTCACAGAGAGCGCTACAAAATATCCCCAAACTTTGTCTCAGAGACAACATAGAGGCTTAATGGCAAATGTAGCAGAATGTACGGCAGATAGAGAACTGAGGGGAGTTTTAGAGCAAAGGATTATCTCCTGAATATGTCCACGGTAAACAATGTTATTAATAATTTTTAGTGGCACAGCAGCTCAGTGGTTAGCACTGCTGCCTCACAATGCCAGCACCTGCATCCAATTTGAGCCTTGGGTAACTGTCTTGGTAGAGTTTTCTCCTGTGTCTTTGTAGGTTTCCTCTGGGTGTTCTGCTTTCCTCCCACAGTTCAAAGATGTGCAGGTCAGGTGGATTGACCATGCTAAATTGCTCTGTTGTGTTTATGGATGTGTAGGCTAGGTGGATTAACCATGGGAAATGCAGGATTACGAGGATGGAGTAGGGGCTGAGTCTGGGTGCGATGCTCCTCATAAGGACAGTGCAGACTCGATGGGCCGATTGGCTTCTTTTTGCACAATAGAGATTCTATGATTCTAGAAATTTCATGACCACATGTCAGACATGGCAATAATAAAACTCTAAAGAAAGTTCAACAGCTCAGACTTCATGTACAGTTGTGTATAATTAGGATGGAGTAAATAAATGATTGTTTCAAAAAGTCTAATAATGTGTCTATCTTAGAGTACAGTAATATATACATTGTCCAGAACCCAGCTGACAACACTCATTGCAGGGTGAAGGCTTGCAACCAGGCTGAGGGGTTCATGTGGTCAAATAATCAGATGAAACTCATTCAAAAGGTGAGTGATATGAAAAATATTGTTAGGGTGAGATGTCAGAGTCAACACTTTCAGAAGAAGGCAAAGTCAGAAAGATGTCAAGAAAAGAAAGATATAATGTGATGGCGATGCAATAACCTTTTGGTCGAGGAAGTGAAAGAAGGTGAATGAAACTCTAGGAGCGCTCTTTAGTTTGGTTAATACCTGAAAGAGGAACATCCCACAGAATGGTATACACTGGTAAACATAAAAATGTTGCCTTCCATTTCCCACTCATGACATTGTTTTCCTTTCTCAAAACAAATGTTCTGTGTAAGAAAAGGCAGCACCCATTTCCACTGACTGTTCCCTCTGATAATAAATACTGATTTTCTGCATTTCTTTCCTTTATGTCTGTTATTTGCTTGTAAAACATGTTTATTAGCACTTCATTTTCCAAAGCAGAGCTGTTTTCTCCACAAATAGAACACTTTGTCCCCAGCTTTACCCGAAGAAAGAATAACATAAGTGCTGAGTTTTGCAGACTAGGGCATTGGACATCATGCTGACACAAAGCATCCAATATTTTGGCAACTAATATGGAAACCAAGCTGGAGCAAAATATGTGGAAATGCATGTTTTGATCTATTATTGTTTATTCAGAATCAGTAGTATTATTGCAGCTACAGCTGTAATTGTGGTCACCTCTGGTGCTGGTATTTTAGAACGTGACTGCATTGCTGAAGTCTTGAACACCAAATGTACTTGTAAATCATACAAAATGTTAGATTTTGTGGGAATTGGGACCACAGTTAGCTAACATAGGCAGTCAGCCATTTGGGAGGAAGTTTTTAGGAGTTTTGCAACTTTATTAAGAGGCAGTGTCTAGATTTGATATTTCAGTTAAATAGACAATAAATGTGATGACCCATGACAATTAAGGATGGTTCACTCATAACAGAGGATAAACAGGAAATTGGCACAAGCTAGATCAATCTCATTAAAACTGTGAAAGCAGCATCTTGGTGTCTAGCTGAATGGTTAGGTAACCCTTCCCTGGGTCATTCCTCCATCTCTTCTGGTTCATCCTGCACCCGTAGAAGGCAGCTCCCAGATGACGCCTGCCCACTAACACTAAGCACTTGTTAATGTGCCCTACGTCTAGAGGCTGGTAGCTTAGATATTTTAAATCAACCTGTTCGAATGTGTATGACACACCTTTGGAGCATATGGGACTTGAGTCTGAGATAAGATCACTATCAATGAAGTATAACAGCCCTTGGAGCAAGTAATTTATGTTGTGCCAATCACTTCCTCAAATTCTTCTCGCCAATAGGCAAGAGACAACTACACATGATAATAGGATAAACCATCCCCACTTGCCCAATTTCATCAGAAAGTCAGTTTTTATCTTTTTTGGCAACAAAATGAACAAAGGGAATAGAAAGGAGTTGCTTGGAGCACTTGGGCTAATGGGATCAAAGGATACAGGAGAGAAGTAGGAACAGACTATTGAACTGGAGGATTAGTCACCTTCCTGTCTTGCCCATTCCATTGCTGGCTGGTAAATGACTGTGTGATGATGATTGCAAAAACACCAATTAATATTTAACAGAAGAGGCTGTGAAAAAGAAGCCTGGTTGTTTGAAGGGCTGAATTGTATCAGTGGCAGTGGGGAGGAGGTGACAAAAGTGATTTTTGCATGTGGCTATTACACTGGTGGAATGTAACCATGAACCTAGCAATAATAATGGCATCCTGGCCATCCCA
The DNA here is from genome assembly GCF_047496795.1 of Chiloscyllium punctatum. Taxonomy (NCBI): domain Eukaryota; kingdom Metazoa; phylum Chordata; class Chondrichthyes; order Orectolobiformes; family Hemiscylliidae; genus Chiloscyllium; species Chiloscyllium punctatum. The sequence goes on along the minus strand of NC_092739.1, from coordinate 95,331,787 downwards.
AGCAGGAATGGACATCTTTGATGGTACATTGCTGACATCATCCTCTATCAACTCAACTTCCTCCTCAGAATGCTCCCAAGAGCCATTGTGCCTTTGATGTTGGTCCTCTTCAGTGCCACATGGTGTTGTGAAGAGTGCAGCACACCACTACACATGGATTGAAAGGTAACTTCGAATCTGCGTAGGCACCTGAATTCCACCTTTGGCATTTTCAATAATCTAACTGTCTATCATCTGAAGTTCATTATATTCTCATAGATCACATTCCTCAGGTTCTTGAAAACTTCTTCAGTCACATTTGAAGTCTGTATATTGTGCTTCCAAGCATTTAGCCAGTAACTTTGCTTCAAGTTGTGAATAGGTCAAAGAACTAGCACTTCCAAAGGACAAAAGTATTATGGCAACTATCGAGAATAATGCAGAAACATTTTCTTGTGGTTGCACACCAGCTGCAGTTGATAGAATGGAGGTTTGTGCAGTTGACAGGTTTGGATGATCATAGGGTGTTTTGATTGCTCTCAATGATGTGCTGTCAATGACTTCTTGCACTGGCAGAAGTCAATAAGAACCACACACCCAAAGGCCTATTCACTGACAGGAACCATTGGAAGTACAGTTGATGCAATTAGTTAGCATATCATTGCGTGCCATTGACTGCGCAACCCTGCAAATATCTCTGGCAGAATCCTGGAAGGATCCAGAGGCAAAGCAGTCAAGGTTGTTAATGAATTTGTAGGTTGCAAACATCATCTGATACAGAAACCTGAGCTGCCCAAGATATTGATGCTTCAACATGTTGCAGAAGATATCCTCTGACTGCATGTGCCCTCTGGACACTGGCTAAGGCCTGGTCTCTTTCTAAGTAAACAGGAAGAACACAGCATGCCTAGCAGCTTCAGGAGGTGGAGAAGTCGACATTTCAGTTCGAGACCCTTCATCAAGATGGGGGAGGGGGAAGGAGCACAGCAATAAATAGAGGGAGGGGTGTGGCTGGAGGAAAGGCAGATGGAATAGCGAAAGGTGGATGTAAGTAGGGGATTATTGTGATAGGTCAGTGGGAAGGGTTGAGTAGATAGGTGGGAAGGAAGATGGACAGGTGAGATTAGGTCAAAGTTGTAAGGAGGAGAGTAAGGGCTGGACACAGGATGAGGTTGGGCGTAGGGAGGTAGAGACGATTGTGAGGTGGGAGGTGAAATGGAAGGGAGGGGGCGGGGCTAGAAAGAGTCACAGATTGTTGCTTCTGCTGCTGCTATTATTGCTGTTCAGCTTGGTCACTCCATGAAATCTAAAGTAATACAGTGTAAGAAACAGGTCTGCTGATTTAACTGATCAGATCTTTAAAGTATAAACTTGGCCTTCAAATATCCAAAGGTGCTAAAGTTTAGATAAGACCTGCAGAGCATATTAAATAACCTCTCAACACAAGTACGGCGAACAGAGCCTTTTACACATGGAGGGAAGAGAATCAAAGAATCTCTCCAGTGCAGAAAAAGGCCATTCAGCCAATGAAGTCTGCACCAAACTTACAAAGAGCATCCCACCCAGATAAAGCTCCCAACCCTATCCCTGTAACCCAATATTTACCATGGCTAATCCACCTAGCCTACACATTGCTAAATACTTTGGGGTAATTTAGCATGACAAATCCACCGAATCTGCATATCTTTGGGATGTGGGAGGAAACCGGAGCACCTGGAGGAAACCTATGCAGACACAGGGAGAATGTACAAACTGCACACAGACAATCACCTAAGGCTTGAATCAAATCCAGATCCCTGGCACTGTGAGGTAGCAGAACCATTGAGTCACTGTATTTCTTCTTCTTAAAAGTGCTGTTTCTCATTCTTTCCAATGTTGCAATGTATTGTGAAGAGAACATATTGCCGTTTACAAAATCATGTGTTCAATAATGTTGCTTTTAAACTGCTAGCTAGCGACCTGAAAGTTCCATGGTGGGCCTACACAAAAGGTGCACAAGTTTCTGCAAAAGAAAAACTTATGGGCCCATATGTTTAAGCCATACTGATTTTATTTTATTTATTGTCAGATGTATTTTGTTACAAATGCAGTGAAAAGTGTTACAGTGTTGCCACTCTCCGGCATCATCTTAAAACACAGAAAAGGAATCCAAAACACTGAATATAAAGGTGGAAAATTAAAGAAATAAAAGAATAGGTCTTCAACTTTACAGTCCTTCTTGTTAAGTGCTCCCTACAAATGGCCATGGACCTGATGGCGACGTATGAGTACCCTTCACCAAAGTCACCATTCTCTGGCGCCATCTCATTCCTCCTGATACTCTTGGCACTGAGTCCCCATTGGACCTCACCAGTGCCACCAGATACTGCTCCGGCCCAAATTCGATCACACTGCCAAGAGTTCACTTCAGGCCCACTTCGGCATTGCAGCTGCTGCCGATACCTCCGGGTCTCATTTCAAGAAAATAGTATTTATTGTCATATTGCAGTTGTATTCTCACTTTATTGGCTGTTTCCAAAAAGTCCTGAACTCAAAGTTTAATGTTCACAACTCACATGAATATTGCTCCAGTTGAGCGATGAACATATGTCAATTGACAATTTGTCTCTCCTGAGGGGGTTGTGTTCACATGGGTGCACAATGCACTAAGCATTGGAATGAAATGTGGAGATCTAGCTAGCCCAATGAGTTCTCACGAGATTTAACACCCTGACCCATTTTAAATCCATGTGTTTCTCGATGCTATGATGCCTCACTGAATAAGAAAGACCAATAAAAGAATAAGTGTCAATGATAAGAGGCAATAGCTGGAGTGGACTCCAATTTTGACTCACTGTAGCATTCCTAATCATATGCAACAATGCTTTAGGACTGAACACCATTCCAAATAGTGCAGGAGAGATCCAGCAGATTACTCATGTTTGATGACAGGGAGTGATGATCCCTTAATCGCATGGAGTCACTCCTCTTCGTAGAAACTTGTGAAGGTTGTGACTTGGTCTCAACGCCGTTAATCTGGGTTTTGAATCCTGAGCATAAAGCACAGAAATACTGTCCTGAACAGCTGAATGTGTAAGAAATATATATATGTTTCATTTTTTTCATTTATCCATAAAGTAGTTTGCATATCAGTGCCAATTTTTTGATATCGGGGTATTAGACTGTAAGAAAATCATCCAGGCAGTATTCAAACATTTAATTAGCTGCATTTGGTTCGAAATCATTTCTCAGCAGGAGCTGAAAGTTTCAAAGCTGCACATGAGATTGTCCAGCTCACTGAAGTGCCTTTCACAAAATACAACAAATATTGAAAGTTGAATCTAAACTTTGCGAAGAACACTTTGGTTAGAACATGTTGATATTTTGCATATCCTGTTTTTAATGTGTGATTTCCATTTTGCCTTGCTTGTATTTTGGCATCAACTATAGCTCAATTGGTAATACTTTTCACTAAGTCAGGAGGCTAAGGAAAAAGTGGAGGACTTAAGAGCAATAATTCGGCTGGCATGTCAATAAAGTTCTGAGGGTGCGTTGCATTGCTGCATTTCATATGAAATGCCAAACTGAAGTCTTCTCAGGTGGTGTAAAAAGTCCACTGGCAATTTTCTGAAGAACAGCAGAGAAGAGATTAGATTAGATTCTCTACAGTGTGGAAACAGGCCCTTCGGCTCAACAAGTCCACACTGACCCTCCGAAGAGCACTCACTCAGACCCATTCCCCTACATTTACCCCTGACTAATGCACCTAACAATACGGGCAATTTAGCATGGCCAATTCACGTAACTGCACATCTTTGGACGGTGGGAGGAAACCGGAGAAACCAGAGGAAACCCACTCAGACATGAGGGAGAATGTGCAAACTCCACACAGACAGTTGCCCGAGGCAGGAATTGAACCCGGGTCCCTGGTGCTGTGAGGCAACAGTGCTAACCACTGAGTGACCGTGCCGCCCCAAAGAATCGGTTAGCAGTCTGGTAGATTAGATTACATTACTTACAGATCCCTGGCATGCTGGCGAATATCTATCCCTCAATCAACACCACAAATTATCTAATCATTATCATAAGACCATAAGACATAGGAGCAGAAATTAGGCCACAAGGTCCATCGAGTCTGCTCCGCCATTCAGTCATGGCTGATAAGTTTCTCAACCCCATTCGCCCGCTTTCTCCCCATAATCTTTGACCCTCTTGACAATCAAGAACCTAGGTCTCTCAATAAGCTGTCACAGAACTGTCTTTCAGAGATTCTTGGGCACCAATTTACTGTCACAGTTCTTTCTTGACAACATTACTTCAGAAGAGTTAATTGCTAAATCTCTCAGATTTTGCAGCCTCATCTTGCTGCAGGTGTATGGGCCATGGTGAGAACACATTTGAAATACCATATACAATTTTGATGTTTACCTATTGAAGGATGTACCTGCATTGGATGGAATGTAATGTGAGCTTACTGGGAGGAAGTGAAAACGTTGTAATGTTGTCACTGGAGGAGTAATCCAGAGACCCAAGTAATGTTTGGAGAATCCTAGTTCGAATCTCATCATGGAGTTTAAATTCAATAAGTAGCTGAAATTAAAAGTCTAATGATGATCATGAAACTGCTGTTGAATGTTGTGAAAACCCATCTGGTCACTCATGCCTTTTAGGGAAGAAAAATCATCATCCTTACAAAATCTAGCCTGTATGTGACTCCAGATCCACAGCAATGTGGTTGATTCTTAACTGCCCTCTGAAATGCTCTAACAAGACATTCAGTCACACTAACTGCTAAGAAAGGAATGAAACCTGATGAACTATCTGACATCAACTCATGCATCATGAACAACAATGGCAAACACAGCCCTGTCAGCCCTACAAAGACTCAGTCACTAATGTCTGGGGACTAGTACCAAGATTGGGAGAGCTATCTCATAAACTATTCAAGTAGTTTCAGATTTTTTTAGATTAGATTACTTACAGTGTGGAAACAAGCCGTTCGGCTCAACAAGTCCACACTGACCCTCCGAAGAGCAACCCATCCAGACCCATTCCCCTACATTTACCCCTTCACCTAACACTACGGGCAATTTGGCATAGCCAATTCACCTAACCTGCACATTTTTTGTTTGGACTGTGGGAGGAAATCGGAGCGCCCGGAGGAAACCCACACAGACACGGGGAGAATGTGCAAACTCCACACAGACAGTTGCCTGAGGCGGGAATTGAACCCAGGTCTCTGGCGCTGTGAGGCATGGAGTTCTGGGAAAAATGGATTTGAAAGGCAGCAACTTGTTCAAGGACTTTAGAGAGGAAAAGAAAGTTGAAGATGGGACTGTAGTTTTAGAAAGATGTTTTACTACATAAAATGTATGAGATAAATATTATCTTACAGACAGAAAGTGCTGGAGAAACTCAGCAGGTCTGGTAGTATCTGTGCAAAGAAAACCAGAGTTAACATTTCAAATCAGTATGGCTCTTCTTTAGCACTGGTTCTTCAGAACTAGATAAATGGAAATTACTGCTGTTTTGGAAAGGATCGTCCAATCCAAGCTATTTTTAAAACTTCTTGTTTTGAAAAGTAATTTGAATAAGAAAATAGCATTTTACAATTGGGTTAACAAATATTAACCCTGATACTTAAAACATCAACATTGATGATGGCCTTAGCAAGCCTCTTGTGAAATAATGTTTCCAACAGTCCAACTGTGCTTGGAAATAAGCAAATAGGAAGGGTGGTTTCCTTCATATAAAGTAAAGGTTTTCCATTCTGGATAGTGTTTTGCAGAATTCCCAAGAGATGTACATTTATCAAATTCTTGTGTGATATTTACATTTTCAGATAGCAGCAGCTTTCCAAAGCATCTAGGATCTCCGCTTATGCAGGAGTTGAGATAGGTGGTGAGGAACAGCAGGCACTTAGTCTCCTGTGAAATACTATTTGAATCCTTATGTGTGCTTTCCATCAGTGGAAAAAGTCATTCAGTAGCAGGAATCCTGTGGACATTTCCCTCCCTAAAATATCATAGTTGAGATAAATTCACTTAGCAAAATTCTGGCATCAAACTTGGAATTTCCTAATTTGTACATCTCAGCTCCACATCCTGTGGTGTAAATACCCACTGAGCCATTGTAATAAACAGGATATAGAATGGGAGAATTCCACTGATAACAATTTGTTGCAAAAAGGGAATTGGGTTCCTGTTTCTGTGATGTTGCTAAAGAATATCCCATGGCGTTAGTCTTATCAAATCTTTTTATCAACTCACGGTATTTCAGGAAAACATCAAATATTTTTCTTGCCCATACATGTGCTGTATTAATTCAGTTAGAAACATAAAGAAAGATCATGAATCTGTTAGAATGTTGTTTAAACCTAACAGGATCACGAACAGCTTTAAGGAGAAATATATATCCTTACTGGGCCTGTCATATATATGAGTCCATTCCAGATTAGTATAGATGATTCCTAACTGCCTTCTCAAGTTTAAAACTAAAATTCAGTCATACAGAGCAACTTGGAGTGGGCATAAATGCTGGCACAGCCAATAATACCAGGTATTGGAAAGGAAATTTTTAAGAAGTTCAAAATCTCTTGAACAAGTGGTACCTGAATGTTTATGGTTTCACTTTCTCACTTCTCAAGTTTATACATGCACTACACAATCTCATGAAGGCACCTTTGTACCTTTAATGTTCAATGAGCTGAGAGATGCACAGGCCTATCTTATATATCTGGGTATGCATGCCTTTACATTCTAGTTCAAACCATATAAACAGCTTCAATCAACATATATCAAAGCCTTACAAATATTCAGCGTGGCCAGAAACAAAAATAGGAAATGCTAGGAAATCACAAAAGGCTGATTGTCATCTGATATCCACCATGTGGTTATTCTTTTTTTTATCGCCAGTTTTGTAGACATTAGTTTGTCTGAGATACATGCTCAAAACAGTGATACAGTACCACAATCACAGCTGTGATACAACTGTAAACAAAACCTCACAACCAGTTTTCCAGCTTCTCTGCTGCATTAAAGATAAAAACATCACCATCATCCTAGCTTCACCTCAATAATAAGAGATAAAGCAAAAATAACTTGTAAACTACATCAATCAATGTTGTTCTAAAGGTCTTAATATTCATATTACATTGCCTCCATCCATTCTACTGGTGTCACCTCCACATGTGGATGGGCAGGGGGTAGGGGGGGAAAGGATGTTTTACTCCAGCTTTCAGAGTAACCAGATGTATCTGTATTGATGAAGGTCCTAGTAACCATAAATGGTCAAATGTCTTCTTGTTACCTAAGAATGGTTTCACTATGGCAGGGTACCATCTAATACAAATCACCAGGTAAGCCCAAGAAAAAGCAAAGTTAAAGAATGATTAGTGGCAGTGAATACATCAACAACCCTAACCCCTTGCCACATACTGGTTGGGTGGCCCTAGCAGAACCCAAACTGGGTATCACTGAGATGGTTTTAACTGAGCAGGGTGCTAACTGGTAACATTGTTGAAAACTCCTTCCATCATTTTACCAATGATTGAGAGTAGACTGATAGGGTGGTAATTGGCCAGGCTGGATATCTCCTGCTTTTTGTGTACAGGACATACCTGGGCAATTTTCAACATAGTTTGAGTAGATTCCAGTGGTAGAGCTGTACTGTAACAGCTTTGATAAGGGTATGACAAGTTCTGGAGCACAAGTCATCAGTACTATTGTTGAAATATTGTCATGGCACATAGCCTTTGCAGTATCCGATCATCCCGATCATTTCTTGAATGTCACGTGGACTGAAATGAATTGGCTGAAGACCAGTATCTGCAATGCAAAGGACCTCTGAAGAAGGCACTTCTCATTGAAGATTGTTGTAAATGCTTTAGATTTATCTTTTGCACTGATCTGCTGGGTTCCCTCATACTTCAGTTTGGGCTGCTTGTGAAGCCTCCTCCTCTAGTGAGTTGTTTAATTTTCCATGAGAATTCACAACTAAGTATAGCACGACTGCAGAGCTTAGATATATTCCACTGGTTGTGGGATCGTGTAGCTCTATCACTTGCTGTTTATCCTGTTTGGCATGTAAGTAGTCCTGTTTGGTAACTTCACCAAACTGATGCCTTCTTTTTTAGTTATGTCTGGCGCTGTTCCTGGCAGGCCCTGTTGCACTCTCCATTGAACAAGGGTTGATCCTCTGGCTTGATGTTAATGGTACAGTAGGGAACATCCCAGCCCCTAGGTTACAGCAAAAACAGAAAATGCTGGAGAAACTCAGCAGGTCTTGTAACATCTGTGGAGAGAGAGACAGAGGCAACATTTCAAGTCCGGTTTGACACTTCTTCAGAACACTGCTAGATTTTTCGTGGAATCTGTTGAAAAAGCTGAGGATTTTTAAGAGTCCATAGCAGATATTTGAGCAGGAGGTAATTAGTTCAATTCAAATATGAGCATGTCAGCCTCGTCTGAATGTACTAATTCACAATGCCTCTTTGTTACTCCAATCTCTGACCTCAAGTTCATATTTTCTGTGAAGATTTTGAAAAACATTCATTAGCCTCTCTTGAAGTTATCAGAGAGTGAGACACATAGATTAGGCTGCAGAGGCTCCAGACAGTCAGTAGCACATCAAGGAGGGTTGGTGAGGGGGGCAATGGACAACAAATCAAGCTGGAAGTTTTGTTTGATCATAGTCTTGTTAAAAATATCACTGATATTAGGCCGCAATTGGCACGCCTGCATGCAAAAAATAAGGTCTCCCTATTTGAGGGGTTTACAACAATGATAACCTAATTTATTCAAGTAAAAATGTCATACTGACACCTCACTGAGTGGCTGTTGACAGCCACAATTATTTTCATTTCATTTCTTCTTCTGTTGTATTGCTAGTCATGAAATTAGTCTCCCATTGAGTCAAAGAATAATGCAGCACAGAAAGCGTGCCATGTGTCTGTGACTGATATTTCAAGGAGCATTAAGAACATGGGAGAGTGAAGTAGACCATATAGACCCTCAAACCTGATCTGCCAGTTAATCAAATCATGGCTGATCCTCTGCACTGTTCACATCTGTCTGAGGCTGATAATGCCAAAGATTCATAACTGTCACAACAAAAAGGTTTTCCTCATCTCAATCCTAAATGATCAGCCCCTTTTCCTGAATGTGACCCATTTTCTAGATTTCCCAGCCAGGAGAAGCAAATCACCTTAGCAATAGGAAACAAAGAATAATAGTCAATGGATATTTTATGCAATTGGAAAACTGTTTTCAGTGGTATTGGACAGTGTTGACTCCCTTGTTATTTGCTATATGTATGAATGATTTGGACTTAAATGTGGGATGTTTGATTAGGAATTTTGCAGATGGCATCAAAACTGGCCATGTAGTTAAAAGTGAAGAAGGTGGTTGTCCATGCCAGAATGATGCCAGTGGTTTGGTTGAGAGGGTGGAAGAATAACAAATGAAATTCAATCTGCAGATGTGTAAGATAATGCATTTGGGGATGGCAAAGCTAGTTAATATGCATATTAAACAGAAGGATATTGAGAGGGTTGAAAAATGTGGCATTGGAAAAGAACATCCAGTCAGGCAGCATCCGAGGAGCAGGAGAGTAGATGTTTCAGACATAATGCTCTTTGTCAGAACTGTAGAGGAAGTGAAAGAACCTGGAGAATTTGCTGGTGATTTGGTGTTGGAGGAAGAAACTCTCAACTGATTTATTTGGGACCTGGACCTGCTCTTGAAATGTTAGAACCTGCAAGGCCTTGGACCAGCTGCTTAGAATGTAGGATAGGAATTGATGCCTGTTCTCTCCCTTTTGTGACCACACTGGCATGACAGATTGGCTGGGGTCTTTTTTCTATGGTTCTCAGGTAAAAAATGGAATGGAGGATGGTAAGAATATGCAAAATGTTTCTAGCAACAGGCCTGTGCAATTTAATTATCATGGGGATGAGGCTGAAATTGATAGAAACTCAAGTGCCAGTTTGACATAAAGGATGGTCTGCTGGTGTTCCTGAATGCACATTCTTAGACTCAGATATCCAGAGAGAGGAATCTAAAACAGCCACTGTTGTGTAATGCAGAGGAAAAGATCGTTTTGTGTTTGCCAAGTAGGATGCCAAGGAAGACTGAGGCAGAACTTGTGAAAATTTAGGAAAACGGCACCTTTTTTTTAAAACCAGACTCAAAGCATTAACTCTATTTCATTTTCCACAGATGCTGCCAGACCTGCTGAGTTTCTCCGGCATTCTGTGTTTGCTACTCCAAATAACTGTTTAATTTATCTCTCACTCCTTTATTCCCTACTGGTAATGCTCCAGATTGGAGTCAGGTTTTAGTTCGGGGAATCAGTTACCCCAGCCGAAGCATTGTTAATTCTGGGAGCTTGCAGCCTGTGAGAGGTTGTGCTCTTCAAGTTGTCACAAGTGGGAAAAATTCTGCTATCAGAATTCTGAAAATTCATGCCAGCTGCCTTGGAAAGGAACTGTGATATATTCACAACCAAGGGAAGATGAACAGGGAAGAGTCAGTTAACTGTTGGGAGGCAGATGGAAACTCTGTTTTTGACTGTTAATTCTTTTGTTGTAAAAAAAAGTTCTGTTGTTCAAGAACATCTGGAGCCTTGTGCGAACATGTGCACTAATAGCATCAGCTGGGATCATAACCTCTGGAGCTCCCTTCCTATCAACACTATGGACAGACCTACATGCCATGGGCTGTGGTGGGTCAAGAAGATAGCTCAGTGCCACCCTCCCCAGGGCAACTAAAGATAGTTAATAAATGCTGAACTATGCCACATCCCATGAAGGCTTATCACCTTGTTGCATTTTACAGCAATTTTTTAATGCAATCTGTCATGCACAGCTATCTGGGTTCGCTGCTACAGCTCTGTTAAGTTTAATTTAACACGGCATTATATCAAGGCATTTAACACGATCTGCCATTTGTTATGACTAATCACTGCACTCTTCAGCATTAAAAGTCTTTGTCCACCAAGTTGAGTAAAGTATAAGCTGATAAAAACATTGTGAGGGAGCAAGGTATCTGAAACAAGAGAAAGCTGGGTACCCTCACTGAGATTTAACATTTAGGAAATCCAACTAAGAAGGGGCTGAACCAAATTCAATGTCAAATCAAAAACAGTAAAACAAAAAGAGGGAGGAATAGAGAGATGAAGAAAAATAAAGGAAAAGTATGAAAAATAATGAAACTTAGAACATGATTTTTTAAAAAAATTATCTGAATAAAAGAAAATCCTGAAAGAATAAGATTCATGATTTATAATGGTTAATTTTTGGCACCAGCAATCATTAGCACTTAGCAAATCTTTGCTTACACTATTCATAACTGCACTTAATGTTCTATGGTGAGTTTAATGGGAAATTAATCAGCATAAAGGACACATTTCTAAAGGAAAGGAAGAAGAGATGCAATTTTTTACAAAGCTAATGGCAGAGCATCACATCACTAAACAGCAATCTTTAGATGTTCTCATTTCATTGCATGTCAGCTGCTCAGCTTGCTGTACCATTTATCCATAAATAACAGGGACTGTTATTAGCCTTGCTTGATACTTGGACAGCAAATTCTGGCTCATTCATCAACAAAATAAAATACATAAACTATGCTCAAACAAAAATCTTTTCAGCATTTTCCTCTGCATGCATTAAATTGTGGAAAATAAACAACTTAGTTGTTGCTTTTTGTGAGGTAATGCCTCACCTCCTCTGTTCTATATCAGATTAAAACCTAAATGTCAACTTGTTTAGAACAAGATGTGTCATTACATTTTTGAACAGTGTGCAATTCAAGTCGTTACAGACTGCATTTTGGGTGGAAATGTGATTTCAACAACAACTTGCATTTATATGGCATCTTAACTGGAGGAACACAGGGATGTTGAATGATTTTGTGATTTCAGAGAGAGACCAAGATGAGGATATGGAAGAATTAGAAAAAAAGAAGAGAAATCTAAATATAATGTCTTTGTGGATTAGGTCAGCTAACACAGCTGATGATGGATGAATAGGACTTGGTGTGCACGGGGACATGGTTAGAAAATATTTGGATTAGTTCAAAGTCTGGGGATTACAAGATAAGAGCTGATCAACAGAAGGTTGGAATTGTCTGGATGTAGCAAAAATACAAATTAACATTTCAGCAGCAAATTATCTGAGACAGGCAATATTACAGAGGTAAAAGTAGGCTGTCTTAGTGATAGAACATATATGGGACTGGAAGTTCAACTCTGTCAAGGTGGGAAATGATTTGGTCACCCCATGGTCTACAGACAGGGACAGGGATGGAGGTGATGAGTACAGAATGGAGCTTTCTGCTGGCAGTTGAAGATAATGGTTTCCCAATGCTTTGTAGGAGGAAATTTCAGCTCATTTTATGTTAGATTTTGGTAAGACAAATCTTACCAAAGGGTCTTGCTGAACAAAGAGACTTTAGAGTGCAAGTTTACAGTTTCTTGAAAGTAAAGTCACAGGTAGACAGGTTAGTGAAGAAGCTGTTTGGTATGCTTGCCTTTATTGGTTAGTGCATGGAGTATAGGAGATGGGAGGTCATGTTGCAGGTGTGCAAGAAATTGGTCAGACCATTTTTGGAATATTGCATTAAATTCTGGTCTCCCTGCTATAGGAAAGATGTTGTGAATCTTGAAAGGCTACAGAAAAGAATTGACAAGGATGTTGCCAGGTATTGAAGATTTGAGCTATGGGGAGAGGCTGAGTAAGCTGGGGCTGTTTTCTCTGGAGTTGGAGGCTAAGGGGTGACCTTTTGAAGGTTTATAAAATCATGAAGGACATGAATAGGGTGAATAATCAAGGACTTTTCCCTGGGGTGGGGAAGTCCAAAACTAGAATGCATAGGTATATGGTGAGAATGGCAAGATACAAAAGGGACCTAAGGGGCAACTTTTTTATGCAGGGGGTGATGCGTGTATGGAATGAGCTGCCAGACGAAATGGTAGAGTCTGGTACAATTAGAATATTTTAAAAGCATCTGAATGGGTGTATGAGGAGGAAGGGTTTAGACGGATATGGGCCAAATGCTGGCAAATGGGACTAGATTAATTTGGGATATCTGGTTGAGTTGGACTGAAGTGTCTGTTTTCATTCCGTACAACTCTAAGATGTCAAACAAGTATAATGATAATATTTATGAAACTTGACATTGTCATTTGGAAAGATTTGATATGGTTGTTAAATAGGATGCTTATTGAAGAAATTTCTTTTATTTTATTAACTGTGTTTTCCTAATATTAAGAACAAATGCTCAGTTGTAGCCATTATGATTCATGGAAAAGAATTTCATTTGTCACTTGGATTCAACTTTCACTTCCAGAGGTTATGAGCAGTACAATATTGATGCATCCTTGTGAAAACAGTTGAGGTGTGGGTTGCACTTTTCATTGTCATGAAATTTATTTCCTGAAGAAGGGCTCATCCCCGAAACATTGATTGTCCTGCTCCTTGGATGCTGCCTGACCTGCTGCGCTTTTCCAGCAACACATTTTCAGCTATGAAATTTATTTCCCATTGCACCTGACACTAATTGAGCAAAATATTGTAAAACCCATATCCTAATGGTTGCAAGCTTCAAATTTGTCAAAATGCACTGTGACTGGGACTTAGTCTGAAATTAGGTCAGCACATGTATAGTTTTCATTTCACATTAAAATGCTTGGGACCTTTTTAGGGTTACAAAGCTACCAATTGTGACACATCAAAAATATATTTGTTTTAGACGTGGTAAATTCCTTACTTAGAAAGTACTCCGATGCTGTTCTCCTTTATATAAATTCAGAAAAGCTTAGAAAGAACATAGTCTGTATGTTTAATCCCACTCAGGCTGTACAAACATGCATTATTTAATATGTGGTGATATGATATTACAATCGCCAAGACATGGTTGAGGGAAGGACAGGACCAGTAATTCAACATTCCAGGGTATAGAAGTTTCAGGCGGGATGGTGATGGGGGCATTGCAGTGATAGTGATGGGGGCATTGCATTATTGATAAAAGAAACCATCAATACAGTAATAAGGGAGGACAATGTAGAAGGGTCTTCAAATGAGGCCATCTGGGTAGAGTTTAGAATTTTAAAAAGGGGTAATTACCTTGCTGGATTTATCCTACAGGCCTCTAAACATTCAAAGGGAGAGAGCGGAGCTGATTTGTAGGCAAATCACAGAAAAGTATGAGAGAAACTCGATTATAGTTGTAGGGCACTTCAACTTTGCTAACATTAACTAGGATTGCCTTAGTTTGAAAGGATCTGACAGGATGGCATTTTTAAAGGGTATGTAGGAGAACATTGTGTGCCAGTACATAGACATTCCAACTAGAGATGGGGCGGTGCTAGTCCTATACTGATGGAATGAAACTTCAAGTGGTTGAAATTTCAGTGATTGAGCATTGTGGGGACAGTAATCATAACTCACTAAGTTTCAAAGACATATGGGAAGGGAAAAGGACAGCAGGTCCAGTGAACTCCGCATACCAAAGGATACTAAGAGTTTTGTAAAGAAAAAGAAGGAAGCATGTATCAAGTACAATGCATTAAAAATAGGGGAGATCCTTCAAATTGCTTAAAAATTGAATTAGGAAAGCAAAGATTATGAAATATCTTTGGCAGCTAGGATCAAGAAAATGTCCATGGCATTTTATCAGTTTACAGAACAACCTCGGTTATCTAAACATCAATTATCCGAATTTCAGAATGTCCAAATAATGTCTCAAGGTCCCTGTGCATGCATTTTATTTGAAGTAGGAAAATTCTATTCCTCATCCACTTAATGCATCATTTTGTAAATTTGAACAGGAATATAGATGCAATTATGCATTAATAAATGATTAACTTCAAATATATACTCGAGACAACATGTTAGAGTTAAGTTTTACACTTTTTATAAAAAAGGCTCTCCAGTACTTATTCTCCCTGAGGACAAAGGTTTGTGAGAGTGAACACACAAGGAAAACATATATGCAAGCCCGAGCTGTGCGCTCTAATAAGATTCTCTCTCAACTTTGACTCACTCAGTTTTGCAAAACCAACAATTTCTTTCCTCAGCTCATTCTCCGGAGAGTTAAGTCAAAAAATGCGTTTGCACTTTTTGTTTCCGTTGCTTTGTCCTCCTGTTATCCCATGACCATACTTTTTTTCCAAACAAAATGTAGTTCAATATCTTTCAGCTGACAAGAAAATTTAATGTAACTTTTTTTTGATGGGGGAGACCAAATCATAGAGAGTTAGCACACATGAAAATATACAGGAGGAAGACTTGACAGGAGGAAACAAGAGGAAAACATTACCCCCCCTAAAAAAAAATTGATGAGAGGACGGAAACTGAAGACAGTGAAAAAATCTTCCTTCTCCCTCATGTTCCCCTGTAGTTTACACCTCTCTCTCTCTCTCTCTCTGTCTAAGGGCTCGGCGGTCGCTGAGGAGGGAGGGACAACACTTGGTTATTCTGGACGGCGGGATGACACCAAACAGAAAAATGCTGACTGCTGTCAAGGACCGGGATAAAACCAAGGAAAATGACAGTGAAAACTTTCACAGACCTTAGTCAAGGTCTAATCAAAAAGTGATTTTACTTGTAAAATATCATGATTTTTGAGCAATATCCAGTTTTTGTTCATATTTTATCAATTGAATGAAATGAAATCTCTGTAAAAATGCCTTTTTAGATAATTATGTTCCGTATGGCTTCCTTTATTAATGATCAGATCAGTTATCTGAACAATCAGCTTTCCAGACAAAATATTCTCCATCAGTCTCATTCGGATAATCAAGGTTGTTCTGTAATAAGGGGAAAAGGATTATCAGGGAAAGAACGGCACCTATTAGAGACCAAAGGGGCAATCTGTGCATGGTGCCTGTGGATGTGGATGAAGTCTCAAATTAATATATCTCATCTGTATTCACAGAGGAGAAGGGCATTGTAGTTGGAATTTCAATTGGTATGATGGGGTTCAAGAACATGTTAAGATTATTAAGGACAAGTTATTAGATGTTTTAACAGATATACAGGTGCATAAATCTCCAGGGACTAATGAGATGTATACCAGTGTGATATAGGAGGCAAAGGAGGAGATTGCTGGGACCCTGACAGAGATATTTAACACTTTGCTGGCTGCAGTTGATGTGCCAGATGACTGGAGGAAAGTTAGTGACTCCTTTGTTCAATAAGGACAACTGGGATATGCCAGGTAATTTCAGTTTGACAGTTAGTTCGAGGTCAAACGTAGGAAAATTATTGGACAATGTTCTGAAGGACAGAATTAATCAATATTTGGAAAAGCAAAGATTGATCAGGGATATACAGCATGGATTAGGAAGTTCTAACAAATTTAATTGAGCTTTTCAAAAAGGTGACAATGTTTGGATGAGGGTAGTTGGTGTGATTTACATGGACTTCAGTGAGGCCTTTGACAAGGTCCCATATGGAAGGCTGGTCCAGAAGGTAATTCAAGGTAAACTGGAACCAAAATTGGCTTACAACTAGGAATGACGATGGGTGGTTGTTTTTGTAGTTGGAAGCCAGTGACCAGAGGTGTACCACGGGGTTTGGTGCTGGGACCCTTGCTGTTTATTATTTATATTGACAACATGGATATGAACATGGAAGGTATATTTAGTAAGTTTGCAGATTACATGGAAATTGTTGATGTTGTTCAAACTAAGGAGGATAGTCTCAGGCTACAGTCTGATATTGATTAGCTGGTAAACTGAACACAGCAATGGCAGATGGAGTTTAGTCCCAAAAAATGCAAGATGATGCATTTCAGAAGGTCTTATAAGGGCAGGATATACATAATGAATGGAGAGTTCTAGAGGAACAAAGAGACCTTGATATATAAGTTCATAGATCCCTATAGGTGTCAGCATTAGGTTTATAGATGACACCAAAACTGTTGGTATAAAGGAGAGTGAAGTAGGTTATCTAAGAGTAAAATAGGATCTTGATCAGCTGGGTCAATGGACGGAGGAGTGGCAGATGGAGTTTAATTTAGGTAAATGTGACGTATTGTGTTTTGGTATGACAAGCAAGGGCAGGACTTACACAATTAATGACAGGGCTCTGATAAGTGTTGTCGGACAGAGAGACCAAGGGGTGCAGGTGCACAGTTGTTTGAAAGTGGCATCACAAGTAGACACGATGGTGAAGAACGTATTTGACACGCTTGTCTTCATTGAATACAGGTGTTAGGACTTCATGTTGAGGCTGTACAGGACATTGGTGAGGCTACTTTTGGAGTTCTGGTCCAGTTCTGGTCACCCTGCTATAGGAAAGACATTAGTAAGTTGGAAAGGGTGAAGGAAGGGTGGAGGGTTTGAGTTAGAAGGAGAGGCTGGATATGCTGGGACTTTTTTCCCTGGAGCATAGGAGGCTGAGGGGTGACCTTACAGAGGTTTATAAAATCATGAGAGACATAGATAATATGAATGGCAATGGTTTTTTCCCTAGGATAGGAGTTTTCAAAACTGAAGAGCATAGGTTTAAGGTGAGAGGGTAAAGATTTAAAAGTGACCGAAGGGACAACTTTTTCACACAGAGGGCGGTGCATATATGGAATGAACTGGTGGAAAATTGGCAGAGGTGGGTATAGTTACACCATTTAAAAGACATTTGGACAGGTAGATGAATAGGAGAGGTTCAGAGGGATACGAGACAAATGCAG
Organism: Chiloscyllium punctatum; assembly: GCF_047496795.1. Lineage (NCBI taxonomy): Eukaryota > Metazoa > Chordata > Chondrichthyes > Orectolobiformes > Hemiscylliidae > Chiloscyllium > Chiloscyllium punctatum. The sequence goes on along the minus strand of NC_092739.1, from coordinate 95,314,136 downwards.
CAAATAGGAATAATTTAGTTTAGGAAAGCTGGTTGGCATGTGCGAGTTGGACTGGAAGGTCTATTTCTGTGGTGTATGATTCTATGACTCCATGACCACCTTTTGAGGAAGACAGTCCACAATCCTCTGTGAGAAAAATTCTCCTAATTTCTGTTTTAAATGGATGATACCTATTTTTAAATGACCCTTAGTTCTAGATCCTCCCACAAGAGCAAAAGTCTGTTTCCACATCCAACCCGTCAATATCCCTCAAGATCAAATATGTTTCAATCAAGTAACCTATTCCTCTTCAAAACTCGAGTGAAGACAAGCCTGACCAGTTCAAACTTGTCTCATAAGGCCATCCACTCATTCTAGTCATTATCTGGTAAAACTTGTCTGAACTGTTTACAATGCATTTACATCTTTCATCAAAAAACAAATTAATGCTGTAAAGAGAACACCAGATATGGCCAATACCCTCCATAACTGAAGCATAACCTCCCTACTTTTGTGTTCAATTCCATTCTCAATAAGCATTCTTTTAGCTTTCCTAATTACTTGTTGAAACTGCAAAGTGCCCCTTTTTAACCAATGCTCCAGGACACTCAGATACCTCTTCATTTCAGAGCTCTGGAATCTCTCCCAATTTAGATAAATATGCCTCTTCTTGTTTCTTCCTACTAAAATGTATACTTTCACATTTTCCCACAATATACTGTATTTACTAGATCTTTTCCCACACAATTTACCTATCCACATACCTTTGTAACTTCCTCATATTCTCTTTACAATTCACATTTCTAACAATATTTGTCTCATCAGTAAATTTAGCAACTAAACTTCAGTCCCTTCATCCATTGTATACATTGCAAAAAGTTAGAGACCCATTGCTAATCCCTATAGTATACTTCATAATATATTTTGTCAATCAGAATATTTTGTCAATCGGTGGTAGGCAAGTTCTTGGAGGGAACCCTGAGGGACAGGATGTACGTGTATTTGGAAAGACAAGTACTGATTAGAGATAGTCAACATGGTTTTGCGTGTGGGAAATCATGTCTCACAAACTTGATTGAGCTTTTTGAAGAAGGATTGATGTGGGCAGAGTGGTAGACGTGATCTATATGGACTTCAGTAAGGCATTCAACAAGGTTCCCCATGAGAGACAAGGTTAGATCTCATGGAATACAGGGAGAACTAGCCATTTGGACACAGAACTGACTCAAAGGTAGAAGACAGAGGATGGTGGTGGAGGGTTGTTTTTCAGACTGGAGACCTGTGACCAGTGGAGTGCCACAAGGATCGGTATTGAGTCCATGATTTTTTGTCATTTATATAAATGATTTGGATGTGAACATAGGAGGTATAGTTAGTAAGTTTGCAGATGACACCAAAATTGGAGGTGTAGTGGACAGCAAAGAAGGTTACCTCTGATTACTATGGGATCTTGATCAGATGGGCCAATGGGGTAAGGAGTGGCAGACGAAGTTTAATTTAGATAAATGCAAGTTACTGCATTTTGGGAAAGCAAGCCTTAGTGCGACTATATATTTAATGGTAAGGTCCTACAGAGTGTTGCTGAACAAAGAGACCTTGGAGTGCAGGTTCATAGTTCCTAGAAAGTAGAGTCACAAATAGGATAATGAAGAAGGCATTTGGTATGCTTTCCTTTATTGGTCAGAGTATTGAGCATAGGAGTTGGGAGTTCATGTTGGGGCTGTACAGGACATTGGTTAGGCAACTTCTAGAATATTGTGTCTAATTCTGGTCTCCTTCCTCTTGGAAGGATATTGTAAAACTTGAAAGGGTTCATAAAAAATTTGGTTGGAGGATTTGAGCTATAGGGAGAGGTTGAATAGGCTGTTTTTCCTGTAGCATCAGAAGCTGAAGGGTGACCTTATAGAGGTTTATAAAATCATGAGGGGCATGGATAGGATAAATAGACAAAGTCTTTTCCCTGGGGTGGGGGAGTCCAAAACTAGAGGGCACAGGCTTAGAGTAAGAGGGGAAAGAGCTAAGGGGCAAATTTTTCATGCAGAGGGTGGTACGTGTATGGAATGAGCTGCCAGGGGAAGTGGTGGAGGCTGGTACAATTGCAACACTTAAAAGGCATCTGGATGGCTATGTTAATAGGAAGGGTTTGGAGGGATTTGGGGCGGGTGCTGGTAGGTGGGTTGGGATATCTGGTCAGCAGGGACCGAAGGGTTTGTTTCCGTGCTGTACATCTCTATGACTCTAATACATTTATGACTTACTATGTTTCCTGTTAGCCAATCTACTATCCATGCTAAATGAGTTTTTAGTGTTTGCAATAGCCTAATTAAATGCCTGCTGGAAATCCACCAGGTCCCCTTTCATCATAGCACATGTTATTTCCTCAAAGAACTTTAATAATAGGTCTTTAATGATAGGCTCTAACACCTTCCCTGTCACAGTTGTGAAGCTACCTGGCCCGAAGTTTCCTGTTTTCTTTCTCACTCCCTTTGTGAGCAAAGGAATTACATTTAATATTCAATTACATTCAATGGAAACTTCCCTGAACTGAGCTTGAGCAGCAGCAAAGGGCCACCATGTCAGCAAAGGCCTTTCACTTTTTAAAATATGAAATCATTTTCAGGAGCTTCCCTTATGGTGTCCAGTCTCCTGCATGAACCTGAAAATGTGTTGCTGGAAAAGCGCAGCAGGTCAGGCAGCATCCAAGAAACAGGAGAATCGACGTTTCGGGCCCGAAACGTCGATTCTCCTGCTCCTTGGATGCTGCCTGACCTGCTGCGCTTTTCCAGCAACACATTTTCAGCTCTGATCGCCAGCATCTGCAGTCCTCACTTTCTCCTGCATGAACCTGACATTATTTGCCAATTTTTTTTATTCATTTACAGGATGTGAGTGTCACTGACTAGTCTTGCATTTATTGCCCATCCTTAATTGCCCAGAGGACAGTTCAGGGTCAACCACTTTGCTGTGGGCCTGTACACACATGTAGGCCAGACATGTAGGTAAAGATGGCAGTTTCCTTCCCTGAAGAACATTAGTGAACTAGAGGGGCTCCCCCCTCCTCCTGACAAATAGCACTGGCTTCATTATCATCATTAGACTCTCAATTCCAAATTTTAATTGAATTCAAACTCCACTATTTGTCTGGCAGGATTCAAACCGAGGTCCCCAGAACATTACTGGGTCTCTGGATTAACAGTCCAGCGATAATACCACTAGGTCATTGCGTTTTCATTGCTTATGCTCCTATTGGTCACCTAGTTTAAAATAACTGTCCCTCAGTCTTAACATGACAGCCAGCACTGGTCTCTTAATGTCCAAACTGGGGGAAACAGGTGAGTGACTGGTCCCTCAAAATGTGAGCTTCTGACCCTCACTTAAACTTACAGCAGGATCATGAAGCCCACATGGAAAGTCCTGACTTTTATTTCAACCTCTGCACTTCCCTTTCCTTCTGGCAGTTGTTTTCTTCTTGCAATTATTTCAAATTTCACCACAAATTGGACTTTTTTCAGCAGAGTTCCTCTCCAAGCCTGAATTGTGTCAACATTCCAAATTGGCACCTTGGCAATTGCCCTACCTTTCGTGATCCAGAACAAAACCTTGGCATTCCATCAACAACATCAATGCATGTGCGAAATGGCACATGGTGCCAGACGTTGGGTAATACCAAAACAAATAATGACATTGTTATATCCAGCTCCAACACAGGACCTTTATCAGAACCTAATTCCGTTCCACTGGTGAAACTATACTCCCTCTTCGGAGGAGAATAAGGAATGCAAAGGTTAACAATTTCGTTATCTTACAAACCTTTAACTGGCAAGAAATGTCCTTCCATAACAAAGAACAGAATGAAAATTTGCATCACGCTCTCTCTATAAACGTGATTGGCAGACATGTGTCTGGAAAAGTCCCAACTCAGTAAAAGAACTGAATAAACAACCTGCTACGTGAGCTACCACAAATATCCTGTCCGGTAGAAACACAAGTTGTGATGTATCAGTGTGTTGAGGTGAATTGCTAAATTCATCTTAAAAGATAGAGATCAAAAACAAAATGTAAATGCATAGCTGCACTATTAAGAGAATGAAGGCTGTATATCCCTGAACCAATGTATTTTTGGTAACTGCAGCTTCAGGCAAGTTAAATAGAGTCATTGAGTCATAAAGATGTACTGCACAGAAACATAACCTTTGGTTCAACTCGTCCATGTCGACCAGATATCCTAACCGAAACTATGCCCGCTTGCCAGCATTTGATTCTTAGCTGTACAAACTCTTCCTATTCATATATCATCCAGGTGCCTTCTAAATGCTGTAATTGTACTAGCCTCCACCAGTTCCTCTGGTAGCTCATTCCATACACGCACCACCCTCTGCGTGAAAAGGTTGCCCCTTAAGTCCATTTTATATCTTTCCCCTCTCATCTTAAATCTATGCCCTCTAGTTCTGGACTCCCCCACCCCAGGGAAAAGACTTTGTCTATTTATCCTATCCATGTCCCTCATGATTTTATAAATCTCTCTAAGGTCACCCCTCAGCCTCTTGACACTCCAGGGAAAACAGTCCCAGCCTGTTCAGCCTCTCCCTATAGCTCAAATCCTCCAGCCCTGGCAACATGCTTGTAAATCTTTTCTGAATCCTTTCAATTATCACAACATCTTTTCGATAGGAAGGAGACTAGAATTGCATACAGTATTCCAAAACTGGCCTAACCAATGTCCTGTTCAGCCGCAACATGACCTCCCAACTCCTGTACTCAATACTCTGACCAACTTTACTTTTTTATTAAAAATTGAAAATACTTGATAAAAACAAATGGTTTGGAATATGTTTCAAGCCCTCCGATTCTTGATAAAGAAGACAGCTTAATGTATCAGGTACTGCTTCTTCATGTGGTACCTAAGCAATTAACATTTTTGACTCTTGTGTTGATGGATCAGTTTTGTGCATTTTGGAGTTTCTATTTTTATGTCAGATTTATACTATTTCTTTTAACTAACAATTGATGTCATACTCAATTGTTTTGTGCTTGTTTATATGTGTCTGTTTACTATTGATTCTCACTATACTTGATTTATTAAGCTTAGGTGTGGATTCCATAGAAACATAAACAAACTGCAAAACAAAATTAAACAAACAAATGGCAGCACAGTGGCTCACAGCACCAGGAACCCAGGTTCAATTCCACTCTCAGGTGACTGCCTGTACAGGGTTTGCATGTTCTCCCTGTGTCTGTGCAAGTTTCCACTGGATGCTCCAGTTTCGTCCCACAGTCAAGGATGTGCAGGCTAGGTAGATTAGCCATGCTAACTTGCCCATCCTGTTCAAGGATGTGTAGGTTAGGTGTATTACCCACAGGAAATGCAAGGGGACAGGGTCGGAGGATGGGTCTTGGCGGAATGCACTTCAAAGGCTTAGTGTAGACTTGTTGGGTCAAGTGGCATTATCCCACACTATGGAGATACTATGATCTGATAAGATTCAAGATGGCAGGCCACAGATTCAAGATGGCAGTGCAGTGGAGTAACAGAATTGTCTGTGGCGTCTTGCTTGAGGCTCATCCACACCCGCATGCTTTCTTTTCTTTCTTGTTTCTTCTGCTCTTTTTCTTTCATGTTTTTCTTCTGTTTTTATTTTCTTTGTGGCCTTTTGAGGCGGGTTGGTCGGGGAATTCATTATGGCAGCTACAGCGGGCTAGGCATGGAATGGAGGCTCCTCGCAGTAGTTCAAGGCAGTGGCAGACCTGGCTCCTCATGGTGGCAGCAGGGACACCCTCCCGGCATTCAGGTCTGATGGCAGCAGCAAAGCTCCCCCAGCGATCAGAGGCAGCAGTGGCAGTAGTGGACTTTTCAAGATGGCGGTGTCAGCAACCTGCTTCTCGATTGGGAAGGGGCAGCTGAAGCAGGACTCTTGGTGAGACAGTTGTGGGGGCCTGGCCTGACATTGGAGCTAGGGATCCCTGGTTTCAGTTGGCCTAGAGTAGGTACTCCTGGCATTGGCAAGGCAATGGCAGCAGTATGGTATGCCCAGATCTGGGAAGCCTGGCTATCATCAAGGTGGCAGTGGAGCTGGAGACTCCTGGTTGTGGGCGAGTGTGGGTTCAGCACAGGACCCAGCATTGGCATTGACGCGGCAAGGTGGTCTCAGCGATGAAGGGATGGTTCAGTGGCGACTCCAGCTTTAGCAGGCAGTGGAAGAGTAGTGGCAGTGGAGGAGTCATTAATGACCCAGCTCAGGGCTCAGGACTTTCCTTCAGTAATGTCTTTACCACTCTAGTTTAGTTGTCAGAAGTTCCACCTTTTTATCCTTGTTATTCTTAAGCTATTCAAAATGGCACCAGATTGTGGCAACTGTTAAAGCTTTTCACTGTATTTTATTGTATTATTCACTGTAAAATGCAAGTGACAATAAATATTCAAAAGCAGCTGAAGACTAGAGACAGAAGCATAGAATAGACATTTTAAAGATATGTCGAATAAATCGGTTACATGGGAATGGTGGGATCATCTATTGACTGGGAAGCTTTTGCTAATAGCCGAAGAGCTGGTGAGAGACCCACACTGCCTCATCATCTATGGAAAACTTGCTAAGTCTTCTGCCAATCGTGCAGTTCCCAGGACACAGACAGACCTCCTCTGGAGACAGAAGTTCTATGTTTATCTTTGTACAGTAAATCTTTTCTCCATTGCCCTAATATTTCTTTGTAAAATGGATCCCGGAACAATATCCCAAAGTGCAATCTACTGATTAACCTTGGGGGTTATTTCTGATCAATTGAGAGGTTTATATTAATCTCATGTTTAGTTCATAATAATATAAGCCTGTTTGTGATGAGGCGTAATAACTGGGGTCACAATACCAGTCATGTTTATTTAACCACAATGTATAGACACTGAGTTTACCTAGAAATTAAAACATTCATTATTCATGGGAGGAGACACCTGAACTGTCTGTGTTAGCCACAGACTTGCTTACACTCATTTTTAATAGATACATATTCAGTAAACATGAAAGACACAAATAGAAGAAAAACTATCAAACACTGGAAATTTGATCTGAGAGAGGCAAGTTCTACAGAAGAGTTCAATTTACAAATGTAAGATTTCTTTCTCTTTTATATAATCTCTGCTTGGTTTTGTAAGCTAAAATATCAGACCACACAGCTTAAAAAACTATAAGTCTGCTGATATTTAAATATTTGGATTTAAATACACAAATGTAAGCAAACGATCCATGACAGAGGACATTTCGATTCCTGCACAATGTTCCAAATTCTCTCAATATTTTGTCTGAGGTTACTCAGTGACTGAGATTACACACAACTTTTGATGTGTTTGCTTTGTAGTCCTTACATTGCAGTCTCTCTCAGCTGTGAGTTCAGTCTCCACTGGCCTGTGTACTTTGTGAACAATGTCAATCTGCAAAGAATTGGCATGATCGTTGGTGATAAATGGCAGGCACCTGGCAGCCTTTAGTTCTATCATGCAGAAACATCCAGCTCAATAAGGTATTATATCAAGTGGTCCATTTAAGAACCTAAATGTAGATTTATCAAAGCTTGACTTTGCTACTTTGAAATTGCTCCCTGCTTTTAATTCAATAATCTGCTTTCAATTAATCAATTCAATTACGTAACAAGAGAAAAGCTACCATTCATTTAATGTTCAACTCATAAGTGACAAATACAACAGCATGTGATGACAAGTGTGCTGGCTGCTGCCAGAGCTCTTTTAATCCACATAACAAGTTTACAAACTGAGAAACTCATGGTTAAAACAGCATTCAGCTTACTTGACAAATAAACAAAATAGCTGTGTTAGAATCTTACCTAAAAGCTTTCCAGACCCACACTTACATATAATAATTTGCATTTACATAATCTTTCAATTTAACAAAATTTCCTAAAATATTTCCCAGAACAAATTACTTCTGATGCACACTACCTGAACTCTAGGTAAAGGTTAGTGCTGTGTTATGTCATATGTTAACATTTATACTTTTATATGCCATGCTTATGGTATCAGCACAAGTCACCTCAGAGTATAAAGATGTCATACTCTGCCTCACTTTGGATCACCTGAAGCATGTCACTTACCTGAAAGCATACTCCTCTGCTGTTATGTGACATTCTAATATCAGCACAGACACTTCTGTATCTGAGGAATGCAATGATTGTACATAAGATTTAATAATTGTCTGTTAGATTTTTGAATACCCTGATATTCATATAACTGCAAAATACTACAGATACCTGAAACCTAAATTGAAAACAGAAAATTCTGGAAAAACTCAGCAGATCTGGCAACATTTGAGGAAAGAAGAACAGGTCTAATGTTTCAAATCCAATATGATTTTACTTTGGTACTCCACATGAAGTTTGTTGTGTTACAGGAGACAACATAGCCATAACTGCATCAAGTAAAATAGTCTCACACCAGTTAGGTGCAGTACAAATTAAATGACAAGCAAGTTGCTTCCCACTCTGGTCCATCAATATTTTCTCAGTCATGAAGGGCACTTATGTTACATCAGTGTGAAATTTTTACACTCCGCATAGCAATTCTTTTTGCTTTATAAATAGTTTCATTAAATCATGGAATCCTTACAGTGTGGAAGCAGGCCATTTGGCCCATCGAGTCCACGTTGACCATTCAAATAGATTCCCCTACTCACACCCCTACTGTTTCCTTGCATTTCCCAAGACTAATATACCTAACCTACACAACCCTGGACACTACAAGGCTATTTAGCACAGCCAAATTACTTAACTGGTATTTCTTTGGACTGTGGGAGGAAACCAGAGCACCAAGAGGATGTGCAAACTCCACACAGATAGTCACCCAAAGGTGGAATTGAACCCAAGTTCCGGGTGCTGTATGGCAGAAGTGCTAACCACAGAGCCACCATTTGGCAAGTCACAACAACTTTATTCACATTTATTTAGTTGACTGACCTCCACCCATTGACCCCACCCTCTCTCCCACATTGACCCTTAACCACTCTCCCAAGCTTGACCCTACTCTCCCACACTGGACTCCACTCATGCCCACTGCCTGTCCCACTCTTAACTCTACTCACGCACAGTGGGTGTCCCATAATGACTCTCCTGCACTGGACCCCATTTACCCACACTGGACCCCATTCACACAGACTGCAGAGTCGGCTGCAGAGCATTCTAAAAGGGGAGGGTGAACAGCCAGTTGTCTTGGTGCATATAGGCACCAACGATATAAGTAGAAAATGAGATGAGGTCCTGAAAGAAGAATTCAGGGAGCTAGGAGAGAAGTTAAAGAGGAGGACCTCAAAGGTAGTGATCTCGGGATTACTAACAGTGCCATGTGCTGGCCAGGGTAGAAATAAAAAAATAGGCAGGATGAGCACGTGGCTTGAGAGATGGTGTAGGAGGGATGGGTTCAGATTTGTTGGACATTGGGACCTATTCTGGGGAAGGTGGGGCTATTACAAAATGGTGGGTCTACATCTGAGCCAGACTGGAACCAATGTCGTTGGGGGAGTTTTTGCTACTGCTATTGAAGAGGTTTTAAACTAATATGGCATGGGGCCAGGAACCAGAAGAGAAAACAAGTAGGCAGCGAGGTGGAGACTGGAGAATGTAAGAATTGTGAAGATAGCATTAATAAAGAAAAGAGTAGGCAGAGAGCAGATGAGCGCAAAAAACACTGTTGGCATGAAATGCATCTACTTTAATGCAAGGAGTATAATGTGTAAGGCAGATGAACTTAGGGCTTGGATTGGTGCCTGGGAGTATGATGTTATTGCAATCACAGAGACTTGGTTGAAGGAAGGGCATGATGATTGGCAATTAAATGTTCCAGGATATAGACGCTTCAGACAGAACAGGGAGGGAAGTAAAAGGGGGGGTGGAGTTGCATTGCAGGTCAAGGATGATACCATGGCTGTGCTAAAGGAGCACACGATAGAGGTCTTGAGTAGTGAGGCAATACGGGCAGAGCTGAGAAATAAGAAGGATGCAGTTACATTGTTGGGGCTGTATTACAGGCCTCCCAACAGTGAGCGTGAGGTAGAAGAACAAATAGGCAAACAGATTATGGAAAGATATAGAGGCAAAAGGGTAGTGGTGATGGAAGATTTTATTTTTCCCAACATTGACTGGGATACACTTAATGTCAGAGGCCTGGATGGGATAGAATTTGTAAGAGGCGTCCAGGAGAGTTTTCTAGAGCAGTTTGTCAATAGTCCAACAAGGGAAGGGGCCATATTGGACCTGGTACTGGGGAATGAGCCAAGCCAGCTGGTAGAAGTGGTTGTGGGGGATTTCTTTGGGAACAGTAACCACAATTCTGTAAGTTTTAGAACACTTGTAGATAAAGAAGAGAGTGGTCCTAAGGGAAGAGTACTAAACTGGGCCAAGGCCAATTATATCAAAATTAGGGGGGAGCTCGGTAATGTGGATTGGACATAGCTATTTGAAGAGAAGTCCACATTTGAGATGTGGGAGGCTTTCAAAGTTAGGTTAAAGATAGTACAGGATAGGCATGTCCCATTGAAAGCAAAGACAATAGACAATAGGTGCAGGAGTAGGCTATTCTGCCCTTCGAGCCTGCACCACCATTCAATATGATCATGGCTAATCATCCTTAATCAGTATCCTGTTCCTGCCTTATCTCCATAACCCTTGATTCCACAATCCTTGAGAGCTCTATCCAACTCTTTCTTGAATGAATCCAGAGACTGGGCCTCCACTGCCCTTTGGGCAGAGTATTCCACACAGCCACCACTCTCTGGGTGAAGAAGTTTCTCCTCATCTCTGTCCTAAATGGTCTACCCTGTATTTTTAAGCTGTGTCCTCTGGTTCGGCACTCACCCATCAGCGGAAACATGTTTCCTGCCTCCAGAGTGTCCAATCCTTTAATAATCTTATATGTCTCAATCAGATCCCCTCTCAGTCTTCTAAACTCAAGGGTATACAAGCACAGTCGCTCCAGTCTTTCAGTGTAAGGTAATCCCACCATTCCAGGAATTGACCTCGTGAACCTACGCTGCACTCCCTCAATAGCCAGAATGTCTTTCCTCAAATTTGGAGACCAGAACTGCACACAGGTGTGGTCTCACCAGGGCCCTGTACAGCTGCAGAAGAACTTCATTGCTTCTATACTCAAGCCCTCTTGTTATGAAGGCCAGCATGCTATTATCCTTCTTCACTACCTGCTGTACCTGCATGCTTACCTTCATTGACTGGTGTACAAGAACACCCAGATCCCTTTGTATTGCTCCTTTACCTAAATTGATTCCATTTAGTAGTAATCTACCTTCCTGTTCTTCCTGTTCCTGTTCCTGTTCGAGATTTATCCACATTAAATTGCATCTGCCATGCATCTGACCACTCACCTAACCTGTCCAGGTCACCCTGTAATCTCCTAACATCCTCCTCACATTTCACCCTATCACCAGCTTAGTATCATCAGCAATTTTGCTAATGTTATTACTAACACCATCTTCTATATCATGAACATATATTGTAAAAAGCTGCGGTCCCAGTACTGATCCCTGCGGTACCCCACTGGTCACTGCCTGCCATTCCGAAATGGAGCCGTTTATCACTACTCTTTGTTTCCTATCAGCCAACCAACTTTCAATCCAAGTTAGTACTTTGTCCCCAATACCATGCTCCCTAATTTTGCTCACTAACCTCCTATGTGGGACTTTATCAAAAGCTTTCTGAAAGTCCAGGTACACTACATCTACTGGATCTCCCTTGTCCATCTTCAGAGTTACATCCTCAAAAAATTCCAGAAGATTAGTCAAGCGTGATTTCCCCTTCATAAATCCATGCTGACTCTGACCTATCCTGTTACTACTATCCAGATGTGTCGTAATTTCATCCTTTATAATAGACTCCAGTATCTTTCCCACCACTGAGGTCAGACTAACTGGTCTATAATTTCCTACTTTCTCTCTCCCACCTTTCTTAAAAAGTGGTATAACATTAGCCACCCTCCAATCCGCAGGAACCGATCCCGAATCTATTGAACTCTGGAAAATAATCACCAACGCATCCACGATTTCTCGAGCCACCTCCTTCAGTACCCTAAGATGTAGACCATCAGGCCCCAGGGACTTATCAACCTTCAGACCTAACAGTCTCTCCAATACCAATTCCTGGCAAATATAAATTCCCTTCAATTCAGGTCCTTCAGTCACTGTTACATCAGGGAGATTGCTTGTGTCTTCCCCAGTGAACACAGATCTGAAGTACCCATTTAATTCTTCTGCCATTTCTTTGTTCCCCATAATATATTCCCCTGTTTCTGTCTTCAAGGGCCCAATTTTAGTCTTAACCATTTTTTTGCCTTTCACATACCTAAAAAAACCTTTACTATCCTCCTTTATATTATTTGCCAGTTTATCGTCGTACCTCATTTTTTCTCTGCATATTTCCTTCTTAGTAATCCTCTGTTGTTCTTTAAAAGCTTCCCAGGCCTCTGTTTTCCCACTGATCTTTGCTATGTTATAATTTTTCTCTTTTAACTTTATATGTTTCTTAACTTCCCTCATCAGCCACGGCCACCCATGCCTCCTCCTAGGATCTTTCTTCCTTTTTGGAATGAACTGATCCTGCAACTTCTGCATTATACACAGAAATATCCGCCATTGTTCCTCCACTGTCATCCCTGCCAAGGTATTGCACCATTGAACTTTGGCCAGCTCCTCCCTCATAGCTCCATAGTTCCCTTTATTCAACAGAAATATTGTCACTTCCGATAGCACCCTCTCCCTCTCAAGTTGCAGATTGAAGCTTATTGTATTCTGGTCACTACTTCCCAATGGCTCCTTCACTTCGAGGTCCCTGACCAATTCTGGTTCGTTACACAATACCAGATCCAGAATTGCCTTCTCCCTGGTAGGCTCCAGCACCAGCTGTTCTAAGAATCCATCTCGGACGCACTCCACAAAATCTCTTTCTTGAGGTCCAATACCATCCTGATTCTCCCAGTCTACCTGCATGTTGAAATCCCCCATAACAACTGTAGTAACATCGTTGTGACAGGCCAATTTCACCTCCTGATTCAACTTACATCCGACATCCAGACTACTGTTTGGGGGCCTGTAGATAACTCCCCAGAGGGTCTTTTTACCTTTAGTATTTCTCAGCTCTATCCACACTGACTCTACATCCCCTGATTCTAGGTCCCCCTGCGCAAGGGACTGAATATCATCCCTTACCAACATGGTCACCCCACCCCCTCTGCCCATCAGTCTGTCCTTACGATAGCACATGTAGCCTTGAATATTCATTTCCCAGGCCCTGTCCACTTGAAGCCACGTCTCAGTTATCCCCACAATATCGTATCTGCCAATTTCCAAAAGAGCCTCAAGCTCATCCATCTTATTTTTAATGCTTCGTGCATATATGTATAGTATTTTTAATTTGTTACCACCTCACCCTTCCCATCAACTCCTAATTCACTCAACCTTCCAGCATGATCCCTTTCTGAGTTTTCTGCCTCATTGATACAGTTGTCTTTCTTGACTTCCCTTGTTCTAACTTTCCCTCCAATTTCCTTCTTAAACATCCAGTTTGTCCCCTCCCCCCACTACTTAGTTTAAATGTAGCTGTGTTGCAGCAGCGTTTATATCTGTCAGGGCCCCAGCTATTTCCTCTCTCTAGTTAGCACCTCTAGCTAGCACCTAGCCAAGCTAGATAGGATAGGAAGGGCAAGATTCATGAACCGTGGATGACAGGAGAAATTGTACAACTAGCCAAGAGGAAAAGGGAAGCATACATAAGGTCTAGGCAGCTAAGAATGGAACGAGCCTTGGAAGAATATCGGAAGAATGGGACAAGTCTTAAACAAGGAATCAAGCTTGCTCAAAGGGGTCATGAAATACCTTTAGCGAGCAGAATTAAGGAGAATCCCAAAGCATTTTATTCTTATATAAGAAGCAAGTGGGTAACTAGAGAAAGGATTGGTCCACTAAAGGATAATGAAGGAAGGCTGTGTGTCAAACCTGAGAGAATGGGTGAGATTCTGAATGATTACTTTACATCAGTGTTTACTGAGGAGTGGAACATGCATGTTGAGATTAGAGATAAAAGTTTGATTAGTCTGGATCACGTTGACATAAGTAGGGAAGATATGTTGGGTAGGCTAAAGGTTATTAAGGTGAACAAGTCCCCAGGACTAGATGGGATCCATCCCAGGTTGCTGATGGAGGTGAGAGAGGAAATAGCTGGGGCCCTGACAGATATCTTTGTGGCATCCTTAAATACAGGTGAGGTGCCGGAGGATTGGAGGGTTGCTCATGTTGTCCCCCTGTACAAGAAGGGTAGTAGGGATATTCCAGGTAACTACAGACCAGTGACCCTGATGCCAGTGGTAGGAAAGTTGCTGGAGAAGGTATTGAGGGATAGGATCTATTTATATTTAGAATAGAATGGGCTTATCAGTGATAGGCAACATGGTTTTGTGCGGGGGAGATCGTGCCTTACCAACTTAATAGAGTTTTTCGAGGAAGTGACCAAGTTGATAGATGAAGGAAGGGCTATTGATATCATATGCATGGACTTTAGTAAGGCGTTTGATAAGGTTCCCCATTGTAGGCTAATGGAGAAAGTGAAGTTATATGGTGTGCAGGGTGTTCTAGCTAGGTGGATAAAGAACTGGTTGAGCAACAGGAGACAGAGAGTAGTAGTTGAAGGGAGTTTCTCGAAATGGAGAAAGGTGACCAATAGTGTTCTACAGGGGTCAGAGTTGGGGCCAATGTTGTTTGTAGTATACTTAAATGATCTGGAAGAGGGCACTGTTGGTATGATCAACAAGTTTGCAGATGACACGAAGATTAGTGGAGTAGCAGAAAGCAGAAGGAATTGTCAGAGTATACAGGAGGATATAGATAGACTGGAGAGTTAGGCGGAAAGGTGGCAGATGGTTTTCAATCCAGACAAATGTGAGTTGATGCATTTAGGCAAGACTAATTCTAGAGTGAATTATACAATGAACAGCAGAGCCTTGGGAAAAGTTGATGAGCAGAGAGATCTGGGAGTGCAGGTCCATTGTACTCTGAAGGTTGCTGCACAGGTGGATAGAGTGGTCAAGAAGGTATACAGTATGCTTGCCTTCATTGGACGGGGTATTGAGTATAAGAGCTGGCAAGTCATGTTAAAATTGTACAAGACACTAGTTCAGCCGCATTTAGAATACTGTGTACAGATCTGGTCGCCACATTACCAAAAGGATGTGCAAGCTTTGGAGAGGGTGCAGAGAAGGTTTACGAGGATGTTGCCTGGTATGGAAGGTGTTAGCTATGAAGAAAGGTTGAGTAGGTTAGGTTTATTTTCATTAGAAAAAGAGAGATTGAGGAGGGACCTGATTGAGGTTTACAAAATCATGAAGGGTATAGACAGGGTGGATAGAGACAAGCTTTTTTCCCAGGATGAAGGATTCAATAACAAGAGGTCACGCTTTCAAGGTGAGAGGTGAAAAGTTTAAGGGGAATACACGTGGCAGGTACTTCACACAGAGAGTGGTGGGCGTTTGGAATGCATTGCCAGCAGAGGTGTTAGAGGCAGGCACGGTACATTCATTTAAGATGTGTCTGGATAAATGCATGAGTAGGTGGGGGTAGTAGAGGGATACAGATGCTTAGGAATTGACCAACAGATTTAGACATTACATTTTGATCGGCTCAGTCTTGGAGGGCCGAAGGCTTGGAGGCTACCCCACACACTGGTTATCCCACACTGGACCCCCAGTCACACATACTGGTTATCCCATACTGGACCCCACTCACAAACATTGGCTGCCCCACACTGGACTGCACTTATACACAGTGGGTCTCCCACGCTGGACCACAATCATCCACACTGGCTCTCCTACACAGGACTCCACTCACACACACTGGACTGCACTCCCCCACGCTGGCTATCCCACACTGGACCCCACTCACCCCCACTGGCTATCCCATAATGGACTCCACTCACACACACTGGCTGTCCCACGCTGGACCCCACTCACACACTGGCTGTCCCACACTGGACCCCACTCACACACACTGGCTGTCCCACACTGGACTGCACTCACACATGGTGGGTCTACCACAATCATCCACACTGGCTCTCCTTCACAGGGCCCCACTCACACACACTGGACTGCACTCTTCCACACTGGCTGTCCTATACTGGGCCCCAATCATCTGCACTGGCTCACCTTTGTGGAATTCTGGCCAATCAGAGCATTCTTGTGGAATAGCCAATCAAGGCTACACAGAAGTTTTTTTTATTCATTTGTGGGATGTGAGTGTTGTTGGTTGGCCAGTATTTATTGACCATCCGTAGCTACCCTTAAGAAGGACATCTTCTCACCCTCAATGGAAGAGCACAAGAATGACAAGGGCTTTTTTGATTCTGCTGCATCAAAAGATGCCACCATATGAGATCGTGCTACCAAATAAATCTATCCCCTGCCCCAACACACCTTTTACCAATAAACAAGTATGAGACAACGAGACTGGGATTAACAGTTAAGTCTAAATTTTCTTATGTAACACATACATTAATTCACTTTGAGTGTTCCTACATAACGCATTCTGAAAGATTTTAATAATATACCCAGTCAGGTTGGTCCACACCACAGCAGTATCACACTGCAATGCTAAATAAAGTTCAATTCACCTATTACTTAGCTGACTGACTTGGAAAGAGAAATGCTTTACTAACACCTTTTTAGATAGAAAATCTACTTTAGCAGCATCACCATCACAGTAATTACAATGAAAGCAAATGCAATCTTTATATTGATCTACAACTGTTAAAAATGGCCAAATGCGTCCTACTGTGCCATAACGTATATGTGGGGAAGGTAAAGTCAACATAGTCTTACCAGACCATAAGGCTGCTCTGTCTAGTACAAGGTTTGTTAGCTGAGTTAGCTAACTGATTTTCCATGTGAATTTCTCGACCAATCAGTGTCCACTTGCCAAATGATCCACTCTCTTCTCTTGCATTATGAAATGTTGTTCCCCTTTACATTAATATTTCTTGCAAATGTCCTAAGAGTGCAAGACAAGAAACTTCCTCAAAACTAGTCTTTTTTTCGTAATTAAACATTGTATTCTGAGTTTTACAAGTACATGTTAGCTGAATGCACCATAATCTGCTGATTGCAAATAGGCAAAGGGAAGTGCTGTTTGATATGATCCACCAGTCATTGGGATGTGCAGCCTACATACTTGGCATCACACCAGTGCTGAAATAGATTTGTCGTGTTATGTGTTATTGTACAGTACATGCTGTTAAATAATATTAGCTCTGACCTTTTATCCCTTGAGAAGGAATCATACTCCTTTGTTGTCTGTCTAATTTGGGAATTAATTTTCAACAGTACTTTTGTAGTGTTTGGAATAATTTATATTCCGCTTTCAAATATTCAGTTGGTAGCACTTGAGTGTTGCTGATGAAAGACAAATTTTATTGAAACATTCATTGTGTAATTATCAAAACAATTTGCAAGAATGTCAATGGAAGGGGAAACCAACATTTAAACTGTCAGAGGAGACAGTGCCAGTAGTTGACAAGAGGTCTCTAATGGGCAGAGGCATTGCCGTGGAGAATACATCAGTTAATGATGGGTGACAAATGTATTAAACCAGACAGTTTGACATAGGGAGTGTTGCTGAACAAAGAGACCTTGGAGTGCAGGTTCATAACTCCTTGAAAGTGGAGTCACAGGTAGATAGGATAGTGAAGAAGGCATTTGGTTTGCTTTCCTTTATTGGTCAGAGTATTGAGTACAGGAGTTGGGAGGTCATGTTGTGGCTGTACAGATCATTGGTTAGGCCACTGTTGGAATATTGCATGCAATTCTGGTCTCCTTCCTATCGGAAAGATGTTGTGAAACGTGAAAGAGTTCAGAAAAGATTTGCAAGGATGTTGCCAGGGTTGGAGGATTTGAGCTATAGGGAGAGGTTGAATAGGCGAGGGCTGTTTTCCCTGGAGCATTGGAGGCTGAGGGGTGACCTTATAGAGGTTTACAAGATTATGAGGAGCATGGATAGGATAAATAGACAAAGTCTTTTCCCTGGGGTGGGGGAGTCCAGAACTAGGGGGCATAGGTTTAAGGTGAAAGGGGAAAAATATAAAAGAAACCTAAGGGGCAACTTTTGCATGCAGAAGGTTGTGCTGTGTATGAAATGAGTTGCCAGAAGAAGTGGTGGAGGTTAGTACAATTGCAGCATTTGGATGGGTATATGAATAGGAAGGGTTTGGAGGGATATGGGCCAGGTGCTGGCAGGTGGGACTAGATTGGGTTGGAATATCTGGTTGGCATGGATGAGTTGGAGTGAAGGGTCTGTTTCCATGCTGTACATCTTTATGACTCTAATTGTACAAGGAATTGCCCTGAGGGATGAGCCAGTGAATGGCTGTAACCTATTTTGTTGAGTTGAAACAAGCACAGTATGTGTCCATGTCCTCTCTGCCTACAAAACACAGGTCCATGTGTATTAATGTATGCAGCTTCCAATGCACCAGACAGTGAGCTGAACTGAAAGGCTTAAATTTGTGTAATTCTTTGCACATTCAGTAATATTGAGCAGACGTATCAGCATCGTAATGCATGAAAGACATACCTTTCAGATATTATGCATGATCTCTGCTGGATTACAACGTGGTGAAATGTTGCCTTGTGATTCCCTCACTAATGCAATTGGTCAACACATTAAAAGCTTCCAAATTGTTGAAAGATATGCCCGTTGCCAATTTTATCAAGACAATGACCTGATTTCAATTTTTGCTGTGTGGAATAGTTTAAAGCAATGTGAGATGCATGAACATTAATGAAATATTGATTAAAACTTCACACGGGGTCTTTGAGACTCCATAGGAGATGTTGAGGAAACACTATGCTCAAGTGGAGTACTTTTCCAATAACTTCCTGATGCATCACAGCATCTGTAGTTCAGTCTCCAGTTCATAAAATCTGACAGAAAGCTGCATGAATTTCACACACTTACTGAAGATGTAGTTGCTATGAATCAGAATCAAGGAGATCCCATACATTATAGCCTTGACACATCATCATAACTACCATAGTTTTAATTATTTATTTATGTTACTCATTTACTGATGTTGTCTTGTACATAGATTTTAAAATTTTACCATCAATTTGTAAATTATGTCAAAAATTAATAATAGAAAACACCTTAACCACTTATCAAAGACTGACGAATCACTTAGCTCCTTTCTCTGCGGGATCACAAGAATAAATTCTCCAATTAATCTTGTCTTGTTTCTAACTGAAATTTTTTGCCAAAATATACTTTATTTGTAAAAAACATCCATAAGTACATGCAGAAATATAAAATCATGAGGGGCATGGATAGGGTAAACAGACAAGGTCTTTTCACTGGGATGAGGGAGTCGAGAACTAGAGGGTATAGGTTTAGGGTGAGAGGGGAAACATTTAAAAGAGACCTAAGGGGCAACGTTTTCACGCAGAGGGTGGTGGGATATGGAATGAGCTGCTACAGGAAGTGGTGGAGGCTGGTACAATTATAACATTTAAAAGGCATCTGGATGGGTATATGAATAGGAAGGGTTTAGAGGATTATGGGCCTAATGCTGGCAAATGAGACTAGATTAGGTTAGGATATCTGGTCGGCAAGAACTAGTTGGACTGAAGGGTCTACTTCCACACTGTATAGCTCTATGACTCTATGACTCTAAAAAGGCCTAAAATAATTCTCTATAGCCATTGCAGAGAAAGCACAAACTTCAGAACTCCCAAGCAGGAAACTATTTACATTCATTCTGAGGCATTTAGGGGGCCTGAGAACTGAATGGGCTCTCATTATACTTTGGCAGAAATACTTTAGATTGTGGTCTTTCCCCACTGTCCCTTACCAGCAGCTGCCCAAAACTTTAGTTCATCCCTCAGCACATAATCCTGAAGTTCGGAATATGCCAGTTTGTCGAAGTCAGAAGGAGGTGTGTAACAGTTCCCCCCCCACCCCCCCACCCCCACTCCACCCCCGCAGCCACATTAAGGGCAGTGCACAGAAGCAGAGAAAAATTCGGAGTGCATGAAGGATCTTGGAGCATGTTGGAAAGTTCTGGCAATGGGGCATTCTGCCAAATGACTTTGATGGTCTTTTCAAGGAACCACCAGAAAGAATCCTCCCTCTCCTTTTCTTGCAGGGTCGTGTAGATGCTATGTGCAGACTACTGCCCAATGGACTTGTCGTCACAGGTGTTTTTCTTTTGCACACTTTTCTGCAAGGAACAGGTAACATGGAACGGTCCAACAACTTGGGGCATTGCACGACAATAAAATCAGACCCATCCTTCTCAATACCAGAGACAGGTAAAATCTAGAATGTGGTGATACTTGGTGTTTGTATACTAAACGTGTATGTACACCCCCAAAGGTGTCCATCAAGATGAGGGCAGTGTTGGGTACTTTCTTCCATCCCTAATCCAGAGTTTTGTACATGGTGTCCCTTGCACATGGACTAGCTTTGACCTTCAGGTGAAATGGAAGATGGCTTGAGTGACTGTAGTAGAGCAGGTTCAGGGAATAGACCAAACCCATGCCACATATAACGACAGAGAGTACCTCACTCTTGATGACAAGATTTTTACCTGCAATGGAGAGGAAGCAGTGCTCCCTAAAACCCTGCCGTGGACATGGAGATCCTGGGCCTCCTTCACCGCCGCTCCCTCACCACCCGACGCCTGGAGGAAGAACGCCTCATCTTCCGCCTCGGAACACTTCAACCCCAGGGCATCAATATGGACTTCAACAGCTTCCTCATTTCCCCTTCCCCCACCTCATCCTAGTTTCAAACTTCCAGCTCAGTTACTGTCTCCTTGACTTGTCCGACCTGCCTATCTTCTTTTCCACCTATCCACTCCACCCTCTCCTCCTTGACCTATCACCTTCATCTCCTCCCCCACTCACCCATTGTACTCTATGCTACTCTCTCCCCACCCCCACCCTCCTCTAGCTTATCTCTCCATGCTTCAGGCTCACTGCCTTTATTCCTGATGAAGGGCTTTTGCCCGAAACGTTGATTTCGCCGCTCGTTGGATGCTGCCTGAACTGCTGTGCTCTTCCAGCACCACTAATCCAGTAGTCCCTAAAACCCAGTCCTGCCTCACGTTGGTGGTATGGTCCACCCAAGTTTTTATGCATTCCCCAACCCCCCTCCGAATCATATTCTCAGCAACTTCAGGAAATTTGTCCTGATGGTGAAGGGGATAAAGGATCGAATCGCCGAGATCCCAATGAACATGTCCCCTGTCTTACCTCAATTTACCCTGGCTCCCGAGGTCAGTTTGCACTGGTTGAAGATGTCCATGAATCTGTGCACTGAGCAGAAAACAGCGACATCATTCATGTACAGGGAGACTTTACCTTCAGGCCTCTGCTGCCTGGGATAGTCACCCCTCTCAGGCTCATATCCTTTAGGAAAAGGCCCTTTACAACATGTAACCAAGGCAGGATTAAGTGGGTGACCCTATCTGACTCCAGATCTGATCTGGAAGCTTTCTGATTCCCACTCATTGATTGAGACTGCACCACTGATGTCGGTGCAAAGTAGTCAGAACCAATTGCAGTGGAAACAGGCTCTTCGGCCCAACACGTCCACACCAACCCTCCGAAGAGTAACCCACCAGACCCATTTCCCTCTGACTAAGGCACCTAACCTATGGGCAATTTAGCATGGCCAAATCATCTAACCTGCATTACTTTGGACCATGGGAGGAAACCGGAGCACCCAGAGGAAATCCACGCAGACACAGGGAGAATGTGCAAACTCCACACAGACAGTCGCCCGAGGCTGGAATCAAACCTGGGACCCTGGTGCTGTGAGGCAGCAGTGCTAACCACTGAGCCACCGTGTTTTACAACACTCCAGAAGTTACATTAAAATATTCCTCGCTAGAGAAATCCTACAGACAGAAGTTTTTCTTTATTATGCAAAAAATACTTTATTCATAAAAAACTCTTTATGTACACACACAGTTAACAGCAGTTTAATTCTGCACAGTTTTTGCATATGAAGAACAAACAAACATTGGAATTTAACTTTCTCTACAGTTGCAACAAGCCCAAAGGTAATTCTTTCTTATGTAAGATGCTATTTACATATATTTGAGGCACAGGAAGGGTCCAATAACTGGGCATCCCTCCATTTAACTAGGTAGAAGGATCTTAAACAGTGGTTTTTCTCCCCTCTGTGCCTTGGCAGCAGCTGCCCCAAGCTTTAATGTATTCTTCAGCACGTAGTCCTGGACCTTGGAATGTGCCAGCCAGCAACTCTCGGTCAAGGTCAATTCTTGACACTGGAAGACCAACAAGTTTCGGGCAGACTAAAACAGCATCTTTCACTGAGCTGCTGGTCCTCCAGGAGCAGTCGATATTTGTCTTGATGTGCATCCTGGGGAACAGACTGTAGAACAGAGTCCTGTGACACGGAGCTGCTCGGAATGAACCTCGACAAACACCACTGCATCTTTCTCCCGAGTTCCTTTGCAACGGTATCCCACAGATAGAAAATATTTTCTACTTGGAGCCCACAGCAATCCCACAGGTTCCTCTTTGCAAGGAAGATCCAATTGACAGGCATACTTTTCTCCACCCTCTTCACAGTCACCCTGACTGTTTTTTGGACACCCTGACCCAGGGCTTCGACACTTGCAGTGGACACTGAATTGACGGGAGGCTGAAGCCAGTGTAAAGATCCACCAATAGCAACTCAGTTCCACCTACGAACCTCAACATTCAATCATGATTCAGAAATGATCTCAAAATCCAGAAAATGACTTGCAACTCAGAACTCACACCTGATCTTAGCCAAAGGGTTCATTTCTTGCCTGCTCCTCTCAGTACTGCTGACCGACTGTATCAAGATCATAATCTTGCTTATTCTTCAAGGTGATGTTGACTGTCTGTCTCAGCATCCACACCTCATCCATTTTTCTTAGTTGTAGTGTCTAATTGGGAGCAGACATGGATTTTATGTAGCAAAAGATTTTTACTTAAAACAAAAGGTTCTGTTTATTGAATTAACTCCACTAGGTTTTAACATCAAATGCTGTGGCACCTACTGACTCCACTTTTATACTTATTGACCACTTTTGCTTCTTATTTTGGTTGTTTGAAGATCCTGTCCTCCTTGATGAAATACAAGCTCCCACAGCATACATTATTATTCACATTTCTTGGATTTCTCGCTAACATTTCCTTTAACTTAAGCTTTTATGTCTCATTAACTGCTCTTCAGGTTCACAGATTACCAATGTAGTACAAGCATGTGGCATTAAACTCAAATATCTCTCTTGTTTTCTCTTTGGTGCAAGTGGTTATACCTTTCATGAACCATTTGTTCCCATTCTTGCTGCAAGCCCCTCCAAAAAGCAATCTTCTTTTGGAAATTGGTTTTACGCTGCCTGTAAGGAGACATGCTGACTCAGTGCTTGGCACTGCTCCCTCCCAGTGCCAGGGACCCAGGTTCAATTCCAGCCTCAGGTACCTGTCTGTGTGGAGTTTGTACATTCTCACTGTGTCTGCGTGAATGCTCCGGTTTCCTCCCACAGTCCAAAGATGTGCAGGTTAGGTGGTTTGGCCATGCCAAATTGCCCCTACAGTCTAAGGATGTGCAGGCTAGGTGAATGAGCCATGGGAAATGTAGGGCTACAGGGGTGGGTCTGGTTGGGATGCCCTTCAGAGGGCCAGTATGGACTGAATAGTCTACTTCCACACTGTAAGGATTCTATGATTGGTTTGTCAAAAAAATGGGATGAGCTTTTTCAGAAGAGGATTGAGCTGCCTCACTACCATTGCAGAAGGTAGGAGCCAACCTCATTCCAATCGGCTTTGGGCAGCAATTTGTCAGCGGTGGGGACTTAGAAACAATTTGAAAAACACAGAAAACATATTTGAGATGGAATTGGTAGCCCCTCGGGCACAATGGGAATTGCTGAGTAAGAGCCAGTTTGGGTTCCTGTGGAGGAATAATGTTTGACCAACTTGCTGGAGCCATAGAAAGGGGTAGTGAAAAGGATCAATGAAGGTGCTGCTGTTGATGTGGTGTGCATGAAGTTTCAAATGACATTTGATACAATGTCACACAACAGACTTGTGAGAAGGTTGTAGCCCATAGAATAAAAGGGACACTAGTGAGACAATCTGCCATTGCCAGGTGTTAGTCTGGTAAATCTTCTCTGAAATGCCTCCAATACATCTACATTCTTCCTTAGAAAGGGGAACATTACTGTGTACACCAGTACATGGTGCACACCACATCTGCAGACCTGCAGCATAACCTCCCTACTTTTGTTTCAATTTCCCTATCAATAAATAATAATATTTAATCAGCTTTCCTAATTAATTCTGTACGGACCTGCATAATGTGCTTTTCCAAACAGATTAACCTGCATTTCAGAGCTCCGCAATCTCTCTGCTTTCAATATTATATGTTTCCTTTTTATTCTTTCTGTCAAAATGTACAATTTCACATTTTCCCACATACTTCTTCATTTGTTAGATCTTTGCCCACTCACCTAACCTATCCATATCTTTTCATAGCTTTCCTATCACTGCTTCACAATTTATTTTCTTAACAATCTTTATGTCATCAGCAAACTTAGCAAACGTACCTTCAGTTCCTCAATATAATTCATTTGAACAATTTGTAAAAAAGTTGAAGATCCATCACTGATCCTTATAGCAAAGTTTAACAACTTACTACATCTCACCTAACAGTAAAATGATACTTTTAGTACTATCCTCTGTTTCCTGTAAGCTAGCTATCATCTATCCATATTACCCTCTACACAATGAGCTTTTATTTTCTATAACCAGGATGTGGAGGTGCTGGTGTTGGACTGGGTGGACAAAGTTAAAAATCACACAACACCAGGTTATAGTCCAACAGATTTATTTGGAAGTACTAGCTTTCACAGCAATGCTCGTTCAGAAGGAATAGTGCTCCAAAAGCTAGTGCTTCAAAATAAACCTGTTGGACTCTAACCTGGTGTTGTGTGATTTTTAACATTTTCTGTAACAACATCTAATCAACATCTTAAGTGTCTGCTGGAAATCCAAGTACAGTACACTTGCCATAATGTCATAGAGTCCTATAGCACAGAGGCAGGCCTTTAGCCCAAACTGGTCCATGCCAACCAAAATGTCCATCCACTTTCCCTGCACTTGGCCCATATCCTTCCAACCCTTTCCTTTCCATGCATTTGCCCAAATACCTTTTAAATGTTGTTAATGTACCTGCCTTAACCACTTCTGGTAGCTTATTCTGTATGCGTATCACCCTCTGTGTAAAAAGGTTGAATCTCAGGTTCCCTTTTATTCTTTCGCCTCTAACCTTAAACTGATGCCCTCTAATCTTTTATTACCCAACCGTGGGAAAGAGACTGAGTCCATTCACCCTATCCATGCCTCTCATAATCTTATACACTTCTATAAGGACCCCCTCAGTCTCCTACACTCAAAAGAAAAAAGTTCTAGTTTGTCCAACATCTCCCTATAACTCAGACCATTGAGTCCAGGCAGCATCTATGTAAATTTCATCTGCACACTTTCCAGTTTAATAACATCTTTCTATTAGCAAATTGACTAAAACTGAACACTATACTCAAAGTGTGACCTCACCAACATCCTCTACAATTGCAACATAACTTCCCAACTGCTATACTTGATGTCCGATACTCAATGATGAAGACCAGTGTGCCAAAAGCATTCTTCACTGCCCTGTCTACCTGTGACTCTATTTTCAGAGAACTGTGAACCTGAACTCCAAGATCCCTCTCTTCCACTACACTCCTTAAGGCCCTACCATTCACCATGAAACTCCTGCCTTGATTTGACTTTCCAAAATGCAAGATTTCGCATGTATCTCTATTAAACTCCATTTGCCATTTCTCAGCCCACTTGCCCAGCTGACCAAGGTCCTGCTGCAATTTCCAATAACCTTTCTCACTGTCCATGATATCGCCTATTTTAGTGTCATCTTCAAACTTACTAATCATGACTTGTACATTCTTATCCAACTCATTGATATCGATAATAAACAGCAATGGGCCCAGCACTGACCCCTGAGGCACTCCCCTAGCCACAGGCCCCCAGTCCAACAAGCATCCGTCCACCATTACCACCTGCTTCCTCCCATCAAGCCAAATTTGTATCCAATTTGACCTAACCATCCAGAACAGCCTTCCATGTGAGGCCTTACTGAAATCCATGTAGACTATGTCTACTGTCCTGCCCTCGTCAACCTTCCTGGTCACTTCAAAGAACCTGAACAAATTTGTGAGGCATGATCTCTCACTCACAAAACTATACTGACTACTACTAAACAAACCAGCTCAGTAGTTAGCACTGCTGCCTCACAGCACCAGAGACCCAGGTTCAATTCCCACCTGAGGCGACTGTCTATGTGGAGTTTGCACCTTCTCCCTGTGTTTGCATGGGTTTCCTCTGGATGCTCTGGTTTCCTCCCACAATCCAAAGATGTGCAAGTCAGGTGAATTGGCCATGCTAAATTGCCTACAATGTTAGGTGCATTAGTCAGGGATAAATATAGGGTAGGGGAATAGGTCTGGATGGTTTACTCTTCGAAGGGTCGGTGTGGACTTGTTGGGCTGAAGGGCCGGCTTTCATACTGTAGGGAGTCTAATCTAAAAAAGCCCTGTCTTTCCAAATGCATGTATATCTTATCCCTCAAACTTTTCTCGAGTACTTACCTGTCAAAGCTTACTGGCCTATAGATCGCAGGCTTTTCTTTGCAACCCTTCTTGAATAAAGGCTCAACATTTGCTACCGTCAAATCTTCTGGGACCTCACCCGTGGCTAACAATGATGTAAAAATATCAGCCAGGGCCCCCACAATATTTTTCTCTAGCCTCTTGCAGTCTTCTTGGATACATCTGGTCAGGACCAGGAGATTTATCCACTTTCATACATTCTAATACATCCAACACTTCCTCTGCTGTGTTATGGACTGTCCCTAGGATATAACCACTAAGTCCCCCAAGTTCTCAAGTCTTCATGTCTTTCTCCACAGTAAACACAGAAGAGAAATATTCTTTGAAGACCTCACCCATCTCCTGCGGTTCTACACATGTATGTCCACTTTAGTCCTTGAGGGGTCCTATTCTCTCTTTAGTTATTCCTTTTTCTTTCGTATACTTAAAGAACTTCTTTTGATTCACCCTAATCTTCTCAGCCAAGGCTATTTTGTGTCCCCTTTTTGTCCTCCTGATTGTATTCTTCAGTAAACTCCTGTATTCCCTCTAAACCTCCAGGGATTCCCTTGATCCCAGCTACCTGTACCTGAGCCACGCCTGCCTTTTTTCTGGTCAAAGTCTCAATATGCCTTGTCATCCAGGGTTCCCTATTTCCTGTTTACTTATATCCTATAAAGACATGCAAACATCTGTTCAATTCATTCACCATCTAATCTTCCATTATTATATCCCCAGACTCTCTTTCTATGAGACCAATGCTCACTTCATTAACTTCTTTTTTGATTTATAAAATCTCATAGATCTTTCTTT
The DNA here is from genome assembly GCF_047496795.1 of Chiloscyllium punctatum. Taxonomy (NCBI): domain Eukaryota; kingdom Metazoa; phylum Chordata; class Chondrichthyes; order Orectolobiformes; family Hemiscylliidae; genus Chiloscyllium; species Chiloscyllium punctatum. Next base: position 95,286,599 of record NC_092739.1, on the reverse strand, counting down.
ATAGATCAATCTAGCTCACTTTTGAGCGGCATTTTTCTCTCTAGTGTCAGTAAAACTTTGTTATTTTTATAAAACAAAGAAAATTGGGATGTTAGAGCTCTGAATTAAAGACAGAAAGTGTTGGAGAAACTCAGCAGATCTGGCAGCATCAATGGAAAAAAGGCATTTCGAGTCCGGTAATTATTCAGCAGAATAGGCAGAAGTAGTAAGTATACTTGGTTTCATTCAAAAAGTCACATTTATATCTACTATTACTTGTCTCTCTTCTCTATTCTAGCCACATATAAGAGTTTCTAATGGTCCATGTACTATTATTTTGAATCAAAGTCCCTGCTGTCTAATTACTATAGTCAGCTGTATTTCACTAGTACAGAAATGCTTTAGAAGAATCAGAAAACAGAGCAATCATTCTCTGGTGCTCATTTGAAGTTGTAGAGATCTTTTCATTTAGATTTAAGACTGCTGGAATTTGAGTTAAATTATAAACCAGCTACTTTGTCAATCTGGAATCATGAGAATCATAAGGGAACTAAAATAAAGATTTGAACAATCCAAAAGATATATAAAAACACAGTTGCTCTGACGGTCACATTAAATTGGTATGTATTGCTCAAATATTTCTGCCCTGAGAGCATTAAGAGTCAGCCACACATTGGAACCGGAATCAAAGAGGTAGGACTAGACAATTGTAGCTAGCCCCTCTTCTGAAGAATATTGATGAGTCAATTAATTTTGATCCCACAATCTAGCATTTTTCATGTCCTTTGTTATTGATAATAATGAACGATGGCCACCAGATTGGTTGAATCTCAATTTCAAGCTCCTAACAACATTATTTATTTGTTCGTGGGATATGAGCATTGCTGGAAATACCAGCATCGATTGGCAGAGGGAAGTTAAGTGTCATTTTTTAAATTGCTGTGGGTCTGATCGGCCAGACTGGGTAAGTACGAAAATTTCCTTCCCTGGAGAGCGGTGCTAAACCAGGCTTTAATAGCAACTGACAGTGGTTATTTATTTTGTTTAAATTCTAGATCGTTTATATTAAATTTAAATTTCACCATGGTGGGATTTGAAACCAGATCCTCCAGACATTAACCCGGTATTCAGTTTAGTGATATTACCACCATCTCCCCCTTAGAAAGCTGCAGGTGCGTATGGTACGAAACCGGATGTGGGACTGTTTTTGATCATAAACCCAAGCTTGCAGGAACCAGTCACTCATTGTTATTTTGGCTGGAGTAACTCAGGTTAACATTTAGGGGTGGCCGAAGGTTTTCATAGCTGGAAGATCAGTCAGAGGCTTCCAGCTTTAGAAATGCAGCCAGCAGCAGGATGAGGTAAGTAACCAATATAATGCATCAACATAGTTACAATGTCTCAACCACGTTATTTGGAAAACTAACTTCAAAAAGAACAAAAGCAACTGGGTAATCACAATGAAGTGAGCGAGGTTTCCCATTCCAGGGTAGCCTTTGGCTGCATCTGCCCTTACCTCCCATCAGGTGTGCAGACTGATTGGAATATTCCAGTCACCTTCTTAAACTTGCACTTAACAAGATTCATGAAATGATAAGCAGTGGAAGATCAGGGGTATCCATTCAGTTAACTCAGCCTGCCTTCCCACTCAATAAGACCATCACTGATCTGATTGTGATCTTAACTTCACTTTGTACTCATAGCCTTTGTCTTGCCAAAAATCTACCTAATCCATTTCTACATATATTCAATAGTCCAACCTGCATTTTTTAAGGGGGTACAGAATTCCAAAGACCAATAACATGCTGAGAGAAAAAAAATCCTCATCACCTGAAATGGGAGTACCTTGATTTAATGTGATGGCACATGAGAGGAAGCATCTTCGCAGCATCTACGCTGCCAAGCCTCCTCAAAAACATATCTGCTTCAATAAGATCACCTTTCATTCTTTGCAGTCTAATGAGTATAGATCCAACCTGTTCAACCTTCCCTTTTCGGACAATCCCTTCATCCACGGAATCAGTTAGGACAGCCTTCTCTGAACTGCTTCTAATGTAGGATATCTTTTCCGAAATAAGAAACTAAAACTGTTCACAATACTCCCCACACGGTCACACCAATAATCTGTACAGAAGTAACAAAGGTTCCCTGTGCTGTCCTGAGCTTGAGAAACTAAGAAACTAAAGAAAGGTACAGTGGCCGATGAAACACTGCATATGTGGAGGCAACTGATATTTGTTAAGTATCTTATGTAAGTTTGCAAACAATGGGTTCACTGAATATATCCATCGAATGTTATATAGTTTACCATTCATTGTAGGATAATGAACACATCAAGAAAACTAAGTGAAAGAAGGATAACAACTGTACCATGCTGCCTTGAAACAAATGCTAGCAGGAAAGAAAATCTCTCAAATTAAAAAGACAAATGCAAGGTGTCAACTATTGGATTGACTGAGAAGAAGAAACACATGGACAAATATTTTACTGCTGTTCCTGGTGTGAAGTAATGCTTTATACAGAATATGGATGTCTTTGATTTAATTTGTTTTGATATCACTATTGTACATATAGACTCGATTATGACAATCTTCCCTTTTTTGCATTAGGCATGGAGATGGCATGTTATTCAACACCCAACCACTGCCAAGGAAATTGGATTTATCATCCAACAATCAGCTTGTTACAAGCTGGATTTGACAAGTTCCTCAGTCAGTTGGTTTTGTCCCAGGCTGCCATAAGATGCAAGAGGCCAGCAACCATCGATTGAGGCCTACTCCCCAGTTTATTTTCTCTTCTTGTCAGAGGAAGGGGAGTGTCAAAGGGAAGGGCAGGGGTTGGCTCTCAAAACTGACCCCTATTAAACACCATTCATGCTTCCAGTTACGCCCAGATTGGACAACTGGAGGCCTCATCCCAACACAGTATTTAGGTTACCTTGATTATGTAGTTGTGAAAACAGCTACCTTTCTCAATCATTGACAAGACAGATAATCAGGGAGACAGCAAGCTGAAGCTCTTAAGCTCTTAACTGATCATTGATCAGTTCAGGGCCTTAATTTGGGTAAAAGCTAAGAAAGTTCCCAATGGATCTTCTCATCCAGAACTGAATTGATGAGGCGGTAGGAAGAGGGTGAATACTTCCTTAAGGGATGTCGTTCCCGACTTTATACTCCTCCTCATTACCTCGAGAGAGAGAGAGGGGAAAATTTGCTGCATTTTTTATGGAAACAAAGAGAGGGAAATATGTGAATTGTGAAATGGTATATGCAGGAACATCATTCTACAAGAGATAGGTAGCTGAAGTGTACTCTCAATCATGAGAAAGCTGTTTTACTTTCAGCTATTGAGGTTCCTTTCTTGTGTTTATGTTAGTTGGTTTTCTTACAGTGGGTGACGAGTACCTCTTCCAAATGGGACACTTAGCTGTTTAGAGGCTTCCCAAAAGATGTCTGAACAAGAACAGACTAAAACAGTTCCTGTTGTTTTAGGAGGGGCATGCTTGTATTGGGTATTTTAGTAACCAAATGCTATATGGAGATTGCACCTTCATAATCAACCATTCGAGCCAACAACATTTTGCATATGACTAGTACCACTATTTCTTGAATTTTTAGGGCACGTTTGAAGCACAAGAGCCTTTTGTGAAAAGAGTGCTGAATTTCGGGGTATTCAGAAAGTGACATTCATCTTAGGTGTAATACAGGAAACTTACAAAATCACAATCACTCATTTTGCACTGCCTCACAGAATGTCTTTTGCCTTCACCAATTCTCCTCTGCATCCTGTGCAAAACAATCAGAAATATGGGCAGTGGCAACAAGCTATGATTTTCAAAGTATTTCTGGATCATTTACAGGAACTGAAGGCTCCTGCAATTTAATATCTCTCTAATTGCTGATTCGCATACATCTATATCTTTATATGGATGCCATTAGCGAAAGCAGATTGCAGAGCCACATCTTTATCAAAAAGATAGATGTGATATACAGCAAAGCAACGGAAGCCAAACAATGCTCCCACTAATACATATCTAATGATTGACAACCAGCAGGGAAATGTCAGTAAACTATGTTTTATGAAATCGGTATTCCTCAATTCCATTCAGAATAAGTGGGAACTCAGAATGCAGGCAGCAAAGCCTGAGTGCTGGAAGGAAATAGTGCAAACTTGTGAAACAGTGCTAAGTTTTTTGCTGAACGGTCAAATATTTCGTTAAACTAAAGAGGGTTACTATATCGCATCTGAGACTTTGATATATCGTTGCTTGAGGAATTTGAATGCTATCCATAATTTGCAAACAATTGTTGTTGTCCATAATGCGAGATCTCAAATCCACAGCTGTGCCCACTTTGTCAGTAGCCTGGTATTGAAGATTGAAAATTCAACCCTGACTCTGCATGTTCAGAACTTGAACCATTTCCATTTTGGCCTAGTAAAAAGCCTAGTTAAACAGAAACTGTTCTGCAGTGGCAGTTATCTGTCAATCAATTGAAAGTAGTTTTACAAATCAATGTTAATTACTCAACCTGGAAGATGACTCAGCAGTTACAGCATGGATGTGAGTCATTTCTATATAAAAAAGGACCAATTTTATGATTTCATGGAGTTGGATCATAGTGGAGATAATGAGAAATGAGTGCAAAGAAAACTTTAAGAAGTGCTAACTTGGGAATTTGATACACAATAGAATTCATTGCAGAGGAGGAGCTGTTTTAATAACTTTTCTTTAGCCCCAAGTAAGTGGTGAGTGTTCAAAGTTATTAATTATGTGATCAGTTGAGCAACTGGGGTGTTTTAAGATTTTATCTCTCCAAATGAGGGCACTAATTTAAAGCAATACTGAAGACATAATATTGCATTGATTTATAGTTTAACTTACGCTTCTTAATAAAAGATAGCAATTGTGTATTTCTTGAAATGTGAAACTGATTACTTAAAAAAGACACAGTAATGGTAGCAGCCTGGCAATTGCGAGTTTGTAATTATAACACGTGCTAACTGGAGAATACTAATGCGATGCATAGCAACTGTAAATGCAGTAAGTATCTGTAGCTCAAGGAAACCCATAAGACAATAAGGTATAGAGCATAATTAGACCATTCTGCCAATTGAGTCTGCTCTGCCATTCTCTCGCCTTCTCCCTGTAACCCTTGATCCCCTTAGGAATCATGAAACTGTCTATCTCTGTCTTAAAGACACTCAATGACTTGGCTTCTGCAGTAATGAGTTTCATAGCTTAACCACTCTCTGGCTGAAGAAATTCCTCTTCATCTCAATTCTAAAGAGTCGTCCCTTCAGTCAAGGGTTGTGCCCTCAGGCCCTAGTCTCTCCTGCTAGTGGGAACACCTTGTCCGTGTCCACTCTATCCAGGCCTCTCAGTATTCTGTAAGTTTCAATGAGATCTCCCTCATCCTTCTAAACTCCATTGATTCCTCAACTGTTCCTCGTGTGACATGCATGTGATCCCCTGAATCATTCTTGTAAACCTCCTCTGTATCCCCTCCAAAACCACCATATCCTTCCATAGATACAGGGCCCAAAGCTGCTCAAAAGATGACAGCAGTGGTCTGACCAGAGCCTTATATAGCTTCAGCAATACATCTCTACTCTTGTATTCTAGCCGTCTTGAAATTAATGCTAACATTTCATTTGCTGTCCTAAATGCCAAATAAACATGCACATTTACCTAAAGCAACTCCAATTAAGACTCAAGTCCCTTTGTGCTTCAGATTTCCGAAGCCTTTTCCTGTTTAGTAAATAGTATTTGCCTCTATTCTTCCTACCAAAGTGCATAACCTCACACTTTCCTAATTGTATTCCATCTGCCACATCTTTGCCTACTCACCTAGCCTATGCAAATTCTTCTGCAGCCTCCCCACTTCCTCAACACTAACTGTCCTTCTATCTATCTTTGTGTCATCTGCAAACTTAGCAACAATGCCCTCAGTTCTTGTGTCCAGATTTCTAATGTATTATGAATAATTGTGGTCCCAACATTGACCCTTGCAGAACTCCACTAATTACTCGCTGTCATTCCGAAAAAGACCCCTTTACCCTAACTCACTACCTTCTGCTAGTTAGTCAATTTTTTTATCCATGCCAGTACCTTGCCTCAAACAGTATGGGGCTTATCCTGTGTGGCATCTTGTCAAAGGCCTTTTGGAAATCCATATAGATCATGACCATTTGCTCCCCTTTGTTAAACTGGCTCATTACCTCCTCAAAGAATTCTAACAGAGTTGTCAGGCATGACTTCCATTTGGCAAAGCCATGCTGACTAAGCCTTATGTTATTATGCACTTCCAAATACTTTGCAAGCTTACCTTTGATAATGGATTCTCAAATCTTTCCAATGCCCAAGGTCAGGCTAGAAGCCCGATAGTTTCCTGTTTTCTGCTTCCCTTCGTTCTTAAACAGGGGCGTTACTTTAGCCATTTTCCAGTCTTCTGGGACCTTATGCATCCTGATATATCTTTTTTGCACCCTCTCAAGTTTAACAACATTCTTCCTACAGAAGGCTGACCAGAATTGTATGCAGTATTCTAAAAGTGGACTTACCAATGTCCTGTACATCATGATGTCCCAACTCCTTTGCTCAATGTTCTGACCAATGAAGGCAAGTGTGCCAAATGTCTTCTTCACCAACTTGTCTACCTGCAACTCTACTGTCAAAAAAATATGCAATTGCACCTCTGGGTCTCTTTGTTCAGCAACACTCCCCAGGGCCCAACCATTAACTGCATAAGTCCTGTCCTGTCTGCATTGCCAAACGTAACATCTCACATTTATCTAAATTAACCTCTATCTGCGACTTCTCAGCCGATTTGCCCATCCCATCTAATCAAAGCCCCGTTGTACTCTGAGATAATCTTCTTCACTGTCCACTACACCAACCATTTGAGTCATATACAAACTTACTAACCATGCCCTCAATATTCACATGCAAATTATTTATATAAATAATGAAAAGCAGTGGACCAGAACCAATCTTGTGGCACATCAATGGTCACAGGCCTCCAGTTCAAAATGCAACCCTCTACCAGCACCCTCTGTCACCTACTTTTAAGCCAATTTTGTGTCCAATTGGCTAGCTTCTTTGGATCACGTGATCCAACCTTACTAACCAATGGACTATGCAGAACCATGTCAAATTAAATCTGCTTTCCTGTTTTTTTCTCATGGCCATCAAGCTTTTATCCTAACACCCTTTAGAAATGACTACTGAATCTACTTCCATTCAGAAAGCATATTTCTGATCACAATATTTCATTGTATAAAAAGGTTTCCTTGTATCATCTCCATTCGTTTGGTAACAATCTTTAATCTGGATGCCCTTCTGCTATTGAAAGCAGAGTCAATAAAGAGAAACTATTAAAACTATTCATGATGTTGAACACTTCTGTCAAATTTATTCCTAGCTATCTCACCTAAGGAGAAAAAGCTCAGTTTCTCACGTCTCCAGGTAACTGCAGATTGTCATCCCATCATCATTCTAGTATCATCATTCTCCTCCACACTCTCGAAAGCTTTGACACCCTTCAGAAAGTGAGGTGGTCAGAATTGAGCACAACATCCAACTAAGGTCTAATCTATGATTTCTAAACGTTTGGCATAATCATTTCGATTTTGTACTCTAGGGCTTTATTTCTAAAAGTCAAAAACCACAAAACCTTTTTTTTACATGTCATTCTCAACTTATCCCTAAAAGTTCAAACACAATGTAGGAGGAAGAGCAATAGGCCATTCAATCCTTTAAACCTGTTCAGCCTTTTAATAAGATCATTTTTGATCAGATTGTAACCTTAAATCCGTGTTCTTGCCAAGGCCTGATAACCTGTCATTCACTTGCTTATCCACACTTGATGCACTTCTGCCTTAAAAGATATTTAAAGACCCTGCTTCCAACGCTTTTTCAGGAAGACTGCCAAAGACCCTGCTTTATACTCTAACTCGTCCTCCCAAAAGTGACATCTTTCCGTTGACATTTCTAATCTCTACCCAAACTCTATCCAAATCTTGGCTTCCTGAACTCAGCTCATCCCTCTCAATTGTGTTAATACTACCTTTAACTAGAAGGGCCACCCCTCCATCGTTCCTTGCTTTCTGCCCTTCCTAAATGTCCTGTCCCTTTCCATATTCACATTATCCTGCAGCAGTCTCTTTGTAGTGGGTACTGGATCGCTTTCATTCATTTCTATTTGCAGCTGTTCTCCATGCACTCCATTTCAAATGTTGCACTACGTGCTGAATAAATGTTGCACTCGCATCACACGTTGTTAAAGGTCCAGTTATGCAACTACAACTAGAATAACAGATTTCAAATGATCCACCTGATGGGCAGAATCTATTCACTGTGCCAGTATACCTGAGGACAGAAAACTGCACACTGAATAACTAATTCCTCCTGGCAATGCTGTCGTGGCAATCCACTTGGCAAGAAATACGCTACCTATTATGCAAACCTTCCTCATGCTCTCACAGGATGAAGAACATACAGGGACCATCTTTTACAGCATAGCCCCCTGTCACTCTCACAAGGTATTATCAAGGAAAGGGAAACCATTATCCAGGCTGGTGAAACCCTGTGTAAAAGCTACAGACTGGAAAGGTTCTAGAGGTCTCTACTAATCCTCATGAAGCACAGCACCTTAAATCCAAGTGGTACTCAATCACTCAAGTCAAACAGACGATCATTTTCTGCAACATTAGCTGGCACACTGGCTCCAGGTCAGATGGACTTCACGCTGGGAGAATACAGCTATTGTATTTGACCTCTCTGGCAGGTCCTAACTCAAGTCTCACATGTGAGATTCTTGAACCACTTACGTGCAAGAGGAATAGAGGCAGTTTCCCAGTGCCTTCCTAATAGATTTAGAAATCTATCTTTGGTGTACTTTCAACCAAAAGGATCACTCACCAATCTTTTACAACACAAATATTTCCAGAGCCAGATTATATGAACTGGAGTCCAAACTTCATGGCCCTTCTGTCTTCTAGTTGAGAATACCACCCAAGTCAATAGTCCCTCTATCCAGTCGCAGGTCTCCAGCTGGATGTCACCCACCGTGATTGTTTGGAGTGGGCTTCAAAACCTTTGCCTTCTCACCCAACGAACACCTCCTCATTGTCAAATATTCAGCGGTTATTCAATAAGGCCACCACCTGAGGTGAAGCACAAGTTTAGGATTACAGTTCAGTGAGCTTTTATGCACCATCTTGCTTGTTTACAACTCAACAGCAATTTCTAAAGGTAGACTCAGTCTCTAAAGAGCCACAGTTTCTGCTTATATACTCGTCTGTGCATGGGTTAGCGCAATCAATGCCTAATCACGGTATTGTAACTATGAATAGAATGATAGTTTCCAGATGGCCCACCTGGATGGACAGAATCTGTTCACTGTGCCAGGATACCTGGCAACAGAAAATTGCATACCGAGTAACTAATTCCTCCTGACAACACTGTCGTGTCAATCCACTTGGCAAGAAATATACTACCTATCATGGAAAGCTTCCTCACCTCTCACAAGATGAAGAACTTGCAGGGATCACCTTTTAAAGCATGTCCCTCTGTCACTCTCACAAGATATTACCAAGGAAACGGAAACCATTATCCAGGCTGGTGAAAACCGAGCCTATGTAAACTATAGCTTGCAAAGATTTTGGAGGCCTCTACTAAACCTTTGAAGCTCAGCTTCTTAAATCCCAGTAGTACTCAACCTGTGAGATAGCCAGCAAATTCCTGCCATCTCCGAACACAGAAAATACCACCCTGCTGCAGCAGTGCATACATACACTGGAGCTACCATTCACTAGGATTATGATACATACATAACAACCTGGAACAAAGTTACAGGGATCAGAAGCTACCCAGGTTGATTTCCAGTGTGAGCTACCTCAGTTAATGTGGTGAAATAAAGCACAACAATTGGTATCAGCAACAAACGATGAAAAATAATCAGCCAGTGGTCCCGTTCCCCTCCACTAACGCTTGCTGAACAGTACATGTGCCAAGGAAAGAAGAGTATCAGTTTGGTTGTAATACCCTCTCAGTCCAATAGTCTCAGGACATGCCAAGATCCAAATGCCTGCAAGAGGAATGGCCTCCTGGGTAATGAGCAAGGGACATCTACGGAACAGCACTACAGCAAGTCAAACAACCAGTTTGGACACATTAATATATACCACCATGGCAGATAGGACTTGGACCCACATCTTTTGATAGGGACAGTACATAAGAGCTTTAGTAGTACTTTGTGTGATCACCTTGAAGGAAAGAAGAAAGCAAGAAGTAAAATGGGAAAAGAAAAGCACGAAGACATCAAAAGGACATACCCCTGAACTTTGCAATGTCGGTCATAGATCTCCTACACTTGAACACCTTTTACACCTGGAGTGAGAGAATAGAGAAGCCAATGCCAGTTAGCTTGAATCAAATTCCTGATGAATGGCACAGTTCAGCAAAGAAAGTTTAGCACAGGTTTTGAGAACCACCCCAGTAACACAATTCGCTAAATTCCTGAACTCTGCTGCATTGTAAGCAGGTACTTACCAAAATCTTCTACCAGCAAGGTGAAGAGCCCTGAAAGAGAAAACAAAACTATACATTAACATGAACACTTCAAACAGTCAGCAATAAAAATGGTGAACATTATCAACATTTGACAAATAGCTATTGAACATATGCATACAGCAGATTATTATTACATACCAGGCAATGCTTATGCACTTAGCCCACTTTGAACTGTGCAAAATGGTCGGCATTATAAATCCAGATCCTTTCAAATGTGGCTAAGTCAGGAGCCTAACAGCATTAAAAGAAAATATGTGCAGACACAGGTTTATCACTAGCAGAGAATGATGGGAGCAAAACAAGTAGATGAACTGAAAGCTCTAGATGATGAAGAAGCTTGACAATAATGCGGGTTAATAATAAAGATCGCAGGTAATGACATTACAGGAGGATGGCCTTCACCTGATCATGATTGCGTGGATTCTTACATGAGTCAGTCATTAAGCAACTAAAACACTTTCAACAACCCTCATTTTCTGAGTTTCCAATGTTAAGGAGTAACATTTTCTATTCTCACCCATCAGAAGTATTATGAAAGCAGCTGCAAATGTATACTCAGCAGGGAGGTTAGCAGGAGAAGCATCACTAAGATTATTTTCTGGTAATCTAATGATCAGAACGTAAGTACATACTGCTTCAGGTTTAATTGCTTTTAATACTTTATTCACACCTAAGACATTGCTGACTTTAAAGTGTTACAACAATTTTACAATCTCCGCATCTCAGCACCAAACCAGTTCAACCGATCAGACAAGTTCCAAAGTTTCTTTCTTTCTCTTTTGATAAAACATCGTTATGTGATGACCTAAATCTGTGGTTTCCAACACATAGATTGTGACTTACAGTAGGTCACTGCCCACCAACATTCACTTGCCCTGTGTGTATTGATCACCATACCGCTGCATGAGTTCCACTTCTGCAAGCTATGTGGCTAGAGACGAGCCTTAACAGGCTTTACCAACTATTACACCCTGTTACAGTTTGGTCCAGATACAGTGACAGAAGCAGGCCTAGGCCATTTGGACCAGTTGGTCAGATGGACTATCATTGTGGGTAGTACAAACGGATGAACAAAAATATACGAGGAATTGATGTGGGAAGGTCACATGTTACAGTTCTAGTTATTTGGCCATCATGTCCATGCAGAATCTCTACAAGAACAGCTCAGCTCGCTCTCTGTGGACCTGAAGTTTTTTTTTTCAGCTGCTTATCGAGGAAGTCCATGTGGAGAATGTTGCCGTGCCCCACATCTAATATCTGAACAATGCAAGCTGACCAGGGGTCCCAGAAACAAATCATGGTCACAGAATTGACCTTCCATGCCTCCACTTTTGAAAGCAGCCAGCTGCGTTCTGGATGGTCCAGAGGTGCAGATGCAAGGGCCGACCTGCAGCATGGCCTGAGGCAAGGTGGCGTCATAAACAATACGGTGAAGCAATAATGGTGAGTGGTGAACCTAGACCATCTAAAAATAAACTAAAAATGTACAACTTACATAGGCAATGGGAAAATTAATTTCTATTCATAACTGTGAAAGAGAACAGTATTTGCCCCATGTCATGAAAGTATATTGATCAGTCAAAAGGGGAATTTGGAATTACACCATACAACGATGCACAGTAAATTTGAAGGATAGTTTTCCTTTGAATAGCACACTTCAGACAAAAAGTTGATGAGCTGAAGGTTGTTTTGAAAGCTCAGTTATAATTTTTTTCTAAAACAGCAGGAAAGAGCAAGCCCTGTGCTGAATGTCATTTTCTATTTGTCATCTTCTGGTACAAAACATTAAATCACTCTCCCCAAAGATGACAAAGTAATTGGGCGGCACGGTGGCACAGTGGTTAGCACTATTGCCTCACAGCGCCAGAGACCCGGGTTCAATTCCCGCCTCGGGCGACTAACGGTGTGGAGTTTGCACGTCCTCCCCGTGTCTGCGTGGGTTTCCTCCGGGTGCTCCGGTTTCCTCCCACAGTCCAAAAATGTGCAGGTCAGGTGAATTGGCCATGATAAATTGCCCGTAGTGTTTGGTGAGGGGTAAAATGTAGGGGTATGGGTGGGTTGCGCTTTGGCGGGGCGGTGTGGACTTGTTGGGCCGAAGGGCCTGTTTCCACACTGTTAGTAATCTAACCTAATCTAATTAGTGAAACAATGACTGTGGCCACTGACTCTTTATTGAGGACTTTAGGGATAAACCATAAATATTAATGGAAATCCAGAGTATGTCACTTGGTGGCTTCCACTGCAGCAAGATGAGTGAAATCTTTGTCTGAAGACATCCTTCAGCAACTACAGCAGGACCTGAAGGACTGTGAATGTTTCTCGGTACAGTTTTCTGAATCAATTGACATGACTGACACAGCCCAGCTCATTACTTTTGTGCACAGGGATTTAAGGACATAGACTGGAAAGACTGTTTTTTTTTCACTGGAGCATAGGAGGTTGAGGGGTGACCTTATTGAGGTTTATAAAATTATGAGGGACATAAATAAGGTGAATGACAAGGGTCTTTTCACTAGTATGGGGGAGTTCTAAATCAGGGGGATATTTCTAAAGCAAAAGGCAAAAGATTTAAAAAGGACATGAAGGACAACTTTATTTTTACAAAAAGTGGTTTGTGTGTGGAATGAACTGCCAGAGAAAGTGATTAATGAGGGTACAGTTACAATGTTTAAAATATATTTCGATAAGTTCATAAATAGAAAAGTTTGGAGAGATATGGGCCAAGTACTAACCTTCATCATACTGTATGCTTTTTCTTTTGCCTTTATGCTGTCCTTGACTTCTTTTGTCAGCCATGGTTGTCTCATTCTCCCCCTATTTTGTTTCTTCTTCCTTGGGCGAACTTCTGCTCTCCTTCCCAAATTACCCAATAAACTACTGTATGGTTTTTCCACCATCTTCCCTGCTCGGCTTCCCTTCCGATCACCTCTGGCTAGCTCCTCCCTCCTATCTTTGCAGTTACCTTTACACAACTGTAATATCATGACGTCTGATTTAATCTTCTCTCTCTCTCAAACAGTAGGGTGAATTCTATCATATTATGGTCACTGCTCCCTCAAGTTCCTTCACCTTCAACTCCCTAGTCAAGTTTGCCTCATTCTGCATCACCAAATCCAGAATCTACTGTCCCTTAGGAGGTTCTACCACAAGCTGCTCCAATAGACTACCATGTAAATATTTCACAAATTCCTTTTCTTGAGATCTGCTGCCAACCTGATTTTCCCAGTCTACCTGCATATTGAAGTCTTGCATGATTATTGCAATTGTGTCTTTCTTGCATGCCTTTTGTATCTCCTGATTTATTTTCTGTCCCACATCCTGAATATTGCTTGAAGGGCTATACACAACTCCCATCAGGGTCTTTTTCCTTTGCAGTTCCTTAAATCTACCCACACAGATTCTATGCCTCCTGACTCTATATCACTTCTTGCTATTGATTTATTTTCATTTTTTACTATGATGCCAACCCACTCCCATCTGCCTCTGCTTTCAATAGGATATGGATCCTTGGATATTTAGATCCCAGCCCTGAGCCCTTGCAACCACATCTCTATGATACTCACAAAATCATACTTATCAATATCAATCTGTGCCAGGACGCTGGTACCAGTATGATTCTATCCCATCAGAACAACTCCCTCCTTTCCCAGGACTGGTGCCAATGTCCCATGAATTCAAACCTGTTTGAGACTCCCCTTGCAGCCATGTCTTTGTTGTATCCACAATATTGTATCTGCCAATTTCAATCAAGCTCATTTATCATTCTGAGTGAATGGCCTAGATTCGAGATTTGTGTATGTCTGTGTTGTGTGTCAGTCACCCCACTCCCACCCCCAAGGCTAGGTGGTTCTGATTTTATTTATGTTCAGGGCGTGGCTGTGAATAACACAAGATCTAGAAGGACCAATCTGGATTATATCAATCATATTGGCAAAGGTAGTCTGGGAGATGGATTTGTAGATCACTTGTAATAGTTTCCTTGCACAATATGTTGCAGAATTAAGTAGAGTAATACAATTATCTGATTATATTCTGCAATGGACAGGATTAAGTAGTGTATCATAGTAAAAGATTCACTGGCTGCCCTTAATATGCTTTGCACTTAAATTATTCAATTGGAAAACACAGGTCTTTTACTGGTAGTGATCAATAGATGGAAAAAGAAATACAACTGGTGATTTGGTGATGGTCAAAAGAATAACCATTCAGTTTTCTCGAAGAGTACTTCTGGATGCGAAAATGAATCCAATGGGAAATAGTGATCCTAATACAATTTTTAATCAAGTTTGAAAATGACATACTCCAATCGGGTTGGTGACGATTCACCACGGCACATGCGCCACTACAGATTAGCCACTGCTGGTTCGCCACCAGCGTTTTTCCACTGGGGTCGTTTGACCTCTGGAGACTATTTGCCACCAGAAATATATATATGTCTTGATTGTTTTCCCTCCCACCTGTTTTTTCATACTTCACAGTCCCCTTTATTTATACAACAACATAGTACATATTGATAAAAACAAGAGGTGAAATAAATATCATTTTATTGGTTTATACATAAAAATGAGTTACAAACACTTGCGGTGGCGAATTGTCCTCGGCGGTGAAAGGGCAGTGGCTAATCGGCGGCAGCAGCGAATTGGCGATGGCGAATGGTCCTATCCCAATTCCAAACACTGACAGGAACCTTAAACAAAACCAATAACCTAGCTATGAGGGGGGAGTTGGTTAAATAGGCTTGGTAAATAGGCCAAACTGTTTGGTGGTATATATTGTGGTGGAGAAAGTGAGGACTGTAGATGCTGGAGATCAGAGCTGAAAATGTGTTGCTGGAAAAGCGCAGCAGGTCAGGCAGCATCCAAGGAACAGGAGAATCGATGTCTCGGGCATAAGCCCTTCATCAGGAATGAAGAAAGTGTGTCCAGCAGGCTAAGATAAAAGGTAGGGAGGAGGGACTTGGGGGAGGGGCGTTGGAAATGCGATAGGTGGAAGGAGGTCAAGGTGAGGGTGATAGGCCGGAGTGGGGTGGTTGGAATTCATCTTCCACCTAGGAATCCTCCAACCATAAGGGATGAACTCAGATTTCTCCAGTTTCCTCATTTCCCCTCCCCCCACCTTGTCTCAGTCAAATCCCTTGAATTTAGCACCGCCTTCCTAACCTGCAATCTTCTTCCTGACCTCTCCGCCCCCACCCCACTCTGGCCTATCACCCTCACCTTGACCTCCTTCCACCCCTATCGCATTTCCAATGCCCCTCCCCCAAGTCCCTCCTCCCTACCTTTTATCTTAGCCTGCTGGACACACTTTCCTCATTCCTGAAGAAGGGCTTATGCCCGAAACGTCGATTCTCCTGTTCCTTGGATGCTGCCTGACCTGGTATATATTGTGGTTACCACATAAAGCAACAGTTCAAAATGCTCAATAAAAATGCATTCAGTTCAAAACAAATAATGAGCTACATATATAGTCCTGACGGAATAGGTACAGAAAATGAATGACGATTATTTTCCAAAATGCCTTAGACTCTGAAATTGACCTAGCAGACTTAAAGTTAGCAATTGTTATCTATTTAGGAAAGGAGGAAATGAGAAAATGGGGAACTACAGACCAAGGGGATACCATTTCAGGATAGGGAACAGGTTATTATTGAATAAGGTGGAGGGCATGTTTTTCATTCAACTGTGAATCTTGTAAAAGGCTGAGAGATAGAGCGAATCTAAGGTCTCCAGAGGAACTTAGTGCTATGGTGAGTAGGCACAAAACTGGAGTTGAAGCCCAAGGTCAGCCATCAATATATTGTATGGCAGTCCAGCCTTCTCCTCCTATTTTTTATTCTTATGAATAAGATCCATTCTAAATCACGTGCACCGTATAATGCAAACAAAAAAGACATTCAAATATTTTGCTTGTCTTGTATTCCATCCATAGCAAAGAATTATTTTTTTATTTACTGATGTTAAGAAGTCTAATATTTTCTCTAGTTGCTCAACAGCATTGTGTGTTAAAGTGGCCATTATGCAGTGGGCTTTCTTCCAGCACAATGCAAACTGTGAACACTGCAGAAATCCTTCTTGTCTCAAGCTATTGATCAACTTTTGGCAGAAATATCAATGCTGACACACTGGTGAGACAAATCTAAATGGACGCACAGTGCTGCAGTTCTATGCTGTTTAGCACTATTTGAAGGAAGAGTCAAATTACAAAAGCTAAAAATGTGCTAAAAGACATAAAACTTAGTTTTATGAAAAGGTCCCTGGTCCATGACAAAGTGTCATTTATGAAACAGAAATGTAATCTTTATCTTAAAGCTACTGATTACTTTAACATACTTTTGTCCTTTAATTTCACGTTTTCAGTCCTTTTAAAATTGATGACACATGAAAATATTTCAAAATTCCTCTGGAGACCTTAGATTCCCTCTATCTCTCAGCCTTTTACAAGATTCACAGTTGAATGAAAAACATGCCCTCCACCTTATTCAATAATAACCTGTTCCCTATCCTGAAATGGTATCCCCTTGGTCTGTAGTTCCCCATTTTCTAATTTCCTCCTTTCCTAAATAGATAACAATTGCTAACTTTAAGTCTGCTAGGTCAATTTCAGAGTCTAAGGCATTTTGGAAAATAATCTTAATGGTGAGCTGTTAGTGGAGGAAGTGAACGGTTAATTTGATTCATTCATCCATTCATTTTTACAAACCCCAGAAGAAAAACATTGGGCTGAATCTTACCAGAAAGTGTCATCTTGAGGTTTATGGAGTGTCTCACTCTCTCTCCTTGAGCCTGAGCAAAACCACATTATTACATTCACACCATGCTGCTAAGGTGCTTTACCTTCCTATTCTTCCACTTGCCATTGGCAGCCTTTCATGACAATGCCAGGATATCCTGACTCTTGGCACCAGCATCATTTTTGAAGCCCAGCCTTGCAACCATTCAAACATTGACATTATGGGATAGCACTTCATTGCGCATGTGGTGGAAGCCTAACCATAAAACAATGCTTCTCTGTGCACAAATTCTATTTGCGCATATTTTTAAGACTGTTGCTATTTTACAGCAATGGTTAGCACTGCTGCCTCACAGGGACCTGTGTTTGATTCCTGCCTCGGGTGACTGTCTGTGTGGAGTTTACACATTTTTCCTGTGTCTGCGTGGGTTTCCTCCAGGTACTCTGGTTTCTTCCCACAATCCAAAGATGTGCAGGTCAGGTGAATTGCGATGCTAAATTTACCATAGTGATAGGTGCATTAGTCAGGGGTAAATACAGGGTAGGAGAATGGGTCTGGGTGGGTTACTCTTCAGAGGGTCGGTGTGGACTTGTTGGGCTGAAGGGCCTGTTTCCATCCTGTAGGGAATCTAATCTAAGTCAGTGCTACATTTTCCCCAATACCCAGTGTAGCCTGAAATCTTCTCATTGTTTAACACAGGACCTTCACATTACACTTAATGGTGAGCTGTTAGTGGAGGAAGTGAACGGTTAATTTGATTTAATTTAAGTTGATTTATTATGATTGTCACATGTGTCTAGATACAGTGAAATGTTTAGTTTTGCATGCAGTACAGGCAGGATGCACCATACAAAGTGCATTAGGATAATATAACAAAGTGAAGAATACAATGTCATGGTTGCACAGAGAGTGAAGTCAACATTAAACTTATTATTTGAGACGTCCATTCAGAAGTCTAATAACAGCTGGGAAGAAGCTGTTCTTGAATCTCTTCATAGGAGTATACAAACTTTCTTATCTTCTAACCAACAGAATGGGGTGGAAGGGATCTTTAATTATATCAGTTACTCTCCCGAGGCGGCGGGAGTCAATGGATGGAAGAGCAAAAGCCCTTCATCAGGAAAATGTCAATTTTCCTGCTTCTCGGATGCTGCCTGACCTGCTGTGCTTTTCCAGCACCACTCTAATCTTGACTCTGATGTCCAGCATCTGTAGTGCTCACTTTCGCCTCAATGGATGGAAGGCTGGTTTCCATGATGGATCGGGCTGTGTTCATGAGTCTCTGTACATTCTTGCAGTTTCGGGAAAAGCAGTTGCCAAACCACTCCATTGAACATAAGAACGTAGTATATTACAGCACAGTACGGGCCCTTCGGCCTTCAATGTTGCACCAACCTGTGGAACCAATCTAAACCCCATCTAACCTACATTATTCCATTCTTGCCCATATGCCTATCCAATGACCATTTTAATGCCCTTTAAGTTGACAAGTCTACGACTGTTGCAGGCAGAGCATTCCATGCCCCTACTAATCTCTGAGTAAAGAAACTACCTCTGACATCTGTCCTATATCCATCACCCCTCAATTCATAGCTATGTCTCCTCATTTAAAGTTTGGGAGAAGATTTGTAGCTCGGGTGCTCGTTGTTGTGCTTCTGTTTGCAGAGCTGGGAATTTGTGTTGCAGACGTTCCGTCCCCTGTTTAGGTGACATCCTCAGTGCTTGGGAGCCTCCTGTGAAGCGCTTCTGTGATGTTTCCTCCGGCATTTATAGTGGCCTGTCTCTGCCGCTTCCAGTTGTCAGTTCTAGCTGTCCGGTCCAGGACCCAATATACCGGCCACTGCAGCGGACAGCTGGAACAGACAACCGGAAGCGGCAGAGACAAGCTACTATAAATGCCGGTGGAAACATCACAGAAGCGCTTCACAGGAGGCTCCCAAGCACTGAGGATGTCACCTAGACAGGGGACGAAACGTTTGCAACACAAATTCCCAGCTCGGCGAACAGAACCACAACTATGTCTCCTCATGCTAGCCATCGCCATCCAAGGGAAAAGGCTCTCACTGTTCAACCTATCTAACCCTCTGATTATGTTATATGTCTCAATTAAGTCGCTTCTCAACTTTCTTCTCTCTCTAATGAAAACAGCCTCAAGTCCCTCAGCTTTTCCTCATAAGACTGCCCTCCATACCAGGCAACATCCTAGCAAATCTCCTCTGAACCCTTTCCAAAGCTTCCAAGTCCTTTCTACAATGCAGTGACTAGAACTGTATGCAATACTCCAAATGTGGCCTCACCGGAGTTTTGGCACCAAATATTGCCAAACCGTATCCAATTAGAATACTTTCTATGCTGCATCTATAAAAATTGTTGAGATTCCCGTTGAATTTCCTTAGCCTCTTGAGGATATAGAGGCGTAATTGTGCTTTATTGACCATTACATCGACATGGGTGGACCAGGATAGATTGTTGGTGACCATTCCTTCCAGATATTGTCCGCCATCCCCAGCTCAGTGCTACTGATGCAGACAGGGGCACATCCTCCATTCCGCTCCTGAATTCAATGACCAGTTAATTTGTTGATGTTGTCTTTACGTTATACTGCTAAGCACTCAATCTCTTTCCTGTATTCTGTCTCGTCATTGTTTGAAATCTGCCCTACAATGGTGGGGTCATCAGCAAACTTGGAAATGGAGTTGGGGCAGAATTTGGCCACACATTCATGAGTGTATAAGGAGTTTAGTAGGGTGCTGAGTACACAGTCTTGAGGGGCACCGGTGTTGAGGATCATGGTGGAGGAGATGTTGTCTCCTATCCTTATTGATTGCAGTTTATGGGTCAGGAAGTAGAGAATGCAGTAACAGAAGGGGGAACCAAGACCAAGGTTGTGGAGTTTAGAGATGGGTTTGTTTGAAATTATGGTGTTGAAGGAGGAACTATAGTCAATAAGTAGCATCCTTGTTATCCAGATGTTTCAGGAATGCGTGTAGGGCTGGTGAAATGGTGTCTGCAGTGGACCTGTTGCACTGTTAGGCAATTTGCAAAAGATCAAAGCAATTTGGTAGGCTAGAGGTAATGGGTGAGATGGTTTTCAAACAACCTGCTTCTTCTACAGTGTTGAACTTGTACTCACCCAGGTCATTGTAGAGTGTTTCATCTCATTCCTGGCTTGCTCATTGTGGATGGCGGTTAGACTTTAAGGAGATTAGAAGGCAAGTTATTCATCACAAGATTCCCAGATTCGGACCTACTATTATAACTGCAATATTTCCAGTTATTGGTAATTCCAGGGAATTCAGCAATTGTAATGCCATTAATTGTCATGAGGCAATTCTTTTATTGGAGATGGTCATTGACGCATGTGATTTGCACAAATGCTCTTTATCAATCCAAACCTGACTGCTATCCAGGTATCTCTGTAGGAAATGTATTTTATCTGAGTTGGTTGGATTAAGCTTGCCATTTTTTCTGTGGCAGAACATATCTGGGCAATGTTCCACAATCGTAGAAGCAATTGTCGTAACTATACAGATAAAGTTTGCCTAGTCCTGGAACACAGGATTTCAGCTACTGTCAGGATATTGACGAGACCTGTTGTCTCTATCCAGTGCCTTTGCTGTTCCTTGATACCACTAGGACTGAACTAACTTGATTTATGACTGGAATCTGTGACACTTGGCACCTCAGGAGGAGACCAAGATAGATTACGTACTCTGCATTTCCGGCTGAAGATTATTGCAAGCGCGCGGCCTTCAGATCTTTAGTCCAGATTTGTAGATGACATGTCCAGTAACATAATTGCAACGCCAGCGTATCCAAATGTAGCACAATGTAGAACATCTCAAAATTGTATATAAACTTCCCCTTCCCTTTATCCCACTAAAATATCTTGCATAGTCTCTTGAGACTAGTTATAAGGCATCAAGCATCTCTGTTATAATCTTGTTTAAATGCATGCAATGCTATTACAATGCTGAGCTTCTCAAGTTACCACTGTCCTCATGATAAAGGACAATCCATAAAAGTATATTTGAATATGACAGAGGTTGAAGGTGGTAGATGGAACCTAGATATGAGATTCATGAAGCATTTAATAAGCATAGCAAACCTATCATTGTAACCTAGGGAATAACATCCACTTTTCGACAAAAAACACTTGGACATTGGTGTGCTGTTTAACCTTTTGATCAAACATAGCTCTTCAACTTATGAGTGCAAAACACTGTGTCATTTCCCTATTGAAGCTGGTCATTTTATTTGAAGTCACTTTTTCAATTGTTCCTTCTCCTCTCCTGACCTGTTTTTGGAAAGAAATAGTCACTCATTTCATAATCACACAGGAACTCACTGGGCTGAATCATGCATATTTTTGGTTAAGTAGTTGCGTGTTTTTGGAGGGTTTTTCACTGTGAGGCCTAACAGGATTTCTTGTTGTGCCTTATCAAACTTGCCTCATTAACCACCTATTGTGCATCTTTAATATCCCTCTCATGTGATCCTAGCCCCATCACAGCACATGCTATTCCTGGAATAACTAGCAGTACATATCTGCCATATGACCAACAGGCCAGGCACCTGAACCATCTTTAAAAGCCCCTGTGCCCCCATATAAGCACTGAGATTTTGAAACTGTCCTGCTCAGTGATGGACTGTGCTTCTAATGATAGAGAAGAAGAAGATGGCACCATGATTCTCCTACAGGGAAGTTGAGGATCTTGTGGAAGAGGGTGGCACAAAGGAGGGCATCCTCTTCCCATTGGATCAGCAGAAGAGGCCATGACCCCAGATCCTGACAGTCTGGCTCTGAGGTCACCACCCAGGTCAGTGTTGTCTCCATGGTCATCAGGAATGCTCAGTAGTAGTGCAAGAATGGCAATGAGCGCCAGGGTCCATCCCACATTCCTCTTCCTGCTACGTCACACCCACTCTATCACTGTTACTGCATTCACTGCCTTCTAAAACTCATGATCTGCCCGTCTCACATTTTCCTCACTCACTGTCAGCCCTAACACTTTCCATATGACTAACCCTGCATGGTCTCAGTGATACCTACTCATTCACTTGGGCACCTCACTCCCCTGCACCAGCATTAACAGCTGTGCCATCAACTTTCATCTCACTTAATCCCTTCATCTTAGTCAAGGCAAAGACTGTCGGCAATAGGGTAAATTAAAGGACCCAGGTGGATGGAAGGCTGCACAACCTCAGACTTCTCACCCATTATGAGGAGAGAATCTGTCCCTCACTGGAGTAGGCAAGGACTACTCCTTCAGGGACATATGGCCACCAATGCCCTGCCAACTGAGGAAGCACCACACTTCATTCCACTGCAACTCTCACATTAACCCCTCTGTCAGAATCTTTTTGTGCACACAAATTCCAACAGGCAGCAGTTGGTGGGCGGGGGGCCTGAAGCAGAGCGGCCTGGGGTCTGGTACGGTCAGCCTGTCACAGTCAGCGACTTGCGAGGCCAATCAGGGTTAGCCCAGCGCGGGGGCAGAACAAGACCATGTTTGGAGAGCCCCCATTGTGGAGCATCTGCAGACTATAAAAGGACCATAATGTCTATCTTTTAACTTTATTTCTTTACTTTTCTTATTTGAATTGAATTGAATTTATTGTCACATGTAACAAGGCACAGTGAAAAGGTTTGTCTTGTGAGCATTACAGACACAGCAACACAGAGTTAAATAGCTTAGATAAGTAAATAATAGGCAAACAGCGGCAAAAACCAAAACAGGTACAGGCGAATGCTAAGAGTTTGTGAGTCCATTCAGTATTCTAACAACAGTAGGGTAGAAACTGTTTCGAAACCGGCTGGTGCGTGTGTTCAGGCTTCTGTACCTTCTCCCCGATGGTAGAGGTTGTAGAAAACATTGCCAGGATGGATCTTTAAGAATGCTGGTGGCCTTTCCTTGACAGCGGGCCTGGTAGATGGATTCTACAGATGGGGGGTTGGCCTTTGTGATTGTCCGGGCTGAGTTCACTACTCTCTGTAACCATCTCCGATCTTGAATGATACAGTTGCCACTGATGGTGCACCTCGAGTCATAGAGTCTATAAAAGTTGGCAAGGGTATTCGCCGTCATGTCAAATTTTCTCCGCTGCCTGAGGAAGAAAAGATGTTGTCGCGCCTTTGTAGCCAGTGCGTCCACATGAAGAGTCCAAGAAAGCTTGTTGTGGATGACCACTCCCAGGAGTTTGACACTTTCCACTCATTCCGCATCTGTGCTGTTAATGTGTAGGGAGGCATGAGTAACATCCCATCGAAAGTCAACAATGAGTTCCTTGGTTTTGCCAGCATTGAGAGCTAGGTTGTTTGCAGTGCACCATTTTTCCAGGTCTTCCACCTCCCATCTATAGTCTGTTTTGTCGCCATCTGAGATTCGACCGACTATGGTGGTGTCATCAGCAAACTTGTAAATGGCATTAGTCTGGTATTTGGTGACACAGTCATGGGTATACAGTGAGTACAGTAGGGGGCTGAGTGTGCACTCCGGGGGGTGGGCTCCAGTGTTGAGTGTTAGTGACGATGAAATATTGTCCCCAATCTTCACTGAGGCCTGTAGGTCAGGAAACTGAGGATCCAGTTGCAGAGAATGGGGCTTAGTCCGAGATCACTAAGTTTAGTAATCAGTCTCAAAGGGATAATAGTATTGAAGGTTGAACTGTAGTCAATGATAGATTCTTACATAGCTGTTCATGGTGTCAAGATGTTCTAGTGAAGAGTGAAGGGCAAGTGATATGGCACCAGACGTGGATCTGAAGTGCTGAAATGTAGAATTTTTAACTTCATTTCTTTATTTCTCTATTTTTGTACCTAATATATTTTGGTACCTAAGATTTGTTATTAGGTATTTTGTACCTAAGATGGTGCCATGGGTGGCAATATTTTACACTTTTCACTGTACTCCTGTACTTTTGTGTTTGAGCACATATGACAACAAAATCCAATGCTAACTCTATTTGCTGTGACACCTCCTGTCCTTTGTGTCTTGCAGGTACCAATGGGATATTCACAGCCCCTGCAGATGCACAACTAGCTCTACTCAAAACCAGCCTACTGCAGTGTTGGGAGCAGGATAGACGAGGCGTGTATGGGGCAATGGGATCCATAGAACACATTGCCCCACTTGCTCAACATCCCTATTCTTTCCCTAGTCTCTGTGTTCAAAACAGTTTGTGTGAATGAGATTGTCAGCAATATCTGGGGCAGGGAGGTGTAGAGCACTCACAGAGCCATAGCTTTCAGATCATCAGGGATTAAGGCTGTCGCAGGTCAATAGCCTATACAGTGTATGGGGCTGTGAGTAATGTTGTTTCCCTTTTAAAGGATCTCACATCAGTGGATCTTGCTACACCTTCCGTCACAGGACAAGACACTGACCTTGCCCACCTAGGTGTAGTTACAGTAATTTTCTCCCTCATTGCATATTTTAATTCCCAACATAATATAAGGCGACAGTGAACATTGTTCTGCCAGTGGCTTCCACTTTCCACATCAACGTATCAGCGTGGCCCCAAACATGCAGGTCCTTTTCCTGAAACCACGTCCTGGACATCCCATTGGATTTGCAGTTGCCAGGTCCTCACCAACCCAACTACATGAACTACCCAGCTTTTGTCACATTTCCTGGCATATGAGGCCACCATATCAGATGTTTAATAGACTGATCACCCATCCACCTCATGAGGGTAAGATGCTCCTGACTGTAGTCAAACACCCCTCCCACATTATCCTGTTCTCATCCATGCTTTTCTGTAAATCCCCTCTTAACAAATTGGCATTCCCTTCCCTTCCTGTCAGCCTGGTTCCCACATTTCTTTCCTGTGGCAGCAGCAGCCCCTTTTCCCCCTCCACCCTCCTTTCCTCTTTGCTTCTTTGCACAAACTCACCAGACCATGACCCACCCTCCCTCCACCAGCAAATAACCATATCAGTGCCCAGCCCCTTGGCTGATTCCGATACATCTTGCTGATTGCAATAGCCTTACCATTCTAGACTGGCTACTGTAGAGCCACAGGTTTGACTGTGACTTACCCCCAGGACTGCAAAGGCACAGAGTCCTGACTGAGATTATCCAAAGCGGATACCTGACCGTGGCTAATTCCCTGGACCGTTACATTGGCTGAACCCCCTTGACAGATAAGTGTCTCTGTTGACTTCAATGAAGACTACTCCTCGAAAACAATGAGACCTGACAGCCTGCTTGCTGCACATTCAGTGTGCCCCGTAAACTGCTGCCACATGATGCATGATGCAGTCAGCTGTACACATCCTTGACTGAGGACGGCTGACCAGCAAAGCAAGTTGCCTGGTCATTTGGTTGCACTAATTGGTGAGGCACAGGATGGCAAGGCATTGATACTGCAAGCAGGGAGTAGGAGATAAGCAAGTGAGCACTGAGAGAGAAAGCTATCAGCGCTGACATGTAGTCTGGTTCAGTCCGTGAGTTGGTTGGTGTCTGCCCTGCACGCACAGTGTCCTTGCAGCAACCTTTCAATGCTAGTTGCTGATGTGCTCTGCAGTGCATTTCTGAGCTTAGAAGGGAATCAAAAAGGGGCCAGGAGGATTTGGAGGGTTGGCCAAAAGTCAGATGCCATTGTCTAACTCCATGTAGGTAAAATAAACCTTTTCCCGTTTGTATGCAGCTTTTGCTCAAGTTTCTATTTGCAAGTTTAGATAATGCCAATGGCTGATGACATTGAACATGGGTCAGTGGGGGTGGGGGTGGTGGTGGGTGGGGGGCACAGTGTCAACTGACAAAAAGGCAGGCACGATCACCCCCTCAGATTCCAAGTGACCCTGTTACCAGGAGTTGCACACTAGTAATAGAAGATATTTCTAGTTAGTCATCCTTCTTGTCCTGTAACTTAAACAATTTGATAAGTATTCAATTACTGCGAACATCTGGCACTTGAGGTTTGTAATTCAATTACCAAAACTCATCTTATCCCGAGTGTTTATCTGACTTCCCTATTTGTGCTACAGTGAGAAAAGCACCTCCCCAGCAGTACAAAGTCAAACAATTTAACCAAAGGTGGATATCTGAACTTGTTAAAATGAACCCATGCAATATTCCTGCATTAATACTGGTTTAGTGAATATTGCCTTTCTGGAGATGTTATTTTGTTCTATACCTTCAACTGTGTGCTCTCTATCTGGTTGTTTGACTGGAAAAAAAAATCAATGATAAACATTTTCCTAGTCTAATATTTTTCAGGCTAATTTTGGAAAGTTTTCAGCTTTCTGTAATGATTAACCTAAACAGAAAAACATCAGTAAAACAACAATCACTTCTGGAATTTATAGTCCTTGTCCTCTAAAGCACCAGTTGTTAATAATTGAGAAATCTAGGCAAAATGCCAAGATATTTCACATAGAATAAGCAAGTTTGAAAAGATCTGGGGAGATAAGACAGATCCGTAAGTATTCTAAAGAGTGGATGATACCAAACGTGGCTCCTAAAAAAATTCATTTGCAGAAAGAGGAAAGCATTAGTAAAAGATAGGAGTTTATTTTTTAGGTGCTAAGGAAATGTAGGAAAGTAGGAAATGGCACAATCTGTTCACAAATTGGCTTTTTATCCATACTTCTTTTTGGAAGCTCCCACAACCATTTATTTGGAAAGCACAGTGCATTTACAGATACACTGAATAGGAGTCATCATAATTCCAGGTTTTGGGATTAATTCCATATTTATACAGGCTCCAATACTTAGGAATTTTCATAGAAATCATAATCACAGTTATCTTTTAACCTAAGCCTGATGCTACATTCACTATTACAATCGACATAATTGTTGAGACTGTTTTTGACTCCTCTTCACATCAGATTCAAGACATTAACTCTGTTTCTCGCTCCACAGATTAGGGCGGCACGGTGGTACAGCGGTTAGCACTACTGCTTCACAGCGCCAGAGACTCGGGTTCAATTCCTGCCTCGGGTGACTGACTGGGTGGAGTTTGTACATTCTCCCCGTGTCTGCGTGAGTTTCCTCCGGGTACTCCGGTTTCCTCCCACAGTCCAAAGATGTGCAGGTTAGGTGAATTGGCCATGCTAAATTGCCTGTAGTGTTAGGGAAATGAGTCTGGGTGGGTTGCGGGTCGGTGTGGACTTGTTGGGCCGAAGGGCCTGTTTCCACACTGTAAGTGATCTAAGATGCTATCAGATCTGCTGAATGTGCCCAGCATTTTGTCTTTTATTTCAGACTTCCAACACATTTTGATTTTAACAGAGTTTTTTTTTAAAAACCATCATTCACAGGATGTGGGCTTCGCTGGGTGGTGCAATATTTATTGTCCATCCCTAATTTCTCTTCAGAAGGTAGGTATTGAAGCTTTCTTCAACTACACCAGTCCATAATCCCGCTGCTTTTAGGGAAGGAGTTCCCAGGATTTTGACTCAGCAACATTGAAAGAATGGCAATATATTTCCATGATTGGATGGTGAATAGCCTGGAGAGGAACTTGTGGCTGGTACTGTTTCCATGTGTCTGCTGCCCTTGGCTTTTTAGTTGGAAATGGTTGTGGGTTTGGGAGATGCTTTGTAGTAAATCTTGGTGGATTTCTGCAGTGCATCTTGTAGAAAGTGCACACTATGCTTAGTGTGCATGGTGGAGGGAGTGGATGTTTGTGGATGTGGTGCTAATCAAACAGGCTGCTTTGTCCTGGTTGGTATCTGGCTTCTTGAGTGTTGTTGGAGCTACATTCAAATAAGTGGGGGGCATTTTATCACACTCCTGACTTCTACTTTGTAGACAGTGGACAGTGTTTGCGTAGTTCGGAAGCTAGTTATTCCCTGTAGGATTCCTGGCTTCATAAACAGTTTTGTAGACATCGTACTTATATGATTAGTCCAGTTCAGATTTTGATCAATGGTAACCTCCAGGATGTGGATAACGTGGGATTCAGTGATGCTAATGCCATTGAATCAGGCAGTAATGTTTAAATTCTCCCCTATTGAAGATGCTCATTTCCTGACAAATATATGGTGCAGACGTTACTTGACCCTTTCTAACAAAGCCTGGATATTGTCCCAGTCTTCCTGAAGTTGGTCATAGACAGTTTCAGTATCTGAGGAGGTGCAAATGGTGCTGAACATTGTGCAATCAAACATGGCCGCTTCTTGGTCTTATGATAGAAGAAAGATCATGGATGCAACTGACTTAGCTGGGGACTTGTCTGCCTTTTGTACCATTCATTGTACTCAATTCCTTCCCCGTGTCATGTAGTATAAATAGGATGTTCGAAATATAATATCACCATAAAGACTGATACAAACTTTCTGTTTAATTCCTGCCATTTCCTTGTTCTGCATAACTGTCTCCCCAGATACATTTTCCAAGAAGCCTATGTCCACTCTGATCTCTCTCTTCCTTTTTATATATTTAACAAAGTCTTACTATCTGTTTTTATATTCCCCATTTGTTTGCCATCATAGTTTATTTTTCGCTGTGTTTGCCTTTATCTTTTTAGTCCTTTTTTGCTGGATTCTGACTTTATCTTTGGGATTGTCACTAACTTTGGCCTCCTTTATGTGCTTTTAGTTTCAACTTGATACTCTCCTTCCTTGGTTCGCCATGGTTGGTTTATCTTTCTCTTAGGAACTTTCCTCCTCACTGGGATGTAACCACCATAACACCATCGACGGCAAAACAGATCACTCAACTGGAACTCCCTCCATCACCTTCAATATTCATGGTGTGCAATTTACAACATTCACTGCAATATCGCACGAAGATTCCTCCAAAACAGCTTCCAAATCTGAGACCTCTACCGCAAGAAACCAAATGCAGCAGATACAGTCACAAAGTTATACAGTCATACAGTACGGAAACAGAGCAGTTGGTCCAAATCATCCACGCCGACCAAGTTTCCTAAAGTAAACTAGCCTGCATTTGGACCATATTCCTCTAAACATTTCCTAACCATGTATCTGTCCATTTTTTAAAATATTGTAACTGTACCTGCATTGACCACTTCATTTGGCAGTTCATTCCACATGCGAACCTCCCTCTGTGTGAAAAGATTGCCCCTCAGGTCCCTCTTAAATCTTTCTTCTCTCACCTTAAAATATGCTCCCTACTTTTGAGATCACCCATTTTAGGGAAAATACTCTGGCTATTCATCTTATATGTGCCCCTCATGATTTTATAAACCTCTATAAGATCTCCCCTCAGTCTCTATGCTCCACCAAAATGTGTTCCAGCCTATCCAGCCTAGTTTGAACTCAAACCCTCCAGTTCTGGCAACATCCTTGTAAATCTTTTCTGAATCCTCTCCAATTTAATAATATTCTTCTTACAGCAGGGTGACCAGAACTGTGTACAGTACACTAATGGCCTCAACAATGTCCTATATAACATAACATGACATCCCAACTCCTATACTCAATAGTCTGAGCAATGAAGGTAACATTGTCTGACATATAATGAATGGCTGAGGATCCTGGGATTGTATTCATTGGAGTTTAGAAGGTTGAGGGGAGATCTAATCAAAACTTACAAAATAATGCATGGCTTAGAAAGGGTGGACGCTTGGAAGTTGTTTCTATTAGATGGGGAGACTAGGATCCAGGGGCACAAAACTTAGAATTAGATGGGGTCAATTTAGAACTGAAATGAGGAGACATTTCTTTAGCCAGGTGGGCCTGTGGAATTCATTGCCATGGAGAGCAGTGGAGGCCAGGACATTGAATATCTTCAAGGCAGAGGCTGATAAATTCTTGATCTCACAAGGAATTAAGGGTTATGGGGAGAATGCAGGTAAATGGAGTTGAAATGCCCATCAGCCATGATTAAATGGCAGTGTGGACTCGATCGGCTAATTGGCCTTACCTCCACTCCTATGTCTTATGGTCTTATGGTCTTAAGTGTGCTAAATGATTCAGACTGGTTCTATTTCCAAAGTGTGGCATTTATAAAATATTACATGCATTGACTGTGTGCATTGACTGCCTACAGATTGTGCGCTTTTTGAGCAAAATAGAATGTATCTACAAATTTAATTCTGCATTTGCAAATTTACCCCATAAATTTATATATGTGTGTGTGTGTGTGTGTGAGAGAGAGAGAGAGAGAGAGAGGGGGTGTGAGTGTGTGCATGTGTGTGTATGGGTGTGAGTATGAGTGCACGTGAGAAAGTGTGTGCTTGCGTGTGTGCATGCTTGGTAAAGTTTGTGTGTATGAGTGTGATGGACTCAGTCTGACTCAAGTTTGGGATACAGACAGACTCTAATCTCACACCATTAAAGCGTTGTCTGAGCTGAGGTGTCACTTCTTTTAATATAAAACCTTAAGTTATCTCAAGAATGTGACTTAAAAGAAGTTCTGGGATTTACATATTAATGAACCGAAAACTGCAGCCCATTCTAAAACTTGAAAGACTTAACAGCAATCTATTTTTGTTCAATGTATCATTTCAGTTGCATGATATTGTAATCTTTAGCTATAAATTCCGTGTCTTATGATCCTGTCCCACAGCTACCTGATGAAGGAGCAGTTCTCCGAAAGCTAGTGCTTCCAAATAAACCTGTTGGACTATAACCTGGTGTTGTGTGTGTTTTTTTTCGCTTTGTCCACCCCAGTCCAACAGTGGCTCCTCCACATCATGACAATCCAAGAAAGCAGCTCACCACCACTTTCTCAAGTGTAATCAGATATGGGCAATAAATGCTGGGCCAGACAGCAACACTCACATCCCATGAACAAATAAAATAGATTGCAAGTGTTGTTGCATGAGGTGCACCAGATTTGAAGCCATTCTTGGTCTCTTCAATTCTGCATTCAAGAAACTTGATCTGTCCTTGACAGTTTCCAAAACAAAGCTCATACAAAGCAGAGCCCATATCTGGCTACCCATATATTTCACTTCCATTCACATTGAGGCAGAAACCTTGGAAAATGTTAAACACAAACCGTAAGTTTGGTATGCACATCTCTCAAATCGTTATTGTTGTCAAGGAGATTGAAAACTCCACCAGCTGATCAACTCAACCTTTTACAAACTGTGGCAGTGAGCACTTTACAACAAAGATGCTCATAAGCCAACAAAACTCCTGGTGGACAGAGCATCTGTCATCATGAGAAATGCTGGGATACCTGGCCCGTGTATCAGCAACACATAAGAACACTGGACAAGCTCCATCCATCTTATCAATTGATGGACCATTGCACATTGAATGCCAAGCAACCTTCTTGAAGTAAACTCTATTAGCATTCAGGCAAAACATCTGTAAAATCAAGGACTGGATACTGCGTCCAGATGGCCACAAAATGTCACCCTCATCAGGTTCTGTTTGCTCGACTCTCCAAAAGGCCAGTATTCCTGTGGAGGACAGAGAAATTCTTCAAAAACATACTTACAATGGCATTTTTGAAATGAGATAGCATTAACATTAATGTTGGAGAACAGCTTGCCACCATTCATTCAGAATAGTGATGACTTATCCACGAAGCTTCTTCATGATTTGAGTCACAACATCCAGTGATAAGGCACAGCAGAATTGGTAGAAATGAAATAAATGAGATAACAATGAAAGGTGACATGTTAGTCAATGGCATACAGCAAAGTCCCACAAAGAGAAATGTCATAATAACCAGAAAACCAGTTTTTAATGTTTGGTGGATACATTTTGGCCAGTGCACCAGGAAGAACTCCCAATTCTATCTTCAAAATATTATAATAGATTCATTTATATCCACATGAAAGGAAAGACAAGACTGCAGTTTTACATTTTATCCGAAAAGACACCAACTCTGTCACCTTCAGCACTGCATTACATTGGCAACCTCAATTAGGTGCACGTCTATGGAGTGGGATTAAAAGCCACAACTTTCTGACTCAGAGGCTAGACTGATGTACTGAACAAAGAACAAAGAATAAAGAACAATACAGCACAGGAATAGACACTTCGGCCTCCAAGCCTGCACTGCTACATTTCACACTTCCATATTAAAGCTGTCTTCACTTACAGGATTTGGATCCTTCCATTCTCTTCCTATTCATGGATTTGTCCAGCTGCTTCTTGAATACTGCTATTATGTCTGTTTCCATCACCACCTCTGGCAGCACATTCCAGGCACTCACCATGCTTTGCATGAAAAATTTGCCTTGTATATCTCTTTTAAACATCCCCCTCGCTCCCTGCACCTGTGTCCTCTAGTAATTGACCCCTCCACCCGAAGAAAAAGCCTCATACTTTCTATTCTATCCATGCCATTCACAATCTTATAAATTTCTATCAGGTCAGCCCTCCTGCATTCCTGTGGAAACAAGCCCAGTCGACCCAACCTTTCTTCACAGCTGAAATCTCCCATACCAAGCAACACCCTGGTAAACCTTTTCTGTACCCTCTCCAAAGCGTCCACATCCTTCTGGTACACTTGGGCCATTATTTTCAATGACTATCAATTATGGAAATCCACTAGTGTGAATTAATTTAGTTGAAGTGATCTTATATGTAAATGTATATTATCCTAAAGAACTTCAGTTTTATAAAGGATGTTGTTACAAGCGTACTTCACAAATGTATAACATGTTAAATGTTCACCCTTATTTGAAAATTTAATATTCAGGATATTTAACAAATGATCATAATGGCATCCAAAGGAAGAGGTAAGATTAATTTTCAGCATGCTACTTATTTATTATTTAAAGGAAGTATTGATTACTGGGATGAGAACATTTTCAGTAATTGCATTTTTTTAAAATTGAATGCGTGTTCATTTTAAAAGAATACCAAACTTGTTTTAATGCAAAGGATGTGTAATTAAGCCAGATTTTTCCTGAATTAAATAACTTGGCACATTTTCATGAGATGTTAATTCAGGTGATAGGTTGAGGTTGACTTTTTTTTAAATAATCCTTTCTGGCACTAAAAATCATATGACAAGCATTTAATGCAGAACAAAAATATCTACATAAACAAAACATAATTCCCCTATTTTCATTTTACTCATTTTATACAAGATAAGCATGAGTTACAATTGTCAATCTTTCCAACTGCTTCTATTTTTGGGATTAAAGGAATACAGATGAACACATTACCATCAACTGATGCCTATCATTATGGCAGAATGATTGCCTAAAAATTCCAAGTTAATCTTAGTGAGAGATTAATACAGAGTAGGCATATTTCTGAGGGCTGATAGCACGACTCTCCGACTTGCAATCATTAGCATATCCCTACCTCAATGAAGTTTTTCAATCTTAAAGAATCTGACAGATGCCAATTAATTTCATTGTCAACCTTGTGCTTATTTAATACATCCTCGGCAATAAAAAGACATTTGCATTTATGTGCTATAGAGAACGATATTTTACAACGGGCATGTTTATCACTTGATTTGCACACTGTACCAATGAAAGATTTCTTCAGACAGCTTCTGCTGAAATGTGTTGTGAATTTCTGCTTTGAGTTCATTGAGCTGTATTTCAAATGAAATCCCAGCTCACGTCTCGGGTCTGGTTCAATGGCTGTTTCTTGAAGCCAAGCAGTCTAATATCTAGAAATAAATGACATTAAGACTGCTGGAACTAGTCAGATGAGTTTTTTTTAAAAATCCTGCTTTGAGGCACAAAGGTCCACAATGAAACCAGCGGGACACATGCCTCATTCTAAGCAATGTAATGCTCTTGAGAACACATGCTGTAAATCCACAGGCTTCAAGGAGCAAACTGCACTGCTGAGCTCTCCTGAGACCATGTCATATCGATTGTCTTTGTGTACTGTTGAGTTAATGTCAATCTGGCTGCTTCCCAGAGATTATTACTATGTTGCATTTCAACAAAAAGCAACAACTTTTTTTATATTTCTGGAAGCAGATTTATTTCTGCAAGTTGAGAAAATGGTATCAATAAGAAAAAACCTATCCTGAGGAAAGAGACCCAGTGCTTTGTTCACAGTTACACTGGTTTATTCAATTTTTCTTTTTATTTGAACTGATAAAGGATTCAATGGAATAAAGTGACATCAATAGAAATATCAATCAAGATAGATGTACAAGAGGCTGCTATTAGTTTGCCATTATTATGTTATATTTTGCACGTTCTGTCCCTAAGAATGTTACACCACAAAAGGAGAACAATCACATTTATATTGATTCTCAAAAGCAATATAAATTTTTCAATTCTCTTGCAAATTTTAACCTTTGATTTTTTTTCCCACTTTTTCCTTAAACAACTGGATTTTGATTCCACACACCAGCAACTTTAAAAGAAACTTTATATTAATTGCTTTGATGATAAAATGATTTTTCAGCTTAAAATGAAATTCATTGGCAACATTCAGGGATGGAGTGCTTCCTGCTACCCCCCCCCCCCCCCCCCCCGCCCAGTGGAGGTGTCAGCCCAGCCTCACTTGGCACGCTTACTCAGAAAGTATTTAATCGTCATTAAGACAGTCATCCTTCCTTCATCTGGGGAGTCCACTCTGGGGCTGCATCCAGTCCCCAAAAGCAACCATCAGTGGAGCCACACTGTTAAGACCTGTCCCTAAGGTTCCAGATGGGTACTGCAATCACTCAACTCCCCGGTGAGGAAGGATAAACCACACTCTGTGCCCCCACCCTTCCCTTGGTTATGCACTGTTCCCTCAGTTGGTACAGCAAGGCTAATTTTTGACGGGTCCCTTTCCTAGTCAATACCTTGCTCCAGACCAAATGAACTTATACATTAAATACAACCAATCTAACTTTATTGAACTAACAAACAAAAATCATAATTAATTAATTAAAAGTTATTAATGACTAAATGTGACAAGAAATAGTAACTCAACAGATATACACACATTAATAATAAGATGTAAATCCAAGAAGAGTTTAATCAAAAAGGTACATAGCTTGTTCTTTAAATTGTTTGCAAGTAGCAGATAGTTGAATGTTTTGCCTGTGACAGTGGATGTTACCAGTCCCATTAACATTGACAGTCAAAAAGTCAATTCTGAGCTTCTTGGCTTTGTAGGATGCTTCACAGTTTTCCATTCTGATTCCTTTTGACAGTGACTGCTATCAGCTGACTTCGAGCACTCAGCGAGAGAGTACTTCCGGTGTCCTGTTTCTTCTTGACAGGTTTACTGGCTATTAGGCTTCCAGCAGTCAGAGTGAGAAAGTGTCTTTTCTATTTTCTTTACAAGTGTTGCAGTATGTCAATGACTTGACACCCTAGCGTGTAGAGTATGGTGCTGGGCAAGCCACAACTTTGAGAACTACCATTT
The DNA here is from genome assembly GCF_047496795.1 of Chiloscyllium punctatum. Lineage (NCBI taxonomy): Eukaryota > Metazoa > Chordata > Chondrichthyes > Orectolobiformes > Hemiscylliidae > Chiloscyllium > Chiloscyllium punctatum. Next base: position 95,251,100 of record NC_092739.1, on the reverse strand, counting down.
AACAAAGTGATGCAATGGTCACCAAAGATAATTGGCCAAACTTGCCTAAAATTCCATTCTCAATGTGCAGTAATGGAAGCCTATTGTTAAACTACACAATGCAACAAACACCTGAACTATTAATGTAACTAAAATCTACATCAAAAATATGCAAATAGTTTAAAACCTGGAGAAGACAGCTGCAAATTATTTGCATTAACTATGTTTTTTTTCAATTCATTCGCTGATGAGGGCATCACTGGCTAGGTTGTTATTTATTGCCCATCCCAATTGAGAGTCAACCACAGTCAAATGTAAGCTAGACCAAGTAAGGACAACAGTTTCCTTCCTCTAAAGGATGTTAATAAACCAGATGGGCTTTTCCCCAACAATTAACATGGTCATCATTAGACTCTTAATTCCAGATATCTATTGAAGTTAAATTCCACCATCTACTGTGACAGGATTTAAACCTGGATCTCAGAATTAACAGTCCAGTAGTGATACCACTCGGCCATTGTCTCCCCATAGTTTTGTTGACTGTAAATAGAAGCTATTTAAAAAGTGACTGATATTTGTAGACGTGTCAAATAAAAAACTAGTTACTTGGAAACGTATTGGGTTGGTGCCTCGAGGACATTTGCAATTAACAGCACAGCTGCTATTCTTGCTTACAGATGGCTTGATGGTGCTGTCCTTAGGGAGGGTCTCCTGTTTCCTGCACTGTCCTGGGATTAGATTAGGATGCTCTACTGAAGTAACTGCTTACAAATGGCCAGTTGTTCTTAATTGACAGCTCCAGGAGGCTGCTTGACCTCAACCTGCAATCTCTGTTCTTCAGGCAGCAATGTTGGCAGAGTTCAGCAAATGTGCACAATAGACAACGCTTTAAACCTTTGTTAGTGTAGTCAGCCTGTAAGTGTTGAGTTGATGATGCGGACAGTTTCTTCCCCACAGTGCTCAGTGTTACAATCCTCACGCTGATTGACAAATTTTCATTTTAAAGGACTAATAATGGCAATCGAAATTCAAACACTGCACAAGATGTCACTTTTTAAAATAATACTCTAATAAACGAACTAAAATCAATTGGGATTGAGCATTAGATAATTAAAATACACAGGTAAACTTCACTTTAAATAATCAATACAAAATGTGCTCATGTAACTGAAAGCACTCACATCACTTCTTACACAATGTTGACCCCATGTTCAATGTCACAATCTTTCTAGTACTGCTTCCATTACATTGTCCACATATAGAGTGGTAAACCACATTAGCAATAATGCTGTGATGAATGAATATTTGGAGTGTGCACAAGATTAAGGAACAGGCTATCTTAGATTCAGTATTGTGCAATGAGGAACAGATAATTAATAATTTTGTCATGCAGGGTTTTTAGGGAAGAGTGAACATAGCATGGAAGAATTCTTCAATGGAATGAAAAGAGAAGTAGTTCAAACTGAAACTAAATGGTTTTCTACCATTTGTAAGAGGAGAAAGTGAGGACTGCAGATGCTGGAGATCAGAGCTGAAGATCAGAGCTGAAGATCAGAACTCTTCCTGAAGAAGGGCTCATGTCCGAAACATCGATTCTCCTGTTCCTTGGATGCTGCCCGACCTGCTGTGCTTTTCCAGCAACACATTTTCAGCACCATTTGTAAGAGCCAATTTAGTACTGTGGAGGAAATGAACACTATTGAAAATTCTGGAGTGAATCAGATTCCTTTGCCTAAACCTGAGCATTTTTTGAGCAGCTTCTTGTGCAGCCTTTTAAAAAGTATTGTTTAGGCAGTTCAACATTTTATTTAATGAGTTAAAGTGTATATCGAGCAAATTGCACCTATTTGAACCTTAATTTTACCTTCTTGGTGCTTCACTTCAACAATTTGCTTAATGGCTGCCACAAGGACCCACATGAGATAGCTAAAAGTTGATTGATCCAATGTGGCATCTGGCAAGATCAGCCTCAGATTGTACTCACCCACCATCCAGCAGGAGTCACTGAACAGCAGATAGCCACTGAACAGCAGATAGCCACGTGCAGATAAATGACACTGCTCTAGCTGAGATTGCTAACACAGCACAGCTTTGAGATCAAATTTAGAGTATTCTGTTTGGATATTTGCTGCATCTTTACAGTTGAACGAGTAGTGAGACACTGACTGGTACAGTGGCATATCCAAATGTTGATCCAAAAGTAACATCATAGCTGGGAACAGGGTTAGCCCATTTGGCTGTTCAAGCTTGCTCCAGCATTAATTCTGATCATGGCAGATCCTCTGTCTCAATGCCATCTTGCTGCTTTCTCCTCATAACCCTTGATGCCTTTAAAATTGAAAACATTATCGATCTCCGTCTTGAAAATATTCAATGACTTGGCCTCCACAGCTTTCTGCAGTGGACAATTCCATAGATTCACCACCCTTTGAGCAAAGAAATGTTTCCTCATCTTCATCGTTAATGGCCTACCTCATATCCTGAGACTGTGTCCCTTGCTCATAGACATCCTATATAGGAAAAATATTCTCCTGTATTGATTCTATCCAGTCCTGTCAGAATTTTATGCATTTCAATCAGATCCCTATTCATCCTTCTAAACTTGAGTGAATACCGGACCAGTCAAATCAATCTATCTTTATAGGACAGTCCTGCCCTGCCTAGTACCAGCAGCATGAATCTCCACTGTACTCCTATGCCAAGTATATCCTTTCTTTGGTAGGAAGATCAAAATTTCATGCAATATTCTAAGTGTGATATAGTAAAAACAGTCTTTTATGAAGACTGTTTCATTTCAGATTTCCACCCTCTATAGTATTTTCTTTCTGTAAATGATATGGAGGATTATGTGCAGGAGGGGATTATTTTGCTGAAAAAGTGCATCTAAGTACTATTTGACATGCTCGCTTGAAGGTCTGGTTTCACCATGCAATTGTTTCTAATTGCTGATTATCATAATATGAACATGCCCAGAGGTAATAAAACAGAGACATCTGCAAGGCAAGCACTCAAGTGCTGATTAGATGCAATTTTCATGGAGCGGTTATATTTGGGCAACACACCCCCACTTCCAATGAAGATGTGGAATGTGTTCATACATTGTTCTTCTTAGGAAGGCTCTAGGATTGAGTCGGAGGAAACACAGACTCTCGATGTGGCAGTGGAGGTACTAGTGGAGGATTAAGAAGGGAGAAATATTTCACCTCTTATTGCTGCTGCTCCTGTCCCTCCTTCCTGCAGTAACTGGTTCTCCTCTGTTTGAACCCATGTTCCTCTCCCATTCATCCTGTGGATATTGGGAAACCCATAGCAAGATGCCAATGACCAAACACTTGCTGTTGCCTGGCGACTCCCCTGCTCCCCCCATAAGGTGTCCGATCGCAGAGAAACACAATGCTTGTAATTGTTAGGTGAGGTCCTAAAAATCTCTACTTTCAATCTTAATAGAATGTTGATGAAGTGTTGACAAAGTGTCGCAGAAATTCTCCCCCTGTGTTTCAAAGCACCTCTTCAAACCCCAGGCAGTAAGTGAGCAGTAAAAGCTGACACAGATTTATGTTGTGCTCAAGGCTCGTGACAACAACTTGTTTACTGCTGCCATGATGACAGAGGAGCCCCAAAGTAATTATAGACATATTGAACTGTTAATTACAACCGTGTTTTTGTTTAAAAATGACATAAAGCCAAAACGCTGATTGCAAACATAAAATTTGTGGCTATCTGCAGAGAGACATGCGTGAGAATGACACTTGATAAGATGTCAGGAAAACCTCAAAGCAATGGACTTAAAAGGGAGTTTACAGTCCAAACTGAACTGTAATTTCCTGAGAGTTATCTCCGACTGTGAAAGTAATGGGAGAAAGGATAGCAGTCCAGGCGAGAGACATGTTGTTTGTCTTTCCCTTTCAAAATATGTAAGAACAGCAGTAAATGTCATTTCGACCTTGGTTCATGAGTGCAAGTGAAAGCGGGTTAGTGAGCTGAGGTGCTTCTGCATACAAGTGGTCTGAGGTCCTTGTGTATACCAAGCTGGGTTTGAGCACTAGAGTGTTGTGAATGTCACATTCAAACAACCACACACTAATCACCCTTGTGCTGCAAGAAGATTACTCTTTTACTCTGAAAACTAAAAGCCAGCTAGCCAACAAATCATTTGAAAGGAAACAGAACAACTAAAGAATTCTCCATCTCAGATGGCTGATGGCCAGCTACCATCAAAACGAAACTGTCTGAAAGGATTTCAACTAACCTGTTAAGTTAGGAAGATCAAAACCAACTGATTTACTATCAACTTCTATTATGTACTTTTCATAGAAAACCCAGAGAGATGAATTCATATATCTTTTAACTTTTATCATTAGTGAAGTTGCTTCTCATGTCTTACCTGTAGTATACATATGTTGCATTAGTATATCTTCTCACACTTAGGAAGCATTGAAGTCATTCTTTGGTTATGTCAAGAAATGCTGGTTAATTTATACCCTTTTAACTCGTAATTTAATTTGATCTAGGAGAAAGGTATCCACAAAGGAAGGGATGGTCTGTAAATTAACCTTGTGACCAACCAAGGGAAAGGGTGAATAAAGAGGAGGGACTAGTTCATCCATCCTCACTAGGGGGTGACAGTTGGGGTATTTCATATGGAACTGTAATAACTTGGGAAACCTCTTCCAGGATCTCGTCAAAACATTCCTGATCACCAGTATGAATGTTCTTCTTCTCTGTAACATAAAGATCCCAATGATATGCAAAGATTGGTGTACCAACAACGTGAGTTTCTTCCCACTGGCCAGTTCTGAGGAAGGGTCACTCAACCCATAGCATTAACTTTGATTTCCCTCCACAGATGCTGCCAGACCTGCTGAGCTTTTCCAGCAATCTCTTTTTTTTCTGATTCACAGCACTGCTGTTCTTTTGGTTTTTATTAAGATAGACTGGGATTGTTTTCCTTGGAGCGGAGAAGGTTGGGGTATGGGGGTGGGGCGGGGGTGTGAGGGCATGACTAATATGTATAACGTTATGAGGGTCATAGACAGGGTCGTCAGGAAGTAACTCTTCCCTTGGTGGAACGGTCAATGGCTGGCGTTATGGATTAAAGGTAAAGAACAGGAGATATACAGGGGATGTGAGGACCTTCTCATCGCCCAGAAGGTGGTGAGAATTTGGAACTCACTGCCAATGAGGATAGTAGATGGTTGGCAATATCCTAGTGGTATTATTGCTAGACTGTTAAGCTAGAGACCCAGGTAATATTCTGTGGACTCAGGTTCAAATCCTACCATTGCAATTCTCTCCATAATTAAGAGTGTACTGATGACCATGAATCAATTGTTGGAAAATCCCAGCTGGATCATTAATATCCTGAGGGAAAGAAACTACCAACCCCAGCTCATGTGACTCCAGACTCAGAGCAATGTGGCTGACTCTTCATTACCCTCTGGGAATTTAAGGGTGAGCAATAAATGCTGGTCGAGCCAGCGATGCCTTTATCCCATGAATGAATATATTAAAAAGCCCTCAAACAATTTAAGAAGCACTTAGATGTACATTCCTGATGCCAGGGCTTGTAAGGCTATGGGCCAAGTGCTAGAAAATGAAATTTAAAAGCTCGGTGGTTGTTCTTGTCTGCTGCAGACTTGAAGGGTGTTTTTCCATCCTGTGAATCTCTGTGACATCCTGTTGAGGTGGGTAATGATTGATAGTGCTGTAAGATATGTTCCCTTAAAGGTCACGTCATCATATCACCACAAGGAGAAAGTGCACTCTACCTAATGTGACCATTAGCAAATGTTTTAAGTGCCAAACAACTACTTAAAGTTCCTCTGGATACCCATTTCAGATCAAACTAACTCCATTATAAAAATGGCACCTTGCTGTACTTGCCAGCTAAGCCAAAAATTAAGTTTGAAATTCAATCTGATTACTTAAGAACATAAGAACAAGGAGCAGGAGTAGGCAATTTAGCTTCTCAAGCCTGCTCCACCACTTGATATTATCATGGCTGATCTCTATAAGATGATGAGATATAGGAGCAGAATTTGTCCATTTAGCCCATCGTGTCTACTCCACCATTTGATCATCTCATCTCAGTCTCAACTCTACTTTCTGACCCACTCACTATAACCCATTGCTAATCAAAAATCCATATACCTCCTCCTTAAATTAACTCAATGTCCCAGCATACACCACACTCTGCAGTAGTAAATTCCACAATCCTTTGAGGGAAATAATTTCTCCTCATCTCAGTTTTAATCTGCTACACTTTTCTATGACCTCTTATAATGGACTAACCCACATGAGGAGACATCCTTTCTACACCGAGTTTGTCAATCCCCTGGGGCATCTTGTATACCTCAATTAGGTCTCCTCTCATTCTTATAAATTCCAGAGATTATGTTTCATGCTTCTGTGTCAAAACTATCTCATGAAAATCATGTTCAAGTTCTTTCAATAACATTTCAAATGTTTTTGCTGTGGATTCAGGATGATCATGAGTGTTCCCCTGGTTCCAAAGTACATACTATAATTGACTGTTCTGCATTGCTGCACAACACTCGCTTCTCATAGGCTGGAGTGAATGAAGTGAGGCCCTAAGACAAGCAGTCAATGTCAAAGAGTGGAAAATGGAGTTGAGGCTAATGTGAGATCAGTCATGATCATATTAAAAGACAGAGCAAGCTTGAGAGATTGAATTACTTACTCCTACTTCTGATGTTCATATTCTCAAGAGTATTGAGAGTGGTGTTGACCCCGTAACTGGCAGTCAGCATCAATGAGAGGAGTAGGTGAGGACCTTGTGACAGATAATCGGTATCACTGAGAGAAACAAGACAGGTTAAGTCCCTAAGACAGTCAGTCAGATTATTGAGAAAAGCAGAAAAGGTGTGGATCCAGTAACATGGAGTATGGTAAGGTCTCTGGGATATACTTGATAGTTTAATATATACTTAATTCACTTTATTATTCTCTAGAGGAAGCAAATGGAAAGAGATTAATTTCAGGGTAAATTCACTGCAAATCACCTTACCCAGTTGACTGCCCATACTCTGCCATATATGACATCAGGGACAATTGCAGTATCCAGGGTGACCATGTGTACAGGAAATGTATCCAGCTACTTCACTGAAATTTTGTGTTTCAGACGTGGAATCACTGTGGACTAGCTGCAAATCTGAGATCTTTATAGACAGCAAATACAATGAAGTTGTCACATCCCAGGTAAAGAACACACAGGGAGAAAGGGAATAGGTGACCAGCAGGCAGAGTAAATGCACACAGTAAGGAGTCCTGCTGGACCTTCTCTCGCTCTAACAGATTCTCCACATTAAACACTACTGAGGGAGATGATTTCCCCAGAGAATTCAGCAAGAGGCAGGTAAAAGTAGCAATCTCTGGTTTACTCCCGGTGCCAAGCTCAAATGAGGGAAGGAGTAAAAGGATAAAGAAGATAAAGCAATGGCTGAAGAGATGGCGTAATGTTCAGGGATTCAGGTTCTGGGATCTCTTACTGGGCAAAAAAAGACATGTTCAAAAAGAATGAGTTTCAGCTGAACTGGAAAAAGACCAATCTCCTACCAGGGAGATTTTCTGGTTCTATTAAGGAAGACTGTAAACTATTAGAGACAGGATAGGGGGAGGGTGGGTGGAGGGATCATGAGTCACAGAGTGAGTGGTTCTGAATCTGAAGGGAGTAAGTTTATTAGAAAAGACAGGCAAGAGTAAGTCAGAGAACAAAATAACTCTGATGAATTAAACTGCATTTATTAACAATGCAAGTGTCTTACAGGTAAGGCTGATGAACTTGGGATTGGAATGTCGTATCTATTATAGAAACTTGACTAAGGGATGGACAGGACTGGCAGCTCAATGTTTTGGGTCTCAGTTGCTACAGGAAGAATAGAAAGGGAGGCAAAAGAGAAGGGGGAGAGGTATTTTTGATGAAAAAATACATTACTGCTGTAACTAGAGAAGATATTTGTGAAAAATTGTCCAGTGAAAATATATGGGTTGAAATTAGAAATAAGAAAGGAATGATCAGCTTGATGGGATTGTGCTACAGGCCCCCAACAGTTAGAGGGAAATTGAGGAACAAATATGTAGAGATCTCAGATATTTGTAAGAACAATAGGATTAATAGTAGGGGATTAATAGCAGGGGAATATATTACTGGGAACGAAGAAATGGCAGAGGAATTAAATGGGTACTTCAGATCTGTGTTCACTGGGGAAGACACAAGCAATCTCCCTGAGGTAACAGTGGCTGAAGGACCTGAACTTAAGGGAATTTCTATTTGCCAGGATTTGGTGTTGGAGAGACTGTTAGGTCTGAAGGTTGATAAGTCTCCGTGACCTGATGGCCTGCATCCCAGGGTACTGAAGGAGGTGGCTCGGGAAATCGTGGATGCGCTGGTGATTATTTTCCAGAGTTCAATAGAATCGGGGTTGGTTCCTGAGGATTGGAGGGCGGCTAATGTTGTGCCACTTTTTAAGAAGGGTGGGCGGGAGAAAGCAGGAAATTATAGACCAGTTAGTCTGACCTCAGTGGTGGGAAAGATGCTGGAGTCTATTATAAAGGATGAAATTACGGCACATCTGGATAATAGTAACAGGATAGGACAGAGTCAGCATGGATTTATGAAGGGGAAATCATGCTTGACTAATCTTCTTGAATTTTTTGAGGATGTAACTCGGAAGATGGACGAGGGAGATCCAGTGGATGTACTGTACCTGGACTTTCAGAAAGCTTTTGATAAAGTCCCACACAAGAGGTTAGTGAGTAAAATTAGGGCGCACGGGATTGGGGGCAAAGTACTAGATTGGATAGAGAATTGGTTGGCTAATAGGAAACAAAGGGTAGTGATTAACGGCTCCATTTCGAAATGGCAGGCAGTGACCAGTGGGGTACCGCAGGGATCCGTGCTGGGACCGCAGCTTTTTACAATATATGTAAATGATATAGAAGATGATATCAGCAATAACATTAGCAAATTTGCTGATGACACAAAGCTAGGTGGTAGGGTGAAATGTGATGAGGATGTTAGGGGATTACAGGGTGACCTGGACAAGTTAGGTGAGTGGGCAGATGCATGGCAGATGCAGTTTAATGTGGATAAATGTCTGGTTATCCACTTTGGTGGCAAGAACAGGAAGGCAGATTACTACCTCAATGGTATCAAATTAGGTAAAGGGGCTGTTCAGAGAGATCTGGGTGTTCTTGTCCACCAGTCAATGAAGGCAAGCATGCAGGTACAGCAGGTCGTGAAGAAGGTTAATAGCATGCTGGCCTTCATAACAAGAGGGATTGAGTATAGAAGCAAAGAGGTGCTTCTGCAGCTGTACAGGGCCCTGGTGAGACCACACCTGGAGTACTGTGTACAGTTCTGGTCTCCAAATTTGAGGAAAGACATTCTGGCTATTGAGGGAGTGCAGCGTAGGTTCACGAGGTCAATTCCTGGAATGGCAGGATTGCCTTACACGGAAAGACTGAAGCGACTGGGCTTGTATACCCTTGAGTTTAGAAGACTGAGAGGGGATCTGATTGAAACGTATAGGATTATGAAAGGACTGGACACTCTGGCAGGAGGGAACATATTTCCGTTGATGGGGGAGTGCCGAACCAGAGGACACAACTTAAAAATACGGGGTAGACCATTTAGGACAGAGATGAGGAGAAACTACTTCACCCAGAGAGTGGTGGCTGTGTGGAATGCTCTGCCCCAGAGGGCAGTGGAGGCCCAGTCTCTGGATTCTTTTAAGAAAGAATTGGATAGAGCTCTTAAAGATAGTGGAGTCAAGGGGTATGGAGATAAGGCTGGAACAGGATACTGATTAGGAATGATCAGCCATGATCATATTGAATGGCGGTGCAGGCTCGAAGGGCAGAATGGCCTACTCCTGCATCTATTGTCTATTGTCTATTGTCTATTGTCTATAGGTGATTTTAATTTTCCAAACATTGACTGAGCTACCATGGTGTTAGCTGTCTGGATGCTGAAGAATTTGTTAAATGTTTTCAGGAAAAATTTCTTTATCAATACCTTAATGTTTCTACTAGAGAACGAACAAAACTTGACCTTCTCTTGGGTAATAAGGCAGGGCAAGTAAGTGAGGTGTTAGTTGGGGAACACTTGGTTCTGGTGATCATAATTCTTGTTAGTTTTTAAATAGTTAAGGAAAAGCATAAGCCTTCTATAAAAGTTAAAGTTTTTAATTAAGGTAAGATGAATTTTAATGGTCTGAGACAAAACATTTCAAAAGTTGATTAAAGTACACTATTCGTAAGTAAAGGGATGTCTGACAAATGGAAGCTTTCAAAAGTGTGAGAATGCGAGTTCTGAGCCATCATGTTCCTGTTAGAGTGAAAGGTAAGGCTGGCAGGATTAGGGAACAATGGATGAATAAAGATATTGAGGTTTCAGTTAAGAATAAAAAAGAATCATATATTAGATATAGACAAGTGGTTCAAATGAATCTCTTGAACAGTATAAGGAGTGCAAGGGAATTCTTAAGAGGAAGATCAGGAAGCCACAGAAGGATATGAGATAGCCTTGGCAGATAAGGTTAAGGATAATCCAAAGACATTCTATGAATACATTAAGAGTAAGAGGGCATCTAGAGAGACAGTAGGGCCCATTAAAGATCAAAGAGGTCATCTCTGTGTTGAACCTCAGGAGATGGGAGAGATATTAAATGAATATTTCATATCAGTTTTTACTGTGGAGAAAGAAGTAGAGGCTGGAAAACTCAGGAATTTAAATACTGATGCTTTGAAAACAGTTCGCATTACAGAAGGGGAAGTACTGGAGGTCTTAGAAAATATGAAGGTGGATAAATCTCCAGGACCTGATATAGTCCATCCTAGGATGTTGTGGGAAGTTAGGGAGGAAATTGCAGGACCCCTTATGGAAATATTTGTATCACTATAACTATGGGTGAGGTGTTAGATAATTAGAGAGCAGTTAATGTGCTTTTGTTTAAGAAACAATGAAAGGAGAAGCATGGGAACTATAGACGTTTGAGTCTGGCTTCAGTTGGGGGTAAGATGTTGGAAGTTATTCTGAAAGATAGGATTTATAAGTATTTGGAGAGGCAAGGAATGTTTAGGGATAGTCAGCATGGTTTTGTGCAAGGGAAATCTTGTCTCACAAACTTGATTGAGTTTTATTTGAGGAAGTAACCAAGAAGATTGGTGAGGGCAGAATGGTAGACATTATTTACTTGGATTTAAGTAAAGCCTTTGACAAAGGTCTGCATGCTGGACTAATTAATAAGGTAAGTCATATGGATTCAGGGTGAGCTTGCCAATTGGACACAAAATTGACTTAACGGTAGAAGACAGAGAGTTATGTGGGCCATTTATTTTGGACTGGAGGCCTGTGACCAGCGGTGTTCCACAGGGATCAGTCCCCTTTCATTTGTCATTTTTCTAAATGATGCGGATGAGAATATAGAAAGCATGGTTAATAGGTTTGCACATGACACCAAAACTGATGGTATAGTGGGCAGTGAAGCAGATTATCAAAGATTACAAAGAGATCTTGATCAATTGGGTCAATAGGCTGAAGAGTGGTAGATAAAGTTTAATTTTGATAAATGTGAGGTATTATATTTTGGTAAAACAAACAAGAGCAGGATTTATACAATTAAAAGTAGAGCCTTGGGTAGTGTTGTAGAACAGAGAGCTAGGAGTTCAGAGACATAATTCTTTGAAGTTTGTGTACCATATAGACAAGGTGGTTTAGAAGGCATTTAGCATGCTTGCCTTCATTGCTCAGAGGTTTGAGTATAGAAATTGGGACATCATGTTGAGTTTATATAGGATGCTGGTGAGGCCTATTCTGGAATACTGTGTACAGTTCTGGTCATCCTGTTATAGGAAGGATATTCATCCTCACTAACACTCAACACTGGAACCCCCAGGGGTGCATACTCAGCCCCCTACTGTACTCAGTCTATGCCCAGGACTGCATCACCAAATACCAGACTAATGCCATTTACAAGTTCACTGATGACACCACCATGTTCACTCAAATCTCAGATGGCAACGAAGCAGACTACAGACAGGAGGTGGAAGACCTGGAAAAATGGTGCACTGAGAACAATCTAGCTCTCAATGGAGCAAAATCAAGGAACTCATTATTGACTGGTGGCAGGATGTTACTCATGCCCCCCCTACACATTAACGTCACAGAGGGGGAATGATTGGAGAGTATCAAGATTGGGGAGTCGTCATCAACAACAAGCTTTCTTGGACTCTTCATGTGGACGAACTGGCTACAAAGGTCCAATAACATCTCTTCTTCCTCAGGCAGCTGAGAAAATTTGGCAACTTTACCCTTACCAACTTTTATAGGTGCGCCATCAAGAGTCGGATATATCACCAACTGTACCATTCAAGATCAGAGACAGTTACAGAGAGTGGTGAACTTGGCCCGGACAATCAAAAAGGCCAACCTCCCATCTATTGAATCTATCTACCCGCTGTAAAGGAAAGGCCACCAGCATTCTCAAAGATTCATCCCATCTTGGCAATGTTTTTCCACAACCTCTACCATTGGGGAGAAGGTACAGAAGCCTGAACACATGAACCAGCCGGTTTCAAAACAATTTCTATCCTACTGTTGTTAGAATAATGAATCGACTCACAAACTCTTAACATTTGCCTGTAACCTGTGTTTTGGATTTTGCCACGTTTACCTATTATTTACTTATCTATACTATTTAACTACGTGATTTGCTTGTATTGCTTACAAGAGAAAGCTTTTCCCTGTGACAATGCATTCAATTCAATTCAATTATTAAACTAGAGAGGTATCAGGAAAGATTTACCAGGATGTTGCCGGCAATGGAGGGTTTGAGTTATGAGGAGAAGCAGGGTAGATTGGGAGGTTTATGAAGTCATGAGGGGTATAGTTAAGGTAAATTGGCAAGTGTCTTTTCCCTAGACTGGAGGATTTCAGAGTAAGGGGCATATTTTTAAGGTGAGAGGAGAAAGATTTAAAAAAGACATGAAGGGCAAACTTTTTACACAGCAGGTGGTTGGTTTGTGGAATGAACTGCCAGAAGAAGTGGCAGATGTGGGTACAGTTACAACATTTAGATAAGTTCATGAATAGAAGTGTTTGGAAGGATATGGGCCAAGCGCAGGCAAGTGGGACGAGCTTAGTTTAGGATTATGGTCGTCGTGGACTCGTTGGACAAAAGGGTCTGTTTCCAACCTGTAAGCATTTTGACTCTGGCACCATGACTGGCACCATGGCAGGGAGGGAAGGAAAAGAGAGCCATGGCAATATTGATAGGAAATTGATAGGCAATATTGATAAGGAGAACAATCAGATTTTTCTGCAGTTACAGACATGACACTAGGACCTGGTGCCAGCACCAGTGATGTCACTAAGTGTCTGCAGGGGGTGGTTGGCCTTGTGAGTGAAAGACGTAATTAGTGTGTAGTGAGCAAGGATAGTGGACCAGGAGAATGTGCTATTATTGAGACAAGTTCATATTTACACAATGCTCTTTTACATCAATTTTTTTTACAGACACTTTGCTGGATGGTCGTACAACTTGCACAATGTACTAAGCGTCTAGAATAGTCTGTGTTTTCAATTAGTGCCCATGATGACCTTCATCTTGCAGCTTTATCATAATACATGACTATTTGGGCAAGATGCTGAAAAACATTGTGTCTGTGGAATAACATCTCAGAGTCAGTTCAACTATCATTGGATTCAGAATAAAAAGGAAACTTCACTTAAAGTTTAAACAAAAAATAACTTCAGTGAATGCTGCTTGTTTAATTGCTATTCATTGTGATTGTTTGCTCGTATCAATTTAGCATAGAAGGTCAAAGTAGCCCTTGCAGTGAAAAAAATCAATCCATCGAATTTTATAAAACACATTATTATTCACTTCTACAATAAGTTGTCTTTTCAAAAATAGAGGCTCTCAAAGGTTTACTGATGCATGAAATGTAAATGGATGGATTAATAACTTTCACTAGTCCACTCATGTGGAATAAGCCTTATGTTAACAGAAAACAAGGAAAATATTTATAACTCTCCATCTGTAGGAACCTAATATTCTGCGAGGTTCAAAAATAGGTCTTTGTCATCCATCCACTTCTTTTATGGATCCCTGAAGCTTCTAGCTAAACAGACATGCAACATGTTCTGTTCAAACCGTGCAATAGAGCTTACAGTCATAAGAATTTATGCCACTGAACACGTCTATTAAGAGTTACTAGCTCTGAAATGATTTATTGCCTCCCAGTATTATATACATCTCTCCAAAAACTTTATTTTTGAATACCTCTCCTACAGCATTGAAATGGCACAACTGAGCTTATTCTATGAAATTTATGATGAGGGTATATTACCCCAGTTCTATTTGGTTAGACTCTCTGCAGCCTTTTGGACTGTTAATCACATCATCTTTCTGTTAGCTTCCTTGTTCAACTCAAAGTCACTTAGTTCAATTCTTGCCTCCCTGATTATAGCCAGACCCCATTCTATCAATGGCTTCTCCTCCTTGATTTGATTTGGTTTGATTTGATTTGTTGTAGTCACGTTTATCTAAGTACAGTGAAAAACCTTGTTTTGTGAGCAGTACAGGCGGATCATAACAAATAAGGACATCCAGATCATAGAGTACTTAGACAGAGCAAGGCAAACAAGGTTACAACTGCACAGGCAGTGTGCAAAGCAAGAACAACATTGGCAAGATCAACATTATTTGAAGTTAGAGAGGTCCATTCGGCAATTTAATAACGGCAGGGAAGAGGTTGTTCTTGAACCTGTTGTTGCGTGTGGTCAAGCTTCTATATCTTCTGCCTGATGGAAGAGGTTGGAAGGGAGCATTACCGGTTGGGAGGAATCTTTGAGGGGTCTATGAGGGGCCTTCCCATCCTGCATTGTCATTTCATGAGTTTCCTAAATACCTATCCTTGGGGCCTTTCCATCTCTTCATTCACGTTTACTCCTTGGTGACATTATCTAAAGCCATGCAGTCAGCTACTATGTCTCCTTGATTTCTTTGATTTAAGTCGTCAGATGACTTGTTCAATATTGAGCTTTGTGTAGTAGGGCAATGGGGTTAATATTAGTAAGGTTAAAGTTAAATGCATAATAGTCTTGAAAAAAGTCCTGACGTTATGCCTGATTTCTTCTATATTGTAACAGTAACAACCTATAATAGTGTATGTTTCTTTCCTGTTACCCCTAACACAAGGGTAAAAGAAAATCTAGGTAAAATGGTTGAGTTACCATGGAAACTAGCAGATCCAAGGCTGAAGGTTCAGATAAAAGCCTGCATGACATTAAAACTATACAAATATGCTGGAAGCTCCCTATTTTGAGAAATTTTTCAGGTAACCTTTTCGCTTGTGATTAAAGCATTTGCTTGCTTAAACTACTCAGACCCAAAAGTGGCTATCTTTCATGGCAACACTTTGATCCATAACTTTTTTCAGTCATTAAGAACAAGAGGAAGACTAAAACCATTGGCATCAGTCAGTTACTTCTCTGTGTTCTTGCTACCAACTGTCACATTCCCTAACTTTTCCTTCAGGCTCAACTACATTGTTTGTCTTCATGGCACATTGCATGACCCAAATGTGAACAAACCCCGTATCATTCGTTCTCTATTTATAAAGAGCAGGATATCAAATGCTTTATTAATCAAAACCGAAAGAACTGTGAACGTTGTAAATCAGAAACAAAAACAGAAGTTGTTGGAGAAGCTCAGCAGGTCTGGCAGTATCTGTGAAGAGAAATCAAAAGAGTTCTGAGGAAGGGTGTCCAGACCCGAAACATTAACTTTGATTTTCGCTTCACAGATACTGCCAGACCTGCTGAGCTTTTCCAGCAGCTTCTGCTTTTGTGCTTTATTAATCAAGTGGTCTTCTCCAAAGATTCATACATAAATAGATTCAAATCCTTTTTAAATTTGTACTAGCTGACTCAAACATCTTTCCTTGTGCTTCCTGCAAAGTATATCACCTTTCACTTTTCTGCATTGAGTTTCAGCTGCCACGCACCCAGCCATTCCACCAGACCTCTAAAAGTCCATCATTATTTTGTTTATTGTTTACAACACTGTCAATTGTTGTGTCATCTGCAAATTGTACCTGAAAACCCTTTAGAATCCTATAGAAAGTTTCTAACAGCATTGGTCCTTGTACCAAACCTTTGGGAGATCCATTGTTTATCCATTTCAGCCTGATAAAGCATTATTCATCACAACTCCCCATTTTCTATCCTTTAGTCCATTTTTTCACATGTGCTGCTACATCCACTTTTCTAACAATATGCGATATTTTATCAAATGCCCTTTGAAAATCCAACCATAAAACACTAATCATATTGCATTATCTACTCTCTCAAGAAAAGCTTAACAAGTTAATTACATCTTTTGACTGTTCTTTCCATTGAACTCAGCTACTCACAGATCTTTGCAATGAATGCAGAAGCATTTAAAAAAAGAATGGATCATGTGGCTTTTCTTAATCTCTAGCAGCAGGTTTCCAATCATGCTCTATAGCAACATATTGCTTGGTCCCATGCTAGACTGTTCCTGTGCTGTACCATTTCATGCTCTATGACACGATCCTTTACTGTAGCCTGGACAGAAGATTAAGTCACATGAGATCCACGATGTGTTGGTAAATCGTATACAAAACTGGCTTTGTCATAGAAGACAGAGGGTAGTTGTAGAAGGACGTTTTTTGTTTGGAAGTTTGATTAGTAAGCTTGCAGACAACATACAAATTGGTGGTGTAGTGGGTAGTGAGGAAGGTTGTCAAAGGATACAGCATGATATAGGTCAGTTATAAAATTGGTGGAGAAATGACTGATGAGGTTTAATCTGAACAAATGTAAAGTGATGTATTCTGGGACGTCAAATGCAAGAGGAAGATATCCAGTAAATGGCAGGGCCTTTAGGAGCACTGATGTACAGAGGGATCTTGAGATGCAAGTCCGTAGATCCCTAAAAGTGGCAACACGAGTGGGTAAGGTGGTAAAGAAGGCATATGGCATGCTTGTCTTCATTGGTCAGGACATTGAATATAAAAGTGGCAACTCATGTTGCTGCTGTGTAACACTTTAGTAGACCACATTTGAGGTATTGTGTGCAGTTCTGTCATCAAATGTTAGGAAGGATGTGGAGGTTTTCAAGAAGGTGCAAAAGAGGTTTATCAGGATGTTGCCTGTGTTGGAGTGTATTAGCTATAAGGAGAGTTGGACAAACTTGGATTGTACTCACTAGAGCATCAGAGGTGAGAAATATATAAAATTAAGAGAGGCACGGACAGGGTGATTAGCTTTTTCAAAGAGTGAAAATGTCAAATACTAGGGGCATAGATTTAAAGAGGGGAAATGTTTGAAGAATATGTGGGAGGCACTTCTTTCCACAGAAAATAGTAGGTGCCTGGAACATGCTGTGAGAGGAGGTGGTAGAAGAAGAGGTAATAGCAATATTTAAGAGCCATTTAGATAGACACATAAATATGCAGAAAAGAGAGGGACATGGGCAATATGCAACAGAAGGGATTAATTTAGATTAACATCATAGTCAACGCAGACATGGTGGGCCGAAGGTAAAAACAAGGTAAAAACAATGACTGCAGATGCTGAAAACCATATACTGGATTAGTGGTGCTGGAAGAGCACAGCAGTTCAGGCAGCATCCAACGAGCAGCGAAATCGACGTTTCGGGCAAAAGCCCTTCATGGTGGGCCGAAGGACCTGTGCTGTACTGTTCTACATTCTATCCTAAAGGAAAGTTTGCAAACAGTTTTATAAAAACCATATCCAATACCAAACACAAAATGCTAAACTACTGTCAGTTAGCTGCCATTAAATTGTTCTGCACCACTGCCAAATGGAAACCACTTTGCGTGAAGTAAAATATGCAACATGAATGCCCTGCTCAAGTAAAGTAATCCTAATTCAAAAGTTCCAAATAGTTGGAAGGTATTGAGAGCATATTAATTACACATTCCAATGAGCAGTTGTTGCTTCTTGTCAGGACTGATCTGTTGACCTGTATGAATGGCTGTATTGTAGGGATTTGAAGATTTCAGATGATGAATACCTTCAGTGTATAACTGAGGGTATTGATTGTTCCAGGGCATGATGTGACTTAGTTTTGAGCAGTAGGCAGAATTAGGTTTCTTATCCTTTATTTCTACAGCCACTAATGCAACTAAAGTTGTTGTGCTGCCAGCAATATTTCCTTTCATATGCTATTTCTGAGCAAAGATGTAAAGGATGCTTTTATAGTTTAATAACTTGCGACAGTCACCATGGGGGCTTCTGTCAGACAGCAATTACATAAAGAAAAAACAGCTAACTTCAAGAAGAAGTGCTGGTGAATTGAAAATCAGTTATTTTAAACTTGTCAGATCACTGAAAGATCATCACTTTTTAGTCATTTGATGGTTACCAGTGCTGTTCATGCTCTTCTAATGAGTGCCTTCATAACCTGATTGTAATAGCTGATTTGGCATATTTGCAGACAAACTGGACACGGCGAGCACCAAATTGTTTAGAGAATTTCTTCGCTTACTCTCCTGAGGCCTGACTAAAGCTTTCATCAGGAATCAATTAAGTTAAACAGGTAAGGTGCAGATGCCAACTGAGCATCCTGAGGCAACTTGCTTTCAGCACTGAGAGTGTTAGGATAGTGGCAAACCAGCCTGCAGGTAGGACCTCAGAAGGGATAACAGGAGAGAAGAAGGCAAAATGCAGGGGATTGGGAGTGGGGTGCGGATAAAGGTAAACTCCTGCCAACAATTATTACATTTTTGTGAAAACAAGAGAAGTGCCCCTGCTCCTACTGCTCCCATAGGAATGAAACTTTGAGGCGATCTTGCACCACTCAAGACCTGATACTAAAGAGAGAGGCTGGATAGGCTGGGTTTCTTTTTCCCCCTGGACTGTTGAAGGTGAGGGTTTGACCTTTTAGAGGTTTATAAAATCATGAGGGACATAGACAGGGTGGATAGCCAAGGATTTTTCCCCAGGGTTGGGAAGTCCAAAACAAGAGGGCACAGGTTTAAGGTGAGAGAGGAAAGTTGAAAAGGTACCTGATGAGTAGCTTTTTGATCCGGAGGGTGGTGAGTGTATGAAACGAGCTGCTGGAGAAGGTGATGGAGGCTGATATAATTACAACATTTAGAAGGCATCTGGATGGGTAAATTATTAGAAAGGGATTAGAGTGATATGGGCCAAATGCTGGCAAACGGGACTAGGTCATTTTAGGGTATCTGCATAGCATGAATGATTTGGGCCAAAGGGTCTGTTTCCATACTTGTAACTCTATGACTCAATGATACAACTAGCAAGCTCTGTCCAAACATTCAATGAGGTTCCACTTACTGGTGTTAGGACATCTATTTACATATGCAAACTACTTGAGTCTAGTTTCAGCTGAGCACACTTGAGACAAAATGGCACTGGTTTCCAGAGTGACAGTAGTTGCACTTCCATGAGATAGTGGCCATAGGAATGTGTAACTTAGAAACTCACAATCTTCAGGCGACACACCCATTTTGTAAACCTGAACACTTTGCAGATTCAGGAGATCAGTGCCTTCCACCTCTCTTTTGGATTCATGACCAGACTGAGGACTATCTACTTATTTCCAACCTACCACATGAAGCATCTGATTCTGCCATCCCAAGACTCCATTCCCCCTCTCAGGTCCTATGACCGCATCCCACTTTACCCACCATGAGACCTCCAGTCATACAAAATGCAAAGAAACAAAAGCTTAAACACACATACTGACAGATTCAAGAACAGCTTCTTCTCCACTGTTATTAGACTTCTGAATGAACTTCTCAAATTTTAAATTTAATGTTGACCTCACTCCTTCTCTGCAGCCATAACATTGTTAGGCTCTGTTACCCTAATTCACTTTGTATGGTGTGATTTTGGGCAGCACGGTGGCTTGGGTGACACGGTGGCTCAGTGGTTAGCACTGCAGTCTCACAGCGCCACAGCCTCAGGTTCGATCCCAGCTTCGGGGCACTGTCTGAGTGGAGTTTGCACATTCTCCCCGTGTCTGCGTGGGTTTCCCCCAGGTGGTCTGGTTACCTCCCACTGTCCAAAGGTGTGCAGGTCAGGTGAATTGGCCATGCTAAATTGCCCATAGTGTTAGGTACATTAGTCAGAGAGAAATGGGTCTAGGTGGGTTGCTCTTCAAAGTGTCGGTGTGGACTGGTTGGGCCGAAGGGACTGTTTTCACACTGTAGGGAATCTAATCTAATCTAATCTGCCTGTGCTACACGCAAAAACAAAACATCTCCCTATACCCAGGTACATGTGACAATAATAAATCAAATCAAATTAAGTCAATCACTCCCCCACCCAATGTGAGCCACTCCTCCTCCCCACATTTGTCACCTTCACCAATTAAACCCTATCCAATTCATTGCTAGCTCTGCAACATCGCCCTTATTTAACTGCTTCTTCAGCTTTCACTGATGGCCCAGTTGTCAATGAGTCAACAAAGGATGCCTGAGATTTGGCAGGGGCTATATATAAACACAAGTCTTTTGTTTAAGACATGTTAACAATATGGAAGCAATAGAGGGTAGAAACAAACAATCTATAGTGTTGGAAGTGTTCAACATTGCTGAAGATTAACAAGGAAATAATATTGCAAACTATTGGGTTTAAAATTAGGGTGTAACCAATGACTGAATTAGAATTGGGGACAAAACTGAGAGTTTTAGAATCCTAGAATTTTCAAAATAAAAAAAGGCCCTTCAGCCAATTGAATCTGAAAATCCAGCCTACTCCCACTTTCGAGCACTTGACCCCATGGATGTGAATGCTATGACACTTCAAGTGTTGATCCTAGTACTTTTTAAAGATCGTGAGGTTTCCTGCCTCAACTAGCCTTTCAAACAGTGCCTTACAGACCCCCACCAACCTCTGGGTGAAAAGGATTTCCTCAAAACCCCTCTAAACCTCCTGCCTTTCACTTTAAAATTACGCCCCTATTGTTATTGACCCTTCAGCTCAGGTGAACAATTATTTTTAATCCACCCTGTCCATTCCTTCATAATCTTATACACCTCTTTCAGGGTCCCTCTCAACCTTGTCTGCTCCAAAACAAAAACCTGAGCTTAGCCAGCCTCTACTCATAGCCAAACAGCTCCATCCCAGACAACCTCCTGGTGAATCTCCATAGCACACCCTTCGTTGCAAACAAATCCTTTTTTATAGTACTCCAGCTGCGGTTGAACCAAAGTCCTGTCCACTTCCAATTTAACATCCCTGTTCATGTAATCTATGTAACAAGTTACCTATATGCCTTCTTAACAACCCTACTAACATGTCCTGATGCCTTCAGTAATCTGTGGACAAGCACTGCAAGATGATTCTGTTCCTCTGAACTTCCTAGTGCTCTGTCATTCACTGAGTACTCCCTTGTCTTGTTACTTTTTCCAAAGTATATCACCTTACATTGATCGGGATTGAATTCTATCTGCCAATGATCTGTCCATCTGCCCAATCCATCTATATCCTCCTGCAACCTAAGACCTCTTCCTCACTGGTCAATCTTTGTGTCATCCGTCAGCTTTTCACCCCCTCACATTTTCTTCTGTATCATGAACAATAAGGGAATCAGCACTGATCCCTGTGGACACCAGCCTCCAGGCACACAAACAGCCTTCTACCTTCACCCTCTGTCTCTTTCACTCAGCCCAGTTTTGGGTCCAAATGCCAAACTTTCCTGCATTCCATGTGCTTTTACTTCTTTATCTCCAATTTGAGACCTTGTCAAAGGCTATTCTGAAACCAATGTAAACTGCATAAACTGCACAAACTGAACTAATCTCATTTAAACAGTTGATCAACTCCTTCAAAATTCAATCAAATTTGTTAGGCGTGGCGTCCCTTTGACAAAGCCATACTGACTATTGCTGATCAAACTCTATCCCTCCATATTCATTTTCTTCTTCACAATATTCGTCAGTAGTTGCCCTGCCAATTGTGAGACTCACTGGTTGGGAATTCCTTGGCTTATTTCTACCCCTCTTCCTGAGAGGTTGAAACACACAGCTGCCTTCTAGTCTTCTGGCACCTCCCTTATGGCCAGGGAAGAACTAAATATTTGGGTCAGAGCCCCATGTAAATTCCTCCTTCATCTCCCACAACAACCTGGGATAAAATTAATCCGGATATGGAGATTTTAAGTTTGGCAAAACCATTAGAACCTCCTCACTCTCTAAGCCAAACTCTTCAAGAACTTCATTGTACCACTAGGCAAAAGTGAGGACTGCAGATGCTGGAGATCAGTCAAGATTAGAGTGGGTGCTAGAAAAGCACAGCAGGTCAAGCAGCATCTGAGGCCATCACCTCCCCAACTTATAGGCAAACCTTGGGATTTATCTCGTTACCTACTTTGGAATCATTTTACTACCATACCACAGCATCAAAACAGCAAAAATATTATTTTTACATGGTTGAGATGAATTAAATCAATGGATAATTTGAGTTAAGCAAGTTTAAATTGAAAGATATACAATATTCAGCATACAAACAAACATAAAGCTTCACTCATGGAAGACTTTGGACAATTATGGAGCGATGAACAGTATTGAATTAATCAAACAGCTGGTTCAAATTTATCTGAAGGCAATTTTAGTATCTGAAGGCAATTCATACAAATTCTTAATTTAATCCTGAATGATTTGAAAGTATGAATGCTACTGAAAGCCCATTTATGATCAAATTTTCCAGATGTTCCAATTTATCACTGGGAAATCCTATGCAATGGCTTTTCAAAAACATTACATTCACATAATGGAAGTCAGTAGTGTTTTTCAATTTTTTACCCTCTAAATATATAGCAAGTGTTGGAGTCAACATTGCAGGTCACATAGAAACATCATAGAGTCATAGAGATGTACAGCATGGAAACAGACTCTTCGGTCCAACCTGTCCATGCTGACCAGATATACCAACCCAATCTAGTCCCACCTGCCAGCACCCGGCCCATATCCCTCCAAACCCTTCCTATTCATATACCCATCCAAATGCCTCTTAAATGTTGCAATTGTACCAGCCTCCACCACATTCTCTGGCAGCTCATTCCATACACGTACCACCCTCTGCGTGAAAATATTGACCCTTAGGTCTCTTTTATATCTTTCCCTTCTCACACTAAACCTATGCCCTCTAGTTCTGGACTCCCCAACCCCAGGGAAAAGAATTTGTCTATTTATCCTATCCATACCCCTCATAATTTTGTAAACCTCTATAAGGTCACCCCTCAGCCTCCGACGCTCCAGGGAAAACAGCCCCAGCCTGTTCAGCCTCTCCCTGTAGTTCAGATCCTCCAACCCTGCCAACATCCTTGTAAATCTTTTCTGAACCCTTTCAAGTTTCACATCTTTCTGATAGGAAGGAGACCAGAACTGCACGCAATATTCCAACAGTGGCCTAACCAATGTCCTGTACAGCCGCAACATGACTTCCCAACTCCTGTACTCCTGTACTCAATACTTTGACCAATAAAGGAAAGCATACAAAACGCCTCCTTACTATCCTATCTACCTGCGACTCCACTTTCAAGGAACTATGAACCTGCACTCCAAGGTCTCTTTGTTCAGCAACACTCCCTAGGACCTTACCATTAAATGTATAAGTCCTGTTAAGATTTGCTTTCCCAAAATGCAGAACCTCACATTTATCTGAATTAATAACTTACTGCTTTTAAAACAACAATAAGCCAACAATGATGCTTTTGTTCTTCATCCATCTCTTTGAAATTAGAGTCGCAGGCAGATAGGATAGTGAAGAAGTCATTTAGTATGCTTTCCTTTATTGGTCAGAGTAGTGTACAGGAGTCGGGAGGTCGTGTTGAGGACATTGGTTAGGCCACTGTTGGAATATTGTGTGTAATTCTGGTCTCCTTCCTATCGGAAAGATGTTGTGGAACTTGAAAAGGTTCAGAAAAGATTTGCAAGAATGTTGCCAAGGTTGGAAGATTTGAGCTATAGAGAGAGGTGGAAGAGGCTAAGGCTGTTTTGCCTGGAGCGTCGGAGGCTGGGTAGTGACTTTATAGAGGTTTATAGCATCATGAGAGACATGGATAGGGTAAATAGACAAAGTCTCTTGCCTGGGGTGTGGGAGTTCAGAACTGGAGGGCATAGCTTTAGGGCAAGAGGAGAAAGATATAAAAGAGACCTAAGGAGTAGAGGGTGCTACATTTGTGGAATGGGCTGCCAGAGGAAGTGGTGGAGGCTGGTACAATTGCAACAATTAAAATGTATCTGGATGGGTGTATGAATAGGAAGGGTTTGGAGGGATATGGGCCGGGTGCTGGCAGGTGGGACGAGATTGGGTTGGGATATCTGGCATGGATGAGTTGGACCGAAGGGTCTGTTTCTGTGCTGTACATCTCTATGACTCTATGACTCTTCCAACTCGCACGCAACCTCCTTATCCATCACAAAAGATCATTAATTCCTATTAAACACATCATGATCTGTACTGGATGACTTCAGTTTTTTTTAAAACAAGGGAATAAGTGAAAATGTTCCAGTGAAATTTAATGCTTAAATTTGTTAAACAATTGTCCAACCCTAACTATCTGTATTTGTGTATCTCACATTACAATGCACCATTCACAAACATACACACAGACTAACTTTTACTATGTTTTTGAACAATTCCAAACAAATCAGCTTCTTACTTGCTTTCAATTTAATTCTTTCCCCAAATCACCTTTATTAATGTTCAATATATTGCTGATGTAACGCAGGCTAGTGTTCCATGATATGCTGTAAATTCTATAGGTATTGATGACTTTAAATACAATTTATCTTGAAATGTGTAGGTCTCTGGCTAGGCTAGCATTTATTGCTCATTCCAAATTACCCATAACAAAATGGCAGTGAGCTGCTTTTTTGCACTAATACGCCCACAAGGCTGTTAAGAAGGGAATTCAGGAGTTTGATCCAGTAACAGTGAAGGAATCCCATTTTAGTTCAATTTTGGGATTATATGTGTCTTGAAGGGGAACTTGAAAGTGATTTTTCCATGTGTCTGCTGCACTTGTCCTTCCAGGTGAAAGAGGTCATGCATTGAAGGAGTTAACCAAAGTTGGCCAATGGTTTTCTGACAGCACTGGAAGATGTTTGGTCCATTTGAAGGATGCAGAACTCATTAATACGTGGCCAGAGGGTATAAAAAGAGTTGCTATCTCTCTTGCCCTGTGGAGGTAGCCCAACAACTACAGTACATAACAGTAAAGATTTTATTGGCCAGCTCCAGTTTCAGAAGTTGATAGGTTTAATGTTAATACTGGACAAGGCAAATTCCACTCTGAAATCTGGCTTTTTAGATTCTAATTTTCTATTGGACTGGGATGTCAATTACTGAACACACTTGTATGTTAAGTGCTCAGATTGTCTTCAATGGAGTCTGAAGGACCACTCCAGCACAATATGTGCATCAGATCCTAAGCTGGCAAACGAAGTGCTCTTTAAGATGTGAGTTTTAGAATTGCCAAATGCTTGACTCAGCTGAATACTTCAGCCACTCAGCAGTAGATACTTGGGAATATAATATTGGTGGGAATCAGAAGCATGTTAGGACTCACCATTTTCACAGTGCTATTGCTCTGTTTCTGCTCAGTGGACTTTGTGAATATTTCCCTTTGTATCATATAAAGTAAGTCCACTGCAGACTGGTCTGCATAAACCAATACCTCTTCACACTTAGCAAGTCTGCAGAACCCCATGCAGTATGAACTAAATCCACAGTACATCACATTGCATGGAGGAGATAGAATGTGCCTTATGGTTTATTATGCTGCATTATGAAAATTGTCAGAGTACGTCCAACCAGGGTTAACATATCTAATTACCAATGACACTCTGACTGCACTGCCAGTATCAGTTAGTTTAAATCTAAATAGGTATCAAGGCGATCGATTTATGGTATTTCCATGTCTTTGTTCAGTGGAATGTAAGAATCATGTTTAAACTGCTGAAAAGAAAGCAGACACCTCTTCAAACATTTTGCTGTTCCTTACACTTACTACATGAATGGGCTTGTTTCACAGTTTGACATATGTGCGTGAGAGTAGTAACTAAATATGCTTTAACATGACAGTTATAAGAAGTGTGTTTATTGGCATGCAATGTTTAATGGTATTTTCTGTACAAGAATGCTTTATCTTTTGTCATAATCTAAGTCCCATATTATGTAGCATGTCAGTATTTATTTCATGGCTCTTTGATGCAAGGTCCACTGTGTCATTACAATATTTTTCACTTTTCTTCTCAATGTGCTAAATTTCAGTGAGAGTAGGCTTTCCTTACAGTGCAACAAATGCAACTCAGGTTTGATTACAGTCATACATTTCATAAATAAGAAAAATGACTTTACATAGTACCAGCTGCATGAAAAGTTTTACAGATCTGAATTCTCAACATTTGTTCCCATCATTTTAAGATTGCATTTCAATAACATTTTGATCAATTATAAAGAAGTGTTTGTATTTTGTTAAAGCCTTTTGTTTTAAACTTCTAAGGACAATTTGCAAGAATAGGGAAAGAAGTAACATTTATGAGAAGGGAATGCTGATTGGTTGGCAAGTGGACTCTGATTGATGGAGGTGTTACCAGGAAAATGTAGCAGTTAATGATCATGATCAGGTTTTGTCTAGAATTCAAACCAGGCAGGTTGATACATCTTGGTCAGACCATTACCCTGAGAAATACACCAGCAAATGGCTGTCACCCTTTTCTTAAAGTTTGAACAGGCACAGTGTGTGCACAGGTTAATTCTATCTGTAAAGAACAGAGCCTTATGTATTAATACATATAACTGCCAGTTCATGCAAGTGCATCACGTCCCAAACCCAAATGACAATCCTAAATCAGCATCAGTGCTAATCTTCACACACTCAGGTTTATAAAGCAAATGTTGTCCAATGTAGAATCACATGTGTTGCAGGTTTTGTAAGCACAGACTAATTGGCTATCGTCAGTACCTTGTTTGTTGTGAACATCTGAAGGGAAATGCTGCTTAATTAAACCTGACAGATTTTAAGACGGACGCCCACATATTTGGCATTACACTGACACATTGCTACTTTGTGTGCTAGGCAGAATTTCTGTTTGTCTTGATGGCAGCATCCTTTTAGTGTGAACACTGCATTTACTGTGCAAGCTTGATTCTGAAATAGAACGCATCAAAGACTTCCTGCAGAATACTAGCTACTCTGACCAGATCTTTTCTCACTACATAGGACACAAACTCATGAATTTCCCTAAACTGGTGACCCTTTGGTCCTGAAATTACATTGGAAGAGTAAGGTATCTCAAATGTTTGAGGCACATGCGAATCCAGATGTTTCACATTACTTCTATGTACAAGTCATTCTGCTACAACGCACTTTTTGTTAACGTGAATTGACTGTAACACGATTGATGAATTGTGGATGTTGTTTGGATAATGTGAACTTTCCACTGAATGGGTTTAGCGGTTTTCTATTAGCGACCTTGTACAGTGCGAT
This sequence comes from Chiloscyllium punctatum, assembly GCF_047496795.1. Taxonomy (NCBI): domain Eukaryota; kingdom Metazoa; phylum Chordata; class Chondrichthyes; order Orectolobiformes; family Hemiscylliidae; genus Chiloscyllium; species Chiloscyllium punctatum. The sequence continues at coordinate 95,223,579 of NC_092739.1, read as the reverse complement.
TTTCTAGAGCACGAGGTTGCAGAGAAACACAACTGTCGCGTTATCACAGAACAACCTGTAGTAGGAACACATCTTGATGTTTGCCACTAACAAATTACTGCTATCATGCCAAAAAGGCAAATGAGAATTTCCATGTGGGTGTGATGCCGTGTTTGTAGGTTGTATGTCCCTAAGACTGGCTGGTCATTTCAAACAGCCTAATGCCTTTAGCTGTTTGTAACAAGCAAGGTGTTGACCAAAGTCAACACACGCACACTTGCAAAACTCCCAACAATGTTCAACATTAGTTGTGGATCTGCAATTGGATAATATTTACTGGATAATCCTGTGTGTGAAGAATTATATTGACAACCAGTTTAGGATTGTCAGCCAAACTCGCCACGTAAACCACTCACATGCTGTGGATTTTTGCATATGTTAATACAGTACATGGGGCATTGTTCTTTACAAACAGAATGAACTTCTGTATTAGTTCATCTCAGCCATTCACTGATTCAATTTTTAGGGCATGACCTGAACAGTTAGAATCAACCTGCCTGGTTCGAAATCTAAACAAAGCTTGGAAGTTAACAGTGAATGATCAGTAACCACCACAATGCTCTACCATACTTACTAACCAATCACCATTCTTTGCTCATAGAGTTTAACAGGTTTGTTTCCCCTTTTCTGTTATTCATGCAAATTGTCCTGAGAAGTTCAAGATAGAAAGATTGAACAAAATGTATATTTTTTCAATAATAATCAAATTCTACACTTCATCCCTCTTTGCTATAAGTGTCATGGAGTCATACAACATAGAAACAAACGTTTTGGATTAACTAGTCTAAGCCAATCACCTTCCCAAACTAAACTAGTCCCACCCATCTGTCCTTGGCCCATATCACTGTAAACCTTTCCTATTCATGTACTTATCTAAATGTCTTTCAAACATTGTAATTGTGTGTGCATTCACCACTTCCTTTGGTGGTTCATTCCACACACTAACCACTCTCTGTGTAAAAAAGTTGTCCTCTCATGTCCTTTTTAAATCTTTCATCTCTCACCTTGAATATATGTCTCCTCGTTTTGAACTCGTCCACCTCAAGGAAAAGACCTGTGTTATTCACCTTGTCAATGCCCCTTATGATTTTGAAAACCTGTATAAGATCACTCATGAACCTCTTACGTTCAGTGAGAAAAGTTCCAGCCTATTTTTATAACTCAAACCCTCCGTTTCTGGCAACATCCTGGTAAATATTTTCTGAACCCCCTCCAGTTTAATAGTAACTTTCCGACAACAGGACGACCAGATCTGCACACAGTACTCCAGAAGAGACTTCACCAACATCCTGTACAACCTCAACATGATGTCCCAACTCGTATACTCAATAGTCTAAACAATGAAGACAAAAATGCTAAATGCCTTCTTAGCCACTCTGTCTACCTGTAACTCAAATTTCAAAGAATTATGTACCTAAACACCTAGAAAAACAATAAGAAATGTTACCAGTTGCTATTTGCTCCATATGTTTACTTTACTGTCCATGGTCTCTGCTATTTTAATTTGTCTCAGTAGGAGTGAGTGTTAGTGTAGGTAGTTGTGGATGTTGTGCTACAAATGACCAATGCTTTGGTTTACAGAGAGAAAATCCTTACTCTTAATCACTAATCAATAAACCTTGCCAAAGGTCTGTGGATCTTTGTCATTGACAGGATCTAGTTAAGTCCAATGGTCCAGTGATCAAATAATTTTTCTCATTCACAGTCAAAGCTGACAAATAATGAGTGATAACTTGGATGTGGTTCTAGAGGGTAACACCCTCCAGTGAGCTATACCATAGCAAGAAAGTACCAACCAAGTGAAGAGAAAAAGCATGGACAAAAAAGCATATACAGAACAACCTTGGTTACCCGAACATCAATTATCCGAATTTCGGATTATCCGAACAAGATCTCAATTTCCTGAGAAAACGTTATCTGTTATCCGAACAGTCAGTTATCTGAACAAAATACTCCCCACCCATCTCGGTCAGATAATCGAGGTTGTTCTGTACAGTGGAGGAAGACTGAGGCTGTGTTAAGGAATGGGATACTATGTATTCTTTGTGGAGAAATGAAAGAAGTCAAATGACAGAAAAACTTTTGCAAAGATTCAAATCAAATCTAATTACCTTCACAGTGCATTTCATCTTCTATACAAAATGCAAAAAATGTATAATTTAGACTTACCACAGTATGTGATGTTTGTTTCACTTAAATAATAAAATAAAAACCAAAAAAAGTTTTTGAAAAAAAGCAAAAAAAATTAGCAATCACTAACTGAAGTTGGTAAGGATGTTTGCAGCTAATGGAAGTTTAGATTCTCACCCTTCATTTGCTGATGGTTTACTTTAATGTCAGGATATAATATGCAATGTGGTCAAATACGTAAGAAAAGAACTTATTTAGTAAAAGAGAAGTCACTAAAAATGTCTCTTTATCTCCATAAGACCATAAGACATAGGAGCGGAAGTAAGGCCATTTGGCCCATCGAGTCCACTCCGCCATTCAATCATGGCTGATGGGCATTTCAACTTCACTTACCCACATTCTCCCCGTAGCCCTTAATTCCTTGTAACATCAAGAATTTATCAATCTCTGTCTTGAAGACATTTAGCGTCCCAGCCTCCACTGCACTCTGCAGCAATGAATTCCACAGACCCACCACTCTCTGGCTGCAGAAATGTCTCCGCATTTCTGTTCTGAATTTACCCCCTCTAATTCTAAGGCTGTGTCCACGGGTCCTAGTCTCCTCACCTAACAGAAACAATTTCCTAGCGTCCACCCTTTCCAAGCCATGTATTATCTTGTAAGTTTCTAATAGATCTCCCCTTAATCTTCTAAACTCCAATGAATACAATCCCAGGATTCTCAGCTGTTCCTTGTATGTTAGGCCTACCATTCCAGGGATCAGCCGTGTGAATCTCCGCTGGACACACTCCAGTGCCAGTGTGTCCTTCCTGAGGTGTGGGGACCAAAACTGGACACAGTACTCCAAATGGGGCCTAACCAGAGCTTTATAAAGTCAACAAAACTGTTTCTGCCCAGTTTTGAACTGGGGACTTTTCCCGTGTTAAGCGAATGCGGCAACCACTACACTACAGAAACGTACTCCTAGTACTATCTCATAGTATTCTTCATTCGAGTAATGTGATCTGTCTGATTAAAAGGACATAATAAGCCAATTTAGATCAGTCTAAACCTCTCTCACCTCTAGATTATTGCTGATTGCAACAGCCATTAAGCTTTATTTGTCTATTTCCAACTATGACTGCATTTAACAAATCTCATATTATATAATTTTATTTTACAGCGTATTTAAAATATATTTGCCTAGAATATCTCAACCTATTACAGTGACTTGAAAGGAAGATGAAACAAAAGCCATCCTTATTCAGCCACTTATTTGCCGAATTCCTATCTCAATTCTGATGGAAGATCTGGGGGACCCTGAATCAGTTGTCTTCCACAACATACAAAATCTCATCAAGTATATTCAGAATGTATCAGAAGTCCTAAAACACCTGCAGCAATAGACACGACAATAACCTGAATTGCACACTGCTGCTTGCTCACCTGAAAAATGGGCGACTACCAGAGGGAAATTCAGACATAGATTATTGTCTGTTTTCAATGAATGCCTTCACCAATCTAAAAGAGGCATGAGTCTGATTGCAAATGTCATAGAGTGATGATTGGAGGATGTAAAGTGCATGACAGTATCAGTGTTTCCAGGTGCTGAGCAGCTACTAAGAAAAAGGAGAAACTTGGAGAAACTAAGAAAAAAAGTAAATTGTTGCATTTCCCAAGAGCCCAAAGCTGGATTCATGCAGTGAGCAGTACGCTTCTACCAAACCAAGTCAATAAGCTGAAGCCGAGCTGGGACACAGCATCTACTATCTGTTTGTAAACAACAACAAAACTAATGTTTCTATTGCTCCTTTAACATAATAAAAAGTCCCAAGGTAGTTCACAAGAATTTTATAGAGTTTAGTTAGATACAACATATAGATGGGAATGTGGTGGGATAATAAGTAAATTTGTGGGTGACACGAAGATTGGCCAAGTAGTCAATAGTGAGGAAGAACATTTCAGGTTACAGGATGGTATAAATGGTTCTGTCAGAAGGGTAGATCAGTGAAAATGGAATTTAACCCTGATAAGTGTGAAATGATGCACTCTGTAAGACGTAATAAGACAAGAGTACTTTATGAATATCAGGACACTCAGAAGCGGAGAGGAACAGAGGGATCTGGGGGTGCTTGTCCACAGATCACTGAAAGTGGAATGACAGGTTAGTAGGGTATGCAAGACACTTTCCTTTATCAGTTGAGGCATAGATTATAAAAGCTAGAAGGTTAAGCTGGAGCTTTACAAAACTTTGGTTTGGCAACAGCTGGAAAACTGCATACAGTGCTGGTCCCCACATTATAGGGAGGATGTGATTGCACTGGATGGGCTGCATAGGAGATTCAACAGGATGTTCCCTAGGATGGAGCATTCTGAGCTATGCAGAGAGGCTGGATAAGCTTGGGTTGTTTTCTCTGGAGCAGGGAAAGCTGGGGATCTGATACAGGTGTACAAGACTATGAGGAGAAAGTGAGGACTGCAGATGCTGGAGATCAGAGCTGAAAATATGTTGCTGAAAAAGCGCAGCAGGTCAGGCAGCATCCAAGGAGCAGGAGTATCGATGTTTCGGGCATAAGCCCTTCTTCCTGTCTTCCTGAAGAAGCGCTCATGCCCGAAACGTTGAATCTCCTGCTCCTTGGATGCTGCCTGACCTGCTGCGCTTTTCTAGCAACACATTTTTAGTACAAGACTATGAGGGGCATGTACTGGGTGGATAGAAAGCAACTGTTCCACTTAGTAGAAGGGTCATTACTGGAGGATGTAATGTTAAGGTGAAAGGCAGAAGGTTTAGAGAGGATTTGAGGAAAACTTTGTTCGCCTGTAGAGTGGTGGGACTCTGGAATATACTGCCTAGGAAGGTAGTTGAAGTGGGTTGTTTAAAAAGTACTTGGATGAGCACTTGAAATATCATAGCAATGAGGTCAATTGCTGGAAAGTGGGATTAATGTCAATAGATCAGTAGAGACTCAATGGGCCAAAGGATCTCTTCTACATGAATCTACGGTGCTGAAAAAAGAAGATATTAATGTAGATGGTCAAAAACATGATCATAAAAGTAGTTTTAATGAGCTTCTTAAATGATAAAAGTACAATAGAGAAGCAGAGAGGTTTAAGGAGAGCTTAAGGCCCAATAGCTGAAGTCATGCCTACAAGTGTCAAACTAATTAAACTCATAAATGCCAAAGAAGCCAGAATTAGATGAGGGCAATTCTTCCTGATGAATATTGCAGGGCTGAAGGGGTTTACAGAGAGAGAAAGGGCTAGGTATTCTTAAAATCAAGGTGTTGCCTGCCAAAAGTTCAATGTGGGTCAGTGAGCACAGGCCTGAAAGGTTCGTGGAACCTGGTGCAAATAAAGATATGGGAACAGTTTGTATAATGTCAAGTTTACAGAGCATTCAGTTTGGGAATCTGACCAAGAGTGCATTCGAATACTGATGTAGAGAGATAAAAATGGCGTACATGAGAATTGTAGGTGCACTGAGTTAAGACAGGAGATACAGAGGTGGAAATAGGCAGTCTTTGTCCTCAAAAATGGCACCACGGTGGTGATACAGACGGGTTTAGAATTTTAAGAGAACCAAGCATGAAAATAATTCAAGTTGCCCAGGTGCAATTGTAGATTGGCACATTCTCACAAATTGCTCTAGTTTGAGCCTGGCTTGAAGACCTTCCCACTGTCTTTTAAACTGAGCTTTGTTTTAATTGGCATTCATTTTTACTTGCTTTGTTAAGTCACAAGCAATGTCATGCATCTTATGGATATGAGACTGGAAATTACTTAGAGTGCCGTTATTTTTGCAACTCTATCAGATGCACTCTCTCCTATTTTTGTTAACTGTTATTATTTCCATTAAAATAGCAAAAAGGAATTTAGGAATTTAACATGAGCATATTAAATGCTGGTATGAATGTTTAGGTTATTGTGTTTTTGGGTATGGGAGGTGGTATTAAGTTTCCCTTCCATTTGATTTGTCAGTACCAATGTTTTGTGAGATCATTGCAGTCAGATATATTTACAGTAATTCTTTACAATAACGTGTGAAAGATTTTACAAAGTTCAGACAACAGAACATATTCTGTAACCCAGTATGAGAAATTCTCCAAAAATTGTAAATGGTAAAAAGATCAAAACCAACCTCCCGGTGGATCCCAGTGGATTGGTAAATGGAATGCTGAGAAGCTAAGGCAGATGCTGAGAGAGTAGGGATTTCATAGTAAGAAAATATGATACCTAGAGGCCTCAAAGGAGGAAAGAACAAAGGACTGAGCAAAAAGGCTGTGCTGCCGAGTGTGCCAAATTCTGAAAGTGGAGGGCAATGGGAGGCAATAAATGGAATATTATAGTCACCGTGAAACACAAAGCATTCCTTTTACCAATCCATTGGGATCCTCTTGGAGGTTTGCTTTTAATGTTCTTACCATTTATAAATGTTGATGAATTTTGCATACTGGGTTGCAGAATAGGATCTGTTGTCTGAACTTAACATTTTTCATTGATTATTGTAAATATTTCACTGTAGAGGTGTGTAAGTACAGAGGTATCAGAATATTGCTATTTGAAAACCACAAGTAGCAATAATTTATCAAAGCTACAGCTTTAAGAACTGCAATTTAGTGACAGAAAGGGTACACTCCATTTACTGCAGTTGTATTTTTCAGAATTTATTAAAACAAAGCATATGCTCAACTATTGGCAGTCATACAGAGATCATTAATGCTGTAATGCAACTGGTGACAATGAGCCAGGGTTTTTTTATGTTAAAAAAAGAGTAACTTTAATGCTTACTGCTGCTGCTACCCATCCATCTTCACAGCAGGAGGGTGAAAAAGCTGCAGCTGCATATTCCTTGCCATCTGTAATTCACCCTGTCTCCGAAGGGAGAAAGGAAGGGAACATAAGAAAGGAAGAAAGAAAGATTGTTTTAATTAAAAAAAACCTCACTGTGTTTCTCAGAAACATTTCAAAGTGCTTTAGCTACGAGGAGCAAATTTGCAATGTTATTTATATGCTTACATGCACCTCTTCCCCTTACCAAAAAGCAAGGTTAGAAGGCACTCGAATGACTTGGGACTAAGTTCGATAGCCCCCAGAACAGGAACAATAATCTAAATGAGCAATTAGCCCATTCCATTCAATGTGGTGTTGGCAGCTTGCCTAGGTTATCCTGCCTGCTTATTTAAATGATTGCTGTGTTCAGCCATCGCTAACTATACTGTCCATTAATAGGGGGCCCGAAATCACAACTACTGAGTTAGACTTATATATTGCTTAAAGCAGCTAATCCGTGTCATTTGAAAGGGAGGGTCTTTGTGGCTGGAGCAGGTACCTGCAGTCATGAATGTGACCTGGGATACACTAAGGAGCATTGGAGACACACTCTCAGAAGGTATGGAAGCAGATAGCTGCAAAGATCTCTGCTTGGAGTGAAACCATGGAGGCCTGCTGAAGTAACACAAGCCGTCCAGTTACCTCACCTGAACGGTTTTTAGATTAGATTACGTACAGTGTGGAAACAGGCCCTTCGGCCCAACAAGTCCACACCGACCCGCCGAAGCACAACCCACCCAGACCCATTCCCCTACATTTACCCCTTCACATAACACTACAGGCAATTTAGCGTGGCCAATCCACCTAACCTACACATTTTTGGACTGTGGGAGGAAACTCACACAGACACGGGGAAAATGTGCAAACTTCACACAGTCAGTCATCTGAGGCGGGAATTGAACCCGGGTCTCTGGCACTGTAAGGCAGCAGTGCTAACCACTGTGCCACCGTGCCATCCACAAAGTCAACAAATACATCTTCAAACACCATATCCAACCAAATGCACCTCAGTTACAGCTCAAATTACGATGTGGAGGTACCGATGTTGGACTGGGGTAAACAAAGTTAAAAATCACACAACACCAGGTGATAGTCCAATAGGTTTATTTGAAAGAACAAGCTTTCAGAGCATTGCTCCTTTATCAGGTAGCGAGTGGGGCAGGATCATAGGACACAGAATTTAGAGTAAAAGATCGAAATGTCATCCAACTGATGTGATGTATTGAACAAATCTAAATTGCTGTTAAGTCTTTAATCACTTATAATGGGGATGCAGGTTTCGATTGATTAATATGTAATCGCAGAACTTCTTTGATTTGCATATTAATCAATAGAAACTTGCACCCCCATTCTAAGTGATTAAACACTTAACAGCAATCTACCTTTGTTCAATACATCGCATCTGCTTTATGCCACTGGTGTTGTTTAATTTTTAGCTCAAATTACCACAACCCTCATCACTAATCAATCTCGATGACTCAGGACTCACACTTTTCATTCACAAGCTTCATGTAAATTTCACACGCTTAGCACTCCTGCAAGCCTCACACACATTACAACATTGCAGGTATTCAACTATGACAGCTACATCAGACAAACATACTGCATACGACTTGCTGACACACTTCCCCCTCTTTAACAGGATGGGGTAGTGCTTAACTGAAGGCAGAAGAAGCTTACCAGAGGAAAATGGCATAGCTGTAAATCTCTTCATTGGACAATCTTTTCTGATTTATAAGCTGCAGGTGGTGTCTATATATCCTTCTTACTCTGCTTTCCTTTCTGCACCATTACCTTATTCATGTGCCTTTCTCTTTTCAGACGCACATTGCAATGCAGGATCAGCAAGAAGAAAGTGATAATGAAGAAACAGCACCACCTCGCAATTTCACATTCACAGCTTCTAGCTCAGATATTGACACTGTCAGTGCCTAGAAGAAATTAGAGTTGGGCTTTACATGTGGCAAAATACTGGGCACAATTGGCCCATCGCCAGGGCAAGGGACAATGATAACATAAATGCCAGCTCACTGAAGAGTGAAGTTGCATGAGTTCTGCCACTCAGTAGAATTAGATAAGCACTTAGATGGGGAAGCCTACAGGAAAATGTTGCTGGGTTTGCAAAACAAAAAGCTTGATGGATTGGAAAGTTTGCCAGATTCCTTATAATTGACAGAGTCCAGCTCCAGCATATACAAAGCTTTGTACTGAACTTGGATCCAATCCTTTCCAGCGTGGATGTGGTAGGCAACGCATTAGTGCATTTGTAGATGAAATCTTCATTCAACATTAACCAATATCTCAGCATCCCTTCAGCATAAGTAACATCCATTCAATGTTGCAAAACCATTGTAGAAGCTCTGACTGCTGCCCATTTAGAACATAGAAGATAGAACAGTACAGCACAGAACAGGCCCTTCAGCCCACGATGCTGTGCCGACCATTGATCCTCATGTATACACCCTCAAATTTCTGTGACCATATGCATGTCCAGCAGTCTCTTAAATGTCCCCAATGACCTTGCTTCCAAAACTCCTGCTGGCAACGCATTCCATACTCTCACAACTCTCTGTGTAAAGAACCCGCCACTGACATCCCCTCTATACTTTCTTCCAACCAGCTTAAAACTATGACCCCTTGTGTTAGTCATTTCTGCCCTGGGAAATAGTCTCCGGCTATCGACTCTACCTATGCCTCTCATTATCTTGTATACCTCAATTAGGTCCCCTCTTCTCCTCCTTTTCTCCAATGAAAAAGGTCCGAGTTCAGCCAACCTCTCTTCATAAGATAAGCCCTCCAGTCCAGGCAGCATCCTGGTAAACCTCCTCTGAACCCTCTCCAAAGCATCCACATCTTTCCTATAATAGGGCGACCAGAACTGGACGCAGTATTCCAAGTGCGGTCTAACCAAAGTTTATAGAGCTGCAACAAGATCTCACGACTCTTAAACTCAATACCCCTGTTGATGAAAGCCAAAACACCATATGCTTTTTTAACAACCCTGTCCACTTGGGTGGCAATTTTAAGGGATCTATGTACCTGCACACCAAGATCCCTCTGTTCCTCCACACTGCCAAGAATCCTATCCTTAATCCTGTACACAGCTTTCAAATTCAACCTTCCAAATGCATCACCTCGCATTTATCCAGGTTGAACTCCATCTGCCACCTCTCAGCCCATCTATGCATCCTGTCAATGTCCCGCTGCAGCCTACAACAGCCCTCTATACTGTTAATGACATCTCCAACCTTTGTATCGTCTGCAAACTTGCTGACCCATCCTTCAATCTCCTCATCCAAGTCATTAATAAATATTACAAACAGTAGAGGTCCAAGGACAGAGCCCTGTGGAACATCACTCATCACTGACTTCCAAGCAGAATATTTTCCTTCTACTACCACTCACTGTCTCATTGTCTGAGACTAGGACCCGTGAACACAGCATTAGAATTAGAGGGGGTAAATTCAGAACAGAAATGCGGAGACATTTCTTCAGCCAGAGAGTGGTGGGCCTGTGGAATTCATTGCTGCAGAGTGCAGTGGAGGCCGGGACGCTAAATGTCTTCAAGGCAGAGATTGATAGATTCTTGTTGTCTCGGGGAATTAAGGGCTATGGGGAAAATGCGGGTAAGTGGAGTAGAAGTGCCCATCAGCCATGATTGAATGGCGGAGTGGACTCGATGGGCCGAATGGCCTTACTTCCACTCCTATGTCTTATGGTCTTATGGTCTTCTGTTGGTCAGCCAATTCTGTATCCAGACAGCTAAGTTCCCCTGTATACCATTCCTCCTGACCTTTTGAGTGAGCCTACCATGGGGAACCTTATCAAATGCCTTGCTGAAGTCCATATACACCACATCCACAGCTCAACCCTCATCAACCTTTCTAGTCACATCCTCAAAGAACTCGATAAGGTTTGTGAGGCATGATCTGTCCCTCACAAAGCCGTGTTGACTGCATTTAATCAAGCCATGCTCTTCCAGATGGTCATAAATCCTATCCCTCAGAATCCTTTCTAACACTTTGCAGATGACAGACGTGAGACTTACTTGTCTGTAGTTGCCGGGGATCTCCCTATTTCCTTTCTTGAAGAGAGGAATTACATTTGCCTCTCTCCAGTCCTCATGTACGACTCCAGTGGAGAGTGAGGATGCAAAGATCTTTGCAAGTGGTGAAGCAATCGCATTTCTCGTTTCCCAAAGGAGCCGAGGATAAATCTGGTCCGGGCCTGGTGACTTGTCAATCTTAATGTTTGATAAAATTTTCAGCACATCAGCTTCCTCTATCTCTATCCATTCCAGCATGCACACCTGCTCTTCAAAGGTTTCATTCACTACAAAGTTCATTTCTTTCGTAAAGACCGAAGCAAAAAACTCATTTCGGGTTTCCCCTACCTCCTCAGACTCCATACACAAGTTCCCTATGCTATCCCTGATCGGCCCTACTCTTTCTTTGACCATTCTCTTATTTTTCACATAAGTGTATCTTATTTTTCACATAAGTGTAAAATGCCTTTGTGTTCTCCCTAATCCGTTCTGCCAAGCCTTTCTCGTGCCTCCTCCTGGCTCTCCTCAGACCAATTTTAAGCTCCTCCTTGCCTGCCTGTAATCCTGTAGAGCTAAGCTTGACCCTAGCTTCCTCCACCTTATGTAAGCAACCTTCTTCCTTTTGACGAGAAGCTCCACCGCTCTCGTCATCCAAGGTTCCTTGGTCTTACCCCTTCTTGCCTGTTTCAGAGGGACATATTTATTCATCACTCGCAACAACTGTTCCTTAAACAATCTCCACATATCTATAGTACCTTTACCATGGAACAAGGGCTTTTGCCCGAAACGTCGATTTCGAAGCTCCTCGGATGCTGCCTGAACTGCTGTGTTCTTCCAGCACCACTAATCCAAAATCTGGTTTCTAGCATCTGCAGTCATTGTTTTTACCACAGAACAATTGCTCCCAGTCCATGCTTCTTAACTCATGTCTAATCGCATCATAGTTTCCTCTTCCCCAATTAAATATCCTTCCATTTTGCCTAATCTCCTCCTTCTCCATAGCTATGTAGAATGTGAGGCAGTTGTGGTCACTATCACCAAAATGCTCTCCCACCACAAGATCTGATACCTGCCCAGGCTTGTTTTCGAGCACCAAATCTAGAATGGCCTCTCAAATTGCAGACATCATAGCTGTGGATTAGTGTGTTAATGATATGTTCCAAATCATTTGCGACATAAAAGTGCTTTTTTGTCATGGTTCTGTTGCCAACTATCTTACATCCTTTGGTTCCTGAACCTTTTCCCAATGGGAACAGTTTCTCCTCCCCTGCTCTGATCTGATCCCTCATGATGTTGAGGGATCTATCAAGTTCCCTGTCCTCTATAAGGAAAACAATAAACCTAGATTCTCCAGTCTGTTGATGTAATTGGGGTCACTTATCCCCACAGTTATTCTCATAAATTTTTCTTAATGCTTTATTTCCCTCCTAAAAATTAGTCTTTGGAATTGGACACATGATTATGTTGGCAGCAAGCAGTGACTCTCAGCATTTCCTCACCCTGCTCCCTCAGATGAGCTCTGTGCATCTTTGAAAGGAGTCCCCAGGAGGCTAAAAGGTTTCTGAAAGCTCTTTTGAATGATATGTTGAACAGAAGCCCCAGCTGCTGATTTAGGTGGGTGTTGAAAATTCCATGGCACTATTTTGGAGAAGAGTAAGGGGGTTATTCCTGGACTGCTAGCCAACACCCATCCCTCAATCAGTATCACCAAAGTTGATTATCTAGTCCTTATCATATTTTTGTTTGTGAGAGTTTGGTGTGCACAAATCAGCCACGATATTGCCCACATTTTAAAAGTGATTAATCTTCAGAAATAAGCACTTTCTGATATCTAGTGGTCATGAAAAGCATTATACAGATACAGGGCAATCCCCGTATCTGCAGAACCCTTTTCCGTGGTTTCAGTTACCTGCAATTTACTGCTGCCTGAACATATGAGAACCTTCCAGAATTAGGAACCAGGAGGCTGCCGGGAAGGTACATTTCCCATTTAAATGAATGGGTTCGCTCCTATCCATGGTTTGGGTCTTCCGAGGTAGGTCGTGGAACATATCCCCCCATGGGTAGAGAGGGAATACTGTACTTATCTTACTTTTTAATCTCTGTTTCCTATCACTCAGTAACCTTTCTACCCACACTCCCACTACCTCTTTTATTTCCTTGGCTTCAAACTTGCTGGCAAGACTATTATGTGCTCCTTTCCCAAACACCTTTTGCAAGTCCATATTCACAAGATTCACATTTCCTTCATCAACTCCCTCTCTTACCATTTCTAACAAAATCTCAAAGTAATCACTTCTGCAATATACCTTTAATAAATCTAAGCTGGCTTTTTGTAATTAGATCGAGCTTTTCCAAATTTTTTTCCTGTATTGATGTTTTGAAAGGTTTTCCCACCGAAGTTAAATTAACAGGCCTGTAGTTACTGGGTTTATCCCTTTGGAACCACCCCAGTTTATCAGAAGCATTGGTCCATGCCTCCATAGTTGCATCCTTACCTCCCTCTGGAATTTAGTCTAATAATGATCATGATGATAAACGTTGTTGGGTGTTGGAAAAACCTATCTGGTGTACTGATGTTCTTTGGGGAAAGGAACTGCCTTCCTTACCCATAACAATATGGTTGACTCTTAGCTGCCTTTTGGGCAACTAGAAATAGGCTATAAATGTTGGCCTACGCGGTGATGCCCACTGGGTATTTTACCTGTGAATAAATAAACAAAGAAATGTATCAGAATTTGGAGATGCCAGTGTTGGATTGGGGTGGACAATGTTACAAATCACCTGATGAAGAAGCAGTGCTTCGAAAGCTAGTGCTTCCAAATAAACTTGTTAGACTATAACCTGGTGTTCTGTGATTTTTATCTAAATTTATCAGAAAGCATCCTGGTGGATACAGTCAGTCATAGAGATGTACAACATGGAAACAGACCCTTCGGTCCAACTCATCTATGCCAACCAGATATCCCAACCCAATCTAGTCCCACCTGCCAGCACTCGGCCTATATCCCTTCAAACCCTTCCTATTCATATTCCCATCTAGATGCCTTTTAAATGTTACAATTTTACCAGCCTCCACCACTTCCTCTGGCAGCTTATTCCATACAGTACCACCCACTGCATGAAAAAGTTGCCCCTTAGGTCTCTTTTATATCATTCCCCTCTCACCCTAAACCTATGCCCGCTAGTTCTGGACTCCCTTACCTTACCCTTCACTGGGTAGGCCAACATTTATTCTCCTCATGATTTTGTAAACCTCTATAAGGTCACCCCTCAGCCTCCCACACTCCAGGGAAAACAGCCCCAGCCTATTCAGCCTCTCAAATCGTCCAACCCTGGCAACATCCTTGGAAAGGAGGAGAAAGTGAGGACTGCAGATGCTGGAGATTAGAGCTGAAAAATGTGTTGCTGGAAAAGCGCAGCAGGTCAGGCAGCATCCAAGGAGCAGGAGAATCGACGTTTCGGGCATAAGCCCTTCTTCAGGAACCGAAGGGTCTGTTTCCATGTTGTACATCTCTATGACTGACTCTATCCACTAGGATGCTTTCTGATAAATTTAGTTAAAAATCACAGAACACCAGGTTATAGTCTAACAAGTTTATTTGGAAGCACTAGCTTTCAATTCCTGAAAAAGGGCTTATGCCCGAAATGTCGATTCTCCTGCTCCTTGGATGCTGCCTGACCAGCTGCACTTTTCCAGCAACACATTTTTCAATATCCTTGTAAATCTTTTCTGAACCCTTTCAAGTTTCACAACATCTTTCCAATAGGAAGGAGACCAGAATTGCACGTAATATTCCAACAGTGAGAGGTGCCTGACATCAGACTCCACAAGCCTTAGGAGGAGAGAGTCCTGTTGCTTACACTATTCCACTGGGATGCTGAGACATCCATGTCCTGTCAACCGAGTAAGTACTACTCCCAATTCCATTGCAGTTTTCACATTAACTCCGCTGTCAGTCTCATTAACTGCAGACCATTTCTAACCACTGGTCGCTACACCGTCTCTTCCTTGAGTCTTGCAGTGGAGTAGTGCACAGAAAATCACACCACATCATTCCCAGAATTGTCACAAAAATTAAAGATTTTTTAAAACAAGTACACCCAATTTCCCAATGTACCTGATTTTCAGTCCCAGGTTGACAGAAAGCACAGGCCAGGTTTCCATACTGAATGTGAATTTTTATTTATTACAAGTAATTAGACTCTAACTGCAGCTAAGTGATGATAAACCATTGGCATATGACACTAAAATGTGGCCAGTTCATACTGACAGTACTGGCCCTCCATTGGCTCCAGGCTGACCAAATATGCACATGTGCTGGGGGCCCTCTGATGTCATTATCTTTGTCTATCCACCAGCCCCTGCCATGCTCAGCATCATGGAAGAATTTCGGAGATTCATCAGCTCAGCTCCCGAGGTGATCGTGATGATAGCTACCAACGGGATGTTTACAACCTCAGCAGAGAAACAGGCAAAACCACTTCTGAGTGGTTCTTGGAAAGACAGTCCCGAAGTTTCAGGACAAGCATTGGCAAGGCTGCCTCCTGCACCCATCACCAACTCAGATACTGATACTTCGATGGGAATGTCAGCATTAGCAAGTTTGGGAGCACAATCCAGTGAGTACCTCACTCTGAAAGCTCTGTGGCTGGCACTTGGAGAATTGTAGGAGACCAGGTACCTGTTCAGCTGTAGGCAGGAAAGAAGCCTGTGGTGTTGGTAATCAGGACTTCATCCACATGCACAGGGAGGAACAGGATCAGCAGACAGGCTTGCACAGTGTAATGGCCTTCATTGCCCAGTGGCTGACATGGGGACCCAGCTACATCAAGCCTGTGATGGCCTGGCTGCCTCCATGGACAGGTTGGCAGATGCCATGGAGTGCCAAGTCCAGCACCCTCGAGGTCAGCTGGGTATAAAAGACTTCAGGACTGAAGGCATGACACCATGTGAACTGTGTACATATCACTCTCTCCAGATAGACTTTCCTCACAAGGAGACTGGGCAATGCCAGGAGGCATCAGCCAGAGGAAGAACCATAAACAGCCCCAACAGAAATCTTCACTCAGCACACTCCTGAGGTGGCCAGACATTCCATCTCCACCTGCCCCCAGCCTATTGCTGTCCCACAATTGGAAACAAGATGAAGCAGAGGAGGGTCCATCTGCCTCTGACAAGAAGATGCTCAGGATGTCAAGGCTGTCCAGACACAATCATTACCCACCCCCATGTCACCCAACCAACAAACCCCCAGAGCCAATGGGCTCCTATACCACACAGGCTCTCTCATTCCCAGCTGTAGAATCTGGGACAACACTGAGAAAGACAGAGAGAAGAGAGCAAGGCAGGAAGGAAGAAAGCAAGTAAAGAAGGAAGGAAGGAATGAAGGATGGAAGGAAAGAAGGAAGGAAGGCTTTTGAGTGCACTTTGGTGTCACAGGTGACAGGACACTGTGCATAAAGTTTCACATTTGTATGAATTTAAAAGTCTTGCACTATATCTTTTTATTTGAGTCTATGTTTAGCCTCAAATGTAATAGCATCAGAATGATACTTAACTTCATGTGTAAACAGGATGTACCATGGATCAATGTCTGTGTTGAGACTTTGCTGCATATTGTAGGAGCAAGATGACTAAGCTGCATATAGGGTGATGTGCATCATTGTCCTGTCGGATAAACATCCCTATTCCATGGCCTATGACCCTATAAATGTTGGTGTTGGACAAGTTGGTCAGCAATGCCTAAGGCAGGGAGATAGAACACAGAAAGTGTCAAATCCTTAGGTTTACTGGGAATTAAGGAACCTGCAGTTCAGGGGGCTGTGTTAGTTATTTATGTTTTTGTCTGCATTATTTCTCTCTAAAGGACCTCACATCAGTGGTTCTTGCAGCCCTCTTCCTCACAGGTTGTGTCACCTGCCCTGCCCACTCTGAGGAGAAAGTGAGGACTGCAGATGCTGGAGATCAGAGTCGTGAAAATGGTGCTGGAAAAGTACAGCCAGTCAGGCAGCATCTGATGAGCAGGAGAATCGACGTTTCAGGCATAAGCCCTTCATCAGGAATGAAGCTTGTGTGTCGGGGCTGAGAGATAAATAGGAGTGGGGTGGGGTTTTGTAGAAGGTAGCTGAGAAAGCGATAGGTGGATGAAGGTGAGGGGGAAGGTGCTAGGTCAGAGGGGGTAGTGATGGATGGTTCCGGAGGACAGTGCTGAGTTGGAGGCTTGGACTGGGATAATGTGGGTAGAGGGAAAATGAGGAAGCTGTTGAAATCCACACTTATCCTGTGTGGTTGCAGGGTCTCAAGACAGAATATGAGGCATTCCTCCTCCAGGCGTTGAGTGGTAACGGTTTGGTGGTAGGAGACCCAGGACCTACATGACCCTGATGGAGTGGGAGGGGGAGTTGAAGTGTTCAGCCATGGGGCAATGGGGTTGGTGGGTGCGGATGTCCCAGATATGTTCTCTGAAATGATCCACAAGAAGGCGTCCTGTCTCCCCGGTGTAAAGGAGACCACACCGTATGCAATGAATGGAGTAGATGACATTGGTAGAGGTACAAGTGAATTTCTGATGGATGTGGAAGAATCTCTTGGGGCCTTGGACGGAGGTGAGGGGAGTGGTGTGGGCACAGGATTTGCACTTCCTGTGGTGGCAGGGAAAGGTGCCAGGAGTGGGGTGTGGACTGGTGGGAGGTGACGGATGTGGTGGAGGATGTTGCGTTGTATGTAGAGGTTGGTGGGGTGGAAGGTGAGGACCAGGGGCTTTCTGTCCTTGTTGCTTTGGGAGGGGTGGGGTCCAAGGGCGATGGTGCTTGAAGTGGAGGAGATGAACTGGATGGCACCATCACCAAACCATCATCTCCCAGACCATCCACAAACTCATCACCTTTGGGAATCTCCCATCCACAGCCTCCAACCCCATTGTCTGTGAACCCCATACTGCCTGATTCTACCTCCAGATAGGTCTCGGCCTCCTCCACTGCCAAACCGTGACCACCCGACGCCTGGAGGATGAACATCTCATATTCTGCTTTGGGGCCCTGCAACCACACGAGATAAATGTGAGATAAATGTGAAATGTGAGATAAATGTGAGCTCCCAAATGAACACCTGGATTGGCCAATCCCTGCACTGGTATCAGAGGCTGCCTTTGACTGTGCTGCAGTCCCCTGACTGACAGGTCCTTCCACAGACTTTGATGAGGATTGTTCAAAAAGGTGGCACGGTGACTCAGTGGTGAGCACTGCTGCCTCACAGCACCAGGGACCTGGGTTCATTTCCAGACTCTGGTGTCTGTCTGTGTGGAGTTTGCCTGTTCTCCCTGTGTCTGTTTGAGTTTCCTTTGGGTGTTCCAGTTTCCTCCCACAGTCAAAACATGTGCAGGTTATGTGGATTGGTCTTGCTAAATTATCCATAGTGTCCAGGGATGTGCAGGCGAAGTCAGTTAGCCATGGGAAATGCAGGATTTACAGGGATTAGGTGGGAAGCTCTTCGGAGGGTTGGTGCAGACTTGTGCCGAATGGCCTCTTTCTGTACTTTCCCTTTCCAGCCCCTCCTCCTCCTCCTCTTTTCCATTCCACTTACTGACCCTTCCTTCCAGCTACCAACCAGATTCATTCCTCCCATCAACCAACCAGACTGAACCCTCTACCTCTGTTCACCTATCACTACCTCTCCCCTCCCCCACAATCCCCCCTTTATCTGCACCTGCCCCCCCACCCCTACCCCCAGTCCTGAAGAAGAATGTTGACTTCTCCTCCTGACGCTGCTTGCCTTGCTGTGTTCTTCCAGCTTATCTACCTTGGATTCCAGCATCTGCAGTTTTGTTTGTCTCTAACTAAATTCTGTGCTTCTTAAGCATCCTCTGAATGGACCAGAGAGATTACAAAAGGATAGGGAGACATTGGCAAATCTGGATGCCAATATCCATGGGTGAGAGGTGTGTGTGGCTGTTGCCCATGGATCATTACCTGGGACGCTGACTGAACAATATGGAGACTGTTCACAGCCAGTGCCAGTTACCCACCTGACTTCCACATTGAGTTAGTTTGATGGGTTTTGTAAAGTAGGAAGGTGTATGTTCATGAAGTTAATTATGCATTTAACAAGCAATAATCCCCATTAATGGGCAACCCACGAGAAACTCAACTCATCACCGACAGATGCAACGTGTTGCTGTTGATGTTGAGATAGATCTTGCCGGATTTGTGAGCGATACTGTCACAAATCTCACCATTACTCATTCCATTTAGACCCCTACAAGATTCTGACCAGAGAAAGAAAAATTAGCAATGCCAACTCAATCATCTACAAACTAAAGCAATGAGTGTTTGGCAACAAAAACCTCCACAAGTTGACACATGTCCTGATGAGCAGAAAAGCTACCATCATGACACTCCTGTGGTGCAATGGGATCCAGACTGTGTAGCAGTGACGCATAACAGTTCAACAAGATATTCCACTAGCAATCCCTTTGCTGCATTTTCTGGATACAATGTGAGGACTATTCAACAAAAATTACTGTCTTTCTTGAAGCAATCTCAATGAGCATTCAGGCAAAATTGACTTCGATGGCCGGTAATCACTTGATTGAATACTGTATCCCCCTCCAAATCCTGTTCTTTTAGCTTTCCAAATGGCCAACATTCCAGGGGAGGACAAAGAAAATGTTACAAAGACACTTTGAAACTCCCTTCTTAAAGCTATGCAGCAATGACACTGACTGAAAGAATGAAAGAATGCTTTGAGTCCAAACACCTTAATGATGACGCAGAGCATTGGCAGAGAAAGAATCAAAAGGAGCAAATCCTGTACTCTAGATTCCACAACCTTACAGGAGGTTCTGTCTTCATGTACACAAAGATCTGTGCGCCAAAAATTAGTTTAGGGCGCACAAAGACTTAGGGTACAAACCCACGATGCTAGGCAGGTATCATCCTCAAATTGAGGAACAGTCAAATCAACAACCCGTAAATGGATGGTTCCTTAAAACCACAGTCAGAGCTTGCACCTGCTGCTGGACCAATCAACCGTGTTAGGATTAGCTGGACTGTTAAGATCCAAAATGTACCACTGGGGTCTTGTCAGTATTGCAAGCTGCTTGTCATGAACAGTTTATTCCTCAGATATCTGGCAGTATTCTGTGCTATAAAAGCATTGGTAGTATTCTAATTTCTGACCCACTCTCTTATTGGGATAATCAGTTAAAATAAGTTTAGAACAATGTCTTCAATATAGATGAATGTACTCTGATGTTATATCTAAGATGTTGTAAACTATACATATATTTTTTGTATACAGCTATTTGAAATTAAGCATTACAATGCATTGAATTTCCAAAGCTGATAAACATGAATATTTCCATTAGTTTTGTCAGTGCCCCCCTAAATTAAACATCAGGGGAAATCAAGCCTTCTCATAATGAATTCATTTGAAGGAAATGCCTCTTAGCTGTGCTAACACAATGTCATCAAGAATACAGTGAATGTTAGGTATAGGTGGGTTGTGTAATAAAGGAGGTGTTGTGAAAACAGAATATATGCATGAAATGTAGTATTGTATATAATTAAATGTATGATTAAATTGCTGTAAAATCAATCTACAGCTGCTTTATCAGCTATTTTAAGGTAAGGAATGCTCATCCTGAGCAGTTATTAAGCGTGATGCTGCATTCCTTTGGTCTCATTGATTTTTTTTGAAGTTTGTCAGTGTTGAAATACAATGCTGTGGAACCACATTTGATGATGCATCTGAGTCTCAGTATAACAAAGTGTAGAAACCTGATCCTTACAGAATGCCACTTTTCTTTGACTACATTCCAGTGAAGACCGTGGAATGCTTTACTGTGTTGAAGTGGAAGTTGTTGTTATTCAATCATAATCATCCCTTCACTTTCTTTCCAAAATGAAAATAAAGTGCAGTTATCAGCTTACCAGATCTATTTACCAGACTCTTTGGTATTATTATATATCAATTGAAAGTCTTAGGTAATAGTTTGGTAATTTGCACTTCTAACAGATTTAGTGGTGGAGGGGCACTGCTGGAGTAGTGTCATAGTGGCTGGGGAAGGGAAAACATTACCCGAACAGCAAACAAACCATGACAAATATCAATGACTAGTATCTGATACCCTTAACACTCAACTCTTCATATGTCATTATATTAATTGTTCATCATGATATCTTTCATGAGCTCTTGTGAGGAGTCAATTTATGTTGTATGTACATAATACTGTTCAGGAAGACAGAAATGTATTAAGAATGTCAAAAGTTATTCAGAAAAAAGAGACTTTATAATAAAGTGTAGGGAGAGGACTTCTGCACTGTGACAGGGCTGCCAATTTGTCTAGTTGAAATGGACAAGGACAGCAGCACATTCCTGCCATATTCTTTGATGGCCTTTTGCAGTTGACTGTAGAAGTGATCCTCTACAGTTTACTATAAATGACAGCAATGTGTATCTCGACTTTTGAAGCCTTAATAAATCCTTCCAAAAGAAGGGATCGAATTAAGTGGCAAGTATAAAATGTGAAAGGTTAGTGTGGATGTGGGTGGTCACTGTTTTCATTTGTCCCTCAGTGGATGTTGTCTCCTTTATGCAGACACAACCTAAACATCTTTGTTCTTCTTGGTACAATTTAAACATTAAACATCAAACAATTATATTGCTTGCTTGATTCCTTGCACCTAGTTATAAAGTACCAATCATCATGAAAAATTGAGTCTGACTCAATACAAGAAAATCATCTCATGGTGGAAAAGTGAGAGTAGGTGACTGGGGAGTGAATTTATACACAGAGTATACGCTTAAACATAGTTGTTGGGATCTTATATCAAAGCAAATCTTTTTCAGCGTAACATTTCCTATTTAGGCTTTTTTCCTTACTTTCCATTTATTAATCTGTCATCAATTTATATTCAAACATAAAAATTGTTTATGGAGGACTGAGGGTTTTTACATTTTAGGACTGTAAGGTGCTGAGGGATTCTAATCAGGGAGATGCTGTACAATGTATGGGAAATACTCTTTTTGTATAAAAGAACCAGCTACAATCAGATATATGCAGACTTGGGTTTGAATTGACATAAACTCAATCTCTCAAAAACAGAAGCTGTGTCTGCAAAACAGTAATTGGAATTTTCAAATCACTTTCCAAAATACTTCACTACACAATGAAAGATATCTAAGGGTACAACTCATTCAAACAGTCTCACTGAAGAATAATTAACAGAAGAGAAACTTAATAGGGAAAACCTAGCAGTATAACAGTAACCCAAGGGTGGATGTAATTGTAAGATCATACAATTTTAAAAATAATGTTTTGCTTGGAATACATACCAGTGGACAAAGCAGAATGCTCTCTGATGATTTATGCCAGATGTGTGCTAAAACTATTAAATTCTACATAACATGTTCCTTGTGATATTGCATTAATCCTGTGTGTCAGTGAAGCCCCAAATTATTGAATTATTCTGCTGTGATCTGTCTGTCTGCATCCCACTGTTTGTGAAACTACTGCAACACCCTTCACACCACCTGGTTCACTCTTCATCCTTTGAATCAGCAAAAGACTAGTTCATTTCTGTGCATTCACCTCCAGACCATTGTGGGAGATAACAGAGCATAGAAACTGAAAAAAGCTTAAACCAGGAAAGTCTCTTTATTTTACTGATTGTGTCATTCAATCTTTAGCAACTGTGTGAACAGATCTTTTATTGTCTTAACCAAGGGATTGCTTAGCTGACACTACACTGGATTTGAGCTAAATGAAGATTAGAGTGGAGATTGGATCCATTATTTTCCGCCAAAATAAGCAAGAGTGCTATCAACTAAACCAAGCTGATACAAGAAAGAACAATGCAAGAAAGAAATTGGCTGCAGATTCTCTGTTATTTCTCTAGAATTTAGAAGGTTAAGAGGTGATCTGATCAAAGTCTTCAAGATATTAACAGGAAAAAAACGGTAGATAAAAACAAACTATTTTCCAATGGTTGGCAATTCTAGCACTAGGATAATAACCTGAGAATCCAGACTATTCAGAAGAGATCTAGGAAGCACTTCCACACACAAGTGATAATGGTGTGCAAGTCTCTACCACAAATAGCAGTGGATGCTGGTTCATTTGTTAATTTTAAATTGAAAATAAATAATTTTTTGTGAAGTAAAGGTGTAAAGGGCCAAAGTCAGATATACAGAGTTAGGCCACAGGTGAGCCATGACCTCAGTGAATCATGGAAAGGCTCGAGGGACGGAAAGGCCTGCTCCTGTTCCTAAATCCCTATCTATTATCACTATCACACAAAAGCTACGCTTTCATTGCAACATCACTAAGTTGCCACCACCTACTACTTATCCATTGCTTTGGTGAGCTCATTTAGTTATTTCAGGACCAAATGGCACCATTTATAAAGTGTTTTCTTTGAATTCAATCTTTTGACATGAAGGACATGCCCATTTTTCTTGTCTGCATCACTTCCATGGCTTGATGTCTCTCATTTGTCTAGACGGCCAAAGTCAAATATGTCATTCAATGTGAAACCTGAACAATAATGTAGTTTTATATGACATCTTCTAAATTATAATCTAACATGCCTTTATGGCAGTCAAGCAAGCATTAGAGGATATGAGGCTACCTCCTGTTATATAAAAAAATCCCACTTGAATGAATTGTCAACTAATTTGAAAAAAAAAAGTTGTGGATGCTGGAAATCAGAGACAAAATCAGAACAAATAGCTTTTGTTGCTACAAACAAAATCAGAATCAGAAATTGCTGGAAATACTCAACAGGACTGGCAGCATCTGTGGAGGGAAATCAGAGTTATCATTTAGCATTCAGTGGCCATTCAAAGATTACTGGAAAATCACAGCTTCTTCAGAACTGAAGTGTTACTGAACCCAAAATGTTAATGCTGCTTTCTCTCCACAGATGCTGCTAGACATGTTGAGTTTTTCCAGTGATTTCTGGTTTTGATTTTGCTTGTAACAACGGAAGCTGTTTGTTCTGAGATAGAAATGTAATCTGAAAACCACTGAACCAGGAGCAAGACAACAATGTAATCAAGGTCATGAAGCACCTAAATTTTGAAAATGGGAGAAGGACTCTTCCCCAGCTGTTTTAACTTCAAACTCATTGAAAAGCCAACCTTCAGACACTTCAACTCCAGAAGACTTGCAGTTCACTGCAAATCCTTCGATTTTACCTCCACTGTAGCTAAAAGATCAATCCAACTAAGAAACTCTAGGATTATGATGAAGGAGACTGAAATAATCCCAAAGTGTAATTATATTACGCTCATACTCACAATCTTGACTTGGAAATGTCTCACAGTTCTTTCAGAGTCACTGGGTCATAGCCATGGAATTCTCTCTGTAATGGCATTGTAGGTCTATCGACAGTAAATGGACTACAGCAGCTCAAGAAGGCATTTCACCATCTGCGCCTCAAGGGTAATTAGGGATTGGTAATAAATACTGGCCCAGCCAGCAACATCCCATGAATTAATTTCTAAAAATGTAATTTTAAAAATCTATTTTTTTCTGTCTATGATATTGTATATAAGGGGCATTGTGCTGTAAATACCTGGGCAATCATTGGATAATAAATATGCTTATTTATTTTTATATTCACAAAGACTTTCATTGGTGTACTCAGGAAGCCAGGGGTTATATCAAGTAGAATTGAAATCAGGAAGCACATTTTTATATGTTTCTCATCAGTTTATTTCCTACCTTTATCACTTCTGAAAAGTATAACTTTTTGCTCAGTAGAATTCCATAAAGCCAAGTAACTTGTCCAAATGTCAATTGATGCTACAGAGGTAATTCAGTGATTGCAAACACCTAATAGGTGTTATAATTAAATGAAATTTAGACTAAATATAAATCATTCTCGAACTTTTCCTTGCTCAATATGTAACCACTAAAAGTTTGTACTATTACGTTATTGGACACCATGCATCAAGACAGTATAGGATTTGAGTTTTGAGTAACAAGGGCACAATCATCAGTGTTTATCAGCATAGAGAATCACGTCCCTTGTGTCACTGGCATCTGTCATCGACAAGTATCTCTGTATTAGGTGCTGGATCTTGAGTTGAGGGTGTAGCCTCTGTAGCTTACCTGCTTCTCTATCCTCTTCAATCTCCTCCTGATGCGTAGGATTCCACTGGGTTTAAACATGACAGTCATACCCCCAAAGCCAGCTGCAGCCTTTCTTTTCGACCATCCAATGGTGATTGGCAGTGTTGCTTCTGGTCCTTCGCTCCCCTTGGGTGGTTAGGGACTGACAGCTCTGATACCCTTGTACCACTTTAAATTTGGTAGTTCATTTGTCTTCCATTGAAGGGCCTGCAGGATTCCAGTCTCACCAATCCCTGCATCCTAGACATTATTGACAGGGCCTGATAAGTATCTGTGACTCTTTTGTTGACAATTTCAGGTCCTCAGTCAGGGGAAACATCCTTTCTGCATCCACTCTAGTGAGCCCTTGAAGAATTCCGTCCAATGAGGTCACCTCTCATTCTTCTCAACTCTAGATAGTACAAGTGTCTTCAATCTCTCGTCTCAGGACAGTCCCTCCATCCCAGGAATTAGTTTAGTGAACCTCTGCTATACTCTCTCTACGGTAATTATATTCTTTCTTAGGTAAAGGGACCAAAGCTGTAAAAGTACTCCACATTTATTACA
Organism: Chiloscyllium punctatum; assembly: GCF_047496795.1. Taxonomy (NCBI): domain Eukaryota; kingdom Metazoa; phylum Chordata; class Chondrichthyes; order Orectolobiformes; family Hemiscylliidae; genus Chiloscyllium; species Chiloscyllium punctatum. The sequence goes on along the minus strand of NC_092739.1, from coordinate 95,197,869 downwards.
CCAGTATTTTATACAATTGAGGTGAGACATCATTACTCCCATATCTAAATACTCTTGCATGTTAGCTCTCACTGACTTACATCCAAGGACATCCAGATTCCTTTGGACATTCACACTTCTCAATGTCTGACCATTGAAGAAATAACCCACTTTCTATTCCTTGTACCAAAGTAGATGACCTCACAGTTATCCACATCAGGTCAACTTGATCTCAGCTGGCCAGCAGGAAACATGCTGCAATGTGTTTACACTAAGCCAGAGACAAGAAAATTTAGCTGAAGATTCTATTTCTTGTTTCTTTCTAGAATTTCTCTGTTGGAGAGAGTGCAGATAAATAACTTTCACTGTTAGATTGGATGATTCTTGGCTTTATGCTCTCCACAGTTAAATGACTCAGACCAGACTTTCCAACACCTCTTACTCTCCCACTCTATTAATTATTTGCAAACGGACCTGGGATAAGCAGAAACAAAGAAAAAAAAAAGTGCTTGCAGATCGCTGTATGACCACTAAGAGTCTTTCTCCTCACTCCCAGTTACAAGAATATATTGGCCGTCATGATGCAAATTAGAAAAATGCATCAATGCATTTCCCACCATTTACGTCATTACAAGGTGTGTCTGAATGTTATACTTATGCAGCTAATGTTATTAGCTGCTTAGAAATGTTTTGTGTTCAATTTATATCTTTTAGTGGATTAGTACTTAAAAGTTTGAGTTTACATTTGACAAATAGTTGTATATTGCATTGCAAAACCGGATCACAATTGCATTGTTTATTGTGGGTGTTCTCAAAGATTTAATAGGGATGTTCCCTGACTAGTTACATTTCTTGTTAAAGCATATCACTTTTAAAATCAATAGTTTGCGTCAACTGAAAAAGAAATCTGATCACATTACTTTGTTGCATTTTAGTGGCTGCTGCATTTCCTGTATTACCTTTAACTTTACATCAAATATACCTCATTGATTTGAAAGCACCTTGGGACACTCTAACAAGATGCTTACATAAATGCAAGAATTTTGGGGGGATACCTTACAATAATGGTGCAATTTGGCACTGCCTGAACCTTGGTCATACTAAAAATGATGCTTGGTATGCACAATTCATTGAAGATTGGAAATTCAATCTCTTGCCAATAGAGAAGATAAGTAAAAGAGGTTTGTATAAGTCAAGTGGTAGTTCTCTCACATGTCTAAAGGTTCTGGATTCAAGCAGACTTGAACTCACAAACTCAGGCCGTCCTCCAGCTTCTTGTGGAGAGGCTGTCTTTGACATTAACCAGAAACACACTCATTTCAGGGGTAAAAGGATTCCAGATCACTTGTGAAGAGCAGATTATTGTTCTTGGTATTCTGGACAAAATTTATTCATCAAGTAACATCATATGGAGATTATCTGGTCATTAGACTAATGCGAACTTGCTGAGCCCAAATTCTCTGCTGCAAATGTAGTATTAAATAATTTTAGTTTTAACAAAACTGGTTTCTTAGCTGTTGGTATTATAGTCATCCAAATACTACAAGATTTAATATGGAATCAAAAATGTGTAACAGATTGGCCTTATAGGAGTAAGGAAGTTTAAAGTTATATCTATTGGAGTCTAGATTTGTTTGAAAGAAATATTCAACTCCAGCTTCACCTTCACACAACCCTGCTTAGCTGTCACTTTCTCTTGCCCAACCCTCAGATTCATCATCCCCTGGGTCAATTGCTCAAAATTAACCAAATGCTCAAGAGCCTCATTTCTGCTGCACCATAGCAAGATTTAAACTGTGCATTTTCAAGCCCTCCCACTCCATATCCACTTAAATTATCTCTGCCCTCAATACTAAAACACTTTGTACAATTTCCACTTCCTGGCTTTTTCTGGTGCCAAACACATTCTCACACTGGTCAATGTCTAGATGCCTAGAAAACAAAATTCCATCTATTTTCTAGCTATCAGAAAATACTTGCCAAAAGCTTTCTTGAACTCGTCTAGTGTAACCCACTTTGATCTCATATCAAAGTAGATCTAAAGGCACCTTGGGATTCTTGCTATATCTGTGCTTATTTCAAAGGCAACTGGCCACTAAAGAGCTTAAATGGCCATGTTACTGGAGGTTAGAAAGATAGCGATTTTTGTTCAGTGTTGACTATAAATACATTCAAGTGAAATTAAAAATTAATCTTATTCTAACAGGTTGAAAACTGGGAACTACCTACAAACATTTAAATCAATTAGCAGAAATTCCTGCCAACTGTAGTTTTATACAATGGTTTGCTATGCTGGCGAAATATAAAAAAACCATTGGAAGACTAGTGTCAACATGGAAATGCCAGAACTACACTTGGAGGATTTATTTCTTTGGAAGAGATATAATCAAAACCAAACTGAATGACTCAAGTCTCTACACAAATTGAAATAATTCCCTTTTCTTAAAAGGCAACTCTCTAATTGAGCTGCTTTGGCAATGTAATTTCCTGCAATTAGATAAAATACACTAGTTACAATACTAACAGCTCCTTCACTGTTGAATTTAGTCATGGATATCGATGCTGGAGCTTGCGTTTGCACAATTGATCAAATGTGCAACACTCAGGCTGTGTGTTTCACTAAGGAAGTCAGTTGAGTTTTTAAGAATGGCTGATACCTCTACATGTTGGCAGGCAGCATCATATAAAACAGCTATAGACTAAGAGTCTTCTGTCTGTGCCAAGTTACTTTCACATGACACAATTGACCCCCAAAAAGACATTGAGGGGGAAATAACAGGTGCAGAGGTGGAAAAAGCAGAATAATGTATCAGAATCTCAAGTGGATGGCTTCCATTAGATTATGGATAGCTTCACTGAAGTTCATAGATGACTTGAACACTTTAGAAGAGAACTGTTCAAGATTGGGACCAATTGGAACTGGTGCCTCAAAACATTACAACAGATCACTGCAAGAAAAAAAAAAGGGGCTCAAAACTATGGTTTTTCAAAAATCTATTATATTGATTTTGTCAAGATAACTCATCAGCACAACACCATCCATAAATATCCTGTCCTTTCATTGTGAAATTTGTCATGCAGTAGGTTTGTGGCTATTCTCTGGTTAACAAAGATAAACTGACCAGTAAAAACACAGCAATGTTAGATTGAAGGTGTCAAAGTCACAGTACAATTGCAGTGTCAGGAAAAATCATCACTTACAATGTTGCATATTTTAGTAAATTTGAAACAGTCCTTCAGTTAAAAGCAGCACAACTCTTGTTCAATTGCTTGGTCCATCATAATATTTGAGGACTACAGTTACTGGACCAGCCAGCTAAATGGAGAGCTGTGACAAAGTGAAATTGAACTTCAAATATTCAAAATCAGGCTTAAAGTCAAGGTGCAATTCGGGTGTGCAGTTATTTTGCAGGCAGCAAATATTTCCCATTTGTGTACTATGCAGAGACAGGGCCATACTTAATTGAAATTAGACTCAACACCAAAATTTGCCAATACAAGTTCATACAATGAATTCAAGAATCTTTATTAATATTTAAACATGTGACTTGCTCAGCATTTCAGTGTCATTGAGCAGGATGTTCAATAAATAATAAATACTCAGTGCATAATAAATTAAGGAATGAAAATGTCCAGCCACAAAACGTGGTGCAAATGTGTTTGAATTTTTAGTTCTCTGTTCAAAGAACTGAAGTCAGTTTAAATCAGCAGCATTAGCTGCATTTAAAAAATTTGTCCTTTCAACTTGCAAAGTCCAGGTACTCTTAATACTTTCAACTTTCACCTGCTGCACACTTTCCTCTTGCTCTTGGGAACCACAACACATCCTGCCATTTTTTTTGCAGCAAAAGAATCATTTCTCTTTGCAATGCAAAATACAGACGCTCCTCAGGCAGCTGCCATATTTCAAGTACTTGTCCCTTTTAAGGTCAGTCCAATAAAGCAGGATTGTAAAATGCATCTGTCTGGTACCGGCCCAGCACACCAAACGAAATACAAGTTCTTCGTACCGCCTGACAGATGGTTACCTTGGGTCAGTTCCAAACTGAACAAAGCCAAGGCAAAAGCTTTGCATTCCAATTTTTAATTAAATCTTTGTTGCACCATATTCAATGCATATTCCATTCTGTTACGAAGTTCATGTGAACACCCAGACATCAGTAATGTGGAGAGCTTGAATGTAGAAGAAACTCTATCTTCATTGATATAAGTAAGAAGGTACTCCTCATTGTAGTTGCAAATAATGATTTTAGTATGATCATGATAAAAATTCACCTGAGAAAAAGTACAGAAAGATTTAAAAATGAATTTTCAGGTCATGAGCAACTTTGTTTCAATTAAATGTTCTACAATCAAATTTCTCTAGCTGCTAACTGATTTAATTTATTTCCAGCAAGTGCCATTTTTCCTTTATCTTGGGTAAATTTAATGTGGGTAAACTCAAGTAGTTACTAGCTCAATCAGTACAAGATATCAATATGACCCATCTTAACCACAGGTTTAATTCATACATCTGGTGAGCAGATTGTCAAACCACATGATTGCAACCATTTGCTAATACAGTATGCCAGCAGATTGAAACAAGTATATTAGTCATTCAATCTCCTTTCTGGGGAGGATGTCTCACCTTTCAGGTACTCTGGTCAACAAGGCATTAATTAAATTAGACTTACGTCTGACTTGCCAGGCTATAGCTTAAAACATGCTAGTACATGCCACCCAAATACATATAATTCTCACCTGGAATGTGCCATCACTAAAGAGCATCATTAGAGCACGATCAGATTTTAACCATTGAAGAAGACAGAGTTTGGGCTTCTGGGCATCTGTTGAACTAGGCAAATCACCACCCTGCAAAAGAGAAGATCAGAGTTGTTCATGATATCTGCTTTATAAAGTTTCAGTAAAAAAGTACTGTTAACTACACTAATCATTAAACAGCAAGCAGAGGATGGTAGCACAAGTTTTTTTTATATTAAGTACAGAGGAGCAGGGATAGATATTTCTTACATGACGACATTATAAACTTAAATGTTGCAAAGAACTTTAAAGGATTAGGAGCAAGATTCTTAAACAATGCACAAGTCAAGGAAACATTAGGGATTCTTACCTCCATTAGATTTTCTTCCATGTAGTGTGCAAAGTACTTCAGAATTGTCACTTGACTAATTAGTTTTTCAGGCACATCAAGTGCTGAAAAGATGGAACATTGGCCCAACTCTGCATAGTACTGGATAGTTCTAAGAACAGGAAAGATATGTTGCAGGTTAGTAACTTAATACTGGTCAATTTGATTGAAAAAAAGATAATCAAATCAGTTATTAGGCTACGTACTTTTTGTCTGCCAGTAGGCTCATGTGAGTTCCATTGTTGAAGAGGACTCCAACTGTGTGATCTGACAGCTGATACCCAAACCCATACTTATTAGAATAATCCACCCATTTGGTGACCCACTGGAAGGAGAAACTCAATTGCTGTTTTGGCAGACAGTTACCTGGAAAAGAAGCAAAATAACACTTACTTAAAATGTTAAAGCTGGTAAATAGTCAATTCTGACCTTCAACTCCAGTACATTTCAAAGAATGGTTGCAGTTCTTACCTTCTGGCATATTTTCTAGGCAGCCCTTTAGTACTCTTGCAACTGTGTCAGCAACAGTTCCCATGGTACTGTCTTCCAGAGCTGGAAACGAAGAAGGAATCATTAATCTGTGCAGCAAATAGTCAACCAAAAAGTTTAGATATTCCAAAGTAGTGGTGAAGTTTACACTAAATGTATTTCCTTCACAAATACAAAGCTTAATGGACTAGATTGCTCATCCATCTTTGCATTTTAATAATGTGATTAATGTCAAGCTACTTACATTCACTGCTACTGCTGCAGCTTCCCAATGTTCCTCTCACTATCATCCTAATAGAGTCTCTGATCTTTTGTTCACTGTCCTTTGCTGGTGAGGGGGTCTCTGGTTTGACGTAGACAACTGGTGATTTGTTTGACAACCTTGACTCCTGTTTAAAAACAAAATCACATCAATTTTACAAGACTGGCGGATCCATGCACTGATCAATCCTTACTGAAGTTTCAATATACAACTAAAAACAATTCATTTCAATTAAGGTAGCTGAGATCAACCTACCTCATCTGATCGATTTTTGTTGCTCAACTGGTTATTTAGTGACATTTTCTTCAAATCATTCTTCAACTTGTATATTTCATCAACATCATCTTTACCTAGTTTGTCTAAAAAAGAAATACAAATTGTTTAGTGCATCAAAGCACTTGTTCAAGTACAAACATTTCTATACAACTGCACAGGCATTTTCTAAAATGAAAGGTGGTGACAAGAATTTTAATTCTGCCTTCAGCCATTGTTTCAGCAATGAAAACACATAATGCAGCATAATTTTACACTTACTGTGACTATCCAAAAACTTGGCCTTGTCCTTCTTCCCACCAAATAGTGCTGCAGCTGCCTTTTTGAAGAAGCTCTTGGCAGGACTGGACAAATGAAAATCTGGTGCATAGTGACAGCAGGTTTGGGACAGTCTCTCAGGTATAAATCCCTGTAATAGGGAGCCAAAGTTTACATTTAGTGTATGCACAATTATAAAGAGACTGAGAAAAGTAAAAAAAAGGGATAGAAGTAAACAGTGAATTCTTGCAATTCAACAAACCTGAGTGAAGAAGTCATAATGCATGATGTCGTCTAAACTTGGCCGATCCTCTGGATTCCTTGCAAGCATGCTGGCTATCAATTGTTTGGCAGGTAACGACAGTGAAGATGGCATTGTATATCTTGCTTCTCTTATACATTTGTAAGTTTCTTTTAGGTTGGTGGTCTCAAAAGGTGGGCGCCCCAACAGCATTGTATACCTTTAATGAACAATTTTTTTTTTTAAATCAGTTCCTTCAGAGCAGCAGTGAGCTAATTTGGTAAATGATTAGGTTGGGATGAATTTTAATCTTCAGTATTCCTAGAGCAACCCTCATGAATAAAATTAGCCACATACAGTGCCTATATTTGATAGTGAGGCAACTCATTGGTTACTAAAAAGATTACAATTTATCCCAATTGTGCTTTAAACATCCAAGCAAACTAAAATGGAACACAAATACTTACATTACACAACCTAATGCCCAGATATCAGATTCACAGCCATGCCCTTGTTTGTTGAGAACTTCAGGAGACAAGTAGTTTGGTGTGCCACAGATAGTTCTGCAAGGATATAGTGTAGAGGTTAGCACTGAACAAATTCCATAATATTCACCACAATCAAAACTCCATGTATAGCTGGACTTCTTACCTGCTCCTTTGCTCCACTGGTTCCAGTTTTGCTGCTAATCCAAAATCTCCTATTTTCAGTTCCATGGATTCATTGATAAAGAAGTTTCCTGCAATCAACAAGCAACTAATTTAAAATTTAAACCACTATTTTCCATTTGATTATTTTCTTTGGAAGAGATTGGAGGCATTGATGCCTTTAAACCACAATTTCCACATGCAGATGGGGAGATAAGTTATAAAGCAACATAGTCATACCTAATTTGAGGTCTCTGTGTAGGATTTCTTGTTCATGTAGGCACTTCAGTCCTGATACTATCTGCCGGAGGTAGTATCGTACTTCTGGTTCCGTCAAAACCTTCCTAGCTTTCAGTATGTGAGCCATTGACTAGAAATATAAATGAACAATGAAACAGTTATACATCTTTTATATAAAAAAAAGATACAGGCAAATGTTGCACTTCAAGTTTAATTATCAGGGAGAAAGGATCAATACTTACTCTTCTGCTGCAGTGTTCCAACAGGATATAAATGTTTTCATTATCTTCAAAGTGATGGTAAAAACGTACAATGTGTTTATGGTGAAGAGTTTGGTGCAGCTCAATTTCTCGATCAATCTGTTAAGAAATTTTAAAAGTTCAGCCTCTAGATTTCTACCAATCTGACCAAAGTGGCAACATTGCCAACTACAATTCAAATAGATAGATAAGCTAACTCACCTTCTCCCTCTGATGGGGCTTGGCCACTCTGGAGTGCGGGATGATCTTTGCAGCATAAACACGGTTAGTAGTCAGGTCAGTCATTTCGTAGCATTTCGCAAAACCTCCCTGAGCAAGAAAAGAATGCACGAGTTTTGGTTTAAATGTAAATAATTACGAGAACATTTAAGTTTTTTTTTGCTATACTGCTACCTAAAACAGATGACAATTTCGTAGCAAAGAAAAGCTAGTTACTGTATGAAACACGCAGTGCTTATTGATAATGGCTTATACTGAAAAGCCTTAAACTGAACACTGCGGACTGGAGCAATAATGCACAACCAAAAATCCTACAGAGATGATCGACTTGAAGTTTTGTCAGGATTCGTTCAGTGATTGAACTACATTTACAAATATTGTAAGGCGTTGAGTACGCCTGCCTTTCCTCTCTCTCTAAAAGCAGTTTCTATTTACCTTTCCTAACACTTTTCCTCTGCAGTAGCATTTGCCAGTAGCGGGGTCGGTTATAATCCGGGACATCTCGGTGTTGGAGTATGTTAACTCTCCCTGCCTTTTGTTACCACGGTGTTCGGCGGACTTGCCAAGAGGCTGTTCGCACATTTTAGAGTTTTGTTGGTAAGTGATAGTCCTCAGTAATTCCATTCCCTACTTGGAGCAGCGCTCTCCAGACTGAATGAGCCAAAACGCCGGGCGCGTTCTCCTTTATACCCTCCCCTTCAACGCGTCACAATGACATTCACTGCAGACTCTCGTTACCGCCTTACCACTCCGAACCGTCATTCTTATTGGTTAAGGACTATGTCAATCATTCCACCCCGAAAGCTGATTGGACAAAACCAGCGCTGGCTGGACAGATTATCAACCTCGAGAGCTATCAATGACCTTAATGACAAGTACAGTATTCTCTCCAAACAGAGTCATCATTGGATGATGTTTGTATTATAGTGAAATACTTACTTATGTTATTCTGTTCCTTTCTCTGTCTGTACGCTCAACAAAATTTGTATTTGCAAAAATGTAGATGGGCGGAGGGCTTGCATTTTTGTTCGGAATATCGACTGTTTAAATGTCCAGTCCATCTCATTGCAACTTTATCAATCATCTCACAGTCGTTATTGTTTCCATTTGTCTCCATACCTCGGTTTTATCTCCGAACACGTCGTTAACTGCTGTTTCTAGAGCTACCTAATATAAATTCATGTCAGACTGTTACAGTTTATCAGTTCTTTATCTGTTGAACATAATTCCTTTCCAGCTGCACATATCAAACTGTCATTGTGCGTTTCCGTAACTGTTTATTTTGTAACGACACATTAAGTAGCCAGACACGCACGCACGCGATGATAAGCAGCTTGTGGCTTTACAAGGGGAAAAGATGGGGACCAGATAAATAACTGCTTTGCATTTATTAAAGGTCGGATACATTTTTGGTTTTATTACTAGTGGATCAATTCAAAGCGAGACAAATCAGAGATTTTACTATAAATCCATTAATTGTGAGCTTCATCTTTGCCTTATGCAAGCTAAGATGACTTTCTGGGATTTCTTGGAATTGTTTCCAGCAGAAACTGCTGTTTCTAGAGCTACCTAATATAAATTCATGTCAGACTGTTACAGTTTATCAGTTCTTTATCTGTTGAACATAATGGATTTTACTATAAATCCATTAATTGTGAGCTTCATCTTTGCCTTATGCAAGCTAAGATGACTTTCTGGGATTTCTTGGAATTGTTTCCAGCAATACAGAGTCAAATGAGGCACTGAATAACAGAAAACCTTTCATTTAAAAACGTGTCAATTTTCATTTTGATCAATGTGTACGGCAAAATTTATACGGCAATGTTTACATCCTGAGTTCTATATTTTACTTATCACAAAAACTTAAAATTCATGATTTCAGTCTTCTAGGGTTTGTAATAACTAAATGGGTTTGATTTTAGGTAAAATTGATGTATGTCGATTAGACAGAAACGTATCACACAGAAATCTGGAAACTAACCGTCACTTGAAACGATGTGCGATGTGGTTTATTTGTACAGAGCGCCACCAATTGCTCTCACATATAAAATACAGCATCACTTCCATTGAGACTGCTGCATTGGCATGTTTAATAAGGACCAACAGTGTTTGGCTCCACCTGCCGGACAAATGTCAATCTAAAATTTGCAAAATGCTGGGAACAGTTGGGGTTTGGCAACAGCTGTAGAAAGGCATACGAGTTAACTTTTCAAATGCACTGTGAAATTTATAATGCCTTCACAAAAACTAATGCCAACATATAAGAAGTCTCTTAATTGAGAAATAGAAGCCTTAGATTTTCTCTTGATTTCAATCTATTATGGGGCATGTAGATTATATAGAGTAAAATGATGCCTCTGAATGTCCCCACTCATCACTACCAGTTTGTTATTTTGGGATATCGGAATATTGGGTAGCCTTGTTGACAATGGCAGCTTTGAGAAGATCTTGGGGATGGGAGAAGAGGGAAACAAGAGAGTAGCAGTGGCTTACAATATTTTTATGGAGACTCAAAGAGTAGTTGAGTGTTGTTGGCCTAGTGGTGTGATCACTGGTCTCTTAATCCAGAGACCCAGGGAATGATCTGGGGGCCCAGGTTTGAATCCTGTCATGATAGATGGTGGAATTTGAATTCAGTAAAAATTTGAAATTGAGAGACTAATTAAGACCATGAAATCATTTTCAATTGTTGGGAAAACCCATCTGGTTCACTAATGCCCTTTAGGGAAGGAAACTGCTATCCTTATCCAGTCTGGCCTACATGTGACTCCAGACCCACAGCAATGTGGTTGACACTTAACTGCCCTGTGGGCAATTAGAGATGGGCAATAAATGCTAGTCTAGCCAGTGACATCCACTTCCTGTGAATGAATTTAAAATAAAAGTTGTGGGTCCACAGAATAAGATGGTAGAAAGTGGAAAGTAGTCACTGGACAATAATTCAGAGACCTGGGTTTATGCTCTGGAGACTTGGGTTTGAATGCCCTCACAGCAGAAGACAAGTAATAAACCCAGAATTAAAAGCTAGTCTAACAGTGACCATCATTGCTGATTGTTGTAAAACCACATCAGATTCAATAATGTCCTTCAGGGAAGGAGAATCTTACATTCTCATATCCTGGCTTACATGTAACTTCAAATGGTACATTGACTCTTAAATACTCCCCAAAATGGCCAAGCAAAGCATTCAGTTGCATTTAAGTGTTACAAAGTCTGATAAAAGGCAGGAATCCAGATGGATCACTTGGCATCAAATAAGGCATTGGAAATGACAATGGTACACACAGTCCACTCGACCTTTCAAATTTCTCTTCATCACATCTGGACCTTTGTCAAAATTGAGAGAGCTGTCCCATAGAATACTCAAGCAACAGCCGAAAATAGTCATACTCACACATAATATGCTGAATTCACCACCACCATCACAATATGAAACAAATAATTGCAGGTGCAGGAGAACTGAAACAAGAACAGAACTTGCTGGAGAAACTCAGCAGGTCCAGTGGCAGCTTTAGAGGGAAAACAGAATTGATGTTTTGAGTTTGGTGACTCTTAGTCGTTACTGAAAGCAGCTGTGAAATGGTGGGATCATCATCACTATCCAGGTCATGTTTATTCCACTGGCAGAACAGACCAGCCAGAGATGACAGCACAGTGGTATGCAGTCAGGAGGCATTTACCCTGGGAGTCCGCACCATTGACTGTAGACCCTGGAGTCTGGCATCAGGTACAATATGAGTAAGGAAACCTCCTGCTGATTACCACATACTTCCCTCTCCTACTTCACCCCACATCCCCACCCATGCCAATTGATGAATCTGAATCAGCACCCGTCCATGTTGAAAACCTTTTGGAGGATGCACTGAGGTAAGGGCTGATCATGGTCTCTGGGTTGGCAATTTCAATGTCCGTCTCCAAGAACCAGGTCTTAAAGGGCATAGCTGCGAGACAGGACCTGCAGTAGATAGTGAGGGGATCATCAAGAAGGAAAACAAACTTGACTTCATTCACGGAGGAGAAATTGAGGACTGCAGATGCTAGAGATCAGAGCTGAAAATGTGTTGCTGGAAAAGCGCAGCAGGTCAGGCAGCATCCAAGGAACAGGATTCTCCTGTTCCTAGGATGTTGCCTGACCTGCTGCGCTTTTCCAGCAACACATTTTCAGCTTGACTTCATTCACACCAATGTAAGAGTAAAAGATGTGTCTGTGCTTGACAGTAATGGCAAAGTGACCACAGCTCAGTCCTTGTGGAGAAGCACTGTGGAAAATTGCACAGGTATATTCTGTCTAGAAAAGCAGGAAAAATCCAACCTTAACACCTGAGCAACCTATTCTCATTCCTCAGTAAGGTGATGAAAAATGCTATTAAAAGGTACTTACTCCATATTAACCTGCCCGTTTATACTTATTTTTGTTTCTGCCAGGCCCAACTAGCTCCTGACCTCATTCGTGTTATGATCCCAATTGACGTTACTGTTGGATACGTCAGTACCTAAAATGAAACCCGGCTTGAGAGACCAGCTTATAAAAAAGAAATTAGCTCAGTGGTCATTGACTGAAACATAAACACATAAGGCTACATATTTTATTTGACAATGAAATGTAGTTTATGACACAAAAGGAAAACTCAAAACAAACTGAGATTGAAGACAGTTTGAAAGATCTTAAATCACACAGAAAAACATCTTATTCATTCCCCAACAGTTTTTCAAACAGTTTTAAATAGGAAAATGCACCCCTCTACCTCAATTCTTTAAGTTCAACTCAACTGATTCTTCCGAGTTATTTTCTGTGAACTGTGAAGACCTCGTCCATAAACACTTACAAAATAGAGAGGTTAGGCTTCCTCAGTTATCAATAGCCTGCAGATTGCTAACAAACGTGCATCATATGGATGTTATACAAACTTACATTTCACTAAAATAACATTCCCTGAACTGTTCAGCATTCTTTCCTGGGACAGAAAATATATTTTGCTTCTGGCCCCAAAAGGTGTCCATTGCCATTGCCAACATATTCAATTACTATCCCTGAATCCCCCATCATCAACAACTTGAGGATTTCCCATTGACCAGAAACTGAACATCTAAATACAAATAAAATATGAATACAAATATGTATATAAACTTGACATTTAAATAAAGTAGCTCCAGGAGCAACTCAGAGGTTAGGAATGCTGCAGTAAGCAACTCACCTTCTTATTCCCAAAACATGTACACAATGCAGAAGTCAGGAATGCGATGGAATACTCCCCACTTGCCTGGATGAGCACACCTCCAATAATTCTCTCACCAACTGGACATGTGACCCATCTACTCAAATTGACTAACTAATTTATATATTACAATAAAATCACTCTCATGAATCAAACTAATGAACCTGCGTGTCACTAGTTCTAAAGCAAATATATTCTTCCATACGTATTGAAGACTATATGCTGTATTCCAGATGTTATCTCACCAAAGCTCCCTATAATAGCAGTAAAGATTCAGTAGGAAGAGGAAAGAAGGTCTGCTGAGGGAATATGATGAGCTAGGAGCAAAATTATAAAACAGAACCACAAAGGTAATAATCTCTGAATTACTACTTGATCCCTCAAGCAAATTGGCACAGGCTCAACAAGATTAAAGAGGTAAACGGATGTCTTAAAGATTAGCATTGGAGAAAACGGGTTCAAATTCATGGCACATTGATACCAGTACTGGGGAAGGAGGGAGCTATTCCGATGGGATAGAATCATACTGAGACCAGAGTTCTGGCACAGACTGAAACTGGTAGTTGTGATGCTGGTGGGGCAGGGTGGGGAGGGGGGCACTGTTGGAGGGGAGGCCTTGCTACTAAGTAATGAAATTAACTCAGTAGGAACAAGTGATATAGAGACAGAAGGTGTAGAATCTGTGTGGGTACAGATGAGGAATCGCAAAGGAAAAATTATACTTTTGGGCATTGCGTACAGGCCTCCTAGCAGTAGTCGGGATGTGGACAAGTAAAGGAATTCAAGGAGTGTCAACAAAACAGTTTCATTTGGAGCAGCTTGTGGTAAAGCCCATTAGGGAACAACAATTCTGGGTTTGGTGATGCGTAATGAAGTAAACTTGATTAGGGAGCTTAAAATGATGGAACCGTAGACGACAGTGACCATAATATGATAGAATTCATCCTGCAATTTGAGATGGAGAAGATTGTAATGGTATTACAATTGAGTAAAGTTAACTACAAAGACATGGGGGAGAAGATGGCCAGAGTTGATTGGAAGGTGAGCCTAGCAGGGAAGATGGTGGCGCAGCAACAGCAGGAACTTTTGGGGGTAATTCGAGACGCACAGGAGAAATTCATCCCAAGGAAGACGAAACATACTAAGGATGAGGCAACCATGGCTGACAAGCAAAGTCGGGGTCAGCATAAAAGCAAAAGCAAAGGAAAAAAATCATATAGTATGATGAAAGTTAGTGGGAAGACTGATTGGGAAAGTTTAAAAAACCAGCAGAGGCTAACTAAGAAAGCAATAAAGAGGGAGAAGATGAAATATGAGTGTAATCTAGCTAGTAATGCAAAAAGATTGTAAGAGTTTTTTATATATATGTAACAAGTAAGAGAGAGGCAAGAGTGGACATTAAGCAGTTGGAAAATGAGGCTGGATAAGTATTAATGGAGAATAAAGAAATGGCAGAGAAACTAAATCAGTTTTCACAGAAGAAGATACTAGCAGCATACCAAAATTTCAAGAGAGTCAGGGGTTGACGTGAGTGTAGAGGCACTAAGGGAAAAGCTGAATGGTTTTGAAGGTGGATTAATCACCCAGGCTAGATGGGTTTTTCCCAAGGGCAGTAGAGGCATTGATGGTGACCCTTCAAGAATCACTAGGGTCAGGGAGGGTCCCAGAGAATTGGAAAAAGGATAATGTAGCTCAGTTCCAAGGAAGGGTCACCAGACCTGAAACATTAACTTTGATTTCTCTTCACAAATGCTGCCAGACCTGCTGAGCATTTCTAGAAACTTCTGTTTCTGCAGTTCTTTCAGTTTTTACTAGCTAATGTAACACCCCTGTTTAAGAAGGGACAAAGTCAGAAGAACAGAAAACCATAGGGCAATTAGTCTGACCTTGGTCATTGGTAAGATTTTAGTGTCCATTAATAAAGATACGGAGTACTTGGTAAGGCATGATAAAATATGGCTTCATCAGCAAAGCTTCATCAAGGGGAGTCATGCCTGACAAATCTGTTAGAATCTTTTGAGGAGGTAACAAACAAGTTAGACAAAGGGGAGCCAGTGGATGTGATCTATTTGGATTTCCAGAAAGCCTTTGATAAGGTACTGCACAGATTCCTGATGAAGGGCTAATGCCCAAAACATTAACTCTCCTGCTCCTCAGATGCTGCCTGACCTGCTGTGCTTTTCCAGCACCACACTCTCGACTCTGATCTCCAGCATCTGTAGTCCTCACTTTCTCCAAGGTACTGCAGAGGAAGCTTCTAAATAAGATAAGGGGGCCGTGGTGTTAGGGGCAAGTTACTGGCATGGATTGAGGATCGGCAGACTGGCAGAAGGCAGAGAGTGGGGATAAAGGGGTCTTTTTCATGACTACAGTTAGTGACTAATGGAGTTCCACAGGTGTCAGTGTTGGGACCACAAATATCCATGTTATTATTTTAACAAGCTGGGCAAACCAACTGAGGGCATTATTGCTAAGTTTGCAGGTGACACAAAGATAGGTTGAGGGATAGGTAGTGTTGAGAAAGGGGGAGACTGCAGAAGGACTTGGACAGGCTAAGAGAGTGGGCAAAGAAGTGGCAGATGGAATACAACATGGGAAAGTGTGAGGTTATATACTTTGGTAGGAAGAATAGAAAAAATGGGGAAAGGCTTCAGAAATCTTAAGCACAAAAGACTTGGGAGTCTTAGTTCAGAATTTTCTTCAGTTGGCAGTTAGGAAGACAAATGCAATGCTAGCAACCAATTTTGACAGGACTAGAATACAAGAGCAGAGACGTACTGCTGAAACTGTATAAAGCTCTGGTCAAACCCCTTTGAAATTTTGATCAGTTTTGGCCCTCTGTATCTAGGAAGGATGTGCTGGCCTTGGAGAAGGTCCAGGTGAGGTTCACAAGAATAGTCCTGGGAAAAATAGACTTGTCATTTGAGGAGCAGTCTGGGTCTGCACTCAATGGAGTTTTGAAGGATGAGCGAGGATCTCATTGAAACATGCAGAATATTGAGAGACCTGGAGAGAGTGGAAGTGGAGACGATGTTTCCACTTGTAGGAGAGACCCAAGGGCACAGCCTCAGAGTGAACAGAGAACCCTTTACGAATGAGATGAGCAGAAAGTTCTTCAGCTGTGGGAGGTGAATCTGTGGAATTCATTGCAACAGAAATCTGTGGAGGTCAAGTCATTGAGTATATTTGAGACAGGGATAGATAGGTTCTTGATTAGTAAGGGGATCAAAGGTTACAGAGGGAATGAAGGAGAATGAGCTTGAGAAACATATCAGCCATGATTGGTGGAGTAAACTCAGCGGGATGAATGGCCTATTTCTCTTCGTATATCTTCTGGTCTTCTTGTCTTATGTAGCAGTTTCAGGGCAATCTAAAGTTTTAAAAGGAAAGACAGAAAGAAAATGACCTTTTGTGAAAAACTGGTCAACATGACATCTGTGCCTGAATCAGGATTTCCCATCAGGCCTGCCAGAATAAGGACACACCTGTTTCTGGAGACAAAGATCCTCAGAGGTATGAGACAACTCAACCAACAAAACAGCACCTGCCAGATATTGTATCAAGGGACAGGCATAGAAACAGTAATGAACCCAAAACTGTTAACATTGGGGTCTATCTAGTTAATGGGATAACGATTTACTGTAATCTGAAAACAGTTTGGGTGGCTCCATGAAGTCATCAAAACTTCCGTTAAGTAAATTTGGGATGGTTTAGATCAGAATGGTACTGGAAAAGCACAGCAAGTTAGGCAGCATCTGAGGAGCAGGCCTCTCGGACGCTGCCTGACCTGCTGTGCTTTTCCAGCACCACTCTGATCTAAACTCTGGTTTCCAGCATCTGCAGTCCTCACTTTTGCCTACTAAATTTGGGATGGTATCAACCCTTTTGTTTCCACGAATGATGAGATTAAACCAGTCCCAGCAATCACCGGAGATGCTTTATGAAATGGAATTCCCTAAAGCTGGATTGCCTTTTGGAATCACAAGGGCAAAGGGGGCAGCAGGGCCAGCTATTGGGGCTCTTTTCCTTTTCCCTCTCCTCGCTCTGAGCTCACTGCATCTCTGGATACCAATCCTTTGGGGCTGAAAACATCGACCCTGTCTACAACCTCAGACTTCAGAAGTCCACAACAACATCTGAGGCAGAGAGGGAGCCTCACCAGACAAGCAACAAGTCCCTCTGAGACTGTAAGAACCCTTTTCAGGCCTGAGACACTCCTACTCTGGAGTAGTTGGTTAGGCATAGAGGAGGTTGTATAATTCTTAAAGCATAAGCACCCTGTAAATTGTGTAAGGTTTACTTTAAAATAAGATTTACTTTCGATTAGATTACTTACAGTGTGGAAACAGGCCCTTCAGCCCAACAACTCCACACCGACCCGCCGAAGCACAACCCACCCATTCCCCTACATTTACCCCTTTTACCTAACAGTACGGGCAATTTAGCATGGCCAATTCACCTGACCTGCACATCTTTGGACTGTGGGAGGAAACCGGAGCACTCGGAGGAAACCCACGCAGACACAGGGAGAATGTGCAAACTCCACACAGTCAGTCGCCTGAGTCAGGAATTGAACCCGGGTCTCTGGCGCTGTGAGGCAGCAGTGCTAACCACTGTGCCACCGTGCCGCCCACTACGTTGTGTATGTTCCAGTTTTCTTATTACTTATATCAGTATAGAGTATAAGTTTCATCGAAGTATTGTACGGATTGGGCAAGTTGAATATTTTGTCTGTAATAAAGTTCACTGGTAATTTTGAACTCATATTTGAGTCTGTCTGTGTTCCTTCTGGGTACACCAATTCTGGCTGAGTTCACAGCAGATCCCAGACTAGAATTCAAGTGTCAAGGACCAAAGGGTGATCCGGGTGATTCGCACCGCCCACTCAAGGGGGAACTTGCTGGCCCGGATAACCAGTTTGATCTCTCTTTTTTTCTCTCTTGGAGGTACTGTCCAAGTGGGTAGGTACTAGGTGGCTGTTGGCCCACCAACAAGAGGGGAATCACCCAGGCATTGATGGCGGTCGTGATTACTGTGTGGAGATAAGTTCCAACTCACTGGTCAGGCTATAAACAGTGAGCGTGGTCCGGCGCTCTGTCTCCAGCGGAGTTGCCCTAGTGTGGCATTCCAGGTCTTTGAAGTTTCACAGCCTGCTGGAGAGAGACCACCACAGTAATTGGTGAACCCCAGACACTGGCCTGAGTGCGGAGTAAAGGCAAGAGGCCCCTCCACACTTATGAGACAGATTGGTTTGATTGGGCCTGTATTCACTAGAGTTTAGAAGCATGACAGGGTCTCACATTGCAATGTGTAATATTCTAACAGGGGAGCCTTACAGACTAGATGCAGAGAGGATAGTTTCCCTGACTAGGACTCTAGAGACAGGGGTTATAGTCTCAGGTTATAGGGCAGGCCATTTAGCACTGAGATACACGTTTCTTCACGTGAGAGGTGGTTAACCCAAGAATTAACTTCCACAGAAAGCTGTGGATGGCTGAGTATATTTAAAAAAGAGATTGATACATTTTTAGATATTGAAGGCATCACAGGCTATGGAGAGTAAGTGGGAATATAGCATTGAGATAAAGGATAAGCCATGGCCAAATTGAATGGTGGAATAGGCTCAAAGGATCAAATGGCCTATTTCTGTTCTCAGTTTCTATGTTTCATCAAAAGGAGTTCAGTTTTAAGAGCAGACAAGGGAAAACAGATTTACCTCAGTAAATAGGTTTAGTTTGTGAAATTGCCAGACCAAAGGTGTTTGGTTAGAAATTGCAATTTATAAAAAGATGAGAAAGTTCAAGCTTTCAGCTTTGTGAGTTTCATGTAAGAAGACTCCACAGTTCATTGGACAGAAACTGGGCAGAATGTGTTCAATCAATAGAGTCTTAGAATTATAGAGCATGGAAACAGACCCTTTGGCCTAACTCATCCATTCTGACTAGGTTTCCTAAACTAAACTTGACTAGGACCAAGACAGTAAGAAACTATGGAAGGTGATGTGCACAGCCGAGACCATCACGGAAGCAAACTTTCCATGCATGCACACCATTTATACGGCTCGCTGCCGCAGAAAGGCTGTTAACATCATCAAAGACCCATCGCACCTTGGTAATGCTCTCCTACAACCTCTTTAGTCATGCACCAGCAAGTTCAAGAACAGCTTCTTCCTGGCCATAATTAGACTGATCAATGGACTCTAACCCCAAATAATGCTGATTTTGCTAACATTGATCTTGCCTACCACACACCCTATACAATGTAAACTGTATGCCTCTGTCTAGGTTGTTTTACAACCTCTGATCTGTATATCTTTGCTTACTATGATCTGCCGATACTGCTCGAAAACAAAACTGTTCACTGTACTTCGGTACACATGACAATAAACCATGACAATAAGTTGTAATCAACTAGTCCCATCCACCTGTGTTTGGCCCATATCCCTCTCAACCTCCCTATCCATATACCTGACCAAATGTCTTTTTAATGTTGTAATTGTATCTGCCTCTACTATTTCCCCTGGCAGCATGTTCCATGTACACACCACCCTCTGTGTAAAAATGTTGCTCCTCAGGTCTCTTTTAAATATTTCCCCTCTCATCTTACACCTATATCTTTTAGTTTTGGACTTCCCTACCCTGGGAAAAAGACCTTGGTTATTCACTTCATCCATGATGTGGAGATGCCAGTGTTGGACTGGGGTGGACAAAGTTAAAAATCACATAACACTGGGTTATAGTCCAATAGGTTTATTTGGAAGCATTAACTTTTGAACCGCTGCTTCTTCACTAGGTGGTCCTGGTAACTAGACTGATAACAAAACATCCTATAACGACAAACTGCCAGTCTCAGTTTCACCTTTGTAAATCTTTTTTGCACCCTTTCCAGTTTAATAACATCTTTCCCATAGCAGGACGGCCAGATTTGTACACAGTACTCCAAATGTGGCCACATCAATCCCTTGTACAGCCGAAGAAGGAAATCAGGAGGGCAAAAAAGGGGCACCAGATAGCCTTGGCTGAGGAGATTAGGGTGTATCAAAAGAGATTCTTTAGAGAGGAAGATTTAAACAATCCTTAGATAAGCACATGGATGATTTTGGGATAGTGTAGGGGAATGAGCTGAGAATAGTTCACAGGTCAATGCAACATCGAGGGCCGAAGGACCTGTTCTGCGCTGTATTGTTCTATGTTCTAATATATTAAAGGAAAAAGAATAACGAAAGAGAGAATAGGATCCCTCAAGGGCCAACATGGACATCTATTTGTAGAACCACAGGAGATGGGTGAGGTCTTCGATTAATATTTCTCCACTGTGTTTACTATGGAGAAAGACGTGAAGATTTGGGAAGTTAATGGTCATACCTTGGGGCTGGTCCATATCACAGTAGAGGAGGTATTGGACATATTAGAATATATGAAGGTGGTTAAATCACCTTGTCCTGACCAGATATATCCAAGAAGACTGCAAGAGGCTAGAGAAGAAATTGTGGACACCCTGGCTGATATTTTTTCATCATCGTTAGCCATGGGTGAGGTCCTGGAAGATTGGAAAGTAACGAATGTTGTGCCCTTACTCAAGAAAGGCTGCAAAGAAAAACCTGGGAACTGTAGACCAGTAAGCTTAACATCTTTGAAAGGTAAGTTACTTGAGAAGATTCTGAGGGAGAAGGTATCACGCATTTAGAAAGACAAGGTTTGATCAGGAGTAGTCAGCATGGCTTTGTGCGTGGGAGATCATGCCTGACAAATTTGCTTTTGATGAAGTGACCAGGAAGGTTGACAAGGGTAGGGCAGTAGACATAGTCTATATGGATTTCAGTAAGGCATTTGATAAGGTTCCACATGGTAGACTGCTCTGGAAGGTTAGATCAAATGGAATCTGGGGGAGCTGGCAAATTGGATACACAATTGGCTTGATGGTAAGAAGCAGAGGGTAAAAGTGGAAGGATGCTTGTTGGACTGGAGGCCTGTGACTAGCGGAGTGCCTCAGGGGTCGGTGCTGGGCACATTACTGTTTGTTATCGATATCAATGATTTAGATAAGAACGTACAAGGCATGATTAGTAAGTTTGCAGATGACACTAAAATAGGCGATATAATTGACAGTGAGGAAGGTTATCAGAAATTGCAGCAGGACCTTGATCAGCTGGGGAAGTGGGCCGAGAAATGGCAAATAGAGTTTACTATAGATAAGTGTGAGGTCTTGCAAGTTTGAAAGTAAAATCAAGGTAGAAGTTTCATGGTAAATGGTAGGGCCTTAAGGAGTGTAGTGGAACAAAGGGACCTTGGAGTCCCAGTGCATGGTTCTCTGAAAGTTGAGTTGCAGGTAGACAGGGCAGTGAAGAAAGCTTTTGGCATACTGGTCTTCATCGGTCAGGGCATTGAAAATAGAGGTTGGGAAGTTATATGGCAATTGGATGTTGGTGAGGCCGCACTTGGAGTATTGAGTTCAGTTTTGGTAAACTTGCTATAGGAAGGATGTGATAAACTGTAAAGAGTGCAGAAGAAATTTACAAGGATGTTGCAAGGACTCAATGGCCTGTGTTATAGGGAGAGGTTTGACAAGTTAGGACTATTTTCTTTGCAGCATAGAAGGCAGAGGGGGATCTTATAGCAGTGCATAAAATCATGAAAGGCATGGATAGGGTGAATGCACTCAGTCTTTTCCCAGGGTTGGGAATCGAGGGCTAGAAGGCATCAGTTTAAGGTAGTGGGGAAAGAATAAAAGGGAACCTGAAGGGCAACATTTTTTTTACACAGAAGGTGGTATGCGTTTGGAATGAGCGGCTGGCGGAAGTGTTTGAGGCAGGTACATTAACAACAGTTAAAAAGCATTTGGACAATTACATGGATGGGAAAGAATTAGAAGGATATAGGCCAAGTGCAGAAAAATGGGTTGAGCATGGATGGACATTTTGGTCTGCATGAACCAGTTTGGGCTAAAGGGCCTGTCTCCATGCTGTAGGACTCTATGACTCTATAGCAAACTGAGAACCTAGAAAACACATCAGCATGCAAAGACTGCTAACAACATGGGGCGCTTTCCAACATAACACAGTTGGCACTGGCTCAAATAATACTTCAAAAATAGATCAATAGATTTTTGCTAAGTGCATTAAAGAATATGAAGCTCAGATATGGGGATGACATTAGGCTCAAGATTGTTCATAAGTTTACTGATTGATAGGAAAGGCATCCGAAAATGTGAATGATGAGTTAGAATAGGCCATCTGATTGTTTGAACCTCCTCCACTCCATTGGATCACTGCAGATTTTATTATGGCCTCAACTCCACACCAGCCTGACCCACACTACGCTTGACTTTCTTGTTAGACAAGAATCTGTGACTCTACCTTAAAAGCATTCAAACCCTCTGACAGAAAATATTTTTCTTCATTGCAACCTTAAAAAGAAAACTCCTTATTACAAAATGCGTCTCCTGGGTCTAATCTCTCCCTTGAATTGAACTGAATTTGCATTAGCTTTAGTGTCACATGTACTCAAATGAAACACCACTTAGAGCACCATCTTAGGTACAAGGTACCTAGTGCAACTTCTTCAGTACAAGTTCTTGAGGGAAAACATCCTCTTAGCATCCATCCTATCTAGTTCTCTCAAAGACTTACATGTTCCCATAAGATTACTGCGTGTTCTTTGAAACTCCAACAGATTATCTAACTTTCTCCTTACATAAGGAGCTCTTTCATCCTTGGAACCAGTCAAGTGAACCTTTTTTGAACTTTTTCAAGCGCAATTCTGTCCTTATTTAAATAAGGGGTCAAACATGTCCCAATAATACTCTATTGATGTGCTCCCAGCAATGCCCTGTACAACTGAAGCAAAACATTGAATCACAGAATTGTTATGGTGTTGAAGGAGGCCATTTAGACCATCATGCCTATACCAGCTTTATTACCTAGTGCTAATTTCCTGTGTTTCCCCATATCCCTGCAAACTATTTCTATCCAAATAAGCATCCAATAACCTCATGAATGCCTCAATTGAATCTGCCTCCACCACATGTCCTGGTATCTGAACTACTCACTGCATAAGAACTTTTTTCTCACATCTCCCTTACTTCATTTGCATGTCACTTTGAACTCTGCACCAGCTTCGTTTTTTTTTATCTTTTACAGGTGGATGAGCTTTTCCTTTTCAATAGACATAGCCTGTTCATGAAAACCAGCAGAAAATCTCCGTTCAGCTTTCTTTTCTCCAAGAACAGCAGTGCCAACTTCCTGAATCGATCCTAGTCACTGTAGTTTATTATTCTTGAAATCATTCTTGTAAATCACTTCTCCACTCTCTCAAATGCATTCACATATTTCCTATAATGTGGCACTCACAACTGCATACAATACTCCAGCTGAAGTCGATTAAGTGTTTGGTAAAGTTCAACTTCACCTCCTTGTTCTTCTACTCAATGTTTCATAGAATTAATACTTTATTAACTGTGATCCCTACCTATAATATCACCTCAATTAGACTAGATGAGATTGAGGTTCACAAGGAGGCGGTGTTAGCAATTCTGGAGAGTGTGAAAATAGATAAGCCCCGGACTGGATTGGATTTATCTTAGGATACTCTGGGAAGCTAGGGAGGAGATTGCAGAACCTTTGGCTTTGATCTTCATGTCGTCATTGTCTATAGGAATACTACCAGAAGACTGGAGGAAAGCAAATGTCCCCTTGTTCAAGAAGGGGAGTAGAGACAACCCTGGTAATTATAGACCAGTGAGCTTTACTTTGGTTGTGGGTAAAGTGTTGGAAAGGATTATAAGAGATAGGATTTATAATAATCTAGAAAGGAATAATTTGATTAGGGATAGTCAACACGATTTAATGAAGGGTAGGTCGTGCCTCACAAACCTTAAGTCCAGCGTAAAAGTCATTAGCACCATCTTAGGTACAAGGTACCTAGGTACAAAATCTTCAGAATAAATTAGAAAAGTAAAGAAATAAAAAGTTCAACATTCTACCAACTCAAAATTCTTTTGGAGTTCCACACTGTCCTCCTCACAATTTACAATTCTTTCAAGCTTATCGCTATGTTTATCCTCCTTTCCACTTGCAATAAACAGCAACATTCCATTCCCCTTTCTAGTCACCTGCTGTACATGAATACTAGCTTTCTATGATCCATTCATCTGGACAGCCAAATCCTTCTGTACCACAAAGTTCTGCAATGTCTTCCCTTTTAATTAATATGCTGCATTTCTATTCTTCCTGTCAAATAGACAAGTTCACATTTTCCCAAATTATTCTCCATCTGGCAACCATTTACCTATTCACCTAACTTTCCTATATCATTTTGTTCTCTTCACAACTTGCTATCCTTCTTTTAGAATTAGAATTAGGTTTATTGTCACATGAGTGCAGTGAAAAGTTGACAAAGTTACAGCTTACAGCACCACCTTAGTTACACAGGTACCTGGTTACAGGATTGTAGCAAGAAATTAGAAAAATAAAGAAATAAAAAGTTCAACATTACAGTCCTTTCTGCCATCTTAGGTACAAGGTACCTAGATACAAAATCTTCAGAATAAATTCGGAAAGTAAAGAAATAAAAAGTTCAACATTCAAGTTCTTCAAGCAGACTACGTCAGGCCTCACCTCCAGACTGTACTGTGCCTTGCCTCTGGTCCATGCTGAACTCAGCATTGTACTGCACAAAGGATGCAGCACTGCCCCGGGCACCAGCTTCATCACAGCTGCCAACCCATCAAGTTCCCGAGTTCATGTCTGCAAACCGGGCACAATCCTCCAATGGCCCTCTGACACCCCTCCAACTTTCCCATGATGTCAAAAGATGAAAGAAAAGAGAAAGAATAAGATGGAAAAAGAGAGAGAGAGAAAAGGATACGGCCAGCCTGAAGCACACAGGCTCAGGAGTCCTAATACTCCTTACCATGCCGGTTCTGCCATCTTGTTTCAAAATAAATCCTCTGTGTCACCAGGAAATATAGCAACCATGCATTTGGCCCCTTCACCAAAATCATTGATCTAGATTGTAAATAGTTGAGACTCCAGCACTGGTTTCTCTGGCACTCACTTGTTACAATCTTCCAACCGAAAAATGATCTATTTCCTGTTATTAATCCTTTATCTGAGCTAAAATGTTATCCTCTACAGCATGACATCTTATTTTTTGGAAGGCAGAGTTCATATGCTCTCTTCATTTGATTAATCAAATTCATTTTTACAGCAGTTTCCATGGCCATTTACTGCCACTAGTTCACATACCTCATATTTTTCTCGTGAGCGATTTCCAATTTTACTAATCAACCTGTTTAGGGATGTTATTACATACCTCTGGAGCAGTGGGGGGGACTTGAACCAAGTCTCTTGGTCCAGGTAGGGATACTACCACTGAACCACAACAGCCCTTTGAACAATTTCCTATGGTGTGATTTTTATTCACAATATCTTGCTTGCTAATTGTATTACTTACTTCCAGAATCCTCCCAGAATCCTTCATTTTCTCTCCAAGAATCTGTTAGTTTGATCCTTATTTCTGTGCAGAACAGAACATCATCTGAATTAGAAAACCAAATAATCTTTCCTCAGACAGTTGTTCCCCACTCCTCATCCAGACAAATCATTAAAGTTGTTCACCTTTTCAGCTGCTCTATTCACAAAATAACATTGGGTCTTTTAAATAGCTGCAGCATTTTAAATACTGTCACAGAACTCAGTTTTGTTTCTTGACAGCACAGTAATCAGTCCTTTAGGGGTTTTACCAGTATTACAGAATGCAGCATAATTAATTAGGCAGTTCTAATTAAATGGATTAGCGATCATTTATTCACTGGAAATTTATGAAATGTTACAAGGATATTATGGATCAAGAGTGATAGATATTGGATCTCATAATGATGGGTGATGATCATCAAAACTGAAGAAAATGAAGAAACAATTGCAAATATTATGGCATAAATACTTCCTTTGAGAGAAATACCCTTAATACTGACAGTTTTAGATAATGAAATAACCTTTCCTCGTTCCTGTTTTTAGCTTCCTATACTTTGAGGGACTTGTTGTCAGTCTGTTTGTACTGTACTTTACACTGTATCTTCCATCCAGATAAATAGAAGATATATATTCAAAAAAATTATCATATGACTGTACAATGGACAATATATGTTCTCAAAGCATCCCAAAGTCTTATAGCATTTGAATTATTTCAATTCAGTCACATGGGGGCACTGTGCACAAATTACAATGAATCTAATTATTCTTTGAAATAGACAGAAATAGTGGGCAGAATCTTGTAGGAGCCTGAACAACGTGGGCTTTCGTGTGTTTGAGTTAGAATTATGTGACAAGCCTTTCTTAATGCAAGGATTGATTTACTGAAGCTTTTATGCATTTGCCAAGCAGTAAGGCAAGTTTCTCACTAGGCAGCGGCGAGCTGCCAGTTGAGGGGGATTACAGCTAAGTTTAATGGCTCATTAAACCACAACTTGCCTCATTAATATGCAGCTTCCTGTTTGACCAAATGCACCGAGCAAGCTTGAAGCTAACATTTCTCAATGTGGAAACCAGTGTGGATACCTGGCGAATTACATCCACTACTCATTGTAAAGGAGCTTATATTGGAAGCTGCCATCTCAGGGCACTGGCCCCACGCATGCCACACCAACAGGCACTGCCATCCATAAGAAATAGGAGTAGGCCCTTCGAGCCAGCTCCACCATTCAAGTGAATCATGGCTGATCCGATGTTCCTCACATCCACTCTCCCCATAACCCTTGATCACCTTCTTGTTCAAGAATCCACCTATCTCAACCTTAAATATACATAAGGAATCTGCCCCTGCAGCTCTCTGTGATGCAGAGTTCCAAAGACTCACAACCTCTGAGAGAAGAAATTCCACCTCGTCTCAGTTTTAAATTGGTGCTCCTTTATTCTGAGACTATGCCCTCTGGTCCTAGACTCTCACATGGGGGCAAACATCCTCTCAGCATTTACCCTGTCAAGCCCTTTAAGAAATGCATACTTTATCATCTTTAAGAAATGAGATCACCTCTCCATCTTCTAACCTCTAAGTCCCAACTTGTTGAGCTTTTGCTTTACATAGCAAAACTCCATTGCAAGATAGCAGCAAGGTGGGCACTGTTCGGGCTCCTGAGCCTGTCCATTTTGGATCAGTCACCTCCTTCCTTCTTCCTTACCTTATTTGTCTTCTTACTTTTACTTGTTCTTTCTTTCTTCAAGTTCTTCCTGTCAGAGAAGACAACATCCCATATGGGAGGGCGGCTGGAGTGGGATTCTTGGTGAGATGGCAGGTGGCAGTGGCCTGGACAGGTAGCGCTCTCCTGACTGCAGTGGGCCCAGAGCAGGTGCTCCTGGTATTGGCAAGGAGGTATTGGCAGCTTAGTATGGCAGGGACATGGACTCCTGGCATCATCATCAAGGCAACAGCAGAGTCAAGGACTCCTGGTTATGGTCATGGCTAGCTCAGGAACGGAGACTCCTGGTTACGGTCACAGTAGGCCCAGGGCCAGGACTCCTGGTTATGGTCACGGCTGGTCCAGGGCCAGGGACTCCTGGCTATAGTCATGGCAGGTTCGGGACCGGGGACTCATGGTTATGGTCATGGCAGGCTTGTAGCTGGGGACTGCTGGCTATGGTCAGGGCAGGCTCATAGAACATAGAACAATACAGTGCAGAACAGGCCCTTAAGCCCTCGATGTTGCATTGATCTGTGAACTAATCTAAGCCCATCAGCCTAGACTATCCCATCAGCATCAATATGCTTATCCAAGGACTGTTTAAATGCCCCTAATGTGACTGAGTTGCCTACATTGGCAGGCAAGACATTCCACGCCCTCACCACTCTCTGAGTAAAGAAGCTGCCTCTGATATCTGTTTTAAATCAATCACCCCTCAATGCCCCCTCATACAAGCAGATGTCATCCTAGGAAAAAGACTCTCAAAGTCCATTCTATTTAATCCTCCAATCATCTTGTATGTCTCTATTAAATCCCCAGGGTAAAAACAATGACTGCAGATGCTGGAAACCAGATTTTGGATTAGTGGTGCTGGAAGAGCACAGCAGTTCAGGCAGCGTCTGAGGAGCAGTAAAATCAACGTTTCGGGCAAAAGCCCTTCATCAGGAATATCCTGAAGAAGGGCCTTTGCCCGAAACGTTGATTTTGCTGCTCCTCAGATGCTGCCTGAACTACTGAGGTCTTCCAGCACCACTAATCCAAAATCTATTAAATCCCTTCTTAGTCATCTTCTCTCCAATGAGAACAGATCCAAGTCCCTCAGCCTTTCCTCATAAGATCTTCGCTCCAAACCAGGTAACATCCTGGTAAAGAGCTGAAAAGTGTGTTGCTGGAAAAGCGCAGCAGGTCAGGCAGCATCCAAGGAGCAGGAGAATCGACGTTTCTGGCATAAGCCCTTCTTCAGGAATGCAGAAGGTGTGCTAAGCGGGCTAAGATAAAAGATAAGGAGGAGGGACTTGGGGGAGGGGCATTGGAAATGCAATAGGTGGAAGGAGGTTAAGGTGAGGGTGATAGGCTGGAGAGGGGGTGGGGCAGAGAGGTCAGGAAGAAGATTGCAGGTCAAGAAGGCGGTGCTGAGTCTGTGGGTTGGGACTGATATAAGGTGGGGGTAGGGGAAATGAGGAAGCTGGAGAAATCTGCATTCATCCCTTGTGGTTGGAGGGTTCCTAGGCAGAAGATGAGGTGCTCTTCCTCCAGGCGTCATGTTGCCATGGTCTGGTGATGGAGGAGGCCAAGGACCTGCATGTCCTTGGTGGAGTGGGAGGGGGAGTTAAAGTGTTCAGCACAGGGCGGTGGGTTGGTTGGTCTGGGTGTCCCAGAGGTGTCTCTGAAACGTTCCTCAAGTAGGCGGCCTGTCTCCCCAATGTATAGGAGGCCACATCGGGTGCAGTGGATGCAGTAAATGATGTGTGTGGAGGTGCAGATGAATTTGTGACGGATATGGAAGGATCCCTTGGGGCCTTGGAGGGAAGTGAGGGGGGAGGTGTGGCTGCAAGATTTGCATTTCTTGCGGTTGCAGAGGAAGGTGCCGGGAGTGGAGGTTGGGTTGGTGGGGGGTGTGGACCTGACGAGGGAGTCGTGGAGGGCGTTGTCTTTCTGGAACGCTGATAGGGGAGGGAGGGAAATATATCCTTGGTGGTGGGGTCTGTTTGGAGGTGGCGGAAATGACGAAGGATGGTACAACGTATCTGGAGGTTTGTGGGCTGGTAGGTGAGGACCAGTGGGGTTCTGTCCTGGTGGTAGTTGGAGGGGTGGGGTTCAAGGGCAGAGGAGCGGGAAGTGAAGGAGATGTGGTGGAGAGCATCATCAACCACATCTGAGGAGAAATTGCGGTCTTTGAAGAAGGAGGCCATCTGGGTTGTTCGTAGTGGAATTGGTCCTCCTGGGAGCAGATGCGGCGGTGACGAAGAATTTGGGAATATGGGATGGTGGTTTTACAGGGGGCAGGGTGGGAGGAGGTTGTAATCTAGGTAGCTGTGGGAGTTGGTCGGTTTATAGTAAATGTCTGTGTTGAGTCGGTCGCCCGAGATAGAAATGGAGAGGTCTAGGAAAGGGAGGGAGGAGTCTGAGACAGTCCAGGTAAATTTGAGGTCGGGGTGGAAGGTATTAGTCAAGTGGATGAACTGTTCAACCTCCTCGTGGGAGCACGAGGTAGCGCCGATACAGTCATCGATGTAGCGAAGGAAAAGATGCTGGGGTGGTGCCAGTGTAGCTGCGGAAATCTCTGCACGCTTTTCAGTACTTCCACATCCTTCCTGTAATGGGGTGACCAGAATTGTGCACAATATTCCAAATTCGGCTGCAATAACGTTTTGTACAGTTGTAGCATGACAACTGGAACTCAATCCCTCTACCAATAAAACCTAATACACCGTGTGTCTTCTTAACAGTGCTATCAACCTGGGTGGCAACTTTCAGGGATCTATGCACATGGACACCAAGATCCCTCCACATATCCATACTACCAAGAATCTTTCCTTTGACCCAGTATTCTGCCTTCCTGTTATTCTTTCCAAAGTGAATCACCTCACATTTATCTGCATTGAATTCCATTTGCCACTTTTCAGCCTAATTCAACACTTTATCTAAGTCTCCCTGCAACCTGCAACATTATTCCACACTGTCCACTGACTTTAGTGTCATCTGCAAACTTACTAACCCATTCACCTATGCCTGTGTCCAAAAATGACAAACAGCAACAATCCTAACACCACTACTAACTGGACTCCAGGCTGAATATTTTCCATCAAGCACCACTTGTTGCCTTCTTACTGAAAGCCAGTTTCTAATCCAAACTGCTAAATCACCTTCAATCCCATGCCTCCACATTTTCTCCAAAAGCCTATCATGTGGAACCTTATCAAAGGTTTTATTGAAGTCCATGTATACCATGTCAACTGCCCTACCCTCATCCACATTCTTGGTCACCTTCTCAAAAATCTCAATGAGATTTGTGTGACACGACCTGCCCTTGATGAATCAATGTTGACTATTTCCAATCAAATTGATGCTTGTTAGATGATTATAAATCATATCTCTTATAATCCTTTCCAAAACTTTTCCTACAACAGACATAAGACTTACTGGTCTATTATTACCTGGGTCATCTCTACTGCCCTTCATGAACAAGGGTACAACATTTGCAATCCTCCAGTCATAGAGTCATAGAGATGTACAGCATGGAAACAGACCCTTCGGTCCAACCTGTCCATGCCGACCAGATATCCCAACCCAATCTAGTCCCACCATGCAGCACTCGGCCCATATCCTCCAAACCCTTCCCATTCATATACCCATCCAAATGCCTCTTAAATGTTACAATTGTACCTGCCTCCACCACTTCCTCTGGCAGCTCATTCTATACACGTACCATCCTCTGTATGAAAAAGCTGTCTCTTTTATATGTTTCCCCTCTCACCCTAAACCTATGTGTTCTAGTTCTGGACTCCCCAACCCCAGGGAAAGGACTATATTTATCCTATCCATGTCCCTCATAATTTTATAAACCTCTATAAGGTCTCTCCTCAGCCTCCAACGCTCCAGGGAAAACAGCCCCAGCCTGTTCAGCCTCTCCTTATCGTTCAAATCCTCCAACCCTGGCAACATCCTTGTAAATCTTTTCTGAACCCTCTGGTACTAAACCTGTCAACAATGATGATTCAAAGATCAAGGCCAAAGGCTGGGCCATCTCCTCCCTAGCATCCCAGAGAATTCTTGGAAAAATCCCATCAAGCTCAGGGGACTTATCTACTTTTACATCTTCTCAAATTGATAACATCACCTCCTTACTAACCTCAATCCTTTCAAGTCTAATTGCCCATATTTCATTCTTCTCCTCTACAATATTCTACTTTTACTGAGTGAAAACAGATGAGAAATATTCATTTAGTACCTCTCCGATCTCCACAGGGTCCACACACAACTTCCCACTTCTGTCTTTGACAGGCCCTATTCCTACCCAAGTCATTTTTTTATTCCTCACACGCCTATAAAAAGGGTTCTCCTTTATTCTACCTGCGAAAGACTGTTCCTATCCCCTCCTTGCTCTTCTTAACTCTCTCTTTAAATATTTCCTAGCTAATCTGTAACTCTCCGTTGCCTCATCTGATTACATCTCATCTCAATGTCACATAAGCCTCCCACTTACGCTGAACAAGAGATACAATTTCTTTCGTAAACCACAGTTCCCTTACTTTATCACTTCCTCCCTGCCTGAGAGGGACATACCTATCAAAGACACGCAATATCTGTTCCTAAAACCAGCTCCACATTTCGATTGCTGCCATCCCCAGTATTTTGCTGCCCCATTCTATGTCTACTAAGTCTTGCCTAATCACATTATAATCGCCCTTCCCTCATCTATAACTCTTGCCCTGTGGCATGCACCTATCCATTTCCATCACTAAACTAAATGTAATCGAACTCAGGGCCAGGGACACCTGGTTATGATCGCAACAGGCTTGGAGCCAGAGACTCTTGGTTATGGTCATGGCTGGCTCAGGGCTGGGGACTCCTGGTTATGGTCACGGCAGGCCCAAGGCCAGGACTCCTGGTTATGGTCATGGCTGGCCCAGGGCTGGGGACTCCTGGTTATGGTCACAACAGGCCCAAGGCCAGGACTCCTGGTTATGGTCATGGCTGGCCCAGGGCTAGGGACTCCTGGTTATGGTCATGGCAGGTCCAAGGCCAGGACTCCTGGTTATGGTCACGGCTCGCCCAGGGCTGGGGACTCCTGGTTATGGTCACGACTGGCCCAGGGCTGGGGACTTCTGGTTATGGTCACAACTGGCCCAGGGCTGGGAGCTCCTGGTTATGGTCACAGCTGGCCTAGGGCTGGGGACTCCTGGTTATGGTCACGGCTGGCCCAAGGCTGGGGGCTCCTGGTTATGGTCACAGCTGGCCCAGGGCTGGGGACTCCTGGTTATGGTCATGGCAGGCTCAGGGCTGGGGGTTCCTGGTTATGGGACGAGTGTGGGCTCATTATGTGACCTGATGTTGGCAAGGTGGGCCGAGTGGTGAAGATATGGCATCTGAAGAGTGACAGCTCCTACATTGGTGTGTCTGGCACAGGGGCAGAGGGTTAGTGGCACAGGTGTCATTAGTCAGTCAACTCAGGATTCATGGTGGAGGTCATGGAATGAAGATGGACATTCTTGCAGTTATATATTTTTATTTTTAGACTATTCAAAATGGTGCCGGATTGTGGCAACAGTTGAAGCTTTTCACTGTGCTTTACTGTATTATTCACTAGTACCAGAATCATCCTAGTGAGCCTTCTATGAATTGTCTCCAATGACATAAATATATTTCTTAAATGAAGGGTCTACGTCTGCTCACACCACTTTGCAGTCTCACCAGCACCTTGACGAGTTGAGTAAGATTTCCCTTCTCTGTTACTCCAACCCCCTTGAAATAAGGGCCAGAATTCCATGTGCTTCCTGATTATCTACTGTACCTGTGTACTAGCTTTCTCTGTTTCATGTACAATTCCCCCAAGTGTCCTTGAGTTGCAGTTTTTCTACAAGTATGCTCTTTTCCCCCCTTCCAAAATGAATAATTTTGTATTTTCCCACTTTACATTCCATTTGCCAATTTTTTTGCTCCTTTCTAAAACTAACAATATTTCTCTATAAACTGTTTGCGTTCACCTCACAACTTGTCTTTCCACCAATCCTTGTGTTGCCTGCAAATTCGGATACAGTACATTCATTTCATTCCTCCAAGTCATTAGCATATATTGTAAATAGTAGGAGTCTCAATGCTGATCCCTGTGGAACCTCACTGGTTACAGGTAAACAACCTGAAAAAGAAACCCTTGTCCCCACTCACTGTATTCTGCCCATGAGTCAATGCTCTATCCATGCCAATATACCACCTCCAACACCATTGTCTCTTATTATATGACATAACCTTTTGTGAGGTAGCTTGTCAAATGCCTTGAAAGTCCAAATACTGCACATCTACCGGTTCCCTCTATGCATTCTAGCTGAGATATGTGCCAGCCTTTAAGCATCCTCATGATATATGTCTGACCCATTTACACCATTCTGCTTCATTCTGGACAGCATTGGCAGCTGTCACTTGTAATGATGCAACAAGGACAATGTGTGTTCAGGCACACACACCCAGCTCATAGACTGGACCTAGCTTTATCTCAGGGCTGTTCGCTGGCTGTCATTGCACTCGTTCACTATCAGCGTTCCTGCATGCCCATGATCCTCCTGCTTTGACTCGACTTTTTGTGTTTTGTCCACTCAGCCAAGCTCACATTACTTCTGTTTTGACTTGCTGTTTTGAGCAGACTAAGAGGAAGAGAGCATATTGTGGTTGGCAGCAGGCCTCAGTCATTTTTCAGATATCTGAACAGTAATAAACAGAGCAACACTGGGAGTAGGAGTTAAATAAACCCCCTCAAAATGGGAGCAGGATTGCAATATGAATTGAACTCTCACTGAGTGAGAACTAGATACTGCTCCCTGAGCTTGTGCTGAGGCTCACTGGCATACTGCAGAAGGCCTGCCACAGAAATGTTGGCGTGGGAACACGGTGGTGGGTTGAAGTGGCAGGCAACTGGAAGTTCGAGGTCAGTTTTGCAGACAGGACATAGGTGTTCTGCAAAGCAATTACCCAGCCTGCATTTCATCCCCCCATTGTGAGCAGTGAATACAGTAGACCAGATTGAGTGAAGTGCAGGTAAATTGCGGCTTCACGTGGAAGTTGTATCTAGGGCTTTGGATGGTGAGGAGGTAAATGGGCAAAGTATACCTTCACAATTGCATGGGAAGGTGCTATAGGGGTTGGGGAAACGTTGGGAGTGAAGGAAGAGTGGACCAGTGAGTGACCGGAGTGAGTGGTTCCTGCAGAAGTTTGACAAGGGAGGGCAGGGGTGGGGACTATGTATCTGGTAGTGGCATCCCACTGGAGATGGAAGAAATGGAGGCTAATGATCCTCTGGATATGGATGCTGGTGGGATGGTAGGTAAGGACAAAGGGGACCCTATTGCTGTTGTGGGAGGGCGGGGGGGGGGGCAGTGTTTGTGGTGGTGGCGAAGGCAGAAGGGCGTGATAAAGTGAGAGGGCTGAATGCAAGGTGGTGTTTAAAGTAGTTATCAAGTTTACAATATATAAGTAGATGAGCCACCAGTTGTACCAAGCTGATATTCGAAAGAACAGGATCTTTTACATTGCTCACTCTGGCCTCTCTTTCTATCTTAGAGCTAGTCAGAAGTCAAATGACACAAGGATATCGTCCAACATGTTTATCTGAAATCACAAGCTTTCAGAGCATAACCTTTTCACCAAGTAGTCAAAGGGCTACGCTCCAAAAGCTTGTGATTTTAAATAAACCTGTTGCACCATAACCTGGTGTCATGTAACTTCTAATTTTGTCTACCCAAATCGAACACATCATGTCTCGGAGCTGAAAGACCTGTCCACAGATCACTCAGGATGTGAACGCCAAGAAGGTTTCATGTCTTGGCAGTGTCAAACAAAAAGGCAGGATAGTTGATAATGGAATTATACTCTTTTCTCAATTCCCACAACATGAAAATCTGGCCCTCCAAGTGAAAAGCAAGAGGGGTAATGCTATCCATTTATAGACATGACGCATCACTGGCAAGGCTTCTGGTGGAGTATGGTGTCCAATTCTGCACCCCACATTTTAGGAAGTGAAATCAAAACCTTGGAAATGATGTGGAGCAGATTTGCTAGAATGATACCAGGAGTGAAGGACTTATGAAAAAAAAATAAAGAACTTGGGATTGTTCACTACAGAACAGAGAAAATCAAATGGAGTTTGATGGAACCCTTAGACAGAATGTGTTTCTACTAAAAGGGGAATTGATAATTTGATGACACAGATTCATGTAATTGACAAAAATAAACAGGATCAGTTGGGAGATTTTTCTAATGCAGCAAGTTGTTAAGATCTGCATGCATTTCCTGAAAGGATGGTAGAAGTGGATTCTCAACAAATGTTGGATAAATCTGAAACATTGACCAAGGGATAGCGTAATTATCCAAAAGCCAGCACAAGGCACAAAGCAGATGAGCCATTATCTTCTCTATTGGATGGTTCAAATCAGACAAACAGAAATATGCTTGCTATTGAAGTAACTTAAGCAGCACAGAAAAAATTAAGCTAACAAAGTGGGAACGAACAGTGAAGACAAATTAAAGTGCAATGGAGATAGAATCAACATAGAAGCCACATGATCTGATTTCAAGCAGAACAAACAGATAGCAGCTGACTTGTATAACTAAATGAGGAACTACTGACAAAGCAAATAAAAAACATTCCGTTTAAGGGTAAATTGAAAGGAACTAGAAATACTTTGAACAGATTCAAAGTGTTGAGTCTTTTGCCTATAAGATGGTTTGCAGGCACCATAACTGTCACACTAAAATCATTCAGCTCCGAAACAGTTCAGCAAAGTTGATCAAACAGTCGACAAGTTGGTGTCTGTACACTTGAATTTTATTTTAGTTTTTTGGAGAACACGAAAGGTCATTTTTCAGATATCTGAACAGTAATAAACAGAGCAACACTGGGAGTAGGAGTTAAATAAACCCCCTCAAAATGGGAGCAGGATTGCAATATGAATTGAACTCTCACTGAGTGAGAACTAGATACTGCTCCCTGAGCTTGTGCTGAGGCTCACTGGCATACTGCAGAAGGCCTGCCACAGAAATGTTGGCGTGGGAACACGGTGGTGGGTTGAAGTGGCAGGCAACTGGAAGTTCGAGGTCAGTTTTGCAGACAGGACATAGGTGTTCTGCAAAGCAATTACCCAGCCTGCATTTCATCCCCCCATTGTGAGCAGTGAATACAGTAGACCAGATTGAGTGAAGTGCAGGTAAATTGCAGCTTCACGTGGAAGTTGTATCTGGGGCTTTGGATGGTGAGGAGGTAAATGGGCAAAGTATACCTTCACAATTGCATGGGAAGGTGCTAGAGGGGTTGGGGAAATGTTGGGAGTGAAGGAAGAGTGGACCAGTGAGTGACCGGAGTGAGTGGTTCCTGCAGAAGTTTGACAAGGGAGGGCAGGGGTGGGAACTATGTATCTCGGAGTGGCATCCCACTGGAGATGGAAGAAATGGAGGCCAATGATCCTCTGGATATGGATGCTGGTGGGATGGTAGGTAAGGACAAAGGGGACCCCATTGCTGTTGTGGGAGGGCAGGGGGGGGGGCAGTGTTTGTGGTGGTGGCGAGGGCAGAAGCGCAGGTAACGGGTCAGACCTGGCTGAGAGGCTTGTCAACAATGATGCTGCGGAATCCTTGGATAAATTAGAAGGAGATGTTGGGAGTCAATGAGGAGTATATCAAAGTTTTTTTTCCAGCTACTAACATTTCTGATGAAGAATCACTGGATTCGAAACATTACCTCCAGTTTTATTCCCACTGATGCTGCCGGACCTACTGTGTTTGTCCAGCAATTTCTGTTTTTGTTTCAGATTCACAGCATCTGTAGCTTCCTGTTTTATTTGTGTTGAACTCACTGCTATACCTTTTCTAGGTATTCCCACCTTGAAGAAATTCTGCCCATCTCTCCAACAGGATTTCTGTTCCAACTTTTCTTCTTGATCACTATTGTTACTTCTGTGTTTTGAATCCCCTCAGGATCAGAGGTAAATCTGTGATGTGCAATATTCCTTACAGAGTTGTTCTTGCTGCATCCTGGGATCCACACTCAGTGCCATGGGCTGTATTATGCACACTGTCAACTTCTTTCTCTATCAGCACTGCCTCACACTGGCTCACAGCTGCCTTGCACTTTCAACTCTACTTCATTCTCCAGCTTGTTTAATGTTGTAACATGAAAATGTACCTCTTCCTTTAGGAATGCAAGCTGGAATGACTCAGAGATACCCACACCCCTCTGGAACATTGCTGCTCCCCCCCCCCCCCCCCCCCCCCCCCCTTCCCTCTGACTCTATCCTTTCTCCTGACCCCACCACCTATGAGGTATTCACTATCCATTCTGACCCTCCACTCTCTGATACTCAATATTCTTGTATTCAGCAAAAGTCTTAGTTTTATTGCTCTGCGCTCCCACCTCAATGGACTCTGGGCATAGCATGACAGTGAACTTTTCTTCCATCACCTTCCCCTCTGTGCCCAGTTCTTTGGACAAGTTTTGCTTCTGAATTTGGTGTTTATGTTTTCATATTGTCAATGCAGAAACTCTTCCTTTGTCCTGCCTACATCAGTGGTGCCTGCATGGACTGTGATACTTGGATCCTCCCTCTCTCCATAGCAAGCTCCCCTCCAGCCCTGATTGGATGTCCCAAACCCTGGCACCATGCAGGCATCATCGTCATTAGACAGACTATGGTGCCAATACTTCTAACTGTAGGGTCTCAAATTAACACTGCATTCCCTCTTACCACCCTTCTTGAATGGTTTCTTAGCACCATGGTGCCATGTTCAATTAGTTAATCCACCCTGCAACCTTCCGAATCTTATCCAAACAAGCTGAAAGAACTCCAAAGCTGCCAGACAAGTCCAAAGGCTGAGACTGCTGAACCTCTGCTGCCTGAGTCCCTTTTCCTGCCTCACTCACACCATCTTGCCCTGACACTGACTAAATCAAAAATTCTTACCTTAAGAGGTGTGACTGCCTCCTTGTACAAAGAGTTCAGGGGCCCATCCCCCTCCCTGATAAATCACATTGTGTGCAGTTCAGACTCCAGTAATGAACTTTGATGTGAAGATGCTCAGATTTCAGCACATACCTCAGATGTGTTTGGATCACACAAGTATCCAGCAGCTCCAACATGCTGCACCTGTAACACCACACTTGACTTGTCACTCTTAAAGTGTTTGATGTAATTATTTAATTATGATATTGAATTATATAGTTAATCTTGTTTATTATGTATTTGATTGACTTTAATACCTGCTGCTGATGGTTTGCTTTGCTTTTAACGGGGTCTGCATGAAATTAATCAATTGTAAAACATGAATGATTTACTGGTGATGGTTAATAGAATGAAAATAAATACAACATGCTGAAAAATATCATTCAATAAGAGTACTTTTGGATATAAAGAAAACAGAAGTAAAACAGCTGTTATACAATTTTGAACTTCAGCAATAGAATAAAACTTCATCACTTAGCATGAGTGCCTAACACCACATAAAGTCCTAATGATGGGCTTATGCCTGAAACATCAACTCTCCTGCTCCTCAGTTGCTGCCTGACCTGCTGTGTGTTTCCAGCACCACACCTTTTGACCACATAGAGTCTGCCAGCAAAGATTGAAGGGAAGGAGCATTGTGAATGCTGGTGGTGGGATTGATTTGGATATTGGGTTGAAAAAAAATGTGACCATGGCTGATCATGGGAGAGAGTCTGCACCAATATTTATGAACGCTGCACTGAATGTCTTAGTGGAAGATTTGGAAATCTTACTCTCAGCATGCCAACCAACCTTCAGACATACACTTCATGGGCAGTATCGAGAGATAGAGATGGAGATAAATGTCGAGTGTCTAGAGCCAAGAACCTGATGTTTAATTATCTCAAACAAAATGTCAGTGAGTGCATTTTCAAATGTCATGTTCCACCAACTTCACCACTAGCCCCATCACTTTTCAAATGATGACAAATGTATTACTTGCCCAAAACAATCTCCATCAATCAGGAATATTGGTTTTATCCCAAGGCTTTAGTTTGCATTTTAAGCCTGCACCCATTGCCAACTATTTAAAAATCACAGCTTAATTTTCCAAACATAAGAACACCACCACCACCTTATGGTTCCCCTCCCAGATATTCATCATCCTGATTTGGAAGTGTGATAATGCCGTCCCTTTCACAAGGTTATTTTGTCCTTGACTTTTTTTTTTCAAGAGGGGTCGTAAAGTCAGAGATGCCGATATGTTTAGAAATGACTACTTTAAACAATGGCAGCGGTGTGGCCAGTTCTCCCAGTTCAGTTTTTTTTTCTAGTTTGGTTTGTTTCAGCAGGCAGTCAGAAAATGCTCATAGCAGAGAAGCTGTTCCTGTGAATTAAGGTTCCATGCTTCAACAGATGTTTCTTGCCTGACTCTTCTCTCTGCAATCTCTCCTGCCTGTAAGAACCTGAGTTTGAATTCACCATATGCCAAGGGATGTGTTGATAGGATGTTGTGGATATTGGCATTGCTCTTTCATTAAGTTGTGATTTCAAGTTGGTTGGGTTTCCATAAAGTTAAAGTTTTCTACATCCTGTTTTCTTTTGTTTGTGTTTCAACCATAGTATGTAAATTGTTTTGCTTAAAGCCAAGTGGTTTGACCAGCTGCGTCACTCCTGGAATATCCATTTCACATCTGCCTTTAAAATAAGAAAAAGTTAGGGTCTGCACTTCCTTCCTAAGGTGTTTTTGGGGGAGGTGGGGAGGGGGGTGCTCTGGCCTGATCTATAACAGATGTATCATTTCCCTAATTGTTGGTGAATAAATATCTTGAACTCCCTCTATAAAATGCGGTGGGCATAAAAACACCTCGCAAATTACAATGGTTCAAGAAGACAGCTCAACACTGCCTTCTCAAGTGCAATTAATGATGGCTTAAAAATGCTGGCCTAGCGACCAATGGACACATGCTAGGAACAAACAAATAAATGACCAGGAGCAGGAGGAAGCCATTCAGCAAAGGAATTAAATGAGGACATGGTGTGGCAAGTGAAAAAAAAAGATTGGTAGACGTATACACCCAAATACGTAGTGCATTAGGAAACTTCCCAAAAAGCCTACATTCAATGTCAAGAAGCATGAAAGAGTCACAGGCATCAATTTGTATAGAGTGCTGGATTTCATGCAAGGTTTGAAGCCCATGGTTTCCAGTGTATAAAATGAGCAGCTCCATCAGCTCACTGGTGGGATCTATTATGATGCAGCATTTCAAGGGTAATGCCTCCATTGCATCATAAACTGCATCACAAATTGCAACTAACCAACGTCTGAGCGCTAAAGTGAAACCCCAGACTATCCTTTCAGCTTGTTGCCATAAAAGCTCAAACTGCTGCATTCAGGTCTCTAGATGCCAGCTTTCAGCATGATGGAACATTCCACCCCTCTGTCCAAGTGGATTACTAGATTAACTGAGGTGCTATCCCATTGAAGTGGCACGGCTCCATGGAGCTATACCCTCTCAGATGTTGTCACTCTCAGGGTTACCTGCTGTCACTCGGCCCTGTTGCTTGTCAGAGCTAGCTCATATGGTTGCAGACCAAGCTAAAATGCTGCCTCCCATGACTATGTGCAGAACTGCTTGGGATCATCTTCCAAAGCCTTCTGTAGTCCCCTCCACTGAAGGTTAGCAACTTTCTAGCAGCCATTCCGTAGGACTGGAGAGGAACCTATCAGGAACATTAGGCATTGATATATGGAGAGGTACTGAGGAATCGGTTGACTGTTGCATACAGTAGAAGATGAATTATATATTTGGTTAAGAATGTGTATTTGGCTTTGGTTTTTACCTTGCATTGTGAGAATGTGAACATTAACCCAAATATTCCAATGGTCAGATAGTTATTTGAGCAGTGCAGGCTGGAATTGTGCATCAAGGACATCTGAATTCGTCTATGGGAATTGTCTGGGAAATTGAAGATCCTGATGGATCTCAGATCCTCTTACAACTGAGACCGTCCAAAAAAACCCCTTAACAATAGAAAACTAGGATGATTCTGTTTCCATTAAGTTGATAGTTATCCAGGAAATGTTACGCAACTAGAAATTATTAAGCTGGGCAATTATTAAACTGGCCTCCTGACTTGCCATACCTCCCCACAAACTATACCTCCCTGACCTCTTACACTCCCTAAACCATCCACCTCCAGACACTTGACAATGACGCCTCATTAAATTACCTCCAAACCCAACACACTTCCTCGCTACCCAGAGGTCCTGCATTCCCCCAACCTCCCACGCTCCCCCTCCCCCCACCACCGCCCCTGAACTCCTTGGACCCTATAACAACTCTCTGTTTCCTTCCTACCTCCTTCTCCCACTCTCCTGCTGCTGGTCTGAATCCTTGGGAGCTGACCTCTGCCCTCCCCATCCAGGGGGACTTGACACCATTCCTGTAGCCAAACCCAACATCTCTCCCACCATCGCCATCACCCCTACACATCCACTCTTCGCCAGCTGCGCAATCCTATCCATCATTTACCTGCCATTCCAACAATCTGGCACCCTGCCCATCTGGCACCTGGGTACCCTCTCCTCCTGGCAGCCCACCCATTTGCCAACTTCTCATTGACAGGTAGTGCCAACGGCTGTTCCCTCATGATGCCAAGATTGAGTAGCATGCCATATATCATGAGATCCACTCATAAGTACTCCAAGCCATTCCAGTACATTCCAGTACAGTCCAAGTGGAGGATACCAATGGTCTGTTTTGAAAAATCACTTATAGCAGAAAATCTCCCATTGCGTGCCTCAAAGATGGGTGAGTCCAGCCTAAAAGTGAAAAGGTTTGAAACATTTGCATCTCTCTTCAGTCAAATGTGTTGAGTGGATGATCTA
Source organism: Chiloscyllium punctatum (assembly GCF_047496795.1). Lineage (NCBI taxonomy): Eukaryota > Metazoa > Chordata > Chondrichthyes > Orectolobiformes > Hemiscylliidae > Chiloscyllium > Chiloscyllium punctatum. The sequence continues at coordinate 95,155,626 of NC_092739.1, read as the reverse complement.
TCTCAGCCTCCTCCAGTGATTCCTAGCATCACAGATACCAGTCTTCATCCAATTCGATTCACTCCACATGATATCAAGAAACCGCACTGGATAATGTAGAGTCTGTGGGCCCTGACAACATTCTGGCTACAGTACAGAAGACCACATGCACGTCCCCCTCCAAGCCGCTCACCATCCTAACTTAGAAACATATCGCTGTTCCTTCACTGTTGCTGGGTCAAAATCCTGGAATTCCCTCCCTAAGCGCATTGTGCATCTACCGACAGCAGACAGATTGCAGCTCACCACTACCTTCTTAAGGGGAAGTAGGGACAAGCAATAAATGCTAGCCAGCCAACAATGCCCATGATCCCACTAATGAAAGAAAAATAATCAATTATTTTTGAAAGTTTTATTTCTCGTCTGCATTGCCTTTTACTTTATGTTTCATGTTTCAAAAGTAAGATATTTTTAATTAACTCTTCTGTTGAAATCATTAAATAGCCAGAAGAAGTTGAAAGATGAAGGCTGTCAGATGGTAGTCAGATGAGGAAATGTAGATATCATCAGATTACTGAATTCCTTTTGTGGTTTGAAAATTCAGTTGAGACATCAGTGTTTTCCGGTAGTTCTCCACTGCTAGAATGCGTTCATGTTTAAACATTCTGAAGCTGTCAGAGGTAGTAGAAGTAAATTTAGAATGGTTTTCTCTGACACTCCAACTCATCTAATGGTAAGTGGTTTGTTCAGTTAGACTTTGCTGTGGCTGTGGAACTATAGTGATCAAGTTCTGTACAAATAGCGAGAAAAATTACTTGTAAATTGACGGAAACAAAAAGACTCAAAAGAATTATATATTTTGCCAGACTTGTCCTTTATAATTTTGGAAACTATCCTTGTCATATCAATCTTGAAATTTTCAGAGATGATGAATCAAGCTAATATAAAACATTTGGGATTAAAATCATTGTTTTTTCTTGGTGATGGCATTTTTACCTCTATAATTCATTGGTGTGTTGAAAGCAGAGTCATTTTGTTTTCTCAACAATGAGCAGCTTATGGTTGACTGAGCTTGCTGTGGATATAAGAGTCCATTTGCAGAATGCTGCAGCTAGCACCGGACTTGGTTCAGCAGTAGTATATACCAAAATAAAATTGTGCTCCAGTATGTTCAAACACATAATTTAATTGTGAACTCGTTGAATTGAACAAGCATTTCCCTATGCCTTTTCTCATTGCATCCCTTTTTAAAAATTTTTCCAAGTGTATATTCTCACTCTGGCCTTGTATGTATTCTTCCTCTCTCTACTCTGTCTTTTGGTTCCAATGGACTGAACCATCCTTTCTAAGGGTTTGCTCCATCGCCCCACATTCAAGACAGTCCAGAGATGTTTCTCTTAAGCACCTCCTTTTCTTACCACATCAAACATTCCCCAGCATGCCTCCATCATTATATCTGGTCATAAATTGATCATTGGCTTCAACTCCACTTCCCCAGGCACTCCCCATTTCCCTTAATTCCCTGACATACCATACAGTTGTCTATCTCAGCATTAAATATATGAAGTGATGACATATTCATAACTCCTCTGAGGTACAGAATTCCAAAGATTCACAATCAAGTGAGAGAAGAAATCTCTCCTTAGTTCAGTCCTAAGTGACTGAGCTTTTACACTGAAATTGTTGTCATGTGTTCTGTACCCCCCTATCAGAGGAAATAACCTTGCACTATCCACCCTGACAAGCTCCTTTATAGGTTGGAGTTTTATTCAGCTGATAGGTGTCTTGTTCACTGATTGAAGAAGTTATAGAAGACACCGTGGGACTAATGGAGAGCCATGATGGACAGTGCCTTCCCTGCAGTTGGGTTCCCTGTTACTGAAAATGCTCCCCTCTCAGAACTGTTAGCCATCAGAGGTCGACAAGCTGTCAGTGCCAGAGGGAAGCATTCCATTGCACCCATCAGTCACCCAGGATCATTGAGGGAGTGAAGACCAAAAGTGAATGAAGGCAGGAGGGGTGTTGAGGGGTAGGAGTTGGCCTGACACCAGGGTAGAGGCAAGGACAGCTTTCAGTAGCCACTCTAATGGCCAATGTCCAGTCTCTTGTTGGAAAAGACATTTGTCGTTCATTTAATCCTGGAGCCATCATTAAATTGCAGTGGTGTTTTAAAAAATTTATTCATGGAACATGGACACTCCTGGCCATACCAGTATTTATTCTCCACCCCTAATTTGCCCAAAGGGCAGTTGACCATAAAGCTATGCAAAGACAATATATTTTCTTCTCTGGAGGGCATTAGTGAACTAGACGAGTTTTTACAACAATTGACAATTGTTTCATGGTCATCATTAGACCATTATTTTCAGTTTTTATTTTTTACTGAGTTAAAATTCCACCACCTGCTATGGTGGGATTTGAATCTGTGTCCCCAGAACGCTACTTGGATTCCTGGATTAATAAGTATAGTGATAATACCACTGGGCCAACGCCTTCTACTGACACACTGTCTTGTAAACCATTAATGAACCTAACAGAAATTGCCTCACCAATATCTTGGAATTCTATGTCAATCTTTTTCACCCTCTGGCTTAATTGAGTAGGTTTGTTGGGACATTGAAGTAGAGATCTCTCCCACAGTAAGGTCAGCCTGTGCACCATGTTTCCCACTAGAATAGTCTGTATTAAATTCAGCCCATCATCTTGAACATTGCATTGAGATTCTCTAGGAGGAAGTGAGATCCTCTCCTAAACACCAGAGACTGATGACCCAACTTATTCACCTTCTCACCAAAGGAGAACTCTCTGATCCTAGAGAGCAATCCAGTGATCCTTCATTGTACTTTATCCATAATTTACAAGAATCGCATTTCTTTAAAAATAATCAACGTTTCTATCTTGCAACTAAAATGAGTAACCTCAGACTTCCTTACATTATACTCAATTGTGTCAACTTGTCACCTACTCACTTAAACCTGTCTATATTTCTTTGCAACCTCTATTTGTACTCTTCATAGTTGGCATTCCCATTTCGCCTTGTATCAAGAGCAAATCTGGATTCAACAGTCTCTTTCTCTTCATCTAAGTTTTAATGTAGCTAATGCCTGAGCACTGATCACAATGGCATTTCATTATTTACTGCCTGCCAACTTGAAAATGCATCATTTCTATACACTCATTTATTTTCTGTAAACCAATCCCCGAGGCATTCTAATATATTACCCTCCCAACTCCTTGAGTTGTGGATTAACATTTTATGTGGCAACTTATCAAATGATTTTTAGCCATCCAGTATACTACAACTACTGTAGATTCCCCGATATCTATCTTATGATTTACATCCTCAAAAATTCAGTAAATGTGACAAATAGGAGTTTCCTTTCAGGGACTTGTTCTGATCATGCTATATTTTTCTAAGTGCCTTGTTAAGATTTCCTTGCTAGTAGATTTCAAGGCTTTTCCAGTGATTGATGTCAGACCAGTTGGGTCGTACTTCCCTATTTTCTTTCTTCCTCCTTTCTTGAATAGCAATGTTACATTTGTTAACTTACAATCCCCGGGAATTGTTTCAGAGTACAGTGAAGTTTGGAAAATCATTGCCATATTCATTATGTTTGGAACTATCTCTTTTGGAAACATATGATGTAGGGCCTCTGATCCTGGGGATTTGTTGGATTTGTTAGTTCCTGGAGTTGTTTCAGTATATTTTCTCTTCTAACTTTAATTACCTTAATTTTCTTTCTCTGGTTACCCTTGTTTGCAAGTTACCCTTTTTTTCTGAAGACAGAAACATATTTGTGCAGTGTTCAATTTGCTCAAAGTCAATGAGCAAAAATTATACCGAATCCCATTGCAAAATAAATACTTAACCGAAACTAGGTTATTGTTTCTGAGAAACTTTAAAAAACACATAACAAATTTCCAACTGGAGTGGGATTCTAATTATAAATAGTAGTTTTAATGATGAAAAAATTAATGAAACATAATGGTTATCATAGATAGAGAAAACTTTGCAACATTTTCTCTTAATGGTGATATGGGTTGGGTATAGATCTGGTGAGGTCTGGGAAGCAACGATGATCTGGTTTGCTGACCAGTTACCTGCCTTCTCTTTCCTAATTTACAAGCTACCCAAGTTTATAATCGATTATTTAAGAATGAGAATTGAAATTTTGCTAAATTGTGAGAATACCCATAGCATAAGTTTCACTTCTGAACTGAGGTTTCACTTGGAAATTTAAGTACACAAAAAGATCTTTAAAGGAAAGAACCTATGTTTTTACTTATATTTCTATAAACCCTTGATTCATTCTCACACTCTCGTCATTATTTTCAAATCCCTCCATGCCCTCATGGTTTTTTTTCCTCCTCTTGCCTTACACCTATCTGAGATGTCTTACAGTTCTGGCCTTCTGCACGTTTTTTTAATTTGCTTGATCACAGTTGGTGACCGTCTAAGTTCAAACCTCTGGAATGTTTCCCTAAGTTTCTCCATCGCTCTCTTCAATGAAGAGACTTGCTAAAATATCCTCCATCCTAACATTTCTTAACCATTCCTAAATAAAGACGTATTCTACCTTGCACTTATCAGGACAATTCACAAGAATACTAATCTAAGGGGCAACCAAAAGTATACTGTATGAGAGAAGAACACAGATTGGTTGGGAAATGGTTTCAGGTTGGTAGAGTTGGTGCCATGGAGAATGCCCCAGTTAATAATGATTGACACTTAATTGCCATCTTTGTTCAATAGGATCTGTTCAAGCTCACTGACACCTTCCAAGGGTGATTAGGGATGGGCAATAAATATTGGCCCCACCAGCAAATGCAAATATTCCTAAATGAACTTTTAAACATCAGAACAGGGTCTCAAGATAATATACTAAAAAATGAATCAGCACTGTCACCTATTTTGTTATGCAATGTGTTTACATTTGTGTTTAGTCTGTAAAGAACAAGACTCTATGTTTTAATATTAATGGCTTCAGTTACATGCTACACTGCAAGCCCAAATAACAAATTGGTTGTCAGTATAAGTCTTAGAACACTCAGGATAACAAAAGTTAACCATTTGCACAATCACATCCAATGTTGGACACTGCATTGTAACTTCTGCAAGTAAAGGCCAATAGTGTATACTTAATATCTTGGCTTTTTCAAACAGCCAATGGAATATGCTGATTGATATGATCAACCAGTCTGTGAGACATGCAGCTTACATTCTTGGTATCTGATCAAAGGTTTGAGCAAAGGGTTTTAAAAAATTCTCTTGGAGGATGTGGATGTCACTGGCTGGCCAGTACTTATTTCTCATACCTAGTTGCCATTCAGAAGGTGGTGATTAGCTGTCTTCTTGAAAAGCTACCGTCTACTTGCTGTAGCAGCCCCACAATGCAGTTGGCAGTTCCAGTGGAAGCGAAGGAATGGCTATATAATTCCAAGTCAGGATGGTAAGTGGCTTGGGGGGGAACATACAGGTGATGGTGTTCCCATGTACCTGTTTCCTTTGTTCTTCTTGATGGAAGTGGTTGTTAGCTTGGAAGGTGTTGTCTGAGGATCTCCTTAGAATTTCTGCAGTGCATCTTGTAGACAGTACACACTGCTGTTACTGAGGGTCAATGATGGAGGGAGTGGATGCTTGTGGATGTGGTGCTGAGCAAGTGGGCTGCTTTGCTCTGGATTGTGTCAAACGTCTTAAGTGTTTTTGGAGCTGCACTCGACAACTTAGCTGTGAAGGTAGCTGTTTTATGCTGCTGCTCTTCAGTAGGAACTGAGGTGGTGATACCATCAACAAAAAAATGTCTGTCTATCATAGTAGTTAGTAACATGATGCATGAATTTCATTGCTGCTGTGATGCCAGATATGTAGTTCTGTCTTATCAATTGAATGTTTGTTTAATTTCATAATATCAAATCTTGTTTGATAACTTTCACGTGAAGTGCCTTGATAAGTTTTAGTTGTTTAAAAGTACAATATAAGTGTGAGCTATTGTTGGTGTTGTTGTAATGGAAAAGGTGAGTTTTCTTTGTTTCGCCAGTGGGCAGTGGCACAGTCCAATGTGTACTGTAGGAAGTGATGTGTGATCAAGATCTGCCATTACAAGAAGTTATAAATGGTATTTGTGAGGAGAAAATTGTGGCACAGCAAATACCTGCAAAAAAATCTTAACTTTATACAATTTGGCGTTGACAGCAGGGCTTCTCCAGCTCCTTGACTATAACTTCAAAGGAAGATTTCCAGAAATCTCAGAAGAAATACAGGGGTAAAGGGCTTATTTCTGATGCTTACAAAATCTTCTGTTAAACTTACAGCAGGAGATTACCAGAAACTTATGAAATTCATTGTATTTTCACAATACTAAGATCATTTGGCTATATCTTTTGGACGAAAGAACTGAACATAAAGAATGAGATGAGAGTGTTTATACTTGACATCAAGATGGTACAAAGGAGCCCTAGAGATAGAAACCAAGAAGAAAACTTTCCATTGGTTGAAGTCAGACTGAGTATAAGTGTCTGTGGTTGTTAAACGTCAATTATTTCCGCTCCAGGACATCTCTACAGGAATTCCTCAGAGTAGTGTTGTAGGTCCAACTCTCTCCAACTGCGTCATCAACAACCTTCTCTCCTATCAAAAAAATGGGAATGTGTACTGATTTTATGCATAATATTCAGTTCCATTTACAGCTCTCCAGATAATGAAGCAGTCAATGTCCATATGCAGCAAGAGCTGGACAACATTCAGGCTTGACTGGATATGTAACAAATAACAGTCACATCACATACAAGATGCAATGCAGCAATTTTCCAAAGCTCTTTTGACAGCGCCTTCCAAACCCATGGCCTCTACCATCAAGCCAAAAATATGTCTATCACATAAGTTAGTAATATAATTTATGAAGTATAAAGACAACAGACATGTTGAGTAGAATAGGTAGATTAATTAGTAAAGTTATACCACATGGGATTCAGGGTGAGCTTGCTAATCGGATACAAAACTGGTTTGATGGTGGGAGACAGAGAATGATGTTGGAGGGTTGGTTTTCAGACAGGAGGCCTGTGATCAGCAGTGTTCCACAAGGAATGGTACTGGGTCTAGTTTTGTTTGTCGTTTATATAAATGATTTGGATGAGCATTTAAGCAGCATGGTTAGCAAGTTTGTGGATGATACCAAAATTGGTGATATAGTGCAAAAGGTTATCTAAGATTACAAAGAAATTTTGATCAATTGGATCAATAGGCTTAGGAATGGCAAATGGAGTTTAATTTGGATAAATGCGAGATATTACATTTTGCTAAAATAAACAAGGGCAGAACTTATACAATTAATGAAAGGGTCCTGGGTAATAGAACAGAAAGACCTAGGGGTTCAGGTACGTATTTCTTTGAAGTTTGTGTCACAGGTAGACAGGGTGGTAAACAAGGCATTTCGCATGCTTGACTTCATTGCTTAATTCTTTCAGTATAGGAGTTAGAATGTCATGTTGAGATTGTACATGATGTTGATGAGATCTCTTCTGGAGTACTGCGTGCAGTTCCGGTCATGCTGTGATAGCAGAATATTATTAAAATTGAGAGTGTTTGGAAAGGTTTATCAGGATGTTGCCAGGGATGGAATGTTTGAGTTATAAAACTAGGTTGAATATGCTGAGACATTTTTCACTAGAGCGTAGGGGTTTGAAGGATGACCTGATAGAAGCTATGAAAATCATGAGGGGTTTCGGTAAGGTGAATACCAAAGGTTTTTTTCCTAAGGTTATCCAGGGTTACTGATATTAATTGCTGCACTCTGACAACTTCCTCAGAACAACTGAGCTCAGATCAGGAAAGGAGGTTGGGGTTTCTCTGTCTGTATTAGTCAGCATTTCAGGCTGGAAGGTTATGACTGAGCCAGTGGATGGTTGGGTGCAGAGACTGGGTGATGTGAAGAAGGGATCGCAAGAACCTGGGTTTCAGAGACATCTCCACAATTAGACAAAACAAATAATCTCTGGAGTGGTGGAAGCAAACCAGGTTACGTTGGAGGTTCAGTGTGTCTGCTGAACTGATTGGTTTTCAGACACTCGCATTTCCAGTTTGAGGTGACTAAATTTGCTGGTTTGTTCAAGCATACCATGCAAGCTTCTAATTCCCAAAGCAAGCTGGAACAGCACACAGCGATGCTACTGTTGCAATATTCAAATTGGGCAATTTAAGAACCAGGGGAAGCCAGCCGACCTGTCCTGCCCGTGCTGGCTCTTTGAAAAAAATCTCTTTCAGTAAAGCTCTCAAAGTTTTTTATTCTTTTCTAGTAATTATTGTTTGGTTGTCCATAATCTTACCCAGCGATAAGTAAGCTGCGACTTTCTTCATGTTGGAGGTGCATACAAGATTGAGAGGTGATCTTATAGGAGTTTATAGAATGATGAGGCGCATTGGCACAGTTAATGATAGGTGTCATTTCCCTGGGGTGGGGGATTTCAAGTCGAGGGGGCACATTTTTAAGGTGAGAGGAGAGAGATTTAAGAAAGACATAAGGGGCAAATTTTTTACATAGTGGCTTGTTCACATGAGGAATCAACTTCCTGAGGAAGTGATAGATGTGAGTACAATAACAATGTTTAAAAGATATTTGAATAAGTACATCAATAGCTAAGGTTTGGAGGTATATGGGCCAAGAGCAGACAGGTGGGACCAGTTTAGTTTGGAAACATAATTGGCATGCACTAGCTGGACGGAAGGGTCTGTTTCCATAATATATGATTGCATGACTCTAAGACAAATTTGAAGGAAGGGCACTATTTAACTGGGCAGGTGGATGACATGTGGAAATCCACTAACTTCTCACTTCTGCCACAAATTGAGGCTCTTAAGTGTGAAACTTTTAAAAGTAATTTCCTGCCACTATTGATTGAATTCTAACAGGGGGATCTACTAAGAGGGAAGCCCAAAGTAAGAAATGTTACAGTCTCACTGATGGGGTGTTCTCCCTTCTTGTCAGATATTCAGTGTTTGATTGAAGGACTAGGCACTCAGAAGGGCTTATGCCTACTGAGAAGCAAATTCAACCATGAAACAAGTATAATAGGGAAAAGGCAGGAGGTCAGTTTGAAGATAATCTCATTAAACAACAAAATCAAACTCAATGGGCTGAATGGCTACTTCTGCACTTATGTCTTTTATGGTCTTATCTGGAGGGACAATGGCAGCAGAAATATGGGAACACCACGACCCGCAGGCCCCCTCCAAGCCATTCACTATCCTGACTTGGGAATATATCACCATTCGCTTGGTGTTTTTTGGGTTAAAACTGGGTGCCATTCTGGTCGCCTCACTATAGAAAGGATGTGATTGCTCTAGAGGGAATGCAGAGGAGATTCACCAGGATGTTGCCTGGGATGGAGCAGTTTAGCTGTGAAGAGAAGCTGGATAAGCTCCAGTTGTCTTTCCTAGAGCAGAGAAGGCTGTGAGATTAGTAGGATTATGAGGAGCATCGTCAAAGTGGATAGGAAGCCCCTATTCCACTTAGTTGAAGGGTCAAAGCAAGAAGGAATAATTTTAAGGTGAAAAGCTAGAGGATTAGAGGGGATTTGAGGAAACATATTTTCACCCAAGGGTATTGGGAATCTAGAATACACTGTCTGGGAGGGTAGTTGAAGTGGGAAGCCACGTAGCATTTAGAAAGTACTTGGATAAGAACTTGAAATGTCATAACAATCGCAGCTATGGGCAGAGTGCTGGAGAGTGGAATTAGTGAAGAATTACAGTATACTTTCATCAGTCTAGACTCGATGAGTACAAGGTCCTCTTTTGTACACTTATGACTTTCTAAATAATGATTCTAAACTACCCCCCCCACCCCCCCCCCCCCAACCCAGTGGCATTGTGGATCTACTTATAGCAAACAAACTGTGACTGTTCAGGAAGGCAGCTCACCTCCATCTTTGCAAATGCACTAGGGAAGGACAATAAATATTGGCCCAGCCAATGAATGAATTTAAAACTAAAACAACATGAACTGCCAAACCCATGGCCCTTTCCTCTGACACCTGCCCTGTGACCTCCATCTTGCCCCCACTCACCTAGGTCTCGGTCCTTCACTGATTCCTGATCACTGTATGATGCACTGTTGCCAGCCTGTCGTTACTGCCAGAGGTGCAGCCTGAAATGGACAACTGTAAGTTTCTGATTTGCTGATAAGGATTGGGATTTCAGCCCCTTCCTTCCAGAGGAGGCCCACTAATGCCCACTTAAGGCATTAGGCTTCCCTCAAGTAAAATGCTTTCTCGTTGCCCCCACCCAGCCTACGAGCCAGCCCCTTGTTGCCTGAATGAATTTTCACCCCTTGGAATACCACCAGCTGCAGCTTCTCCCTACGGCACCCAGCATCCTGCCTTGGCATCATTTGGCTATGTCTTCATTGCCACTTGGTTAAAAACGTGGCAATCTCAGACAGAGATGTGCTTCCATCTATATCAGATAGATTCCAGCAGTTCAAGAAAGTGATTTAGCAGAACATTTTCATGGGGTCTTAGGAATGAGAAATAATATCAGGCCTTGCCATCCTATGAAAAGAAAACATTTAATAAGTAACTGGCTGGATTTGGCTAAATTGGTCATCATCTCAAAGTTTTTGAAGGTTAAAAGTTTATAGGACCTTTAAAAGGCATAAGGGATCTTTAAGCTATATAAACAGAGCTAAGGAATGCAAAAGAAAAAGATGTTATGGGTTTTGGATTTCACAGAATGGGTCAGAGCACTCATTCCAGCCCTCCTGCAAGAAAGTCATTCCTGGACAGACTGACTTTTAAAAAGCTTGCCTGGCAGTGATGACCAGCTGAAGGTGGACTGATCAGCCCAACAGTTAGACTTTGTCCTTCAGCAGACAGGATTCCTCACTCTTGGAAGTTGTTAGCTAATCTGATTTGCTGCCAGTTCTAGCAGTCCCTGGTTTTGATATTCATTCACAGGATAAGAGTGTTGCTGGCTAGACCACATGCCCATTCCTAATTGCCCAGAGGTCAGTTAAGGGTCCCCCACATTGCGGTGGATTTGGAGTCATATGCAGGCTAGACCAGGTAAAGATGGCAGTTTCCTTCCCTGGAGGATACTAATGAACCAGATGGGGTTTTCCTGGCAATCAACAATTGGATTCACTCTTAGTTTCAGATTTTTATTAAGTTCAAATTCCACCAGCCACCATCACAGAATATAACAGAGGCCCCCAGAACCTGGTGTCTCTGGATTAACAGTCCAGCGAGTAACAGTACAACCAGTAGCAGCACTGCTGGGACTGCACCGAGTTCCCAGGAAGAAGATCACGGTGACAAGAGGCGGATGGGGGGTGTGGGTATAAAAAAACTTAGGGAGAAGGAAAATGGGTATTGGAGTTGGGATTTGGAGGAAGCAATCAGGGTTGTTTCTGGTTATTTTACAGACAAATAATTAAAGAATAACATGTATATAGAAGGTGGATTGCTGTCTGAGCCATCTTCTTGCTGACTCATTTAGCCATCATAAGACCGGAACTATGGAAACACAAACAAAGAAATTGTGTTGCATTAAGGCAAGTTCTGGTCCCGGTCTAGTGAACAGTCACACAACTGAGAATAGCTCAAATAATTTCTGCAAATCCACTTTTAGTGTGGAAAAACACTTCAGAGTAACAACAGTACTGGTTGTAATAAAACAAAACCTGTTTCAATCTAAGTGAGTGACTGAAGAAAAGCCCAAAGGTATCTTTTGGGCAGCTTTTTGGAGAGATAATTATGTTATTTTTGAAGATGACCAATCCTGGTACCTTGTGGGATTTGTCATCTCTATCTCAATGTGATACTGAAGAAAAGAATTGCTTGAGGTAGCTCACTACCACAAATCCCTTTTCATTTTTATTTGTTTTAGGGCCTTTATGGTGATTAGTGGTAAAGGGTAGTCTACAGTAACGTATCTCTGAAGGCGCACTGATTTTAGAAAACAGCAAGGTTTAAGTATGATAGCTATAAGTAACACTTTGTTTGGCCATGGCCACTGTAAGATTCCTCCCATTGTCTCCACCCACAGACTGTGGTTGACATCAGCAGAATGGGTGGAGACAATATTACAGGAACCTAAAACCCTTCAGAACCATTGCTGTATGCAATACAAGACAGAACAAGGGAAAATATTTCACAGTGCAAGGCTGAGGTAACTGAAGACTCCGTCACCAGTGATGGAGAGGAGGGAAGACCATCAGTCGTACCCAGAATAGCATGAAGTCCAAAATTGCACTTGGCAAGGTCAAAGGTAGGAAGAAGCGGAATTATGAGAGTTTTGTAGATTAAATCATTTTGAAATGAATACTCTTGGATGAGGTTTGATATATAAGCAGGACTTAGCTGTAAACAAAATGGATTGTGACAAATTATACTGTTCTGACACATTTTTATAACAAGAGTAAAAACTTAACCTAAAAAGTGGCACTGCTGTGACGAAAAACGTCCCTTTATCATTCTCATACAAAATATGGACTTCTATTATCATGTGAGTACAATTCTAATGAATAATTTTGTACATTCAGTCTTATGAAATGTAAGATAGTGATAGTTACAGATGGAAGAGCAAAATGCTATCCATCCCAGAAATCTCAAATAAAAGAAAAATATATTGGCATGATTTAGCAAGGGTGGAAGCATCTTGGTGAAGAGTGAAACAGTTAACTTTAACATTCAGCAAGATGTTTCTCAAGCCAGCAGTTCCAGCATTTTCAGATTTTAATTACAAAAGGGGCTATCGTAGACTCATAGAGTCATACAGCACGGTCCAATCAGTCCATACTGAACATAATCCCAAACTAACCTAGTTTCACCAGCCTGCTCCTGGCTCATATCTCTCCAAACCTTTCCTATTCATGTACTTACTCAAATATCTTTTAAACATTGTATCTGTACCCACATCCACCGCTTCCTCAGGAAGTTCATTCCACACACGAATGAGCCTCTGTGTAAAAAATGTACCCTTCATGTCTTTCTTAAATCTCTCTCCTCTCACCTTAAAAATGTGCTCCCATGTCCTGAAATCCCCCATCCTAGAGAAATGGCACCTACCATTAAGCCTGTCTATGCCTCTCATGATTTTATAAACTTGCATAAGGTCACCTCTCAACCTCCTGCGTGAAACCTCCTATGTTCCTCCTATGTGAAAAGAAGTCCCAGCTTATTCAGTCTTTCTTTGTAATTCAAACCTTTCATATCTAGCAACATTCTGCCAAATTTCTTCTGAACTCTCTCCAGCTTAATAATATCCTTCTTATGAATGGGCGACTAGAACTGCACATAGTATTCCAGAAGAGGCCTCACCAATGTTCTGTGCAACCACAACATGAATTCTCAATGCCAATATTCAAAAGGCTGAGCAATGAAGGCAAGCATGCTAAATGCCTTTTTAACCACTCTGACTATATATGACACAAACTTCAAAGAATTATGTACCTGAATCCCTAGGTATTCCTGTTCTACCACACTTTCCAATGCCCTACCATTAATTGTATAAGACCTACCCTATTTGCTGTACCAACATATCCTCTGTGTTGAACTCCAGACTCTTGCTCACAGCATGATTGCGTACCTATAGGGCGTGGACTTCGGTCTTGGATTGTAGCTAACAGTTACCATCACTGAATCTGTCAGTCCTGTCATATAATATAGAAACAGGTACAGCTCTGCACCTCACCTTCTTACGACACATTTTGATGATAATTCCCTGTAATTATCACTGGGTAAGATTATGGACAACCAAACAATAATTATTAAAAAAGAATAAAAAACTTCGAGAGCTTTACTGAAAGAGTAAGACACTGATTTTTCTTCAAAGATCCAGCATGGGCGGGACAGGTCGGCTGGCTTTCCTGGTCCTTAAATTGCCCAATTTGAATATTGCAACAGTAGCATCGCTGTGTGCTGTTCCAGCTTGCTTTGGGAATTAGAAGCTTGCATGGTATGCTTGAACAAACCAGCAAATTTAGTCACCTCAAACTGGAAATGTGAGTGTCTGAAAACCAATCAATTCAGCAGACACACTGAACCTCCAATGTAACCTGGTTTGCTTCCATCACTCCAGAGACTATTTGTTTTGTCTAATTGTGGAGATGTCTCTGAAACCCAGGTTCTTGCGATCCCTTCTTCACATCACCCAGTCTCTGCACCCAACCATCCACTGGTTCAGTCATAACCTTCCAGCCTGAAATGCTGACTAATACAGAGAAACCCCAACCTCCTTTCCTGACAATTAATATCAGTAACCCTGGATCAGAGAGTAGGGAAATCAATCAAAAGCTTATCTTTCACAATCTTACAACTCCAGTTGAATGTCATGTGGGAAAGGCCATCGAGTGAGGATTATGTTGACTTTGGTTGTAAAATCTGTCACATGTCCTGCTCATACTCATTCTCTCGGAATGATATGAGGCTGCAGTTTGTGTGTCTGGCATTTGTGGAACTCATACCCCAGTTAAGTTCTGTGTTTTTAGGCAAGGAAACGCAAGACAATAAGTAAACGCAAAGTCTGTTTTGCATGATGACTAACTGAGGAAGTGTCTGGTCTAATTCTTTGAAAAGGATTGTGCAAGATCAAACTTAGATCAATATCAGCAGAATAACTTCAACTGGTCAGCACTCTAAAGAATTTCAATGTCACAATATCAATGACTTTTTACTATTGATGCATCATTTAAAACAGATTTAATAGACCTGCAAGACTTCTGAGAGATAAAATGCAAAACCTCCAAATCAATGTGTAAATAAAGCATATACTTGCTTCAAGAGGATGCTTCTTGAATTGGCCTTGAAAATTGCTAATTGAAATGTACATGGAGTAGGCCATTTAACCCAACCTACCTGCTTGCCTGATACATCATATCATATTTGATTCCTAAATATTCTAGAAAAGGAAAGTTGCAGATTTCCACTAGCCTTTGTGTGAAAATGTGCTTTCTGATTTCAGTCCCGAATGGCATTTTATTTTGTCACCCTCATCTGTGATTTTAACCAAAAAGAATTGTTTCTATACACCGACTATGTCAATCCCTTTATCATTTTAAACTCATTATTAGATCACCCATCAACCTTCAAACTTAAATGGAATAAAAGCCAAAGTATATAACCTGCCCTCATAATTGAACCCTTTGAGATTTGCTGTCACTCTGTTGAATCAATGTCATGCCAATTCCAAGACCAATAGAATGCTTCATGATGTGCACTACCTGGGAATGAACCTAGTACTCCAGCTCTAATGTAATCAAAATTCAGGACAACTATTTTCTAACTTCAACCCCTATGTATTCCTTGAGAAAAAAAGGCGACATTCCATCAGCCTTTCTCAACAACTGTTAATCAAATCTACCACATTGTAAGTGAACAGCAACAGCCTTTGTTGTATGTAATTATTTGCTGAATATGACAATAGAGGATACTCCTATCTGGAGCTCTACTCGCCCAGGTTCCTTTCCATGTGATTCAATATCACAATGACATTACTCGCTTTGCACATGTTCAGAGTAAAGTATAATTCTGCTAAATCTAAATTTTTACTGCAGTTTCTTTCACTATGCTTTTCTTTACCTTTAACATTTAATTATAAACATCTAACTCTTTTTACTGCATTTGACCAACAAGATTCTTGCATCTGGAACTAATCGATACAGCATCCTTGGTTCTCTTCAAGGACTTGTCGAATCTATATGCTGTCTTGTCATTTTCTTGGAGGGCTACTACAGTGCTGGAGTGGAATGGCAGCATCTGACAATGGCTCAGCTTTTGGCTGTCACCCTCACAAATGACCTGAATGTAGCTGCAATGAAGAGTATTCAAGGAAAAACTGATAAACAGGAGAAGACTCCAAGGGCCAAAGGGCCATTCCTCTTTCAAAAATTGAAGTTTTCACTCTCGTTTTTGTCTACTTTGCTCTCTCAGGGATGCTTCTAATAGACAAAAAGGAAAATCAATGGGGCTTTGTGGACTGTGCTAGGGATGTGGAAATTAAGACTTCTCTGCTGTTTTTAGGATAGGAATTCCTCTTTCTGTCAATAATGGTAGCAATTTAACACTTGCTGGGATGCAAGGCTGCTGAGGTGCAGCAAATGACAAAACTTTTATTTTCATGCAGTGGTGCTAGGTCCAGTTTTAATGCCTGGCCGTAAGTGCCCTTGAACTGAATGGCTTGCTTGGCCATTTCAGGTGGCAGTTAGGAGTCAATCCCATTGTTGTGGATCTGCAGTCACATGTTCTGAGATGAGGATGGCAGAGTTCTTTCTCCAAGAGGCATAAGTGAACCAGATTGTTTTTCATTTAAGGTTTCATAGTCCTTATTACTGAGAACAGGTTTGAATTCCAGATATTATTATTTCAATTCTATCTGTTGTCGTGGTGGGATTTGAACTATCTCCCCAGAACTTTAGCCTGTGTCTGTGAATTACTAGAGTAGTGAGATTCTTACAATGCCACCACCTATTAGATAGTTTGCTCATGGGACAGGTGTTAGAATCAGTCTTTACAGAAATTAAAGCTGAAAATCTCAATTAAATTATGAAGAAACATCATGGTTTTGCAAAGAGCTTTAACTAACATGCTGTGGATAAAGGGGGCCCGTAGATGCACTCACTACATTTGGAATTCCGGAAAGTTAGGGGTAGATTCTTTACTCAGCGAGTCGTGAGTTCATGGAATGCCCTGCCAGTAGCAGTGGTGGACTCCCCCTCTTTATGGGCATTTAAACGGGCATTGTATAGGCATATGGAGGATAGTGGGCTAGTGTAGGTTAGGTGGGCTTGGATCGGTGCAACATCGAGGGCCAAAGGGCCTGTACTGCGCTGTATTCTTCTATGCTCTATGTTCTATGTTCTAATACACCTAACCTACACATCCCTGAACACGATGGACAATTTAGCATGGTCAATTCACCTAACCTACACATCTTTGGCTTGTGGGAGGAAACCAGAGCACCCGGAGGATACCCACGCAGATACAGAGAGAGAATGTGCAAACTCCACACAGACAGTCGTTAGAGGCTGGTATTAAATGCAGGTCCCTGGTAGTGTGAGCCACCGTGCCACCGTCTTATTGAACAAAGTAAAAGCTAATAGTATAGGGGTAAGATATCAACATGGATAGAAGATAAATTATCTGACAGAGAACAGAAAGCATATGTAATTGAGAATTATTTCTGAGTGGCAGAATGTGATGAATGGGGTCTCAGCTTTTTACAATTTCTATCAATAGCATGGTCGCTACATTTTCAGATTGCACAAAGGTAGATCGAAAAGTATGGTCTGAAGAAAACATAACAAGGATGGAATAAAAACGAAAATTTCTGGAAAATCTCAGCAGGTCTGGCAGTACCTGTGGAGAGAAATCAGAATTAATGATTTGCATCAAGTGACCCTTCCTCAGATCTGCTTAGCTTTTCAAGTAATTTCTGTTTTTGTTTCTGATTTACAGCATCTGCAGTGCTTTTGGTTTTTATAACAAGGAAGGAGACTGATATAGATAGGTTAAGTGAGTGGGCAAAAACCTGGCAGTTTGAGTATAATGTGGGACAATATGACATTGTTCTTCAACAGGAAAATTAAAAGTGCATAATATTATTTAAACAGTGAATAACTGAATTAGATGTGCTCCTGTGAAAGCTTAGTATGTAGCTATGTAACTAAATTAAGAAGACTGATGAAATGAGTATCCTTTATTATGAGAGGAATTGAACAAGAAATTAGGGATGGTACATTTCAGTTATATAGAGCATTAGTGAGACCATATCTCAAATACTGTGTGTAGATTTGGTCCCCATATTTAAGAATGAATGTAATTGCTTTGGCAATGTTTCCGAGGAGGTTTACTAGATTGATAATAAACAGGTTGTCTTGTATGGGAATTTTATGTGGACAGACTGGACTTGTTTCCATTGGAGTCTAGAAGAGTGTGGGGTGATTTAATTGAAGCGTATAAGATCCTGAATGGTCTTGAGAAGCTGCATGCCGAAAGGCTGTTTCCTCTTGTAGATGAATCCAGAACATGGGAACACTGTTTAAAAATTAGAGACCACCCTTTTAGGAAAGAGATGAGGAGATTTGTTTTCTCTCTGTCATAAGGTTGTGTGACTTTGGAACTGTCTACTTCAGAAGGCAGTGAATGCAGGGCCATTTAACATTTTTGAGACAGAGATACATAGGTTCTAATTAGACAATAGACAATAGACAATAGATGCAGGAGTAGGCCATTCAGCCCTTCGAGCCTGCACCGCCATTCAATATGATCATGGCTGATCATTCCTAATCAGTATCCTGTTCCAGCCTTATCTCCATAACCCTTGACTCCACTATCTTTAAGAGCTCTATCCAATTCTTTCTTAAATGAATCCAGAGACTGGGCCTCCACTGCCCTCTGGGGCAGAGCATTCCACACAGCCACCACTCTCTGGGTGAAGTAGTTTCTCCTCATCTCTGTCCTAAATGGTCTACCCCGTATTTTTAAGTTGTGTCCTCTGGTTCGGCACTCCCCCATCAGCGGAAATATGTTTCCTCCTGCCAGAGTGTCCAATCCTTTCATAATCCTATACGTTTCAATCAGATCCCCTCTCAGTCTTCTAAACTCAAGGGTATACAAGCCCAGTCGCTTCAGTCTTTCAGTGTAAGGCAATCCTGCCATTCCAGGAATTGACCTCGTGAACCTACGCTGCACTCCCTCAATAGTCAGAATGTCTTTCCTCAAATTTGGAGACCAGAACTGTACACAGTACTCCAGGTGTGGTCTCACCAGGGCCCTGTACAGCTGCAGAAGCACCTCTTTGCTTCTATACTCCATTCCTCTTGTTATGAAGGCCAGCATGCTATTAGCCTTCTTCACGACCTGCTGTACCTGCATGCTTGCCTTCATTGACTGGTGGACAAGAACACCCAGATCTCTCTGAACAGCCCCTTTACCTAATTTGATACCATTGAGGTAGTAATCTGCCTTCCTGTTCTTGCCACCAAAGTGGATAACCAGACATTTATCCACATTAAACTGCATCTGCCATGCATCTGCCCACTCACCTAACTTGTCCAGGTCACCCTGTAATCTCCTAACATCCTCATCACATTTCACCCTACCACCCAGCTTTGTATCATCAGCAAATTTGCTAATGTTATTGCTGATACCATCTTCTATATCATTTACATATATTGTAAAAAGCTGCGGTCCCAGCACGGATCCCTGCGGTACCCCACAGGTCACTGCCTGCCATTCCGAAATGGAGCCGTTAATCACTACACTTTGTTTCCTATTAGCCAACCCATTCTCTATCCAATCTAGTACTTTGCCCCCAATACCGTGCGCCCTAATTTTACTCACTAACCTCTTGTGTGGGACTTTATCAAAAGCTTTCTGAAAGTCCAGGTACACTACATCCACTGGATCTCCCTCGTCCATCTTCCGAGTTACATCCTCAAAAAATTCAAGAAGATTAGTCAAGCATGATTTCCCCTTCATAACTCCATGCTGACTCTGTCCTATCCTGTTACTATTATCCAGATGTGCCGTAATTTCATCCTTTATAATAGACTCCAGCATCTTTCCCACCACTGAGGTCAGACTAACTGGTCTATAATTTCCTGCTATCTCCTGCCCACCCTTCTTAAAAAGTGGCACAACATTAGCCGCCCTCCAATCCTCAGGAACCGACCCCGATTCTATTGAACTCTGGAAAATAATCACCAGCGCATCCACGATTTCCCGAGCCACCTCCTTCAGTACCCTGGGATGCAGGCCATCAGGTCACGGAGACTTATCAACCTTCAGACCTAACAGTCTCTCCAACACCAAATCCTGGCAAATATAAATTCCCTTAAGTTCAGGTCCTTCAGCCACTGTTACCTCAGGGATATTGCTTGTGTCTTCCCCAGTGAACACAGATCTGAAGTACCCATTTAATTCCTCTGCCATTTCTTTGTTCCCAGTAATATATTCCCCTGTTTCTGTCTTCAAGGGCCCAATTTTTGTCCTAACCATTTTTTTGCCTTGGACATACCTAAAAAAGCTTTTACTATCCTCCTTTATATTCTTGGCCAGTTTACCTTCGAACCTCATTTTTTCTCTGCGTATTTCCTTCTTACTAATCCTCTGTTGTTCTTTAAAAGCTTCCCAGTCCTCGGTTTTCCCACTTATCTTCGCTAAGTTATACTTTTTCTCTTTTAACTTTATATGTTTCTTTACTTCCCTCGTCAGCCACGGCCGCCCATGTCTCCTCCTGGGATCTTTCTTCCTTTTAGGAATGAACTGATCCTGCAACTTCTGCATTATACACAGAAATATCCGCCATTGTTCCTCCACGGTCTTCCCTGTTAAGGTATTGCACCATTGAACTTTGGCCAGTTGCTCCCTCATAGCTCCATATTTCCCTTTATTCAACTGAAATATTGTCACTTCCGATTGTACCCACTCCCTCTCAAATTGCAGATTGAAGCTTATTGTATTATGGTCACTACTTCCCAATGGCTCCTTCACTTCGAGGTCACTGACCAATTCTGGTTCGTTACACAATACCAGATCCAGAATCGCCTTATCCCTGGTCGGCTCCAGCACCAGCTGCTCTAAAAATCCATCTCTGAGGCACTCCACAAAGTCTCTTTCTTGAGGCCCGATACCATCCTGATTCTCCCAGTCTACCTGCATGTTAAAATCCCCCATAACAACTGTAGTAACATCTTTGCGACAAGCCAATTTCAGCTCCTGATTCAACTTACATCCGACATCCAGACTACTGTTTGGGGGCCTGTAGATGACTCCCATGAGGGTCTTTTTACCCTTAGTGTTTCGAAGCTCTATCCACACTGACTCTACATCCCCTGACTCTAGGTCCCCCCGCGCAAGGCAGGGAATTAGGCAGGGAAACAAAGACTATTGCAGTTAGATGGGAATGTGGAATTCAAAACATAAACAGAACAGCCTAGACCTTATTGAATGTTAGAGCAAGTTTTCTAATGTGTATGTAAGCCCCATCTCTTAGAATCCATGAGAAAGTATGTCTGCACCATGATAAACAACAGAATAAACTCCTGGAGTAGAACCAGTAGCATACAATTATAAATAATCCCTTTAACATGAATTTATCCAAAGATCTGTCCAGAACAGGTGATCAGCTTGATCCAACTTAACTTTGAACTATTGACCAAATTACTTCTTCGCTGATCAAGATAATTTTGCTGTGAGGCAGTGGGTATTTTTTCCTATAGGAAATTCCAATGTCGTGCCCTGATCTGGAGATCTATTTGAAAGATCAATCCCCTTCTGCAGTTGATCTTGGTTATTAACAAGGGAATTTACATCTTTGTTCTATGCTGTCTCTATGTCTCTCACTTTCTAGATTTTATTTTTGAAAAACTCTGTTATTGCTTATTAACTGTAACAGAAAGTTTTCTTCAGCTCATTATTTATCATGGTCTTGAGGTTTCAGAATATTTCTGCAACAGAGACTTTTTATCCCAGTGAAATAACATCATAAGATATGGAGCAGAATTAGGCTATTCAGCCCATCAGGTCTGCTCTGACATTTGATCATGGCTGATATGTTTCTCAACCATATTTTCCTGCTTTCTCCCTAGAACCTTAGATCCTCTTACTAATCAGAACCTATCTATCGCTGTCTTAAAAACACTCAATGACTCATAGCCTTCTGCAGCAATGAGTTCCACAGATTCACCATCCTCTGAGACCAGGAGTACAACATTTAGCCCATCCAGTCTGCCCTGCCACTCAATTAAATCATGGCTGATCTAAAAATCATCAATTCCACTTTCCTATCTTTTCTTCACAACCCTTGATTCCCTTACTGATTAAATATCTGTCTATCTCAGCCTTGAATATATTTAATGACCTAGCCTCAACAGCCTCTTGCAGTAAAGAATTCTGCAGATTCACTAACCTCTAAGAAGAAATTCATTCTTTTCTCTGTCTTAAATGTGTGACTCCTTGTTCTGAGAATATATCCTCTGGTCCTAGACTCTACTATAAGGGGAAACAAAATTTGTGCACCTATTATTTCAAGTCCTCTAAGAATCCTCCTTGTTTCAAGAAGGTCACCTCTCAAATTCCAATAAGTGTAGGCTCAAACTATACAACCTCTCTTCATGAGACAGTCCCTCCATACCTGCGATCAGCCTCACGAATCTTCTCTGCACTGCTTCCAAAACCTGTATATCTTTCCTTCAATAAGGGACTCAAAATTGTTTACAATACTCTAGATGTGGTCTGACTAGTATGTCGTATAGTTTTAGAAAAACTTCCATATGTTCATACTCTTTTCCCTTTGTAAAAAGACCACCTTTCCATTTGCCTTCCTTACTGCTTGCTGAACTTGGATGTGTCAGCTTTTATTCCTACTTTCTCTGGTCCATCAGGTTTATTCTGGATATCAGTAACCCAAGGCACATTGAACAACAGAACATATCCAATATTCTTTATTAAAGCAATGATCACTGCAAAATATACAGCAACAATAGTACCCATAAATAAACATTCTTATATGGATTTGTCCAAAGGTCTGTCCAGAATAGGTGATCAGCCTGATCCAACTATTGATCAAGTTACTTCTTCACTGATCTAGATAGTGTTGCTGTGAAGCAGTGGTGTTTTTATTTTAATATACTCTTTCCATACAAAGAAACTATTTATTTTACACTTTGAAAAAACCCAGTCTCCAACAAATGATCAGTTTGCCCACTGCCAAACATCACAAGTGTGTTACGTCTTCCACATTGGTTTGATCAATTAGCTCACTAAGATTTGTTTGTGTCTCATTAGAAAGAAGCTTATCCAATGCCTTTAATGAAAACAGCTTCACCTTTGCTGGCATTTGCTGTTAATCATGTTTATGTTAGCCACTCAACCATATGCTATTTGCACAACATAATTCCACAAATGGGGAGGGGGGAACAATGGCCTAGTGATATTGTCACAGGACTGTTAATCCAGAGTCCCAGATAATGTTCTGGGGACATGGGTTCAAATCTCACCACAGCAGATGATGGAATTTTGACTTCAATAAATACCTGGATAAAAGAGTCTAATGATGACCATGAAATCATTGCTGATTGTCAGGAAAACTCATCTGGTTCACTAATATCCTTTAGAGAAGGAAACTGCCATCCTTGCTTGGTCTACATGTGACTCCAGACCCACAGAAATATGGTTGACTCTTAATTGCAATTAGGAATGGACAATAAATGCTGTCTAGCCAGTAATGCTCTATTTCGTGAATGAGGGCTCTTGAAGCCATTTATTCCATAATTTCTGTAGATTTCTTGATTTAAATAATATTCAGTTCCTTGAGTTACATTGTAGATTAGCATGGATAGAGGATTGGATAACTAATGAAAGACAGAGTTGGAGTACAGGGAGCATTTTTATGCAATCTTTAACTAATGAAGTGCCACTTCATTAGTTAAAGCTTGCAGAAAATTGCTCCCGGTACCCCAACTCTGTCTTTCATTAGTTATCCAATCCTCTATCCATGCTAATCTATCCTTGGGCACTTATCTTACTAAGTGGCCTAATGCAAGTTCCTCTCCAAGCCACTCGCCACCCTGACTTGCAAACATATCATTCCTTCAGTGGGACCTAAGAGCATGTGATTCTACCTACACCAATGGACTGCAGCAATACAACAAAGTAATTCACCATCACCTTCTTAAACACAGCTGGAGATAACCAATTATTGAAGTCCAGCCTTTGAAGTCCAAAGCCCATGAATGTACAAAGCACAAATTGTTGTAAAAACCCATCTACTTCACAAATGTTATTAGCGAAGCAAACCTGCCATCTTTAGCTGGACTAACTTATATGTGACCACACCCATAGCAATGTGGTGACTTTTAACTGTCCTCCAGATGGACAAGAAATGCTGGTGCCCAGATCCCATAAAATACAATATCTTTTCTGGATGTGAATTTGCTCACTGAGCTGGAGGGTTCGGTTTCAGATGTTTCATCACCATACTAGTCATCCTCCAGTGAAGGTTGTTCACTGATGATGTTACCTAGTATGGTGACAAAATATCTGAAATCAAACCTTCCAGCTCAGTGAGCAAACCTGCATTCAGAACCTCAACCTGAACTACAAATCTTTTCAAAATTTGCTAATATCTCTTTCATGTTTGACTCTCCTCAGAACAATGTAGTGATGACATTAGCTTTTCAAGTGTGCAAGAAGATATTTGTAAGAGTCATAAAATATCTCTGAAACCGCAAGATGTCTGCACTCTCGCTTACCGCTCAGCATTTTTGGCCACTATGGTGTCTGTTTATATATCTTCTGAGTTATCACACAAACCTGATTAATCAGGTTCAAAGAACATAGATCACATGCAGATTAAATAGATTTCACTTTAGATCCCCATGAGAAGCTGATAGGGAGCAGCTACAGTCCATGCATTGAACTCTGAAATGATGCCGCTAAATTAGGAAGACATGATTTTGACCTTGCAATGGAAGAAAGGCAATATATGGTATGTAAATCAGATGTGAGCTGAGGGTTGACCACATTATTACTGCAGCTTCATTCAGGCAAATGAAGACTATTCCCTCAAATGTGAACAGAGATCCAGTGAATTGATCTTCTCTCCCTTTTTCCACTAAAATCACCAACATGCAAAGGCGAAACAGTGCAGACCAAATGGAAAGAGTAACAGATATCAGGAGAATATATACTTAGTGATTGGGCAAGTGCACAAAGATGCTGACCTAAAGTTTATTAAAGTTCAGGCCCTGGTTTTCACCTGCACAAGACTGGAATTCTGCAAATTCCAAACCTCATGCTGTTTGCTAACCAAAGTCTAAGGGAATACAGCCAACTCCAATTTGCAGGAGTGATGGAGGAAAGAGCCCAGCAGCCTGCTGTTTCTGTCTTTTCTGGTTACACATGCGTTTGAATAAACAAAAGACAACTCACCTTTACGTCGGGAGTTTCTGTACATGCTTCATCCATTTTATACTGAATATCAAATAGTGCTCAATTGTGGGCAACAAGCTGTTAAGCTATACAGTTTGTGTCAACTTCAGTTAGCATGATGGATATCTTTAATTTCACAAATGATGCAGTCCTAATAAAGATAAAGTAATAATTATAGGCATGCCTAATAGAGCTACACTTTAATGTGACCCGGTGGCTCAGTGGTTAGTACTGCTGTCTCACAATGTGAGAGACCTGGGTTTGATTCCACCCTCAAATGACTGTCTGAGTGGAGTTTGTACATTCTCCCTGTGTTTGTGTCGGTTTGCTCCAGTCCCCACCCCCTCCCCCCACCCCCCCCCCCCCCCCACACACACACACACACACACACACACACAAACAATCAAAAGGAGTGCCAGTTAGGTGGATTGGCCAAGAGAAATACAGGAATAGAGTGGGATGTTCTTTGAAGGTTTGGGATGGACTTGATGGATTGAATGGCCTGTTTCTACTCTGTAGGGATTCTATGATTCTTTTTGAGACTCTGGTTTCACCTAACAAGAATATCACAATGGCTTCTCTACTGAAGGGATCATTAATGGTAGATGGGGCTGATATTTAGTGAAGGATACCATTGGCTTCAGACAAATATGCTTTTTGCCAGCTCTACTGAACATAGAACATAACACAAAACAACTGCTGATGCTGGAAATCCAGAACAAAAGCAGAAGTTGCTGGACAAACTCAGCAAGTCTGGTACATCTACAGAGAGAAAGCTCTGAGGTCCAGGTTTAAATTCCATCTGCTTTTAGTAGTGTCACATAATGTCCAAAAAGCATGATTAAAAATAACAGACATCAATATGCAAAATCAGTCGGCTTTTTCTGCTGATTTTTATTTTCTGCCTAGTTAAGCCAAGCAGGAAGGCTTAAGATTGCATTTATATGTGTCACGTATTCTGGTGTTCAAACTCTGAGCTTCAATCTTTGAACTGTGACATACCAGCATATTGTTTGGCTTATGCACCTGCTTATTATCAGAGTAAGTTTAGCGTAGCCATGTGACATAGAACAAATCAAAAAGCTGTATTACCCTCCTGTTCCATTGAACAATTAAACTTGTGATTGGCAGATGTCTGCAGGAGTTAATTATATGACAATTGATAAAAATTACAAAAATGTTGAAGTATCCAATATGATCTTTACATCACAATCTTTTTCTTTTCTATTTCAGATATTTATCTCAAGAAATCTGAGATAATACTTGTGATCTTTATTTTCCTCAAGGATTGTACTATGTCGACTGCTACGCCAATTACACAGTCTCTTAACAATGGTAGTGCAGTTAATATTCCAGCGATTGTCATCCCTGTGCTATTGATTCCTGCAATTATTGGTCTTATAGTCTGGGGCTATATACATCTTAGATCCAAAGGTTTTCATATCCCAAATGTACTGATGAGATCCAGGAGGAGTGACAGTGGACTGGATGAGAGACAGCTCGATAATCAGCAAGAGCACATCTACAATTCTAAGATAACTAATCATTCTGCTGAGCGAGTTTCTAGCTCTCACACCTCTCCAAAATATGAAGTCAATCATGCACTATATCACTCTCAACCTAATTATGAAAATGTTATGATTGATTCCAATAATCAGCCTGAAAATTCAAAAATCACATCAGCTGCAGACCATCAGCAAATTCAGATTTCTCAGACTGTGGAGTATAATGAGGCTATTTATGAAAACAGCCCATCACTCGATATTTCACCCGTGTATTGTAATTACACAGGCCCACCAAATGATGAAAATGATGACACTTACATCATTCCAAGCGAGTAGTCATCTGCATGATGAGGACGCCAGACTATTATCAAACTGGAAAGGAAGATCGTTTTTGTGATTTAAGACAGTGAACATTGGATGGGCAATGTCTCAATATTATTTATTGAACAGAATATGTATTTGAGACACAGTATGAAGAATAATTATCTCAGTGTGATGCAGAAAACTAAAAAACAATGAAAAATCCTTTTTGATACTTCAAAGAAATGCGTGCTGGCAATTTGTGCTCAGAACATGACAGACAATAGAGAAGAACTTTGAAAAACATTGTATTTTGTATGTCAGATATTTTGTCATCCTTCCAAACTGAAATGTCGATAAAACTGGTTTGCAGAGAGTCAAATGTTTTCTCCTCAAAGACTGGCCATCTTAGGTCATACTTAGACAATTCCAGTCAAGAGTCCACAAAGCAATTAAGGTGAAAGAGATCAACAAGAAATCATCCAGGCTTCAGCTAGTCACTCATCTGATCAATTTTTCTGCGGCATTTTCATCCATTAAGGAGAATTTGCATTTATCATAGCGGCTCAGGTTCAACCGCTATAATAACGATGAAGTTGTCAGTATTAGTTATCACCACTCTGTGAAACTGATCGGTACAGAGTTAAAAGTGGCAGTCCAGAAACTGATTCCCTACTCCTCCAAAAGGGCGCGCATTTGAAGACTTCATCAACACAAATCAATTAGAAATCAGTAAACTTTCCACCTATAACTTGCTCTTCTCACTGTTTAAACCACTTGATAAAGTGACACATTTTTGAATGAGCTGTAGCTCGATTCTAAATTATATAATATGTCAAAATTACCATGAATGACTCCTCTGGTTCAGAAAGGCTAATTGAATATTTGTGAAATGTCGAATTTCTCCATTCCATATTAAAAATTCAAAGTTTGTTAAGTATTATTTCACGTTTGTTGATGCTATTTCAGCTTCTATATTAATTGTGTATATCACACTTTTTTGTTTTAATTTCTGTAAAATTTATCGAAAGTGTATGATAAAACATGGTGTTATTTCCTTGTTTGCTGTCTAAGAGAATTCTTCAATGTGATTAATTATTTAGTCAGCTTCATGACGTCAGAGTTGCTGGAAGCTGGAGATCACCAATAGCTGGCACCAGCAATGATTTTACTATCAAGAAAGGAGAAACTGATCCACTTGATTCACTAGATCAATGAAGGCAGGTTTCTTCACAGTCACATTGGGCACTACAACTTTGTAGCTCACTGCAAAGTCTGAATCATTAATCATTTTTTACTAACTATAAAGTAACTAGATTGCAGCTTTCTTTCTTGGCTTTCTTATAGCAATGTATCACCATTAATACCAGCTCTGACCTGGACTTTTAGGCCCTGCAGGTGCCAGGATCAAAGGAGGGCTGGCACCAAATGTAGCAATTCCAGTTTACCTGCTGGTTCATGCATTGCATCCCACTCTCAAGCCTTTTTCCTCAAAGTTACTATGAAGTGTTGACAGGGCTATTCACCCATGCATTGTGGGTAGATGATTAAGATCATTAAGGCCTCCTAAGAACAATTAAAGGAAGCCATTGGGATTTTTCAGCCTCTAGTCTACCTGTTGGCAAATCTAGGGCCAGAACTCCAGGTAGGCCCAGACATTGTTCTCACTAATTCATATACAGTAATAGCCACAGGTTGGCCTGTGACAGAGCCACTCCCTCCACTCCCCTCCACCTCGCTTTTTTCCCCTTCCTCCACAGCAGTGTCTAAGCTGCAAAAGCTATTTTTATATTTACATTGTGGTATTTTGGAGAGAGGGGAGCTCAATGGATTTCACATCTCTCTTGTCACCCTTCTTGAGATAAACACAGCCTGATTCAAATTGCATTTAAATTCACAAAGAGAATTCAGGGGACCTTTGGGAGTCATGTTGAAAAGCTCGCTTGTGTCTATTCCTGAAATAGTCATGGAAGTTTACCACAAAATCTATATTAATATAATTGCACATTCATGTCAAAGTTGTTCCTGCTTTTAAAAAGGGAACATTCCCAGATAAACATGATTCATTTACTGTTCCCCCAGAGTTGTATAAAGATGTGCTCTGCTATCCATTACAGACTCATTTGATATTAATTCTTTAGTAGCTTTTATGTGTTCATTTCCTAATTCCAAATTGGTGCTCCAGGAAATGCAAAGGCAAAGGAGAATGGGGGAAAAAAAGACAGTGACTACTTGCACTATCAATGTATGTCTTTCTTAGCATGTATGAACATTATTATTGACGGGGGATGAAAGCATGACTGTTAAAATCAGCCCTCTATTCAGAGGTGCAAAGTACTCATCATCCATATTTTAAATTTTGCCTGTTGTTTCTTACCGCTATAATGTTACCTAATTTAGCTGAAATAGAGTGAATGCTTTTCAGATGTTGCTATATACATGGTTTCAGAAGAATCAATGGTTACAATCATTATTACTGTGAATATAAGTTTTCCAGATTTTTTGAAACTGCAGTTCAGACCGATAAAAGCTACAACTGTGCACTATGCAAATTACTATAGATTACCGTTTGCTTAATGGCATCCTGTTAGGTGGTTCTTTGATTTTTGAATGTACAAAATAAAAATTGCGTCTTTTACCAATTTTGTCCAAATGTCCCTTGGTTTTGACTTTAATTTTTTAATCTTGATTTACGCAATACAATAGTTGTTAAACAAATATCTAAAAAAACAAAATTTTAAATTAATATTATAAACTCATATTAATCAGTTTCGTAGTTCAAAATAGAAAATGCCTTTGACATATGGCACCTGCAAGAATGGAAAAGGTTAGATTTTAATTTGTTAAATTGCCAGTTTTTTGGCAGTCTCGATTTGTGAAACATTTCTGCAGATTGATAGTTTGGGGTTGAATTTACGTAAATGTGCCACATTGCATTTTGGTAACACAAATAAGGTCAGGACTTATGCAATTAATGATTAGGCCCTGGGTAAGGTTATAAAACAAATAGTCCTCGGGGTTCATGTACATAATTCATTGAAATTTGCTTCACAGGTAAACAGGGTGCTTAAGAAGACATTTAGCACCTTACCTTCATTACTCAAACTTTTCGCTATAGGATTTGGGACGTCATACTGAGGTTGTACAAGATGTTGGTGAGGCCTGTTCTGGAATACTGTGTGCGGTTCTAGTTGCCCAGTTATCAAAATCCTATTATTAAATTGGAGAGGGTTCAGAAAATAATTACCAGGATGTTGCTGGGAATAGAGGGTTAAAGATATAAAAATAGACTGGAAAGACTGGGATTTTTTTCATTGGAGGGTAGAAGGTTGAGGGTGACCTTATTGAGGTTTATAAAATCAAAAGGGGCATAGATAAGGTGAATGGAGTGGGGGAGTTCAAAAGTAGGGGGCATATTTTTAAGGTGAGAGGAGAAAGATTTAAAAAGGAGATGAGGGACAACATTTTTACACAGAGACTGGTTCGAGTGTGGAATGAAATGCCAGAGAAAGTGGTGGATGCATGTACAGTTACAACATTTAAAAATTTGTTGGGATAAGTTCATGAAGAGGAAAGGTTTGGAGGGATGTGGACCATGCACAGGCAGGTGGGACTGGTTATGCTTGAGAGCATGGTTGGCATGGACTGGTTGGATCAATGGGTCTGTTTCCATGCTGTATGATTCTATACATGGTCTGAAGGATACTACCGCAATTCCTCAACAGGATCTAAGGGCACATTTAGTTTATTGTTGTAGAGGAACAATCACCGGTGAATCTCAACAAGAAGAGACTCTTATCTTAACAAAACACAATTTATTGCTTAATAGCAATGAGTTACACCTTTCAGTACCTAGTTAGACAGTGAGAGGAATTTTATTCTCATGTGAAGAGTGTGGGCAAAGACGGGAATGTTGGAAAAGTATGATGAGGATGAAAAAAATCAAAATCTGGACAGAGTGAAAAATGCTGGCAATTTTTCTTTTGAAGACTTAAACAGCATATTCAGAATCTCACTACTTAAAAACAACCACCTCACTTTCACGCATTTGCATCTCATTAACAGTCCAGCATGTTTAATTTATAAACCATTGCCAACTTTCCTTGCTTCTCTAAAAAAAAACTGGAGATAGCAAATTTCTAACATGAAAGTCCCAGGATGTACTTGGGCATTGCTGCTCACAGATTGCTTGGCATGGCCACCAGCTAAAGTATGTACAGCGCAACAACTTCATATGCTCCACAACTCCCATCCTCCCTGACACACATCATGCAAGTTGGCATTGGCAAGCCACCAACCTCACCATATCATCTTATCTGCTTTCAGGCCAACTCTAACAGTACTTCAGTCATTTACCACTTGAGTTTGGAGCTAAGCAAGCCTGCCAAAATACTCAGCTATCAATTTGATTTCACATTCTGCTGGTACAGCTTTCATATACATCAACATACAGCACCTCGACTCACTCTCAACAATGTAAACTCTAAATAGCAGGTGCCATTAGCACCTGGAGCCTGCCAAGAATAGTTGTCTGACTCCAACTATGTAAAAGGAACTATGGTTGGAATGAATGCCATTTCCTAGAACAACTCTGGAGTTGAAGCTCTCCTGCTGGTCGGCAGGATCTCTGTGAGCGACATCAAATAAGGCCCAGTGTCGCAGCCTGCTCATCCTGTCTGATCCACAGGCACAAATGCCACACACTGAGAAATCGTCATCTTAATTTATCAGTTTGGACTAAGAATGCAGAGGCAGTGTTGACTGCCTTAGGAAGAATGTTGAAAATGTTGCAGTGCCTCTCCTGCAAATTCAATGCTTCTTCCTGTTTTGCTTTTGCAATCTGACAGCCCACTGTTCAGCTCGTCACCAATGAAACCAAGTGGTTCAGATGGACAATCCAAGAATCAAGCAGGAACCTCACACTGATTAAGTTTAACACCTACTTCTTCCTGCCTATTGAACTATTTCGCAATACAGACTATGTTATCATCAGTTCCCTTTCTCCATGCCTTGTTTCTCCTTTTGATACTACTTAAGTCACTGCCTCATTTAAAAATCTACCTTAAATCCTTCAGTCCTCCCAAACTACCATTCGATTTCCAATATTCTTTTCTTTCCAAGCTCATCGAAAGCAAAATTTCCATCTATTTCTTCCATTACCAACTGTTTGAATTCCTTTATTCTGTTCCTTTTCTTTGAATAGCATCAGGTCAGGTTTTTTTTTTGAAAATTACCAATAATAATCTCTAACTGATAGCAACACATTGGTCCACTTCAAATTGCCTCAATCTTTGATGCAATTGATAAATCCATCCTTCATTCCCCTCTTCTTTTTCACTACCATGCAGCTCTGGAGTCATACAGTGATACAGCACAGAAACAGATCCTTCAGTCCAAAGCTTCCACACTGACCAAACTTTCTAATCTGACCTAGTCCCATTTGCCAGCACTTGGCCCATATCCATCAAATCTTCCTATTCATATATCCATCCAGATGCCTTTTAAATATTATAATTGTACCAAACTGTACCACTTCCTCTGTCGTTCCACACATGCACCACCCTTTATGTGAAAAAGTTACCCCTCAGATAAATCTTTATAAATCTTTCCCTTCTCACCTTAAACCTATGCCCTCTAGTTTTAGACTCGCTTACCCTGGGAAAAAGACCTTGACTATTCAGCCTATCCATGTCCTTCATGATTTTATAAAAATCTATAAGGTCACCCCCCCCCCCGCCTTTGATGCTCCAGGGCAAGAAACGTCCCAGTCTATTCAGCCTCTCCCCAAAATTCAAACCTTCAAACCTTGGCAACATCTTTGTAGATCTTTTTTGTGCCCTTTCAAGTTTAACAACATTCTCCCATTGAAGGGCACCAGGAATTGTACGCAGTTTTCTAGAAATGGCCTCACCAATATCTGGATGGATATATGAATAGGGAGGGTTCAGAGAGATATGGGCTGAACGTTGACAAATTAGTTTAAATTAGGTTGGGATGTTTGGTCAGCATGGTCAAGTCGGAACGCAGGGTCTGCTTCTGTGCTGTAAAGACACAACATGACATCGCAACTCTGATAGTCAATGTTCTGACCAATAAAAATGATGATATCTTTTCAGTGCCTTCACCTCATCGATTTATATGGGCACCTTTGATGGTTCCTAAACCTTTTGCTTTGTCATCTGCTGTCCCTGATACCAATACTATTTACTTGTGAGAGGTGAGTCCCAGAGGTGACTGGTGCAGAGGGGTGTGGGGGAGGGTGTGGTGGTGGGGTGAGTCCTGGACCAGAGGCTGAAATGGGGAGGCGTGTCCCAGACAGGAGGCCGGCGCGGAGAAGTGAGTGCCAGTCTGGAGGCCATCGCAGGAAGACCGGAGTACAAGACCGGAGGCCGACATGGGGGTGGGTGGCAAGTCCCAGACTGGAGGCCATCGCAGGGAGGTGAGTCCCAGGCTTGAGACCCACTTGGGGAGGTGCAAGAGTAAGCAATGCATGACCTTGCACTTATTCATGCAGGATAATGAAATTCTTCCAGACTAATAATGGCAAGGTGTATTTCCAGCCTTCATTCATGATAGACACACAAACTGAAACCTCAATTTCTTTCTGGGAAAACTAAGCAGCTCTGAACAAGGTCACTGGACTCAAAATGCACACTCTGCTTTCTCTCCACAAATCCACCAGACCTGCTGCTTTTTCCCAGCAATTCCTAGTTTTTGCTTCTGATTTCCGGCATCTGTAGTTGTTTGGTGTTTTTATTTCTTGTTAGACTCAAAGCTATTACCTCCCTTTTTCAATATAATTCCCAGCAGAACTGAAAATCTATCCCATTACATTTCCAAGGATGCCTGTCCCACTCTCTTACTGCCGTCCCCTCCCACCTTTGAGAAATCTTGTTACTTTTGTCTTCTTCGACTCAATTCGACTCCTCTCATATCGACATGGTTACCTGTCTTTCCTTGGCCTCATGTGTCCTAGCACACTAATTCAGAAGCTTCAGTCTCACTTCGAAATCCTTGACTCTCTCCCAACACCTCCCAGCTCTCACTCACTGCTTTTCTGATTCTGCTGCAATGTATGCACTCCATCTTTCAGTCATAACTCTCCCCTAAAATGAAGTTACCCTCAAAGCCCACCTTTTCTACTAAATCCAGGCATCTTCCTTAATTCTTCCATCAATTCCTACTCCATGTCCAAATTTCCTTTTTGTGAAGTTTCATTAAGCCACACGTTCTTTGGTTAAAGCACAAGTTTTAACTCTGCTGGCCATTCATTCCTTACCTAATATACATTCAGCCATTGTAAGATGGGCCACATGGGTTATGGGGAGTGGGGGCAGCGGGATGTTGGGCAGAGGTTGTGGAGGGCAATTCTCTGCTGTTCAGTTGATGGTCAATTGCCTCGTGCTATTTTCAAATGGGCCTGTAAAATGGAAAGCAACCCATTATCAATTTCTAGTAGGGGCTTCTCAGATATGTCAATTGGAGGGGTGGGGTCTTACACCATTTGCACTTTCAGGATCAACTATCAGCTTGCAACCTATTTATTATTGAGAGGCTGTAGCAGGGTGCCTGTGTGGTGCTTTCAGCTCATTGGTGTAATTTGATTGAGAACTCACACCATAAACAGAGTTTGGCCTCCCAACAGTCACCCAATAGGTAGATAGCACAGCTGCTTGCCCAGTTCTATTTTGGGTATAAGTTGCAAGTTTTTAATTGTGTTACATTTATGGTGGTGGCAACAGACTCAGAAGCAAGGTTGAAGGAAGGTAATAAGTAAATGTGTATAAAGTTTGTGAGACAGTCAAAAATGGGAATAATGGCAGAGAGGAGAAATTGTCATCTCTGGAAGCACACAGTACAGATTATGTTGACCTGAAAGCAAAAGATTAACTCATCTACTTGTCTTGGTTACAAAGTCAGAAAATAAATCCAGATTACTCTAGAAATATATTGTTTTATTGTGAACAGATAAATTAAAGTTTTGTACACATGTGCCAACCAGAAATATTACTATCTTTGTTCTTATCAGATGTTAATGATACCACTTTGAATTCCAGAGTTTTCTAGTACATCTTCATCACTTTTCCCTTTTTTTTCACTTTTAATCAACAATTTTAAAAAAGGTTCACTTCAGTCCCGTTCCCGGATAGACTGAATTTGCTGTTGACAAACATGGTCTACTTGAGATGTGTGGAGACCAAAAATTATCTGATACTGAAAATGTTACCAGCTGCATTACAATGCAGTAATTCCACAGAGTTTCACATCATTTCACAGGGTCTATTTTGAATACAACAAAACATTTTGCAGCATTTACAGTTTCTCTCAATTGATGCATGATTATAAACTACAAAAAGGAATATGGAGAAAATTGCGAACAGATTACCATTTTAACATGAATTATCTAAATGCAAATTTGAGTGCCATTTTGGAATCTATAACGGATACTTTTGTGGTTTTGAGATCACACGATTCCTGTGTAACATTAGTGGTGCAAAATTTCAATTTGTCCAAGCATTCTCAGGTTTGCAAATGACATAGCAAACTACGTGTGACTTGTTTACTGAGCATTGTAAAAAATTGAATAAAGTTTATCTGTCCCTTGTTTGGTACTCGGTTAAAATTCTAGAGTTCCCTTTCTAACAGCACTGCAGATGTGACCCCAGGGCAAGGACTACAGCAGTTCAGGAAGGCAGCTAATGCCATCTTCTCAAAGGCACTTTGGAATGGCAATAAGTGCCTATCACCTAGCCAGTGAATGAATAAATAAATAAAACAACTTCTTAATGCTAGCAACAGGACACATGGTGGCTTAGTGGTTAGCACTGCTGCCTCAGAGCACCAGTTCCACTCTTGGTCAACCATCTGTGTGGAGTTTGCACATTCTCCCTGTGTCTGTGTGTGTTTCCTCCCACATTCCAAAGATATGCAGGTTAGGTGGATTGGCCATGCTAAATTATCCATAATGTTCAGGAATGTGTAGCTTAGGTACATTAGCCATGAGAAGGGTAAGGTGGGGGATTGGTCTGGATGGGATGCTCTTCGGAGGGTTGGTGTGGACTTGTTGGGCCAAATGGCCTGTTTCCACACTGTAGGGATTCTATGGAAACAGAAATATCATCAACAGTGGTGCTGACTGATTTTAGCCATATAGATCATAACATGGCAATCAATAATCTCCTTCACTCACTTGTGAATTTGTCATGAGATTTATTTCTCAAAAGTCGACAATAAATGTTCAATTTGCTTCAGGTGCTTATGTCTGGATAATGATACACACTGGGACCCTGCAATTAGAAGGTGTCATGTTTTAAATCATCAAAAACTGTGTTTGTATTTAAATTGCCATGAATATTTATTCCTATAAATATGTGGAATACCTGACTCTCTTTGAGTGTCATAATTGAAACCAAGTATCTCACATACAAGGGACAATCACTTTGTTGAGTAAGTGGGCAAAAGTGAATCCCATGAGAATGAATCCCAAAAAATTGTGTTTCAAGTGGAAATCCCCAATCCCACTCTGATCAATTTAGACAACACTAAGACAAAACAAGCATCATTAAGCTGTCAGAGACCTACATTCAAAATGATCTCCAGAAATTTGAAGCAGCTTTTTTGTGGGATCATTCCAAAATTATCGCAATCACTACATAGCACACCCTCCCTGATGTCCATTTTGTCTGATGTGAGCTGGATTCTCCCATTTGCTGTAGTTGGAGGTGCTTACTATTGTTGGGGTAATGCAGGATCCAGATGTCATTCCATAATTAAAAGGCAATTTCACACCATGTTAAACTCTAGTAGGACAGAGCTCGTCGCATAGTTGAAGTCATGAGGAAATTGTCCCAGTTTACGGACGAGGTCCAAGACATCATAGTAGATGGGATGGTGCAGAGGCAGAATGTCCTCTTCCCCTGTACTGGTAGAGGAAGCTATGACGCTAGAAAGCCATGACCTTACTAGTGTTGCTACATGGTTCAATGCACTCTTTACAGTCTGGAGGAGCGCCCTGCAACACTGAAAGAAGGTCAATTACCTTTTCGAAACTGCAAGGGTAAGTGCCACTGTCTGTTCTCTGCTACCTCACACTCTCTTTATCTCTACTACTGCATCCAGTTGGACCATGACTGGTGCTCTACCACCCTCAGTGTCACATATAACAATGTCTCTCACTCGCTGTCATCCCCCCATCCCACCCCCTACCCACCTTACGTACCCTGCATGCCCTCTGCACTGCTTGCTCACTCACCTGGGAGATCTCACCAATTTTCCTCCACCTTGGGGGTGGCATGGTGGCTCAGTGGCTAGCACCACTGCCTCTCAGCGCCAATGATCCAGGTTCGATTCCAGCCTTGGGTTACTATCTGTGTGGAGTTTGCACATTCTCCCTGTGTCTGTATGGGTTTCCTCTGGGTTCTCACGTTTCCTCCCACAGTCTAAAGATGTACAGGCCAGGTGAATTGGCCATGCTAAATTGTCCATAAGGTTAGGTGCATTAATCAGAGGGAAATGGGTTGGGTGGGTTACTCTTCGGAGGGTCGGTGTGGACTGGTTGGGCCAAGTTTCCACACTGTAGGGAATCTAATCAAAAACCTGCGCCAGCAAGAACAGCTGTGCTATCCACCTTGATCTCATTCAATCCATCTTGTTCTCTCATCATAGCCCAAAATAGGGTCGAAAATGCCAAGGTGGGGAGTGGGGTGCCTAAAGTATGGCTTCCCACCCTCAAGGAGGGGATCTTGGGCCAGCCCTGTGGCGATGCTGAAAGTGTTGTGTTCCAGTGAACAAGTAGCAGGAATTATCCATTGTTGCGCAACTTTCTCACTACACCCATGTATTATTGTTGTCGAAATCTCTACCCTCTGGTCAGAATTCAGTCTCTCACACACATAACTGGGATGTCCATGGTCTCCATGATGAAAAGGGCAGCACCAAAACCTTCTCCTTTAATCCTGAGGAAGACAAGATAGATGTCTCAGAGGAAGCATTGGAATGGCTGCTCTCTACAACCCCTACTCAGCATCAATTCTTTAAATACTAGTCCCTTATGTATATTCAAGCCTTTTAATGCATATTTCCAATCTGCCATAGGAAAATCCCTCATCATGCCTCCATAACTGTTCTTATTTAGATTTAAGATGCTAGTTTCAAATTGAGCTATATCTTTCTTCAAATTTAAGGGAAAATTCTATCATATAATAGCCACTATCCCTTATTAATTAGTCTTTTCTTATTGCATAACTCTGGATTTGGAATAATGTGTGCTTTGGTTGGTTCCTTAGCACATTGCTAAAGAAATCTTATCTCGATAAAGGAATTCTCGAGGTATTCTTCTTCATCAGCATATGTGCGCATTAGATTTACCTAGTCCAAGTGTAGATTAAAATCACAATTGCATTCCCTTAGTTATACATACATCTAATTTTGATTTATACTGTGCCACATCAATACTGTTGTTTGGTGGTCCAGAAACAACTCCTAACTAAGTTTGCTGCCCCTTCCAGTTCCTTAGTTCCACCGAGATTCTCCATTCCTTCCTTCCAATCAGAGTCTAATACACTGATGCCATCCCTTATCATCAACACAACCAACCTCCGAGCTTGTAAATTAAAAGAAAATTGCAAGCGTTTTTTTTAGATGTATGCAATGTAAGAGAGAGGCAAGACTGGACATTGGACTGCTAGAAAGTGAAGCTAGAGAAGTAGTATTGGGGAACAAACAAATGGCAGAGGAACTGAATACGTACTTTTCAGCAGTTTCCACAGTGAAAGACATCTGTAGCCTACTAGAAGTTTAAACAATTCAGGGGCAGAGGTGTATGTAGTGGTCATCACTAAGGAGAAAGTGCTAGAGAAGCTGAAAGGTCTGAAGGTGCGATAAATCTCTTGGATTAGATGAACCACACCCCAGAGTTCTGAAGGAGATAGCTGAGGAGATTGTAGAGGCATTGATAGTGATCTTCAGGAATCACTGCAGACAGGGAGGGTCCCCAGGACTGAAAAATGGCTAATGTCACGCTCCTGTTTAAAAAGGGAGGGAGGCAGAAGGCAGGAAAGTATAGATCAGTTTGCCTGACTTTGATCATTGGTATGATTTTAGTGTCCATTATTAGGGATGAGATTGCAGAGACCTTAGAACTGCATGGTAAAATAGGGCAGAGTCAGAATGGCTTTGTCAAGGGAGGTCATGCCTCACAAATATGATAAAATTCTTTTAGAAGGTAATGAGCAAGTTAGACAAAGAAGAGCCTGTGGGCGTGATCTATTTGGATCTCCAAATGGCCTTTAACCAGGAGCGGCAAAGGAAGCTGCTAAATAAAATAAGAAGCCATGGTGTTAGAGACAAGGTACTGGCATGATAGATGATTGTCTGACTGACAGAAGGCAGAGAATGGAAAAAAATGGGTCATTTTCAAGATGGCAGCCAGTGACTAGCGAAGTTCTGCAGGTGTCAGTGCTGGCACCACAATATTAACAATATGAACAAAGATGCTGAGACCATTGTTGCTAAGTTTGCAGATAACACAAAGATAGGTTTTGGGACAGTTAGTGTTGAGGAAGTGGGAAGGCTATCAAATGCTTGGACATTTTAGGACATTGGGCAAAGAAGTGGCATTTCAAATACAATGGGAAAGTGTGAGATTACATACTTTGATTGGAAGAATAGAGGCATAGACTATTTTCTAAATGGGAAAAGGCTTCAGAAATCTGAAGTACAAAGGGACTTGGATGTTTGGGATTTTCTCAAAGGATTTGAGCCAAGGATTTCTGAAGATTTGCTATTTCTTTTACAGAATGTTACTTGATGGTTGTTGAGAGCTCTCTTCATATAACTGTTGGTTCAAGCAGTGGGGAAAGATTGTTTACAGGTGACATACAACCAGGGCTGTGCACAAATGGGGATTTGGCTAGTAACAAGTAGCTGATTGGTCTGTGACATTGTGACCAGTTAATTGTGACTATGGCTTCCTACCTGTCGGCAGCTATGTGGTGAGCTCCTTGGTAGCTGAACAGCTTCAGAATGTTACTGTTTGGGTCAGATGCCATCAGGCCTCAGAAAGGGAAGGAGCTATTTTCACTCTGCAGTTAAAAAGCATCTCAAAGAAACCA
The DNA here is from genome assembly GCF_047496795.1 of Chiloscyllium punctatum. Classification (NCBI taxonomy): domain Eukaryota; kingdom Metazoa; phylum Chordata; class Chondrichthyes; order Orectolobiformes; family Hemiscylliidae; genus Chiloscyllium; species Chiloscyllium punctatum. Next base: position 95,115,803 of record NC_092739.1, on the reverse strand, counting down.
GTTTATTACCACTGTATCCATGACTTTTAAATGGTATGCCAGAGACCTTTATATAAGTGAATCAGTCATGCTTAGCCTTCTACAAACAACTGAAGGTGCAGGACGAAAGAAAATCTAGAAGCATTCTTCTGATAAGTCATCACTGCAGCAAAGCCTATGGACAGTGATCACTGAACCGTCTTCCCAGTTTTTCCCTCCTCCCATAACACACATTGTCTGTCTGTTTGTATAGGGGGAGTTTTTTTTAAGTGGTGAAAGGTTTAACTAGTAGAAATACATGTTGATGGTTTATAATTGTTTATATGTAGTTAGAATCTATTTCTTTGAAATGACTAATAATTCCTATTAAGCACAGAAGCTTGGTCCATGCTTTCTGTCAATGTGGGTCCAAACTACAGGCAAATTGGGGAATTCTGAGTACTTTCTAAAATCTGTAACTTTTGTGACAACTCCAGGTGTAGTGAGGCTTGATTTCTAGTGCACTCCCCAATGAGGCATAACGTACCGATCTGACATTTATTAGATATATTTCTGCTGGGTTTTTTTACTTTTGTTTGCAGCTTTTCTACTTCCCATAACCAGCTTTGTTATTACCCCAGAGGAAAGGTTATACTGGAGCTCGGTTTTGAAGAATATAAGACAAGTTGGATCCATATGTTTTATTTGCCAGTTTTGCATGGTTTTTCTTCAATTAAGTTCCTGATAAACTAACTTAAACCCTCCAATAGCATTAGTAAATTTCTCCATGAGGAAATTTGTTACAATTCTGCTAAGATGTAACCTGTCCTCCTGTACATGTCCAGTTTCCCAGGACCAGTCCTGATCCTCCAGAAATCTAAACTATGCACTATTTTTCCAGCTACTTGTTCATTTACCCAAACTTCCTCTTTCTATACTCCTTAGCATATTGTACTGGGAGCAATCCTGAGATTACTGCAGTAGATGTCCTGCTTTTCAGCCTCTTGCCTAGTTTTCTCAATTCTACTTTCAGGACTTCATCTCTCTTCCTGCCTATGTCATTGGTAACAATGAGAACCATAACCTCTCGATCTTCACCCTTCCCAAAAGAATGTCCTGCAGTCACTCTGTGGAAACGGGGAACTGCACACCATTTTCAAGATGTTATTTGACCACAGAAACACCTTATCTATCAAATTACCTAAAATACTGTCCTCCCACTCTCTCCTTTCTGCCTGGGCAACTAAGCCACTTGCAGTGCTATGAGCTTGATTCATACAACATTCATCTAATGAACCATTGCCTTTCCCAGTATCTAAAGTGCAAAACCAGTTACTGAGTGAGATGGACTCAGGAACACTAGAACTATCTGCATGGTCTTTCCGGGTCATCCATTCCCTCTCCATCTGCCTGTTCCTAAAATGCAATGTGACCACTTTGTTAAATATGGTATCCACATAATTGACAGCTTTGCAGATGCACCGTAGCAACTCCAGCCACTGTTCGATTTCCAAAAGCTGGAGCTCAGATTTCCCAGTTAGATCATCCATACAGTGATGCTGCCTCTCAGGTTTGGTAAGAAAATATAGGGTATTTTCTTGCTAATCTGATGGTATCGTCTTAGTTATTTTTCATGGCACTTTTTTAATTTAAAACTCCAATCGTATTATAAGACCATAAGACATAGGAGCAGAAATTAGGCCATTTGGCCCATTGAATCTACTCCACCATCCAATCCTGGTTGATAAGTGTCTCAACCACATTTTCCTGTTTTCTCCACATATCTTTGATCCCTTTGGTAATCAAGAACTTCTCAATCTCAATCTCTATTTTAATTATAATCAATGATCTGGCCTTCTGTGGCAGTGAATTCCATAGATTCACCACTCTCTGGCTGAGGAAGTTTCTCCTTATCTACAGATAAATGGTCTTCCCTTTATCCTTGAGTTCCTTGTCTCTCCTGCCAATGGAAACATCTTCCCAATGGCCACTGTTCAATATTCTGTAAGTTTCAATCAGGTCCCCCTTTATCCTTCTAAACTTCATCGTGTATAGTCCCAGAGTCCTTATATAATAATGAAAGATCCAGCAGAAAGTATGAGAACTCATACAAGTTTCTCAGAAGAACCTGCAATGCTCATTGCCTGCAGGGTAGTAGAACATATCAATTTACGTGCCTGACCTGCAGTGTCAACAAGTCACACTGAAAAAGTAGTGCATAACATGTTGCCACCCTATACTCGATCATAGTAAAGAGATATCTTGTAAGCATTTAATAATTGAGTTGCCTTGAGATAAAGCAGCATATGAGCTGAATATAGACTAACCAAATGGGCTTTGGCACCTCCACCTCCATTCACATCCTCAGGTTCAAAATAAGTGACCATAGGACATCATAATGAACTGAAACTGTTGCGTTTACGCTTTGAAGTTATATTTAGCACAGTCAGACTTCACCAATATTTGGGAACAGATGTTCATCAGTTGATATGTGCTAAACCTGTGTTAGACCACAGCAATGAGAATTAATGGTTCATCATGGCTATTGCTCATGCTTCAGTGTTTCGTACTCAGAGAACTGGGGTTAAGATTTCCACAAAGTTTATCTGGACTTCATAGTTTCAGTGCAAGGCAATTCACAAACCTCAGGCTGCGAGACCTGTAGTTGCATCACTTCCTGAGCTGAATGTTGCCACGATGGTTGGAACCACATTACAAGGGCCTAGCCTTGATCACCTTGTAGTTGTTTCTGTAATAGCTATCAGATCAGACATATTTATTTATAACTATATCATTAATCTATATTATTATGAATGCTACATGCATTCAGATGCAGAACCTTTAAACTGAATCTTTCTCAATCCTTGGAATCTCTGGCCATATTTCCTGAAACATTGTAAAGTTTTTATATCTATCCTTCCTTGACACGCTCTGGTTCTCATTACCTAAAACAACTACCTGCTCTATTACCTTGGTGTTTCCCTCAGAATCAGCTAAAGGCCTGACCAACAGTATTTCTTCCACTTGCCCGAGGACAGTGCCAGTACCCTATAGATTGAAACCCATTTCTATCATACTTGTCTTCAAAAATTGCATTCATTTCTCTAAACTTAATTACCCTGCACTCAGGTCATAACCAGCGATGATTATATTTGAGGTTCTTTTTAACTTCGCCCTCAGCTGTTTGAATCCCAAATTTTTTCAAATTCCATCTCTGTCTTTGGTCCTTCCTGTGGACAATTACAACTGATCCTCTCCCTCTACTACAAGTTCATCTCTAACCGAAGCAGGTATTGCTGGGACTATGCAGTCATCACAGTCTTTGGTCTCTCTCAGCTGCAGAGAGATTGTTTAGAACCACAAAAATCATGCATTTCTTCAGTACAGAAGGCCATTTGACTTATTGTCTCTGTACCAGCTCCCAAAGGAGCTACCCAGCTAGTCCCACTCTCCAGCCCTATCTCTGTAGCCCTCTTTCATCACTTTCAAAAATATATTCAGCTCTCTTTTGAAATGTCCTCCACCTTGAATTCATTTCCATCACTTTCCTAGGCAACGCATTCCAAATCCTAAAAACATTTGGAGTAAAGAAGTTTCTCCTCAGCTCACTCCTAGCTTGCTTGCCTACAATCTTGAAGTTGTGATCTCTAATTGTTGACATACTAACTAGTGGAAATATAATATCCTCCTTTACCCTGTCAAACATTTTCAGAGTTTTGAACATTTCAATATGGTCACCTCTTAATCCTCTCTGCTCCAAGGGCAATAAACCCAATCTCTCTATGAATCTAAAATCCTTCATTCCTGTTATCATTCTAATAATCTCCTGTAAAGCCTCTCCAGGGTTTTAACATTTGTTCTTCAATAAGGTGCCCAGAACAGAACACAGTACACCAAATGTGATCTGACCAAATACCTGTAGAGATGTAGCATCATTTCCTTATTTTTATACATTATGCCTCAATTTATAAACCCACGGATCCTATAATCCTGATCAACAGCTGTTTCAACTTGTTTGGCCACCTTCAGAGAATCATGTATGTGAACCCTGAGGACCCTCTGCTCCTGTGCTCCCCATAATCTTGTACCATGGAGCCTGTATCATCTCTCTGTGTTTCTTCTATCAAAATGCAATACCTCAAGTATCTCTGCATTGAATTTCATCTGCTAGGTGTCTGCCCACCTGGCCAACTTGTCAATGTCGCTCTGAAGTCACTCAGCATCATTCTCACAATTCAGTATTCTCCCTAGCCTATTACTTTCTGCACATTTGGAGATTTTACCCTCAATACCCATCTGCAAATTGTTTATATAAATCAGAAAAAGCAAGGGTCCGAACACCAATCCCAGAACACCATTTGCAACTTGTCTCCAGTCTGAGAAATGCTGATCTATATCTACCCTCTGTTTCCTATCTTTTATCTAACTTCTAATCCTTGCTGCCAAAAACCCATCAATCTCAAACATTTATTCTATCCATCCATAGTTGCACCATCCTGCCCTGACCACAGATCAAATTAGATAACTTTATCCTAAAGGATGTAACTGCCCTCTGAAAATGTTCAGGTAACACTTGCCTTTGCCCTCTGCAAAAACTGACTGCAGGTGTGGTTTCCCTGGATCTAACTGGTGTCAGTTGGCTTTCAAACAGTTCAGCCATAAAACATCCATCCAGTCATCCTTACTTTGGGTTAATTAACTTATTTTAGCATATCTATTGCTACTAAAGCTTGATTACCAATATATCATCCAAATTTTCAAAGATCAATGAGACAAATATTCAAAAGCAAATAACTTTATTGGTCCACAAAGTGCCTAACTTAATTTCAGGTCTTGCTGGGCCCACTCTCTCTTGGTTCCCCTCTGTGCAGGTGCATCTACTCTCTCCTGTGCCTCTTCTCAAACTTATCGGCTCGACTTCAAGATTTCTGGAACATAATGGGAAGTTGCACACGTTGAATGTACGGAGCTTTCGTCAGACCTCATCTGGAGTGCTGTGTTCAGTTTCTCATATGATGGAGTGTATAAATACCTTAAGAAGGAAGTACTGGTTTTGGGGACAGAGTGGTTTAGATTTGCCAGAGCTTAAAAGCATAAAGTATTATGCCAGGCCCCAGAAAGCTGGGTTTATTTGCCACTCAGTTTACAATGTTGATATTAATTTAACTGGCATATTTAAATCAAGAAAAGGCATTCAAGAAGTAGATGCAGATAAGGTCCTTGAGAAATCCAGAATGAATTCAGGAAGGCGAGTGGAAGTGTGGAATGCTCTTTGCAAAAGGCTATGGAAGTTGATTCAGTAAAACTTTCAAAACTGACTTCAACATTTTTATTCGCTAAGACATAAGGATCAAAGATAGGCAAATGGACGACAGGTCAACATGAACCTAACTGCATGGTTTGGGTGGCTGAATTACCTACATCTGACTTTTTATGTCAAATGCATGGTCCCTGGGCATAATCTTGCCCACAAAATAGTTTCCGTTTCCCTAAAATGAAGCCTGAGCTGACTCTTACTGTTCACGAATGAAAATTGAATTTGAAAAGGAAGTTTTGATTTACTGTGTTTCCAGCTTGGAAATGAAAATGTGGTTATTTTAAAATGTGTACAACTTAACAGTTATCTGATGCAACACGTTGAAGCGTTTTAGGTAATACTGTTTCGCCGAAGCCCAAATTCTATAAATTGTATTTATGGATTCTTCACTTCACTTTCAGCTGCTGTTTATGGTTTTTGGTGGTTGGGATTCACATACTTGCTGATTACTGATTTTCACACCACAAGGACAGGCAATCTGAGTGATCACATAGGTGAAAAGGAAAAATCAAATGGAACTCTCTTGTCACAGAATTGCATAGAGCCCAGAAAGTCTGCATACTTTTTGAGACAGTTGGATTGCATCGCAACTTTACCTTACCTCACCTTCAGTATTCGCAATGCAATGAAATCAAACAGCCACCTGTAATGCTACAGACATATAATGTTGCCATTGTAGCGGTATGCTTAGAACCCAGCCTACATGTAAATCTGAGACTTTATACCAGTATAAATACTTAGTGGTATTAATAATCTTTAAGATATCTGTACCAACAAGAACCAATTCTTCATGGTATATGTTACATGGTGTAATATAAAGAGAAATACTCAGACCACTTCACTGTTGCAGTGATGTTTGAACCAAGAAACCACATCTGCTTCTGTTTTCATTGTTTTCCTATGAGCAGCACAACGGTTAACAGCCAAGCTTCAAGTCAAAGCTGTTAATCAGAAGCTCCAGCATAAATTAACAGAAATGCAGAATAAGTGACTGAGTGCAAAAGCTGATTACTTGAGATATCTAGTGAAGAAGCATGACCCAATGTTTGCAATGCGCTGAAGGTATTATATTGGCCTACACACAGCAATATATCCTCCTTTGCCAACAACTGATAGAAGTGAACTAATCATTGAGAAGGCAGCTGTAATGGAAAGGTGACATAAGTACATTGCGCTCTCATATCTCAGCAGCTACTATTCATCAAATTGAGTTGTTGCCTGAGAAAGAAAGGTTGTATCTTACCCTTTTCATGAAAACAGTGATAAATTCAATCAAATGTAAAAGTCACCTTAATTCCAGTAACACTTCGCAAACAATATCCTGACAGTTACTACTGACCAGAAACTGCTCAGCGCCAGCCATATAAAATACCAGGGCTACATTAATTCCTCACAGTATGGGAAATCTGTAATTACTTATCTCCTAAATGTCCACTATCATTAAGGCATAAGGCAGGAATGTGTTGGAATATTCTCCACTTGCTTGGAAGGGTGCAGCTCCAACAACACTCGGAAGATTGACACCATCCAGCAAAAAGCAGCCTGCTTCATTGGCATTCCATTCACCACCTTTAATATTCCCCTGCTCTGCCAGAACAGCACAGAAACAGCAGTATGTACCATTTACTAAACTTGGTCTTCTATCACAAGTTGATAGTGTCTACCATCTGTTCCACAACACACAAAGGCTCCTTAAATAATATCTTCTGAACTTATAATGTCCAACACCTAGACAGGGACAGTAGATACACACCTGTTCAAGAAGGCACTTCCACTAGCAGTTTCTTAAATGCACTTAGAGATGGGAAAGAAATACTGGTCAAGCGAGTGATATGGAAAGCCCATGAAAATAATTAAATTAATAGATGAATTAGGGCAGCGCGGTGGCTCAGTGGTTAGCACTGCTGCCTCACGGCACCAGGGTCCCAGGTTCGATTCCAGTCTCGGGCGACTGTCTGTGTGGAATTTGCAGATTCTCCCCATGTCTGTGTGGGTTTCCTCTGGCTGCTCCAGTTTCCTCCCACAGTCCAAAAGATGTGTAGGTGAGGTGAATTGGCCATGCTAAATTGCCCATAGTGTTTGGTGCATTAGTCAGAGGGAAATGGGTCTGGGTGGGTTACTCTTCGGAGGGTCGGTGTGGCTGAAGGGCCTGTTTCCACACTGTAGGTAATCTAATCTGATTAAACAAGACAAATGCTCTGTTGGAAATGATAATCCAGTAAAAATTTTAAACTGCTTGTTAACCAAGTTACAGCCACCTTCAAGTGTATCTGAGATTAGGAAAAGCCTCCACAGTGCCCGACGGATGTAAACATAATTTGCTTCAAAAAATGAAAAAGATCCAAAAATGTATATAGCAACTACTGTGGAATATTAAGCCATCTCGGTAAAAACGAGGACTGCAGATGCTGGAAACCCACGTCTAGATTAGAGTGGTGCTGGAAAAGCACAGCAGGTCAGGCAGCATCCAAGGAGCAGGAAAATTGACGTTTTGGGCAAAAGCCCTTAATCAGGAATAGGAATATTAAATATAGGAATATTAACCCATCTGCTAGTCAGTCTTGCGGACAATATCCTCATGAAATTTTAATCTGGTTTTAGGATTAAATGTGAGCCAGCCATCATAGTGTTTCCAACAAGAAAAGTACATGAAAATTCCAGAAAGCAAATATCCATATAGAGTCATAGAGTCATAGAGATGTACAGCACAGAAACAGACCCTTCGGTCCAACTTGTCCAATCTGACCAGAAATCCCAACTAAATTTTTTCCCATCTGCCAGCACCCGGCCCATATCCCTCCAAACCCTTCCTATTCATATACCCATCCAGATGCCTTTTAAATGTTGCAATTGTACTTGCCTCAACCACTTCCTCTGGCAGCTCATTCCATATACGTACCACCCTCTGCGAGAAAAAGTTGACCCTTAGGTCTCTTTTATATCTTTCCCCTCTCACCCTAAACCTATGCCCTCTAGTTCTGGACTCCCCCATCCCAGGAAAAAGACCTTGTCTATTTTCCCTATCCATGCCCCTTATAATATAAACCTCTATAAGGTCACCCCTCAGCCTCCAATGCTCCAGGGAAATCAGCCCCAGCCTATTCAACCTCTCCCTATAGCTCAAATCCTCCAACCCTGGCAACATCTTTGTAAATCTTTTCTGAACCCTTTCAATTTCACAAGATCCTTCCAATAGGAAGGAGACCAGAATTGCATGCAATATTCCAACAGTGGCCTAACCAATGTCCTGCACAGATGCAATACAACTTTCCAACTCCTGTACTCAATACTCTGACTAGTAAAGAAAAGCATACTAAATGCCTACCTGCGACTTTACTTTCAGGGAGCTATGAACCTGCACTCCAAGGTCTCTTTGTTCAGCAACACTCCTCAGGACCTTACCATTAAGTGTATCAGTCCTGCTAAGATTTGCTTTCCCAAAGTGCAGCACTTCACATTTATCTAAATGAATGTATTTAAACTCCATCTGCCACACCTCAGCCCATTGGCCCATCTGGTCAAGATCCTGTTGTAATCTGAGGTAACCTTCTTGGCTGTCCACTACACCTCCAATTTTGGTGTCACCTGCGAATTACTAACTGTACCTCTTATGCTCACATCCATATCATTTATATAAGTGATGAAATGTGATGGACTCAGCACTGATCCTTGTGGCACTCCACTGGTCACAGGCCTCCAGTTTGAAAAACAACCCTCTACTACCACCCTCTATCTCTTACCTTTGAGCCAGTTCTGTATCCAAATAGCTAGTTCTCCCTGTATTCCATGAGATCTAACCTTGCTAATCAGTCTCTCATGGGGAACCCTGTCAAACGCCTTACTGAAGTCCATATAAATCACGTCAACTGCTCTGCCCTCATCAATCCTCTTTGGTACGTCTTCAAAAGACTCAGTCAAGTTTTTGAGACATGATTTCCCACACACAGAGCCATGTTGACTATCCCTAATCAGTCCTCACTTTTCCAAATACATGTACACCCTGTCTGTCAGGATTCCCTCCAATAACTTGCTTACCACCGACATTAGGCTCACTGGTCTTTAGTTCCCTGGCTTGTCCTTACCACCTTCCTTAAACAGTGGCACCATATTAGCCAACCTCCAGTCTTCCGGCACCTCACCTGTGAGTATCAATGATCCAAATATCTCAGTAAGAGGCCCAGCAATCACTTCCCTAGCTTCCCACAGAGATCTAGGGTACACTTCATCAGGTCCTGGGGATTAATCCACTTCTTTGCTTTTCAAGACATCCAGTACTTCCTCCTCTGTAATATGGACATTTTCCATGATATCACCATCTATTTCCCTACATTCTATACCTTCCATGTTCCTTTTCCACAGTAAACGCTGATGCAAAATACTAGTTTAGTATCTTGCCCACCTCCTGCAGCTCCACCCAAAGGCCATCTTGCTGATCTTTGAAGGGCCCTATTCTCTCCCTAGTTACCCTTTTGTCCTTAATGTATTTGTAAAAACCCTTTGGATTCTCCTTAACTCTATTTGCCAAAGCTATCTCATGTCCTCTTTTTGCCCTCCTGATTTCTCTCTTAAGTATACTCCTACTGCCTTTATACTCTTCTAAGGATTCTCTTGATCTATCCTGTCAATACCTGACATATGCTTCCTTCCATGTTTGTTGTCCTTCAACCTAATTAAAACCATTCATTGTTTGAGTCAAGAGTGTCATGCTGGAAAAGCATAGCAGGTCAGGCAGCATCTGAGGAGCAGGCGAATCGACGTTTCATGCATAAACCCTTCATCAAGAATGGCAATCCTCACTTTCTCCATTGATGATTTGAGTCAACCAGGTTTATAGCACTTGCTTTCCATGTTCCTCAGATATCTCAACATGTTCCTCAGAGTCTTGCACGTACTGCAGGACAGCATGGCTTGATATGTTTGTGTCAGTGGTGAGATGCTCTTGCAGTCAGCAATGGCATAAGCAATTACTCAATACCATTCCCAAACTCTCTCAACTCTGCGTGGATACAGCGCCAAAAGGGTTCACTAGTGATATGTCTTTCAGCATCAACAGTAGTTTCCATTCAGAGAATACCTTCAATCTCACCAGCCTACCAAATGCCACCAATGTCACAGAGGCAGTAATGAGAAAGCTGTTCCATACAGATGACTTTTTCCAATGAAAAAGACATCCAGATTTTGGCGAACGAATTCTTATGCACTGGTTAAAAATAAATCTCCAAATTAGTCTCTCCAAGACAGAGGTTACATTGCATCCAACGTTGGGCAGATGCTATGAGTCACCAGTCATAACTGTTGATGGCACCAGTCTTAAGATTATGGAAAATTTCTCAAACTTTGACTGAATACTCTATAAGGCACATTTCTTGATGATGATATTACTGCATATATCTAGAAATTCGCAAGGTCAACTCCACTGTCATCATCCTTACCGCTCTTTTGTATGGTGCAAAATCTTGTGTCAGGTCTAGGTGGTATATAGGTGGCAATAGTACTGAAGACTTACTGCAGCCCTAGCCCAAGCTATTCCAGTATTGTTACAGCACTGGCTTCTACCCAACAATGTGAAAAATTGGTTTGTTCTGTACACAAAAAGCAAAACAAATCTAACCTAGCCATTTGTCATCCCATTAGTCTAGTCTCAATCATCAGTAAAGTGAGGGAAGGTGTCATCAATAGTGCTGTCAAGCAGCACCTGCTCAGCAATAACCTGCTCAGTGACCCCCAGTTTGGGTCCCACCAAAGCCACTCAGCTCCTGACCTCATTACAGCCTTGGTTCAAATATGGACAGATGAGCTGAATTCCAGAGGTGAGGTAAAAGTGATTACCCTTGACATCAAGGCCACATTCAACTGCGTGTGGCTTCAATGAGCCTGAACAAAACTGGAAATAATCGGTATCAGGGGGCAAACTCTCCACTGGCTGGACTCATACCTAGCACATTGGAAGATGGTTGCAACTGTTGGAAGTCAGTGATCTCAGCTTCAGGACATCATTACAGGAGTTCCTCAGCATACTATCCTAGGCCCAAACATCTTGAGCTGCTTCATCAATGATCTTCCCTCCATCTTAAGGTTCGAAGTGGGGATGTTCATTGTGCAATAATCAATGTTCAGCACTATTCATGACTCTTCAGACACTGAAGCAGTCCATGTTCAAGTGCAACGAAACCTGGGCAATATCCAGCTTTGGCTGACAATTGACAAGTAAATGTTGCGCCACAGAAATGCCAGGCTATGATCATCTTCAATAACAAGCAATCTAACTACTGCCCATTGACATTTGATAGTGTTAACATCATTGGACCTCCCACTATAAACATCCTGGGGTTTACTATTGACCAGAAACTGAACAGGACTTGCTCTAAAAATACAATGGCTACGAGAGCCACTTTAAAAGTGAGATAGCTAGAGTTCAAGTTTCTGTGAGGGTGATGGGCAAGGTTGGCAGGAATGGGAATGACAAGAGATATTAAGACTTTGACCGGAAAAAAAGGGGGCATGACTCAGGTACAGGCAGTTGGGATCAAGGGAATCTCTGGATGGGGGATGCAGGAATTTACTGAAGAAGGAAATCATGAGGGTGAAAGGAAGGCACAAGATAGCCTTGGCTGAGAAGATTAGGGTGAATCTAAAGAGGTTCTTTGTGTATAGTAAAGGAAAAAGAATAACTAGAGAGAGAATAGGACCCCCTCAAGGACCAAAGTGGGCCTGCAGGAGATGGACGAGGTCCTCAATGAATATTTCTCCTCTGTGTTTACTGTGGAGAAAGACATGAAGACTTGGGTGCTTGGGAAAGGTAGTGATGATACCTTGGGGACAATCCATATCACAAGTAGAGGAGGTGCTGGATGTGTTAAAATGTATGAAGGTGGATAAATCGCCTGGTCCTAACCAGATATATGCAAGTACACTGCAAGAGGCTTAAGAAGAAATTGCGGGGACCCTGGCTGATATTTTCGAATCATCGCTATCCATGGGTGAGTTCCCGGAAGACTGGAGGGTAGCAAATGTTGTACCTTTATTCAAGAAGGGCTGCAAAGAAAAAACCTGGGAATTATAGATCAGTAAGCTTAACATCTGCGATAGCTAAGTTACTTGAGAAGATTCTGAGGGATAAGCTAGTTATGCATTTGGAAAGAAAGGGTTTGATTAGGAGTAGTCAGAATGTTTTTGTGTGTGGGATATCATGCCTCACAAATTTGTTACAGTTCTTTGATGAAGTGACCAGAAAGGTTCATAAGGGCAGTGCAGTAGACGTAGTATGCATGGATTTCAGGAAGGCTTTTTATAAGGTTCCACATGGTAGGCTGCTCTGGAAGGTTAGATTGCATAGAATCCAGGGAGAGCTCGTAAATTGGATATATAATTAGCTTGATGGTAGGAAACAGAGGGTAATAGTGGAAGGATGCTTGTTGGACTGGAGGCCTATGTCTAGTGGAGTGCCTCAGGGGTCGGTGCTGGGCCCATTGTTGTTTGTTATCTATATCAATGATTTGGATGAGAATGTACAAGTTGTGATTAGTAAGTTGGCAGATGACACTAAAGTAGGCAGCATCATGGATAGTGATCAATGTTCAAGGTTTGTGTAAATATTTATAGCTCAGGTGCCAGTTAGAGTTGTTGGGGATATGTTCTAAAACAAACAGCCCTCCCACAAATTTGACCCAAACTTTGAATCAGATAAATGGATGACACTTTTGTAATAATTAACAGAACAGAGATTGAGAGCACAGACCTGATTATCAACTCCATGCTCACAGGGATCAAATTTACAAGAGACAAGGAAATTAACAATATCTCCCATTCCTAGATGTGATTGTAGAAAAACACAGAAATGGGAAATGCACAACCAAGGAACAGAAAAGCCGCACACACTGACCCGATCCTGATTTATAATATCAATCCCCAAGCACACAAGAAGCTGCATTAGGACCCTGCTCAAAAGGGCTACAACACAGTCCTGATCTGCGAAGGGAAGATGCAGAACACCTCTAAAGAATCTTCACCAAGAACCAATATCCCAGCAACATCATCCACAGATGCCTGGTGGATAAACAACGCGATGAGGACATGCTATGACCCAACACACTAACCACTCTACCTTATACTAAAAAAAAACCTTGGAACTGAGAGTGAGATTTCTCTGACCACTTGGAATTAAGACAGCCCATAAACCAACAGCCAAGCTTAGACAATAACTCGCCAGAACAAAAGACCCAATACCCATCATGCGCAGGACAAACATGGTGTATAAGCTTCTAAATACACAAAACACTGTATAGGACAAACAGGCAAACAACTAACGATCTGCATTTATGAACATCAACTAGCCATTAAACGCCACTACCAGCTGTCCCTAATAGCCATACATACAGATGACAAGGATCACACTTTCAACTGGGACAACACAACAATAATAGGACAAACCAAACAGAGGACAGCCAGAGAATTTCTAAAAGCATGGCACTCACCCTCGAATCCATCAATAAACACATTGACCTAGACCCAATATACGGACCACTGCTACAAACAACTGGTACCGGCAACCAGAAGCAACAGATATGAAACCAAATAAATTTCAACCAATCCAGCACAGCAACGCTTCACTGGATACTACAGTGTCACTGCGTCAAAATCCTAGAACTCCCTCTGTAAGGGCATTGTGGGTCTACACACAGTACATAGACTACAGCTCACCATCACCTTCTCATGATCAACTAAGACAGGCAATGAATGCTGGCCTAGCAAGCAGATACCACATATCATGAAGGAACTAAAAAAGAAAGCCGTGAATTCTTCCAACAAAATGTTCACTGAGACATCAATGGAGGACAAAATCACAGCTAATGAGGTCCTTCATGGTATTTAGCTCAACAGCAAGGAGACCAGAAAAATCCACACAGACCAGATGGCCATATTTCCCTCATGCATAATTCTGTAGTTATCTTCAAGCAGCTCTTTTATGGGAGCTGGACCAGGAAAGATAGTATCAAGGCAATCAATATAAAGGATACATGAACACCCTAAAAAGAGCCTGCCAAACTTCTTGATTACACCTGCCTAGGGAAAGCCCTGCAACCAACCTGCCTATTTGGCGGTGAGTGCTGAAGGTTGGTTCATCTTGCTTCAAGCACAAACTATACCAGACGTGCAACATTCAGTGTGCCGAGAGTACGGACAAAGGTTGGTAGAGCCACAGACATTATCCAAGCAGTGATAACATGTATTGCCATTTCTGTGGATGTTCATGCTCATCTCACATCACCCTCTTCCGTCGTGAGGAATTTACTTACAGTTTGGACTTACTTCAATAATAAAGAGTCTAACACCAAGCACTTTACAGCTTTCCAGACTCACTATTGAGTTCAACCATTTCAGGTCACTGGTTCCCAATGTTTGGTTTGGTTTTGAATGGCAGCTGTTGACAATGGTTCTGTATTTTACCATTCACATCTTTCTGATGCATCCTTTGTTTATTTCCTTGCTTCAGTACCAAATCTCTTTGAACAGGATCATCTTTTCTTAAATGGCAAAAGATTGGCAAGTATTGATGACCAAAGAGACTTGGGTGTTCTTCTTCATAAAGCATGGAAATCTGTATTGCAGGTGATGAACGTTTAAGAAGGCAAATAATATGTAAGCCTTTATCACAAAACAATTTGGGACAGGAGTAGAGATGTTTTGTTCCATTGGTTGTATTGCAACTTAAGTCATCATTACATTGCCTAGGAAAGGATATACATGCTACAAAGAGAGTGCAGTAGAATTTCATCAGATTAATTCCTGGGAGGGCAGGACTTTCCAATGAGGAACAATTGAAAACACTTGATCTGTGTTCTCTGGAGTTTAGAAGACTATCAATAGAATCCCTACATTGTGGAAAGAAGCCACTCGGACCAACAAGTCCACACCAACTCTCTGAAGATTAACCCAAATAGACCCATTCTCCCTAATCTACATTTACCCCTGACTAACGCACCTGACCTACACATCCCCGAACACCATGAGCAACTTAGCATGTCCAATTCACCTAACCTGCGCATCTTCAGACTGTGGGAAGAACCAGAGAACCCAGAAGACAGGGAGAATGTGCAGACACACAGACAGCCGCCTGAGATTGGGATCAAACCTGGGTCTCTGGTGCTGTGAGGCAACAGTGCTAACCACTGTGCCACCATGCCACTAAAAAGTGCTCTCATGAAACTTAGAAAATTCTAAAAGCTCTTGACAGGGTAGATGCACAAAGGTTGTTTCTACTGATGTGGAATCAAAAATAGGAGACAGTCTCAGAAATAAGGAATAAATCATTTAGGGTTGAGAAGAGAAAGAACTTCACACAGAAGGTTGTGAATCTGTAGAATTCTTTACCCCAGAGGGCAAAAAGAAGCTCAGTCATTGAAAAACTTCAAGCCAAATATTGTTAGATTTTTCAATATAAATGACATCGAGGGATAAAGGAATAGTAGGAAAATGATACTGACAAGGGTGGTCAGCAATGATCTAATCGGATGGTGCAGCAGTCTAGAGCCAGAATTGCATATTCCTGCTCCTATGTTCTTATTTGATATCTTCTGTGTCCAACCTCATCAAGAAATTTTTCTTTGCTCTTTATTTCTCATCGCACTTCTACCTGCATTTGTATTTCATTAAATGTGCTCCAAATTTTTTTACTGCTGACAAGAAGCTACCGACCTGAAATGTTAACTCTGTTTCTCCCATTGGTTGTTTCTAAGTCTGCTGAGCATTTCCAGTTTCTTCTGGTTGATAGCTGCTTCTATTTATTCTTGTATAACTTTCCTTTTAGCTTTATGTTGATCTTACCTCTTGAATTTTCTTTAAATTCTTTGGATTACTTACAGCGTGGAAACAGGCCCTTCAGTCCAACAAGTCCAAAGCGCAACCCACCCAAACCCATTCCCTACATTTTACCCCTTCACCTAACACTACAGGCAATTTAGCATGGCCAATCCACCTAACCTGCACATTTTTGGACTGTGGGAGGAAACCGGGGGACCCATAGGAAACCCACGCAGACACGGGGAGAATGATACTTTTAAAGGTACAAGAGCAGGTTGTCGCTAGGTCTGCTGAGCATTTCCAGTATCTTCTGGTTGATATCTGCTTCTATTTATTCTTGTATAACTTTCCCTTTAGCTTTATGTTGATCTTACCTCTTGAATTTTCTGTGATTACTTGATTTGGCAAGTAGATACACTGCCCCTTAGGGTATACATGAGTTCTTTATCATTTTTAAATACAGTTTGGAACATCTTCTACCCACTGGGTGGATAGAGTGAAACTGATAAGGTCAGAGCACAAGAAGATATGAGTGTTAACTTGGGAAATCGGTGCGAGTAGACATTCAGTACAGGGAGGAAGGAAATGTTGCTTTTATGCAGCATCAGGTGACCAAATCACTGATAGGATTTTCAAGAAGAATCATATTGAACTCAAAACTTTAGCTTTAGGTTGAATGTTCATTTGTTTGACTAAGTCCGAGTTGCGCCAAGTTTATTAGTGGATTTCTTGTCACGAAGTCTACCAAATTCTCTTGTTGTATCTTACCAAAATTGGTCCAATAACCCACCCCCATGGCATCTCTCTTCTCCTGTTTCCACTCTATCTTTGTGTGTGCTACTCCTGAAACATCTTGCCACCAAATGAATATTCGCTGAACAGCCAGCAGCCGAGGGACTTGTGCCACCTTTGAAAGCTCGTGGTGCACCCAGACAAGTGTGTGAGTCAGAGTTGCTCCACATGATCGCTGACATTTCCTCTGGACATAGCAGACAAGGGAAGATGATGTCCCCTTATATCGGCAGAGCCCTAGATGTCCTGCTGAATGGTGCTGTACATTGGAAGGACCTCTTCTTCCACGAAGATCTCCAGTGGAGGCCACAGCATGAGACCATACCAGCCTGGTCCAAGTTGGCACCTAGGTTAAAGCATTATCAGCCATCTGAAGAATTGCACAGCACTACAAGAAGAA
The DNA here is from genome assembly GCF_047496795.1 of Chiloscyllium punctatum. NCBI lineage: Eukaryota > Metazoa > Chordata > Chondrichthyes > Orectolobiformes > Hemiscylliidae > Chiloscyllium > Chiloscyllium punctatum. The sequence continues at coordinate 95,098,536 of NC_092739.1, read as the reverse complement.
GTTCAATGTCATTCTCCACTGCACCAGTATAAGTTTCACTATCTTCCCTCTGATACCTCACTCTCCTCTCACCAAGGGTCTTGCTCTACCACTCTCACCAGTATAGAACATCCCTCTCTCACTCTCACACGCATCAATCCCAAACACCACTAACTCAGCATGCCCTCTGCATTGTATACTCACTCACTCAGGTCACCTCCTTATCTGTAACAATTGTACGGCTGGGCCACCCACTTTCACCTTATTAATATCACTTCTTTCTCATTCCCGCAGGAGTAAGTAGGCTGCAATAGGGGCGAGAAAGACAAGACAAGGTGTGTGCTGCCCGTCATTTAGATTCTCACACCAATACGAGGCTGTCGGGAGTGTAGTGCTGAGTAAAGCACAGCAGGTCAAGCAGCATCCAAGGAGGAGGAGAATCAACATTTCGGTCATAAGCCCTTCATTCCTGATGAAGGGCTTGTACCTGAAACATTGATTCTCCTGCTCCTCAGATGCTGCCTGACCTGCTGTGCTTTTCCAGCACTACACTCTCGACTCTGATCTCCAACATCTGCAGTCCTCACTTTCTCCTAAAGAGAAGGCTGTCCTGATTCTGACCACCCTGATCAGGCCCTGGATGTTATCCGAGTCTGCCCATTGCATCTGGGAGCTTGTGAGCAGAGGCTGTTCTCCTTCACTTGACTGAGGCATGCTGATAACCACGACAAACTTCCTGGCTGGTGTTGGTTTCAGATTTATAGCAGTTTGTCTTTAACATTGGTGTCTTTTAAGCCTTCATTCTTCTATGGGAGCTGTAATTTTCACTATTACTTTGGACATGTAAGTATTACATATTTGTAGGCCCAGATATTCCAATAGCCAGAGAATTATTGGAACAGCCCAGACTGGAGTTGAGAGTCCAGACAATGAGGATTCCCAGACACAGTAGACTTTGTGCAAACTGCCCAAGAAGCTTGATGTTATTGCTACCCTTATTAATATCTGGGCCATAACTTATTTAGTGAAACTACTGACTAAAACTACAGCTAACAGTGGCATGATATTTCTACACTTGAAGTGAATAAGTTAAAGAAAAAACACGCACAGTACAGTTGGCAGGGCAGATGATGTGTTGCAGCTGTGGGTTCTGCTGGCCATCGAGTATGATCTAAGGTGACCATGCCCGCAGTACGTTTCTTTAGCTTGAAAAACTTTGAATCTAACTTGATGAGCTTGAGTTCAAGTTTCAGACAGTGCAATACATCAGGGAGGGGGAAAGTTACATGAACACTTTGTTCCATGAAGCAGACACACATTCTATGGTGAGGTGGAAATGAGGACTGCAGATGCTGGAGCTTAGAGTCAAGATTAGAGTGGTGCTGGAAAAGCACAGCAGGAAGCATCCAAGGAGCAGGAAAAATTGATATTTCGGGCAAAAGACCTCCATCAGGAATGAGGCTAGAAGCCTTGAAGGTGGAGAGATAAATGGGGGTGGGGGTGGGGGTGGGGGTATGGGGTTGGTGAGAAGGTGGCTGAGGTAGCTCTCCCAGCCTCTATGCTGCCTAACTTCTGATTTGGACCATAGTCAGGAATGTGTGACTGTGAGTTAAGGCAGGTACGTTGATCCAGAAGGTAGAAATGGAGATACATTATTCCCTTGCAATTGTACATCATCTCAAGGTTCATGCATCTTTTATAGACTAAAGCAACAACTGAAAGAAGGATGAGCAAACTGACCACAGCACTGTGGGGGATGGATGTATCCAAGTGTAGTGAGTGAAAAGGAACGTAGCCATAGTAAGGGATATTTTAGTTAAAGACGAACACAATGATTCTTTGTTAAATTAATGCTTTAATTGTTAAATTAAATTATTGTTTTATATCTGCCTGCAAGGGTAGCAAAGGACTTGGTTTAATGACTCTCCCAAGACATAACACCTCTGAATGTGCAGCATTTTATCAGCATTGAAGTGTCAGGCTAGAGTATATACTCAACTGTCCGAAATGAGGTGAAAAACCCACAAGTTGCTGAATGAGAGGCGAGCATGCTATCACTGAACATCAAGTTGAGACTTGCTGCAGATAGCTAATAAACTGTAGTTTCAAGCTAACACTATCAGATGTGTTCTTTGCAATTAATTAAAAGCAAGGGATAAAATAAATCATACCACTGCTACCAATATTCTCCAACATCTTCTCAAGGACATCTGAGGAGTAGGAGAGTCAATGTTTCGAGCATAAGCTCTTTGTCACATTCCTGTTCAATTTCAACCCAAAGATTGACATATCTGATTGCGAGCTGGTGATGCTTCCTTGTGCAGATATCAGCTGAGGACAACTGAGTGATGGTTGACATTAGTGCAGACATAACAGGCAGCCTCAGCCTTTGACACAACGGAGTAAGTCATTGCTGTCATGGTGAAAAATTGGTGAGGAGAGTGAAAAGAAAATAGTAGGTGTGGAACCCCCATTTTAAATCGATATAAATGAATGGGTTTTGAATGACAGAATCACAGAAGTGTTACGGTGCAGCAGAACGCCATAATGTCAGCGTAGGCTCTTTGAGTAAGCATCATGACTTAATGCCATTTTCTTGCCTTTGACCATAACTTTGTATGTTATGTCCAGTTAAATATTCATCTAAGATGCTCTTGAAGGTGTCAACTTAACCTACCTCCAGCACGATAGTGCATTGCCAACTGGACTGAAATATCAGAATGGAACCACTCACTTTATGAAAAGATTTCTTCTCACATCGCAATTGCTTCTTTTACAATTTGTTTTAAATGTGCATCATCTTGTTCTCAATCCTTTTATGAATGGGAACAGTTTGTCCCTGTTATCATATACAGTCCATCAAACAGTTTGTCCCTGTTGTCAGGTACAATCCATCAGATAGCTTGTCCCTGTAGTCATATACAGTCCATCAAATGGGTATCTGTGAGACAAGTGTGACTTTTTTTTATTTATTCACTCGTGGGACATGGGCATAACTGGCTGGCCAGTATTTATTGGCCATCCATAACTGTCCTTGAGAAGTAGGATAGGAGAAAGTGTTGGAGATCAGAGTCGAAAAGTGTGACACTGGAAAAGCACAGCAGGTCAGGCAGCATCCGAGGAGCAGGAGAGTCGATGTTCCAAGCATAAGGTCTTCAACAGGAATGTGACAAAGAGCTTATGCTCGAAACATTGACTCTCCTACTCCTCAGATGTCCTTGAGAAGATGTTGGCAAGCTGCCTTCTTGAACTGCTGCAGTCCACATGCTGTGGGGTTAACCCACAAAGCCTTGAGAGAGGCAATTCCAGATTTTTGTCCAGTGACCGTAAAGGAATGATGATATATTTTCAAGTCAGGATGGTGAGTGCCTTAGAGGGGAACTTGCAATATCTGTTGCCCTTGTCCTTCGAGATAGAAGTGCTCATGGATTTGGAAGTGGCTATGTAATGATCTTTGGTGAATTTCTGCAGTGCAACTTGTGGATAGTATGCACTGCTGCTACCAAGCACTGGGCGTAAAGGGAGTAATGCATAAAGTGGATGCATTACTAATCAAGTGGGCTGCTTTGTCCTGGGTGGTGTCAAGCTTCATGAGTGTTTTTGGAGCTGTGCTTATTCAGGCAAGTGGGGAGTACTCCATCACACTCCTCTAGGTGGTGGACAAGCTTTAGGAAGTCAGGGGGTGAGTTATTCACTGTAGTGTTCCTAGCCTTTAACCTGCTCACATAGCCACATTGCTTATACGGTTAATCCCATTGAGTTTCTGGTCAATAGTGACCCACAAATGTTGATAGACAGGAATTCAATGATGGCAACTGAATGTCAAGGGGCCGTGGTTAAATTGTCTTTTATTGGAGATTTATGTGGCAAAACTGTTACTTACCACTTGTCAGCCTAAGCCTGGAGATCTTGTTGCATTTGAACATTGACTGCTTCAGTATCTGAGGAGTTCCAGATGATATTGAATGTTGTGCAATCATTGGTGAACATTCTGACCTTATGATGGAGGGTAGTTCATTGATAAGCAGCTGAAGATAGTTGGGTCTAGGACACTGCCCTGAGGAACTGCCCTTAAGGTGACTGACATCCAACAACCATAACCAACTTTCTATGTGCCAGGTATGACTCAACTGGTAGGTCTCTTTTATATCTTTCCCCTCTCACCCTAAACCTATGCCCTCGAGTTCTAGACTGCCCAACCCCAGGGAAAAGACTTTGTCTGTTTACCCTATCCATGCCCCTCATAATTTTGTAAACCTCTATAAGGTCATCCCTCAGCCTCCAGGAAAAATAGCCCCAGCCTGTTCAGCCTCTCCCTATAGCTCAAATCTTCCAACCCTGGCAACATCCTTGCAAATCTTCTCTGAACCCTTTCAAGTTTCACAACATCTTTCTGATAGGAAAGAGACCAGAATTGCACGCAATATTCCAATAGTGGCCTAACCAATGTCCTGTACAGCCACAACATGACCTCCCAACTCCTGTACTCAATACTCTGACCAATAAAGGAAAGCATTCCAAATGCATCAGATCTAAAAATATTTGCAGCACCTTTCCTCCACTTAACACCACACACCAGCACGAAGGATTCGCTTACCATAGGTAACATTGATTAGATTAGACTAGATTCAGATTTATTGTCACTACACAAAAATACAGTGATAAGTGTTTCTTCACGTACAAAATGCAGTGTCACCATGCTCCAGCACAACCTTGAAACACTGCAGTAGAGTTCATCTTTCCCTCGTCTTTGTTACCCTCCACTTTATGGCCCACCCCCCACCGCCCCACTACTCCTTTATTCACTGCTTAACATTGACCAGGGTCTCTGGCTGAAGATGAGTGTTAATGTTTCAATCTTCTGTTTTGAACTGATGAGAATCTTTGTGTAGTGTCCTCTTCCAGTTAGCTGCCCACCACAATTCATGGCTGGATGAACAGGAATGTTAAGCTTGGAGCGGTGGGTAGTGAGATTGCAGAGCTCTATCACATGCAGCAGTCACTGCTGAGCATTTACACAGTACTGGGTTGTAGCTTTGCCTCATCTTTACCTATGCCTGATGCAGTTTTGTCTTCACAAAGACTCTGCATTGGCTACTGCTGCTTGTATTATCCCAGATTGATGGTTAGCAGCAAACAGATTTGGAAGGGGTAAAATCAAGTATATTTTCCCTCTTGAAAACTGAAAGAATTGCGGATGCAGTAAATCGGAAACAAAAACAGAAATTGTTGGAAATGCACACCGGGTCTGTTAGCACCTGTAGAGAGTAATCAGAGTTAACGTTTCAGGTCAAGTTACCCTTCCTCAGTACCCCAGTTCTGAGGAAGGGTCACTTGATCCAAAATGTTAACTCTGACGTCTGTCCAGAGGTGCTGCCAGTTCTGCTGAGCTTTTCCAGTAATTTATGATGATTTTTTTCCCCTCTTGTTGGTCCTCTTCCTACCTCCTGCAAACCCTGTTTGGCAGGTATGGCTTTCAAGACTCGGCCAGCTTGTGCTACCAGGCCACAATTTGTAATGGACAATGAAATCCCACTGCTTGGTAGCAGCAGTGTATACTATCCACAAGTTGCACTGCAGAAATTCACCAAAGATCCTAACATAGCCACTTCTTTGCCCTTGTTTATTCCAAGTGGTGTTCAATGTTCATTAAGTAAGGATTTAAACAAGTGTTGCTGAAGGGATTTTGCCTGAATTGTGTTTACAATCAAAACAGAAACTTCCTTATGTGAGAAAAGGCCATAAATTTATTCACCAATGCTTATTTGTCAATGTTACCCTGGGAATTGACAAAACAGAGGAAATCTGGATCATTCCTGCAAAAGGTTACAAGGCCCAGTATGGTTGATACACCATTAGTTGTAATGGACTTTCACTGATTGGAATGTTTTTCTCAAGCATGTCCCATTTGAATTGGTTATAGATATCCTCACCATGTTCTCTCTCTTTAAGGAACAAGAAGATTAGACGATCCTTTTTAATTGTTACATGCTTAACTACCATGCGCACAAAACCAAGCTGGGCAATGTCGGTCATGTCAATGGATTCATCAAACTGTAGTGAAAAACATTCACTGGCCTTCAGGTCCTGTTGTACTTCCTGCAAGACATCTTTGGATAAAGAATGCACTCAACCTGCTGTTGTGGAAACATCTAGTGACATACTCTAAATTGCTGTCATTATTTCTTCATTGTTCTCAAAATCTTTGATTGAAGAGTCAGCAGTCACAGTCATTGTATCTGTAATTACTTTTTTATTTTATATTCATGTGTAAAATGTGGGTGTTGTTTTATGGGCTGGCTCTAGTTGCCCGTGAGAAGGTGGTGATGAGCTGCTTTCTAGAACCATTGCTGTCCATGTGTAGTCTATAGACCTTTAATGCCGTTATGTAGCAGTTTTTGGAATTTTGATCCAGAAACAGTGAAAGAATAGTGATATATTTCCAATCAGAATGGTGAGTAACTTAGAGGGAAACTTGCAGGTGATGGTGTTCACAGGTATCTGCTGCCTTTGTGCTTCTACATGGAGGTGGCCGTGGGTTGGGAAAATGTTGTCTCAGAATCTTTGGTGAATTTCTTCAGTGCATTTTGTAGGTAGTACACACTATTGCTGGTGAGCATCAGAAATGGAGGGAGTGTATGCTTGTGGATGTGTGGTGCCAATCAAGCAGGCTGCTTTGACCTAGATAGTGTCAAGCCTCTTAAGTGTTGTTGGGGCTGCTCTCACCCAGGCAAGTGAGGATTATTCCATCACACTCCTGATTTGTGCCTTGTAGATAGTGGACAGGGTTTGGGGCATCCAGAGGTGAGTTACCCACTGCAGTATTCCTACCTTTGACCTGCTCTTGTAGTCATTGTGTTCATGTGGAGTGTCCAGTTGAGTTTCTGATCAATATGTCACCTTTCATCACTTTGCTGAAGATTGAGAGTAGACTGATGGCCAGTAATTGGCCAGGTTGGATTTGTCTTGCTTTTTGTGTACAGGACTTACCTGGTAAATTTTCTACATTTCGGGCAGATGGCAGTGCTGTAACTGTACTAGGACAGCCTGACTACAGGAGTGGCAAATTCTGGAGCACAGTTCTTCACTATTCTTGCTGGAATGTTATCAGGGCCTTTGCTGCATCCAGCACCTCCATCCAATTATAGATATCATGTGGTGTCAATTAGATTAGATTACTTACAGTGTGGAAATAGGCCCTTCAGCCCCTCAAGTCCACACCGACCCTCCGAAGAGCAACCCACCCAGACCCATTTACCCCTTCACCTCACACTACGGGCAATTTAGCATGGCCAATTCACCTAACCTGCACATGTTTGGACTGAGGGGGGAAACCGGAGCACCCGGAGGAAACCCACGCAGACACGGGGAGAATGTGCAAACTCCACACAGACAGTTGCCTGAGGTAGGAATTGAACCCGGATCTCTGGCGCTGTGAGGCAGCAGTGCTAACCATTGTGCCACCGTGCCGCCCAATTGGCTAGAGACAGATATCTGTGATGTTGGAGACCTCTGGAAAAGGCTGAAATGGATCATCTACCTAGCACTTCTGGCTGAAGATTACTGTCAGTGTTTCAGCCTTATCATTACATAATTTGTACAGCCACCTCATTCAGCGAGTTATTTGATCATCCACTACCATTCACAACTGGATATGGCAGTACAGAGCTTAGATCTGCTTCATTAGATATGGGATTGCTTAGGTCTCTCTATCACTTGCTGCTAATGATGTCTAGCATGCAAGTAGTCCTTGTTGGTAGCTGCACCAGATTGGCACCTAATTTTTCAGTTTGCCTGGTGCAGCTCTTGGCATACCCTTCTACACTCTCCATTGAACCAGGGTTGATCCCCTGGCTTGATAGCAATGGTTGAGTGGGGAATATGCCGGGCAATGAGTTTACAGATTGTGCTGGAGTACAATTCTGCTGCTGTTGATGGCTCACGGCATCTCATGGATGTCTAGTTTTGATTGGCTAGATCTGTTCAAAGTGTGTACCATTTTGAACAGTGATAATACCACACAACACGATGGAGGTTTTTTTTTGTCTGCGATTTTTTTCTTGGGAATTGTTGCAGCATTTCATTTTTTAATTGGGTGGGCCACAGACCTTATTTCAAATTGAATGCATTCACAGCACTGATCATGTGTGCTAAGTCTCTGTACATTCTCTGCAGTTCACAGTTCAGCTCATTTAGCTTTGACATTTTGTCTACAAGGAGCTCAAAGTCGAGTCATCACAATTGTCTGATAGCTCACTGCACACTTTGGGCTCCTTGATTAAAGAAAAGTGACAATTGCAAGGATCAGACCAAAAAATATTTGCAGCCCCTGTACATAACCACCTTACATAATGGCACAGTGGCTCAGTGGTTAGTATTGCTGCCTCACAGTGCCAGGGACCCCAAATTTAATTCCAGCCTCAGGCGACTGTATAGAGTTTGCATATTCTCCCCTTGTCTGCGTGGGTTTCCTCTGGATGCTATGGTTTCCTCCCACAGTCCAAAGACAGTCCAAGGGGTGGCCATGCTAAATTGCCCATACTGTTCAGCAATGTGTAGGTTAGGTGGATTAGTTAGGGGAATGGGTTTGGGTGGGTTACTCTTCGGAGGGTTAGTGTGGACTTGTTGGGCCGAAGGGCCTGTTTCCGCACTGTAAGGATTCTATTCTATCAGTGCAGAGGATTCGTTCTTCATAAGCAGCATTCAGTTCATCAAGTAAGGATTTCAACAAGTGTTGCTGAAGGGATTTCCCTTTTATTGAGTTTACAATCAAAACAACAACATTCCTTATGTGAGAAAAGGCCATAAATTTATTCACCAATGCTTATTTGTGAATGTCACCCTGGTAATTGACGAAAGAGCGGAAATCTGGATAATTCCTGCAAAACATTACAAAGTTCTAATTTGCACCCAGTATGGTTGGTATACCATTAGTTGTAATGGACTTTCATTGATTGGAATGTTTTTCTCAAGCATGTCCCATTTGAATTTGTTATAGGTATCCTCACCATATCTTTTCTCTTTAAGGAACAAGAAGGTCAGCTGATCCTCTTTATTTGTTACATGCTTTAAAACCATGCACACAAGACAATTAGCTGGACTGTGTCAGTCATGGCAATGGATTCATCAAACTGTACTGAGATACATTCACAGGGCTTCAGGTCCTATTGTACTTCCTGCACGACATCTTTGGATAAAGAATGCACTCAACCTGCTGCTGTTGAAACATCTAGTGACATGCTCTGAATTGCCATCATTATTTCTTCATTGTTCTCAAAATCTTTGATTGAACAGTCAGCAGTCAAAGTCATTGCATCTGTAATTATTTGTTATTTTATGATCACATGTAAGATGTGGGTGTTGCTTTTTTTTGCTCATTCCTAGGCAAGCATGCTTAACACCTTCTTAATTACTTGGAAGTTGAGCTAGAGAAAATGGTTATGTATCTAAATCTCAAGGTCTCTCTGTTCGACAACACTACCCAGGGCCCTACCATTAACTGTATAGATGCTGCTTGAAGGCTGAGATAACCAGGGCCTGGGACAGGTGTTTGTCAGGCCCAGTAACTGATGCCTGGGATTCTAGCAGGTTATTGCACATCACTGGGGGTGGGACAGAATTTTGTGGTCAGTCTGGGAGCCAGAGGCATTGCCAGGAACCCAGAAGACTGTTATATCTGACCTAGCAGCATCCGAGGAGCAAGAAAATCAACGTTTCGGGCAAAAGCTCTTCATCGGGAATTTCAGGCTTTTGCCCGAAAAGTCGACTTTCTTGCTCCTCGGAAGCTGTCTGACCTGCTGTGCTTTTCCAAAACCACTCTAATCTAGACTCTGGTTTCCAGCATCTGCAGTCCTCACTTTTGCCCTGTTATATCTGAGCTACCTGAAGATAGCACGGGCCTGCAAAAGTTGAGAATTCTGAACCTCTGCTGAAAACTCAGAATTTGTCATGCGTCCTTTGATCAACTGAGATCAGCTTCTCCCTTACATATGCTCAAAACAATTATTGCTTGCTTGAGAAAGTGGTCATTTTATACCAAAAACCCTTCTAACATTAATCCTTGAAGTAAATACCATGGCCTCATAAACTGTCTTGAGAGAAGTATGACCACGCAGGCAGTTAATTTGTCAAACACAACATCAGCTCAAAATGTTGCAAGAGACACTTCCACTGAAAACTAAATATATCAGTCAAGGTTACTTTAGGTAGGCAGTTAAAATGGAGTCTACTATGGCTAATGTAAATGTGAAATTTAAGCCTACTCATGGTTCTTCTATGAAAAGTTATTGTTTTCCAGAGAAGTACCGATGAACATAAATGCACGCATTTTGTTGTTCTTTAAGCTGTGCTGCAAGTGTGGTTTCTTTCTGACCTTTATTTCAGCAAGATCCTTTTTCTTCATTAGTTGCAGTTTCACACTTAACACGACTCAGATCAAATGGTGGACCACCTTATCACTTCTTAACATCGGTCATTCACTACTCAACTTTCACCAAGTCCAAATAACCACAACATGTAGGTCTTTGGTCACTTCCCACTATTTAAACAACTTTTTTTTGTGAGGCCATTTAGTTTTCAACCCAACTCACTTAATTACTGAAAACAAATCGGTATCAAATAGTTCTTAAAATAATGTTCTCGAAACTGCACTGAATTTTTCCTCAAATATTCATGATGATCTGTAATTCCTCAATGCAATTTAAAATTGAGCCATTATGTACTGTACTGCACTATTTACTTCTTTGCTTCCTTTTTTTAAAAATTGCAAACACAGCATGAGTAGCAGAAAGACTGATTACTAATTGCAGTGAACAGGGCTCAAGAGAATTGAAAAATAAATGCTGCACTCCGGTTTATTTTACCATTCCTTCTACCCTTCAAACCAATGCAGGTCTTGGAGACAGGAGAGAAGAGGTCTCTACCAGCTTAAATTAACACTGGAGGTTCAGTAGCAGAACAACAATCACCACCAAAAATATGTGAGATCCATCATGAGAACATAGATGGCTGATCATCACAAACAACCAAGTTCTCCAGCATGCTGTGTTCTTTATTCATTATTCATTTATGGGATGAGAGCATTGCTGCCTAGGCAGCACTTATTGCCCATCCCTAATTGCCCAAAAGTCAACCACATTGCTGTGGGCCTGGAGTCACCTGTAGGCCAGACCAGGTAAGGATGGCAGTTTCCTTCCCTAAGGACATTAGTGAACCAGATGGATTTTTCCGACAGTTGACAATGGTCATTATTAGACTCTTAATTTCAGAATTTTAAAAAATTAAAATGCAAATTGAATATGAATATCCTTTATTCTCGCTTGTCCTCCAGGACAGGAGTAAATGAAACGCTTTTACAATGGCTACCTTTTAATAGCACTATCTTAGATAAAGTACCTAGGTACAAATCTTGCAGAGTAAAAAAGTGTTGTTATACAAAAGATGACTAAAAGGGAAGTAGTAGTATTATTTAGTAACTGAGAATGAGTAAGAGATGAGCTGGTTATAACATTTTTTAAAGAATGTACATTGCAGTCTGGTAAAGAGTGCCAAACAGCAGCAGCACAGCACGTGGCCCCAGCCCATGTCTAACAACTGTCCCACATTGTTCTAGCCTCCAGACCACTCCTCAGCAGCAACAAGGTAAGTCACGCACTACCAGGATTCACTTCACCTTGTACTCCTCCAGGACTCGGGATGCCCCATGTGCTGCCTTCTCCTGTGGCAAAATTTGAACCAAGGTTGCCAGACCGCTTTCTGGATGTGTGGATTAACAGACCAGTGATAATATCACTAGACCATCATCTCCCATAGGAGGGAGTTGCAGTTTCCAAATGCAATGGCGACCATATGCCAGAAGATTCAACTTATGTAGGTAGACCTTATCTCTCACATGGATAGCAACAGACTTTCTTTGGTGAAATGTCTTATGGTAAATAGCAAAGTGGTCGGTATAAATGATACACAGAGCCTTAAAAAGGACTTTACAAATGTATGGATCACAGACCACCTAGCTTGGGAAAACACCAGCTGGAGTTATATCTACCACAAAGGAAGATGATTGTGGCCATTGGAGGCCATTCATCTCAGTCCAAGGATATCACCCAGGGTGTTCATCAGGATTGATATTTTTAATCAACCTATTCAGAGATGTTATTACATCATCAATGGCCTTCTTTCTATCACAATGTCAGAAATGGTGATGTTCCCTGAGGATTTTACAGTGTTTAGTAACATTAGCAATTCCTCCGATACTGAAGTAGTCCATGCCAATATGCAGAAAGGCCTGGATGACATTCAGGCTTAGTCTGGTAATTGACAAATAACATTCATGCCAGAAAAGTGTCAGGCAAATATAATCTCCAACAAGATAGAATTTTAACATCTCCCCTTGAAAATCAATGGCATTATCCACTATGAATAGGCTTACCATTACCAAGAAACTAAACTGGACCAGCCATAAAAATATTGCGGCAACAAGAGCAGGTCAGAGGCTAAGTGTTCTTCAGCAAATAAGACACCTTTTACTGCAACAGAGCCTGTCCACTATCTACAATACACAAACCAGGAGTGCGATGGAACACTCTTTCAGATGGATGCAGCTCTGCCTTAGTATGCTGGCAGAGCAAGGCATTCAAAAATCTAATAGATTGTTACTGTCAATTGTGACAGGAAGTGAATACAGAAGTAGAGGAGTTATACGGGGTATTGGTGAGACACATCTGGAGTACTGTGTACAATATTGGCCAAAATCCATTCAACCCGCTATTGTGGAAGCAACTAGTGACATGCTCTGAATGCACAAGAAGAAAATGTGGAAAAAGTTTACTCGACTAATACCTGAAATGAAGGACTGTCTTACAAGGAAAGTTAGACAGGGTAGACTTGTAGCTGCTGGACATTAGAAGAGTGAAAGTGACTTGAGTGACATGTATAAGATCCTTATCCATCTTGATAAATTAGATCTGGAAAGGAAGTTTCCTGTTATGGGAGAATTTAGTCTGAGGGGTCACCATTAAAAAAAAAATGTGTATTTTTGGACAGAGTTGAGAAGAATTGCTTTCTTACAGAGTTATATGTGCCTTTGGAACTGTCTTCTTCAAAGGGTGGTGAAAGTAGAGGGTTTGAATACCTTTACAGCAGAGGAAGACAGATAAGCCAGGTGGAAATGTGGAGTAGTCAGATTAGCCACGATCTTACTGAATAGCAGACCAGGCTTGAGGAGTCAAGGGTCCTACTCCTGCTTCTAATGTATATGCTCTTGACATGTCCAACAATAATCAAGAAATTCAATCGAATTTAGGACATTGCAGCTCACTTGATTATCACCTCATATTCTGAAAGAAGCAATTTACACAATTTATGTATTCAATTCCTTTTCAAAGGCTACAATCAAACCTATACCCACATCCCTAATTATTCCAACTAATTGCATTAAAATGTTTTTCCTCATGTTGCTTCTAGTTCTTTTGCCAATCTCTCTCAATCTATGCTTTTTGGTTCCGCCTTTATAAACAGTTTCTCTTTACCCCATTATCAGCAACTTTCATCATTTTTAACATCTTAATAAATTTCTTATCTTTCTCTGTTCAAGGAGCACAGCCTCGGCGTATGCACATAATTACAGTCCCATAATAAACAAAAAAAAACAAAGGATTGTGGATATTAGAAACCTGAAGCACAAACAGAAATTGCTGGAGAAACTCATCAGATCCAGCAGGACCTATGGACAGAAAGCAAAATTAACAGTTTGGGTCCAGTGACCCTTCTTCAGAACTGTAGCTCGGAAAACATTGGCTTTTATATTGAAGAAGGAATTGGGGGCAAGTGGAGAGGAGTAAACGATAGTTAGAGATGGAGCCCAGAAGCAGAGAAAACAACAGTTAGGCAGAGAAAGAAATGGGTAACAGTCAGGCCGGGAAAATCAATAGTTGCAAATGGGGACAGTTAGTAGCTGACAATGTGCTGTTTGTGGTTGTAGCTCATGTGATAACAACGCCTGATGGGTGGGCTGGAAGGAGGGCATCAAAGAAGGTGCTCAGGTCTTATAATTATTGACCTTAATTTTGAGTCCCACAGTTCCCAATCAGAAAGTGTGATGCTGTTCTTCCAGTTTACACCGAGGTCCCAGACACACCTTCCAAGTGAAGCAATGATTTACTTGCACTTCATTCAAGCTAGTCCACTGTATTTGTTGCTCACAGTGTAGTCTCCTCTACAATGGGGAGATGGAACACAGACTGGGTGAACGTCTTGCACAACATTTACATTTTGTCTATAAAAATAATCCTGAGCTTCTGGTTGCCTGCCATTTTAACACACTACTGTGTTCCCTGGCCAACATCTCTGTCTCAGGCTTGCTGCAGTGCTCCAACAAAGCTCAGCATAAGCTGAGAGAACAGCACCCCATTTCCCACCTGGGTACCCTGCAATCTTCAGGACTCAATATCAAGGTCAATCATTTTTGGGCCTGAGCACCACCTCCTACCTCCTTGCCCCAACTTCTATTCACCAGGCTTTGTCAATATATGGGCTGCTATCACACACAACCCATTGTCAGCCACGAATAATCTCCATTGCAGCAATTCATTCTCCAAGGCTCCAGCTCATTCTTTTTTCTGTCCGATTGCTGATCCCTCTCTCTGGACTCCATCTCCACCCATTGTTTACACCTCCCCCCATCCCCTGCCCCACTCCATTTTTTTCCGAGTGACAATCAGTTCACTGGACCTGAAACTCTGCTTTCTCTCCACAAATGCCACCATACTTGCTGAGTTTCTCCGGCAATACGTGTTTTGGTAAGTGCAATCCCTCAGCTCTGCAATCTCTTCAGAACCATCATCAAAATCTGACATTATCTCTGAAATGTGGTCCCCAGAATTGGACACGAGTAGAATTTAATACCCTGTCTTTCTGTCGCCACCCACTCCCCCCAACCTCGTTTCCACACCACCCTCCTCCCACCCCCCACCCAACCAAGAGCAGGTTGGGAGATGGTTGGGCCACATAAAATGAGGATAGAATTATGGGTTTGAGTGCTGATTGACTTTTCAACTCCGCTCCAAATAATTCCCAATCAGCCTCCTTGCATCTTGTGACCTACTTAATTTTGCTGTTCTGTGGTTAGTTGCAATACCAGCCATGGCCATTTCCAACTACTCTCCAGACTTCAAAAACTTCCATCAGCAGGTTTGCTTCAGACTTTTTGACTAGTGGACAGAATCATTGCCAGGCCAGAGAATATAGCCCATAATCCAACTGGGACCAATTGTGTTTAATAAACATGGAGCATCACTTTCTGTCCTGTCCTTTAATTTACAAAGCGCAGGAGTCATGGGCTGGAATGTATCCCACTTAAACTGTCAGGGGCAGAGGTGAGAAAGGTGCGGCTATGCAGATCACAGTGAAGAGGAGATCACAAGAATAGGAAAGACGTTACTATGGGACTGGGTTATTCGCAGAAGGGGTGCATAAAGCCCAGGGCAGTGAAGGGCAGTGGTTTGATTGTTAGATCTCAAGGAAGATGTCTGGAAATGGTTAATCCTGCTGAGAGTTAATCCTGCCATTGGCAGTCCCAGTTAGACATAGTCAGAAGTCACTCAACACCAGGTACTAGTCCAATGAAAGGGCTATGCTCCAAAAACTTGTGTGATTTCAAATAAACTTGTTGGACTAGTGTACCTAGTGTCATTTGACTTCTGACTTTGTCCACCCCGGTTCAACACTGGCACCTCGACACCAGTTGGACATCATTAACCTGGACCCAATCCCTGATCAATTCCAGTGAGTAAGGGTGCCAGACCAGCGAAGTGCGAATCTAACATGGTTTGTGGGAGGAGAGGACCATTCCTGAGGTTGTACAGGAGGTGACCAGGTAAGCAGTGCACAGTCAGAAACAATCAGAGTCTGCCAAGCAGAAGACTTGGATTGAAGGCCAAATAGGGATGTTCAGAGGCTTCATGCTAAAGTTCAGAGGTAGATTGGATGGTTATGAGAGGTGTCAGAACAGAGAAGAGTTAAGGTAGTCTTGGTAACACTAACAGATATGGCCAACAGTCCTCAATTGTCTTCAAGGCAGCCAAATGGTTACTTATGCCATTGCACCTTCATTCCCAGCACATGAGGCCAGAATAGAGACAGGTTGTGGTGTAGTTTAGATTGTTAAAAATCTGAATAAAAGTATAGGTAAATGTAAAAGGAACAGAGAAAAGGCAATTGGATATTCATGAAGACAGTCACCTTTAACGTCTAGAGAAAATCAACAGGTATTATGAAACTGATAACTAGTCATCTTTGTTGCACTTACATCCTTTTATAACTGTGAAATATGACACAATTCTACATCATTGTGAAAGACTAGATAAGAAATTAATTTTACAGTGAAACAGAAGTGAACATAAAGGAACATTACACTCCACTGTGAAAAGCAGCCTCTTGACAATTTGATGTAAGTTTTGGGTGAATTCTATATTCAAGGCAAGGGATATTGGTGTCAATATTAAATATGCCCATGGATCAGATCGATAAGTGGTAACCTAGATGATGAATTTATGGAGAGCATCTGGGATAACTTCTCATACAGGATGCTCTAGAGTCAACCAGAAAACAGTGGAGAGGGTGGTGCCTGAAAAGCACAGCAGCTCAGGCAGCATCCGAGGAACAGGAGAATCAACGTTCCTTCATCAGGAATCAACCAGAAAGCAGACTATTCTAGATCTCGCAATGTGCAATGAAGCAGTTTCATTAAATAAATGGCCTCATAGTAAAGGGACACCAATATAATGGTGATCATAATATGATTAAATTTTCCATTCAGTTTCAGAGAGTGAATAGTAAATCTAAGGCTGTCTTTTTTTTTAAAATAGTGAAGTAAGGGAAGTTATGAGAGTATGAAGACAGGCCTAGTGAATACCAACTGTGAAATTAGGTAAAGGGACAGGTGAATGGAGATGCAATGGCAGACATTTAAGGAAATGTTCAACAAATATATATTCCAGAGAGAAAGAACAATGCATCATTGTTCAAGAAGGAAATTAAAAATGGCTTAAAAGCTGAAAGGTATGCAATTCATTGAAATTTGTGGTAAGTCAGAAAATTGGACAGAATTTTAAAAAGCAACAAAGAATGATTTAAAAATTTGAGGAAGGAATTAGAATACTGGAGGAAAGAAACATTGTAAGAGTTTATATAGTTATTTTAAAAATAAAACTTCAGCAAAATAAATCAGTCTGATTACAAGTTCAATTGTGTCACAGTCAGAAAATGTAAACCGATGTTTGATACCAGACAACTAAGAATTTCGATGTCTATTGTTCGTGATTTACTTGTGCCATACTCTCTATCTAATGTATCAATCACTGGCTTCTTATAAGAGACATTGTATTGTTACAACCTCAATCATTCACTGAGGTTGGAACTGAAAAATTCCTGTAATACATCCATGAAGTGTGTAAGTCAATTCAAACTCAAGAAATGTTTGCATGGGTGTTAGTGTGAGGTAGAAGGGAAATCTTAATGTAGAGCATAATGTGCTGCCTTAACCATTTTACCACTGAAGTCAAGTTAATAAAACTGCTTTATTCCACACAGACTGTGTACATCTTGGTTGCTTTGTTACCATGTAGCACAGCTGTTCATGAACCATGCATTTAAACAAATTGGATATGTACTCCAACGAAAATTAGAAGGTACATTGTTTTGAGGTCTGAGGATATCAGGGGTTCAAGAGGAGGTCTCCACTGAGGAACAGAGAATTTACAGTGCTGAGGACAAGAGATATTGTTGGCTATTCTTTATGCATTGCTTAACAATGGGGAAATCTAGGAGCACAGTGTTGGAAACAACATGATTTGTCATGGAATGGACAGGCATGGATTTATAATCTCAGTACTCTAGAACATAAGCCTTCAGGAAAACATCACTAAAAGAGTTACATTGTAAATAAATGTTATATTTTCTCATTGTGGGCGGCACGGTGGCACAGTGGTTAGCACTGCTGCCTCACAGCGCCGGAGACCCAGGTTCAATTCCCGCCTCAGGCAACTGACTGTGTGGAGTTTGCACATTCTCCCCGTGTCTGCGTGGGTTTCCTTCGGGTGCTCTGGTTTCCTCCCACAGTCACAAAGATGTGCAGGTTAGGTGAATTGCCCATGCTAAATTGCCCGTAGTGTTAGGTAAGGGGTAAATGTAGGGGTATGGGTGGGTTGAGCTTCGGCGGGTCAATGTGGACTTGTTGGGCCAAAGGGCCTGTTTCCACACTGTAATGTAATGTAATGTAATCGATTCTAATCTAATGAAACAGAAATGGGGAGGCCAAATTATTAAAGATGTGCACTTTCCAGAAACTCTACAAAATGCCGATGAAATAAAACATAGCTCATAATTCATATTTATTCGGAACAAGCTTGTTGTAAACTGCAGATGCACAGCCACACTACAGCCTGGAAGGTACTGCACAAGCCATTCTCAAATTGTCCCTTTTGAGAAGCTATGTGGGCGTGGACCGACAGAAAACATTGACAGTTGGGACTTCTGTTCCAACACCCAGCAAATGGAGACGGATGAGTAGGTAGGGAGGAGAGGAATACAATGCTTAGGAATTGGGTGATACATTTAGGCAGTGGATTTGGATCGGCACAGGCTTGGAGGGCCGAAGGGCCTGTTCCTGGGCAGTAAATTTTCTTTGTTCTTTGTTCTTTGAGATAGAAATTAAAAATGACACATTCATTTTACATGAAATTCATGATTATCAACTGCATGCTGCATTTTCAGGCATGCCAAAATGCGAAGATTAGAAGTTGTGAATTGCGTCTATCGTATATAGCAGCAGTCACAATACATTAATGTGTTTCATTTACTCGTTTTCTTTTAATTCTATCACTTACTTTTTCTGTGTTTCTCTAGCTCTCGCTGTAGAATGAGCTGAAGCCAAGGAATTGTTACTTTCTCACCATTCAGAGGGCTGCTAAAGTGCATGTTAATAGAGTTTTCAAGCCGTTGTGATGCTATGATAGCTCGATAGACCAGCCTTCACATTGTTCATTTGCTTCCTCGCATTTCCTGGTTGAAGCAACTAGATTGCAGATAATTAAGCTTCTGTGAAGTTGTTCTGCTGAAATGCAAGTTCACTAAACAACAAACTAAAGAGCAACATATTTAGTCAGCTAATCGGCATAGGGAAATAATTCAATCGAGACAGGTAGAACAATAGAACCCTTATTGTTTTCAACAACAAAGAGTTTTACAATCTCACTACAGGTTGATATGGGCTCCCAACAAAACATTACACAAAACTTTAGGATCAGTTAGGAGACTTCTATGATCCTAATGGATAGCTAATATTTCAAATGGAGAACCTCAGTCTGATACAGCAAAATCCACTTTTGATATTTATATGAAAGGACAGGTTTGCAATATTTTTGGTGTCTTTAATGTAGGAAGTTGTTCCAAGATATTGCATAGAAGTTTAAACTGACAAAAAACTGCTGCAAGTACTACAATTCTTAATTACACTATTTCAAATAATGTGTCTTTAATGGTTGTGACAAACTGCACACAACGATACTTTGAGCAGAAGCAGAAGTTACATGTAGATGGCAAGCACCACAACCTTAAAGTATAATTTCATTTCTCTAAACAGCAATGTTTAAACAAAAAGCAAAAGAAAGATATGTACCATCATTTGCAGTTAACACTATATATCATCTCCACACTATCCCCAGTCAAGTGGCAGTGGTTAAATTGACAGTGCAAATTGTCAAAAAGATCATAAAGGATAGCATCTTATTGTGCAGTTTGCTTGATTTGAGCAAAATGCCTTCTTATCAACTCAGACAATATTGAGCTGTTACTTCCTGTTGAACGCAGAAGATTTCAAACTTTGTGATAGAATCCTTGACTTTCTTCACAGGGAGTGCTGTGCTCGACATCATGTGAGCAGTGTTAATCTGTTTTCCTTGTTGGTATTCTAATCCAGATGCTACCTCTGCAAACAAAGTAACACTCTGAAGGAAAAAGAAGTAGCTTGAGGGACATTCTTTAAAGTAGTTTGTGGTTGAGCTCCATTGTCCCAAACAGGTAGGTAGTTAAATGCTCACAAGCAAAGACAATAGCGAGGTCCTATCTCTTGATCTGAGCCGAGTGTCACTTAAACTGGTATTAATACCCTGAATGTAAATGCAACTGTTTGTCTTTGCATTAGGATTGCTCCAAGTCTTGTCTCACTGATCACTGGCAGGCTTATCTTGATGCTGTGATATCTCTGCACAGGAATTGCCATCTCTAATATTTTTTATATATTCGAGTGAAAGCTGCTCCTTCTTCTGTGCCCAAGCTGCTGCATGCTCTTATCAGTGAGCTTGCAGAGAGCTGAATACTACCATAGAACATAAAACATTACAACACAGTACAAATCTTCAGCACTTGATGTTGCGTTGACATGTGAAACCAATCTGAAGCCCGTCTAACCGACACTATTCCATTATCATCCATATGTTTATCCAATGACCATTATATGTCCTTAAAGTTGGCGAGTCCACCACTGTTGCTAGCAGTGCGTTCACGCCCCTACTACTCTCTGAGTAAAGAACCTACCTCTGACATCTGTCCTATATCTATCACCCCTCAATTTAAAGCTATGTCCCTTCATGCTAGCCATCACCATCTGAGGAAAAAGGCTCTCACTGTCAACCCTATCTAATCCTCTGATCATCTTGTATGTTTCTATTAAGTCACCTCTCAACCTTCTTCTCTCTAATGGAAACATCCTCAGGTCCCTCAGCCTTTCCTTGTAAGACCTGCCCTCCATACCAGGCAACATCCTGGTAAATGTCCTCTGTACCCTTTCCAATGCTTTCACATCCTACCTGTAATGCAGCGACCAGAACAGTATGCAATACTCCCAGTACAACCCCACCAGAGTTTTGTACAGGTGCAACGTGACCACATGACTCTGAAACTCAATCCCTACCAATAAAACCTAACACACGATATGCCTTTTTAACAACCCTATCAACCTGAATGGCAATTTTCAGGGATCTAAGTACATTGTTGCTGAGATCTCTCTGCTCATCCACATTACCAAGAATCTTACTATTAGCTTAGTACTTTGTATTCCTGTTACTCCTTCCAAAGTGAATCACCTCACACTTTTCCGCATTAGACTTCATTTGCTACCTCTGAGCCCAGTTCTGCAGCTTATCTATGTCCTTCTGTAACCTGCAACATCCTTCTGCACTGTTTACACCTCTGCAAATTTACTAACCCATCCTTCTATGCACTCATTCAAGTCATTTATAAAAATGATAAATAGCAGTGGACCCAAAACAGATCCTTGCAGTATCCCACTCATAACTGAACTCCAGAATGAATATTTCCTATCACCCACCAACCCCTGTCTTCTTTCAGCTAGCCAATTTCTGATCCAAATCACTGAATCACCCACAAACCCATGCTTCTGCATTTTCTGCAATAGCCTACTATGGGGAACCTTATCAAATGCTTTACTGAAATCCACATACACCACATCAATCACTTTACCCTCATCCACCTGTTTGGTCACCTTCTCAAAGAACTCAATAAGGTTTGTGATGCATGACCTACCTTTCACAAAAGTGTGTTGACTATTCCTAATCAAATTATTCCTTTCTTGATGATTATAAATCTTGTCTTTTATAATCCTTTTCAACATTTTACCCACAACTGAAGTAAGGCTCACTGATCTATAATTACCAGGATTGTCTTTATTCCCCTTCTTGAACAAGGGAACAACACTGCTATCCTCCAGCCATCTGGCACTATTCCTGTAGACAATGATGACCATTACCATGAGACCATAAAACCATAAGATACAGGGGCAGAAGTCTTCACAGCCTGCTGCAGCAATTAGTTCCACACGTTTGCTACCAACTGGCTGAATAAAGTTTTCCTCATTTCAGTTTGAAAGGGTCATCCCTTCACTCTGAGGCTGTGCCCTTGAATCCTAGTCTCTCCTATTAATGGAAACGTCTTCTCCACATTCACTCCCAGTATTCTGTGAGTTTCAAAGAGATCCCCCTCATCCTAAACTCCATGAAGTACAGACTCATAGTCCTCAGCTCCTCCCCATATGACAAGTCCTTCATTCCTGGGATCATTTTTGTAAACCTCGCCTGGACACCCTCCAAGCCTAGCATATCCTTCCTTCCATATGGGACACAGAATTAGACAGGAGCTTTCAGACATTGATTGGAGTAGTCTGTTGTCAGGCAAAGGGCCTTCTGGCATGTGGACAGCCTTTAAAAGTGAGATAGCTAGAGTTCAAGATCTATATGTTCCTGTTGGGGTGAAATGCAAGATTGACAGGAATAGGGAACCCTGGATGACAAGAGATATTGAGGCTTTGACCAGAAATAAGGAGATATGGCTCAGGAACAGGCAGCTATGATCAAGGGAATCCCTGGAGGTATTGAGGGAATACAGGATTTTACTGAAGAAGACAATCAGGAGGGTGAAAAGGGGGCTCAAGATAGCCTTGGCTGAGAAGATTAGGGTGAATCAAAAGAGGTTCTTTAAGTACATTAATGGAAAAAGAATAACTGGAGACAGAATAGGACCCTTCAATGACCAAGTGGACATGTATGTGTAGAACCGCAGGGATGGGCAAGGTCCTCAAAAAATATTTTCCTCTGTGTTTACTGTGGAGAAAGACATGAAGATTTCAGAACTTGGGGAATTTAGTCATATCTTGGGGACAGTCCATATCACAGTCATTGAGGAGTTGGATGTATTAGAATGCATGAACGTGGATAAATCTCCTGGTCCTGACCAGATATATCCAAGAACACTGCAAGAGGCTTGAGAAGAAATTGTGGGGGCCCTGACTGATATTTTTGCATCATTGTTAGCCACAGGTGAGGTCCTGGAAGATTAGAGAGGAGTGAATGTTGTACCCTTATTCAAGAAGGGCTACAATGAAAAGATCTAACATCTGTGATTGGTAAATTACTTGAGAAGGATCTGAGGGATAAGATATACATGCAATTGGAAAGACAGGGTTTGATTAGGAATAGTCAGCATGGCTTTATGTCTGGGAGATCATGCTTCACAAATTTGTTAGCGTTCTTTGATGAAATGACCAGCATGGTTGATGAGGGCAGTGTAGTCTATATGGATTTCAGTAAGGCCTTTGATAAGGTTCAACATGGTAGGCTGCACTGGAAGATTAGATTGCATGGAATCTAAGGTGAGCTGGCAAATTGGATACACAATTGGCTTGATGGTAGGAAGAAGAGGGCAATCATGGAAGGATGCTTGTCGGACGATAGGCCCGTGACTATGATGTGCCCCAGGGGTTGGTGCTGGGCTCATTACTGTTTGTTATCAGAAATTGCAGCAGGACCTTGATCAGCTGGGGAAGCGGGCTGAGAAATGGCAAATGGAGTTTAATATAGATAAGTGTGAGGTCTTGCATTTTGGAAAGTCAAATCAAGTTAGGAGTTTCATGTTGAATGGTAGGGCTTCAAGGAGTGTAGTGGAACAGAGTGACCTTGGAATTCAAGTGTGTGGTTCTCTGAAAGTGGAGTCACAAATAGACAGGTCAATGAAGAAGACATTTGGCACACTGGCCTTCATCTTCGAGTATAGGACATTGAGAATAGAAGTAGGGAAGTTATACAGGATAAAGGTAAAAACAATAACTGCAGATGCTGGAAACCAAATACTGGATTAGTGGTGCTGGAAGAGCACAGCAGTTCAGGCAGCATCCAACGAGCAGTAAAATCGACATTTCGGGCAAAAGCCCTTCATCAGGATGTTGGTGAGGCTGCACTTAGAATCAGAGAATCATAGAATCTCTACAGTGTAGAAACAGGCCCTTGGCCCAACAAGTCCACATCGACCCTCCAAAGAATAACCCAGCTAGACCCATTTCCCGACATTTAACCCCTGACTAATGCACCCAACCTACACATCCCTGAACACTATGGACAATTTAGTATGGATAATTCACCTAACCTGCACATCTTTGGATTGTGGGAGGAAACCAGAGCACCCAGCGGAACAGGGAGAATGTGCAAACTCTACACAGATAGTCGCCCGTGGCTGGAATTGAACCTGGGTCCCTGGTACCACGAGGCAGCAATGCTTGGAGTATTGTGTTCAGTTTTGGTCAACTTGCTATAGGAAAGATTTTATTGAACTGGAAAGAGTGCATTAGAAAATTACAAGGACATTGCCAGGGCTCAAACGTCTGAGTTATAGGGAGAGGTTGAACAAAGTAGGACTTTTTGCTTTAGAGCATAGAAGACTGAGAGGCATGGATAGGATGAATGCATTCAGTCTTTTTCCCAGGGATGGGGAGTCAAGGACGAGAGGACATTAGTTTAAAGTTAGGGGGAAAGAAAAAAAGAGATCCTGAGGGGTAATTTTTTTTTACACAAAGGGTGGTACATATATGGAATGGCCTGCCAATGGAAATGTTTGAGGCTGATACATTAACAACACTTAAAAGGCATTTGGACAAATACATGGATAGGACAGGTTTAGAAGGATATGGGCTAAGTGCAGGGAAATGGGGCGAGCATGGATAGACATTTTGATCAACATAGACCAGTTTGGGCCAAACAGCCTGTTCCATTCTGTAGGGCTATATGACTCGATGATTTTATGACAGAGCTGCTCACAATATTCCAAATGCGGTATGACCAGAGCCTTATACACACACAGCTGTATATCCCTGTTCTTCTTCTCTACCCCTCTTGAAATTATTGCTAAAATTGCTCTTTCCATCCTAACCGCAAAGTTAACCTTAAGAGAACCATGGACTAAGTCTTTCCAAGTCACTTTGTGCTTCAGATTTCCCCATTTAGAAAATAGCCTAACCCTCTATTCTTCCTAGCAAAGGCTCAGTGGTGTCTAATAGTGCCTGGGACCAGGATTCGATTCCACCCTTGGCTGACTGTGTGGAATTTGCACATTCTCCCTGCGTATGTGTGGGTTTCCACTGTATGTTGCAGTTTCCTCCCACAGTCTAAAGATGTGGAGGTGAGGTGGATTGGTCATGTTAAATTGCTCATTGTGTCCAAGGATGTGCAGGTTAGGTGGATAAGCCATGGGAAATTCACAGTTTACAGGGATAGGGTAGGGGGGTGAGTCTGAGTGGGATGCTGTTTGAAGGGTCGGTGTGGACTCAGTGGGCCCAATAGCCAACTTCCACACTGATTCTACCAAAGTACATATCCTCACACTTTCCCATGTTGTATTCCATCTTCCATTCTTTCTACTCACCTAGCTTGCCCACATCCTTCTGCAGCCTCCCCATTTTCTCAACAATACCTGTCCCTCCACTTATCTTTATGTCACCTATTCGGCACCAACACCCTCAGTTGCTTTGTTCTAATTTTTGAAGTATAACATGAATAGTTGTTGTCCCAACACTGACTAATGCATAACTTCACTCATCACCAGCTGCCATTCTGAAAAAGACACCATTATCCCTACTGTCTGCCTTCTGCCAGTCAGCCAATCCTCTATCCATACCAGTACCCTGCCCCTAACACCTTGGACTCTGATCTTATTGAGCAGTTTCTTATGCTGAACCTTGTCAAAGGCCTTCTGGAAATCCAAATAGGTCATGTCCACTAGTTCTCCTTTGTCTGACTCTGGTGATTTATAGAGTCATAGAGTCAGACAGCAGGTAAACAGACCCTTCAGTCCAACCCATCCATGCTGGGCAGGTTTCCCAAACTAAACGAGTCCCATTTATCTTTGTTTGACCCATATCCTCTAAACCTTTCCTAATCATGCACCTGTCCAATGTCTTAAATATTGTAACTATACATGCATCTACTACTTCCTCTTCCAGGTCATTTCACTTACAAATCTCCCTCTGTGTGAAAACATTGTTCCTCAGGTCTCTTTTGAATGTTTTCATCTTACCTTGAAATTATGCCTTCTAGATTTGAACCTTAGGGAAAAGACCTTTACTATTCACCTTATCAATGCCCCTTATGATTTTATAAACCTTTAAAAGGTTTATAACCTCCTATGCACCAGGGAATAAAAATCCCAGCCTATCCAGCCTCTCATTATAACTCAACGCCCCCCCCAACACCCCCCCACCCCAGTCCCAGTAACATCCTTGCAAATCTTTTCTATACCCTCACCAATTTAATAATATCCTTCCTATAGTAGGGTTACCAGAATTGTGTTCCAAATGTGGTCTCACCAATATCCTGTACAGCCACAAGCTTCCTCAGCACCTTCTCAGCACCACAAGAGTCATAGAAATGTACAGCATGGAAACAGACCCTTCAGTCTAACCCGTCCATGCTGACCAGATATCCGAACACAATCTAGTCCCACTTGCCACCACCCGGCCTATATCCCTCCAAACCCTTCCTATTCACGTATCCATCCAAGTGCCTTTTAAATGTTGCAACTGTACCAGCCTCCACCACTTCCTCTGGCAGCTCATTCCACACATGCAGCACCCTCTGCGTGAAAAGGCTATCTCTTAGGTGTCTTTTATATCTTTTCCCTCTCACCCTAGACCTATGCCCTCTCGTTCTGGACTCCCCCACCCCAGGGAAAAGACTTTGTCTGTTTATTCTATCCAGCATCGATCCTTGTGACACTCCACTGGTCACAGGCCTCCAGTTTGAAAAACAACCCTCCACCACCACCCTCAGTCTTCTACCTTTGAGCCAGTTCTGTATCCAAATGGCTAGTTCTCCCTGTACTCTATGAGATCTAACCTTGCTAATCAGTCTCCCATGGGGAACCTTGACGAACGCCTTACTGAAGTCCATATAGATCACATCTACTGCTCTGCCCTCATCAATCCTCTTTTTTATTTCTTCAAAAAACTCAATCAAGTTTGTGAGACATGATGTCCCACGCACAGAGCCATGTTGACTATCCCTAATCAGTCCTTGCCTTTCCAAATACATGTACATCCTGTCCCTCAGGATTCCCTCCAACAACTTGCCCACCATTGATGTCAGGCTCACTGCCCTATAGTTCCCTGGCTTGTCCTTACCACCCTTTTTAAACAATGGCACCATGTTAGTCAACCTCCAGTCTTCCGGCACCTCACCTGTGACTATTGACGATACACTAAGCTCTGTCCTCTGTCACTCTTGAAGTCTAATATACTACTGGTGTCACCCACCATTAAGATTGATGTTTCACCACCATATGAGTAATTGAGGACCCAACAGAGATCCTTGAGGCACACCACTAGTCATATCCTGCCAAGTACTTAGCCATTATTCCAACTTTCTATTTCCTGCCATGCAATCAATTTCTTACCCATGTTAATCGTTTGCCCTCATATCTTGGGTTCTACCTTATCTAACAGTCTTTCATGTGGGATTTTATCCCAAGCCTTCTGGCAGTCCATATTAACATTCATTGACTTGCCTCTTTTGTCCACCATCTTTGTCACCTCATCAAAAAAACTCTATGAGGTTTGACAGGCATGACCTACCCTCCATAACTCCATGCTATTTCTCTCTGATTAAATAAAGGTCTGTGACCAGCAGTGTGCTGCAAGTATTGGGGCAGAGTCCACTGTTTTTTTTGTCATTTGTATAAATGATGTGGATGTGAATGCAGGAGAAATTATAAGTTTGCAGATGACACCAAAATTGGTGTGGTGGACAGTGAAGAAGATAATATCAGAGTACAACAGCACCTTGATTAGATGGGCCAATAAGATGAGGAGTGGCAGATAGAGTTCAATTTAGATGAATGCAATAAATGTTGCATTTTGTTAAGGCAAACCAGGGAGCACTCGTATAGTTCATGGTAGGGCCCTGGGGAGTGTTGCCAAACAAAGAGACCTAGAGGTGCAGGTGCATAATTCCTTGGTAGTAGAATCATGGGCAGACAGGTGGTAAAGAAGGTGTATGGCATATTTGCCTTTATTGGTCAGTATATTGAGTGTAGGCATTGAAATGCTATGTTCCGGCTGTACAGGACATTGGTGTGGCCTCCTTTGGAATACTGCATTTCAGTCCTGGCCTCCCTGCTACGGGAAAGATGTTGTTAAACTTGAAAGGGTTCAGAAAAGATTCACAAGGCTTTTGCCAGGGTTAGAAGGTTTAAGTTATAGGGAGAGGTTGAATAGACTGAGACTGTTTTCCCTGAAGCATCGGAAGTTGAGAGGTAACCTTATCAAGATTCGTAACACCACAAGGAGCATGGATAGGGTAAATAGACAAGGATGGGGAAGTCCAAAACTAGAGGGCATAGGCCAAAGGTGAGAAAGAAAAGATTTAAAAGGTGCCTAAGGAGCAACCTTTTCACGGAGAGGATGGTACGTGTATGGAAGAGCTGCCAGAGCAAGTGGTGGAGGCTGGTACAATTGCAACATTTAACAGGCATCTGAATGGGTATATGAATTGAAAGGATTTAGCGGGATATGTGCCAAATGCTGGCAAATGGGACTAGGTAATTTTAGGATATCTGGTCAGTGTGGCCAAGTTAGACCAAAGAGTCTGTTTCCATGCCATATAACTGCCTGGTTCTTTGAATATAAATATTTCTTTCACTTCTCCACTATGTTTTTCTAGCTTGGCATGGAATACCTTTCAGTATAATGCAATGCCTAATGTGTTCTTCTACAGATGTGCTTTAGTTGATGACTGACAATCCCAATGCTTATATACATGTTGATCATTTCGTCCTTTCTCAGCAGACTTGCTCTTGGTGCAAGATCATTTGTGTCTGAGACAATCCTGTCTCTGAAGGGACATCATCTTTCTGGATCCAGCCAGAAGTATCAATGGTGTCACATACTGATCAATAACCTCCTTTGTCCCTTTTGAACAAATAACATCCTCAAAGCATGACAAAACTCTCCTATTTATTTTGTCTGCTCCTCAGCGAGATCTGTTTCTCTAAATAGGGTCACTAAATTAATTTTTTTTCCAGATTATGTCGCTATTTCTTAATTTGCCATTGAGACCAGAAAAACTTCAATTCTGCCTATAAGTCCTTTCATTTCCACAGTTGCAGGGATTGGAAAATCATAGGCATTTTGATTCACCCAGTTACCTATACTCAAAATTGCAGAACTTACTTTTTATTTCTCTCTTGCTGTCTTTTTCAGTAACTGGCTCTCTTATAGCTCTGAATATCCACACATTTTCAGCTGGACTATTCCTTACACCATGGTTCAAGTGATGTATCTTTAGTGACCATAGTGACTGCACACAAAGACATTCACTGCAGAGGTTGAGGTCACATGACTACAACAAGTCAGCTCGTACATCAAGCGCAACTGCATTTCTGCAAACATATAAGACATTTAATCAGAGATAGTTTCATTCCAAAAGTGGATACAGAGGACTAAAAAATATTTTACTGCCAGTGCCAAAATAAATGTTGATTATTTTGTTAACCACCCTATCTATTCCACTTCCATGAATCTACCTTTTGAAATTATGAAAAGCTGAGGCTCTGCTTATGAGGGATAAATGGCATTATTGTAAGAAACGCCACAAAGTAATCTGAAAACTTAATCCTCTAAACTTTAGCAAATAGGTCTGTTCAACTATTGTTTTGTTTCACTAGTTTAGTGATCTCTACTTGATACTTGTTGGTTTTAATTGACGTGTTGTCAGTTGTCATCAGTTTTCATCATTTCACCATCATCCCCAGGAATGCCCATCTTTCCTTCCCTGATTCACTGCTAGGTAGCTGGGTTTATGGGATGTCCACCCTGGAAATCCCAATGTTTCCCTCCTCCAGGGTAAGCATGATACATCCATCATCAATTTCAGCAGAGTGAGAAGAGGATCCCAGAGGGCCAGGGATTTACACACTGTCTCAGAGTACAGTCTTCCTTGGCACCAAATGTAGCAGAGACTGTCATGCCAGAGTATGTGGCACCTCGGCAATACCAGCAATGCCTGACACAGAGCTGACCACCATCTGCCGAAACCTAACATCTTGAATGGCTGACAATGTCATCTATTTTTTACCATTTCTGTATTTTCTTCTTAATGCACAAACTCGGCTTGCTGATATTATCCTCTTACATCTCGTCCTATCAATATCAGCCACATGTGTCATAACTGCTGGTTTAAAAGGAAGGACTTGCAGTGCAATGACACATAACCAGGCTATCAAGTGTGAGGTTACTTTCAATTTGAAATTACTGTTGCTTTGTGGCCACATACTTTTTTTTCTTCATTTATTTCATATTTCATTTACTTACAATAAATTACCACACATAAACAACTGCTTAAGATTGATGTTAAAATGTTTTCAGGGATGGTTTTAGAGGAAAGAGTATTCCCCAGAATAATGCAAAGACTCCTTCCTCTTTTTTCAAATGACATAATGGCATGTTTAATGATGCATTAGCATCATTCAAAGAAACAGCAATATTGGCACACAGCATACTTTAGGTAGCTAGCAACGAGCTCAGAGACACAAGTGTGAATTATAACACCTTCATGAAATGTGGCAATAACTTCACCTTTTTTTAGTTCGTCCACCAGTATTAGGGCTGGTTTTAGTATTCAAATATTTAATTCAGATATTTTTCTGTCTGAAAGACTGCCTGAAGCATTACAGATGTTTAAACCCAAGTGTCAAAACAGTATTGCAAGATTTCCGGTTCACAATATGTTATAAATTTAATGACAAAGCTATTACTTCTTCACACTGAATATGCAGAAAACGAAAGAAATGCCAAACAAACTGAATTCTATTCTTTTTTTAATAAATAATTTGTTATAAATCAAGCTATGGTACATATTTTCCCAAAGATTTATAAAACTATTCAGCCTGTCTAGCTTCTGCTTCTATCAAACTTATAGTTTACACAACTTGGCCTCTTATGATGCACACCACAGTCAAACAGGAACAGTGTACAAAATGGCTAGAAATGTGGACATTATTTGTAAATTTTCCTCAGAGGTAATACTTGACGGCAATCTGCATCTAGAGAGTTCCTGAAATGCTAAAGAACAAAAGGAAAATGAGTGTGCAGGGAGGTCTACTAAAGACTTGTCAATTTGTCTTCAAAGTAGATCAGAAGAGAAAAATGTGTTATAAATCCTTCCTCTCAAGACACCATTCACAATAATGTATCAAAGTACTTCTGACAAATAAGTAGCTTCTAAAATGCAATGACTTGTCCGTCCTGCCTATTTTCCTTTCCAACTATCCACTCCACCCTCCTCTCTGACCTATCACCTTCACCCCCACCCCCTCTCACCCACTGTACTCTTTGCTACCTTCCCCCACCCTCCTCTCTGACCTCCATCCCCACCCCCATTCACCTATTGAACTCTATGCTACTTTCTCCCCACCCCCACCCCCCCTCTCATTTATCTCTCCACTCTGCATGCACCCTGCCTCTATTCCTGATGAAGGGCTTTTGCCCAAAACGTTGATTTTCCTGCTCCTCGGATGCGGTCTGACCTGCTGTGCTTTTCCAGCACCACTCTAATCTAGACTCTGGTTTCCAGCATCTGCAGTCCTTGTTTTTACCTGGTTGTAGGCAATCCACCAACTAATTGCAAAAAGTAACGGCTGACAAACAATGAGACAAATTGTCAAATTTTCTTCTTTTGTTTTGATGTTGGTTGAGGGATAAATGCTGGCCAGGATTTCTTGAGAATTCCTTGATCTTCCTTAATATCCAGAATGAGATCTTTTATACTGAGCTGAAATAGCATTATGACCTATGATTTCACATGTTATTTGTCAGATAGCACCTCCGTCAATGTTTATTCCCCCAGCACAGTTTTGAAGTGTCTGACTTCACTCATGGGTTTGAACCCCACAACTATCTGATTCAGAGCTAAGATGCTACCACTCAATGCTACTCTCAGTGTTGATAGTTAAAAGCTAGCCTCTTCACCACACACACACACACACACACACACACACCACACACACACACACATACAATCTGGTCCAAAGGAGAAGGAGATACAGAAACAGTACATTGACTACAGGTCCGGATTGAGAACATCAGAATTCCAGACAATTGGAGATCAGATTGAAACTGAAAGAAACACTTTAGGATCCATCAGATGTCCCAATGCACTCACTACAATAACCACCCTCAAAGTTAAATGTCTGATGGAAAACTAGCTGCGATGTGGAGGTGCTGATGTTGGTCTGGGGTGGACAAAGTCAAAGTCACATGACACTGGGTTATAGTTCAGCAGGTTTATTTAAAATCACAAGCTTTCGGAGCGCTGCTCCTTTATCAGGTGAAATGGTTATCAGGGAAGTTAGCTGACCGTTGGCGCCCTCTGAAAAGTCTCCAACTCTGAATTAGACTTTATGCTGTCACCCAGGAGATGAGGAGGTAAATTCTGCTCGAACTTAGACTAATTATAAAACAGACTCATTCGCCACAACCCCTCCACCTCTAGCCCTCTCCTAACTCACTACTAATCCCTCTCAATTGCTCACACTGACCACACTCCCTCCAATACATCCAATCAAACCCAGTGCCCCTTCAAGTGCTATATGCCTTGAGTTGCTATGCCAGGCAGTCAGCAACTTTCTCCTCCCAGCCAGTGGTGTCAATGTCTCAATGTGGAGCATATCTTATCCTTTTTCATTTAACTGCCCTTTCAATGTTTATTTGAGTAATATTTCCACTTTGTGGCTGCTAGAAAAGCCCAACACCAGAGCAAGAAAACACAAAGCAGATGCTAGAAATCAAAACTGTTATGACCATGGACCAAACTAACCTGTGTATTTACTTGCTATGGTATACGGCTTTTCCAGCAGACACAAAGTGGAAGTATTACTCAAATCAACCAATCTGCCATTCTTCGCTGCATTCAAGTTGGGAGATGTGTTTGCAGCCCTACATGGATGTTTGAGGAGTTAAGCCAAGATCAGCATGTGTAATCTCAAATGTGGTGATCTATGAACTTTTCCCTGCACATCTTGTTAAAATATAAGGGATGAGTTATTATTATCTTGGATCAACATTTGTTTGGAAAGCATCCAACCATGAAACTCAACAACACTAGTGATTTTCACAGTGGAGGCACCAATAGTGTAATTTTTAGCCCAGTGGGAGTGCACAGGAATTGCTTACAATACTAATATAGAATCTGCTGAACTTTGCTGACTAGTTCTTTGTTGCTATTCGGACTCCTGCTTCCTCCTTATATTGTTCCTCCTCTGTAGCAAAACATACTTAATGCTTGCAAAAACTGAAACCAATGCTGACTTTTTAAGGCTGTATTTTATAGCACTCTTGACTCAGTCATAGAAACATAAAAAGCTAGCCAGATGGAAACCACAAAACTATTGTCAATTGTTGTAGAGAGTACCTATCTAATTCACTAATGTCGTTTAGGAAAGGAAGCTGCCATCCTTGCCTGGTCAGGCCTAGCCAACCTAATTATATTTTACAGATATTGCTCCATAACCCTGAAGAATATGACATCTCAGCTGAATATTCAAGGCCTTTTTGTTAATGGCTGAAAAAGATCACATTTTGTCGAATCTCTTCACTTTGTACTTAGAAAAAAAAATCAGATTACCAATACAAAGGGAAAACAACATTTAAACTATATGAGAGGAGACTGTTGATTGGTTATCAAGAGGTAGTGGTGATGACATGGACAAGGCACCAGTGACAGTGGCGGTGCTTGACAATTAAATGCCAACCCTTGTTTAAATTTTCAAACAGGAAGGCTGACTCTGATTGTGGGCATTACCCTGCGAAATGAACCAAAAATAGCTGTCATCTATTTTGATGAGTTGAAATTAAATTGATCATATCATAATTCTTCAAAACCCAAGATTATTTCGAAAACATTGATCAGTTGCAGAATCACATCAAAAGTTGGAGAATCTAGTTTGAGATTTGCAAGCATGGGCTGGTGGGGTACATTTAGTAAACTACTTGTTAACTTTTTGGTTCTTCACTGGCATATCATGATGGCTAACTATAGACTAGATGGTGTGCCTCCCATATTACAGTCGTAGAATTATAGAGTTATACAGCATAGAGACAGACCCTTGAGTCCAACTCGTACATGCCAACCAGGTGTCTTAAACTGATCTAGAGTCATTTGCCAGTAGCTGGCCCATATCTGTCAAAATCTTTTCTATTTTTATATCCGTTCAGATGCCTTTTTACTCTGGGCGGCGCGGTGGCACAGTGGTTAGCACTGCTGCCTCACAGCACCAGCAACCTGGGTTCAATTCCCACCTCAGGCAACTGTTTGTGTGGAGTTTGCACATTCTCCCAGTGTCTGCGTGGGTTTCCTCTGGGTGCTCCGGTTTCCTCCCATAGTCCCACAGTGCATGTTAGGTGAATTGGCTATGCTAAATTGCCCGTAGTGTTAGATGTAGGGAAATGGGTCTGGGTGGGTTGCTCTTCGGAGGGTCGGCGTGGGCTTGTTGGGCCGAAGGGCCTGTTTCCACACTGTAAGTAATCTAATCTAATCTAAATGCTGTGACTGTACCCACTTCTAGCACCTCCTCTGGCAGCTCATTCCAAATACACACCAGCTTCTGTATGAAAACATTACCCCTCAGGTCCCTTTCAAATCTTTCCCCTCTTATGCCCTATAGTTTCAAACTTCCCCACCCCAGGAAAAAGACTTTGGCTATTGACTCTACCCATACCTCTTATGATTTATAAACCTCTACAAGCTCACTCCTAAGCCTCCAATGTTCCAGGAAAAAAAGTTCACATCTATTCATGCTTTCCCAATAACTCAAACCCTCTAATTCTGGCAACATCTTTGTAAATCGTTAGCAAGTTTAGCTATGTCTTTCCTATAGCACAAAGAGAAAAAGTGAATGCAGTATTCTAAAAGTGGCATATCCATTGTCCTGTACAGCAACTTGACATCCCAATTCCTATACTTAGTGCACTAACTAATGAAGGCACAAGTGCCAAACACCTTCTTCACTATCCTGTCTACCTGCGATTCCACTTTCAAGGAACTATGCACCTGTACCCATGGGTCTCATTGTTCAGCAACACACCCTAGAGCCCTACCATGAACTGCATAAGTCCTGCCCTGATTTGCCTTACCAAAATGTAGCACCTCACATGCATCAAAATTGAATTACATTTGCCACTCCTCAGCCCAAAGACTCATCTGAGCAAGGTCCTGTTGTATTCTGAGGTAACCTTCTTTACTGTCCATTACACCACCAATTTTGGTATAATTTTCAAACTACTGACCATACCTCCTATATTCACAACCAAATCATTTATATAAATGTTACAAAGAAATGGTCCCAATGGACCCTTGTGGTATACCACTGGACTCAGGCCTCCATTACAAAAAAAACCCTCTACCACCACCTTTTGTCTCCTACATTCAAGCCAATTTTACATCCAATTGGC
Source organism: Chiloscyllium punctatum (assembly GCF_047496795.1). Classification (NCBI taxonomy): domain Eukaryota; kingdom Metazoa; phylum Chordata; class Chondrichthyes; order Orectolobiformes; family Hemiscylliidae; genus Chiloscyllium; species Chiloscyllium punctatum. The sequence goes on along the minus strand of NC_092739.1, from coordinate 95,063,222 downwards.
CAGCTCCCTCTGGATTCCATGTTATCTAACCTTGCTAACAGTCTACCATGTGGATCCTTGTCAGACACCTTGCTGAAGTCCAAATAACAACCAAATGAATTGCAGATACCACTCAAATGAGTAACATTTCAATTCTGTTTGGCAGCAGGGTCACTCGACCCAAAAGGTTAACACTGATTTTGCTCCACAGATGCTCCCAGACCTGCTGAGCTTTTCCAGCAATTCCTGTTTTTGTTCCAGAAAGACAACATCTAGCACTGCCTTCATCAATCTTCTTTGTCATTTCTTCAAAAGCTCTAACAAGTTAGTGAGAAATGATTTCCCACACACAAGCTATATTCACTCTGTAATCAGTTCTTGCCTTTCCAAATTAATATTAATCCTGTTGCTCAGAACCCCTTCAACAGTATACCCACCACTGATATCAGGCTCACCAGTCTATAGTTCCCTGGCGTTTCCTTACCACCATTCTTAAATAATGGTACCACATTAGACACCCTCCAGTTTTCTGTCACCTCACTTGTGGCTGTCAATGATATAAACTTCTCAGCAAGGGATGCAGCAATCTCTTGTCTAGATTCCCACAAAGTTCTGGGATACACTTGATGAGGTCCCAGGCTTTATTTATCTTTATGCGTTTTAAGATGTCCAGCATCTCCTCTTCTTCTGTCATGTTGACACTTTTCAAGACAGCACTATTTATTTCCACAAGTTCCCTAGTTTCCATGTTGATCTCCACAGTAAATATTGAAGCAAAGTATTTATTTACTATGTCACCCATTTCCTGTGATTCCACACACAGACGGCCTTGTTGATCTTTTAAGGAGCCCTATTCTTTCCCTAGTTACTCTTATTCCATTAATCCATTTGTAGAAAATCTTTGGAATCTCCTTAACTTTATTTGCCAAGGCTATTTCATGTCCCCTTTTTGCCCCTCCTGATTTCCCTCTTAAGTATACTCCTCTAGGGATTCACTCAATCCCAACTGTCTATACCTGACATATATCACCTTTTTATCTTGACCAGAGCCTCAAGGTTTCTAGTCATCCAGTGTTCCCGTCACCCTAACAGGAACATACTCTTGTCTGGAGTTTTGTTATCTTATTTTTAATGGCCTTCCATTTCCCAACTGTCCCTCTTCCCATGATTAGCCTCTCCCATTCAACTTTTGAAAGTTTTTGCCTGATACCATTAAAATTGGCCTTACTCCAATTTAGAACTTTAACTTTTAGATCAGATTGTTCCTCCTCCATCACTATTTTAAAACTAATAGAATTAAGATCACTAGCCCCAAAGTGCTCCCCCAACCTTACTCACTTGCCCTGCCTTATTTCTCAAGAGAAAGTCAAGTTTTGCACCTTCTCTAGACGTTACATCCACATACTGAATCAGAAAATTTTCCTGTACACACTTAACAAATTCCTCTCCATCCAAGCTCTTAGCACTGCCAGTCCCAATCTATATTTGGAAAGTTAAAATCCCCTACAATTACAACCCTAATATCCTTACAATTATCTGAGATCTCTTCACATATTTGCTTCTCATCTTCCCACTGACTACGCAGTGGGCCTATAGCGCAATTCCAATGAGGTGATTATCCCATTCCTATTTCTCATTTCCACCCACATAACCTCACTGGATGTTCTCCTAGGAACATTCCCCCTCAGTACAGCCATAATATCAACCTGAACCGAAAATGTCCCTTCCTCCCCTCTTGTCCCCCTTTCTAACCTTTGTATAGGATCTATACACTGAAACATTAAGCTGTCAGTCCTGCCCCTCCCTGAGGCACATTTCAGTAATAGCAATGATACCCCAATCCAGGAAGCTACTTCTTTTGCCTCCATTGCATTACCTGGAGAGGAACTGACTACATTTACAGCATTGCCTACAATTTTCCAAAGCACTATTAGAACAGAAGTGCTCGGTTGGTCCTCTGATTGCTGACTTGGTATTGGAGGTGGGACATTCTGCCTCATGAAAGCTGAGGCATCAACGTTAGGCAATTAGTTGCCCAAGGACCCTAACATCCAGGCATGTTGGTTAGGATAGTAGAGAAAGCTAAAAATCACACAACACTAGGTTATACTCCAACAGGTTTATTTGGAAATAAACCCTTGGACTATAACCTGGTGTTGCATGATTTTTTAACTTTGTCCAGCCCAGTCAAACACTGGCACCTCCACGTCAAGGATAGTGAAGGTAAGTCTATCAGCAACTTGCCAACAGTGACTGGGGCCAGTGTGGATGCGTAATGGCATAATTCTGAGTTGGAAGTCAAAAACCGACTGCATGTTAATGGTACAAGAAATCTTTCAATTCAAAATACAACAGCAGCAACTACTTTACTGGATGGAAAATTCTTTGAGATGTCATGAAAAAATGGTATCAAAATACGAGTCATCCTTTCTGGTCTGAGCCTCCACATATAAAATGATCTCAATTACTTATTACCCTCATTGATTTTTCATTGTTTTCTATTTTTATCATTTCATCAATCTTATTTTGGAGTTGTGAGCTATGAATTGTCAGATAGAAGTTATTTGTGGACCTTAGGACAGCTTGCTGTATAAAGCAAAGAATTGATCAAACAAGTTTTGTTCAGTTGGAAAGATAGGCCTGGAGGCTAATTGATTATTTGGGGTTACTACTGATACAGTGACCCCAGGAAGAGCATTGTGTTTAAACAGGTAGTAGAAGTTGGCTTTAAAGCAATGCATGGGAATTGGTTCCAACAAGTCTGGAATAGACCATATTTTCAAGCAGATGGCAGATGTTGAATGGTAATTGAGGCCTTGGGAAGAGCCAATCAATCTATAAGGGGTAATAAAGAATTGAAGTTGGCTTTTTGAACTCTGTTTTATGAGAAAATGAGCTGACAAGACACTGTGAAGATTTGAAACCTAATTTGCTATACCAGGCTCCAGGAGCCTAAAGAGTGGAGAGCTGAATAAGAAATATTGCTACCTATACCTGAGTGAATTGAAAAGCTGACACCGATTGATGATTTCACAAAAAAAAACAAGGAATCCACATTTATGCCTGTGAAATATAGCATCATAAAAGGCATTTAAGCAAGCTGGCCAGTTTTGTTATTTTCTTTTATTTATCCCTTAACAGCATGTGTTTGTCTACCAGTCTTTTGTGTGAGTGAGGATCTGAAAATAAATATTACTGGGTTAGGGCATAGATATTAATCAGCTTACCTTGTTGTTTAATTTGTCTTCTGCCAAAGTTATTGTGCATTTACTGAATAGTTAAGGCTTTCTTTGAGATATAAAATCAGTGTCTGGAATTAATTATTTATAAAGACTGTGACTGGGATTTAGAAGTCCAGTTAGGAGCCATGCAAGTAAGTTCTGGAAGTCTTTGATGACTTCATTTTATTCTATTGTGAACATAGAGGACATGAATAAACTATCATCAAGTTGGCAGATGACATGAAAATAGGTGGGAAGGCAAGTGGTGAAAATGATGCAAATAGTCTACAGAAGGATATGGACAGGCTAAGTGAATGGGCAAAAACTTTGAAGATGGAATAAAATGTGAGCAAGTGTGAGGTTATGTACTTTGGCAGGAAGAGTGGAGGAGCTAAATATTGTATAAATTGAGAAAAATGCAGAAAGCTACTGAAGAAAACCCCACTAGTAGAGGCTGGTATCCTGTCACTAAGCCACCCTTTATTTTCAAGTACTTGACTCTGGCATATCCTTGTCAGACTCAGGACCCAAAGTACTCAAATCTGGGACACTCCTGTTTATCCCTGTCAGACAGGGTTCCCAGGTTAACAGCCCCAATCAGGTCACTCACATTCTGTAAGGTCCAGCTGGCTGACTCATTATAACCACTAGAGCTAAAAATAGAGGGATTTTGGAGTCCCCTCATCCATGAATCACAAAAATATGGTATCCAAGTTCTATGGATAATAGGAAAGGTAAGTGGAATGTTGGCCTTTATTTTAAAGGAGATGGGGAATAAAAAATTGGGTGGTTTTGCTAAAATTATATAAGTTACAAATCAGACCACAGCTGAAATACTGTGAACAGTTTTGTCCTATTAACTTAAGGAATGATATACTGACATTGTAGGTAATCCAGAGAAGATTCAATAGGTCGATACCAGGACTTGGCCTGTCCTCTTTGGAATATAGAAGTATGAGAGGTATTCTTATTGAAACATGCAAGATTATTAGGGGACTTGGCAGGGTAAATGTGAAAAGTCTGTTTTCCCTGCTGGGAGAGTTTGGAACTGGAGGACATACTTTCAGAACAAGAGGCTGCACATTTAAGATCCGAATGAGAAGGAAGTCTTATTTCAAATATTAGAGAATCTATGGAGGGCTGTAGTAGCTGTGTCGTTAAGTGTAATCAAGGCTGAGAGAGACACATTGTTAATTAGTAAAGAAATCAAGGGTTAGATGGTAAAGGTAAGAAAGTGGATTTAAGGATTTTCATATCAGTGATGATCTCATTGACTGAGAGAGCAGATTCAATCAGATAAATATTTCACTTTTGTCCTACATCTTATGGTCAGTGGCAAAGTAGGAGTAAAGTAATGGAAAATGTTCTCACAGGTTAATGCTCAGCATGCTTCCATTTCATTTACTCTTATTTATTAACCTTCATTTTCAAGAGATCAACAGATCTTTAAAAAAGCTTTCCTCACAGCTCAAGTAATGTGAAGCTACTGATTCTGGATCATTTTCCAACTGCATGCCAGTCACCCATCACAGCCATGGCCCTCAAGCAGATTAGCCTTTGAATATAAATGAATGGACTCATAGAGTCATTCAGCATGGAAACTGACCCTTCAGTCCAACTCATCCATGCCAACCAGACTTCCCAAACTAGAAGTAGTCCCGTTTGCCTGTGTTTGGCCATTATCCCTCTAAAGTGTTCCTCTTCATGTACCTGTCCAAATGTTTTAAATGTTGAAACTACTTGCATCTACCACTTCTTCTGCCATTTCATCCTACATACGAATCACCGTCTGTGTGAAAAAAGTGCCCCTCAGGTCCTTTTTAAATCTTTCTCCTCTCATCTCAAAATTATTTCCTCTTGTTTTAAACTCCCCTACCCTAGGGAAAAGACATTTGTTCTTCACCATACGTATGTCCTTCATGTTTTATAAACCTCCATAAGTTCACTTCTCAACCTCCTATGCACCAGGGGAAAAAGTCCCATCCTATCCAGCCTCTGCTTATAATTCAACCCTCTAGTCCCAATAACGTCCTTACAATGTTTTTCTGCACCTTTTGCAATTTAATAATGCCCTTTCTACAGTAGGGAAACCAGAACTGAACACAATATTCCAAATGTGGCCTCACTAATGTCCTATACAACCATTACTTGATGTCCAAACTCCGATATTCAATGCTCTGACCACTGAAGGCAAGTGTGTCAAGCGCCTTCTTCCCCATCCTGTCTACATGCGATGCCACTTTTAAGGAACTATGTACCTGAACACCTGGGTCTCTATTCAACAAGGTTCTACCATTAACTGTGTAAGTCCTGCCCTGGTTTATTTAACAAAATACAACACCTCGCATTTATCTAAATTAAACTCTATCTGCCATTCCTTGGTCCATTGGCCCAAGGTCTTATTGTACACAGATAACTTTCTTCTCTGTCCACGATATCATCAATATCACAAACTTACCAACTATACTTCCTACCTTCTCATCCAAATTGGTTATATAAATATAAACCTTAACCTCTTAAAATTTTGAGTTAATTTTGTTAAAGGTTAGTACACACACAAATTAAGTATTACGGTTTTATATTTCTTCCTGGCTTGACTCCACCTGGGCCTCACCTTACCTTCAGCTGAAACCTCTATCCATGACTTTATAAGCTCTTGACTTGACTATTCCAGCACATTCCCAAACAGCTTTCTACATTCCATAAACCATTTATAAACTGGAGCTCATCTAAAATGTTGCTGACCGTATCCTACCTTATATTAATTTCCCTTCAACCATCACCCCTCTACACACTGACCTAAATTGTTTTCTGCTCTACCAACATCGTTATTTTAAAATTTTGGTCCTTTTTATCAAATCATTGATCTCATCCCTCTTTATCTGTGCAGTCTCTTGCAACTCTACAATTGTAGAAAATCACAGTGTTCCTCCAGTTCAGTTCTCTTGAACAATCATTTTACTTCACTTTATCTTTGGCAGTTGTGCCTTCAACTTCTCTGGCCCTACGATTTGAAACTTCTTTCCACAAGTCTTCCCACCCCTTCCTCTTTCCTCGTGTTAGGTACACCTTAAAAACCCAAATCTTGGACAAACCTTGGTATGTGCACCATCATTTCTTCTGTGGCTCAGTGTCAAGGGCGGCATGGTGGCACAGTGGTTAGCACTGCTGCCTCACAGCACCAGAGACCCGGGTTCAATTCCCGCCTCAGGCGACTGACTGTGTGGAGTTTGCACATTCTCCCCGTGTCTGCGTGGGTTTGCTCCGGTTTCCTCCCACAGTCCAAAGATGTGCAGGTTAGGTGAATTGGCCATGCTAAATTGCCTGTAGTGTTAGGTAAGGGGTAGATGTAGGGGTATGGGTGGGTTGCGCTTCAGCGGGGCGGTGTGGACTTGTTGGGCCGAAGGGCCTGTTTCCACACTGTAAGTAATCTAATCTGTCTATTTTATCTTAAACCCTTGCACAGCACCTGGGCATGTTTTACAGAGATGAAGGTGTGAAGCAATGTGTTGTTAAAGTTTCTATACAACTGCAAGGTTGCACTTTATACACATTATAAAATAGTCCATGCAAAAATCAGTCAGAAAGTTTTAAATTCTTATTAAAAAGGTTTTTAAAAACCTTTGCTCAATAGTTTTGCTCAATAGTCCACTTCATCTCAATTGTAGAAATTTCACAGTTGAATGAAAATGCTCTTGGCAAAGAAAAGCAAAAGATTGTCAAGCAGAGAACTGACAATTCCTGGAACTGTATGTAGTAACTGAAGACTGAGAAATGGATAAAATCAGGAGAACGTGACCTAGGAGGTCAGGGACTATTTGAGTTGCTCTCAATAGATCCAACCTTCTTTCCAGGGGATTGTTTTCTGAGGAATCTATATAGTCTTGTCATCAGAGACTAATGATGATAATTATTATCATACATCTGCACCCACTCCAGCAATTATATGGCTAAAAAAAATCAACAAGTACCATGCCAGCTTCCTGAATGGTCTAGGTTCTTACATTAGAGGGAAAACCAACATTTGTGTAGTCTCCTGAGGGCCTCTTCTGGCTGAAATCAATTACTACATCAAAACTGCCTGTGATTGATCTGCTGAAAAATATAAGTGCAGTAATTGGTGAGCCCTGTTGTTGGGTGTTGAGGTGCAATTTACATTCCTCCCTGCAGTGCTCAAAATGAGATGAAGTGTATGTAAAGTTGTTGCAACCCCCTCATCTTATAGCTCTGCCCCAAGCGGTTACGACACTGATCAACTCTCAGCAGTGCAGCAGTTTTTATGCACAGCACACGCTGATGGTTTGTGCTGAAATTGGGTGAGCTGCCCCACAGACTAGTCAACAACAACCTGATATGATCATATCCGGTTAGATGTATTACGTTGATGACCCATCTGACTAGGGTAGCATTGTTCTAGCACTGCTGCTTCACAGTGAGGGAGGGACCCAGGTTTGATTCCACCCTTGGTCGAACCATCTGTGTGGAGTTTGCATGGTCTCCCCATGTCTGCATGGATTTCATCCCACAGTCCAAAGATGTGCAGGTTAGGTGGATTCACCATGCTAAATGCAGGGACTGGGTGGGATGCTCTTTAGAGGGGAGGTTGGAATGGCATGCTTTCACATTGTAGGGATTCACTGGAATAATTACCTCCTCTAGAGGTCCACAGAACTACAAAGGTCAGTCTTCAGCCAATTTAATTTACTCAATATAACATCTGTCTGCGCTGGTCAAAAACAACTAGCTAACTATTCTAATCCTATTTTTCGGCATTTGGTTTTGTAGGCCCTGGCATCGCAAGTTCACATCTAAATACATCATAAAGGTTTCTGCCTCAACCTTATATGCAGTGAGTTCCAGATTATAGATACACTGCGAAGGCAACAGAAATGTTACAGAAAGGATTGACAAAGATGACATTAGACATATGGGCACACATGGATAAGCATGTCTTGAGGCCATCAATACAAATAATACTAAGAAATCCAATACGAAATTCAGAAAGTACTTGTTTGTACAAACAATGGAACTTGTGAGCACAGTAGTTACATTTAAGAGAAAGTTAGACAAACTTTTGAGGAGCTGTAAACTAAACGGTTACAATAATATATGCACACAAAGAGAGATTGGAGGAAACAGAAGTGGAGCATAAATGCTGCCATGGACTAATTGGGCCTAATGGCTTATTTTTTGTGATGTGATATCCAACATATGTTGCTGTCTTATGTGCTTACTCCATTTCTGAAAGGTACCACAATTTTGAAGCTGCAGATGCTGTGACCTTTCACTTTACACTCTCTGTCCCCCCACTCCTACACTCCCCTGCTATGTTGTGCTTTCGCCTATTCAAGAACTAGTGGCTGCTCAGCCCTCGAACAACCAGGAGGTACTGCAAAGCCACAGATATTATCAATGTATTGATGATTAGCTTCCAAAATTGTAAAGATCTGGGATACATCCTGCAGATTGAATGGGAGCAAATTATCACCACACTGTTTAGGAAGGGAGTGAGACAGAATACAAGGAACCACAGGCCTCTTAGCCCTATGTCGGTAGTATGGAAAATGCTAGAATATATGATAAATGGTAAGATAAGTAGATAGTTGGATAATAATATTTCCTTTATTGGTCAGAGTATTGAGTATAGGAGTTTGGGAGGTCATGTCGCAGCTGTACAGGACATTGGTTAGGCCACTATTGGAATATTGTGTACAATTCTGGTCTCCTTCCTATTGGAAAGATGTTTTGAAACTTGAAAGGGTTCAGAAAAGATTTACAAGGATGTTGCCAGGGTTGGAGGATTTGAGCTAAGGGGAAAGGTTAAATAGGCTGAGGCTGTTTTCCCTGGAGCATCGGAGGCTGAGGGGTAACCTTATAGAGATTTACAAAATCATGTGGGGTATGGATAGGATAAACAGACAAAAGTCTTTTCCCTGCGGTGGGGGAGTCCAGAACTAGAGGGCATAGGTTTAGGGTGAGGGGGTTAGATGTAAAAGAGACCTAAGGGGCAACTTTTTCATGCAGAGAATGGTACGTGTATGGAATGACCTGCCAGAGGATGTGGTGGAGGCTGGTACAATTGCAACATTTAAGAGGCATTTGGATGGGTATATGAATAGGAAGTGTTTGGAGGGATATGGGCCGGGTGCTGGCAGGTGGGACTAGATTAGGTTGGGATGTCTGGTCAGCATGGACATTTTGGACGATGGGTCTGTTTCTTTGCTGTACATCTCTATAACTCTATGACTCTAATAATGATCTGATTAAGCATTGTCAGCAAAGATTTGCAAACAGGAAACTGTGACAAACTTGTTGAAATTTATTTGGAGATATTACTAACAAAATTGTGAAATGAAGGCTGATGGACATAGTTTTGAATTTTCAGAAGACGTTTGATAAAAGTCTCTCACAAGAGTCTGGTCAGAAAAAAAGTAAAGGACATGGAATAGGCATAGCTTATTGATTGGCTAACAGACAGAAAACAGACAGCAGGAATAAATGAGTTATTCTCACATTGTCAGACTGTGACTAAGGGGTATCACAAGGATCAGTACTTGGGTCCCAGCTGGTCACAATATATTTCAGATGATTTAAATATGGGAAACAAATGTAATATTTCTAATTTTGAAAATGATACAAAGCCAAGTAGGAATGACTTTGGCATCAGGGAGGCAACGTACCATCTTGAATTCATGGTCATGGCCACAGAATGCCATATCTGTGCCGCTGACAGAACAGTCCCCCTATAACAATGATCCTTTGAATCTTGACAAATCCCGCTTAACAAAGGATTCATTCTTGGTGCTCAAGATCTGGCTGCCACTTCTGTTTTCCTCTGAGTGAGTGTCCTCAGCAGCACCCAAAATGGCATATGTGTTTGAGGGAGGAATAGCCACAGGAGACTCCTGAACTACCTTCGTACTTTTCCTGACAGTCACCCATCTATCTGACTGAACCTGTGGTATAATCACCTCTCTAATTATAATAACTATCATACTCGGTCTCTCCTGTATGCTCCTCAATGACTCTAATTCCCTCTCCAGCTGATTCAAATGGTCTGCTATGAGACGGATCCAAACACACTTCCTCTAAACATGGTCTACAGGGACAGTCAACTGTTCCTTAATCGCCCACATCCAACAGGAGGATTGTGTCACTTCACTGACTGCCATAGTGGCCAAATAAAATTTGCTCACTTTGGTTGGCCGAAACAGACCCAGACCTTTCTTAAATCCAGTGTTTGTAGACTGATTACTGCTGACACAGCCAGTAGGAGATTAAAACAAAACTATGTTCTATATTATCAGGCCTAAAAGAAGAAGCTCTAAAAAAGAACCTTTTTTTAAAAAGAAAAGCTGGATAGCCTGGGATCTTTTCACTGGAGTGTAGAAGGTGTAAGGAGTGACTTTATAGATGTTTATAAAAACATGAGGGTCATAGATAAGGTAAAAAGCAAGGGTCTTTTCTCTAGGGTGAGTGAGTCCAAAACTAGGGGCATATTTTTAAGGTGAGAGGAAAAATATTTAAAATAGAGCTGAGAGGTAACTTTTTCACACAGAAGATAGTTCACGTGTGGAATGAACTGCCAGAGGAAATGGTAGATACAGGTACAGTTACAACACGTAAAAGACATTTGGACGGGTACATGAAAGGAAAGGTTACAGGGATATGGGCCAAACGCAGGCAAGTGGGACTAGTTTAGTTTGGGAAACTGATTGACATGGCCAAGTTGGACCAAAGAGTCTATTTCCGTGCTTTATGACTATGAATATGCATTGTGAGGAAAATACAAAGTGGTTTCAGGAGGATTTGAACAGACTGTGAATGGGTTGGAACATGGCAGATGGAATGTAATGTGGAAGAACGTGAGGTTATCCACATTGGTAGGAGAAACAGATGAGCAGGATATTTTTTAAATGGGAAGAGGTTGGACAGTGTAGATGTACAAATGGACAGAGATATACTTGTCAATAAGTCACTGCAGATTGTTAGCCTTTATTGTAAGAGGATTTGAATGCAGAAGTAGTGCAGTCTTGTTTCAATTGTTCGACTGTACCTGGAGTAGTGCAGATATCTCAGGAAAGATATTGTTACCAAAGAGGGAGTACAAAGAATATCCACCAGACTTATTCCTGGGATGGCAGGACTGACCATTGAAGAGAAATTGTGCAAATTAGACCTGTATTCATTCTTCAAAGTTTCAAAGAATGAAAGGTGATCTCATTAAATTGTACAAAATTCTTAAAGGGACAGACAAGGTAGATGCAGGTAAGATGTTTCCACTGGTTGAGGAGTTTAGAACCAGGGACACAATTTCAAAATAAGGGAGAAATGCTACTTGGGTCTAAGCTGAGGGGACATTTGTGATAGGGTTAGGATTAGGGTTACTCAAGTGGGTTGTGAACCTTTGGAATTGTCTATCCCAGGGAGCTGTGGATGTTCAGTCTTTGAGTACGTTATGGTCAAGATCGATAGATTTCTGTTTACCTGTGGTGTAGAGCATTATGGGTTGCATGAGTAAAAGGCATTGAAGTGTTCGATCAGCCATGATTGCATTGAAAATCAGGGCAGGCTTGATGGGATGAATGGCCTGTTCCTATAAAAAGAAGAAAACTTGACCTTACACATGCAGTCACGTGTTCAGATTTTGACACCATCTCAAATTTTGAAGATAGCGTCAAGCTACGGGCATGAAGGAAAAGGACAAGGACAGTTTCAACTGTCCCCAGCAGTGACAACAACTTCCCCCACACTCACTGTGGGAGATTCTGCTAGTCACAGGTAGGCCTGACTAGTCAACAGTGCATCTCTGTAACCGACGAACACAACCTTCTGAAATCGTTTTCTGTGCAAAAATGCCAAGAGGGAAAGTTTGGGTCAGCTCATGGTGGTTCATTAGGCATGATGCAACAGAAGCCAGGTCAGGGGGGAGGGACAGCTTGAATTTGAATTCCATAGAGGTAAGGTACATCAGATTCCAATGTATGATATTCTGGCAAGGACCTCAGTGGAGTACAGGAAAGCTCCGGTGAAAATGCACACTTAGAAGTTGAGCATTGACAGGTAGACAGCCTCCTGTCACTAGTAGAAAGTGAGGACTGCAGATGCTGGAGATCAGAGTCAAAAAGTGTGGTGCTGGAAAAGCACAGACAGTCAGGCAGCATCCGAGGAGCAGGAGAGTTGACATTTCGAGCATAAGCTCTTCATCAGGAATGTGATGAAGAGCTTATGCTCGAAACATTGACTCTTCGCTCTTTGGATGCTGGCTGACCAGCTGTGCTTTTCCAGCACTGCCATTTTTGAGTCCAGCTCCTGTCACTGGCTGGGAACATGGAGAAGGCTGGCTTCAAATAATGCAGAGTTTGAAGCCCTTCCTTACTGTAGCAGAAATGGTGGGCATTTCCATGGTAGTATTGCTAGTCTGACTCATGATGAAGAAGCTAATGGCTACTGTCTCAGCTTCTATGGCAACACAAACAGAGACTCTGCAACAGAAGCTGAAACAGAAGTCAGGACTTCCTGGACCAGTGCAATCGAGTACAGACATCATTGTGGATGTGGATACCAGTGCTCAATCGTCTTGCCCATGATAGTGGCCATTGTTCCATTGAGCAAGAAGCTGCTACAGTCTCTTAAGTTAAGAATATTCATTCTCCTGTTCTTACAGTTCTGACTGTGCTCCTGCTGGTGCCTCTCATCAACCAGACCACATAGCTAGCACCAATGCCCATGTGGTGCCAACCTGAAGCCAAGACATACATGTCTCAAAGTTGCTTGAGGGTGTCCTACAAAGCCACTTACAAGCTTTCCCTGAGATGGGACATGTTGCAAGAAACTGGGGTAATAATTCATCTCAACATTGAAATTGTCACCTTAAGTGAGATACAACATACCGAGAGAAAGCCAACTGAAGCAGCAAGATGATGGGAACACCTTTTTCAGGAAGGTCCATCCAGAAAATTAGTGACATCACCAATAGTCATCAAAAGTATACTTACCTGGCACCTCAGTGACCCACATTCCTGTGGAATAAACAGAATGGCTACCCAGCTCATCAGAACAAACAATGAGGAAGCTGTACCATCAGACATACATTGGCACACTTGACGCATTAGATGATGCTAAGGACTGGTTCAACACTGACCTTACGCTATTCCTAGTCTAGTTTCCAACAAGTTATGCCCTCAGAGATTCCAATACCAGAGTCAGGAGCAATTTGAATTCAGGAAAGTTGCAATTGGCAAGGAAATATTACAGAAAATCAAACTCCCGAAATCTCCTCAAAAAAAATCTAGAGCCTTGGCATGACCAACGACCTGCTCCTGCTCCAGCAATGAGATAAGCACAAGACTCACAGTCCAAACACATTAGGCAAGTTTTCCATTTTATTTCAGATTTATACTGAAGTCAAATTTCACTATAAACAATGAAGGGATTCAAACCCACAGCTCCAGAATGCTAGCCCAGTGATATATCCGCTATGCCATTGCTTCGTTATGCTTAGGCAACAAAAGCTACATCTAAAGAGTGTTTTGAGATGTTTTGACATGACAAAACATGTTGGCATAAAATTCATTGCCATTATCTTGCTGGTGCTGTGACCTGATGGAGCACAGACATGGCACCACTTTGCTGTGGTGAGACATTGCACAGGTTTAGTGCTGATCTGCTATGGTCCAATTTGCTACCTGGTCCATACAGCACTCCATCTGGACAAGAATAAAATCAAACAGTCAGCCACCAACATCAAGAAATTGAAAATCAACCCCCTTCCAAAAACAAGAATAAACACCAAAGTATTTGCACTGGTTTCAATACCATCAGACAGACCGCACTTTAAGTGGCTGATCGCTGTTCTCTATTCAATGTCAGAGTCACTGAGAAGTTGGGAGTTCAGAAGGTCACAGGACTGCTCCTTAAGTACACAAAATAAAAATTTTAAAAACTCAACAAATCTCTTTATCGGTCAGAGTATTGAGTACAGCGGTTGAGAAGTCATGTTGCGGCTGTACAAGATATTGGTTAGGCCACTGTTGGAATATTGCATGCAAATCTGGTCTCCTTCCTACCAGAAGGATGTTGTAAAACTTGAAAGGGTTCAGAAAAGATTTACAAGGATGTTGCCAGGGTTGGAGGGTTAGAGCTATAGGGAGAGGTTGAATAGGCTAGGGCTGTTTTCCCAGGAGCGTGGAGGCTGAGGGGTGACCTTAGAGGTTTATAAAGTTATGAGGGGCATGGATAAGGTAAATTGACAAAGTCTCTTCATTGGGGTGGGGAGTCCAGAACTAGAGGTTCAGGGTGAGAGGAGAAAGATATAAAAGAGACCATGGGGCAACTTTTTTACGTTAACCGGAGTATGTGTATGGAATGAGCTGCCAAAGGATGTGGTGGAGGTTAGTACAATTGCAACGTTTGAAAGGCATCTGGATAGGTATATGAATAGGAAGGGTTTAGAGGGATATGGGCCGCGTGCTGGCAGGTGGGACTCGATTGGATTGGGATATCTGGTCGGCATGGTCGAGTTGGAATAAAGGGTCTGTTTCCATGCTGTACATCTCTATGACTCCAAATCAGTCAGCATCTCAAAGGAGAAACGAAAACATAATGTTTCAATAGTAACCTTTCATCAGAATTTAAAACTCAAAGAGAAACAGGTATCTGAGTCAGAGAGATGAGAAAAAGAATGTATGAAAAGATATTGCACCAACTGACAACCTGGTTGGAATGAGCAGCAAGCTGTTAAACAGAAAACTTACAGCTGGTGGAATAGATCCTGAGTGAGGCAATAGGATGGTGATAAAAGAAAACAGAAATAACTGAGGTAAGGCCCATGCACTAAAAAAATTGAAAGAAAAAAATCAAATAGCAATCTGAAATCAAAGCAAGAAAACAAAAACTGAAAACGCAACTTACTCTGTTAATCATCCCCTTCTCCAGGGTGATAAATCTCCCAAACTCCTTGCTGGCCATGTCAGTTCATAAAATGATCCTCATAAAACAAATTGCTCTTTTACTAGCACAATAAAATTTGAAACAAACCAAAAGCCCTGGAAATACTCAGCAGGTCAGGCAGCTTCTTTGTAGAATAAAACAAAGGCAATGAGTTTTTAACATTTGAGCAAGAACCAGATATAGAGATTGAACCCTGGCTTTGAATCCACCCCAGGAAGTTAATTACCCCTTTTCACCTTAATTGAGGAACAGACCATTTGTCTGTTGAACTATGGTTGACAAGTTGGCTCTGAAATCTGCACAGCTAATCAGATAAAAATCAAATGCCTTCCAGCTTGAGAGGAGCAAGGGACTACAATAGTTAAATAATAGAGTGGGCACATCAACAGACAGGCATGGTTTAGCTCAGCTAATTGGATGGCTGGTGTGAAATACAAGGTAATATCAACAGCATCGGTTGAATTCCTGTAAAGGCTCATGTTATTATAATGAACTTTCCTTCCCAACCTTTCCCTTTGTCTGAGGTGAGGTGACCTTCAGGTTAAACCTCCGCCAATTGTCTCTCTAATGAGAGAGTAGCCCTATGTCCTGGTAAAACCTTTACCTTTATTGCCTTTAATAACATTTTTATATCAAACAGAAGATGCAGCAACTTGCCCGCACGATAGTGGGGTTAGCTCCTCAACAGGATGGCCTTCTGCTATACCCACACCCAGGCAGACAGAAGGATCTGTACCCCTGCCTGGAACATTGGCCCTCTAGCTTCCCACCTCCTGGCATTTAAAATACTTCTAGTCACATTAGGAAACTGGAAGCTGACTGGAAATTCCTAGGCAAACTCCTTTAATATTGGTTAAAAAGGTTGTTAATGAGAGTAAGTGGCTATCCATTGGGTGGGGCTGGGCAAATTTGCCATCTGTGAATGCGTCAGTCAAAATGACGCCAAGAACAAAATCGGTGAACCCAGCACTCAATCTGTACCATGATTTCTGGGCCTGTTTCAGGTCTATGGTCAAAATACAACACAAAACATTCACTATAATCTTCACCTATAATCCCAACAAAACTAACAGGAACTTGTTACATTAATGATAATGATTTATTATCAATCATTCACCAGGGGACTGATTAACTCCAAGGCTGAGTTTATTTAAAACAGCAAAGACATATTATATGTTATAAAACAGACATTACAGCAGAGTAGCTGGTTCCTGTGGGAGAGGCCAGACATATCCCATCCAGACAAATCATTAGGCAGAGTGAAATGGAATCCATATAGGTGAAACAAAACAGCAAATTCTGAAGAAACTCAGCAGGTCTGGCAGCATCTGTAGAGAGAGGAACAGAGTTAATGTTTGGAGTTCATTATTACTTCAGATCTCCAACATCCGCACTAATTTGCTTTTATTTGAGTGTGGTATGTGGGCCTGGATGTGGTAATTCACTGTCATCTGTCTCCCTTTGTTTTTGCTTTGTATGGGCTTGTCCAGTGATGAGATCACAAAAAGGTTTACTACATGATAGCCATAAGAACAAGAACATTTGTCAGGTATAATGACGAGAATATTACGGAGCGGGCACAGACACATTTATGTCCTCTGAAAGCTAAAGCAGAACCTCTTGTCACCACCCACAGATCGGGTGACATCAGTTGAATGAGTAGAATCATTGTAATATGAAACATTATTTTATAAAGAGTGGGCAGCCTATATTATCTTCAATGTAAAGACTTGACCTGTTTTATTTAATATCCAGTCTAATTTCCAAACTCTCAAACACATTCATACCAGTGGTCTGGCCCGATAACTCCAGAAGGGCTGCAAAGTTTCAGTCTCTACATGTTCAGAATTGAAAGGAAACAAAGTTGTCACTGGATCCCTAGCCACCAGACTGTTTCAGGACGGTGACCTATTTCTAGATGCTAAAAGCATCTTCATTGTTCATGCAGCTTTTTCCACAGGCATAGAGGTGAGGCTCCACCCAGGTAAGCTCATAATATTCTTGGTGAACCAAGACGAATAACCAGTCAAATCATTGACGTTTCTTTGCTTTTAACTTCAAAATTCAAAATCAGCACTCGAGACAAAATCAGCACTTGAGACAAAGAGAAACTTGTTCTGTTTGTACCACTGGCCTCCTGATATAGCCTCTTAAAGCATTTGATCTTGATACCTGCATGAATTCAGCAGTAGTTTTGACTCCTAGTGTATCACTTCAGCTTCAGGCTTGCTTGTTACCTGCTGTGTGAACTAAGAACAGTACAGTACAGGAACACCAAGCCTGCACCAACATGTGATGCCTTTCTAAACTAACACCCTGTATCCCTATACTACCTGTCTATTCATCTATCTGTCAAGCTGCCTCTAAAACACTGCTATTGTATCTGCTTCTACCACCTCCTCTGGCAACATATTCCAGGCACTTTTCATCCACTGTATAAAAAAAATGTCTCTCACAACTCCTTTAAACCTTCCCTCTTTTATCTTAAACCTATGTCCTCTAGTAACTGATGTTTCCATCCTAGGAAAAAGTGTCCAACTATCCATTCTATCCATGCCTCTCATAATTTTATAAGCTTCTTTCAGCTCGCCCTCCAGCCTCTGATGTTCAAGTTAAAACAAACGAAAATTGTCCAATCTCTCCTTATAGCTTAGCCTCCAAACCAGACAACATCCTGGTAAATCATTTCTGTACCCTCTTGAAAGTCTCCATGTCCTTTTGGTTGTGTGGCAACCAGAACTGTGCACAATATTTCAAAGGTGGCCTCACTAAAGCTCTATGCAGCCACAACATGACATGCTAATTTTTACATCCCGACTGATGAAGGCAAGCAATATATATGCCTTCTTGACCACCTAATCAACTTGTGTTGCCACTTTCAGGAAACTGTGGACCTATACACCTCATGCCTCAAAAAGTTGGTGTTTCATTTACTGTATATTTCCCACCTGCATTAGACCTTCCAAAATGCATTCATCTCATATTTGTCCAAATCAAATTCCTCTTCCATTTCTCGGCCCAAGTCTCCAGCCTACCTATACACTGCTGTATCTTCTGGCAATCTTCCTCACTATCCGCAGCTCCCCCAACCTTTGTGTCATCAGCAAACTTACTAATCAAGCCACTTACATGCTCCTCCAAATCATTTATATATGTTAAACAGGGATCCAGCACTGATCCTTGTGGAACACCACTGGCCTCAGATCTCTAATCAGAAAAATCCCCTTCCACCCTACAATAGAGTCATAGAGTCATGCAGACCCTTCAGTCCAACTCATCCATGCCAACCAAGTTTCACTAACTAAACTAATCCCATTTGCCCACATTTGGCCCATATCCTTTTAAATCTTTCAGTTCAATATTACTTCTGATCTCCAACATTTGCTTTTATTTGAGTGTGGTATGTGAGCCTGGATGAGGGTAAATCTTTCTTATTCATGTACCTGTCCATGCGTCTTTTAAATGCTGTAACTGTACCTGTATCAACCAACCACTTCCTCTGGCAGCTCATTCCACATTCTGTGTGAAAAAGTTGCCCTTCTGGTCCTTTTTAAATCTTTCTCCTCTCACCTTAAAATTATGCCGTTTAGTTTTGAACTCCTGACTTTCGGGAAAAGACTTTTGTTATTAACCTTATATGTGCCCCTCATGATTTTATACATCTCCAGTGAGGTCACCCTTCAACTTCCCAGGCTCCAGTGACAAAATCCCACCTTATCCAGCCTTTCCTTATAGCTCAGACCCTCCTGTAACATCCTTGTAAATATTTTCTGCACCCTCTCCAGTTTAATAATATTCTTCCTACAGCAGGGTGATCAAATCTTTACATAGTACTCCAAACGTGGCCTCACCAATGTCCTGTACAACCACAACATGACCTCCCAACTCCTATAAACAATGGTCTGAGCAATGAAGGCAGGTGTGCTAAATACCTTCTTTGCCACTTTGTCTACCTGTGACGCAACTTCCAATGAGCTATGTGCCTGACCCCTAGGTCTCTCTGTTTTCCAACATTCCCCAAGATGCTACTATTTACTGTGTGAGTCCTGCCCTTGTTCATTTTACAAAAATGCAACACCTCACATTTATCTAAATTAAACTCCATCTGCCACTTCCTGCCCCATCAGCCCCATTGATCAAGGTCACTTTGTACTCCTAGATAATCATCCTCACTGTCTACTATACCACCAATTTTGATGCCATCCTCAAATTTACTAACCATGCTTCCTATATTCTCATCCAAATCGCTTATATAAATGCTGAACAACAGTGGACCCAGCACCAATCACTGCAGAATACCACTGGTCACAGACCTCCAATCTGAAAAAAACAACCCTCCACCACAATCCTCTATCACTTATTGTCAAGCCAATTGTATATCCAACTGGCAAACTGTCCCTGAATCCCATGTGATCTAACTTTACTAACCAGTCTATCACGTAGAACGTTGTGTAAAGCCTTACTAAAGTCATAGCTGTTTTAGTCCTTTTCCAAAACTATTTTAAAACTAATATAAAATTGTTCACTGGTCCCAAAGTGCTCCCCCATTAGCACTTCAATCACTTGCCCTACTTTATCTCCGAAGAGAAGGAAAAGTTTTGCTCCTTCTACAATAATTAATCTACGTTTTGATAAAGAAACATTGAACACATTTAACAAATTCCTCTTGATACAGATGTTATGGACTAGGCAGACAATTCAAGATGTTCTTAAGCAGGCAGCCCCAGACCGTAACTTTGCAATTTGTTTCGGTAAGTGTACAGTGAAAATTACCTGGATTAAAGTTAGCGAGGTTGAGTACCAGGTTTAAAACAGACAAAACTTTATTCACAAAGAAAAGAATTAAAAAACCCCTACAGAACTCAGTCTAACCAAACTAGACTTAAGTATGCTGTTTCGAATATACACAACAGTCCCAATAAGCAAACTCCCCAGTATAAATGAAACACATGCTTACAGGTTAAAGTTGTAGGGCAGAAGAGAGGGAGAGAGAGAGAGAGAGAGAGTTTCCACATAGCTCACTGTTAAACTCCTCACCAGTTCAGGACTGAACTAAACTGCTCAACTAGAGAACTGACCACTCCCCTTTCATTATATGGGTCACTTCTAAAACATGACCACTTTGGCCTAAAGTCTCATCCGTTTACATATAAACAAAAAGCCTCTCAAAATCACGAATCCCATGTGACCTTACCTTCTGCATCAGCCTGCCATGAGGGACCTTGTCAAAGGCCCCGCTAAAGTCCATGTAGACAGCGTCTACTGCTCGGGCATCATCAGTCATCTGTGTCACTTCCTCAAAAAATTCAATCAAATTTGTGAGATACAACCTTGCCCACACTAAGCCATGCTTGCCTATTGCTAATAAATCCATATTTTTCCAAACGTGAATAAATGTGACTTCTCTTAAGTTTGAAGTGTATCATACAGTCACTTGTTTTGTGATTTACTTGCTCAGGAGAAGTTCAACCTGACTTGAGAGGATTCCTGGGCATTTCAGCACACAAAAAACTCCTGAATAATGTTTTAGAACAATAAATACAAATATTAAAACCATTAGCTTCAAGGAAACTATTATCCTTTCAAACCTACACTTGGAAATTTCTACTCTATAATTTACTATTGTTAAAAGCATTCAAAAATGTAATTAATGTCCAACGTTGCTTGCCTTTCACACTATACAAAACATTCTAGCTTTAATCTTAAGATCTGTTCTCAGTACTAAACATAAATTATTTCAAGATTACCAGGTGGACCAACTGAGATATAGCAGCCCCTGTGAAAACATGCAGGCAGGTGGAAAAGCTGGTAATTTGACACTGGCAAGCTGTGAAATGGGCATCTGATATCTCCCCATGGCCCAGGTATATTATCAGCAGTAGAAACCTCAGGAGTTCAATGATATCTAAAGCACCCTGGCAGCCTCCAAGAATACTTGAGAGGATCTCTCCATCCTGGCTACTTAGTGGCCCATGGACCAGATGTGAACACCTGCAGATAAGACACTAATGCCTAACAGTGAACTACCCTTACCACAGAAGTCTGCTTACCCTTTAAAAATAACTCATCTCAGCTTCAAAGGTTCCTCATCAAGAAGACACATTCTCCAAGCTGAAGCCTCGCCAATGGTCACTTGTAACAAGGACACCCCTGAAGCTGCCAAATGTCACCAATCCACCAATCAGACTGCAAACTGACAGCCAGCTTAGTAGTGATGTGAACCATGTTTGGACCAGAATCCTGGTGAATTACAAAACTAGACCTGTGAAGAGGGTTATGAAATAAATCGTGGGGCTGGGTGGGTGCTGTTGCAAGGAAAGCTGAAGGAAAAGTTAAAGCGAGGGGGGATGACTCAGCAGAGGTTATTAAAGTTTCCTGAACAGGTAATAGAGTCATAGAGATGTACAGCATGGAAACAGACCCTTTGGTCCAACTTGTTCATGCCAACCAGAGATCCTAACCTAATCTAGTCCCATTTGCCATCTCTTGGCTCACATCCCTCCAAACCCTTTCTATTCATACACTCATCCAGACGCCTTTTAAATGCTGTAATTGTACCAACATCCACCACTTCCTCTGGCAGCTCATTCTATACACACACCACCCTCTGCATGAAAATATTGTCCCTTAGGTCCTTTTTATAGCTTTCCCCTCTCACTCTAAAACTATGCCCTCTAGTTCTGGACTCCCCCAACTCAGGGAAAAGACCTTGCTTGTTTATTCTATCCATGCCCCTCATGATTTTCTAAACCTCTCTAAGGTCACCCTTCAGCCTCCAATGCTCCAGGGAAAACAGTCCCAGCCTATTCAGCCTCTCCCTATAGCTCAAACCCTCCAACCCTGGCAACACCTTGTAGATTTTTTCTGAACCCCTTCAAGCTTCACAACAGCCTTCCAATAGAATTCTACAAATTCTATTTGAAGAGTTGCATGCAATATTCCAAAAGTGGCCTAACCAATGTCCTGTACAGCTTCAACATGACCTCCCAAGGACTGAGAGTATTGGAAGTGTCAGGAATCTAACTTCAGCCATGGCAGATTATTGGACAATTATCTAAAGGGGGGCAGTCAACACAGGACTGAGGGTGTTATACTTAAATGCAGGCGGTATACAAAGGAAGATAAATGAGCTTGTTGCATAGATTAAAATTGGCAGGTACAATGTTATGGGCTTCACAGAGACATGGCTGCAATGGGATCAGAGCTGGGAACATGGCTGAAATGATGGCTCAGTGGTTAGCACCATGCACTGGGTTCGATTCCAGCTTTGGGTGATTGTCTATATGGAACTGGCATGTTCTCCCTGTGTCTGCGTGGACTTCCTCTGGATGGTCCAGCTTCCTTCCACAGTCTGAAGATATGCAGGTTAAGTGGATTGACCATGCTTAAAAATTGCCTCATAAGATCCAGGGAAGTGCAAGTGAGGAGGGATAGACATGGTTAGGAAAAGAAAACACTATGTAGGGTTACAGGGATGGGTTTAGGTGGGAGAGTTGGTGCACTCAATGGGCTGAGTGGTCTCTTTCTGCACAGTAGGGATTTTATGATTCTAAACATTCAAGAATACATGTCTTAGCGAAAGGGTGGGTAGAGGGGGCAAGGTTGCCTTCTTAGTAACCAATGAAATTAAATCAATAGCAAGAAATGATTATCGAGTCAAAGACATAGAATCTGTTTGGTAGTGTTGAAAAGCCACAAAGGGATAAAAGACCTTGACGGGAATTGTGTCTAAATGTGGGGATAGAATAAATCAGGAGATAGAAATGCACGATTACAGTGGTCATGGGGGACTTCAATACTGCAGATGGACAGGAATGTCAGGTTGGTAGTGGATGTCAACAAAAGGACTTTGTAGAATGTCAACAAGATAGCTTTTTGGAGCAGCTTTTTGTAGAGCCCACTAGGGAATAGGCAATTATGGATTTGGTGATGTGTAATGAGGCAGACTTGATTAAGGAACTTAATGTGAAGGAACCCCTAGGGGACAGTAAGCAGTTCTAATGTGATAGAATTCACCGTGCAGTTTGAGAGAGAGAGGCTGGAATCAGATGTCACCAGATTATAGTTCTGAGGAAAGACCCAAAACATTAACACTTTTTCTCTTCACAGATGCTGCCAGACCTGCTGAGCTTTTCCAGCAATTTCTGTTTTTGTCACAGTATTGACTAAAGGTGATTACAAAGACATAAGGTTGGAGCTGGCCAGAGTTGATTAAAAGGGGACCCTAATAGGGAAGACAGTGGAGCATACAATATGGTGAAGGTGAGTGGGAAGCCAGAGATTGGGAAGCCTTTAAAAACCAGCAGAGGAAACTAAAAAAGCAGTAAGGAGAAGAAGATGAAACACAACAGTAAATTAACCAGGAATATAAAGGAAAGATTGAAAGAGTTTTTTTAGGTATGTAAAAGGTAAGAGAGAAACAAGAGTGGGCATTGGACAGCTGGAAAATGAGGCTGTAGAAGTAATAATGGAGAACAAAGAAATGGCAGAGGAACTGAATAGAGACTTCGCATTCAGCTTTCACAGTGGAAGACCCCAGCAGCACACCAGAACTTCAAGGGATTTGGAGGCAGACGTGAGTGTATTAGCCATCACTAAGGAGAAGATGCTTGGGAAGCTGAAAGATCTGAAAGTGGATAAATGACCTGCACTGGATGGATGACATCCCAGAGTTCTGAAGGAGATAGCTGAGAAGATTGTAAAGGAGATTGGTGGTGATCTTTCAGGTATCATTGGAGTCAAGGAGGTTCTCAGAGGACTGGAGAAAGGCTGATTTAACATGCTTGTTTAGGAAGGGAGGGAGGCAGACGATAGAAAATTAAAGGCTGGTGAGGCTAACCTTGGTCATTGGTAAAACTTTAGAGTCAATTATTAAGGGTGAGACTGCAGAGTACTTGGAAGGGCATGGTAAAATAGGGCTGACTCAGCATGGCTTTGTCAAGCGGAGGTCATGCCTGACAAATCTGTTAGAATTCTTTGAGGATACAGCAAGAAAGTTGGACTAACGAGAGCCAAAGGATGTGATCAATTTGGATTTCCAGAAAGCATTTGAAAAGGTGCTGCACAGGAAGCTGTTAAATAAGAGCCCATGGTGTTAGGGATATGGTCCTGGCATGCATAGAGGATTGTCTGACTGCCAGAAAGCAGATAGTAAGGATAATGGATGACAGCTGGTGACTAGTGGAGTACTGCAGGTGTCATTGTTGGCACCACAATTATTCATGTGATACATTAACGATCTGGGCAAAGACAGTGAGGATATTTTTGCAAAGCTTTCAGATGACAGAAAGATAGGTGGAGGGACAGGTAATGTTGAGGAAGCATGGATGCTGAAGAATGACTTGGATAGGTTAGGAGAGGGGCAAAGAAGTAGACGATGAAGTACAAATGTGGGAAAGTATGTGGTTATGCACTTTAGTAGGAAGATAGAGGAGATTATTTTCTAAATAGGGAAAACTTTGGAAATCTAAAGCACAAAGGGAAGTCCGAGTTCAGGACTCTCTTATCAGGCAGATTCAGTTGGCAGTTAGGAAGGCAAATGCAATGTAAACATTCATTTCAAGGAAGCTAGAATGCAAGAGCAGAAATATACTGCTGAGGCTGCATAAACCTCTCATCAGACTGCATTTAGAATATTGTGAGGAGTTTCAGGCTCTGTATTTTAGGGACATTGTGCAGATCAAAGTCTGTGAGAAGATTTGTAGCTCGGGTGCTCATTGTTGTGGTTCTGTCCGCCGAGCTGGGAATTTGTGTTGCAGACATTTCATACCCTGTTTAGGTGACATCCTCAGTGCTTGGCATTCTAGAGGCATGGCACTCATCCACAGATTCAATCAATAAGCACATCGACCTGGACCCAATATACCGGCCACTGCAGCGGACGGCTGGAACTGACAACCGGAAGCGACAAATTCAAACTACTACAAATCCAGAGGAAAGATCACAGAAGCGCTTCACAGGAGGATCCCAAGCACTGAGGATGTCACCTAGACAGGGGACGAAAGGTCTGCAACACAACTTCCCAGCTCGGTGAACAGAATTACATTGTGCTGCATTTGGAGGGGTCCAGAGAAGATTTACCAGAATGATCCTGGGGCTGAAGGGCTTTCATATGAGAAGCAGTTGAGGACTCTGGTTCTATACCCAATGGAATTTAAAAGAATGGGTGGTTAGGATTGAAATTTACAGAATAGTGAGAGACTGCATACAGTGGATGTGGAGAAGATATTTCCACTAGAAAGAGAGATTAGGACCCTTAGAGTGAAAGGTCAATCTCTGGAACGGAGTTGAGGAATTTCTTCAGCTCGACAGGTTAATCTGTGGAACTCATTGTCAGAGAAGGATGTGGATGCCAAGTCATTGAGTATATTTAAGTCAGAGGCAGACAGATTCTTAATTAGTAAGGGGATCAAGGGTTATAAGGAGAAGGCTGAAGAATAGGGTTGAGAAACATATCAGCCATGATTGAATGGCAGAACAGATTCGATGGGCCAAATGGTTGCATTCTGCTCCTATATCCTGTGCTCTTACAGACCTGTTAATTGGACGCTGTCAATAAAATGCTCCCCCTCCAGAATGGAAGTTGCCAGGAGCAGGGTCAGATCCCTCTTTATTTTCTGACAACAAGACATCTTTAAACAATCCAAAAAAAAGCTGGTTGTGATTGTTTTACATTCATTTTCAGAGGAAACAGTAGATTTTAATGTCATCCACAATATATTAAAAAGCAGTCCTGTAATAACAGATGCCCATAAAGAGATGGACCTCACATTGTTCTTGATAAAAACAGGTAAAGATCCCTGTACTTCCTGTTCCTGCGATCAAACCTCCCAAATTATAAATCCCAATAGATCACCAAATCTATGATAATGACAATTGGCCATGACTGATTTTGACCATTCACTGGTGACATTGAGCAGGCAGTGCAATCTCCCACTGTTCACTCAATTAATTCTGCAGATGAAAATAAGCCTATTAGAATGCATAGCTTCAAACAAAATTAGCAAACATTTTGAAGTGCATGGATTAATCGAGGGCAGCTAGCACAGATTTGTTAAAGGCAAGCATGCTTGACAAATATAAATCATGCTTTGGAATAGATGAAAATGGAAGTTGTATATCTTTATTGATTTTAAAACACATTTAATAAGATGTCACAAGAATTGCTTGTCAAAAAAATTCCTGCATCTGGTAAAAGCACAGAATGAACGCTGTTTGAGGGCATGAAAAGAAATTGGAGTAACTGCTGGAAGAGCAGTTTTAGGTAATCCACAATTTTTTTAAAAAGTCATTAAAGCCAAACATAGCGTACAAATTGAATGGTCATGGTTGTGGGATTAGAGAAGCAGTGACTGCCACCTTGGATGCTGCCTGACCTGCTGTGCTTTTCCAGCACCACTCTAATCTTTTGACTCTAATCTCCAGCATCTGCAGTCCTCACTTTTGCCTAGTTGACTCTAGCCACAATGAGGCCATGCCCAGGAGCCCCACCAGGATTAGATCCCAGTTGTGAAGTCTGCTGGATGCTTTGGAGGTCCTGAATCTATCCCACCTGTGTGATCTCCTGACAATTTCACCAGGAGCACTAGGTATTGATACTGCAGGTGGACACAGGGCAAGGAGCATCACTGGAGCCCCCTGAACTCTGGCTAAGTGAGAATTGGTTCACTAAGGCCACTCAGGCAGAACTGATGATGAATTAACCTTCGCCTGTTCGTTGCAATGTAGGAAGCACTCAAACTTCATGTTGCCTGCTCATTATAATAATATAACTTAAATCCACTGCTGAGAAATTGCTTGCCCAAATTGGGTAATCAAGTATCATTTACAACTTTCCTGTACTATTTAAAACAAAAATGCACCTCTTTAAAAAGAGATGCATTCTGAGTGTAGCAGACACTGAAAATGCCTGGGGAAAGTTATCTGACCTTCAAGAAGAGTGAATATGGCTCAACAGAGCAGAGAAGGAAAAAAAGCAAGCAACTGCAGATACAAGATAAGAAATTGCTGGAAATGCCCAACTGATTGGGGACTCCAGTTCGGAGGAAGGATCACTCAATCTAAAATGTTAACTCTATTTCTCTCCACAGATGCTGCCAGACCTGTTGAGCTTGTCCAACAATTTCTATTTTTGTCTCTGACTTACAGTATCTGCAGTCTTTTTGTAAAGAACTGCAGAAACACAAACCGAAATTGCTATACAAATGCAGCAGGTCAGGTCCAATGACCATTCTTCACAACAGAGCAGTACAGAGGGGGTGCTAGAAATGTCTCAGACACTACAGGCCTTAGTGCAAGAGCTGAATAGCGAGGGGAGGAGGGGGTCTTTATCTGTCAGAGAGCATGAAGCTCTCCACATAAATACTGAGAAGACAGTAGGGGCAGTTAGTTATCAAAGTTTGGGAGAAGATTTGTATCTTGGGTGCTCGTTGTTGTGGTTCTGTTCGCCGATCTGGGAATTTGTGTTGCAGACATTTTGTCCCCTGTCTGGGTGACATCCTCAGTGCTTGGGAGCCTCCTGTGAAGCGCTTCTGTGATGTTTCCTCCGTCATTTATAGTGATTTGTACCTGCCGCTTCTGGTTGTCAGTTCCAGCTGTCCGCTGCAGTGGCCGGCATATTGGGTCCAGGTCGATGTGCTTATTAATTGAATCTGTGGATGTAGTGTACAAAGTCCCATGCAAGGACTGCACAAAACACTACATAGGACAAACAGGACACCAACTAGCCACGAAACAACATGACCAGCTATCCTTAGTAGCCACACACTCAGATGACAAGCAACATGAATTCGACTGGGACAACACTACCACTATAGGGCAAGCCAAACAGAGAACAGTCAGGGAATTCCTAGAGGTATGGCACTCATCCACAGATTCAATCAATAAGCACATCGACCTGGACCCAATATACCGACCACTGCAGCGGACAGCTGGAACTGACAACCGGAAGCGGCAGATTCAAACCACTACAAATGCCGGAGGAAAGATCACAGAAGCGCTTCACAGGAGGCTCCCAAGCACTGACGATGTCACCTAGACAGGGGACGAAACGTCAGCAACACAAATTCCCAGCTCGGTGAACAGAACCACAACAGCAGTTAGTTTTCGATATTAATGCAAACAGTTGAGCCCCTGAAGATATGAATACAGCATTGGTAAATGTTTAATGGCCTCAAATGAGTGATCACGCTCAGTGAATACATTATCAAATGTTACATTCTTCCAAATGAACCTCTAGCTGTATATATTAGATTAGATTCCCTACAGGAATCCCCTTCAGGCCAACCGGTCCACACTGACCCTCTGAAGAGTAACCCACCCAGGCTCATTTCACTCTGACTAATGCACCTAATACTATGGGCAATTTAGCCTGGCCATTTCACCTGACCTACACATCTTTGGATTGTGGGAGGAAACCGGAGCACCTGGAGGAAACCCACGCAGACTCAGGGAGATTGTGCAAACTCCACACAGGCAGTCACCCAAGGCTGGAATTGAACCTGGGACCATGGTGCTGTGATGCAGTAGTGCTAACCACTGAGCCACCGTGATGTTCAAAATTCTTAAACTCCCATCCTAACAGCACTGTAGCTTTATTTATCATCTCCTTGGACTGTAGCAGTTCAAGAAAGCAGCTCACCTTTTCAGGGGAAATTGGGGATGGACAACAAATGCTAGCTGAGCCAACGATATCCACATCCTGTGAATGAGATTTTTAACAAAAATAGCAGGAAGGGAACACAGAAAGGATGCATTGTTAGCAACAACCCAAATGTAGCAGATGTGGTGCCAATCAAACCGACTGCTCTGGATAATGGTGAGCTTCTTCACTGTCGCTGGATTGTGCGCATCTGAATATGTGGAGAGTTTACTGTTAAATTTTAACCACAGTTTATTTTATTTTAAACACTAACTGTATGATGGCTTAGTAAATCACAGTAAGGATTTTATTTTGAATTAAGAATGTCAATGTTATAATGACCTGTAATATTACCTTTTTTTTGTATTGAGCTGTAGAATCCCTACAGTGTGAATGCAGGCCATTCGACCCACCAAGTCCACACCTACCTTCCGAACAGCATCCTTCCCAGACCCTGACCCTAACCATATCCCTGTAACCCTACATTTTCCATGGCTAATCCACCTAGCCTACACATCCTTGGATGTTATGGGCAATTTAGCATGGCCAACCCACCTAACTTGCAAATCTTTGGATTGTATGAGGAAACTGGAGCATGCACCTCTCTGTAAATGTCACACAGAGGGACTCCTTCTGAGCCACAGTCCCTCAGATAAAGTTAAGGGCTCTGAAAAGAGAAGCAGGTTCTAGTAGCTAGACATATGCTTTCCAATAAGAGCTACAAACTGTTTAAGTTGTATCTTCACCCAGCTTTCAGCAGTGTCAGTTGAAGCCAGAGATGGAGAAATTATTTGGTTTCCTCATCCTTCAAATATCATTTGAATGCAGCAAGTCAACTGAGGGACTTGTATCTTGCTAGCAAAGGTAGGAATACAAAGGCAAGCTTCCTATCCCTATTTCCTCAGTTAGGAAAATCTAGCCAATAGTGTACTTCCTCATCCTAAATTGGGATTTCACAAAATGCTAAGGTGATTTTTTACAAGCAAGCACAGCCTCTCATTAGCATTTGATTATTTCTCATATGTCACAGCTCTTACAAAGGTGGCGCAACACAACACCTCAAGCCTGTCTCACGTGGATCGCATTCTCAGTTTCCTGATACTCTACCATGACCTGGAGTTTACTATCAGAAGCAAATGCAGGTTATGAATCTGGGAAGGTTGACAGTAGGACTAAAGCAGCAAGCATCCTGTTTATCCCCGTTTTGATGGGGGAGGTGATGGATTAGTTGTATTATCGCTGGACTATTAATCTAAAGACCCAGTTAATGCTCTGGGCTGCAATGGCAGATAGTGGAATTTGAATTCAAGAAAAGAAAATCTGGAATTAAGAGTCTAAAGATGATCAATAGTCTATTGCTGATTGTCGAAACAACCCATCTGGTTTACTAATGTTCTTTAGGGAAGGAAATCTGCCAGCCTCACCTGGTCTGGACTACATGTGACTCTAGACTACTACTACTACTGCTGTTGGGGAGGTTTTAAACTAATGTGGCAGGGGACTGGGAACTAGAAGAGTAGACAAATAGACAGCGAGGTGGAAACTGGAGACTGTAAGAATCATGAAGATAGCATTAATAGGGGGAAGAGTAGGCAGAGGGCAGATGAACGCAAAAGAACTGGTGGCCTGAAGTGCCTACTTTAATGCAAGGAGTATAGTGGGTAAGGCAGATGAACTTAGGGCTTGGATTGGTGCCTGGGAGTATGACGTTACTGCAATCACAGAGACTTGGTTGAAGGAAGGGCATGATTAGCAACTAAATGTTCCAGGATATAGGCAGGACAGGGAGGGAAGTAAAAGGGGGGGTGGAGTTGCATTGCTGGTCAGGGATGATATCATGGCTGTGCTAAAGGAGAACACTGTGGAGGGCTTGAGTAGTGAGGCATTATGGGTGGAACTGAGAGATAAGAAGGGTGAAGTTACATTGTTGGGGCTGTATTACAGGCCTCCCAACAGTGAGCATGAGGTAGAAGAACAAATTGGTAAACAGATTATGGAAAGATATAGAGGCAACAGAGTAGTGGTGATGGGAAATTTTAATTTTCCCAACATTGACTGGGATACACTTAGTGTCAGAGGTCTCAATGGGGCAGAGTTTGTAAGAAACGTCCAGGAGAGTTTTCTAGAGCAGTATGTCAATAGTCCAATGAGGGAAGGGGCCATATTGGACCTGGTGTTGGGGAATGAGCCAGACCAGGTGGTAGAAGTTGCGGTGGGGGATTTCTTTGGGAACTGGGACCACAATTCTGTAAGTTTTAAAATACTCGTAGACAAAGATGAGAGTGATCCTAAGGAAAGAGTACTAAACCAGGCCAAGGCCAATTATATCAAAATTAGGCGGGAGCTGGGAAATGTGGATTGGACACAGCTATTTGAAGGGAAGTCCACATTTGAGATGTGGGAGGCTTTCAAAGATAGGTTAAAGATAGTGCAGGATAGGCATGTCCCATTGAAAGCAAAGGATAGGAAAGGCAAGGTTCGTGAACCGTGGATGACAGGAGAAATTGTGCGATTAGCCAAGAGGAAAATGGAAGCGTACATAAGGTCCAGGCAGCTAAGAACAGAACCCTGAAGCAATATTGGAAGAGTAGGGCCAGTCTTAAATGAGGAATCAAGCAGGCTAAAAGGGGTCATGAAATAGCTTTAGTGAGCAGAATTAAGAAGAATCACAAAGCCTTTTATTCTTCTATAAGAAGCAAGTGGGTAACTAGAGAAAGGATTGGTCCAGTAAAGGATAATGAAGGAAGGCTGTGTGTCGAACCTGAGAGAATGGGTGAGATTCTGAATGATTACTTTACATCAGTGTTCACTGAGGAGAGGGACATGATGAATGTTGAGATTAGAGATAGAAGTTGATTAGTCTGGTTCACATTGACAGAAGTAGAGAAGAGTAGGCTAGATGTTATTAAGGTGGACAAATCCCCAGGATCTATCCCAGGTTGCTGAGGGAGGCGAGAAAGGAAATAGCTGGGGCCCTGACAGATATCTTTGTGGCATCCTTAAATACAGGTGAGGTGCCAGAGGACTGGAGGGTTGCTCATGTTGTCCCCCTGTACGAGAGGGTAGGAGGGATATTCCGCGTAATTACAGACCAGTGAGCCTGATGTTAGTGATGGGAAAGTTGCTGGAGAAGGTACTGAGGGATAAGATCTATTTATATTTGGAAAAGCATGGGCTTATCAGTGATAGGTAACATAGCTTTCTGTGAGGGAGATTGTGCCTTACCAACTTAATAGAGTTCTTTGAGGAAGTGACCAAGTTGATAGATGAAGGAAGGGCTGTAAATGTTATATACATGGATTTTAGTAAGGCATTTGATAAGGTTCCCCATGGTAAACTAATAGAGAAAGTGAAGTCACATGGTGTGCAGGGCGTGCTAACTAGTTAGATAAGGAACTGGTTGAGCAACAGGACAGAGAGTAGTAGCTGAAGGGAGTTTCTCGAAATGGAGAAAGGTGACCAGTGGTGTTCCACAGGGATCAGTACTGGGGCCACTGTTGTCTGTAATATACATAAATGATCTGGAAGAGGGCACTGTTGGTATGATCAGTAAGTTTACAGGTGACACGAAGATTGGTGGAGTAGCAGAAAGCATAAGGGACTGTCAAAGAATACAGGAGACCATAGATAGACTGGAGAGTTGGTTGGAAAAGTGGCAGGTGGAGTTCAGTCCAGGCAAATGTGAGGTGATGCATTTTGGTAAGTCAAATTCTAGAGCGAATTATACAATAAACAGAAGAGCCTTGGGAAAAGTTGATGAGCAGAGAGATCTGGGAGTGCAGGCCCATTGTATCCTGAAGGTTGCTGCACAGGTGGATAGAGTGGTCAAGAAGGCATATGGTATGCTTGCCTTCATCAGACGGGGTATTGAGTATAAGAACTGGCAGGTCATGTTAAAATTGTACACGGCGTTGGTTTGGCCGCATTTAGAATACTGTGTACAGTTCTGGTCGCCACATTATCAAAAGGATGTGGACACTTTGGAGAGAGTGCAGAGAAGGTTTACGAGGATGTTGCCTGGTATGGAAGGTGCCAGCTATGAAGAGAGGTTGAGTAGATCAGGATTGTTTCATTAGAAAAAAGGAGATTGAGGGGGAACCTGATTGAAGTCTACAAAATCATGAAGGGTATAGATAGGGTAGGTAAAAATAAGCTTTTTCCAAGGGTGAAGGATTCAATAATGACAGGTCATGCTATTAAGATGAGAGGTGAAAAGTTTAAGGGGGATACACGCGGCAAGTACTTTACATAGAGGGTGGTAGGTGTCTGGAACGCGTTGCCAGCAGAGGTAGTAGAGGCAGGCATGGTAGATTCATTTCAGATCCGTTTGGACAGATGCATGAGTAGGTGGGGAGCAGAGGGATGTAGATGCTTAGGAATTGGGCAACAGGTTTACACAGTAGATTTGGATCGGCTCAGGTTTGGAGGGCCGAAGGGCCTGTTCCTGGGCTGTAAATTTTCTTTGTTCTTTGTTCTTTGTAGACCTACGGCAATGTGGTTAATTCTTCACTGCCTTCTAGGCAATTGGGGATGGGCAATAATTGCTGGTCGAGTCAGCTATGCCCTCATCCCACAAACGAATGTAAAAAAAACCACTTAACTGGCTGCCACTTCACTTACAAAACAAATAATGGCAGTAAATGGGCTGTCCATACTGCCATCTAAACAGAGCAAGGCAGCTCTGTAGCCTCAAAATTACCATTGAGAGACTGGCCTACTTCTGAGGCTGCAAGAAGAATGAGAGGGCACCTCCTTTTGGAAGTACCCCGAAAGGCAACATCCTCGTAAACCTTCTCTGCACTCTCTCCAAAGCGTCCACATCCTTTTGATAATGTGGTGACTAGAACTGTACACAGTATTCTAAATGTGGCCGAACCATGTTTATTTCTTTGCTGGAGCCTGGCAGGCTAGTCTTTAGTGATTGGGGTGTTAGCCTCTCTGTTGACAGTGTTTGGCTGGAGATGCTGCCTCTGCTATTAGGTACCCTCTCCTTGGGCAGTGGAACCTTTGAATGCAATGTCCCTCCAAACTGGAAAACGATTTTACATCAGGCATTTTACCAGCCCCCATACCTGCTAAACCTCTGGCGGGGACCAGTAAAGTATAACACAACATAACCTGTCCCTCGTTGTACTTTTCCACATTCCTGTGCTGTAACTAATCACTTGTTCTCAGCAAAATTTGCCTGTGCTTGTCCAATACTAGATAATTGCATTTAACCCAGTGGTCAAACAAAAATCATGTCAATATGGAGTCAGAGGTTTACAATATAGAAAAAGCCTTTCAGCCCAACTTGGCCATGCTGCCCAGTTTTCAAAACCAATCGAGTACCATTTGTCTGCATTTGGTCTGTAACTTTTCATACCTATCCCATCTATGTACTTGTCCAAATGTTTCAAAATTGTACTCACCTCTACTACTACCTCTGGCAGTCCATTCCAGACACTCATCACTCTCTGTATTTAAAAAAATTGCCCTTCTGAATCCTTCTGTAGCTCTCCCCTCTCATCTTAAACCATGCCCTTTGGTTTTGGCTTCCCTTACCATGAGGAAAAACTGTTGGCTATCTACATTATCCATGCCTCTCATGATTTTATAGGCCTCTATAAGGTCCGCCACCACCACCTCCCCCCACCCCCCCTGCAGTTTCCTATGCTCCACGGAAAAAAGTCTTAGCTATCCAGCATCTCCTTAATTCAAACCTTCCAACCCAGGTAACATCCTAGTAAATCTTTTCTGCACTCTTTCTAGTTTAATAACATCCTTTCTATAGTGGGGTGACCAGAACTGCATGCAGTACTCCAAATGTGCCCTCACCAACATCTTGTACAGCTGCAGCAAGAGACCATATATAGAATCCCCACATTGTAGAAACAGGCCATTTGACCTAACTAGTCCATAACAACCATTCTAAAGAATATTCCACCCAGACCCATCTCCCTACCCCTGCATCTCTAATGGTTAACACTCCTAACCTACACATCCCTGAACATTATATGTACATCTCTATGACTCTATGATTATCGGCAATTTAGCATGGCCAATCCACCTAATCCGCACATCTTTGGACAGTGGGAGGAAACCAGACCACCCAACACAAACTCACACAGACACAGGGAGAATGTGCAAACTCTTCACAGAAAGTCGCTTGAGGGTAGAGCCGAACCTGGGTTTCTCCCCGGTGCTGTAAGGCAGCAGTGCTAACCACTGAACCACTGTACTACCCACTGTATATTCAGGTTTGCTGGAAATACCTCAAGTACTTATAAGGAAATAAGTGTACAGTAGCCAAATGTATAGACAACACAAAAATGGGTGGAAATGCAGGTTGTAAGAGGGATACAAATAATTTAAAGAGAGTCACTGATAGGTTAAATGGGCAAAAAGTTGGCAAATGGAGTGTAATATGGGAAAATGTGAAGTTGTTCATTCTGGAAGGGAAAACAAAAAATCGGAGTATTATTTAATTGGAGAAAAACTGCAGAAAGCTGTAAAACAAAGGATCTTGGGGGACTTGTGCACAGAACACAGAAAGCTAGCATGCAGGTATAGTGAGTAATCAGGAAGGCTAATGGAATTATGGCCCTTATTTCAAGGTGCTAGAATATAAGAATAGGGCAGTTTTACTACAACTGTATAAGATGCTGCTAAGACCACATTGGAGTCCTCTGGGCAGATTTGATCCCATTATTAAGGAAAAAACATTTCATTCAAGGCAATTCAGTGAAGGTTAACTAGGATGATCCCTGATAATCGTCTTATGATCATCGTCTTATGATCAAAGGCAAAACAAGTTTTGAATCTACTCATTGGAGTTAGAAGAATGAGGGGTAATCTCATTGAAACATATAGAATTCTTAAGGAGTTTGACAGGGTAAATACTGAGAAGATGTTTCCTCTCATGGGACAGTCTAGGACCAGAGGGCATAGTCTCAGACTAAAATGGGACCAAATTAAGATTGAGATGAGGAGGAATTTCTCCTGTCAAAGTTTTTTGAGTCTTTGGAGCCCCATGCCATGGAGAGCTATGGGAGCAGAATCCTTGTGCATATTTAAGACTGTGATCGATAAATTCTTGATCAGTAGGGGAATCAAAGGTTAAGGGGAAAATGAGGGAATGTGGACATGAGGAATGTCAGATCAACTGTGATCCTATTGAGTAGTGGAGCAGGCTCGAGGGGCTGAATGCTTTCCTCCTGTTCTTATGGTCTTAAGGTCTTATCATCCGGTTGATTCTATTAACATGAAATAGAGATTATCATAGGTTTACACTCTGGACATAAACTGTTCATGAATAAAAAAGATAGCAAGAGATTACTCCCTTTAGAGTAATATGTAGGACTCAGCCATTCCTCCCCAGCTTTTAGAAATTAATAAACACTAATGTTGCCTATACTACAATTTTAAAAGGATGCTAAATTGGCACAGACCCAATAGAGGTAAGATGTATATATGCAGGATTCTAGGATTAATACACATATTTTCAGCTTCAAATGATGTAGAGATTGAATTCCTTCAGAGTTGTTGCTTTACCAACCTAGCTTGACAAGAAATATCTTTGAGTACATAAATAAAATTTGGATGGTGAAAATTACAGAGTGGGAACAACCCAAGGGAAATTCCTGGCCACACTCAGGTATATATTTTCATGGAATCTAAAAGGTGATGACCATCGTCATTATTATCAGAACTTGCTGGAGAAACTCAGCAAATCTGGCAACGTCTGAGAGAAAAACAGAGTTAACATTTCGAGTCCAGTGACCCTTCACCATAACTGGACTCTAAACACAGAACTTGAAATGTTAATTCTGTTTTTCTCTCCACTGCCAGAACTGCTGAGTTTCTCCAGCAATTTATGCTTTTGTTTCAGATTTCCAACATCAACAGTTTTTTTGCTTTTATTTTACCATCATTGTTATGTCTGTTTAGCTGTACATCCAAGGTTTTTTCTTAAGATCATAAAAGAAATAGGAAAATACTCTATATTTAAAGAAAGTAAGCATTCTGCCTGAGTGTGTTACAATTTTGAATTTTTTAGGAGGTTGTTGCAAGACTTCATTTTGCATATATAAGCAGCCTCCTTGAGAGCTGACAAAGGTTTTAAAATAATTAGATGGACTGAGAGATGTACAAGAATAGCAAGGATCTTAAGTGTAAATGAAACAGGGCAGATTAAAATAGGAAAGTTTTTGTATGGCTATATATTATATGCCCCCGCTGTGTATGTTTTCAGCAGGGAAGCATGTAAGTAGGTCAGGCAAGTAGTCAATCACCTTCCATCTAACCCACTCCCGTAAGACGTAGATGGGGGTGGGCAGCCACCAAACCTATCTGGCTGCACACTATATGTAAATAAATCTTTAAGGATCAATTGAGCTTGTTACGTTACACATGCCATAATACAAGAGTCTGGTCGGGCAGGTGGTAGCAAGAAGCCTTCATTGTTTAAGTTTCCAAAATGGTTGGTAGAAGCAGAATACTAATCTAGGAAGGTGCCGTAATATCCTTGCGGACACCTCACAAACAGGTAGCACCTCCTTTCCTCCTACTTGCATTTGCTTTAAAACCAATAATCCCCTACACCACCCTCCCCAGGGGATGGTAAACCCACACATTCTAAAGTCCCACCAACTTACCTAGGCCCATCAAGCCTCCTGCATGGGCCTACTTACAGCCTCGGCAGTTTCTGACACAGCCAGGCCTGCCTGTAGCTACAATCCGGCAGCTCCACAGGGTAGGATTTCCTGCCAATAAGGGGAGAAATTTCCATTCTGGATTAATTTAGTCCACATGCAACACATTATGGCTGGTTTCTACCTGTCACCTAGACACCAACTTTCGAGGTGTCCACCCCCCACCATTCCATCTGCCTCCATAAGGTTCTGTACTATGATTCTAACATGAACCTTTACTTCAGAGAATTGTTAATACCAATGTTATAATAAACAATGAAATGTACAAGACAGGAAAAGATCATGCATCCAATTGTCCAAACACAATCCAAGATATCTCTCATTTCTTTCTGGTAGATATCTTACCACACATTTATCCAATTTCTCTTCAATTTCCTAATGCAGCTGGCAATTTTCCCCCACACTGAAAACCACCCTCTTCCCTACCACCTATGTTCACCATCATTTGCAGGCTGCCTGTACCTTCATTTTCTTCTGAATCCACCTGGTAAATTTTAACTAACACTTTACCTCGCCACTTGTAAGTTTGAAATGATGGCTCTTGTTGAAGATTTGTAGAAATGAAACTCTGAGTTAGGTTTTACTTCTGCAAGAGAATGAAATCCAAAGAAACAGTTAAATCATATGAAATATTCAATGTCCACAGCAACAACCCTTATTAACTGATGGAAGATAGACTGATTATTAGTAAGTAACGAGTACACAGCAGCCAGAGCATTGAACTACAGGCTTAGGAATCTGATTAAATCAATGAATAAAGATTGCTTTCAGTTAAATTGGTTTAGGCCATGACTAAACCAAATCCATTTCTGAGAGATAATGCTGAGGCTGTGATAAATCTGTTCTTACTGCATATCAAATGAACTGCCCAGCACAGGCACTGGGTATTGATTTCCACCTGAAATCAGCAGGATATTCACTTCAACCTTACTGTACAAACTTCCTGCTTCACAAAATTAGACTAAACTGGGAACAGTCAAACACAGTTTTTACTTCTGAAATTGAATCAGAATAAATGTTCTCTATCACTGGAACTATGTGCTGCAATTACAAAATATACGATGTAATAAAATAGCTCATTATAAAGAAATTCAATCTCACACCAACTGAGATAAACAGTAAGTAGAAAATGTAGCCATGGAATATTGAACATGATATGCTTCAAATACGTTGTAATCTACCGCTACAGACAGAAGCTGTTTAACACCCATGCACATACATCAGACTAGTCTAAAGGAGTTGCTTGATACAATTAAGACTCTCAAAGCATTAAAAGTTTATTAGAATTAAAAACTGATGTGTGGCCTGCCTGTGTCCCCTCTCATGACCGCGCCCAACCTCCCTCCCATTTTACATGATGGGTGGAAGCTGTTGATGTGCTGGGCAGCCTGGCCATCCATGGGGCTATTGAAGACAGTAAATGATCATTAAGTACTGCATGCTGCCCTGTTACTATTTTCCAAAGGCATGGGGAGATCCCTACCAAGCATGTAGCCCAGCAATGTTTACTGTGCAGGCTAGTATTGGGCATTGGCGTGACCTCCTTTGGGTGCCATCCACATGTCTGACTATTAGTTATCCCAGTTGTCCAATGTAGGACCAAGAAAATTTGTCATCATCCTGGACAAACTTCTTGATTCAAAATACTGCAAGCAGCATTGATGCAAAGTTATAGAGACCTGTTGTTTCACCATAACCATACTGAACTCCACTTTATTATTAGCAATTGTACAGGAGTCAGTTAGCTCAGTTGGCTGTTTGGCAATGCAGAGTAACACCAACAACATGAGTTCAATTCCTACACTGCTGAGAATTGAATGAAGAATTCTCCTTATTAACCACTTCCCCCTGCCTGAGGCATGGTGACGCTTCAGTTTTCTTTCTTTTACCTTTCACTCATTTGACATAGCTAGGTGAACAAAGGATGACGTTGTTGTCGTCTCCAATTCAGAGAAGATCCACATTCCTTCCTGACTTGGAATCTAATCTTTAGCTCCTAACTAATGGAAAACTTCTGTGGAATCTTACCACTTTAGTAGTGCCTGCTGCATTGACAATGTTTCATGGTGTTATGGGTCAACCAGATGTTACAGAACATGGACTGCAATAGTTCAAGAAGGCAGTTCCACCAACTTCTCAAAGACAACTAAGAATAGGCAATAAATGTTGGCCAGCCAGCAATACTCACGTCCCATGAATGAACCAAAAAATGAACCCAACCCTCT
Organism: Chiloscyllium punctatum; assembly: GCF_047496795.1. NCBI lineage: Eukaryota > Metazoa > Chordata > Chondrichthyes > Orectolobiformes > Hemiscylliidae > Chiloscyllium > Chiloscyllium punctatum. Next base: position 95,023,513 of record NC_092739.1, on the reverse strand, counting down.
ACACAGAGGTTGCTCTATGTTGTCAAGCCAACTTACACAAATTGAGCTTGAACAAGGTGAACTTGAACTCACCTCCAAGCTCCCCGAACAACTAATAACATAGGGTGGAATTACACGTCCACTTTGACATTTCTTGTTAAAGGGCCTGTAAAGCAAGCATTTTGTTTGAAAGTGCGGCAACCACATGCAGAGATCTGGAAAATCTGCCCCATCCCTCCAGTTGGGGTCTGTTCATTTTATCCTGTTGTCCTGCTGTAGGCTTTGAGGGAATCCAGTGAGATGAACTGTTCCTTAGACAGCAAGGAAGCAGTCAACATCTTCAGAAACAGGGATGGAAATGGCTGAGGAAGTCAGTAGCACAATTATGGCTCCCCTAGCCTGGAGTTAGTGCTCTGAGAGAATACAAGGCCTTAGAGCAGTATGACCGGTGAATGATCGAATGCTTTCAGGTGACACTCCCCACACTCTGACTTTCACAACTTCCTGCTACCCATGGACATTTTTGTCTATGGACGAGATAATGATCCATTGTTTCCCTGGAAGTCACATCTTTCCACAAGTCTAAACCTAAACAAAGAGTTGATGTTGTGCTGAGCTCAATGGTTCAATAATGCATGGGGAAGGTTTTGGACTTCACAATCCAGTAGTTCAGCTATTTTCTAATATTATTATACTCAGTAAACACCTGCATTTGTGGGTATTTGGCCTGGTCACAAGACCAGCCTTTAAATCTGCTGTTCATGAGTTCAGCTCTGAGTGTGCTTTTACATTAGGGTGGTTGAATGCATTCCCATAACATTCTCTCTAACTTTGTAGAATTTCTTCTGGAATTGAATATGTTGTGCTATCTGTCTTTTAGAGGATTTAACACAAGTACCATCTGCTTCTAGTTGATCCAGGTGACTGAGTAACTTAGTATGCAAGACGTAGAGAGTTAATTCCAGTCCATTCTTTGACGTATTTTTCTCAAGGGTTCTCAAAGTATTTTGTATTTGCTTCAAAGTTGCCTTTTAGACATTCGCATTTGGATTCATACCTTGGTGTTGTTGGCTTCAGTTTTCTTGTGTAGGACTTGGCATACCTCACCAGATACACAAGTGTATCACTTGGGACAGCTTGATCAGATCATATCTGCTGTTTCTCTGAAAGCTGATCTGTGTCTAAGCAGACTAATTCATCGTCCAGAAGGTTTTCAGATGCATCAAACGTTTATGTATTACGACAGGATAGTACAAAGTTAAAAATCACACAACACCAGGTTATAGTCCAACAGGTTTAATTGGAAGCACTATCTTTTGAACTATAACCTGGTGTTGTAATTTTTAACTTTGTACACCCCAGTCCAACACCGGCATCTCTAAATCATGACAGGAAAGTAGTTGGCAAATCCTGAGTTTGCACAGCCATTTAGTATTCTATATGTCATATAAATGTTGAAATTGAGGAGATGATGACCTTAGCAATAGCAGACGGTTCTCCACAAGTCCAATAAAAAATTAGCTATCTGCTATGATTCTGGACTAATATGTGGTCTAATTCATTTATTTTACTGTTGTCAAATACCTAGAGATATCACAATAACTTAACAAACCACCTGTGAAGAAGTTGTTATATATTATGCAGGAGAAGAACCTCAGAGAAACATTGTTTGTTATTCAAGAGTCAAAATGACCGCAAATAGTATTAATGCCATTTTTGAAGCTGGGTAATGTATCACTCAGGTTTCCAAATATAATAAATTTTTCATGTTCTGGAGGAGATTATATTATCCATGTTAACCATTGACAGATTTATTGTGTCTGTAAATTCTTCAGTGTATTTGTAAACTAGAATGATAGACATTTGCATGTGACAGTTCTTATGGTCACATTGTATTCCTGTAAAGCTCAGACACTATGTTTAAAGGAAACATGGAATATTAACATAATGCATTCACAAAAGGGACTCTTAAAGTGTCAGATGATTTCTTTGCAGTTTTTGGATGGACAGCGACAGATCTTTCTGAACGTATCTCTGAGAAGTTACTTAAAATACTAATGGACCTCAAATGTGCTGAAGCTCTCACCATTTTCACAGAGTCATTGAGTCATGGAGATGTACAGCACAGAAACAGACCCTTCTGTCCAACTCATCCATGCCGACCAGATAATCTAACCTCATGTAGTCCTCTTTGCCAACACATGGCTCATATCCATCTAAACCCTTCCTATTCATATATCCATCCAGATGCCTTTTAAATGTTGTAATTGTAGCAGCCTCTACCACTTCCTCTGGCAACTCACTCCATACATGCACCACCCTTTGTGTAAAAGCGTTGCCCCTTAGGTCCCTTTTAAATTTTTCCCCGTCACCCTAAACCTATGCCCTCTGATTCTGGGCTCCCCCAATATAGGGAAAAGGCCTTGTCTGTTTGCCCTATCTATGCCCCTCATGATTTTATAAACCTCTATAAAGTTGCCCCTCAGCCTCCAACGCTCCGGGGGAAATAGCCCCAGTCTGTTCAGCCTCTCCTTATAGCTCATACCCTCCAACCCTGGCAACATCCTTAAGATTTAAAAATTGCTGAACCGCCAGCTCATGAAGTTAGGACTTCAAAGAAAGTCATTCAGGAGGGTAGTCATAGCTGAAATATTGGGATAGCAAACATGCCCCTTTTTAGGTCAATTATAGATGGGATGGGATGGGGTGGGGCAGGAGCAGTGAGAAACCTTGATGTTGCATTACTCACCGAGGTGAAGTGGAGAAGTACCTCTCTCACTGGGACCTTGTTCACATTGGACATCTGCCTTTCTACCGAAGTCTCTGCATCAAGATAACACACTTTTCCAACACTTGTCTTGCTGGTCTCCCACTGAATCCTGTGCAGGAATCCTACTCTTCCATCCTCATGTCAATTATGACTCCAGCATTTTGAATCTGGGGACTGCTTGTTGTTCCAGGGAATAGTCAGTATGAAAGCTGTCACTGCTAAGATTACAGAATTGTCAGTCAGTTGGACTGGCAGCTTCCAGCATTGGGACTCGCTCATGAGTGGAGGACGAAAATTCTGCCTTCAACCAATTATTGCTTAGCTGCTGCAGAGTAACTGGCATCAGCTATGACTCCAGGTCACCCATTAAAATCTACCCTTAGGAAAGATGTATTGATTTGGAAGGAGTATTCATCAAAATGACACCAGGTCTTTAAAAAGTTATGAGATTCAGTTGTATATATTTGGTATGTATTCCTTTGGGTTTGGAAGGGTGAATGACAATCCAGTCATGGTGTTTGTAATGATCAAGAAATTATATAGGGTGTTTGAACATTTCATTCATTGGGGGATTCAGATCAAGAGGATGTAATGTTTAAATTGGAGCTTGGCAATTTTAGAGTGTACTGGATATCTGGAACTTACTCCCCACGATGTTGTAAATGCTGTGGTAATTAAAATACTCAAAATTGACACCAGTGTTTGTTGTCAAGGTAAAAAGGACTGAGGTATGTTTCAGCCTTAAAACGATTAGCAGGAGAGACAAAGTTGAGGAGCTGAATTGTATTCTCTGCTCCTATGTCCTATTTTGTGTTAAAATGTCTTTTTCTCTCTGTGAACGATTTGTTTTGTTACAATGGACATTTGTTATAGAGATCCTGTTCTGAGTAACTAGTCTAACAGTACAAGATATGGCACCGTTTAAAAAAATATGTATTCCGAGGGTGTGGACATCACTTGCAAGTTTGGCATTTCTAGACCATGTGAATCTCTAGTTACCACTGGGGAGGGCAATTAAAAGTCAAACAAGTTGGCACAGGGCTGCAGGCAATTATACTCCGAACCACCGTAAAAGCAGCTCCAGCTGAGTGACCATCAATCAATCGTTAGATTTATTCTTAAATTAATCTAAGCGCGTTTAACGTATATACGTTTCAGTGCCTTTTCTAACGACATCCAACTTTTCATGCTGCCTTGTGGGGTCATGAACTATTTGATGTCGTGTTTGACAAATAATTAAGAAAACTGCCTGTTTTCGAATTAATTGGACCATCGGAAAGCACACAGACCTGTAATGATTATTATTTTGGAATGGCTGATTGGTATTTTCCGATAGGTATCGGCAGATTCGGGCATCGTTTTATTTATTCTGAAAAGATATGCCTTTGCTGTTCAATGTGACTGTTCTGGGCTGCCTGGAGCACTATCAGGCATTCTGTGCATACTTGCATTTAGTTGCCATAGCAAATCAGAATTTTACCTTGATTTCGAAATGCAAACAGCTTTATGTAACTGTTTAAACAATCCGCTGACCTCATTCCCCTTTTAGCCACGCAGAAGCTAATACAAAGATAACATAAATACAAATTGCTATATTTCCCCTTGATGTATCATGAATTGGAAAGTTTAACCTGGTCGCCTCGCTGAATTACAGAATCATTTATGACTTTCTGTTGCCTGCTGTTTTATTGGATCAGCTCCTTTTAACAGTGTTCCTTAGACGGCCAGCATTGGCCGCCACTTGGTCTTTGTTCCGCAGTTTCTCGCCGCAATTCATCTGAACAGCTGACCATGTCCTGTTCTCATCAATCCTTCTCCAAGTTCTCCTTGCTCATGAGATCATTTGGGAAAGTATTTATTTATAATAGCGTAATATCTCCTCCATCGTGAAAATACATGCAATTTGATAGAAGTGATAAAATCACAAATGTATAATGCAATCGCGATTTTAACATTCAGATTCGTAAAGAGATATAAAGATACAACTAATTCTGGAAGTAGTACTATTGTGACAAATGGGAAAAATATTGAACATTAGTTCCCATGATATAAGTTTGTCTAGTGTATTTTAATATATGGGAATATTACATTTACTAAATTATTTGTGTATCACACAGGAATGCCTGGCTGGCGTGCAAATATCTCCCACCCATAGATCAGCTCCGATTTCTAGAATGCTTTGATCCATATAGGTAGGGTGGGTGATCATATAGGTTGTCCCACCCCAGCCTCCTCGTAGCCATAAAAGGTTAATGAAAAAACCTGCGGTCATTAAAAAAGTACAAGATAAATCAACAGGAATAGGTGATCACATTTTCTTTCAACAATTCTTTTTCTTTCTTGAAAAGACTTAGAACATTGCCGAGTGCTACCTTCTGTTCCCTCGTAAATAAATATATAATTACAACGGATGCAAACGGTCGACAGTTGCGTGTTGTCCAGAACAGCAGCAGAACACGCGGATCCTGAGTCTCTGTTTGCCTTCCCTGTAGTTCAGATTATATTGTTGCCAGATGTGGAGGGGTTACACACGAAAAGCAATTGAGGACTGAAATGTGAATCTGTGGACACATTTCTCTTCAACTTGCCAACCGGAGACGATAGCATCGACATTGTTCTTTCCTTGATCGTTCGACCATCCTTATCCACGTTTTTGAACTAGTGAGAATAAATGGAGCTTTATGGAAAGGTAAGGCATTGTTTTATTATACTCACAGGCTTCCTCTTTCAAGACCGAATCTTTGTTGATATCAGGAAGGGCTGTGGTCTTTGTGAGTTTTAGACAAGATTCCATGAAAACAGCCTGTCTTTGTCCCGACTGCAAAGTCTTTCAATGAATGCTAACATTCAGGCTTCTCCGTTTTTAGGATATTTAAGGACATTTATTATTCTAAATGAATGCTGACTACAAAATAATTTGCGAGAATGCAGATACATTTAAAATGTATGAAATAACGTAAGTAATACATATGATATACAAGAAGTAATGTATTGCTAAATTTGACACATTTCCGGGTTGTTTATACTAAATATTGGTCCAACATGATGCAATGTATCCGAGCTCGTATCCATCGCTTCCAGCCTTGTTTCTGCCAACGCCGACCGCTATCACTGTTGTTGTGTGGTCGTGGGTACTGGGGAGAAGGGGAACCGCTGGGCATGATGGGATATGTAGTCCCAGAGGAAGGACCACTCCCTCCCAATATGCTGGGGCGCCGCGAGCCAGAGAACGACAAATGCCAGAAAGCAGAGCGCGACAGACGCATGCGCAGCAGCGTGTCCATGTCAATACAAAAGTGGGTGACAGCGGGAGGGATGTGGCTCGTTGCGCTCGGCTCTCTCCGCAGCCTCAGAGGGATCACCAGCGCTCTGGCAGCATGAGACACGAGGCACCCGTTCAGGTCTGCTTTTAACCTTTCATCTCATTACAACACCTACCAGATGCAAACCGCGTCCGAGTGAGACTTTTTGATCAAGGAGATGGCTTTAAAACGCCTGTCACTGAACATAAGATTTTTCTCTCTCTACATGATCACAATAACTTGTATCGTAATGCACAATTACAAAGGTTAAACCGTGTAATTTTGCAGGTTTGTAAATCGGAACTGGATTATTCAGTGCAGAAAAATTCAAACATTTAAATGTGGAATAAGGTGCTCATTTTTTTTTTAAAAAAAGCATTGCGAATTAAGAATTTTTAAAACCAGTTTCGTTTTTCTGAGACCAGTGTATTTATTTATCCCAATTTTTGTTTCTCCATTGGTGGGTGGTCAATAGCTTAGCCGTTAGGGGTTGCTCATGTGAAGGGGGTAGGGATGGGGGAGGCAGATGGAATTATGATGACAGATGTCAAGATTGCATCCTTCATTTGTGCTGCTACCTTACTGTTTGAGCACACTATCTCTCCTACTCATCGCGGGTATCTGGTGTTTAATTTAGATAGTACAGTCACCTATCAAGATGTCTGGGCTGCAGTGGAGGGGAGCCTATCCATCTGATTTTAACATGCCGACTTTTTCATATGCAGGGATTACCTTTATAGAGATCGTGTGTCGACTCTTAATATTTTGTGATTTAAAGCATACGAACACTTTATTCTGACAAAACAGACTTTGTCACGCTTGCCATTACATTATAAAATAAGGAAGTCTGCTTTGTGTCCATTCGTAATTCCCAATACAGTACATACCATTTGAAGTAAAGGCTTATACCAATATTCATATTTAATAATTATTTAAAGCTGACCTAAAGCCAGAATTGTTCTGGTTATAATTAAATATACTTTGTGGACTAAATACTGGATATTTTAATTCTGCTGTTAATTAATTAATGTATGATTCAGTGTCATAATGTCTTTAAACAAAATTTGCTGTTGTTTTTGTTGGGATGGTACACATTAAAACTGTACTTCTGTGTTTGTGATCAATACATAGAAGGTGTGTTTTATATATATATTCAAATTGTCAAGTCTAAGGGGATTGATTATATATATTCTAAAATGATGCCATTATTTTGAACTTCGTAGTTTTTTTTCTAATTCTTGTCAGAGAATACAAGTTTTACATCTTTTTTTAATACTCATACACAATTTAGATTCTGTGAATGGTGCCAATATTTTATGCAGAATATAAATAAAAACCAATTGTAATGTGGGTCTGGATGTTCCTCCTCATAATGATGTTAAATAAATTGGGCTGGCAATTAGCTCTAGTCCAGTAGGAGCCATAGTCTGCTATCTTTGACAGAGTGTGAGTGAAACAAGTGGTTAAAGAGGTAGAGGAACAAGCATTCAGCAAGATGAGAAAGTAGCACTCCATAAACTACCACAAAATGGCTAAGTAAACTAATATTGCACATTGTAGATAAAAGTATTGCTGGATAGCTGTTCACCTGTTCATACATTGTCATCAATTAGTTATCAATCAGACCAAAGCAAATTGGAAAGGGACAAAAAGTTCCATTTGAAGTGTAATACATGTGTATCATGACACACAGCATTTATCAAAGCAATCCAGAAGGTCCCATTTTAAATTTGGAATATGCTGAATAAAATGATTTCAGCTAGGTCAGGAGTGCTACAGTTGTCTCTAGGCTGTGCAGGGACTTGATGGTTGTTCTACATCCTAATTTCCATTTGGTAATCTTCCATTTTATATCTTTAATATTTGAATGGTCCCTTACTGCTGTTTATGTCATTTACAAGAATCTGGTTGCCCATGGGCATCAGGTGAGAACAGATTCCACCTCCGTTTTATTGCTCATGTGAATGATGGCCACTAGGACAGGTTATTGAAACAAGTGCAGATGGAATTAAAACTGGAGCAGCTCACTGCCTTTCTAAAGGAAAAAGAAACACTGTAAATTGCTACTGCTGCACTATAAGGTGTTAGAATCTTGTAAGCTATAGTCTTTAGTCAGTAGCTTTCATTGTTTGATTGTCTGTGTTGTACTGACAATATTTAGGTGGTTCATCTAGGAAAATATTTATATATGATATATAAGAAAATACAAGAGATTTAGTTCCAATGGCATTGCTTATCTGTCATTTTCATTTTGTTGCTTCACCCTTTCTCCCATTTTCTTATTTTTGGCTTTTCTTTCTATATATGTCTTTCTGTTTTCTATTCCAGATGGGAGTGAATGATTTGTAGGTGGTTCTGGAGAAAGCTGCTTTCTATTGCACCTTCCTCTATTTATTTCAACCATATCTTCCCCTTATCCTTTTTCATTTTCAATCTTCCTTCCCTTCCATTTGTCATCCCTATCCTTCTATTTTCTGTGTCCCTTTCCCGCTGCACCCATAAGTTTCTTCTAAACTTTTTTAACTTCTCCTGTGTTAAAGTGCACATCACTACCTTCATCGCCTAGATTTTTAATTGAATTACAAAAATCAGGAAGCCTCACTCTTGTGCAAAATCTTAGTCAAACTCCATCTTAAACATTACAATCATTTTTGGGCACTCCACCAAGGCTTTGAAAGGTGTACATTGCAGATTCACTGGGATTATACTGGATATTGAAGAGGGTAATTCATGAGCTGTTTAAAATTGCCTTGTTTTCCCTTGCTGGAAAGTTTAAGGAGGATCGAGGTGCAGTCTTAAGAAATGATAGAGATTTGACAGGATAGGTAGCAATGAATTAATTCCATTGATGGCTGAATCTAAGTCAATAATTAATTTATAATTAGAGTTTGGCCATTTTGGAATGAAACCTGAAAGCATCTTTCTCAAATGCTAGTGGAAGATTAGAACTTTCCAAAAAACTGCAGATGCTGAATCAGTTAAAATTTTAGGTACTGTGATGCCTGGGTTAGGTAAGGCTATCAAAGGATATGGTGAAAAGATAAAGTTGAGTGCACGTCAGCGTGATCTTCTAGTATGGCAGACCAGGTTCAAGAGCCTATCCTGTTTCTCTACAAAATATTTTTGCCCTACTTCCTCAATTCCTTTGGACCTACCACTTAATCTTTGTTGTTTTCACAGAACTGATTTGAAAAAAGACAATTTGGCTTTCAAAATGTTCACTGTGCAAATAATTAAGTTGCTGTCTGCGGTCAGCACAAGTTGAGTGTTGTGAGGTAATGGGTTGGTTTTGGATGCTGCCTGAACTGCTGTGCTCTTCAGCACCATTAATCCAGATTCCAGTTCAGAGCTACCATTCTCTGCTTCACTTTGTAGTTATAGTCATAGATGTACAGCATGGAAACAGACTCGTTGGCCCAACTCATTCATGCTGACCAGATATCCTAAATTAATCTAGTCCTGTTTGCCAGCATTTGACCCTTATCCTTCTAAATACTTCCTGTTCAAATACTCATCCAGATGCTTTTTAAATGTTATTGTACAAGCCTCCATCACTTCCTTTGGCAACTTATTCCAGACACTCATCACCCTATGTGTGGAAAAAGTTGCCTTTTAGGTCCCTCTTTACATTTCCTCTGTCACCCTAAACCTATGCCCTCTAGTTCTGGAGGGCCTTGTCTATTTCCCCTATCCATGTCCTTTATGATTTTATAAATCTCTATAAGGTCACCCCTTAGCCTCTGACGGTCCAGGGAAAACAACCCCAGCCTATTCAGTTGCTCCCTGTTGCTCAAATTCCCCAACCCTAGCAACATCCTTCTAAATCTTTTCTGAACCCTTTCAAGTTTCACAACATCATCCTCCTTCTTGGAGCAGAGCCGGAATTGCATACAGTATTCCAAAAGTGGCCTAACCAATATCCTGTATAGCCACAACATGACACTCCAACTCCTATACTCAATACACTGACCAATAAAGGAAAGCATAACAAATGCCTCCTTCACTATCCTGTCTACTTAATTACTCCATATTTCTGTCCTCTCCCTTTCTGCCTTTTTTTTTCTATTCCTTTATTCACTTTTTCCTTGATCTAGTATTACAACACTTTCCCCTTCTGCTTCAATTTGCTTTGCATTCAAATTCTTTATTCTCCTAGAACCATTCATTCTTAACCCCAATGGTCTCCTTACTTTTTCAGCTCCCTTTCATCCTCCAACTTAATGTCATTTCATCTATTTCTGGCCCTATTCCTTTACCATTTTCAACCCAAAGCTTTTGATAATAAAATAAGACCTAGAGATGTTAATAATAATATGTAAATATAGCATGCCTCAATGACACCTAGAAATAGATCTGGAATGTGAAGCTTAGCAAAACATCTGTTTATTATGCGAAGGGCTGAAGGATAAGTATAATGTTAAGCTTTTGTTTAAGTTGGAAAGTGCTAACAGTGGTCTTTGTTCATTTGCTACTTGTTCGGATGAATGATTTATTTTCCTTTAAATACAACACAAAATGTACTTGTGTTCTTTTGAAATTAACCTGATATTTTTGCGCCATTGTCTGATTCAAAGTATTCAGTACTGAAGAGTACAGTTAGGTACTACCTTGCCTTTATATGCATTGTATGTTCTGAACAGCACTGTACAGGTATTGTGACTTAGAGCAAGTAAATGTTTACTTGGCCAGTTTTGTGGGTATACTTATTGGAACGGTAATGTGTGTGCATAGTTAAAGTTGCAGTTTCCAGTTAGCCCAACGAGAGTGAGCTGTATTATTACCAGTCATTTATATTGTGGACTGGAGAAAATTCAATGCTGTATTTGATATAAAGCACAAGCTGTGATAATTAATTCTGAGTGTACTTGTTACTTTTAAGTAATTCTATTCCCAATGGTTTTCTTGCCTTATGCCTTTTTCAAGCAATTATCTAATTTCCTTTATAAAGTTATTACAGAATCTGCATCTATGACTTCTTTTAGCCAGTGCATTCATGCATAATATCCATGCATAAAGGAAAAGTTGACTTATTCCCCACGGATCAATTCCCATGTATCAATTAGAATAGATCCAAGACCCTTGATTTCTTTATTCACTCATGGAATGTGGGCATCTCTGGCTAAGACATATAAACCTCTTTCAGGTCACCCCTCAGCCTCTGATGCTCTGGGGAAAACAGCCCCGGCCTATTCAGCCTCTCCCTACAGCTGAAACCCTCTAAAACTGGCAATATCCTTGTAAATCTTTTCTGAACCTTTTTAAGTTTCACAACATCCTTCTGAAAGGAGGGAGACCAGAATTGCACACAATGTTCCAAAAGTGCCCTGGGGTAAATGGACAAGATCCTTCCCTGGGTTAGGGAGTCCAAACTAAAGGGCATAGGTTTACAGTGAGCGGGAAAAGGTTTTAAAAGGGACCTAAGGGGTAACTTTTTCATGCAGATTTTGTGCATTTATGGAATGAGCTGCCAGAGGAGGTGGTGGAGTCTGGTACAATTACAGCATTTAAAAAGCATCTGGATGGGTGTATGAATAGGAAGGGTTTGGAATAGGCTGGGGCCACATGCTGGTAAAAGGGACTAGATTAATTCAGAATTTCTGGTTGACATGGATGAGTTGGACCAAAGGGTCTGTTTCAGTGCTGTACATCTCTATGACTCTATATTTTGCCCATCCCTAATTTCCCAAAGTGCAGTTAAGAGTCAACCACATTGTTGTGGGTCTAGAGTCACATCTAGGCCATATGAGGGCAGATTTCCTTCCAAAGAATTTTCCTGACAGTAGTCATCATTACTGAGCTGAAAATGTGTTGCTGGAAAAGCGCAGCAGGTTTGGCAGCATCCAAGGAGCAGGAGAATCAACATTCTCCTGCTCCTTGGATGCTGCCTGACCTGCTGCACTTTTCCAGCAACACATTTTCAGCTCTGATCTCCAGCATCTGCTTTCCTCGCTTTCTCCTAGTGGTCATCATTAGACCCTTAATTCTAGATTTTTGTTTGAATTCAAATTCTATGGTAGGATTTGAACCCATGTCCCCAGAACATTAGCTGAGCTTCTGTATTGATGGTCTCGCAATCTTACCACTAAGCTGTTGGCTTCCCCATATTCACTAAGTCTTCAACCAAACCTTTATTAAAACAATAAATAATTGTTAACATCACTTTTTAAAATTTCCTCTTAACCTTTTAATATCTAAGAATGCAGCACAACATACTGTTGGTCAGATTCTAGTCCATACTCCATGCACTCTTTCCCCCACTCTCTCCCTCTTTCTCTTCCCCCTCTTATAAGTCTGAGGTGAATTTGTATTTGCAGATAGATTCTATTTTGTTCAAAAAGTGCACAATCTGTAGGCAATCAGTCCATGTGACATTTTATGAATTCTTACTTTGGAAATAGATCCAGTCTGACACAAAGTTGGGATACAGACCGTTTCTAACCTCATGCCTTAATGCACTGAGCTGAGATATCCCTTTTTTTTAGACTGATAAAACCTTACGTTTTCTTGGGACTGTGACTTAAAGACATTCTGGGATTTGCATATTAATCAATTAAAACCTGCATCCACATTCTAAGTGATTAAAGACTTAACAGTAGGTTTCTTCAATACATTGCATCAGTTGTATGACACTTTGATCTTTTACCATAAATTTCTGTGTCCTTTATTGTTGCCCCACTAGCTACTTGACGAAGGAGCAGTGCTTTGAAAGCTTGTACTTTCAAATAAACCTGTTGGACTATAACCTAGTGTAGAGTGATTAAGCAACAGGTATCTGTACAAAATCTTTATCCAGAACAACCAGATATCTTTTGTCCAGCTGCTTGTTATATTTTGTTACCATTTTATAAAAAAAAGTATTTCCATGTTTAAATAGTTAACATTTAGGAAACACTATCTTGGGACAAAGTTAATGGTCATGTGGACAAGTGTAGATTAAATAAAGAGAACCAATGTGGCTATGCTGAAGGCATATAGAACATAGAACATAGAACAATACAGCGCAGAACATGCCCTTCGGCCCTCGATGTTGTGCCGACCTGTGAACTATTCTCTGCTCATCTCCTCCCTCCCCCCACCCACCCCCCCACACTATCCAATCATCATCCATATGCTTATCCAAGGATTGTTTAAATGCCCCTAATGTGGCTGAGTTACCTACATTGGCAGGCAGGACATTCCATGCCCTTACCACTCTCGGAGTAAAGAACCTGCCTCTGACATCTGTCTTAAATCTATCACCCCTCAATTTGTAGTTATGCCTACTTGTTCAAGCTGACAGGACATTTGACAAGTGTTCAAAATCAAGAGGTCTGCTGAGAGTTGAGTAATAGAATTCCCAGATGCAAAGTGATTTTCAAATAAACCCTGATGACATAAGACAGATCACACAATTATAAGCCAGGCTTTTCACTGTTAACCAATAGTTGAATTACTACAGGTTTGGTAAATTGTGATTTTATTTTATTTCCATCTTTCTTTTTATTTGTAAATTTCTATGGTCTTTTGTATAAATCTCTTTCACAAAGAAAACAACAATGTAATATACTTGGATAAGTGGGCATTTTGAAAGTATTTTTTAATCTATCTTCTAGATGGCATCTACACAAGATTCTCGATATGGCCAGAAAGAAACAGCTGACCAGAACTTTGACTACATGTTCAAATTACTGATCATTGGCAATAGTAGTGTTGGGAAGACCTCATTTCTTTTCCGCTATGCTGATGATTCCTTTACGTCTGCCTTTGTGAGCACTGTGGGCATCGACTTCAAAGTAAAGACGGTTTACCGGAATGAAAAGAGGATTAAGTTGCAAATTTGGGTAAGTTTACACCTATGGTTTAAAATACAGCATCCTCAGTTCAGTGAGAATCTTACTTTATAATTTTTGTTTGGTATTTCTATAAATCATTCATGACTAAAGTTTTCAAATTTGTGGGATACTTAGTAAAGTGTTTGCAAGGTATTAATGGATGTTGCCTATGGGTAACTAAGTTGAGTGTATCCATTTTGTCACTGAAAGGGGACGCACATCATTTTCCACTTTTTCTCTTTCTGCACATTAAACTAGTGAATGAAATCCTGAGTAGTAGTAATCCACTGAACAGCTAAGTCATGTTTGTAACATGAAGTCTTAAGGTTGAAGAGCATTGATTCAATTATGTTTGAAGAAATAAGTAGAAAGTCTGGCTTATAATGAATTTAAAACACGAAAAGAGACCAAAAGACAATTTTCTTTCAAAATGGAGTGATAAGTAGTTTTCAATTTGTTTTGTTTTGGTCCTGTAATATAGACTTTTATTGAGTTCTGTCAAAACTGGAATTATAATTTGGCAACTTTAATTATATTCCAGCACCCTTCTTTAACCCTTATGTTTTCTTTAACTATATTCAAAGAAAATCTCCTGGAAAGTGAAATTCAAATAAATAATCACAACATGCAGTTTAACCATCTGAACAGCAGACTTTCTCTGCACTATTTGTTACCTAGTTACTCTTAACCATGGGAGAGTGACTCAGCTGGGTGCACCCTCATCAACATCTTCAAGTAGAAATGAAAATAAATTGTTTTTTTAAATAAAAAGCAATATTAATAAAACATTGTTTGCGTGTTAAGTAAGAAATAGTTTCCTCTTGAAAATCATCTGATATTTTGCAAAAAAAGATGATTTCATGCACATAATTATTAGTGAGGAAAATAAAGACTCAAGATTTGCATGTCTGAGAAAAAAATAGCTTTTTGCTGACATGGTAAACTGTAATTTTGTTTGTGAAGGAATATGAGCAGATTTTTTCATTAAATCTAGAAACAAACATGTAACATATGTTCAGCAACAGCAATAGACATACCTGCTTATAAAGCCCTGTGTCTGCTCAGTGTCAATGCTCTGACGCCAATGGATAATTTCATTATAAAAGCACAAAGACTCCGATTAAGTCATTTTCCTTATTAGACCAACTGTTTCTCTTCAGTCTGCACGAACTTTCAGTTGCATGCTGTCTGGTTTTAAGAAAAATTGAATTATTATGCATCTGCTTTACTGGGTCACACTGCAATATGGATATTTGTAACATCAGTCAATAACTGAACAGTTTTTAATATTGCTATAAGCTCAAATGTAAATCCTACCCAAAATTAAGTTGGATGACAAATTCAAATACAACATGTTGACAAAAATCAATCCTATTTAACATTCAGTTCCGTCAGCATTTTATTAAACCACCAAATAATAATAGTCAATGTCAAGTGATATTATTTTAACTTTTTAATTACATCCTCTTACACTGAGGCTCTTATTTTTGTTGTCATAACTGATATCCTGTTCCATATCATCCAGAAACTGAAAATGCACTTTGCGTAAAGCCCCTTTCTATTCTGTTTGATTGGATCAGATTGTATGGTCAGTAGAAAAGCAATAGTGCTCATCACTGACCTTTCAAAATGTTGCCTACAAAAATCTAGTCATTTCTGTGGAGCAGTCTTCCCTCTTCCAAATGGTAGTTTACTTTGACTTGGTGCCAGATTTAATTTCCAGGTGTGTCACAAGTGGTGAAGTGAGCAAACCGGATAAAGAGAGGACAGGTATCACACTGAAGTATTCTGAGGCACCATGTTAGGAACTTAAATGCATTTTTATCTTCACATTTTAATTTTAAGTTTTCAAATATAAATTTAATCATTATTTTAAATATATGTTGAATTCTTGCTCACTAAAATTTCACATTTCACAAATTTAAATTATTCTTTCAGAGCCAGCACGACAGTAATTATGAACTTTGATTGTTGTTAAAACCTTTTAGACCCATTTCATAAGGAGTGACATTTTCAACAGTTTTTGCAATGAGAATAGTGGAATGTGGGCTTGCCTGCTCCTAGTTTCTCTTGAGAAGGAGTTGGTGAGCTGCTCTTGAAATTTTTCTGTCAATTTATTCTTCTTTAGTCGTGGAACATGGATGTCACTGGCTGGCCAGCATTTATTGCCCATCCCTAGTTGACCTTGAGAAGGTGGTGGTGAGCGGCCTTCTTGAACTGCTACAATGCTCTTAGGGAGGGAATTTCAGTGTCTCGACCCAGTGGCAGTGAAGGAACAGTGATGTATTTCCAAGTTAAGATGGTGAGTGGCTTGGAGAGGAGCTTGCAGGTGGTGGTATTCCCAAGTACCTGCTGCCATTGTCCTTCTCCGAAGCGTTTGTGGGCTGACTGGGTGCTGTCTAAAGATCTTTGGTGAATTTCTGCAGTGCATCTCATCTGGCTTCTGAGTTCACAACTTCTAGTTTAAAAAAGCTATTAAAAGATTATTTGTGGAGTTCAGTTAAAAGTTTGTTTCATCCTAGGAGAGATAAGCCACCTGAGGAGATTTAAAAGCTTTGAATGGGCTTCATGAATGGGAGCTATATTAAATTGTTAGAAGTTTAATTTTATTTGATCTTCTTGTGTCTCCTGAGGTCTGCCAGTTATGAATGTTGGATGCTATGGAATAATGTTGGCAGGGAGATAAGGTAATATGGAGATCAGTGGGGATATGAGTTGGATTTGAAGTGGCATGGGACTAGGTAGGGTGAGGGGGGAATGGAGGTTAAGCAATCTTATGGTTTCTAAAGCAACTGTGATGAAGTCCCAGAGAATTGATGACAGGCTTCTAACCAGTGTGCATCAGTGCTTGCCTACTCCATTGACTGCCAAGGATCTGCTTCCTGCGTCAGTGTGTCTGACTGTAACACCTCCTCAATGTGAAAATTTCACTTTATGTTACTCTTTAAAGAAAGACAGGCCTGCCAAATCAGGTTTTCTCTTTGATAGTAATAAATCTGGCTGTAATTATAAAAGAAGTATGTTTTTACCATTCACACATGGCTTAGTAATTACACTCTGGTAAGAAGTCAATATTGTACCTGTAGAAGAGTGTAGAATCATTCACAGTAACTTGTAAATTTCCACATTATTCTGTGCACATGGGAATTCCCCAAGTTGCTGTTACTTCTGTGGTATAATAAGAATTCATGCAGTCAGTTTCACAATCATTACTATGGAAAACCTAGGGCACTGTATTCAAATTAACTAAGTTCACAAATGCATTAAAATGCATATGGAGGAGTTTATATACATGTGCGTTACAAATACAACTGGGGACAATTTTCTTTCCCTTTATGTAGTTAAACTACAATAGAGTAAAATGGGACAATCTGGAAATTTCTGTCAGTAAAACGATAAGCCCATAGGTTATAGGAGCAGAATTAGGCCATTTGGCCCATTGAGTCTGCTCCACCATTCAATCATGACTCATATGTTTATCAAACACATTCTTCTGCCTTCTCCCATAGCTCTTGATCCCCTTAGTAAGAATCTATCAATCCCTGTCTTAAATACCCTCAATGACTTGGCCACAGCAGCCTTATGTAGCAATGAGTTCTCCAGCGTCACCACCCTTTGGCTGAAGAAATTCCTCCTTGTCTCAATTCTAAGAAGTCATCCTGTCACTCTGAAACTGATGCTAACATTCTTTACTTGCAAATTATGTTGGTAGAAATTAATATAGTGTAAATGTATGAAATGTTGTCTTAATGTTTATCAATTTAAATTCACTTCAGTTATTTGCTAAAATTTAATTGTTGTTTTGCTGAACGACCATACTAGTAATTTAATATATTTTGGAGCAGAATAGCTGAATCTACAGTATTATTAATCCAATCAAATATTCATGATTTTACAAACATTGAGAAAAATCAATTACAGCAATAGCATTTAAACAACTAAATTAAAGGCCAGACATTAATTGGGAAGGCACCTTATTTTGTGAAATGAAATTCTTCCATATCTAGTGTATAGCTTTTAAGTTTCAAAACTGTGAACAGAGATTAATTTTTCAATCTTTGCAACAATTATCTGTAAGAAGTTCTTGATGGTTCTAAGTATTAGTTTTTGCTGCCTGTGATTGATTTAAAATCTTCATTTAGATTTCATTTTTGCATCCTGGATATAGATTTGTTTTCTAATTGTCAAATGCATTCAGGGAACACTCTACTATTGAGATTTATGCAAAGATTAAACTTGGAGTGTAAAGTGGGTGCTGAGCATTGTATAGATTCATTAATGCAATTTAAGTGAGTGGTTTCAATCATCTTGCCTTTGCTGCTTCTGAATTCACGTTACATTTACATCATAATTACAATATCAGTGTGAGTTCAAATCTCTTTAGACCTTCATTATAGTTCAATTTATATTGTGTGGTTTGTTAATAATTAACAAACCACAATGAGTGTTGTTCAATTTAAAAAAAAACAACTTGACACACCTTGAGTGTTCTATTGTGATTAAGCTTACTAGTCGTGACTTCTATTGACTCAGTCAAGTACAGTTGATTTTAAGTGTTGGATGTTGAAAATCAGTGCACTGAAACACAAAACCCAATCCACTGCATGGTTATTTTGTTATAGGTTGTATAAATTTAATCTAAGAAGGCTTGCCTCAGTCTGCGGTTTGCACTGCTAAAATTAAGATGTTATGAAATGTCATTTTTTGATAATTCTTGTACTTACTAGCATGTGAAATTGAAAGAGCAGTTTTTTTGCAACATTAATCATTATTCCCAAAATCTGGTGGAGCAAGATATTTAAGTGAAGTATTTATTCCAAACAATCACTTTTTAAAAATGGAATAATTAAAATCTTCTAGAATTTAACAGCAAGTTTTAGAATATTCTACAATATACTTTTCAGAGATTAGATTTCTTAGTGTAGAAACAGGCCATTTGGCCCAACAAGTCCACACCAACCCTCCAAAGAATAACCCATCCAGATTCATTCCCCTACCCTATATTTACTAATGCACCTAACACTATGGGCAATTTAGCATGGAGAATTCACCTGACTTGCACATCTGTATATTGTAGGATGAAACCAGAGCACCTGGAGGAAACTAACACAGACATGGGGAGAATGTGCAAACTCCACACAGACAGTTGCCCGAGGCAGGAATTGAACCTAGGTCCCTGGCGCTGTGAGGCAGCAATGCCAACCACTGAGTCACCATGCCGCCCAAGCTGTGTATGTTATATTTTGTTTGGTAATATTCAGTTTTAATCGGACTAATGCCTAACAGCCTTTTTGATTTTACTCTGAAACTATATTAATTTACCTCCTGTGGGAACAAATCAGCTCATCTCACTCTTCAGTCTTTTCCCAGTCTTTGAAAATCACAATTGAATTGGCCTTCATCATAAATATCAAGTCTTACTCTAAATCCATTCATGTATATGCTTCCACTATTCCAATCTAACAATAAACACCAATTGCCATTGCCTGTGAAGAAGATTCTGCTTAGTTCTTCAGAGGATATGTTAGTGGCTACCTAGCCCTTTTCTTCCAAACTCATCTATGCTGTTTGACTCTTCTTAAATGTAAATGCCTTGTTAGATATTGTTTATTCATACACACGCAGTGGACACTGCTGACAAGGCTTACATTTATTAACTATCCATAATCACTCTGGAAAAGGTAATCATGAACAGCCTCCTTAACAAATAAATGGTTTGCGTAATAAGTTCAGCAGACAATTCTGAACTGAGTAGACCAGTCTCTACTGGATAGTAGATTTCCTACCCTTGAAGGAAATTGATAATATGGATAGTTTTTTTTGCAAAAAATGGTTACATGTAACTGTACTGGTGGTTATACTGACTTTTTTTAATTCCAGGTTTTCGATTTGATTAATCGAATTAAAATCCCAGCAGCCTTTTTGGGGTTTGAACTCTTGGGCCTAATTTTAATTCTGTGTGAACAAATCAGATTTGAATGAATTGGAATCTCACTCAAATGTTTAGATCATTAATCCAGGCTTCTGGATTACAAGTCCACTAATTTAACCACCCTCCACATACTTTGTTCTGGAAAAGGAAAAACTATCCTGTCCTGCTCAATCTGTCCTCTTGGGTAGTCCATAAGAACATCAGAAATAGGAACAGGCATAAGCTGTTCAGCCCCTCAACCCTACTTCACCATTCAACAGGATCATGGCTAATGTGACAGTCCTCCAGTCCACTTTCCTGCATTTTCCCCATTACCTATGATTCCCTTATTGAGCTAGAGCCTGTCACAAGGATTCTGCCCCACGGCTCTCAGTGGCAAGGAGTTCCAAAGAGACACAACCCTCTGAGAAGAAATTCCTCCTCATCTGAAATTGGGCCCCCTTTATTCTGAGACTATGCCCTCTGGTCCTAGATTATCACATGAGGGGAAACATCCTCTCAGCATTTACCCTGTTAAGACCCTTAAGAATCTGATATGTTTCCACAAGATCACCTCTGATTCTTCTTCTAAACTTCAGTGAGTAGAGTCCTAACATGATTAGCCTTTGCTCATAAGATAACCCCTCCATACCAGGGGTCATCCTAGTGAACCTTCCCTGAACTGCCTCCAATTAAATTATATTGCTCCTTAAACAAAAGGACTAAAACTGATCTCAGTACTCCAGATGTGGTCTCATTAGCACCCTGTGCAGTTGCAGTAAGACTTTCCAACCGCTTTGAAATAAGAGTCCATGTTTCATTGGGCTCCTGAATACTTGCTGCATCTCTGAGCTAGCTTTCGATGTTTCATACACTAGTATCCCCCCAAATTCCCTTTGTGTTACAGCTTCCTGCAATTCTCCATTTAAATAATACTCTAGATACATGGTTCCTGAAGAAGGGCTTATGCCCGAAACGTCGATTCTCCTGCTCCTTGGATGCTGCCTGACCTGCTGCGCTTTTCCAGCAACACATTTTCAGCTCTGATCTTCAGCATCTGCAGTCCTCACTTCCTTCTAAATACATCCAATCAACTCTGATTCAAACTTTATAAATATTCTCTACATTTCTTTAATCCTTTTTTTTAATATTAGCGATGAGATCCACACACTTTATTGAAGTTGGGGTCTATCCAAAAAGTTTCTATCATAATTTTAAAATGCCTTTTCACTTTAGTGTTCATGTATTCCTTCAGAAAAAAGCCTCAAAGCATTTAAGATCTTTTCAACTCCTGTTGCTAATTTTAGTGATGTATGTATCTGTTATCTCTGATGTATTTCTTTCAACACTCCATCTGGTTTTTTTGCCTGCCAGGGAATACATGGCCTTTTATTCCTCCTGCCAAAATAAACCATCTCACTCTTTGTTAATCCACCCACTCTGGAGCTTGCCTAAGTCCTTTTAACATTTTATTATGGTCTTCCATACCATTAGTTACTTCCTATATTATGGCTAAACTTCAGAATCCTTCATTATCTGTGAAATGACTTATAACACTGTTAATGAAAGGTTCTATATTGCAAGTAGATTCTTTGTTTCATATTCCCAATTTGATATCATCTGTAATTTTACTCCATTTTAATCCTGACCACTATTATAAACAACAATAATTGCAGAGCCCTAAGTGACACCACTTTCTGACATTCCAAAGAACTTAAAAATGCTTCTGTTTTTATGCTCCATCGACTTCTTTCAATCCATTCTGCTATCTAACTCCCTGATTCTGCACAGTCTGTGCTTGTCAATCTAAGCCATATTTTTGAAAGGCTCTGGAAGTCCATATCAATCACATCTACTGTATTTCAGTTGCCTTTTTGTTGTTTTTTCAAAAACACAAGGTTGGTTAAAGATTGCAAAAGTATTTTCTTGTGTAAATGTTAATATGGTGTTTTCATTTGTGGGTATTCCAAAACTAGGGACCATAAATATAAAATAAGCAGAAACTATTTTGTTTCAAAGGGCGTGGGTTTCACTGGCTCGGCCAGTATTTATTGTCTGTCCCTAACTGCTCTTTGAGAAGGTGGTGGTGAGCTGCCTTTTTAACCTGCTCCGGGCTATGTCCTGTAGGTGAACACACAGCACAGTTAGGGAGGGCATTCCAAAATTTTGACCCAGCAACAATGAGGGAATGATATAGGTCCGAGTCAGAATAATGTTTTGGCTTGGCTGAGAACTTGCAGGAGTTGGTATTCCCTTGTGTCTGCTATCCTTGTATTTCTGGATCTGGATTTGGATTTGGAAGATGCTAACAAAAGCAATTGTGTAAATTGCTGAAATTACAGATGGCACTTAATGCTGCAATTGTGGAGGAGGGAGTGATTGTAGATGTGATGCCAATCAAGTGGGCTGCTTAGTGCTGGATGGTGGCAAGCTTCTTATGTGTTGTCAGAACTTCATTCATCCAGACAATTGGCAAATATTCCATCACATTCCTGGATTGTCGAATTTGCCACATTTTGAAATAATTGAGGAGAATAGCATAAATGCCTTTAAATGGAAGACTGATAGTTACGAGACAAAGGATTGCGTGATAGAGAGAAATGAGGTAAGGAAGATCAAGTAGAGCACAATCACTGTCAAAAAGTAGTTGGATTGCATGGCTTATTTCTGGCTTTTATATTTATGCAATTGTCTTCTACTATAATAGTTGCTTCTTTGGAAAAGTCTTTAATAAAAACTGAGTCAACATATATATTCAGTACTCTTACCATTCAAGTATCATCTCCTATAAGCTCATCTGAAATGTCAACTTCAGAGAAGCTGTCAGTTTCTAACTGAATAGCTCAGAAGATGGATCGTCAGTGTGATTGATTGCCTATGGGCAATTTGGACAGCTAGTGATGAAAATAATGTAAAGGAGAGAAAAGAAAACATAAAAGATGATCCTTTTACAATTCATTCTCGTACAGAAGGATGTAGAGTTGTGCTGGAGAGGAACAGAAATGCAGATAAGTGAAAAATAAATTACTCCTTTTATTGCTATGTGAAGTAAAAGAAAATTTGTGTATTTTCTTGCCATTTCCACTTGACTGTTTTGAAACCTCATTCAGGTATGGATTTGAATGCTTTGAATATGCTTTGTTTTGTTGAAGTGGTTGTTTACTTGTGTGTTTTGACAATTTACTGACATTGCTTATGCATCAAGTTGAGCTATAATGCTTATGCTGGGTATCAGGTGAGAAGACAATTGAACATGTGTCTGTTCTGCTGTCAGTGATAATTTAAATAGTTCAATCATCTCAATCTGTTCTTTTTACATTTAAATAATTTATACTGGACTTGCAATTTCCATGAAGTTCACCATTGCATGTTATAAGTGGAGAATGCAAATAAAGATTGCTTAAATAAATGGGGAACCTCATTAAACTGTCAACATTATAGAGATTTTATAAAAAAACATTCTTTACTTTTTTTAATTTTGATAATGACAGTTCCTACATCGGGGAAAGAGAATGCTGCCAGCATGTTTTGCATCTATTCAATCATATATCAGCTTTACTCTATTTCTACAGATCCTAACACATTGCTAAATACATTATCAGGCAGGTGCATGTGTATATGGAATACTGGCTTCTGTATCAAGGAGTAATAGGACATTTTCTGACCTGACAGCACTGCAAATAAAAATGGTGCAGACTGAGCAAGCATGTTCATACTCATTTATCTCACAATCCTAAAAAAAGCAAAGTATATTGATGTTGGAGATCTGAAATCAAGAGTGCTGGAGAAACACAGGGTCATGCTGGACTCTAATTGTTAACTCCACTTCTTTGCCCACAGGTGCTGCCAGACCTACTGAGTTCCTCCAGCATTTTCTGGTCTCATAACATGGTTACACAATCTCTCAATCCTGTTTTCCATCAGGCATAGTGCAGTTTCTGAAGCTTACTATTGCAAGGTGATTTCAGCTGATTTTAGAGGAAAATAGAACTGTTTGGTATAATGTCTACTGTATTCCAATGTGTTGTATTATAAAGGCTACTTACGCTTTCTGTCACAACTGAGGCATCACATCTGCTAATGCACATTTCTCTGTTCCATTTTAAAACCTTAATAAACACATGAACATTTCAGTGGGCAAAAGTATTCTCCAGAAACATAGTACAAGAATCATGGGGATTCAGACCCCACCTATTTGCAGAAATAATGGCAATTACAGTGACTTAATTAGGCTTGATAATCATAGGCATTTCATTGAGAAAAAGCCTGTCGTAATTTAAGTTTTCTATCCTGAGAACAAAATCTCTTAATTTGGGAGAGAGAAGCCTGTTTGTATAGGTATAAATATATGTGCATTTTCATTTCATTAATTACCAATTTGTTGTCTTAGCTACCCCTTTTGCAAATAACGTGTGCCTAATCAGGAAACTCAATGCTTCAAAAATTCAACAGCAAATCCCTAGCAGCTAGCTGTTGGGTTGAGGCCTCAACCTCCAGCTGTGTGAATTCACAGCTATGCCAACCATCCTCCTTCACTTCAGATGCAACCAGTACATAATTGAGCATGAGGACTTACTCGTCCTTACAACCACCCAACTAAGCAACCACATACCACCAGCACAGGAATATCAGCTTCATGCTCGCAGGCTGGCTTGGCCAGCAGAATCTCTGGCGGACGTTTTAGATTAGCAGGCAGCGGCAGCCAGTAGCTTCTGGTTCAGAGGGAAGACTTTGACGTGGAGAGGAAAACTACATTAATATTGTAGGCAAAGCAGCAGCTGATGCGGCAAACAATTCCTTGCCTGTGAGAAGGAAAGGGAAGCTATCTTTAGTGGGGCAGTGGGGGACTCCAGTCAGTTAGGGTGGCCGACTACAATCCGTTCAGAAGCTGGGCCATTCATAATCTGGTGTAGTTGGCCATGAATAGTCGGATAGGAGACAGTGAGGGCTGCAGATCAGAGACTGCACTCTGGAGATCAGAGTTGAGTGGGGAGCTGGAAAAGCACAGCAGGTGAGGCAGCATCTGAGCAGCAGGAAAATTGACACTATAGGGCATAAGCCCTTCATCAGGAATGAGGCTTGTGGGTCGGGGGAGCTGAGATAAATGGGAGGGGGAGTGCAGCTGGGGGAAGGTAGCTGAGCATGCAAAGGTAGATGAAGGTGGAGGAGAAGGTAATAGGTCAGAGGAGGGTGGAACAGATAGATGGAAAAGATGATGGACAGGTCAAGGGGGTGGTGCCAAATTGGAAGCTTGGGACTGGGATAAAGTGGGGGGATGCAGAGGGGAAATGAGGAAATTGGTGAAGTTCACACTAATCCCATGTAGTTGGAGGGTCCCGAGGTGGAAGATAAGGTGTTCCTCCTCCAGGCATTGAGAGGTTAGGGTTTGGCGATGGAGGACACCCAGGACCTGCAAGTCCTTGAGGGAGTGGGAGGGGGAGTTGAAGTGGTTCGGCCAAGGGGCGGTGGGGTTGGTTGGTGCAGGTGTTCCAGAGATATTCTCTGAATGATCCACAAGTTGGCGTTCTGTCTCCCAGATATAGAGGAGACCACATCGGGTGCAACTGACACAGTAGGTGACATTTGTGGAAATACTGGTAAATTTCTGTTGGATGTGGAAGGATCCTTTGGGCCCTTGGATGGAGGTGAGGTGAGAGGAGAGGTATGGGTGCAGACTTTGCACTTGCTGCAGTGGCAGGGGAAGGTGCTGGTAGTGGGCTGGCGGAGGATGTGGATCTGGCAAGGGAGTCAGAGGGAATGGTGTCTCCATCACGCAGATAGGGATGGGGAGGTAAATATCACTGGTGTTGGGGTCTGTTTGTAGATGGTGAAGGATGATGTGATGTATCCAGAGGTTGATGATGTGGAAGCTGAGGACCAGGGGGTGTCTGTCCTTGCCAGATCCATGCCTTCCACCAGCCCACACCCCACTACGTGCACCCTCCCCTCCCACCATAGGAAATGCAAAACCTGCCTCATTGCTGATGAAGAGCTTATGCCCGAAACATTGATTCTCCTGCTCCTCGGATGCTGCCTGACTTGCTGTGCTTTTCCACACCACAAGCTCTAATATGAGCAGTCAAATGCTGGCTTAGTGAAGATCCGCACTGTTCCAGTCCAGGATTTGACCTGGTTGGTCAGTCAGTTGGGGTGGGATTAGTTAGTTGGCCAGGCAGGGTCTGTACACAGTCCTGAGGATTTTAATGTGTCAGCCCATATCGACACTAAGGCTGTCGATGGCTTAGGTCTGGGAATTGACTTCAATATACTGGGTCGCTGAGGGATTGATCAAAGTGATATGGACAATTGGAGAGAGAGTGGGGCATTTCAGTATTTTATAAGGATCTATATGGCCCTGGTGAGAGCAGAGGGGGTTAAAAGCAAGTTGTGGTCATTCTGGCCTTGATATGGAAAAGTGCAGAGCCAGCTAGGAATGAGGCTGGTGGGCCGTGGGAGCTGAGAGGTAAATGGGAGGGCGTGGAGCTGGAGCGGGGGGAGGGGGAATGCAATAGGTAGATAAAGTGGCAGGGGAGAAAGCTAGGGTAGAGGGATTGACAGCCATGGACTCTGAATAAAGCGGGTATATTAATTGTTAAGTAAAATGAGGGGAGAATAAAGGGTCATCAGGGAAAGAGTGATCAAAACACCAATAAGGGATGTGAAGAATAGGAGACATTTCATCATGAGGTATAGGTGGAACGTGGAAATCATTAATACAAAATGAACAGTTCAAACATCCAATTGATATGGACAAAACAGCATCTAAAGTGGGAGGCTACATTAAAGCAAAGAATGGCAGACACTGAAGATCTGAAACAAAAACAGAAATTGCAGAAAAATCTCAGCAGGTCTGGCGACATCTGTGGAGCGAGAAAACTGCATTAACGTTTCAAGTCCAGTGACCCTTCAGAATTCAGACCTGCTGAGTTTCTCCAGCAATTTGTTTTTATTTCTGAAGTGGGAGGAGGAAGTAATTGGAATGTGAAGCCTTTTAAGGACCTGTCCCAATAAAGTAGAGTCCTGTCATCACCCAGTGCTACACATCTGTTAACTCCTAGTTGAACAAAAGTTTGCGGCAGGGGAATTGGAGGCCAGGGTAAGGGTTTAGTTTTCAATGGGCATCCTCCCTTTATTGACCGACAAACATGACAAGTTTTGCAAGGCCTTCATAAGGTGTGGGAAACCTATACACCTTGCATTTAATCACTAAACCACCATATAGTTATAGTTGGCTCAGGTTTAACATGGCCAGGATTTAACCAGCAGTGTGCTGTTCTGCCATTATCACCAGAATCATGTACTGCTTATGTTCTGTCTTTTTCCAGTTTCCCAGATGAGAGAAACATGTGACTGGGCAGTAAGCAGAGTACATCAGAACCCAATATCAGTGTCCCAGGGTTCTCTGATTCCACTGTCTCTGGGTTCAGGCAGGACCAAGGGCAGGGTTAGAGCTTGAACCAGGAGCCACTGGTTTTGGTTCTGCCCCACATGGCCGGGGAAACTGACAATGCAGTAGGTACAGACAACCTGTGAAAGAGTCCCCTGTTTAAACAGGGCAGTTCTGTATCTGTTCTGCCAGATATCCTTACCAATAATAAAAACATAACTTTTTCACTGTGTATTTCAAATTACAGTGGCTTCACTTTATTTACCTGTACAACATCAGTTGTTGAGATACACTTAATCAAAGAGCTAACTGTACTATGGTACCTCATGGTTGACATATTTTGATGGTTACAGGAAGATGAGGAACATTTCTTTATTGTGGAAGGAGCCATGTTGTGGCTTTGCATTTATTCTTTATGAATTTTCATGGTAGGGTTCAATATTGTATGCATTGCCTTGTGGGAAATGGCTGAACCTAGAGGCTGAGCTGGCCTTCTCTCTATGCATTGTAAACAATATTGTCCCATGTTGCTGAACAGAGATAATTGAAATGTAGGTGAACTCAAACTTCTGTAGGAGCCCTTCTAACCAACATCCGAAGACGGTCACAAATTTGAACAGTTCTGACACTGCCCTTAACTTTGTCACTTTCTTATCATAACTGACTAATCCCACCTGTCCCCCATCACCAGGAGCTCAGACGCTTTACACCTCCATACCCCCCAATAGCACCTTCTGTCCCCTCCTGGGTCCCTCTTGCACTCCTTGACTCAAATTGACAACTTCCACTGACCCTGTCCAATGCCTCTATAAATGTTGCCATAAACATCCCATAAATGATGCATGTCACCTTTAAACAATTATGAACTGAGTGGAACAAAATTTTCATTTGCCAATCATTTTATTTTATAGATAGGATATGATTAAAAAGGCTTATGTCAAGGAATATGCATGGCTTGCAATGTGTTACAAGTGGGAAACCTCCATAGTTTGAGATGCTCAACAAGCCACTTACATTATCTCCGCATGTCAGCCCACTGTCAGGAAATCAAAATTTCACATCCTGCCCAATTAATTCCCCCTTCATGGCACATTTCTAGTTCTTGAGAGCTCCACATAAATGTCCTCACGGGTGTCAATTGGCTCATTAGTGAGCTGAATCAACATCCCACTGACATCTAAGCAGTACCTGGCTGTCTTATTCTTTCTACCTCCCTTCACACTTCTTTAGATTAACCTTCATTCTCCATACCCATTGAGCAAGGTTTTGAATATTTTCTTGCATTTTGTTGTCTATTTTATGCCTCTCCATTTGATATTGCCACAAAATTTAAAATTACAATTCTTGAGCCCAAATCATTTATGTAAATGATTCGAGCATTAGATTTTTTGGACTGCTACTTTCTACCTATTGCCAATCTCTATCATTCACCCCTATTGTGTGGCCAACTCACTCTCCATTCTGTTACTTGTTACTGACTCCACATGCTCTGACCTAGTTATTCTAATCAAGGCCCTTTGAAAGTCAAGCCATATTGCATTACTCAAATACTTTGTATTTTCTTCAGAATTTACGAATATTGATCAAGTACAGCTTTCCCTCTGAGATCTGAGCATTCCTCTATGATTTCAGTTTTTCAATGTTTTCTATTATGTCTTTAAAGGTTAATTACCTTTCTGACTACCAATGTCAAGCTAATTGGTCTCTCGTTCTCTCTCTAGACTTGTTCTGTCTCAATTTTTAAATACAACAATGACATTAGAAAATGGAATAGCTAATGAACGTTTTTGTTAACATGTGTCTCTACTTCTACTTTTCAATATGTGTTGATGCAATCCATCTAATTCCATCTTCAAGAAGATGGATTGATTTATTCATCATCTTGCCCCTTTCTTGACCTGGGATCCACTGAGACAAAGTAATTAATTCACATTTCTTCCATGTCACTATCATTAACTGTGAATTTATCCTATGTTTCCTTTAGTTGCCCTATACACAGCTTAAGATCAAATCAGTATAAGATATAGAAGCAGAAATAGGCCAGTTAGCCCATCCAGACTGCTCCACCATTCAGTAAGATTGTGGCTGATCTGAAAAGCCTCAACTCCACCTTCCTTCCTTAGTCCAATGATCCTCGATTTCCTTACTGATTAAAAATCAGTTTGGAGCTTTGAATATATTGAATGAGCTAGCCTTGACAGCCCTCTGGTATAAAGAATTCTCCAGATGCACCACCCTCTGACAGGAAAAATCTTCCTCAACTCTGATCAACCCCTTAGTTTGAGAATATACACTTTGGTCCTCAAACCTCCCAGAAGGGGAAACAATATTTCAGCATGTTTCAATATGGTCACTTCTCATTCTTCAATGAGTACAAGCTTAATTCACTCAACTTCTCAGAAGAAAACCATCCAGGTTTGAAATCAATGGACGTCTGCAATGGCAGTATATCTGCTCTTAGATAAGAGGTCCAAACCTGTTCACAATATTCCAGCTGTAGTCCGACTAGTGCTTTATCTAGTCTCATCAAATCCTTCCAGTTTTTATACTCCATTGAAATAAAGGCCAACAGTCCATTTGACGTCCCAGTACCTGCTGTGCTATAGCATAAGGAGCCCAAGTTCCTCTGGGCTGCAGCATTCTGCAATCTTTTCCCATTCAAATACTGTTCCGCTTCTCTGTTCTTCTTCTTTTCAATTGTATTATTTTGTATATGCTGAATATGTAACTATTTCCATTTAGGATCCTTGATAATGTAATTTTGTAGATCCTCTCTGCTTTCCTGAGTGTCTGAAGACTTGCATAAAATGAAGTAATGTGGGTGCTGGATATCTGAAATAGAAACAGGAGGTGCTGAAGAATCCTATTGGACTCAAAACATTGACTCTATTATATCTTCACAAATGCTGCCAAACCTGCTGGGTTTCTCCAGTATTTTCTGTTTCTATGGCTTGCAGACATTTGTCCTAACCTCTTTCTACTTTTCCTTTTCCTGTGAACTTTAGTACATTTTTGTTTGTTCTTCTATAGTATTTCATTATTGTCTAGTCTGTTCTTGCTTTTAATGGAATGTATTTCTCCTGAAGTCTACTGATCTTTTTAAATATTTCCCACTGCCTATCTGTCCTTGTCATTTTTTTTCAAATTTACCTTCTTTAGCCTTATTATCACCCCTTCGAAATAATTAGAATTTCTCAATTCATTACTTTGGAATTTATGATGGTAAAATGGAAGGTCAAGTGCAGGTGGAAATTATACAGTGAATGGCATAACCCTTAGGAGTAATGATATGCAGAGGGATCTGGGTGTGTAGGTCCATAGGTCACTAAAGATGGCAGTATAGGTAAATATGGCATACCTATGGCATGCTTGCCTTCATTGGCAGGGGTATTGAGTATAAAGATAGGCAAGTTATGCTGCAGCTTTATAGAACTTAAGTTAGACCACACCTGGAATATTGCATACTACCACACTAACAGAAGATTGGATGCTTTGGAAAGGGCAGAAAAGGCTTACCAGGATGTTCACTGGTATGGGGAATTTTAACTATGAAGAAAGGTCAATTTTACCAGTTTCCTCATTTTCCCCTCCCTGCACCTTATTCCAGATCTAACACTCCAACTCAGCACCACTCCCTTGAACTGTCCTACTTGTTCATCTTCCTTCCCACTATCCACTCCACCCTCCTCTCTGAATTATCAGCTTCATCTACCTATTGTATTTCCAGCCACCTTCCCCCAACCCCTCTCCTTCCATTTATATCTCAGCCCCCTTGGCTAACCCCCCCATTCTCTTTCCACCGCCCCCCCCCCCCCACACACACACACATTCCTGATGAAGAGATTATGCTTGAATCTTCGACTGTCCTCCATCCCAGATGCTACCTGACCTCCTGTGCTTTTCCAGCATCACTTTTTTTTTCTGATCTCCAGCATCTGCAATCCTCATTATTTCCCTGGGTTTGTTTTCACTGGAACAAAGGAGGTTGAGGAGTGACCTGATAAAAGTTTATTAGATTGTGAATGGCATGGATAACATTGAAAATATGAGGCTTTTCCCCAGGGTGAAGGGGTCAACTACTAGGGGACACCGGTTCAAAGTACAGGGGGAGTAAGTTATTAAGAGATGTGTGAGGTAGGTTTTTCACACAAAGGGTAATGAATGCCTTGAACATGCTGCCAGAGGAGGTAATGGAAGTAGACACAATAGCAGCATTAAAGAAGCACCTGGTCGAATACATGAATAGGAAGGGAATGGAAGGATAAAAATCCTAAGTGAAGACATTTTTGGTGTGAATGGGCAAAATAGGTCGGTGCAGGCTTGGTGGGCTAAAGGCCCTGTTCCTGTGTTGTTTTGTTCTTTTATACCCTAAACAGATCTTTCGATTTTACCCAAATTATATTTCTGACTAACTTCAGAATTGAAACTGCTAAAAGGCAGTAATCCTTTAAGTTCTCAATGTTATGATGTCTCTTTCCAAATTAGCCTTGTCATTGAACCAAATAAGAAGGTAGTTGGGACAGTGAATAGGCTAAAAGTTTGTTAAAAGGATATAGCGATAGGGCTGGCTATACTTAAACATGATGAATTACTAGGCCCAGGTGGGATGATGTACGTGTATTAATTTTGGAATTACTGAGCATATCTTCCAATTCTCCCTAGATAGTGTGAACAACTGGAAAATTGCAAATGCTGTACTTTTGTTCAAAATGTGGTGTGAGAATAAACCCAACAAAATGGTAATTTTAACCATGGTATACGGAATCTTTTGCAAATGTTAATCCAGGACAAAATTAAGCCACACAGCCAATTAAGAAAAGTCAGCATGGATTTGTTATAGTAACTGACTTGATTGAGCTTGTGATGAGATTATGGGGAAAGTTGATGAGGGCATTGTAGTTGTTGTGATTTATATAATTTCCAAAGGAATTTGATTAAAATTTTGCATCTTAGATTTTTCAGCAAACGTTGAAGCCCATGGAATGAAACTGTGATACCTGGGTATGAAATTAGGTAAAGAACAGGAAACATGGAATAGTGATGAGTTCAGGAGATGGGGTGTTGGAACTCAGACCACAGTTTATTGGCATACATATTAAAGACACAACACTTTAACATTGAAGGGGATGGTGATAGGCTTCAGAGCTCATACCAAATTGATAGAATAGGTGAATTTTGAGGTAAATCGCATTTTTAATGCGATCAAGCATGAAGTGATTTGGTTTGGAAAAGCAGAGAGCCAATATAAAATCAACACTGAGACCTGGGACTAAATGGTCACATACAGTCCCAGGTTGAGAAAGCAGTTAAAAGTCATTAGGGGGTCCTCAGCTTTATAACTAGGAGTTTTGTGCAGAATTTTAAGATGTTGGTCGGGTTCAGGCCTGGCAAAGTTTAATAGAATTCTCCAGATCGTTTTCCCATCAATATCCATCCACCCAGAATTGAGCAGCAAACTTAGGCTCATCTATGCCTCTTATGTGGCCCACCTGTCTTTCCACTTACTAGCCAATTCTTGCCTGGCAGCTGTGGGAGATCAGGAAGGAGTGAGAAGTCTTGTAAGAAATCTATTGGAAGAATGGGAAGGGTTGCAGCCTCCTCCATCAGACCCCTTTCCCAATCAGATCTCCAACCGTGGGTATTCCCAGTATTTTGCAATATAATCCCTGCCTCCTCATTACCTTCTCTGAATGAGCTCCCAAAGTAAACTGCGCCATCAGCTTCTGGCACTTAATTCTGTGGCACTGGATGTAGTGCCAGCATTGGCCACCACTCCAAGTGGCACTGCAGGGACAGCAGATTTGCTGACCAGCCAAGTGGGACTATCCTACTAGATTGGTGCCGAAACTCCATCTCCAGTTAAGGTGACTGCAGAGTAGATATCAGAAATGAGGGGTGTGGGAAAGCCCGTTGTGTGAAAAATTTTCCTCATCGCGTGCACGTGCAAGAAAATTATGAACATTTTATAAAAGCCTGATTTTGGTCCCAACTGGAATGTAGCATCCAGTTCAGGAAGCTGGGTTTTAGAAGGAATGTGAATACCTGAGACAGAGTGCAGAAAAACGCACAGAATTGCTACAGGGGCCTGGAACAGCTGGAGCTATTCACCTTGAAATAGAGAAGTTTGAAGGAGATTTGACAGACGTGTTCAAAATCATGAGGGGCCTAGTCAATGTGAATGGAGTGAAACTTCCCATTAGCAGAAGGGTTGGGAACTAAAGGATGCAAAAGGATAGATGATTAACAAAATAACTAAAGTCACCATTTGGAATTGTTTCTAATGCAGTGCATAGTCAGGATACAGAATACACTGCCTCAAAATGTGGTGAAGGCAGATTTAGTCATTGTTTTGTAAAGGGAATTAGATAAGTACTTAAAGGAAAACTAAATGGTGAAAAGCAGATTGTTCCAACAGAGCCTGTGCAGATTTGACAGAGTGAAGTGCCTCCTTCCACGCTTCTATGATTTTTGATTATGCACGGGAAAGGATGCATTGGTGGAGAGGCACAGAAAAAGTGAAATGTCAAAGCTATTTTGATAAAACTTAACACCAATAAAATAACTTGCCACCAATGTGAAGGCCAATTAATATACAAGAAGCTATGTAAAGCAAGTTAAAGATATTGTGTAGAATAGGTTATTATCCTGAAGATTACAGTATTTCAGGTACTGTGGGCAAGCCACACAATTGAATAGAATAGAAATTTATTGTCACGTGTACTTTTACATGAAAAAGTAAAAATGAAATACTGTTAAAATGTTTTAGGAGTCACCCTACCATGATGGCCTCAATGACAGAAGTCCTACATAGTAATTTTAAAAAATTGTAAGATAAAGACAAAGTTCATCTCAGCTTAGTTAATGGCTCCTGGGCTCAGGGAAAGCCAATTTTTAAGGAACGATAGGACACCCTGAAGACACCGCCAGAATGAGACAGCCATTCCGGGCTGCTGGAATACTGGGCAGGACACCTGAAGAGTACTATGCTGGGCCAAGACCACCATCCAGGACGCTGGAATGTGCAGAACACGAAACATGAAGAAGACTTCCACAGTGGGACAAGACCACCATGCCGGAACAGGACCACTACACTGAGCCGAGACTACCTTTCTCCTCCTTCAGTCATCCATGCCTGCCTGCAGGCCTGGAGCCTTGGCATAGCCTGTGGGTCTTAGCTGGGATACCCTGAGCTGGGGTGGAGCTGTGTCTGACTCGTCTTGGTGTTGCTGCTGCCGGAGGCATTTTCCTTCACACACCATTCACCAGGCTTTACAGAAGAAAACTAAAAGAAGAGAGCGACAGTATCTCCTTCTTAACACAGCATATACTGGATTGGATATAATCCACTGGAATGGAATAGATAAACTAGGCCCAATGCAAAATGATACCGTGAGTTGTAGTTAATTGAGCTGGAGTGGTATTGAGTGAAATGCTGCTATGGAGAGCATGGAGAGCCATGACAGGTCGAATGGCCCCTTTCACTGCAGTAGCCATTCTGTAATTCTATACATAAAGAAACACTTAAATACAGTACATCGTCAAGGACATAGGTTAAAAGTGTTTTTTTACTTCACATTGAAATTACGTTTGCTTCAGTTTTATCCAAAGTGCTAGAGAAACACAGCTAGTCTAACAACATCTGTAGAGAGAAAAACAGTTAACGCTTTAAGTCCAGTGACCCTGTTTTTGTTTGAGTTCTAGCAGCCACAGTTCTTGGTTTTTTTTTTGCTCAATATGAGGTCATCCATTTTGAATTCATAGATTTGTACAGCACAAAAAAAGGTTCTTAGACCCATAGAATTGGATATAACTACAATTAAAGGTGCACAAATCCCAATTCCCTGCACTTGTCCCATATCCTTGAATGTTATGATATTTGATGTGATCATCTGAATATTTTTTTGAAAGTTGTAAAGTTTCCAGTCTCCACTATCTTCTCAGGCAATTCAAGAAAGGTAAATCTAACTTTTTAACTAAACATTGAGAAACTGGGAATTTTGGAAAGCAAAAATATTATTTGATATTTCAAGTGAGCAGAAATTAAAAGGAAAATTATGCTTCTGTTGCACACGGCATTAATCAATGCTATCTGGAAAACTGTGTTCAATTTCGGGCTCCATACTGAGAAACAAATATTGGGTGTGCAGTGAAGGTTCATCAGTTGATCCTGGACTTTCAGGGGTTAAATTCAGAAGGTAGTGTGCATTGACTGGGCTTGTTTTTATTACAACATTCACAGCATTTACTGAACATTTATATTCTCTTGCACATAGAAGATTTAAGGGGCAATTAATCAGGGTGGTTTTAATGTTAAGATATTTTAGCAGCATCTGTGAAGAAACATTGAGCCGAGTTTGACTCCTCTTCAGAACTGTTTCAAAGCAGTGTAATATGGGGCTCGAAACACTAACTTTGTCTGTCTCACCACTGACACTACCAGACCTGCTGAGTTTCTCCAGTAGTTTATTTTTATTTCAGGTTTCCAGCATCCATATTATTTTGCTTTGATTACAATGTTAAGTGGGATTGATTTTTATAGATACAACAAAGAGTTCTGGGTAATCTAAGATGAAGGATGGGTCAAAATGATGGCTGTAAGAGCAACTCCTGTTTTTGAGGTATTTTCAGTGTTGGAGATTTCCTTAAATTAGAAGAACAGTAATTGTTTTATCAGCTGTTGCATTGTTTTGGAACTTTAGGAAAAATCAAAACAACGGCGTTTTAAAAGGAGGACGACAGACAAAGATAGAAACCTATTGGAAGTGATTCAAACAGTGAAAGGAACCTACACTGCTGTCTGACCAAGCAGTAACCTGCATAGCTGCTGCCTTTGCTGTGAGGTTTCAAGTATCTCCTGACATCTGAGTTGGTTCAAAGAAAAATAAACACATGATGAAATTCACAGCTGACCTTGGAGAAATTCATGTGGGAGCTCACTGCAGGGAACAGCTAAGTGGCTTTTTAAAAGTGGAACCTGACTGTCTGTCTTGTGTAAATCTACAATAGTAAGTCGAATGGGTTCATTTTGATTGGTTTTGAGATCTGTCTCTTGATTAAACTTTTAAAAATATAAAAAACATAGTAAGTTAGCCTGGAGCAGTGCTTTTTAGAGCAGTAAGACTGTGCTATTTTCTGGATCTGTAGATTGCTAAGGTGCAAAGGTGGCCTTTAGTAGA
Source organism: Chiloscyllium punctatum (assembly GCF_047496795.1). Classification (NCBI taxonomy): domain Eukaryota; kingdom Metazoa; phylum Chordata; class Chondrichthyes; order Orectolobiformes; family Hemiscylliidae; genus Chiloscyllium; species Chiloscyllium punctatum. The sequence continues at coordinate 94,987,177 of NC_092739.1, read as the reverse complement.
GTAATGTGCTCTTCCTTTTTGGATGTGGGAAATTATGGAGAGTTTCCACTTTACTGATGATTATGTCTGCAGGAAGTTTGTTTGATCGTGAATCTTGTTGAATCACATTGATCGGCTGGAGCAGCAGTTTGAGGCTGAGGAATTTACAGGAGGTGTGATGGATGGCAGTTGCAGGGACGGAGATAAACCGCAGATACAGTCACGTAAATGAGTGATCTCCAGGAAAGTTAGGAGAGGGAGGCATGTAATATAGGCATCTGCTGTAGCTATCTCCATCTCAACGAGTATGCTGTTTTGGAAAGCATCGGTGATGGACTATCGGGGGAATGCAGCACTGACCGCCAGGTTTCTGGTACCAAGACTGGCTGTACTGTAACAAAGGGTATGCCTGGTTCCAAGTGATCAGTTATGATTGGGGACTGTCTAGTAAGAGGCACAGACAAACATTTCTGCAGCTGACAGTGAGACATCAGAATGGTGTGCTGTTTCACTGCAGGCAGAATCAAAGATATCTTGGAGAGGGTGCAGAATACACTCAAAGGGGAGAGGGACCAGCAGGAAGTGAAAAGGACAAGACTCTGAGAATAGAATATAGGAAGTTAGACAGGAATGTAAAAAGGATACCCTTGGGGGTGGTAATATCTAGATTACTCCAGGGCTAGTGAGTGTAGGAATAGGAAGATAGAGCAGATGACTGCATGGCTGAGGAGCTGGTGTATGGGAGAAGGATTCACATTTTTGGATCACTGAAATGTCTTCTCGGGTAGAAATGACCAGTATAAGAATGACGGATTGGACTTGAATTGGAAAGGGGACTAATATAGTGGCAGGGCTAAAGCTGCTTGGAAGGATTTAAATTAGGAGATGGGGATGCGAAGGGGCGTGGACCGAGGGAGATCGTGTGGAAAGAGACTAATCTGAGACTGGTAGAGTTGGGAAAAGGACTAAGTCAAGCAGGCAGGAATAAAGTAGAGAACGAGGTAGGATTGATCAATTTAACCTATTTGTTTCAATGCAAGAGGCCTAACATGTAAGGCAGATGAACTCTGGGTATGGTTGGAAACATGGGACTGGGATATCATAGCAATTACAGAGATGTGGCTTGGGGATGGTCAGGACTGGCAGTTTAATGTTCTAGGGTACAGTTGCGAGAGGAAGGATCAAAAAGGGAGCAAGAGAGGATGGGGTGTGATGTTTTTGATTGGGGATAACATTGCAGCTGTACTTAGGGAGGATGTTCCTGAGAATACATCCAGGGAAGTTTATTTGGGTGGAATTAAGAAATAAGGAAGGGATGATCACTTTATTGGGATGGTACTCTTGACCGCCAAACAGTGAGCAGAAAATTGAGAAACAAATTTATAAGGAGATTTCTTACCTATAAGAATAATAGGGTGGTTATGGTAGCATGTTTTAACTTTTTTCAAACACAGACTGGGACTGCCATAGTGTTAAGGGCTGCATTGGACAGGTAGTTAAATGTGTACAAGAAACCTTTTTTGATTGAATATATGGATATACCTGTTAGAGAAGGTCCACTGCTTTTCTTCATTTATATAAATGATTTGGATGTGAATAAAGGAGGTATAGTTAGTAAGTTTGCAGATGACACCAAAATTTGAGATGTAGTGGACAGTGAAGAGGGTTACCTCAGATTACAACAGAATCTAATCAGATAGGCCAATGGGCTGAGAAGTGGCAGATGGAGTTTAATGTAGATAAATGTGAGTGCTGCATGTTGGAAAGGCAAGGACAAGACTTTATAAACTTAATGGTAAGGTCTTTGGGAGCATTGCTAAACAAAGACTTTGGAGTGCAGGTTCATAGTTCCTGGATAGTACAGTCGCAGGTAGATAGGATAGTGAAGATGGTGTTTGATATGCTTGCCTTTATTGATAAGGACATTGAGCATAGGAGTTAGGAGGTCATATTGCAGCTGTAGGGACATTGGTTTGACCACTCTTTGAATACTGTGTGCAGTACTGGTCTCCCTGCTATATTAAGGGTGTTGTGAAACTTGAAAGAGCTCAAAAGATTTACTAGAATGTTGCCAACATTGTAGGGTTTGAGCAGTGGGGAGAGGCTGATTAAATGGGGAGTATTTTCCCTGGAGTGTTGGAGGCTGAGGGGTGACCTCAGGTTTATAAAAACATGAGGGCCATGGATAGGGTGACTAGCCAGAATCTTTTTCTAAGGCAGAGGAATCCAAGACTAGAGGGCACAGTTTTAAGGTCAGAGGGGAAAGATTTAAAGAGATTTAACAGACAACCCTTTCACACAGTGTGGTAAGTGTATGGAATGAACTGTCAGAGTCTGCTACAATTACAACATTTAAAAATTATCTGGATGGGTACACGAATAGGAAGGGTTTAAGAGGGATACGGGCCAAATGCTGGCAAATGGAACTAGATCAGTTCTTCATGGACAAGTTGGACTGAAAGGTCTGTTTGCATACTGTGACTCTATTACGTCTGGAAGATTCTAGAACAGGGACATCATCTAAAAATTACAGGTAGACTGTTCAGGGAATCAGAGATACCTTTCCATAGAAACTATGGTAGAATTCTGGAACATTATTCTAGTTTCCCTACAGTGTGGAAACAGGCCCTTCACTCCAACCAGTTCACACCGACCTTCCGAAGTGTAACCCAACCAGACCCACTTCCCTCTGACTAATGCACCTAATACTATGGGCAATTTAGCAAGGCCAGTTCACCTGACCTGCGCATTGTTGGACTATGGAAGGAAACCCACGTAGACACTGGGAGAATGTGCAAACTCCACACATTCGCCCGAGGCTGGAATCAAACCCGGGTCACTGGCGCTATGAGGCAGCAGTGCTAACCACTGAGCCACTATGCTGCCTTAAAAGAGAAAGCAAAGGGTGCCAGGATAAGTGGAGCTTCCAAACATAGAATCCCTACAGAGTGGAAGCAGGCTATTCAGCACATCAATTTCACACTGGCCCTCAGTGTCCCACCCAGACTCAGCCACCTACCCAATCCCTGTAACCCTGTATTTCTCATGGTTAATCCGCCTAGTCTGCACATCCCTGGACTCCATGAGCAATTCACCTAACCTGACATCTTTGGACTATGGGAGAAAACCAGAGTACCTGGAGGAAACCCATGCAGACACTGAGAGAATGTGAAAACTCCACACAGACAGTTGCCCAAGGCTGGAATCAAACCCAGGTCTCTGACACTGTGAGGCAGCGTGCTAACCACTGACCCACCATGACACCCCAAAGCAGAGATAGATATTGAATGATGGTGGAATGGTGAGTAAACAGGGTTGTGACATAGATCAACATGATCTAGTTATAAGCTAAATGGTGCACCATTTCTGCTTCTATTGTTACAACCAGACCCTGGGTGATGTTCCTGAAAACATGTGTTTCAAAAAGGAGCCAATTTAATCAGACTTCCTTGAATTCACAAAGAGTGAGAAAATTAATTACTAAACATGAGAAGTAAAAACACGTATACACATGAGAAATAAGAGTGGAGTCCCAAACAGTAAATGAAAATGTATGTGAATTGTTCATGAGTGTTATAGTTGAGTGTTGTGACCGTTGTAGTAGAGGTTACGAGTCGCATTGATGCTAGTCATTGAACAGACAGATTCACGATCCTTAGTTTTGCAGACTGGTTGAGATTCTGTTGTTCTGAATTTTTTCATCCATGACTGAATTCCAGCAGCCAGAGTGAGGAAGGAAAAAATCCGTTTGCTGCCCTTTTCCCTTTTATAACCAGTTGGCAGTATTCGGAGTGAGAGAGAATTATTACATCCAAATCAGGTGTAATGAGGTAATACTTCATGTCATTGCCAACATTCAAGCTCCGGCTGGTACACTTCTCCGCATTCAATCCCAACACTGTGCTCCAGTAGCATCAAAAATAGCTTTTTTACCTCTGCCTTTGTGTATTCATCAAAGGAAAAACACAAACTGTGCCTGCACTGGAGGCATGCTGTTAAACAGAGAGTTATCAGCCCCTTGTTATCATTGTAGTCACAAGAAATCACAGTTTGAAGTTTCTTTGACACTTTAGGAATTAGATTCTATTCATATAATCATGGAGTCATAGTCATAGATGTACAGCACGGAAACAGACCCTTCAGTCCAACTTGTCCACACTGACCAGATGTCCTAAACTGATCTCATCCCATTTGCCAGCATTTGGCCCATATCCCTCTACCTCCTTCCAATTCACAGACCCATCCAGATTGCCTTTTAAATGTTGCAATTATAACAGCCCCCACCGCCTCCTCTGGCAGCTCGTTCCATACACGTACCACCCTCTGCATGAAAAGTTGTCCCTCAGGTCCCTTTTTAAAATTTTCTTCTCTCACCTTAAACCTATGCCATCTAGTTTTGGACTCCCCTACACTGGGGAAAAGACCTTGGCTATTCACCCTACCCATGCCCCTCACAATCTTATCACTTTGTATAAGGTCACCACTCAGCCTCTGACACTCCAGGGAACAAACCCCAGCCTATTCAGCCTCTCCCCTTGGCTCAAGTCCTGGCAACATCCTTGTAAATCTTTCCTGACTATTTTTCAAGTTTATAGGAGAAATTCAGATTTTAAAATGATATGCATGACTAGACTCCCAACCAGATAGATGACAGTGTTAGCAGAACAATAGTAATGTAAAATGCCTCTAAATTATTTCAAAACAAACCTTTCTCCTAAAAGGAAAAGAGATGAATAAGACCAAGTGTCCTCTGTCAGATTAGATTACTTAGTGTGGAAACAGGCCCTTCGGCCCAACAAGTCCACATCGACCCACTGAAGTGCAACCCATCCAGACCCATTCCCCTACATTTACCCCTTCACCTAACACTACAGGCAATTTAGCATGGCCAGTTCACCTAACCTGCACATTTTTGGACTGTGGGAGGAAACTGGAGCACCACACAGACATGGGGAGAAATTGCAAAATCCACATAGTCATTCGTCTGAGGCGGGAATTGAACCCGGATCTCTGGCGCTGTGAGGCAGCAGTGCTAACATTGTGCCACCGTGGCACCTAATTCCTCAAAACAAAAGGTGCTCCAAAGATAAGTAGCAATCAACTTCTGAGCAATCTCTTCATAACTATCTCCTGGAAACCAGAGAAAAATGCTCCCTCTTCTTCTTGTCCACTCCAAACATTTCTCAGTGAGCAGAAACATCAGTGTTTCACAGCATATACAGTATACAAAAACATGCCACTCAGCAGAATTGATACAGAAACAATCAGTCTCCAACTAATCAGTATTTAGAAATTACATGTGCTGGTTTATATGTCTCCACAAAAGTAGCTAGTATAATCAGTCATTCACTGAATTGTGCTGTGACAGAAAGAACACAATAGGTTATCATCATTGTCACTCTTTGCATATTTTATGCCCCCAGAAGTTTCTCCATTGTTTTGCTTTTTTACAGGTTTCTCTACTGGAGCTGACTTCTTTCTCTTAGCTTTTTGATCGTGCATCATTTTCTCTAGACAGCAACTTAATTTACAACCTCAGCCATTTTTGACTGTGTCAGCCATCTTTCAAAAAATTTGTTGGAATTACAAGTTTAAAATGTCGCAGTACTTTGCAGCATGATTGTAACATTATTTATATATCGACTTCTAGCTCATACTATTGGTGAGATAGCTTGAAAGATTAATTTAAAGATGAAAATCAACATTCCTTTCTTGTGAGCTGTACCACATATTCTTGTAACTTACTGAATTTAGTACAGGTAGAATCAAACAATGAATGAATTTGAAATGTACACAACAGGGAGTAGTTCCTTTTATCCTTACCCTGCGTGCCGCCTTCGCTTATAGTACTTTCCTTTTTTCATGCAAATTCTGGCTATTCCCCGGTTGTAAATTGTATTCAATTAAACTCCAGTCGAATTAACTGTACCTCATAATGACTGATACGGAATAAGTACAGAGCATGGCAAATATAGGGGTCTTTGTCAAACCTATGTTTTAAAGTGAGCTTTAAGTAACATTTTTATTGCTTAAGCCTTATTGGCATCAATTTGCTGATAGCTTCACAATGTCCCTCATTTTTTCGAATAAGATGACCTAAATCTAGACTTAATATTAATCGCTCTCAAAAGAATGGTCTCTTAAATTACATGGCTTACCTTCGCTACTTCCAGGTTATTTAATGTTATAGTTACTGAGCTTTTTTTCTTGTTAATGCAGTATTAGACATCAAAGCTATGTATAGCTTTCTGCTGCATTGTGAATATTTCATGAGGCAGTGTATTATAAATTGTAATCAGCAGGAGTGAAATAGGACAGAAAAAAGTTTTATTGACATGAAAGGCAAAATGAAAATCTGTAAAAAGAAGAGTTATTTAGCAGATTAATTTTTTTTTATGAACTTAAAGCATTTTGGATTTTAAATGAAATTTTGAATTCAGTGTTTTCCAGAATCACAAGTATCTGACCCTCTCTCATTCAATTTAAAATACCATTAAATTAGAAGTTTTCTTTTATATTTCACAATCTTCAGTGTAGCCAATTCCCTTGTCAGCATCAGATGCTGTCAAGTCAGGTACAATATGGCTAGAAGCCGTTACTTTGCTTGTTCTACCACAGTAATGTGCTTCAGAAAAGCTTCCTTTAGAGTGTGATATTTGTTTAGTTCCCAGAGCAGTCATGCTGTGCTCCCTGCTCAAGGTGATCAAAATATAATGTAAAATTCAGAATGAACTACTGTCCATTAGGGATGGGGTTGATGCTGCCCAGATAACAAATTGTGCCCTATTCATAATATGAACTAAAAGACAAATAATTATTCAAATTACTGAGACTTATTAATACCTAATTATGTTAATTATCTTACCCCTCCTGGGAATTCATGTTTATCTTAATTATCTTAGACCTTGCATGGACACTTTATAATAGACTGCTCCTTTCCTCAAAAGTCAGTTTGTTAATAAAGGCTGTTGACCTAAATTGATGTAAACAGGTTAGAGTGTACAGTATGGGACATCATTAAACCCTATCTTTTATAATCAAGGTAATCAACTTTGTTAAAGCATTTTCTACCAGTGTTGAGGTAGATTCAGACAAGAATGAACTTTGTAACAACTTTAAACACATTCTTACTCTAGTGAAATAATATTTTATCACAGTCAAAAATAACAATCATATGACAACATTCTTTGTCTAATGCTAATTTTATGCTAATGCAGAACAATACATCTTGTGGGATGTTTTCTTTTGCTGATTGCCTAATGCAAGCGTTCTGTGTAAGCAACTATATATGTGCAGATATATTATATTTAAAATATACATGCATACACTATGAGCATCCTGTATTTGTCACTGATAATTGTTCTAATATTTTGTTTATGATATCTAGTAAAACAAATTGAGGTAAGAAACATGTAATGCTGTCGTTACAACTTCCTTAAAATCTGTTTAGGTAAATTGTTAGCACAAACTGAGATCACTTAGTGAATGTACAATGGTGAGTGTTCAAATAAATAAAAACTTAGAATCGACATGCAGACTGTGACAATGTTCTGCCCTTAATTTCTGTGTTAATTATATGATTTGAAATGTTTGCCACGCTTTAAGTTGTTACAAAGTTCATTCTTATCTGAATCTGTCTCCACATTGGTAGAAAATGCTTTAACAAGTTGATTGCCCTATTGTTAAAACTTCCGAAGGATGTGAATGCATTGGAGAGAGTGTCAAATCAATTTACAAGAATGTTCTCAGGGCTGAGGAACTTCCGTTATGAAGATAGATTAAAGAAGTTGGGATTGTTCTCTTTGGATAGAAGAAGGCCAAGAGGAAATCTGATACAGGTTTTCAAAATCATGTATGAGCTGATAGAGTGAATAAGGAGAAAATCTTCCAGAAAGTAAAAGGAAGAAGAATGAAAGGCCATGGATTTAAAAAGACCGAATGTGATGTGAGGAAAAAACTCTTCCACACTGCACGTAGTCAGAGGCTCAACTGAAGTATTTAAGAAGGCATTGGATAAGTATTTGGATAGAAATTTGCAAGGATCCGAGGAAAAGCAAGAGACTATATCAGATAATTATTCTAACTTGTAAAGTCAGTGCAGACATGAACGGTCGAATGGCCTTCTTCTGTGCCCTAACACTTGGTGTGGTTTTGTGATGTTTTATTATTGTATATTTAAATTAAAAACTGTAAATTCATGCATTTTCTCAGATTTTGGCAAATGTACATTACTAAAGACATCTCGAACCTTCAAGCATAGCTGTTATCCAGATCAAACTAAAATATCATGTTGTTATTTGGATATAACCATATTTCAGTGATTTCAAAATGTAGAAAAATTAGCTAAATTTTGTTACATTAACTGAATGCACTGATCTCTTTTTGTTCCCCATACAGCATTGTCTCTTCACAGTATTTGTATAATGATCGTACCCTGTATAATTGCTAGCCTTCCGGGAATATAATGCTATACAGCTGGGTTCAGAGGTCCTAAAAGCAGTTGCACATTAATTATGGTCAATTAGAGTGAATGTTCAGCTGCAATGGCAAACTTCTGTACTTCACAGCCTGTCTTTTAATGCAGTTGATTTGAACTGCTTTTATGCTATGGATAATTGAATAAGACAATAATCTCCCATTTTATACTCAATAAATATTGACCAATTTAAGAAGTGAGAAGATGTAATGCAGAATGTGAACTTTAAGGAGGCGCACGGACTTGGCATCCAGAGAAGCAGATTAACCGATTCAAGATTTAAAAAAAAATTGGTCTTAGGCTAGAAGTTGAGTAAATCTGTCAACCTGCATGTGCTGATTCTGTGCTGTGCAGTTGACAAGGTGAACTAGAGCAGTTGGAACAAGGCATATAGCCAAGGAAAGCAGTGTTCATCTGGCTTGCTGCTCATATTTTTTTTGAGGAGGGAAAGTACCAGTAAACTGGTCAGAGCAGACATCCAGCAGTCCACATGCATAAACTGGGCCTGGAGTAGTTGTGAAAGTAGCAGAAGTTGGCCAGGCTGCCAGCCACTCTGATACAAGCAATTCTCCATAAACACTCAGTGCTAACAGAAGCAGTGGTTGCTTCCAATGATGAACCAACCAGAAGCTCAGGATAGCAGAGGGACCCCAGGTCAAAGGTGAAGAAGGGCGGAATGATTCTGTGAATCATGATGTATAGTCAGAGGCGAGAGTACCGGGATGCCTTTCTGTGAACAGCTCACACTTCCTGATACATCCTTCAAACAAACCACTCATTTCTTTGTGTGGGTTCCTTTTATACGAGGCGTAAATAGAGGTTTATTGTGTGGATCTGGGAGGGTGCAGCTCCCACTGATTACCAGTGAAATGCAATGAGCTCAGGAAGATGGGTGTAAATTGAGTCATTCATGGCATTTCATTAATGCGAGTTTGCTATAACGTGATTAGCAAACTGGGTACACTGTTCCTAAAGCACAAACCTTTAAAGCGTGTATTGGTTATAACAGGATTCCAGCCCCATTCGTTCAAATGGTGCTGCTATTATGCGATTTTCTTGGAATACTGGATTGCATGAGAATGGGAGTACTGTGTCATAGCAGAACTGACTACTGTATCTTAATATTGATCTTACGGCAAATGGTGTCAAGGGGACTTAGTGGTACCGTTGCTCTCATGTTCTTAGTGAGAGTTAATGATGTGAATGAGTGGATCAATTTTCCATTTTTACAGCACGTTTTCCTCATCTAATGGTAATATTTCCTCTGCAAATGTAGGCTCAGTTCTGAGCAAGCACAACAAAGATTTTAATTTGGCTCTTCACCACATAATCTTTTGAGTTATTCTTCTAACTGTCGAAAATCTCTTCAGAAAGGAAATTTTGAACCTTCTTTTCAGAGAATCCAAAGTTAACATGAGAAATTTTGCATTCGTGTGAAGCTGACTGTTAAATATCATTTTTGAAAAGTTTTAATTTAAATCAGCACCTATAGCATTTTGCCAATTTCCTGTGCTCAGAGAGCTCTTTATGAGTTTCTTCCTGCAGATTCTGGCTAATCGCGTTCTGCAGCAAGTGGGGTCATGTCATAATTTGCTGGGATTGTGGAGATTTCTGAGATTATAAGCATTAAATGTAATTTCATTAAAAGTTTGTTAGAAACTAGGAAAACTTTGAAGAAAAGGACTTTTATTTCCCTCAAAGGCAAACAGAAAATGGCCCTTATTACTGTGGAATTCAAAACAAGCATCAGCATTAAAGCTACAATTATGTACTTTTTGCTGAGGGGCATCGAGCAGGCACTCTTCTGAAAGACCAGCAAAATAAACGAATTGATTCTTATTTCAGCAAGATTGGATCCCATACAAAACAGGACAATCCAAACAAGAAAATAAGCAATGAGTACACTGAGAATTATGTTGAGAACCAATTTGGGATCATCAATTGGGTTTGCAGAGTGGCGGATCTGCGGGTACTGGAAGCTCTGGATATAAATTCTTTATACCTGTGTAACAGGATAATTCTAGCTTTTTTTTTGTTTTAAAGAAAAACATCCTGTATTGCACACTGCGGAAGCATAAATCCTGTAATTCACAACCTATTTGGAATAGAAACTGCCTGATCTTAGTCAGAAGAGAAAAGACAGGTAGTTCTCCTATTCTCATGCGACACTGTTATACAAAATTGCCAATAGAACTAATGGGGGGAAAAACAAGGTTAGGGGCAAAGCACAAAAAATACCAGTAAAACTCAAAACAAAAATAATAGCTGAACCCAAACGATACCACAATCTAAGGGGATGTTGATCAGATGGGCCAATGGATCGAGGAGTGGCAGATTGGAGTTTAATTTAGATAAACGTGAGGTGCTGCATTTTACAAAGGCAAATCCGAGCAGGACATATACATTTAATGGTAAGGTCCTGGGGAGTGTTGCTGAACAAAGAGACCTTGGAATACAGGTTCATAGTTCTTTGAAAGTGGAGTTGCAGGGAAACAGGATAAGAAGAATGTATTTGGTATGCTTTTGTTTTATTGGTCAAAGCATTGAGTATAGGAGCTAAGAGGTCATTCTGCAGGAGTACAGGATATTGGTTAAACCACTTTTGGAATATTGTGTGCCATTCTGGCCTCCCTCGGCTAGGAAGGATGTTGTGAAATTTGAAAGGGTTCAGAAAAGATTTTGCTGGAAAAGCGCAGCAGGTCAGGCAGCATCCATGGAACAGGAGAATTGACGTTTCGGGCATAAGCCCTTCAGGTATATGCCCGAAATGTCGATTCTCCTGTTCCTTGTTTGCTGCCTGACCTGCTGTGCATTTCCAGCAACACATTTTCAGCTCTGATCTCCAGCATCTGCAGTCCTCACTTTCTCCTTCAGAAAAGATTTACAAGGATGTTGCCAAAGTTGGAGGTTTTGAGCTATAAGGAGCAACTTAAAAGGCTGGGGCTGTTTTCCCTGGAGCATTGTAGGCTGAGGGGTGATCTTATAGAGGTTTATAAGATCATGAGGGACATGGATAGGGGAAATAGACAAGGTATTTTCTGTGGGGTGAATGAATCTTGAATTAGAGGGCGTAGGTTTAGGGTGAGTGGGGAAAGATTTAATAGGAACCTAAAGGGGCAATTTGTTTTCACGCAGAGGGTGGTGCATGCATGGAATGAGCTGCCAGAGGAAGCGGTGGAGGCTAGTGTAATTGCAACATTTTAAAAGCATCTAGATGGGTATGTGAATAGGGTTTGGAGGGATATGGACCAAGTGCTAGATTAGGGTGGTGCTGGAAAAGCACAGCCAGTCAGGCAGCATCCACGGCTGATTTCCAGCATCTGCAGTCCTCACTTTTGCCTATGGACCAAGTGCTGGCAAATGGGACCAGATTAGGTTGGGATAACTGGTCGGCATGGACAAGTTGGACTGAAGGGTCTGTTTCCATGCTGTACATCTCTATGACTCTAAGTAAATTTTGACCTGTTGTAACTGACCTGTTGTATGGTACTATATAGTGCAATTCATCAGCATCTTCAAATGATTTACCCTCGATTGGCATTTATACCTGCAGGCTGCATTACATTCTAGCAAGTCTTCTGATCCCATCCAATGGTAACACTGCTCAGGTCAGATCCCAGAATGAAATCTGCCTCTTTTGCTGTGTCACTTTTGTCAGGTTTCTCTGAGGATTTCACATCATGATGCTCAGGGACATCTATTATCTTATTTCACAAAACCTCCCTGATTTATTACTTATTCCCAACCTTTGGTGGCCCTCTCACACCTTCTAGCACCATCATACCATACGCCATTTCCAAAATAACTTTTCCACTTCTTGGATATCCCAGAATTGACCAACATCAATGGTGCAGCACCATTATTAAAAAGATATAGTGCATCCAGACAAGAGCTATCACTCTGGAGCTGCCCTGAATGGTTCCAGACATTGTCCCTGGACGTGGCAGACAATGGAAAATTGGTTAGGAGAAAGTGAGAACTGCGGGTGCTGGAGATCAGAGTCGGGAGTCTCAACAATGGAAAACTGGTGCCTCTCGTTGTAGGCTGGGACATGGAGACGCTGCTGATGGGTTTGGAATGATGCAAAGACAGGAAGTCCTTTTCTTTCAGGCTAACAGAGGATGCCATTCTATTGGATGCATGCCAACATAGACTCAGATTACCATCAGGCCAGTGCAGTCTCAACCATCTGAAGGAACGCACAGAATATAGGAAGAAGATCAATGACCTTTTCCAATCTGCCAGTGAAAGTGCCACCATCTTCTCGTTGATACCTCACACTCATTCTATCTCTGCTACTGTACCCACCACTTCCCCACACTCTCATCCTCACTAACCTCTGACCTTGCATAATCCTGAATCTCTTCTACACAGCCTACTCACCTACTCACCTCAGGACACCTCCACACATGCACCAAAAGTTGCAGTGTGCCACCCACCTTTCTCTCCCTCAACCACTATGTGCAGAGTTTCCTGATGCTGACCAACCTGAACAGCTGGCTGACCAGGTCCAAACCCCTGCACTGGTACTTTTATGCAGTTGTTTACCATAGTGATTAGTCACTGAAACAGATTCATGAGTCAGCAGATATTATTTAACATCTAAACGTATCTTTTTAAACAAAAGGAGATAATTTCTCAATACGAACAACAAAGGCAAGTTTCAAACCGCTCCTCAACACTGTCATTTTACTGTTAGTTAATTCCAGTAAAATTTTTTACTCTTATCTCATCTCTTTAAGTTTTTAAGTTAACAGATTGCTCCCAGCTTCTTATCCTCCAGCTGTAGAGAGATTTTCACGATGCTTTTCCAAGTCCACTGGCACAAACATTTCACAGTATCTTTCATGAAGCTCTTCTTGGGAAAGCGCACGCACTAACTAACTACGTGCTGCCAACGCGGAGACCCGTCCTCCGCGCACCGTGATACCTCGTGCCATGGATGAGAATCGCCTAACGGTGAACGGGAGTTCAATTTATGAAAAAAAAACAGTCAGTAATTCACAAATCGTGTTACAGACAAATCGCATTTAATAAACGAGCAATTTAGGAGAACAACTCGTAGATAATTTTATGTAATGCTTATGAATATGTTTGCAAAACAAATAAGAAATTAGAGTCCAGAAAAGTAGCATTTCAGCTTAGAAATCAGCCAAGCAAAAACTGAAGACATGATCCCTATCAAGTCCTGCACTGACATCTTATATAAATGAATGTCTTGCTGTTCTATTTTTGATGTTCTCCCCTCTCCTACTGAAGGCAGTGATATGTTGCTAGGATACAATTCTACAAAATCTTTGTTAATTTCCAATTACGATGACGCCCACAAGTTAACAAGTGTCCCCGTTTTGGATTGGTGGAACCCAATTTGGCAGAGCCACCTGCTCCATGCCATTAGCAAATCAATGCATGTAGGCTGGAAATCTTGAATATCATTACACTGAAAAAAACACATATATTGTGACTCTGTCTACTTTTCGTCTGTAACAGTCTGATCAGAAATTTCTACAGATACATCCTCGTCAAATTTCAAAAGCAATATTGAAATTGATGGGGTTTTCTTTTGGATTCTCGAAAGCAGGAGATTCAAGCTAAAAGTCATTAGTCAAGTACATCAAAATTTGGTCACGGAGAAAACATTGTGGATATTGGAAAGCTGAAATAAAGACTGGAGGTGCTAGAAATACTCAGCAGCTCTGGCATCTTCTGTTACAACAGAAACGGAGTTAATGATTCAGATTTTAATATGTACCTGATCAAACACAAGGGAAATTAGAAGCAATGAGCTTGATAAAGGAAAGAGCTTTACAGGGCCTTGAAAGTAATGGACTCTGGCTAGAAATCTGGTAGAATCACGTGAGAAGTCCAATGATACCTTTATCAACATCAGCTGTGAGCAATTAGTTGTATTTGTCAACAGAGGTCCAAATGTTAGAAGAGATTCTCATGAGTAAGCAGCAAGAGGTCTATTAATGGGGATTATTACTTGTCATCACTCTCCTTAACTGCAAATCTTACCTCATGAACGTGCAGCTTCCTGTCCTACCAGGGGACAGCCTCAAATTAGGCTCTGAGTACTCCCAACATGGAAGTCAGAACAGGTATCTGGTCACTCCAGCTTGCTGCCTGCCTCTGCAGAGTGCCATATTGGACACCTGTCTCATGGCACCTCCACAGACTGCTTCCACTGTATCCCATGTTCACAATGCTAACATACAACACCTGCCAGCCTCCTTGCATTATCATGGCACATGCCCGATCCACTTACCATTTGCTCCTGCATTCCAGTGCTGCACTAGCCATTATAACTGCAATGCTGCAGGAAAGGTACTTTGTGGACAGAGACAGGCATTCAGCTCTCAGTCTGGACCAGGCAGCATCTTAGAGCTGCTCACTCACTTTCTGGAATATCCCACTGGTTCTTGCTGCTATGGCAAGTAGTAGAATGCTATTAGTACTGGTTAAGAGGGTGTTATAAAAACAGGCATGGTAGGTAGTTAATGAGGTGAATTTGGGGTGATAATGTGTGAAAACCTGCTAGAGTTAATAGAGAGAAGCTCTACTTGAAACTTGGTGAAGATAACAGACAAAATACCATAAGATTAAGTTAAAACCAAAATCTTTAGAATTATACAATCCCTACTGTATAATTCAGCCCATTGAGTCTATACTGATCCTCTGAAGAGCATCCCAGCCGGATCCCTACCTTATTCCTATTACCCTGCATTTACTACAGCTAATTCACTAGCCTCCACTTCTCTGTGGACAGTACAGACAAGTTAGCATGGCCAATCCACCTAACCTGTGCACTGTGGGAGGAGACCGGAACACCTGACGGAAACCCACACATACACATAGGAAGAATGAGACACAGTGACCCAAGGCGAGGATCAAACCTAGTTCCCTGGTACTTGAGGTGCTAACTACTGAACCACCATGAGTATTTCCTGAACTGGATATCTCAAATCCTGTCAGAGAAGAGCAGACCATGGTTAGCATTATTGGAAAGGAAAGTGACAATGAATTGAATGCTAAAACCAGAGTGAAATACTGTGGATGTTATAATAATGATTCTAATTAGATTACTTATAGTGTGGAAACAGGCCCTTTGGCCCAACAAGTCCACACCGACCCTCCGAAGAGCAACTCTCCCAGACCCATTCCCCTACATTTAGCATGTAGTTAGCATGGCCAATTCACCTAACCTGCATGTTTTTGGACTGTGGGAGGAAACCGGAGCACCTGGAGGAAACCCATGCAGACAATGTGCAAACTTCACACAGTGTGTTCTCAGGCACACAGACAGTTGCCTGAGGCGGGAATTGAACCCACATCTCTGGCGCTGTGAGGCAGCAGTGCTAACCATTGTGCCACTGTGCCACCCTGTTTTGATGAATTTCTCTCTGAGCCATTAACTCTGTTGGTTACTCTGTATTGCTGCCAGACTTGCTGTATATTTATAGGGAAGAATAGCTAGCCACCTTTCAACTTCTGGTTATTGCAAAAAAGAGAGAGCCCTTAGGTAGAATCTGAAAGAAGTGAGCTCTGGCAAACACAATGTGACACAATTGCATGAGCCATCTTATTTCGACACTTGGACTTGCATTGTTTAAGCACCTTTTGGATGTCAAGGCAATATTCTCACAAGGGAGCAGGCGGTGAGTTGTAACTTAAGGGGGGCTGTGGGATTATTGCTTGTTAACGACTTATCTTCCCTATGCCAGACCTGTTAGTGCATTGCCACTTCAACCAGAGCCTAAAGGCTATCAGTACTGTCATAATGACATGCTGTTCAGTTCAGTCATACAGACAAGCTGCTTGTAATCTTTGCCAGTAGGGATCTTTCTGAGGGACATCTTACTGTATGGAACACCTGAGATATTGATCTGAAATCTACAGTATGTGCCAGCTTTCTGTGTGGCAAACACACTTCATGTATTTTCAACCAAATAGCCCAAGTAGGTAAGGGCTGGTGCTCTGTTCAATCAAGGGAGACCAGCTGTTGGTCATTTCAGGAGCTTGGACACAATCAGTCATCTGTTTGGGCCAGTCATAGTCAAGGGATATGTCTGACTGCAGACTAGCCATTGGACAATGGTCTGTCCTATGGGGCCATTAGGGGGAGGCAATGGCTTGGTGGCATTATTACTAGACTATTAACCAAGTAATCTCCTGGAGACCCAGATTCAATTCAAAAATATCTGGGTTAAGAGTCTAATGATAACCATGGAACCATTACTGATTGTTAGTAAAGCCCAGCTGTTTCACTGATGTCCATTAGGGAATTAAATTTGCCATCCTTACTTGGTATGGCCTTTATGTGACTCCAGAGCCAAGCAATATTTTTGACCTTCAGCTGCCCTCTGGCAAATTAGGGATGGGTAATAAATACTGGGCTTGCCAGTGAAGTACAAGTTCTGTAAATTAAAAATAAAGCCATCACAACCAGTTAAAGGAGTTGGTACCATCAGTTGGAGACCTACAGACATAGTGGTTACTACTCTGGTCAGACAAATCGTGGGGTTGTACTTCAGAGTTTGGGTTGAATACAGTCCTGGGTGTCCATGCATTGATTGTTGAGTAGGGTGCTAGGAGCACAGGGCAAAAGGACTCTCACAGGGGGAATGTCAGGATTCAGGAGCTAGGGAGGGAAAAGGGGACATGGAGCTTCTTGGGAGCATCTGATGACCTGGTGGAGCTGGTGCTGATGGTGTCTACCGTGTTCTGTGTTGTCTGCCATCACTTGCCAAACTCTAGATGTGAAATGTACCTGAAGAATGACTGGGACAGTGCTCAGGGTGGGCAGAGTCAGGGTTAATTTGATGGCTAAAAGTGTGAGGACAATGTCTGCTGGCTGTTAGGACATTGAAGGAGCAAATAAATGAAGCATTCAAGTGCAAAATCCAGCTACATTTAATGTGCAATCATTTGACTGACCGCTTGCAATGGATGCAGAGTGAACATGTTTTGGATTCAAGTGTTAGCCAAAGGCAATTTACACCATGTTAAAAATCACACAACACCAGGTTACAGTCCAGCAGGTTTATTTGGATATACAAGCTTTCAGAGAGCTGCTTCTTCATCAGGTAGCTCGTGGGGCAAGATCATAGGGCACAGAATTTTAAAGTAAAAGATCAAAGTGTCATACAACTTATATTTCCAAATAAACCTGTTGGACTATAATCTGGTGTTGTGATTTTTATCTTTGTCCACCCCAGTCCAACACTGGCATCTCCACATCGTATTTACACCATGTCATTGGTGCTTGCAATTTGAACAAAGGTATCTCAATTATGCTGAGGTTAGTAATCACTTAAAAGCAGAGGAATGCTGTCCAAAAGCGACCTGTAACTTGTGAAACTCCCAAGTGTGTTGTGAGATACAGAGACCATCTGTTGTAATGGACTTTGCTGACGTAGTGATAAGTTTCACGGGTCTAGAATGGGAAAGGGTGAGAGCACATACAGCAGGCACTCCTTGTTGAAGTAATGTACTGATCACTCAGCTGGATACACCTCCACCAAGTTGATGCAGCTGCTGAGCATGAAGCTGAATGAATGTGGGAGACGTGACCCTTGTTAGCAGGATGCAGCACTGCCTCACTCTCTGGGTGGGCTGTGTGCAACCCCTCTCTGCAGTCTGCACCACCTCTGGTCCACAATTCAAAATTATTAAGTTTAGTAGAAGTGAGAGGGCAGTGAATGTTTAGTGTTAATAGCTATTTTCTGATTGTGATTCTAAACTACTCTCCATGGAACCCTTGGATTGCATAGTCGACAATGCACTCTTCACTGTAACATCGGTTAATTGGCACTATAAAAGACTGTCAGCCTGATGTGATGAAATTTGATTTAGTGGAATACCTTGGGACTTGTTTTAAAAGCCTCCTGACACATTAGTTGTATATTATTCAGTTTCATCAGAATAATATAATAGTTATGGGATGCAAAATGAATGTCACAAGGTGTTGCGGGTACTAACTATAAATACTTTTTGTCATTAAAGGGGTCACCACCATTCTAAATGTTTCAAGGTAACTGGCACAAAATATTATTTACACCAAAGCTACAAAGCAAATTCCCTGCTGATGGATGAGTTGGAGCTCTAAACAGAACACAGCAATGATTGTATTAGGCTCTTTTCTTAAAAAAAATACATCAAAGTTTGTTAGCAGAATGCATGCAGTGCTGTCACACCCAAGGCCACTCCCTGGTCAGTGGTAGTGGACCTTTTCCTTGAACAACTGGCAGTCTTTGTCGTGATGGTGCATAGTAATATTGGGGGAGTAATTCCAGGATTTTGACCAATAGGTGATGGAGAAATGGCACTATTTGTTCAAATCAGGATTGATCTTCTTGGTTTTAAAATGTTCCGGAAGACGGAAATGTTGTCCTGAGTTTCTTTGGTACATCCATTATATTTTACACAGATGGTAGCCACCAAATCCACCACTGAGTCCAGTGACACGACCAGCAAGCTGCTACATCTTGAATGATTTAAAGCTTCTTGTGTGTTGTTGTGACTTCAACTATTCGGGAAAGTTTTGGATATTTAATCACACCTTGACTTAAGTTTTGTAGTTGGTGGAAAATGATGAGGTGCTTCGAAAATAGCAGTGTCACACATGCATGGTATAATACCAGTAAATATTCCACCTTTTAAACTCACCATTACTTGGCTGTGTTGCCAATAGCTGTGACCAGACAATATAATGTTGACTTATGAAGCTATGAAGTTTTTGGGAAACTCCTTCAGCAAGTGTGCTTGGTTCTGGTGGTGGTATCTCTCAAACTAAATGTCCTCCTTTTGAAATATAGCTCACCTCCATGAGAAGGTGAGCTAAACCTATAATGTACCTGGATTTGTCCTGCTTCAGAGCAAAGTATTGTCTGCTGATGCCATGGTTCAGTAATTGAGGTAGAAATCTATGACAATGTCACTAATTCAAAGTAGAAGAAGAGTGTTTAACAATGGTACTAATGGAATTAAAATTACACCTCTCTCTTCAGACATTTTCTGACTTTACTACTCTGTAACTCACTAAGTATTAGATGTTAAATGCCTTAATATTGTCATCAACATCAACAGAAATCCACAAAGCTCTTATAGTCAGCCTTAGCTGTGCCCCTATCTGTGTGATAACATTCTAGTGGTTTCCACATGTGTTGTTTTGTAAGGGCAGAATTTGCATGTCCATGTCCTCACCCTCTGCCCATTCTCTGGAGTCTCCTGTGCAGTCCTGACGTTTGCCTTTCCTGACCATTTGGTACTTAGTATGTTGGAACTACCAGTAATCCCAGCGGTGGTCACCCAGTGCAATTGGAGTGGCTGGCTAAGCCTCAGTGTTAAATGATAGTGGAGCAGCTGACACTCACAAGGATACATTTCCCAACAATTCTTTTCTGCTGCGATGGGAAATCTGGCCATCTGAATAATCCTGCCCCAAGTATATCTGCAAAGAGAAATGGTGTTAGACTACGCTTCAAGAGGACTTTACCACTTAATACACACTATGGTTAAGAATATCCATCGACTCCAGTCCAAAGAAATCCCGTTTCAATATATTTGATGAAAACAATATATGTCTTGCCTGGTGTCAATGTTTTGCTTCACAGGTTGCAATTTGTATGTTGAGTTCAGTAGTCACTGTCTCTCCAGTGATTTCTGCAATTACAGTTCCAAAGGCAAGTCCCACTTCAGTCTTTCACCTTTCATCACTGCTACTTTGTGTTTTCTTAACACAGTCTCTCTTGCCAAATGTCTGCCTTTCACTCTTATGTCTGTAAATATCGTTGTAGGTTGGTACATACGACCCAAGCACAACCCCAGCCCCCAAACAAACATTGACAGCTCCTAAAAAGAAACAGCCCCTCAAAAGAAACAGCCTCTGCACCTCCATCCCCTCCACATGATTCCCCCAGACATCTACCATTAGATCCTGCAGCTATCTTCTATCAGGACCTGTTGTAGTGTGCAGGCTTTAATAACTCACTAGATGTTCAGGTCTTGCGAGTTATGAATGGACCTGAGCACTGAATTTGGAAGCCAGCACCTCCACTTCCAACCTTATCCTGAAGGAAATGTTGTTGAGGAGATGGTTGGGCCTACAACACTATGTAGAAGAGTTCTCTATGCTGGTGACCAGGAGTCAAGATGATTTCCTCCAACAGTCACAACCATCTTTCATTGAGCAAAGTTTGACTTCAACCAGGAGACAGTTTTCCTCTGACTTGCCTTGAATTCAGTTTTTCTACAAACATTTGGTAATTTCATGTTTGCTTCAGAATTCATACAGAGGAAAGCCGCAACTTAAACAACCATCTCTAGCCTGCTAAAGAGCTATTGAAAGTCTTGTGGTGAGTAGATAGAAACAGAAGTAGGCCATTCAGCCCCTCAAGCCTGTTCCACCATTCAATGAAATCATGGCTGATCTGTGACCTAACTCCATATACCTGCATTTGTCCGTATCCCTTGCTGAACAAAAATTTATCTATCTCAAATTTAAAACAGATCTAACTGCTGTGTGGAGAGGTTTTCGACACCTTGCACTCATTGTATGTAGAGGTGCTTCCTAACATCTCTCCTGAATGGTCCAATCTTAACCTTTAGACTATGCTTCATAGTTCTAGATTGCCAACCAGTGGAAATAATTTATCATATCTACCCTGTCTCTTCCTGTTAATGTATGTGTATCTACCTGCCTGCCTGAACTAATTTTCAGCTGGCCATTATGTTAAAATGCCTGCCAGAAATGTGTTTAGATCTGTAACATTCAAATGTAAATTGGAAAGATTAAGAATGAAGGCATGAGATTTGAGGTGTAATGGAAGCATCCCTACCTCTGGTCCGGAAGCACTAGTTCAAGACCCACCTCAAGACTTGATGGTCACAGCGGGTGTGTCAGAACGTTGCCAAACAGGTTGATTACTAAATCTCTAAACCCTTCCCTTATGGCTGTGGCAGGAGATAAGAGTGGAAAAGATTCTTGGACAGCCAGAATCATGTGTTAGCTGCAGTGCAACAGCATCCTCAGGTTTTAAAAAAAAAAGGTATTCTCGTAGGCTTTACCTGCTGCTAGTATGAAGTCACTGACCAGTTTGTACATCACAGGAAACCAATGACCTATAGCAAAATGCCAGATTTGCACCTGCACGTTGTCAACAAACTGTTAATGAATTCTGAGCCTGAAATTGGTTCCATTTTCCTGTCACTAATTCCTTATTCCTTTAGGTGCCATCTGCGTGATACCTAAATCGAAAGTGTCCCCTTTGTTGCTTTTACAAAAAAATTACATCATGTAGTTACAGTCTGAACACTTTGAAAATCCAGTTAATTTATATCTAGAATAAAAGGCTCAAGACCCAGTTTGGAACACCAGAGTTCATTGGTTGTCATGGCTACCACTTAAGGAAGTCCCTTTGCTTCTGGCTCTTAGCGATCTATCTCCAAATCAATTCGAGATATCCTCAATTTTAAAAAAAAGTGCTGGAGAAATTTAGCAGGTCTGACAGCATCTATACAGACAGACACTGAGATAATGCTTTGGTATGACATCAAGTTATAATAGACTTTAATCATTAACTCTCTCTCCCTCAACAAATGCTGCCAGACATGAATTGCTGCAGCACTTTTTAAAATTTCAATTGTCTACTCTCTACAGTATTTTGCTTTTGGTAGAGGTTCCCTCTGTTTCATTCACTTTGAATTTTAGATGGTAAGTTTGTTTTGTAGAAACGTACCTTATGAAAATCTGTGCATATGAATTTCATTGATCTTCCTTATCCAGTACCTTTTTTGCATCCAAATGAAAACCCCTTTAGATTGTCAAAACATGTTCTGTTTGTTACAAAACCATGTGTCTCTCCAAAATCAATTTATATTTACTTACGTGCTTCCTTGCTGTCACCTCGATAATAGGTTTTCACCTCTGTGGTTATGCTCATTGACCTATCATGAATTAATTAGTCTTTTTAGAAGGTAAGGTTCCATACAAAAAAATAAGCAGCAGCTAGAATTCTTAGTGAATAGAATTGGAGGGAACCTTAATTGATTTGAGGGTGGATGGCCACAAAC
Source organism: Chiloscyllium punctatum (assembly GCF_047496795.1). Lineage (NCBI taxonomy): Eukaryota > Metazoa > Chordata > Chondrichthyes > Orectolobiformes > Hemiscylliidae > Chiloscyllium > Chiloscyllium punctatum. Next base: position 94,964,649 of record NC_092739.1, on the reverse strand, counting down.
TGAGAACTTATCTTTTCCTCTTTTTTTTTAAAGGTGTGTGATTTGTTATCTTCATCACATGCAAGGTTCCAGTGAGTTTTGTAAAATTATACACCGTGAACTTACAAGTTTTGCCTATTTTGAAATTGTGTCTGAATCTGATCCTGTTGATTTATCCATTGCAGCTTTTCTCTGTTAATTCCAGGAAATTTGAGCTTTTTGCTGTCTCCAGTCATACAGTCCTATAGTATGAAAGCAGACCCTTTGTATCAACCAGTCCATCCCAATCATAATAAAAAACTAATCTAGTCCCACATGCCTGCATTTAGTTCATATCTCTCCAAACATTTCTTATTCAAGAACTTATCTAAATATCTTTTAAACATTGTAACTGTACTCACATCCTCCACTTCATCTGGAAGTTCATTGCACACACAAACCACTCTCTTTGCAAAAACATTGCCCCCATTTCTTTTTTAAATCTTTCTCCTCCAACTTCTAGTCTTGAAATCCCACATCCTAAGGAAAAGACACCTGCCATTCACCTTACCTAAACCCCTCATAATTTATAAATCTCTATAAGGTCATCCCTCACCCTTCTACGCTCCAGTGAAAAAAATCCTAGATTATCCAGCCTTTCCTTTTACCCCAAACCCTCCATTCTCACCAACATCCTGGTCAATCTTTTCTGGACCCTCTCCAACTTAATACTACCTTTCCTATCGCAGGGCAACCAGAACTGGATGCAGTACTCCCGAAGAGGCCTCACCAACATCCTGTACAACCTCAACATAATGTCTCAACTCCCATACTCAAAGATTTGAGAGATGAAGGCAAGCATGTTAACTGTCTTAACCACTATCTATATGTGATGCAAACTTCAAAGAATTGGGTATCTGAACCTATCGTCTTATGTCAGGCACTGTATCCTCCAGTAGTGACACATAGATTTGTTCCTGTTTGGGAAAAGAATAACATGTTGTCACATTTTTTGCTCAGTCTGGGGATTGGAGTTAGGCTGCAGGTGGGTAGACATTTACAGCTGCAATCTGATTACTCAGCCATATTTAACATGGCAGAATCAGCAGGGAAACTGACGCACTGCTCTGCTTGACATTAATTGCATATGTATTTTCCAAGCAAAGTTTTGTGTTCTTAATTGGTACTGTTGACAGTGGAACCATAAAATTTGCAATTCAGCCACCAGCAGTGCCAAATGATGCATGCGCTATGTAGGTCTCAAAGTAAGTTTTTGCTTGAGGGTTTCATTCGAGATTTCTTGAGTTTTTTTGACTTTCAGCACTTTTTTTTTGGGTCTCACTCAGTCCTTCAGGTGATGCGGTCACTTAACATTACTATTAGTGTTTGTGTTGGTTTATGGGGTATTGGGACTCATACAGAAGCAGAATTAGAATAACGCATCAGTATCTTAAAGCAATCATCACCACTCCATTAAACCTAAAGCCAAACACACAGAAAACATTAATTTCTTAGCAACTACAGCATTTAAATTGGTACAAGACAACATGCATAATAAAGCAACAATTTTCTTTTAAAAACTTCACACTTTTATACAAAAAATGTTATTACCCTAAACATGCTTTTCATGGTCAGGTGACAGCTTTTATAGTGGTCTTTCATACGATCACTGAACCTCCAGTAACTCATTGTATGTGTGACACTTTGAGATGTGATACCTAATATTTGCGAAATTAAACTGTTCAGCATTAAATTATACCCTTGACACAGTGATCATTAGAATAGCATTTGCTACATTTTTCCCCATAGCATAGTTACTACACTCCTACAGCTTTAATCAAGAGACTTCATGTTGATGGGCAAGGAATCCATTATCGCTGCTTTCTTATTTTGATTGAGCTGAATATTCCTTCATTGAAAAATGTTTTAAATTATTTTCATCAATTTGCACTGATTTTCTCCTCTTTCACACTTTTTTTTTCCAGGATATTTCCACCATCCACAGACCCTCACCATATTTTCAAGCCCCTGACTCACTTTGTCGCCCTCCCTTCCCCTTTGCAGCTCCTTATTCTACCTTTCCACTTTTTGGAAGGTGACCATCTCTGACGCTCCAGTGAAAAAATTCCCAGCCTATCCAGCCTTTCTTTATAACTCAAACCTTCCAGACCCCACAACATCCTGGTAAATCCCTGCTACCTCTGGTAACTAATGCCCCTTATCTCACTCCACCAATCACAGACTGTTACATTTCCATGTTTGCTCCTGGACAATTGATAGTGAGCCTATGAGAAGAAAGCATGGTAAAGACCCAATCTCTGGTTGGAGGAGCAACTCCTCCTTATCTCCTTCCAATTGCAAGGGCAACTGACTTATGTTGCTGAATGGTTGCCCTTCTGGGTGGGCTTTACTGGTGATTTGGCAACATTCAGGAATGAATTGGGCCACCCCATCCATGTATTTCAGTGTCAGTGCTGTGTTACATGTCACATAAATTTTGCTCCAACTGGCTGTTATGGTACATTTGTGTTCAGTTTCACTCTTTGAAATGCGCCAATATTCTGATCACTTACATCTTTACCATATTCTTCAAAATGCTTTGATTCTACAGAGATTTCATTTTCATTCTTTTGAGTGGGGGCAAATAGTGTAGTTTGTTGTTGCATTATATTAGTCATAAATCTCCTTAGGGAGATTTAAACAATCTTTGGATAAGCACATGAATGATGATGGGATAGTGTAGGGGGATGAGCTGAGAATAGTTCACAGGTTGGCGCAACATTGAGGGCTGAAGGGCCTATTCTGTGCTGAATTGTTCTATGTTCTAAAATCCTTAATCAATCATAAATAATCTTAAACATGTAATCCTTTAACAATTTAACTTCCAATTCTTGAAGAAGTATGTCCGAGTTCTATTTATAGTCTTTGCTCTAGTATATGATGATGATAGAATTATATTTTTGCTGTATCATCCTTTCACCTGCACCAGCACAAAATCTACCAAGTCAAAAATTAAGACAGCCACCAATTACAACCTAATGGCTTTCCAAGGGTGATGGTGGTTTCAAATTTAGTAATGTTTTAGACATAAGTTTGAAGGATTGTGGATACTTTTTTCTTTGAAGATTCAATGAAAGGACATTGGAACTTTTTTTTAACAAAGCACTTCTTAGAAACCTCAGTGTTCCAGATAATCTTTGGTCTTCTTTGATTGAACTCACTTTAGGGAAAACATCAGACTGTTTTGACTGGGAGACAGGTAGTTCTGCTTGGAGATTGAATTTTCTGTTGAAACTCACTTCAGAGAAGAAAACCCAGAAGGTTTTTACAAGTTGGTTTTATAGCTGTTCTGTTGGAAGCATTTTCAGGGTCAGTGATGGTTTCGGATTTGCAGTGAGGGGGATCTCACTAAAAGAACAGAACTGCTCAGCACATGTATCCTTTTTATGAAGCACGTTTTTACAGTGAATCGAGTGTGAATCCTGAGCTTTGAAGAGTGACTTTAGTTGACTTTCTCAGAACTCTTTCCTGGGCAAGATGATTCTGCTAAGACCCCAGAAAGATCTGCCAACATTGGTGACCCCAGTCATTAGTGCAAGAATGACATGAGAGACAGCCATGTGAACATTCTATACCTCATTCAGTTTTTGCCTTCAAGAACTAGGATTTGAGACTTACAGGGGTCTGAACAATATGGTATTGATAGGAAACATGGCAGAATCACATGAGAAGTCAGGCAAGCCCTTCCTCAATAGTGAGAGCAACTCGCTGCATCTTTTAACTAAGTTCTAGATGTCAAGATGAAATTCTAACTAGGCAGCAGCAGATTGCCTGTGTGTGTGTGTGTGTGTGTTGCGGGGGGGGGGTGGATTATTGCTTGTTAATGATCCTATTACCTCACCTCATTCATATTCATTTTCATATTCCTATCCAACCATCCATAATGAGCAAAATAATTGCCAGAAATTCTTTTATATGGAAGTCAGAGTGGGTACCTGCCTTCAGCTTGACATTTGCTCCAAAGGCCCTCAATGTTGGACAGCAGGCATAAACACTTCAAGGCCCACTGGATAGGCACTAGCCACACACACTCCGTGTCCACAGATATTGGCATTGATATGTGTCAACTTCTAAGAACCCTCAGTCTTCAATCAGATGAAGGGAGATAGCCATCAGTGAGAGGGTCCTGGCATAACAGGTCAAAGGCAGCCTTTTGATATCAGTCAGGGACTTGGACATGGTCAGTCAACCACTTGGCGGGGCCAGAGTCAGGATTCTCTTGTCATAAGGGGCCAGTAATGTCGGACAGCCTACCAACAATATTGACTCTTTCTGTCCTATTTGGGTCTGTATTCCTCCTGGAATGGGTGAGAGGTAGGTATTATGCGAGATGAGAGTAGATGGCACAGCCTTTAATTTTGGTGGAGGTCAGGACATGCCCAAGTGAGTGAGCAAGCAGCACAGAGGGTTTACAGAATCAATGATGCAAGGTAGATGCAGTGACAGAGTGAGAGGAAGTTATTGGAGAGAAAAGTGTGACACCTCTCCTGGCAGAGCGAAGGTCATTAATCCTCTTCCAACAAAGCTGGGTATTCCTTCAGACGGCTGCTGAGATGGCACCGATGTGGGTGGCAAACTGGGATTAACGATTCTCTTCTGTGTTGTCCTTGCCCTTGGCACCATGGAGGCAAGTAACCATTCCAGAGTGACATCTTTGGCTGCAAAACATTTATCTGTTCCTCTAACCATCAAATCACCTACCTTCATGGCTTTCAATTCTTCCTTGTGCCCAACTGTACAGCTGAGCCACTTAGGTACCACAAACATGGATCCAACTGCATATTCCAGGTGAAGTGTCTTCCCAATATTCAGAACTGAATACTTATTGGAGAATGGGATCCACTTTGCAGATTCCTGTACGATCTGCCTGTTTCTTTTTGACTGCCATCCCGTCTATTTGGACCAAGGCAGATCTCATTGTAATCTGAGGTAACCTTCTTCGCTGTCCAAACACCTCCAATTTTGGTGTCATCTGCAAACTTACTAGGTATACCCTTTACGTTTACATCCAAGTCATTTATATAAATGACGAAAAGCAGTGGACCCAGCATTGATCCTTGTGGCACACCACAGGTTACTGGCCTCCAGTCTGAAAAGCAAACTTCCACCACCACACTCTGTCTTCTACCTTTGAGCCAGTTCTGTATCTAAATGGCTAGTTTACTAGCCTCTCACAATGGGCAATAAATTTTGGCTGGCCAATGACACTTACATCCTGTGAATGAATAAAGAAGTAATCAATGCTGGCCTTGCCACTGACACTGACATCCCATGAAAGAATAAAGGAAAACCAGAAAATATTCAGACTTCATTTTCTTTTCTGTTTAAGTAAATTAAGTTCAAAAAGTGTGGTGCTGGAAAAGCGCAGCCGGTCAGGAAGTACCTGAGGAACAGGACAGTCAACATTTTGAGCATAAGCTCTTCGTCAGGAATGATGAGGAGCTTCTGATCTTCTTGGTGAAGAGCTTTATGTTCAAAACGCCAACTCTCTAGCTGCTCAGATGCTGCCTGACCGGCTCTGCTTTCCCAGTGCCATACTTTTTGACCCCAATCTCTAGCATCTGCAATCCTCTCTTTCTCCAAGTATATTAAGTTGTTCTTCTGTTCAACTAAATTGAACAGAATGTATGTATTTCAGTGCATATCAAATGCTGACAGCAAGAAAAAGCCATCATTTTCTATCAATTTCTCTTAGAAAATAATCATGTAAAATTTTTGGATTTAAAAAAAAACCTGTCTGAGAAACTCTCAATTCAATCGCTTTTTTTAAATGGAAAGCACCAAAATTTAATACACTCGAACATAAAAGTAGATGAAAATCCTGGTTCATAATGGCAGGTAATCAATGTAGTTCACCAAGGTAATTCTGGACAAGCTGAGTAGAGCTGATCTGTCTCCGAAGCTAATGCATCAGCAGCTTATTCTTCATTTAGTTAATTACATAATTAAAGCCAGTGTCAGCACATAATCAATCATGGGTGAGAGTTTGCTTTTCTACTGAATGCACTAAAAATACTTTAAAACCTTGCAATTCAAATATCTGGTTAAGGCAGTGAGCCGCTGAGCTACACAGACTTAGAAGGCCTGTGCTTAATTTTGTTCTGAGTTTGATCTCACCCAAGAAAGATCCGTAATATTCAGTTTGCGAGTTGATTTTTCATTATTATAAAACAGATCCCTGCTGGAAATGCTGGTCCTGAAACAAGGTGAGTATAGGATTGGGTTTGACTGTATATCAGAGTTTGTCAAATAGTCTCGTAACATTGGCTAGATGGAAGAGAATGACTGCTTGTGGTTACTATACCCCAGGAAGATCTTGGTGCACTGATAAGGCAAGTGAACAATAACTAATATTGTTGACACACATATAAAAACTGGACTCTGGCTGGTTCCCATTCAGATAACTACATTTAGAGCAAATCACCATTCCTAAAAAAGGAACAGATCCATTGAAGACTCACCAAATTGTTATTGAAACTGAGTGGGTGAAATCATGAGGACAAGTTGTATATATTGGGCTTTTTAAAATTTCAGATAAAGATGTTTAAAATTATTAAAGACGTTGAAAGAAACAGAAACAACTGGATGCTGTAGATCAGAAACAAAAATAGAAATTGATGGAAAAGCTCAGCAGGTCTGGCAGCATCTGTGGAGAGAAGTCAGAGTTAATGTTTTGGGTTGAGTGACCTTTCCTCAGGACTGCTAGGCTAGGTACAAAGGGGAGATCAAAATCAAAGCCGTGCCTGATAATTAATGGTGGGCTAGTCATGGGTGATGTCAGCAAACCCGTGGAAATTTGGAACAAATTCCACCTATTAAAAAGCTGTTGAGACCAAGTGAATGGAACATTTCAAAACTAAGACCTATAAAGTTTTGTTAGGCAAGTAAACAAGGAGTCCTTGATTTATGAATGTTCATACTTATGAACTCAGTCCTTATACAGGAGTGCAATTTTAAAGATCAGCATATAAACATTTCCTCACACTTATAAACAGCTATTTTATATTATAATGTATTGTGTTCAGATTTGTACACAGATTGACTCGCAAACAGTCCCAGGAATGGAATTCATTTGTAGCCCAGGGACTGACTATCGGAACTCCAGGTGACCGATGGAGTTAAAATTCATTTTAGTGATGATCTACCTCAATGATGGAACAAACTCGAGTGACTGAACTGCAGTTCTTCCTCTAAAACAAAAGCCTGATTGCTTTTGTGACATAAAAGTACTCAAGAGTATTTCATCAATATTCCATGAACCATACAGACAGATTATTTTCATGGAAGCATGTTAAATTTCTGGTATGAAATTATCTTGCTGAACATGTAAACCAAATGCATCCATGTCAATTATTGCAAAAAGCTTTATTTTAAGATTTGATCATGAAGCAAAGTCTTTTTGTGAATAAAAAACTCAAGGAACTGAATGAAGGTTTTGACCTTTAGTACTCACTTAGACCAAAAGTATTAAAAGCAAATCTGTTATTTTTTGGTCAGTTCAAGTATCTTGTTTCATTGACAATTTCCACTTCAGTCCCAAGTTGATTATGGCACAAAGCAACTTACAATTCAGCACAAATTCACACATTTAGAGGACAGTGGGCAAAGTGGAAAAGTAAAACACTTTGGCGCAGCATGGAGTGAGACATAGCATCTGAGTGGTGGTTAATAAAGGTGGAACAAATAACTGGTTTGTATCTGTTATTTCAAAGCTGATTGGAGGCTACCAGTTACTATCAGCAGTCAACATCCGAAGTTTGAAAGCTTACAAACTGAACTGTGATGTCGATCAGCCTATAAAGCACAATAACAGCATCACAGGGAAATGAGTTATGTTAAGTGATAAGTGTTTCTTTTTGTCTCTGAAAATTGCAAGTTACCTGAATGGTAATTGAATATTTATTCAATACCAGGAATGTATCCAACTGTAATTGTGATCAGTGTTGTAACTTGTTTCTAGAATTTCTAGTATGCAGTAAATATAGACCCCAACCTTAAACATTGTTAAGTTGATTCAAATATATTGGAGGCCTTTCCTTGAGGTATAGAACAGAAAGTAAATGAATATAATTAGGTGATTATGACGGGGTATCAGGACCCAATGGAATTTTAATAACGATGTCTTTAAAAAGCTAGTAATCTTTCAGAGAAAGAAAATAACATCTTTTCTAGGACAATGACAAGTTGAAACCTGTTGGTCTCTCTTAGTTTATAATGCAAATTGAATGGTTGTGCAATTGAGAAATGAACACTGAAATTTCAGAGTGACAAAGTTACTGTCGACTAGGTTGAAGGGGTATTCACTTGGGTCAGCACATGATTACGAGGAACCACAGTGGTAAAAATCATTCAGTTGAGGTCAGCACCCAGTACACTGGGTACGGCATTGGTTTTTAAATAACTTAATGCCCCAATCCTGGATCTGGGATAGGGTGAGTGGGCTGGTGAGCAACTGAATTAGAAGTAGGAAATTGGGTTGAGAAGTAGATAGATCAGAACGTGCAGGAGAAAGTGAGGACTGCAGATGCTGGAGATCAGAACTGAAAATGTGTTGCTGGAAAAGGGCAGCAGGTCAGGCAGCATCCAAGGAGGAGGAGAATCGATGTTTCGGGCATCAGCCCTTCTTCAGGAATGAGGAAAGTCACTTTCCTTATTCCTGAAGAAGGGCTGATGCCCGAAACGTCGATTCTCCTGTTCCTTGGATGCTGCCTGACCTGCGCTTTTCCAGCAACACATTTTCAGGTCAGAACATGGGTCTGGTCAAGGGACAGTCAATACATGAGAGATTGTAGTTAGGCCAGAAGGCATGGTGGGAAAGAGAGTTGAGTCTGGTCAAGGGTGATGGTGATCGTGCGTGAGGTATTCAATTATGGTGATCAATTCAGTTGGTGACTAATCTGAATCAGATTAAGTATTAACCAATGTAACCTGTCTTAACTATCTAGATAAGTCCTGAACATCTGACCCACGTTTTTGACCATGAATTTCACTGAGGGTCCTGGGCAGGACAAATCTGTCCACTGGAAACTATATTTGCAGGAAATTAAATCACATGTACATGAGTCAGGATCTCTGTAGGATCCTGGAAAAGCACACCAGGTCAGGCAGCATCCAAGGAGCAGGAGAATCGATGTTTCGGGCATAAGCCCTTCAGGATTCCTGAAGAAGGTTTCATGCCCGAAACGTCGATTCTCCTGCTCCTTGGATGCTGCCTGACCTGCAGCCCTTTTCCAGCAACACATTTTTCAGCTCTGATCTCCAGCATCTGCAGTCCTCACTTTCTCCTCTCTGTAGCTTCCTGACATGCAACACAGACTTAACTCCAGATTTTGCTGGATTCAGCCCAAAGAAGTCATACATTGAATTCAGTAGACCACAGAGGGAAAGATGAGGTTTGAGATTGTGTTGATTTTTGTTGCAGGCCAAGACCAAAATGGGTGCTAGATGGATAATTGTCTAACTGGAAAATCAGGGTCAAGCCTGCATGCTAATTACAGGTACTTTCCAAAGCAGCCATACATTCAGAGCTTAATCTATCCAATGGAGAATCATATTTTGAACTGTGAATACAGCATACTAAATTGAAACAAGTGCAAGCAAGCTACTGTTTCACTTGGAAGGAGTGATTTGTACCTTGGACATAAAGAAGGGAGAAGGCAAAATGACACCTATTACACCTCCAATACTTGCAAGGAAAGGTGCTATGGGAAAGGGGATTGTGGGGAACTGATTGAGAAGTGAACACAGGTATTGCAAAGGAAACAATCCCTTGGAATGATGAAAGTGAGGGGAAGGGATGATATGTTTGGTGGCATAATGCTGGTGTGGCAAAAATGGTATAGGATGATCTATTGAATACAGGCCCTAGTGGGATGAAAGGTGAGATACAGCAAATCTAGTTCTGGTTCTGGGAGTGAGGTGAGAGCTGATCTGTACGAAATTGAATGGCTCCACTCAAGGCCCCTGTCAAACATGACAGTTGAGGAAAAAATTAGGCATTTGGAAGTGCTAGTCAGAAGATTGCATTGGCTGAAATATGTAACGGAGAAGGAGAAACTGGGAGAATGGAATTAAGATCTTACTGGAAACTGGTGAGGTGAAGTGTTGCTGGAGTCAGTGGGTAAACAGTGAATGTATAACAGTGAATGTTTATCTATCCTGACAAATGGAGAAAGAAAAGTCAAGGAAGGAAAGAGTCAGAGGTGAACAAATGAAGTTGAAAGGAGGAAATTGGAAGCAAATATAAGGAAATTTTCCAGTCCAGAAATTGTGCAGGAAGGCACTCATTTACTCATCAACATAATGAAAAAGTAATGAGGGTGTAACACTAGATTAGATTGTTTCATATATCCCTTAAAAGGACAGATAAAGGTCAGATCCATGCAGATAATCATGCAAGACTATATATGTGAGGAAATGAATGGAGTTGAAGGAACACTAGTCAATGTAAGAAAAAGTTCAGCCAGAGAGAGGAAGAAATGGAAAGCTTTCAGATTATCTTGGTGAGGATGGAGGTATAAAGGGATTTGGATATTAATGCTGTGAAAAAGCTTTGTAAAATATTATTAATAATCCAGAAACTCTTGGTGGGACCTTCAATGACCATCACCAAGAATGGGTCGACAATACCACCACTGACCAAACCCTAAAGGACATTGCCATTATACTGGTTCTGTGACAGGCATACCACACCTCATTATCACGAAATTGCCTGCCATAGATGCATCTTTCCCTGTCAGAATCAGTGGGAGTGATCATTTTATAGTCCTTATGGAAACAAATTGCAGTCTTTCCATTCCATTATGTTGCTATTAGTTTTAATAATTTTCTGAGCACCTTTTTTTCTGGTGAATATAATTATTCAACATTCTTCTTTCCTTTCATCACTTGATTCAGAATTAATTTTGGAATGCTATTGCTGTTCTCTGCGAGATCTTCCACTTGATGCATTTAGTAATTTCCTGTAGAAATGGATGAGTCTGAGATTTTCAAAGGTACAATTTCTGCTTACTTAGAATATTGGATTGTGAAGCCAATCCTATTACACTTCAGTCAAGAACTTTAGATCCAACAAAAGCAATTAGTTAACTGCAATAATTTCAGATGTAAAGGCTGTTTCTGTCTACCCAAGATTATTGCTATATTTCTGATCATTATTAATGCTAAATCCTTCTGCCTCAAAGATGTTATGTTAGCAAAAAATCTCATTTTTAAGACAAAAGTAGTTTCAGCATTTTTGTAGTCTTCACAAAATGTGTCTCTGAGAACTAGCTCTAGTATTTTTGCCTTGTTACTGAATGTACTCCCTTTGTTGCAGGAGGAAATGAGGCAAACGTTATTTTGAGTCCTAATCCATTTTGTTGCCTGTATAATATTCCAATTGATCCTAGAGGCATGCACACTGAAATAGATTCTCCAGAAATTACAGTGCTTTATATATTTCATTAGCTACTTGTTAATGTTGAGGGTGCAACACCCCCATTTGAAATGGGCACCCAACATTGATAGGTGATATAAAAAATGGATGTCTTTGCAAATGGTCCAAAAACTATTAAAAGCTGTCATAGAGACTGTATTTATTAGCCATTGATATATATTTCACCTTGCCATTAAATGCTTCATTCTGTTTCTCGTGTTTTGATGTTATCCTTACGCTCCTCCCCATAATTTGAGAAGTCATTATGAATTTAACATTCAGAATTTTCCTGCGTCTTTGTCTTTTGGAGGAAGAACAAGTTGTTGACAGATAAATTAGGTATGAGAGATGCATGCGCACACCTGCCTTTATAATCACTCCAAAGTATTCACACCATGACATTCCTCACACCAGCTGTCATAGGAGCACTGTTTGTGGAAGCTGTGAAAGGAAATCGCTCAGCGAGTTTGTTCTCCTTGTTGAAACCTGATATACAACCAAACTACAAAGACATTATACTTTACTGCCCTTGGCTATGAAGGAGGCAGCCAATTTAATTCCTACTGCATTAGCCAATCAGCTATGTATAGATTCATAGAGTAACTAGCTTAGTCACTTTTCCACTGGTGACAGCAGTGTACGACAATGCAATTTTACCAAGCAGCTGGATTCTTCAAGGACCAAAAAGTCATATGCATTGCCTACCTTACTGTACATGCTCTGTGTTCAACATCCATAAAAAAGACTTCCATTTGTATAGCATCTTGCAGAATTTCAAGATGTCCTGAAGTACATAACAGGCAATGAAGCGTGTTTGAAGTGTACTTACTGCGATAATAAAGAAAGTACAGCAACAAAGTGTGCCCACAAATAGCAGATAGATAACACATTGGCATGGAGGCTCAGTGGTTAGCACTGATGCCACAGCACCAGTTACCTGGGTTCAATTCCAGCCTCTGGTGTCTATCTGTGTGGAGTTTGCACATTCTCCCTATGTTTGTGTGGGTTTCCTCCCACAGTCACAAAAATGTGCAGGTTAGGTGGGTTGGACATGCTAAATTGTCCACCGTGTCCAAGAATGATAAAATGGGAGGGCAATACACTAGTTTGAGTGGGATACTCTTCAAGGGGCTGTTGCAGTCTCAATGGACTGAATGTCCTATTGTAGGGTGGCACAGTGGTTTGCACTGCTGTCTTACAGGATTAGTGGTGCTGGAAGAGCACAGCAGTTCAGGCAGCATCCAATGAGCAGCGAAATCGACGTTTCGGGCAAAAGCCCTTCATCAGGAATAACTGATGAAGGGCTTTTGCCCGAAACGTCAATTTTGCTGCTCGTTGGATGCTGCCTGAACTGCGGTGCTCTTCCAGCACCACCAATCCAGTATTTGGTTTTCAGCATCTGCAGTCATTGTTTTTACCCTGCTGTCTTACAGCACAAGGGACCTGGGTTTGATTGTACCCTCAGGCGACTGTCCTTGTGGAGTTTGCACATTCTCATTATGTCTGTGTGGGTTTCCTCCCACAGTCACAAAGATGTGTAGGTTGGCTGAATTGGCCATACTAAATTGCCTGTAGTGTCCAGGGATAGATGAGCTAGCTATGGGAAATGCGAGGTTACAGGGAAAGGGTGGGATATGCTCTTCGAAGGATCGGTGTGGACTTGATGGGCGAAATGGCTGCCCTCACACTGTAGGGATTCTATGATTCTATGACAAATAACCAAAGAATTTATTTTAAATGAGGATCAAGCTGTAGTTTTTGGATAACCTCGAATTCTTGGTTGGCATGTGTACTTGTATGAAGCATTTATCCCAAATGTGAAAGGGACCTGTAATCTCTTCAATGCAGTAATCGAACAGATGAACGCAGAGACATTGTTTATGGGAGAACAGAATTAGGGATTAACATTCTTCACTTTAATGAATTCAAGAGTAAAAGAGTAAGGAAGATAATAGGATAGCAACACTCATCCTAGATTATGTTGTAGGCTGAGGCAATGTTCGGAAGTTGAATCTACTTGTTAAGGCTAATGGATAAGGAAATACTCAGAATCAGAGAATGAAGCCATTTAACCTGCCAAACAGCTGCGAAAGCAACTCAGTCCCTCTCCCTGTCCTGCAAGTCTTTTCACTTCAAGTGCTCATCAACTTCCCTTTTGAAAGCACTGTTTTCCTACTGGGACTCTAAGACAGCAGAAAGATTTGACTTGAAATTTGGCAACAAACGAGAGCCTCTCTGCCATTGTGGAGGCTGAAATCTCCATGAATAACTTACCATTTTTGAAGGGAGTGGGGGCTGGAGCAGGGGTTAATGGGGCAGGTTCCAATTTTTGTCTCTGGAGGCTGCTGCTCTTAAAAACAGTGGCCATTAGTCATGAGCGGAACATGAGATGATATGGAAATTAGAGCTAGCAGGAGCAGTGCTAAACTTTGCAGAATTGTTTGGATACGTAGGACACCCTTTTGGAAAACGAAGGTATTATTTCAGATGTAACGTTTCAGAGGTCAGGTGTCCTTTGCAAGACGTAATGTGTCCTTTGAGATTGTTCAAAGTAGATAAGTAGGTACAATAAGGTACATAAAAAGTGCTTAAACAGATTCAAAGTGTAAGAACGAGCTGTCAAAATGAACTATCAAAAGAACTTTCAAAAGCTGCCTTAGAAAACAATGGTCAGAAGGAGCTGTTAAAAGGAATTGTCAAGCTGTCAACACGTTTAATATTCCTAACCTTTTTTTGAAAAATGTTTGGACTGTAAATAAAATTGTTAACTATTTTGCTATTCTTGTTGGAATAAGACGAGAAGTTGTAAGTATCGGATTAGGACTGCATAACTGATTTCAAAGGCTTGTTTTATCACAGTGGGATAGCTGGTACTTTAAATTGATTGAGAACTGCAAGTAATTATAAACACTTTGAAATAAAATATGATTTCCGATGTTTGTAATTATACAGGATTGAAAAAAGTTAAATGTAGCAAATGGATTTTTATCAATGTGGTTGTCATCTTTTATATGGTAAATTCTTCAGATACTTAACTTTTTATTTAATCTCTTATCAGTGTGGGTCCTGACTCCTGAGCTCTGCCAGTGATGCGTTCTGATGAGTTGGCATAGTAGGTATTAGGTCAAAGGATAGTGGGTGGGGTGACATAGGTTGCCGTGGCACAAAAGAGATAGCAATCATTGGGGATGGGTATGGGTGCACAGTGCATGCTGGGTATAAGGGATATGGAGGTTTTGGTTGGAATGGAAAGTGTGTGATCATGGGACTGGGTAAAGTGTCATTGTCATCAAGGGTATAAGGGTCTATGAGAATTGGGGGCCACGTATATGTTGACAGAGTATGAGGGACAAAAGGAGGTAGGCACGAAGCACGAGTGGCCTGGTATTTCCAGATAACCCTGGAATTAGAATTAAATTTTCTGAAAGCAGAGAAACTGTTGTCAGGAGAGCAGTATTAGAGTGAGGACAAGTACTAATTGTAGTGCTTTGTGATTGATCAATGAATTGGATTTAGTGATTGATGCTGTTTCTAATTTATACTAATGAATTGGATTTAGAAGCTAAAAGCAATTGGTCAAATTCTTAAGAGGCACTAAATTAGGGCAAGTAGTTGACCTGAATAAAGCAGCAGAGGATCTACAAAATGTTACGTAGAATTTACAAATGAGAATAAAATTAAATACAGAAATAATTGTAAGACACTACACACTGAAAACATAGATGAGACAGCTAGCAAAAGATAGGATGGAAAATCTGCTAAGTTAGTATTTTTTGGAGATTCTTTGCAGCTTTTCACTCAGTAGGAATGAGAATCACAGAATGAAATACAGCTTTTAGTGTGATTGATTCATGATTATTCCAGTAATGACCAGAAAAACTGACGCATAACGAATTAGGCCACAGCCATCCTTTCTTTAACTGGTATTTCTATTGAGTCAGATTCTATCACCATTTGCAGACAAGTAATAATACAAAGATGTATTCTCCTTTGCAAATTATTGTAAAGCTGCTTTGAATTGAAAAGAATGCTGAAGTATATTGTTAAATTGGAAGAGTATATTACAGAGAAAATCATTGACACAGGGTAATTCAGAATATTCCCTGGATACAGTTTCCAGCTTTCTCACCAAGACAGATAAACAACATTCAAATCCTGCTGAGATCTTGCAGAGCTGCCAGGCTGACCCACAGTGGTAACAGCACCGTGAAGAAATATTGTCAAACGTTTAATTTTGATAAAAAAAGCCTGTGGAAGGGGCCCATATAAGACAATATTAGATAACAAATTCCAAAGGAAAATATACATTTGGAGACCTTGTTAAGGTAAATTGTGACATGATATAATCTGGTTTAAACTGGCTGAAATTAGTTGAAATCAAGTTTAAATATCACGAACAATTAATTCAATCAAAATTGATAATAGGCTTCTATTTAGAGCCAGTTTGATGCTGTATCTGTTAAGGTTTCTTCTGTGGAGAGTTAAATGGGTTGATCTGGCCTTCTTTGTTATAATTTCATGGACATTTATGAAATAGAGCGACAGATGCTACTTAGCTTTGGTTAAATGGAGCATTAATGAGTATTGCCATCATTTCTCTAATATGCAGTGTCGTATTACACTGCCGAATCCAGAGCATAGAAATCAATCTTCAATTATATCTGTGCGCAACATGGATTTATTCATGTTAAAGAAAAAGTTATTGGCTGACAACTAATATTTACAGGGAAATGAGTTTGAACGTTAGACTTTGGACATGATTGTGTACGTAAATGTATATAAAGTGAGACGTTCACGTGAATCTTTTGAAAAGACTTTGCAGTATTCAGAATCAAAACTTGTAGGTATATCTTTTTCCTATGGCATTGTGAACTGTGGAGGTGGTGGTGGAATGGGTTGATGGGGCAGGGTGGGGGTGGATGATGGTGAGGTTGGATGGGATGATGGTGAAGTGGGTTGGTTTGGTTTGGGTGGGGTGGGGCTGGTATGTGATGGGGGTCAATTGGTGATGGTGTGGTTATGGTGGGGGTGGATTCCTTCCTCTCAACAGCCTTAATGAGAAAGAGCCTTTCGTACTTAACACCAGCTACCATAGAGTTACATGAGTGAGCAGAAGCATTGTTCTGTGATAACCTAACAATTAGAGAATTATCAAGTCTTTTTAAAAACATAGAAGCTAGGAGTAGGCAATTTGGCCCTTGGTCCACCTCTCCATTTGTTCATGGCTGAACATCTGACTCAGTCCCCTGTTTGTACTTCCTCCCCATAACCTTGATCCTTTTAGTCCTAAGAACTATATCTAATTTCTTCTTTAAAACATTCAATGTTTTGGCCTCAAATGTTTCTGTGGTAGAGAATTTCATAGGTTCACCACTCTGAGTAAGAAAAATTTCTTCTCTTCTGAAACCTAAATGGTCTATCCTATGCTCTTAAAATTGTGACTGCTGGTTATAGACTCCCTGGTCATTGGGAACATCTTTCCTGCATTTTGTGTTGTGAACCCGAAAATATGTTTTATTTTGCCAGTTGCTAATTTGTGATTTTGTTTTGGTGAATGAAAGAACTTCTCCATTTGGGTGGCACAGTGGTTAGCACTGCCTCACAGCGCCAGAGACCCAGGTTCAATTCCCGCCTCAGGCGACTGTCTGTGTGGAGTTTGCACATTCTCCCCGTGTCTACGTGGGTTTCTTCTGGGTGCTCTGGTTTCCTCCCACAGTCCAAACATGTGCAGGTTAGGTGAATTGGCCATGCTAAATCACCCTTGGTATTAGGTGAAGGGGTAAATGTAGGGGAATGCGTCTGGGTGGGTTGCTCTTTAGAGGGTTAGTGTGGACTTGTTGGGCCGAAGGGCCTGTTTCCACACTGTAAGTGATCTAATCTAATCATTTCTACATGGCATCTGTCTGAGGCATAGCAGAGGTGGTAAACTACTAAATATAGTCGAAAAGATAGTTGCTTAGGGTAGTAAAGGTACTCAGAGTCATCGAGTCATACAGCATGGAAACAGACCCTTTAGTCCAAATCAGCCATACTGACCGGACCAGCCATTCTGATCTAGTTCCATTTGCTAGCATTTGGCTCATCTCCCTCTGAACACTTCCTGTACCCATCCAGACTCCCCTTCAAAACTTTGTCTGGCAGCTTGTTTAATACATGCATCATCCTCTCTGTGAGAAAGCTGCCCCTCAGGTCCTTTTTAAAATTTTCCCCTTTTACCTTAAAACTATGTCCTGTAGATTTGGCACCCCAACACAAGGAAAATAGCTTGGCTATTCACCTTATCCATGCCCCTTATGACTTTATAGACCTCTGTAAGGTCACTCCTCAGCCTCCAATGCTCCAGGGAAGAAAAATCCCAGTCTATTCATCCTCTCCCTACAGCTGAAACCCTCCAGTCCTGGCAATATTCTTTTCTAATATCATTCTTTTAAAAAACAAATTGACATACTTTTCCTAATCAGTCTATTCAGAGATGTAATTACATATCTCAGGTGCAGGTGGGACTTGAACCTAGCCAAGGGGCAGGGACACTACCATTGTGCCACTGGAGAGCCCTTCTAATATCATTCATAGAGCTGCATACTAATAACCTTCAGATGATTCCAGGAAATGATAAATTCTTACAGGTGATTGGCAGAAAGCATTATCTATTGATTGTTTCTGGAATGTTAAAAATTCAACCAAATGAACTATAGATATTTTAGAGGATGTTTTGTGGACCTGCACTGCCTTGGGAAGCCTTACCATTGAAGGTGCGTATGAGGAATAAAATTTCCAATTAATATTTTTTCTTTGCCTCATACAGCATAAATACAGTTTACATTACATCCATTACCAATTTACCTTAGGTTGTAGCGAATTTACTCTTTTTTTCATCAGCAGAACAAAAATTGTACTGCAGCTTGTGCTGTAATATAAACCAAAAATAGTGCATTGTTCTGACTACAGGCTACTGATTATTTGACGTCTCGTCTGGAATCTTTTCTAAAAACTTTGGTTGCAACTGCATTTGCTGGAATATACTCAGTGTAAATGAGTGATTCAGGATCAACCCTGCACACTTGCTGGACTGTAGTACTGAGCTTGGCATGGCCCAGGTCATTTACTCTATTGTGTAGTTAGAATGGCTGCAATATACTCTTAATAACCACTGCAAAACACCATTCTCGGCAGCCAAGTAGTGTGCATACTTAGAAAATGTAAGTTGCCATGAATATCCAATAATACAGAATAACACCTAAAGTTCCATAAGAAAACAGCACCCAGCAAGTCAAGAAAAATTATGTTAGTGAGATCATTCCAGACAAGTCTGTAAAAGTTAACAGAAGTACTTGTAGTACACAATGGTTATAACTAATCTATTGTTAAGTATACTTTCTGCTTTTTTTTGTTCCCATATTTTGAAGACAAAAGCTTTCTTCAATAATTCACAAATCCATTTGGACATAAATATAAGAAAATATGAAGGTTATAATAAACATCAATGGAGTTAATAAACTACATGGAAAATTATATCTCCTATAGCCTGGGGACCATGTGATCATTGCTGTAGAAGGGAAATTGGCATTGTTGAAAAGAAAGGTTATAATTTTAGCTGACTAATTTGAAGGGTTTTGTTAAAGTTAAATTATTTTAAACTTCTCCTTGTTAAACACTGGTAAAGCCTCAATGTTGCAGCTGATTCATGGAAAGTGTGGTGTCATTTTGTTATTTTCTTATAGTCCTGTGTCTGTAAGCATTAAAAAATGATTGACCATTGGGTACAGCTAAAAATGGCAAATATCAATTCAATTTTAAGTATTATAGCTTGCTTGATTAAACTTAAGTTGGCAATTTGCTTTTGTGCATTTTGATCAAGATAAATTTCAGCCTCACTGGATTTGATCCTGGTCATTTTTTTTGTCATTTATTTCTACTTAACAAAACCATTGTAACATAGAATAACATCAATTCTAACAGAAGACCTCAATAGGCAAACAGATTTTAATGTCAGGGAAGTATCCTCACTCTGAAGTGCACAACTTGAGCTAATTTGTTTCCTTGTTCACTTTAAGAAATAGTTCACTAAGCTGCTGGCTGACCAACGCTGATAGCTACAAGCAACTCAGTGCAGTCTTTCAATAATTGAATCTCACCTATTTGCCTTTCTTTCTGATTTTGTTACTCAAAAAAACTAAAGGCTCTGTGGTAAGTATTCCCTACGCCTTAACCAGGAGGCCTAAGTTCAAGTCTCAGCTACTACAGCGGTTTAGAAGAAGACCTTTGATCAGGTTAATTGGAAAACATTTTACTCAGGAAATAGGACTGCCATATGTATCTTGATTATCATTGTCATGAACCTTAGTTTAAATTGGTAATATGCTGTAATTTAAGTGTAATATACCAATCTAGTAGATGGTTACATCTTGCCTTTGATGTGCTAACTGGAGAAGCTCTAGGGCTGAACCACCAACTAACACTGAAATTTTTACAATATATTTTAAATTGGTTAATTACCTGTTTTTTTTAAGTTTACCAATGATAATTATATGGTGTCAAAACCCAGCAGCTCTTTCAGCTTTCTGTCCTTCCTTTTTGCCCACAGCTAAAGACTACTGTTGAATGTATTTGAACTGTTAATTCATCACATTCCCTTCAAATTTTTATCTTTTAAAATCCAAGTTTGAGTGATCTAGGTGATTAAATTAAATCCTGTTTTCTTAGGTAAATTCACAATCAGGAAAGATATGTAACACATTCTTCTCTTGCTGCCTTTGCCTCTTCTTTTGAAGTCAGTTAATTCAAAATATTTAATAACTTCTGTTTTGAATCTACTTCAAATTAACAGGCATCAGAGTCATACAGCATGGAAACAGAACCTTCGTTCTAACTCATCCATGCCAACCAAGTTTCCTCAACTAAACTAGTTCCATTTGTTTGCATTTGAAATAGAAAAGCACGTCTTTCTGACCCTTTTACAGCCCAATTCATAATCCCCACATTCTCTGTTGTATAGTTCTTCAGACCTTGTTGCCTTCCTCAACCCTC
The DNA here is from genome assembly GCF_047496795.1 of Chiloscyllium punctatum. Lineage (NCBI taxonomy): Eukaryota > Metazoa > Chordata > Chondrichthyes > Orectolobiformes > Hemiscylliidae > Chiloscyllium > Chiloscyllium punctatum. Next base: position 94,944,188 of record NC_092739.1, on the reverse strand, counting down.
CTCTGATCCATCTCCATGTGAGAATGTTAAGAGCCATCTATATTTGAGTATAAAAGAGCAAAGGCCACAATAAAACACTCTTAAAAATTCACACACAAATTACCAGGATTACAAACTACAAAAAACAAGGAAAAGGGCTTTAAAAAATACATTATGTATCAAAATAAGAGATGTTTTGATCTCACAGGAAACAGGGCTTAACTCATGGCTGGAGCCAGAGTGTTACAGTGTAGGGGAGACCATTCAACAATGGTAGCAATTGGTAGACAATACTAATCCTTTCCTGTGCACTGAAATTCCACAGGGTGAAAAGTGTTATGTTTATGCTAATGCATTGAAAAGTCCACTTACCATTACTCAATAGAGCCGAATCCAGCACATTTTGTAGCTCAGCCTGTTCAAATCCATTGGAGGATCTCCTGTTCAAATCCAGTGTAAAAGAGGAATAATGGGCAGAATCTAATTGAGGTGTCATGGGTCTTGCCTGCTGGCTGTAGAGCTGTTGAAAGACCTGCATGACTGCTTTAAGAGAAGACTCATGGAACCACAACCAACCAGGCACTTGTAAAGCCACTAGTCCAAAGATGTGCAGGTCAGGTGAATTGGCCATCATAAATTGCCCGTAGTGTAGGTAAGGGGTAGATGTACGGGTATGGGTGGGTTGCGCTTCGGCGGGGCGGTGTGGACTTGTTGGGCCGAAGGGCCTGTTTCCACACTGTAAGTAATCTAATCTAATCTAATCTAATAATCTAGTGACAAGAGAGCAAGTGTCACCCTTTGAGTGCCAGACAGGGAGAAACAGCTCTGAGCTGAGTGTGGATGTTGCCAGAATGAAAGGGACTAGAGTCCCAGGATTGTAGTGTGATGCAGCGACAGCTAAATAATGTGCAAGGGGGAGGCATCTCCTGAGCTGGGGAAAACAGAGAGGGGAGTGGGGGAGTTCAGTGACAAAAGCAGGGGTTGCCTTGCAGACAGCTCCCTCTTACCAATGACCGGACTCTCAATCAGGTGCTGAGTGACTTTTGACTGAGGCATCCCCCACCTATTGTTTACGGTCACTTCTCTGTTTACATCCATGCTGAACCTTAAAATCCAGTCCCCTCTTCCATAGTTGATTTGAGAGTAGCTTTCAAAAGGAAGTTGGACAAATATTTGAAGCAGAAATTATGACTGAGAGGTGGAGCAAGAGGCAGTGAATAGGACTACCTTGATTGCTCTTCAAAAGAGCCGTCTCAATGTTGATGGAGCAAATAGCTTCCTTCTGTGTTACCATCAGGCCTTTTGATGCAGCCCATGGGGTAGTCCTCAATCACTAGCTGTCACCGAATTCATTCAATCCTGTTGCATGAGCAATGTGTTCATTGCACTGAGGAACATAAGATGGACAGAGCAGAACAGCATGTTCTGGATTAGTGGTGCTGGAAGAGCACAGCAGTTCAGGCAGCATTCAAATAGCTTCGACATCAACGTTTCGGGCAAAAGCCCTTCATCAGGAAGCCCTTCATCCTGATGAAGGGCTTTTGCCCTAAACGTCGATTTCGAAGCTACTTGAATGCTGCCTGAACTGCAGTGCTTTTCCAGCACCACTAATCCAGAATCTGGTTTCCAGCATCTGCAGTCATTGTTTTTACCCCAGAACAGCATGTTGCCAGGAAATATTGATGTCTTGACTGATGACCCAAAATACTGGTCTCATTGTGAAATACAGACAAGTGACAAACATGATATAGCGGAAGCAATGTATGATTTTGTTGACATTAGCAACAAGTTTGATAAATTGTGCTAAATGGCTCCCTTACGTGCTGATAAAATTAAAATTCCTAAAAATTAATTTAATTTAAATGACAGATTATTGATCAACAATTGTTACGGACCTCCAGTCTTTCCCACAAAAAGCTCATACTTTGTGAAACTGAAACTTGATGTCATAAGGGACGGTCTAGTGGTTTCTTGGTGGACTGTTAATCCAGAGAACCCAGAAATGTTCTGGGGACCCAGATTCAAACCCTTCCACAGCAGATTGTGGAATTTGAAATTCAATTTTTAAAATGATCTGGAATTAAGAATCTGATTAGGAGTTGATTGGCAGCAAACCTATCTGGTTTGCTAATGTTCTTTAGGGAAGGAAACTGCTGTCCTTACTTAGTCTGGCTGCGATGTGAATCCAGCCTCAGAGCAATGTGGTTGACTCTTAACTGTATTCTGGGCCAATCAGGGATAAGCAGTGAATGCTGGCCTAGTCAGTGACACCCTTATCCTGGATTAAAAGATAATTGTTAGTTTATTTTTCTGCATTTTGTAATCTATTATAGCCCTTGCCTCTTCATTTCAAGTTGCTCAAAATTAATTGTTCAGGAGTCAAGAGTTCCTCATACTTTTCCTAAATAAAGTAAACATTACATAATACATTGCAAATTCATAAATGTGCAAGAACCATACAAGTTCCACACAGCAAAAAAAAAACAAATAGCTGGCTTGGAATTGAATTGTCTTTGCTTTTAGAAATTATATAATTAATGATGAACAGACAGGATTTTACAAGAGTTTACTGACATTCTCAAACATATTATACTACTGAAAAATTTAATGCATCCTGTGCTCAGTGGAACTCCAAATGTTTTAGTGCATGATTTGAATTCAGAGGTATAGTTCAGAATGAACCTTTTTCACAAATGATCAAATGCCACGGTTTGTTAAATTTTTGAAAATAAACATGTCTGTTCAACAGTAATCACAGCTTCGAGAGTGTGGTGCTGGAAAAGCACAGCAGGTCAGGCAGCATCCGAGGAGCAGGAAAATCGATGTTTCTAGCATAAGCTTACCATAGATACCAGAAGACATAGGAGTGGAAGCAAGGCCATTCGGACCATCGAGTCCACTCTGCCATTTAATCATGATAGGTGTTTCAATTCCACTTACCCTCACTCTCCCCGTAGCCCTTAATTCCTTGTGAGATTAAGAATTTATCAATCTCTGCCTTGAAGACATCCAATGTCCCGGCCTCCACTCCGCTCCGTGTCAATGAATCCCACAGGCCCACCACACTCTGGCTGAGGAAATGTCTCCTCATTTCCGTTCTAAACTGACCCCCTCTAATCTTAAGGCTATGCCCATGGATCCAAGTCTCCCCGACTAACAGAAACAACTTCTCAGTGTCCACCCTTTCTAAGCCGTGCATTATCTTGAGAGTTGCTGTTAGATCTCCCTCAACCTTCTAACTCTGATGAATACAATCCCAGGATCCTCGCCGCTCATCATATGTTAGGCCTACCATTCCAGGGATCATCCGTGTGAGTCTCCGCTGGACATGCTCCAGTGCCAGTATGTCCTTCCTGAGGTGTGAGGCCCAAAATTGGACAGTATTCTAAATGGGGTCTAACTAGAGTTTTATAAAGTCTCAGAAGCACATCGCTGCTTTTATATTCCAACCCTCTTGAGATAAATGACAACATTACGTTTGCTTTCTTAATCACAGACTCAATCTGCCAATCCACCTTTAGAGAATCCTGGACTAGCACTCCCAGATCCCTTTGTACGTTGGCTTTATGAATTTTCTCACCGTTTATAAAAAGCTTCCTGATGAAGGGCTTATGCTCCAAACGGCGACTCTCCTGGTCCTTGGATGCTGCCTGACCAGCTGTGCTTTTCCAGCACCACATTCTCGAGTCTGATCTCCAGCATCTGCAATCCTCACTTTCTCCTAGTAATCACAACTTATTGAATTGACGTATGAAGGCATGAGGCATTGAATGCAACTTTCTACAGGTTACAATATAGATTTAAAAAAAAAAGATTTACCACATATTTTCAAAAGTGTTACCCAAGACTTTTCCACTCCACTTGAATGACTAACTTAATACCCACTCTACCAGGGCAACCCCTGCACCCACTCCATCAGGTTGAGCAACTCTGGGGAAAAATAAAGGGATGATTTGTCAGAGGAGCAGTGGTGAGGCTAGTGATAAGTAAATAGTTAATAATTTAAGGAATAACATAATTGTGGTATTATAAGGGCGTAGTGGAATTAAAGTATTTAATAAAAAATGAAAGCTGCAACTCACCTCTTGCTAAGGCTCCTTATACAGCACATTCCAAACCCACAAGTTTATTTCTTGGATAGTTCCCCTGTTCAAGAAGGGGAGTAAAGACAACCCTGGTAATTGAATACCAGTGAGCCTTACTTCAGTTGTTTGTAAAGTGTTGGAAAGGTTATAAGAGATAGGATTTATAATCATCTAGAAAAGAATAATTTGATTAGGGATAGTCAGCACGGTTTTGTGAAGGATAGGTTGTACCTCACAAACCTTATTGAGTTCTTTGAGAAGTTGACCAAATAGGTAGCTGAGAGTAAACCGGTTGGTGTGGTGTATATGGATTTCAGCAAGGCATTCAATAAGGTTCCCCACAGTAGGCTATTGTACAAAATGCAGAGGAATGAGATTGTGGGAGAAATAGCAGTTTGGATCAGTAATTGGCTTGCTGAAAGAAGACAGAGGGTGGTGGTTGATGGGAAATGTTCATCCAGTTACTAGTGGTGTACCGCAAGGGTCAGTGTTGGGTCCACTGCTGTTTGTCATTTTTATAAATGACTTGGATGAGGGCGTAGAAGGGTGTGTTAATAAATTTGCAGATGACACGAAGGTCGGTGGAGCTGTGGATAATGACGAAGGATCTTGTAGCTACAGAGAGACATAGATAAGCTGCAGAGCTGGGCTGATAGGTGGCAAATGGAGTTTAATGCAGACAAGTGTGAGGTGATTCACTTTGGTCGGAGTAACCGGAATGCAAAGTACTGGGCTAATGGTAAGATTCTCGGTAGTGTAGACGAGCAGAGAGATCTTGGTGTCCAGGTACACACATCCTTGAAAGTTGCCACCCAGATTGACAGTGTTGTTAAGAAGGCATACAGTGTTTTAGCTTTTATTAATAGAGGGATTGAATTCTGGAACCATGAGGTTATTCTACAGCTGTACAAAACTCCAGTGCGGCCGCGCTTGGTGTATTGTGTAAGTTCTGGTCACCGCATTATAAGAAGGATGTGGAAGCTTTGGAAAGACTGCAGAGAAAATTTACTAGGATGTTGCCTGGTATGGAGAGAAGGTCTTATGAGGAAAGGCTGAGGGACTTGAGGCTGTTTTCGTTGGAGAGAAGAAGGTTGAGAGGTGAATTAATAGAGACATATAAGATAATTAGAGGGTTAGATAGGGTGGACAGGGAGAGCCTTTTTCCAAGTATGGTAATGGCGAGCACGAGGGGGCGTAGCTTTAAATTGAGGGGTAATAGATATACGACAGATGTCAGAGGTAGTTTCTTTACTCAGAGTAGTTAGGGTATGGAATGCTTTGCCTGCAACGATAGTAGATTTGCTAACTTTAAGTGCATTTAAGTCATCATTGGACAATCATATGGATGTACATGGAATAGTGTAGGTTCGATGGACTTCACATTGGTATGACAGGTCGCGCAATATTGAGGGCCGAAGGGCCTGTACTGAGCTGTAATGTTCTATGTTCTATGTAGAAGAGCAACAGATGCATCGGGACACCACAATCTGCAAGTTCCTCTCTAGGCCACACACTCTCCTGATTTGAAACAATATCACTGTTCCTTCCTGGGACAAGTTCCTGGAACTCCCTCACTAACTGCCTGATCTGCTTGCGAGTACCTGATTGCTGAGAAGCCGAGCTATGAGGGTAAGTTTGTAGGAGGTAGTAGTGTAGTGATTAATGCCACTGGATTAGCAATCTAAACCCCCCCAGTCTAGAGTCCTGAGGTATGGTTTCAAATCCCATCCATGGGACATTGTGAAATTTCAATTCAATAAGTATCTGGAATAAAGAGCTGATCTAATGCTGACAATGAAACACTGCCAGACTGTTATAAATCCTGTCTGATTCACCAATCCCCTTTAGGGAAGGAAGCTGCCATTCTTAGCTAGTCTGGTATACATGTGAGGCCTAACTGCCCTCTGGGCAATCAGGGATAAGCAATAAATGCTGGTCTAGCCAATTACACCCACATCCCATAAGAAAGTCTTGTTTTAAAAAAAAACACGTGGTACACTCACTACCTGTTGTTCTTCACTCTCCCGTCAACAGCTGAGAATCACAGGAACATCCAACTCTCATGTTTCTCTGTTCAAGTTTGTCGGAAATTTACCAGCAGCAATCTGTGTGCCTCACCCATTCCTTCCCATAATCACCTAGTCTTGGGACTACACACTTCACCACCGACCTGCTTTAGACTGTTGATCAAAGTCAACTCCAATTCCTGCCCCATCCTCTCTGGACTGAATGTCCAATATTCCTCCCTTAGTTAAGGATTATACCCACCCGATCCCTCCCCTTACCTTGGGACCATCCCTCGGTCTCCAATTTCACCTCCGTCTCTATATGGCATACTCACAGCTCTCACCCACCACACCTGGTACAATTACTTTATCTCACTTGAGTTTATTCTAACCTCCCCAGAGCTCACTGCTAGGCTGTATTACGAGAACCAGGGCACAACAGGAGATCTCCTGCAGCTTTCCACACACCTCCATAAATGATCAACACCATCCCTCAACCCTTGGTACAGCCTGTGGGTTACACAAACCCATTTACCTTGCTACTTCCTTTGCTCATTGTCAACGGGGAAGATCCCAACCTGGAGCGTTGCTGGCTATGCTTCATCTGTGGGAGTGTGTCAGAGTGCATGATGAATGTGGGGGTAGTGGGAATAGAGGGAGTCAAGGAGGTTACTTGATGGGAGAAGAAGGTGATGAGGAGAGGAGGTGGAGAGAGGAGGGAAAGGTCTGAGTAGGTGGTTGAGAATGAGGGAGAAAGGTATCAGAGGGGTAGGTGAAGAGAGCGAATGTGAAGGGGGAGGATGGAAAATGGTGGGGAGAAACTGGAAGGGAGCAAAGAAGGTGAGAATGGATAGAGACAGAGCGGGGGACAGTGGTGGGGCAGAAAGAGGTTAGAATGGTGTGATTAGAGGGGAGGAAAGGGAGAAAAGGAAAGTAGAAAATGGAACACACAGCACAGAGGAGTGGAGAAGGGAAAACAGTGAAATGGGAATAAGGTAAAGAGGAAGAGGGGAGGAGAGATGGGGAGTGGAGAGAAGAGGGGGAGCAGAGGAACGGAAGCAGTTGAGCAGAGGTCAGCAAGAGTGAGGTGGGGAGGACCAAAATAGCATTTAACATTTAAAAACAAACTATCTTACAGTATCATAACTAATTACAAGATTCATATTGTATATGCATACATAAGACATAGGAGCCAAAGTAGGCCATTCAGCCCATTGACTATGCTTCACCATTCAATGAGATCATGGCTAATGTGATCATCTTCCATTCCACTTTTCTACCTCTCCTCATAACCCATGATTCCTTTATTGAATAAGAATGTGTCTATCACAACCTGGAATATACTTAATGCATCAGCCTCTCACAAATATAGTGACTACTAATAGCAATGTAATGATCAATGCACTGAATTGTCTGTTTTAAACAATCACACCCTTCATGTCACTGCAGCTGGGACATGGGAAAACCTTGGAGACACTGTGACCTTTAGCTGAAGAATTTCATCCTCGATGACTTCCAGGCTGAGAAATTCCTTTGGTGTTTTTGTTTCAGCATAATTCCTTGTCAGTTGACTTCCAGTAATTTCAGTTGAATGCCGCTGACCACTTTAAAAACAAATAAATATTTGCAATGGATATGGTTTGAGTGCTTTGTTATTTTATTTCAGGTTTGTTAATTTAAACCGGTCACAATTAGATGTCAACTGATCACAAATGAATGCCTTGGAATACAGATCGTTGCGAATGAGTGTGATCAAATGTTGCTAAGCACAAATGATGTCAAATTTTCTCCAGTACAGATTCCACTGTGTCCACTGCAATGAACGCCATCTTTCCTTGTTAACCTTTTCCTTCCCACATACCCAATGAAGCTTTTACAGCCCATCTTTATATATCTTGAAGGGTTATATTCCTATTCTGTCTTCCCTTTCTTCATCAGTTTATTGGACCTCTTTTTCAGGGCCACACATTATGAATATACATTTTCAAAAGTCCTCACTCACCTCAACATCTTATTCTGCCTTGCTATGTTGGGTGAATGTTATATTTCTTCATTGTTTGTTGGAAAGGAAATCAAATTGGAAATGTTCTTCAGTTATATTATTTGACATGATTTTCAGTGACATGCAGCATATTTAAAAAGGTCATATCATACGTTTCTGTCTCCCACACAGATTGAAACAAAATCTAATAGGTAGCAACCAAAACATTATTATGGTGAAGAACTGGGAATAGACTGAGGGCAACGTAAACTCGATTCCTCACTTTAATTAGATTGTTGCAGTAAATTGAGTTAAAGGACCTTTCTATGTAGGACACAGTAATTAATCAAAAAAGCATGGGAGATAAAATTAATGTGCGCAATTGCACATGCAAATGATGTTTTTATTTGTTTAAAGTTAACTCCAGCTCCTTGTCCACTTGTAACGATATCAATTTGAGGCTTCAGCTCCATATATTAGCAAAATTTTCTGACAGGAAATATTTTCACAAACATTTCAAGTGCAGGAAATGTTACTGTTGATTGTTTGATTGGAAATCTTAGTGCTAGCTGATTGTGGCAGTGAGGAGACATTGAGATTGGCACAAGGTTTACTCAAGTGTTTGGGGGTCAATGCTGCGGAACTTCCGAGCCTTCAAGCAGTGTTATGAACAGTCCTTACTAAATAATTGCAGGATGTCACGAACCATACCTTACGAGAAAATTTTGACATCAATCACTGTACTCCAAATATAGGAGTGCATCATTTGAAATTAAATGTTGTAGTTTGGAATGAATCTTGATTGCAGACGATCATGATCCAGGAGTCCAGTGTTCCAAAGCGAGTACAGCCAGTTAGACTTCTGTGCAGTTATATGACAACCCTTCCATAGGTTATGATAGAAACAAGCACAAACAAACTTTACGTATATTTCCAAAACTTTTCTCAACAGCTTCCCTCACTCCTTCCAACTGTTTAGGCATACAAACCTTCTTTCTAATCATTCCCCAGCACCTCTGTCTCCATTCAGTCCAGGTAATGCCTGTGTAAGGATGGGGCAGGGAGCCTCTGGGGTCTCTCCACCCAGGAGGCTCCCTGCCTAATTCCTGATGAAGGCCTTTTGCCTGAAACATCAATTTTCCTGCTCCTCAGATGCTGCCTGACATGCCGTACTTTTCCAGCACCACTCTAATCTTGACTTTGATCTCCAGCATCTGTAGTCTTCACTTTTGCCTCTGTGTAAGGATGATCAACTCTGGATAATGAAACAAGGGACCTTTGCCAGAGGATGAGGGTGGAGGAGGTGATAAACAGAGAGTCAACAAAGTTAGGAGCAATAACACCGTGAAGAAGTGCAATCACATGTTATTGAGCAAAGAATGATGTCAAAGGTTTCTGGTAGGGTATTACCAAGTGCATTTCATTTTTGTGAGTTTGGTACTTTTCATGTGGAAGGAATCATAGTGGGTGTAGAGTCATAGAAATGTAAAACACAGAAACAGATCCTTCGGTCCAACTCATCTATCCCAACCAGATATCCTAACCTAATCTAGTCCCTTTTGCCAGCACTTGGCCCATATCCCTCTAAACCCCTTCCTATTCATATACCCATCCAGATGCCTTTTAAATGCTGTAATTGTACCACAGACTCCATCACTTCCTCTGGCAGCTCATTCCATACATGCACTACTCTCTGTGTGAAAAAGTTGCCCCTTAGGTCCCTTTTATATATTTCCTCTGTCAACCTAAACCTGTACCCTCTAGTTCAGGACTCACCCCAACCCAGGAAAAAGACTTCATCTATTTGTCCTACGCATTCCCCTCATGATTTTATAAACCTCTATAAGGTCACCCCTCAGCCTCCGACGGTCCAGGGAAAACAGCCCCAGCCTATTCAGCCTCTCCCTATCGCTCAAATCTTCCAACCCTGGCAACATCCTTGTAAATCTTTTCTGAACCTTTTCAAGTTTCACAACATCCTTCTGATAGGAGAGAGACCAGAATTGCACACAATATTCAAAAAGTGGCCTAACCAATGTCCTTACAGACACATATGACCTCCCAACTCCTGTACTCAATACTCTGACCAATAAAGGAAAGCATACCAAAAGCCTTCTTCACTATCCTGTCAACCTGCGAGTCCACTTTCAAGGAGCTATGAACCTGCACTCCAAGGTCTCTTTGTTCAGCAACACTCCCCAGGACCTTACCGTTAAGTGTATAATCCTGCGAAGATTTTTTTTTCCCTAAAATGCAGCTTCTCTCATTTATCTAAATTAAACGGCATCTGCTACTTCTCAACCCATTGGCCCATCTGATCAAGATCCTATTGTACTCTGAGGTAACCTTCTTTGCTGTCAACTACACCTCCAATTTGGTATCATCTGCAAACTTCCTAACTATATCCTCGTATCCAAATCATTTTATATAAATGGTGAAAAGCAGTGGACCCTGTACCGATCCTATGGTACATCACTGGTCACAGGACTCCAGTTTGTAAAGCAACCCTCCATCACCACCCTCTGTCTTCTACCTTTGAGCCAGTTCTGTATCCACATAGCTAGTTCTCCCAAAGATCTAACCTTGCTAACCAATCTCCCACGAGGAACCTTGTCGAATGCCTTACTGAAGTCCATATAGATCACATCTACCACTCTGTCCTCATCAATCCTCTTTGTTACTTCTTCAAAAAACTCAATCAAGTTTGTGAGACATGATTTCCCTCGCTCAAAGCCGTGCTAACTATCCGTAATTGGTCCTTGCCTTTACAAATACATGTAAATCCTGTCTCTCAGGATTCCCTCCAGCAACTTGCCCACCACAGATGTCAGGCTCACAGGTCGATAGTTCCTTGGCTTTTCCTTATCACGCTTCTTAAACAGTGGCACCACGTTTGCCAACCTCACCTGTGACTATCAATGATACAAATATTTCAGTAAGAGGCCCAGCAATCACTTCTCTAGCTTCCCACAGAGTTCTCGGGTACACCTGATCAGGTCCTGGGGATTTATCCACTTTTATGTATTTCAAAAATCTCGCATCTCCTCCTCTGTAATATGGACATTTTTCAAGATGTCACCATCTATTTCCACACATTCTATATCTTCCATGTCCATCTCCAGAGTAAACACTGATTCATTTTGCATCTCCCCCATCTCCTGCAGTTCCACATATAGGCTGCCTTGTTGACCTTTGAGGGGCTCTACTCTGTCCCTAGTTACCCTTTTGTCCTTAATGTATTGATAAAATAACTTTTGATACTCCTTAACCTATCTCATGTCCCTTTTTTGCCCTCCTGATTTCCTTCTTAAGTATACTCCAACGGAGCACTGAAATCCATAACTTTGGCACAAGGCATAGAGTCATAGAGATATATGGCACGGAAACAGACCCTTCATCCATGCTGACCAGATATCCTATATAAATCTAGTGCCATTTGCCAGCATCCCATATCCCTCCATACCCTTCCTGTTCGTATACCCATATTGCAATAAAGCTGGGAGCATTCTTCCCCAGCATAGATAACTAACAAAGACTGGAATATATCTCCTTTCATGCTCACAATATTAACAACAGAAATCTTAACTACTGTCCTAATTTGTCCTTGCTAGTTTTCTGAAATCTAAAATTTCAGCTGGGCACTTTTGACATGTTTCATATAATGTGTCTTAATGGCAACTACTTTTAAACTAAAAGCAAGTTATATATGGCAGAGGTCACATGACCAATGGCAAGTCTTTGAATTGTACAAAGTTTGAGTGCATTTCACCAGCCAGCAATCTTGATCACACTGCAGTAGGAAGTTGAAAGAAGAAAAATAGTCATTTTAAATGATGTAATTGTACCAGCTTCCACCACTGCCTCTGGCAGTTTATTCTATACACACACCACCCTCTGCATGAGAAAGTTACCCCTGAGGCCCCATTTAAATCTTTCCTCTCTCACCTTAAAACTATACCCTCCAGTTTTGGACTCCCCCAGGGAAAAGACCTTGCCTCTTTACCCTATTCATGTCCCTCCTGCTTTTATAAACCTCTATAAAGTCATCCCTCAGTTTCCAACACTCCAGGGAAAATAGCCCCAGCCCATTCAGCCTCTCCCTATAGCTAAAATTCTCCAACTCTGGCAATATCCTTGTAAATCTTTTCTGAACCTTTTCAAGTTTCACAACATCCTTCCTATAGGAGAGAGACCAGAATTGCACACAATATTCCAAAATGAAGATAAAGCAAAATGAAACTTAACAGTTCCAGCAGTAGAATTTTGATCAAGCAATGAGATAAAGTATTAAATGCAAGCAGTAAGTCTCGAGTCTTGGTGTTGACAGAGGTTACTAGCTGGTCATCTGCATTCTCCTTACAAGGAGCCAAGGCTTCCGATTCTATTGAACCATTTCCTCTCTCTGCATTTTCTCTTTGTTAAGTATGCTCAGACTGAAGGAATGCTAAGTTTCAGTCTAAAGCAACTTTATGAAGGAAGCAATATGGGATAAAAAGGGAGCAAAGACTGTGCAGCCTTCCTGAAACCACCACATTGGTTTCTCAGATCCTGTGACAAGTGTCATTGTCTTTACCCTGTCAGCTAATTCTGTCACGTAGCTCTGGCACTGACCTTCAAGAGAACTTGGCTCCTGATCCCAATAGGACATCAAACTTCCTGCTGCAGTGTGATCAAAGTTGCTGGTTGGTGAAATGCACTCATACTTTGTACACTTGAGAGTCTTGCCATTGGTCATGTGACCTCTGCCATATATAACTTGCTTTTAGTTTAAAAGTAGTAGCCATTAAGACACATTATATGAAACATGTAAAAAGTGCTCAACTGAAATTATAGGTTTCAGGGAGCCAGCAAGGAAATGTTAGAACAGTCGTCTCCAACTTTGGAGTATTGAGTGAGCTCGGATGTCTGTGTGTCTTTCTGTTATTACTATCATGGGCATGAAAGGAGATATCTTCCAGCCTCTAAGAAGTCTGAACAAATAAGAATCACAACTCTGTTGTCAATGCTGGGGAAGAATGCAACAAGCTTTATTGCAGTGTGGACCTTAGCAGAAAATTTAAACTGGTGAAATGTTGCAAGTCTTGAAGAAGTTGAAAGAGATATTTGCAGAAATGTCAGCAAATAGTTCAAGGACAGATTGCAAGATGTAAACATTTCAGAGTAGGAAACAACAAAAAATGTCCATCCTGGGAAAAACAGTGCTTTAACTGTAAAAAAAAAATAGAATTACACAATAGAATTACAAATGTTTAACTGGAAAGAATCAAAGCAGGTCTGTGAAGGTGGCTGTTGGAGAGATGTCAGCTGATGTTTCGAATGAGTCACTCTGCACCATACAGTAGATTGGCATTGTCATGGTTAAGGGTGATAAATAGTTTGTGACTGTTCGAATGATGACTGCAGAAAGAATGTGGCAAATGAATTTCTAAACAGACATTGGTTCCCCATGCAATATAGGAGAAAGTGAGGACTGCAGATGCTGGAGATCAGAGCTGAAAAATGTGTTGCTGGAAAAGCGCAGCAGGTCAGGCAGCATCCAAGGAGCAGGAGAATCGACGTTTTGGGCATAAGCCCTTCTTCAGGAATGAAGAGGGTGTGCCAGCAGGCTAAGATAAAAGGTAGGGAGGAGGGACTTGGGGGAGGGGCGTTGGGAATGTGATAGGTGGAAGGAGGTTAAGATGAGGGTGATAGGCCGGAGAGGGTGTGGGGGCGGAGAGGTCAGGAAGAAGATTGCAGGTCACCCTCACCTTAACCTCCTTCCACCTATCGCATTCTCAATGCCCCTCCCCCAAGTCCCTCCTCCCTACCTTTTGTCTTAGCCTGCTTGGCACACCCTCCTCATTCCTGAAGAAGGGCTTATGCCCAAAACGTCGATTTCCCCATGCAATATCATGAGTTTTGCAGATTATGCAAAAATCGATCAAGATATTCACCCAGTAATTAAATACTGAAAGGTAATGTTAAGATGGTGTAATGGAACAATACACATCCCAAGAGGAAAGATGAAGATGAGAGGTTAAAGCAGTGGGAAAAATGAAGATCTGAAATTCCAGACTGTAGATGTTAAGGAAAATCATCTCAACTGAGGCAAGACTAAAACTTGGATTGGCAATATTTTTTACAATCTATGCATCCTACAAACAGTTTTTATTGTTCACAGACCACTTAGCCATTAACTGCTGAACAGATCCTGGAAGATTAAAGAGATGTTTTTACAGGTCATGGAGTATATACCAGAAGAATATCATCTTGAAATCACCTGAGTGTGCGAAAGCAATTCATCATTTGCCGAGGTGAGTTCCAGCTGTTTCAAGTCCGGGAGTGCCAGCAGGAGAAACAGATGTAAACAGCAGACATGCTGTCAAGAAAGTTGAAGATGCAAAAATAGAGTATAAAACCTTTCCATCTCAAAGGGAAGGAACAGCATGACATGTTCTGGAAGTGATTGATTCAAAAGAGACATTGAATTTGAAAGACCAGTGTCTTGCTCAAATCATCAAAACATCTGACAAGACAACCATTCCAAGTGCTACAGGTATTAGTGATGAAAAAATGGCTGAAAGCACAAATAATACACTAGGTGCTATGAGAAACTATTGGACACTCAAAGATGACGTGATTGCCCAAGATGGGAACTTGTACAAGGAAATAAAGCCATTAGCCCACGGAGATGAGATAAAAGATGCTTAAGCATATCCATGAAACCATCAAGGAACTGAATCTAGTCTGAGGATGACATGAGAAGGTTTGATTAGTCAAACATGCACAATAAGATTAAAACACATCAGCCAATACAATGTTTGTAGCACATGACAAACTAATTAAGTTAGTGACTCATTCATGACCACCCAGTCAAGACTATGCATGAAGTTTGGAGTCCACCTCTTCACTCTTGCAGAAACTAATTACTTCATCAGCATGGATTATATGGACTACTAGGTGTTAGACTGGTTGATATCAATGGCTACTAGTGAAATTGTAGAGTATGTGAAAGTTTACTTCAGTCGTTATGTAGACCAGCATTATTATGAGCAACATTTATCCTCAGTTCACAGTTTAAAAATTAAGGCGCTGCAAAATTATTGGGAAACCCCAGCACTACTCCTCATCTCCACATTATCAGCAATTAAATGGAAAGGCAGCAAGAGTCACAAAAGAAATCATTTAAAAATTGAACAAATCTAGCTGAGAACTGTACAAGGCAATTTTACAGTAGAAGACATCTATTGAAGGTGAGGAAAATAGTCCAATATAATGATTAATGTGAAGTCACACAAAACTATTCTTCCAATACCTAAAGCTGGATTTTGTAATAGGAGTCAGTAACATAACCAAGATGAAATTACAAAAACAAACATATTTTATTGATGTAGGTTTCATTTCATTACAAGAGCTGAGTATTGGAGAGATGTAATGATTCAATGTAAGCAACAAGAGTCCACCTACATGGAAACTTGGGACCTGTGTAGAGCAGTTGACACTTTGATCACACACACTGAATATGAACAACTGACCATATAGTTGTAAGCACTGGCATATAGATCCAGATGGAGAGGCTGTTCCTTGACTGCAGACAGCTGATGAGGAAGATATTCAGTCACCAGTTGCATAGAGTATAGAAGGACCACCGACCCAAAGCCCCACCTTTCCTAGCAAGTACAATGGATCAGCAACAGTTGCTATGGCAACAGTACCCACCATAAAATGACATTCCCCCAGCCCCAATCCCAAACTAATGTAATGCATGACCAGAGACTGATGAAAGTGGAACAGATTAGAATTAACAAACAGATTTTTGCTCTGCAATTAGTTTTCATTATTACTCATATGTATTGGGTAACTGTAAATGTTAGATTAGATTAGATTACTTACAGGTTATTAAATGCATTTTTTAATGGGAAGGGTTGTATTAGGAGAAATGCATTGTTGTGGTTTGCCATTGTCAGGGGACCTATGCTCTAACTTCTGTTCACTTTAAATGCAATTGTCATTGAAATACATGGCATGAAACAGTTGCTTTATTAAAATAGTGTGTATTTATCAACTGCCAATCATTTCCGGAATTATTGTGTTGCAATGCTATTTTAAGAATGATCAGCAACTCTTAAAGAGCTGCAGTTCCCAACGTCAAATCCATTTACTTCAATTTGCTCTCAACATACTTTACATGCTGGAAGCAACAGACTCAAACTTAAATAGTTTCAGTTTCCATAACACTGAAGGGTAAAATATGCAAAAATACAGATACATTGCAATGCTTGACAAGATGTTAACTGCACTCCAGCACATAATTGGCCCCCTACTGTTTCAGTGGATTGAAAGTATGTATTTTGAATCTTTCTTCTGGGCTTTGTGAAGAAAATATTTGCCTTATCTATGGATAGTGCATTAATTCATATTTTTTAAACTGCACATGTAGCCTTATAGCAACTTACACTGAAACAGTTAAATGTTACTTTGCAGATCCAGTTGTTCCAGATGATATAGTTTATTTCATAATGAGTAAAATTCTTAACTTATGTTTCAAATTAGATATTTCACATTTATTTCTGTAGAACTGGATGCTATCCTTATTGTGAAGCCAAGCTATTGTTACTTTGCCAAGTGAAGTGCTCATAGCACTGGCATCATTTGCGAACTGTGTTCTTCTCAAACCAGTCCTCCTTTGGGACAAATACTTTTAACTTCCGTCAATCAGATTATTGTAACCAATATTCCTTTTGATTTTCCAAATTAGGTGAAGATAATATTATTCTTAAAATTACATACAAAAGAACTCGCAAATAATACTTTATGCTATACTATAGCAACATGCACAAATAAATTAACTGCTTTGTTTCAAAATTACCCTTCTTAATCAGGCCTTGAGTATTTAATGGTGATGTTTCTCAACACTGGACATGTCTTTCAACCATAGATCCTAATTTGTGAAACAGACAGCTAACAATTGAATGTGGGATGTAAGATAGTGAAGCATGCAGCCATTTCTATAATTTGTGGGCCATCTAATGCAATTTTCAGTTAGACCTTATCATGGCCACAAGACAGAACTTCAATGTAACATCACTAATTTTACCTTTTAATGCAATTATTTTTAAAATGAGGACTGATTACAAGTGGCATTACATTAGGAACATTCGGGTACATTTGGGACAGTCAGCATGGCTTTGTACAGGGCAATTTTGAATTTTCAAGGAGGTGACGAAGGTGATCGATGAGGGTAGAGTAGTAGATGTTGTTTACATAGAGTTCAGTAAGGCTTTCGACAAGGCCCTCATAGTAGACTCATCCAAATTATTAAGATGCATGGGATCCACTGTGTCTTGCCTGCATGGATTCAGAATTGGATTGCCCATAGAAGACACAGAGTGTAGTGATGGAAGGGTGTTTTTCTGGCTGGAGATCCGTGACTAGTGGTGTTCCACAGAGATCCGTATTGGGACCTCTGCTGTTTGTGATATGCATATATGTCGTGGATGAAAATGTAGATGGGTGGGTTAGTAAGTTTGCAGATGATGCAAAGACTGGTGGAGTTGTGGATAGTGTAGAAGGTTGCCAAAGGATATAGTGGGATATAGATCAGTTGCAGATATAGGTGAAGAAATGGCAGATGGAGTTTAATCCAGGTAAATGTCAGATGCTGCACTTTGGGAGATAAAATGTTAAGGAAAAGTATGTAGCTAATGGCAGGAGCCTGAACAGCATTGATGTACAAAAGGATCTTGGGGTTCAAGTCTGAAAGTGGCCACACAAGGAGATAGGATAATAAAGAATGCATATGGAATGCTTACCTTTATTGGCCGAGGAACTGAGTACAAGAATCAGGATTTCTTGTTGCAGCTTTATATGTCTTTATACTTAGAGTATTGCATTCTATTCTGGTTACCACATTACAGGAAGGATGTCAAGGCTTTGAAGAGGCTTCAGAAGAGGTTTACCAGTATGCTGCCTGGTTTGGAGGGTATGAGCTACAAAGAGAAGCTAGAAAAACCTGGGTTGTTTTGTCTGGAGTGGCGATGGCTGAAGAGAGATTTGATAGATTGAGATGCTAAGATAGAGTTGACGGTCAGAACCTTTTTCTCACAGAGGTAAAAACAATGATTGCCGATGCTGGAAACCAGATTCTGGATTAGTGGTGCTGGAAGAGCACAGCAGTTCAGGCAGCATCCAAGGAGCTTCGAAATCGATGTTTCGGGCAAAAGCCCTTCATCAGGAATAAAGGCAGTGAGCCTGAAACGTGGAGAGATAAGCTAGAGGAGGGTGGGGGTGGGGAGAAAGTAGCATAGAGTACAATGGGTGAGTGGGGGAGGGGATGAAGGTGATAGGTCAAGGAGGAGAAGGTGGAGTGGATAGGTGGAAAAGAAGATAGGCAGGTAGGACAAGTCCGGACAAGTCATGGGAACAGTTACTGAGCTGGAAGTTTAGAACTAGGGTGAGGTGGGGAAGGGGAAATGAGGAAACTGTTGAAGTTCACATTGATGCCCTGGGGTTGAAGTGTTCCGAGGCGGAAGATGAGGCGTTCTTCCTCCAGGCATCTGGTGGTGAGGGAGCGGCGGTGAAGGAGGCCCAGGACCTCCATGTCCTCCCCCACTCACCCATTGTACTCTATGCTACTCTCCCCCCACCCCCACCCTCCTCTAGCTTATCTCTCCACGCTTCAGGCTCACTGCCTTTATTCCTGATGAAGGGCTTTTGCCCGAAACGTCGATTTCAAAGCTACTTGGATGCTGCCTGAACTGCTGTGCTCTTCCAGCACCACTAATCCAGAATCCTTTTTCTCACAGTTGAAATGCATTTAAGGTGAGAGAGGGAAAGTTCAAAGGAGATGTGAGGGGCAAGTTTTTTACAGAGTGGCAGGAGTCTGGAACGCACTGCCAGGGGTTGTGGTGGAGGCAGAATGATAGGGGTGTTTAAGGGACTTTTGATAAGTACATGAATATGCAATGAATGGAGGGATATGGACCAAAGGCAGGCAGAAGGGATTAATTTCATTTGGCTTCATGTTCGGCACTACATCGTGGGCTGAGCAGCTCAGTCCTGTGCTATACACTTGTGAGCTGTATGTTCTAGGTAGATATAGCCTGGCTTGTCAGATGGGCTCATCAGTGGAAAATTCAATTCAATCTGGATAAGTGTAAGGTGATATATTTGCACAGGCCAAACAAGAGCAAGGGAATACATGGTAAATGGTAGGGCCTGGGAAGCGGCAAGAATTGGAGGGACCTAGCCTTGCATGTCCACTGTTCCCTTACAGTAGCTGGACGGGTAGATAGAGTGTTTAAGAAGGCACATGGGATACTTGCCTTTATCAGCTGAGGCATAGTGTTTAAGAGCAAGAGGTTTTACTAGAACTGTTGGAAAAGTTGGTTAGGAATGATGTGATTGCAACTGGGAAGGTTCAGAATCTTCCATGGACTGGAGAGTTTTAGTTATGAAGAGGGATTGGATAGACTGTGGTTTTTTTCCTTGGAGCAGAGGAGTCTAAGGGTGGCCAGGTTTGATTTGTACAAAATTATGAGGGGAATTGACAGGGTAGAGTAAGAAGAAATGTTTCTCCTTAGTGGAAGGATCTTATGGGACTAATTCTTCTCAGGTGCATGAGGCTGGCTTTGAGCAATACCTTGCTGTGAAGGTCGTAACCAAAGAACTCATCCCCTAGTCATCCTTCTTTGTTGTAGGTAAAGGGACCTTTGCTCTGATTGCTAGAAGTGAGCTCGCAAGCAAGCCAGACAGAATGGAACATATCAACAAAAAGACTCTTATTCACCTTGAATATTTGAATTCAGTCATGGTCAACAGGAACCAGAACTCCAGAATCTCAACCAATCTGCAAAACTAAGAATCATGAAACTGACTGTTCAGCTACCAACATCATCACTATCAATAACATCCACTACAGTGGTTGCAACTTACAACCATCTGTTCTTCAAGAATAATACAGATGCTAGTCCATTTTGTTTGGGCTTTCATTTTTCTGAACTCACGTCTTAATTGTAATCTGTGTCTATATGTGCTCTATTACAAATTCTTCTTGCATTTAGGAATTAATAAATTCACTCTTTGTTAACTCAAGAAAACCTGTCTTAGGACAACACACACATCCTAGGACAGGCGAAGCAAGGACACGCATGAGGATTCTTAGAGGCATGGTATTCTAATCAGAACTCCATCA
Organism: Chiloscyllium punctatum; assembly: GCF_047496795.1. Lineage (NCBI taxonomy): Eukaryota > Metazoa > Chordata > Chondrichthyes > Orectolobiformes > Hemiscylliidae > Chiloscyllium > Chiloscyllium punctatum. The sequence goes on along the minus strand of NC_092739.1, from coordinate 94,923,965 downwards.
ATAAGCACATCGACTTAGATCCCATCTACCTTCCCTTGAAAAAAATCAGAAGTGACATCACCCACCTTACAAAACCAAGACCTATAAATAAAGAGGCAGGATATACCATCAACACGTCACTGACTCTCACTGATGATGTTTCCTAGTCATGGTAACAAAATGTCTGAAAATAAACCTTCCAGCTCAGTGAGCTAACTTATACACTTAACATCAACCTGAGCTACAAATCTTCTCAAAAATTGCTAACCTGTCTCAATTGGTTCCTCTTGCGCTGTGAGAATGGTATCCACAAGGGAAGGGATCCTTTTTAAATGAATAAAGAGAAGGGTCAGTTCTTCTTCATGAGGTTCATCATTAGTTAATAGGTACTGATTACAATGATCATATACATATGGCTAGATTGTAATAAACACACATCAAACTGCCATATTCACATAATGCACCAACTGATTTAACCTCCAGTTCTGCAGGGGCCCTCTGTAGGCCACTCAACCATTGGCACATAAATTATTAATTTCTATTTTTTGTGGGATGGGAAATTTCAGAAATATTTTTCCCTTTGCACCAAATTGCACTGGCCAATTTTCCATCTTTCCAAAAATGCGACCTATATTGGGTGGCCTCAATGACATCTGATGTCCATTGACAGTCCATACACAACTGGCTGTGTGTGATGGCAGCTTTTGGACATGACTTTGGTTTCAGATGTAAATTGAACATCTACATTTCTTAATCCTTATTGTAAATATCATCTCTACAAAAGTAGGATTAAATCTACTCATTGTCTTCATACAAGTAAGCATAATTAATAGTAATACATTTTTTTCTCATGACTAGCATATATTGTGTTTTCTGTGAACAAACTACAGTAATTGTTTGAATAGTTTGAAACAGGAAAAAACAGAAAATAAAACTGGACCCAATTTAGATTTATCAAAAAAAACCTTCAAATTAGTAAATGGATGTTGTGCTGATTAGACTCTGAGATTGCAATCAGGCAATTTATCAAAGTATAATACCTGAACTTTTCTGAGGAATTTCTGCCAAACAGATAATACTGCAATACAATTTTAGTTTCATTATATTTCATTGTGTAGTGCGGAAGTAATTGATGAATAATATTCTCCTAATGAATTATTGTGTAGATTTCTGGTTGCATCCAAAAGTCTTGACTTCAGTAAATTAAATTCAAGAAGCAAATTGTAAATTTGACTTGTAATGATCAATTTATACCCTCTGTTTATCTGCACTGAACTGTCAGGAATGTAATGTTAAAAATTGCAGCTTTACTGCTCATGATGTTTGGTCCATCTCTTGACGTTATTTTCAGCATCAACACTTTGCACCAGGTGCACACATTTGAAAAATCAACCCTGCACTTTCATATTGGACTGGACATTCTCATTTTTCAAAAGTTGTCTCATTTCCACATGATGATGTGACAAATGTTAAGTGTTCACCTGCTGCTATCATTTTCTATATTTGTCACTCACTGTTAGTATCAAGTGCTTCTGCGTAATTATTACCCAGGCATTACTGCAAAATAAAGTTCCATGTACTTTACTCAACTGTGAACTCAAACCTCATGCTCAAGAGTTCAAGGTCACTAATGAGATTTTTCATGAACCTTGTGAGTTGGTAATTGGTAACTGGTGGTTACTAGTTTGGCTCATTGACATTTTGGACCTACACTTACTAAGAATTTGAGAGACAGTGATACATAATGAAACAGGGACACCAGATTTGGTATTTGTTGGGTGGTGGAACTTGCGTCCATCATAAGGTCAGAAGTTGGGGTGTTTGCCAATCATTACACAATGTTCAGCACTATTCATGGCTCCTCGGGTACTGAAGCAGTCCATGTTCAAATGCAACATGAACTAGGAAGTATCTAGGTTTGGGCTGACAAGTGGCAAGAAACATTCACGTCACACAAAGGACATGCAATGACTATTTCCAATAAGAGACAATCTAACCACTGCCCTTTGACGTTCAGCGGTGTTACCATCATCGAATCCCCCACTATCAACATCCTTCAGGTTACCATTGACCAGAAACTTGAATAAACTTGCCGCGTAAACACAGTGGCTCCAAGAGCAGGCCAGAGGCTAGGAATACTACAATGAATAACTTGCATCCTGACTCCCCAAAGGCCGTTCACCATCTATAAAGCACAAGTCAGGCGTGTGATGTAACATTCCCCACTTATCTTTCAACAGTCAAAAAGTTAGATACCATTCAGGACAAAGCAGACCATTTGATTGGCACCATATCCACAAGCTTCCACTTCCTCCACCAATGACACTCAGTAGCAGCAGCGTGTCCTATCTACAAGATGCATTGTAGCGAATCACTAAAGATCAGCACCTTCCAAACTCTCAGCCACTTCCATTTGGAAGGACAAGGGCAGCAGGTACATGGGAACACTACCACCTTCAAGTTCCCCTCCAAGCCACTCATGCAGCCTGACATGGAAATATATTGCCCTCCTTTCTCTGTCACTGGGTCAAAATCCTGGAATTCCCTCCCTAAGGGCATTGTGAGGCAACACGCAGCAGGTGGACTATAGTGGCTCAAGAAAGCAGTTCACCACCACCTTCTTAAGGGCAATAAATGCTGGCCAGCCAGCGGCACCTACATCTCACAAGTGAGTAAATACCAAAAGAAGTAATATCGCCCTCATGCTGGAAAGTGAGACCAACACATTTTGATTTATTTTTGGCACCTCGCAGCTGACATTTCAAAAGCAAGTTGGGCATCTGTGGTTTCATATCTAATGCCAGCAAAGGGATCTGGTCAGTTTCGGAGAGAAATAAGCAGCAAACATGAAATATTGGAAGAAGCATGATGCAAAAGCAAACAGATCGATTTTGAGATATTGTTTTGACAGTGGTGGAGAAAGAGTTATGTATTCTTGGAGCATGCTTCACTCTGGCAATATTTTTGAGTAGTTGAAAAGAAGCCGAAGGAAGGATTTATCTGACTAAGTCTGGCTAGGGCAGGCATTTTCTGTAGAGATTGCAGTCCTGTATGAAAACTTAAGCAGAAAGAATCTGAAACTGGGTCTTGAAGATTGTAAGTGATGGAGCTGTGATTATTTTTTCTGGCAACATGTTCTATTTTGGGACCATCCTTGAAATAAACATTTATTCATACATTATTTTGGAAGTGCTCTTGTAGTTTGTGTGAATGGCTATGTTGTGTTTTGTCTTTGCCAGTGAGAGGTATTTGTTTCTGTCAATTCCCACTTCATTTCATATTTTATGGAACACAGTCAGTCTTATATTTTCCCTCCTTTGTTATAATGATTCTTCTTCCGAATCTTTGATCCAGGATGTGACATTGATGTATTTCCTATACTGATTTATGCAAAATCTTGCAGCAAGCCTTTGAATTGCCTCAATTTCATTTATATCGCTAACCATATCATAATCCCACACACAACTTGCATACTTCAGGTTTAGACAATAAGTAAGTTATAATGCTAATACTTTTGTTTCAATACCAAGGCTTCCTCCTCAGAAATCAGGCAACCCTGTTTGCTTTGGATCTCCTAACTGTGGAATCCCGATTGAAGATTGTTTTAAAGATGAACCCCAGCTGCTTCCATTAAGCTCTCAGGTAGTGCCTTCCACCTCTTAAAGGGAGCTCTTGCAGTGCAGTGTTAGTGCCTCTACCTTTGAGCTGAGAGATCCAGGCTCAAGCCCCACCTGTTCCAGACATGTCTAAAAGCAGGCTGATTAGAGAGTATCTGCATTCCATGGCTTAACCGCTCAACCTATAAAATAAAACTTCCTCATGTTGCCTCTGGTTCTTTTGCCATTCGTTTTATGTCAGATTCCTCTGGCATTTGACCCTTTGTCAATGGGAACAGTTTCTCTCCGGCTACTCTATGCAAACTGTTTATGGTCTCAAACGTGTCAAATCTCCTGCTAACCTCCCTTTCGATCAGCATGTCTATCCCCTTAAAATTTATCACTGTACGCCTCACAGTTCAGAATATTTGCAAATTTTGTGCCACATAACTGTTTGAAATTATACCCTGAACATGTAACTAGAGTCATAAATGTATATTAAGAAAGGCAGTGTTTCTAATATTGACCACCTAAGCCTCCATTGTATGCATTCCTCCAGTCTGAAAAATAAACTATTCACGATTATTCCCTGGTACCTCTCTTTTAGCCAAATCCCAATCAATGTTGACACTGCCTCTTCTATTCCATCGGCTTCCAATTTTCTGGAAAATCTATTGTAGGATATTTTTGTCAAAAAGCTGCTGGAAGACCATATTCACTAGATCAACCTCATCAAAAAAATCAAAAAAAATCAACCAAGTTAATTAAACATTATTTACCTTTAAAAAATTGGTACTGGATTTCTTTCATTAATCCAGAATTGTCCAAATGACAATTCATTTTCCCTAAAATTGTTGGTGCTGTAGGTCTGTCTATCATTAAGGTTAATACCAATTTCAAACTGGATTGAGCAACTTGAACTTGTAATAGATATATGGTGTGAATTCTCTGCAGCACAGAGTGGAGAATACCAGATCAAAGAAGTGAACTATTAATTGCCATTGGAGGAAAGCTAATAAAACTGAGTTACAGACTCAGTCTTCCACTTTCTTTTTGAAAAAAAGCAACATGATCCCTTAGTTTGCTCCTGCAGAAAAATTTAGGATAACATACAACAGCAAAACGTAACCTCTAAATCCAAACATGAATACATTTTGGAAAGAAAAACAGAAGTAAATAAACTTAAATGGAATGCAGAGACTTTAGGCAAATAGGTATTAAAGGTGGCAGTACAATGAGAAAAAAGTGATCGAAAATGACAGAATTGCTGGAATTGTATCTAAAGTTGTCGAATACAAAAATTGGAGAATATGATATTGAGCTTGAACAGGATTTCAAGTAAGCAGCTGGAGTCATGCAGATAGTTTTGTGCGTGTGTTACAGGAAAGTTATAAATAAGAAAAAAAAGTGAGACTTAGATTCATGAGAATGTTAGCAAAGTTACAAACTCCCAATTTTAGAGAGAGACTTGAGAAGTTCAAACTTTGTAGTGGGCAAAAGTAAGGAAAATTCAAATTTGAAGTCTATAAGAACATAAAAGGATTTAAGGTCAAAGGTAGATGGATTGCTTCACAGTGTCAGGATAACAAAGAGCACGTGTTTGCTGCTGCTCGGATGCTGCCTGAACTGCTGTGCTCTTCCAGCACCACTAATCCAAAACGTGTTCATTAAAGTTGACCCAAAAGCTTTCTCTGCTACAAACTTCTGCTCAGCAGAATTGACAAGTTATTTTAAACTGAGGGAGTATTACTGAAAATTAGGGAATATTAAAATCTGTTAAAGAATATTAAAGCAAGCAGGACACAGTACATAGGTTTTGGAGAAAAATCTAATGCTTGGTGTAAACATTTTTTTCTACCTGTGATGAAGCACTGAATTACATAGAATGTACAGCACAGAAACAGAGCATTTGACCAATTTGATGTAATGTTTATTCACCATGAGCCTCCTCCTGACCTACTTCTAATCCCAACCAAAGAACGGTGAGGCTTTTTACTCTCATGTGTTCACCCTTTATAATTTGAAAGACCCCATTTGATCCATCAACTATCATTATTTGAGTAAGAACCTCTTCACTGATTGTGATCTGTACAATCCTCCAGTTCCAGTTCTTGAATCCCTCTGTCATCAGGGCTCCCTGTGCCCAGATTGTTTATGTATAATGTGAATAGTTATAGTGTCAACTCTGATACCTGCAAAACTCCACTAGTCAGTGGCTGCTATCCTGAAAAGATCCCTTTAGCCCCATTAGCTTTCTCTCGTACTCTAATTTATTCCTTCTGATTAACCTTTTAGATTTTTTTTACAATTCTTCATATTCTTTGTAATCATCTGACCTGTCACTTCTCTCTGCTTTTTCCTTAAATGTGATGCTTTCTTTCCCTAACTTCTTGAGTTATTCACGAATGGTAGGTCCTCCTTTTAATTTTTTAACAAAGTAAGAATATATTTATCCTCAGTATTCTATAATATCCCTTTAAATATCTGCCACTGTATCTGTATTGATCTATCTCTAGCTTAGTGTACCAGTTCACTTCAGCTAGTTTAGCTTTTGAACACACATCATTGACTTAGTAGCTTTAAAATACTGGTCTTAGGCCCCATCTTTTCCCTTTCAAACTGGATGTAAAATTCAATCATATTGTGGCCAAGACTATTGATAGATGGCTAACTCTGAGAGCATAAAACAATGCTGTCACAACATACAATTCCCAGTCGAATGTAGTTTGCTGTCTTGTAGCTTCCAGAACATACTACTGTAAGAAACGATCTCAAAATCATTTGATGAATTTCTCATCTGGATTATTACTGCCAATCTGATTTTTATAAGTAAGTTAAATCACCCATAATTGCTGCTGTCCTTTCATCACAAGCACTGAATATTTCTTTTCATATACTTTGTTGGCGATCCTGTAGATCAGCCTCAATGGTGACTTATTGACTAGACTAGACTCCCTACAGTGTGGAAACAGACCCTTCAGCCCAACACGTCCACACCGACCTTCCGAAGAGTAACCCACCCAGACCCATTTCCCTCTAATTAATGCACCTAACACAATTCACCTGACCTGCACATCTTTAGACAGTGGGAGGAAACTCACGCAGACATGGGAAGAATCTGCAAACTCCACACAGACAGTCACCTGGAATCGAACCTGGCTCCCTGGCACTGTGAGGCAGCAGTGTTAACCACTGAGCCACTATGCTGCCCATCTGTCTACCATTCCTCATTTCCACCCAAATTTATTCTACATCCTGATCTCGTGAACCAAGTTCATCTCTATCTAATGCAAAAATGCCATCTTTGACTAACCTTTCTCAAACTGTTTCTCAACTGTCATATACACATCAGTATACAGGATCTAATCTTTGTCATATTTCAGCCTTGTCACCTTAATGGCTATCAGGTCATATTTATTTATTTCAATGAATGCTGTAATTTCTAGTTTACTTTAAATGCTACGCACAGTCAGATACAAAGCCTCTAGTTTTGTCTTTTTGTTCTCTTTGTAACATCTAGTAGTGATTGTTGATGCCTTCCGAGGTGTATTTCTCTCTGCCCCTTTGTCATTTTCTGACTCATTTTGGATATTACGATTTTCCTCACTTACTTTGCCTTTACTCATTGTTATACCACACATTTCCACATTTGATCCCTTGCCCCTCCCTGCAGTTTTAATCCCCTCCACTCCCCTGGTCATGTGGTTTACAAGTTCACTAGCCTGAGAATGATTCAGGTGTAGACTGTCTCAATATTGCAGCCCTGTCTTTCCCTTGTACTAATGCCAGAGCCCCATGAACCAGAATCCACTTCTCCCACACACCTTTGAGTCTTGTATTCATCTCTTTGAGCCATGTGCAAATTGGCATCAGGCACATACAACTGTGCCAATATTATAACATTTGAAGTTCTGCTTACTAATTTAGTGCTTACCTCCTTATGCTGTCCATGCAGAACATTGCTGCTGGTTCTTCTTACGTAGTTGGACTGTGACCATTGGATTTTCAAATGCCCACAAATCTCAGGGTCTGTGGTTTGTTTTGTATCTTTTGTTATGATGTTTCTGTTAGCTTATCAGCATATGTTAGCCAGAATTACCTCACTCCAGCTACACAATAAACCAGTGATGTTAGTTCCCATTATCGCTTTAGTTGTGCCCCTATAGTTTTTCCTATATTCTACTTAAAGTTATTCTAATGTCACGATTAGATATTTAGCGTTAGCTTTTGCAACAATGGTCTTTCATTCCAGACCCTACTTAATATTTTCCTATTGCCATAATTAGATATTTATCATCACCTCTGCTACAGTGATCTTCCATTCCAGACTAACCTGTTATGATTAGACATTTAGCTATTCCATCTATTACAGTAGTCTCCTGTCTCAAGCTGACTCTATTAACTACTAATTAGATATTTAATGTCATGTCCCAAATATTTATAGTCCACATACTGCCACAATGATATTTAGCAGGCGAGGCTAACGTTACTAACTGTGTTATCTCATCTTGCCATCGTGGCCTTTCAGCCTCAACCTTACTCTGCTAATTGGTGTAAGAGCATTCCACTATTCCTATCCCATCCTGCATTCTACAGATCTCTTGGAACAGATCGCCAGTGGTCTTCATGTTTTAACCCTTCCCATGCTTTCATGCTCTTTATTTTAGTAAGTTTGCAGATGACACCAAAGTTGGAGATGCAGTGGACAGCGAAGAGGGTTACCTCAGATTACAACAGGATCTGGACCAGATGGGCCAATGGGCTGAAGAAGTGGGAAATGGAATTTAATTCAGATTAATGCGAGGTGCTGCATTTTGGGAAAGCAAATCTTAGCAGGACTTATGCACTTAATAGTAAGGTCCTAGGGAGTGTTGCTGTACAAAGAGACCTTGGAGTACAGGTTCATAGCTCCTTGAAAGGGGAGTCGCAGGTAGATAGGATAGTGAAAAAGGCGTTTGGTATGCTTTCCTTTATTGGTCAGAGTATTGAGTACAGGAGTTGGGAGATCATGTTGCGGCTGTACAGGACATTGGTTAGGCCACTGTTGGAATATTGCGTGCAATCCTGGTCTCCTTTCTATTGGAAAGATGTTGTGAAACTTGTAAATCTTTTCTGAACCCTTTCAAGGATGTTGCCAGGGTTGGAGGATCTGAACTACAGGGAGAGGCTGAACAGGCTGGGGCTGTTTTCCCTGGAGCGTCGGAGGCTGAGGGGTGACCTTATAGAGGTTTCCAAAATTATGAGCGGCATAGATAGGATAAATAGACAAAGTCTTTTCCCTGGGATCGGGGAGTCCAGAACTAGAGGGCATTGGTTTAGGGTGAGAAGGGAAAGATATGAAAGAGACCTAAGGGGCAACTTTTTCACGCAGAGGGTGGTACGTGTATGGAATGAGCTGCCAGAGGATGTGGTGGAGGCTGGTATAATTGCAACATTTAAGAGGCATTTGGATGGGTATATGAATAGGAAGGGTTTGGAGGGATATGGGCCAGGTGCTGACAGGTGGGACTAAATTGGGTTGGGATATCTGGTTGGCATGGACAGGTTGGCCCGAAGGGTCTGTTTCCATGCTGTACATCTCTATGACTCTATGCTCAACAAAAAAAACAGCTGGGCTGTCATTTTGCTCTCTGATTTATATATAAAAAAATTCTCTAGCAGTCTTCTCTTTCTCCCTCTCTCTGTTCCGCTTCTGTTCAGCATTTTTTTCATCCTGCTCTATTCATAGGCTTTCCACTGTTCAAACTAAACTCTTTCACCTTCTTCCTCTCTTTCTCCACACCATCAACTCCCACTTCTCTTATCCTGCTAAACTGTTGAGATTCCTTATTTTGCAGAGATCTCTCTTTTCCTGATTCTCTCTCTCTCTCTCTCTCTCTCTCTCTCCCCCTCTCTCTCTTTCCCCCACCCCCTTTCTCTCTCTCCGTCTCTCCATCTCTTGCTGTGTGTCACACTACTCAGCCTGCTGTGCACTGAATGTTCTAGTGCTTCACCAAATGTATACAGTGTTAGGATGACTTATTTAATGACAAATATTGTGTGTACATAAGCCCTGTATCACTAGGTCACAGACATCTATCTGTGATTGCTATTTTCCCTCATCTCTCATTGCTGTATCACAAGGTCAGTTTGCATTGAGGTTGTATAATTGTGCAAGCAATAATTATTTTGGAGACTTTTGACGTCTGTTCTATAAAAATCTTGGAATCAATGTAGACAACTGGACCTTTGTTAAGTGAAACGCTTATGACACTGCAGTTATATGAAAATGTTTTCAGTAGCTAAACTCAATCAACCTGACTACTAGAGAATATTCCGGTTAGTTGCAATAACTATACAAGAGACAAATAATTTGGGAATGAGTTGAATGATAGAAAAATAAATGTAAAAATAAGAATAAAAATACCTATAATTCCCAAATTGTGAATTCCTGGTTCAATTAGCATCATAGAATCTTATGACATGGAAACAGACCCTTTGGTCCAACTTGTATGCCGACCGGATATCCCAATCTGACCTAGTCCCATTTGCCAATATTTGGCCCATATCCCTCTGAACCCTTCATCTTCATATATCCATCCAGATGCCTTTTAATATTGTAATGATAGAAAAAGAGACAAACATGTGATTACAGACAATTGTCAGCTGTGGAAAGGTGAAAATGAGTCCACTCTGCTGAGAGCAAGGCAAAAAGCCACAAACAAGACCCATTCAGGGCAGAATTAGGGTTGTAAAAAAAATGGAGTACAGAGATCATACTTAAAAGTTGTGGAGGTTGATATTCAGTCCTAGGGATTGTGGAGTACCTATATGGTAATTGAGGTGTACCTCTAGCTCAGATATGCTGTGCTGTTGCATTCAAGTAGCTGAGTGTTCTCTTGAAATTTTTCAGTGGCTTTGGTCAATGATTAAATTATTTTCTGGAAGGAGGAAATCTCTGAGGTAAGTCACATGCTCTGTCATCTATGTGATAGCTGATGCCTGTAACACAGGCCTGGAAATAAGCACAAACCCTCATCGAGAAGGATACAATCACTATAGAAAATTGAAGTGGGGAATAGAAAATAGTTTCAAATAAAAGCAATTAATACTCTTTTCTTATTTCAGACTTCCAGCATCTGCATTACTGTTTTATAAAATACTTTGGATCTAATCTTGTGTTTGTAAACATTTGTTTGAAATTATAATTTTGGTAGGCAATATGTTTCTGCTATAATTAGCTTGTTTTATAATGCTGTGTACAATTAAACAGTCAAAAGTTAAAAAGCTGTTGACTATCTCGCATACAATTTTAATAGAACATGATGGTTATTTCACCAACGTTAACTTACTTGACATCAGCTAAACTATTTTTTGATGTGCTTGTATTGTAATTAAATATTTTGCTATCTGTAGCAACTATGCTTTTTATTGAAAACACATCAAACCCCAGAATAAATAACATACAAATTGAGTTAATTGTTACCATTATACAATTATACCAAAGGGAACACTTACTATAGGATGGTGCAGATCACTTTAGTACTGGTTCCTAGTAATTCACTTCAGCTGAGCCTGCAAGAGGTATGGCTATGTTTGGAGCTTAGATGTTTTCTTAATATAGCACAATAAAAAAGATGTACCACCCCCCCCTTTATTGAAAGTATTGATGTCTTTGTTTTATGTATGGATCTGAACAATGAGTGCTGAAAAGATATCCAAGAGGCAGCCAAACAATTATTATTGGGAACTCTGATTTACCATGTCCATCGCCCTGGTATTCAGGTTAGTTGCCATGTCCCCAATTGTGTGTACTATGTGAGATCAGCCAATCTGAGCCATTTAAAAATTATACTTAAAAATAATTGGAGACGTTATGGAGTCAGGAAAGGCACTAGAGGAATACACATTCTTATTTTCTTTTCCTTTAGAGCGATTATATTTTGTGACGTAATCTTAATAAAATCAAAAGGTTCTTTTCCTGCTGACTATAAACAACATTTTGATAAATATTTTTGATGTCATTTTAATATAATTTAATATAATGGTGATAAGGAACACAAGTGATTCTGAATAAAAACTGCTTTATCCTACTAAAACCACATTGCTTCTGAAGTCAATGCAACAATTCCAATCAGCTCTGGTTTATTTATAGGACATTGTAAATTCAAGTGGACTTATTATGGTACAGAATAATGTGCACAGAATTCCTGTAGTTGCTGCTTTTGATTCTTCTGTAACTTGATGTAGAAACACTGTTAACTTAAAATATCTAGCTAGAGATGAAATTAAAAATCTATGAGAATAAGTGCATGAGATACTACATGGAACATGCTAATTCCCAAGTTTTGGAGAAATCGAAGTATCTGTCACACCAAGAACTAATAATATAGGAAGCAAGTTAATTAAGTATTATGGAGCTATAGTTCATTTAATTTTGGAAGAGGAATAGTAAGGAACCACATAAACCTTTCCCACATTATGAGATTGAGTGGCGTAAAGTGGATCTGTGGAAGGAATAGATTTGAGGTTGCATAACACTTTATTAATTCAATCAGAGTAGCTAAGTCAGGAGCATAGCTGACTTTTCACAGTCAGAATCATTTTCCTAAACATCTGAAGAACTGAATGGTGATTATAGTGGAGAATTCTCCTCCAATGAAGTGAGAATATAATCCTGTCAATTATTGAGCAGCTACTTTAATTAGGAATTCTACTGGCTGAAGCCTTGTAAACTCAAAACCATTAACTTGCTTCTGGGAATGAGAGCTGTATAACAAGATAACTGGGAGGAGATATTTTTGGTTCTTGAGTGTTGATAATCAAGTCAGTTATTTGATATAATAACAGAAAAGCTGAAGAAATTTAGCAGGTCTGGCAGCATCTGGGGAGAGAGCATCCGAGTTAATATTTCGAGAGTTAATATTTTGAATCCAATCCATCCCTTTTTTTGAAACTCTAGGGAGAGTCAGATTGGGCATAATCTGATCTGCCAGCTTTGCTGAATTACGTCAGTTCTTTCTGTTTTAGTTTCAGAATTCCAGCGTTCACATTATTTTGCTTTGGTCCACTGTTATTAGATATACTGGCAGATCTCCCATGGCATTGTTCGCATGTAGCAAGCAATGTACCTACCTTTTTCACAATTTATGCAATGTATTATTAACTAAAAGACATAAAAGTGACAAATACTGGAAATACTCAGCACATCTGACAGCATCTCTGTAGCTGTAAGACTATATTTTGCATTCTGTTCAATTATCCTGATCTACTTATGTAAGGTATGAATTGTCTGGCTGGCACGCAAAACAATACTTTTCACTGTATCACACTACATGTGACAATAATAAATCAAATCAAATCAAATCAAGCTAAACATGACCTCGATGGAGTGGCCTTTGCCCCATCCTCCTCTGCCGCCTTCTTCTAGCTGTTCTCCTCTGTGTTTTCTTTGCTCATTCTCCCCATCATGCTGCAAGCCCGAGGGCTAGACATTACTGGAAAATATTTGATTGCAGCAAGTGGAATGAGTGGAACTATGAACCAACTTCTTCAGATCTCTCCCTATTGACTTAAACAATTTTAAATAGCAGAACATGCCACCAAACACTGAAAAAAAGAACTCCACAATAGCCAGTAGAAATCAATTGGCATCTAACCTGAAAGTAGCTAATGATGTCTTTATACTGGATTAGTAGGCCCACTTGTGGCGCAGTGGTCGTGTCCCTACCCCAAGATGAGTATGGAACTAGACTCTTTGGTTAAACCAATCCATGATGACCATAATCCCAATCTAAACTGCTTGCGCATGGCCCCTATCCCTCCAAACATTTATTATTCATGTGTCTGTTCCAAATGTCTTTTAAAAGTTGTAACTGTACCCACATCCACCACTTTCTTTGAAAGTTCATTCTACACACGAACCATTCTCTGTGTAAAAATGTTGCTCCTCGTATCTTCTTAATATCTTTTTCCTCGCACCTTTAAAATATGCCCCCTAGTCGTGAAATCCCCCACCGAGGGAAAATAAACCTGCCATTCACCTTATCTATACCCCTCATGATTTTATAAAACTCGAAAAGGTCACCCCTCAACCTCCTAAGCTCCAGTATAAAAGGTCCCAGCCTATCCTGCCACTCCTTATAACCCAGACCCTCCATTCCCAGCAACAACCTGGTAATCCTTTTCTGAACCCTCTCCAGTTTAATAATATCTCTCCTATAATAGAGAGACCAAAACTGAGACCTGGGTTCAAGTCTCACCTGTTCCAGAGATGTGTGATAACATGTCTGAACAGGTTGATGAGTAAAATAGGTTAAACAAGAAAAACTGCACTGCTGCTATTACAAAAAGCACTGATGTTCTCCCTCCAACTCCATTTTGATTTAGCCCGATCCTCCTCTCCCTACCTTTCCTTCACCTTTTGATGGTTTGCATTTACCTAAACAGGCTTTGCACGTAAATAGTTCAATGGGAAACATGAGTAATTTAATGGTGGTAGTTAATGGATGGGGGAAAACAGAACCATGGCTGATTTGGTGATGTGAAAAAAATTAAGTTTTATGTAAGTGCACCTGCATATAAAAGAGAAAGAAATAGTACTGGGTGTGTTGTGTGGTCGTGTCCCTATCCCTGAGCCAGGAGACATTGGTTCAAGTCCTACCAGATCCAGAGCTGTTTAATAACATCTCTGAACAGTTTGGTTAGTAAATATTGTCTGTTCCTTCCTGCTGAACACATGTTCAGAAGTGAGATGAAGAGGGGGCAATGACTGAAATAAAAGAAAATAAAATAGCTCCCTCATACCTCAACATCTTGTTTGCATAGCTAACGTATTATTTATTATTAACACCTACTTTTCATCTGTAGTTCCTATCCAAGTCCTTTAGCACACCCTTTGCCTTTTGCACCTTTGCCATTTATTTCCATTTGCTTCTCCTCTCCACTTATTCCAAAGCACAAAATCCATCACTTTTTCAGCCCACTTCAGTTTCAAAGAAGATTATATTGGTTTTGAAGCATGAACTGTTTCTCTCTCGACACATACTGCCAGACCCACTGGGACTTTTTAGCACTTTCTGATTTGATTTCATTAGCTGGAATGTTGAGGTAAATTATGCCACTGTTGGAGTCAACTAAATGTTCCATACTGACTGATAATCAGAGTCTCCCTGTTCTGTGTATTACTGTTCACTGTCCCAATTTTCAAGTTACCACCCTGCCCAGAATGGCACTCAATAAGGTCTGCACTCTAAATGTTCACACATGGAATGAACATCACATTGGATTCAAACGTCCATCCATCAGATCAGAAATACAGCTGTTAAGCAATTGAATTTTACAGCCAGGATCTTAAATTATGACCAACAGCACTTACCTTTAACTAGTTTTCCCATACTTAGCTATTCTTCTGATGAAAGCTTTTACCAAATGTTCATGAAGACACCATTCTAATTTGCATGTTGTGGCAGCACAACCATCTTATCCAGAGAATTCCTGAACTAATATGGCATTCCATGTTGTTGCTGTAGATGCCTTTGAAACATGGCTAAAGCAGATTTTAGTTTTGAAAAAGAATTGAAAACATGTAATGGTGCTTTTTATATTGATATTGTTTTCCTCTATGTAGGACACAGCTGGGCAGGAACGTTACAGGACAATCACCACGGCTTATTACCGTGGTGCTATGGGATTTATCCTAATGTATGACATCACAAATGAAGAATCCTTCAATGCCGTACAGGACTGGTGAGTGTGAAGAAAAGATTCGGTGCTACACTATTTCTGCAACTGTACGTCTGGCTTTTCACTCTCGACTAGACGAGTAGGAGGCTAGAAGAGTACAGCAAGCCAGGCAGCATCAGGAGATGGAGGAGTCAACGTTTCAGTTATAATCCTTCTTCAGTCCTGAAGAAGGGTTAAACCCGAAACATTGCCTTCTTCATCTCCTGATGCTGCCGGGCTTGCTGTGTTCTTCTGGCCTCCTGTTTGTCTACTTTGGATTCCCACATCTGCAGTTTCTTCTTTGTCTCTAACCTGGTTTTTCACTCAGCTATTTAACCCTCACATCAGGTTAAATTGGGCTCCCAAGCTGTCCCATGTCCTTAGCTGCTCCCTGGTGCACCGTTCCAGCAGTGCAGTTTTCTGCTTAGTTACCTCTGAATTTGCTGTCCCAGTAAGGGAGGTGGACAGGCTTTCGAATGCTGCAGTTTCACTGAGGGCTCATACTGATGCCTGTAGAATATCAGGTGGTTATGCTAAATACACAAAATCAGCAGGCTGAAAACAGCAGCTTATCACCGGACAGTTGAATTGTCTCTTATTGGAGATAGTCATTGCCTGGCATTTGTGCGGTGTGAATATCACTGTCCACTTGTCAGGCCAAGCCTGGATATTATACAGATCTTGTTGCATTTGCTTCAGTGTCTGAGGTGTCATAAATGATGATGAACACTGCAGTCATCAACGTCCGTTCCCACCTCTATTGATGAAGTAGTTGAAAATGTTTAGGCCTATAACACTACCCTGAAGAACGGAGATGTCCTGGAAAGGAGATGACTGAAATATAACAGCCATGACCATCTTCCTTTGTGCCAGAAATAATCATTTGCATCCTCCTAGACACATGGATTGATCAAACACACAAAGACTTCATAACTTACTAAGTCTTTCAAATCAAGAGTTACCATTTTGGATTTGGTGACATTCTGGGGGAAGGGTCACTCAACCTGAAACATTGATTTCTGTCCACAGATGCTGCCAGACCTGCTGAGCTTTTCCAGCAATTTCTGTCTTTGAATCAGATTTACAGCATCTGCAGATCTTTCAGTTTTCAACACTTCTTACTGTCTTACAGGCTGCTTTCCTCCCCATCCTGCCTAATTGCCAATTCTTTCCCAACTCTCCTGCTTGCACTTTCCCTGTCTAACCTTCCAGCCGTCGCTCTCATCCACACTTCCCTACCTGATCTTCCCAATCATTGCTTCCTTCTGCAGCTCTCTCACTCACTGCCTCCAGCTCCTTTTGAATAGGAGCCTTTTATCCAAGAACTCCCACTGCATAGTTGAAGCCACACATTCATCTTGTTTTTATACACATCTTCTTATTTTTACTGTCACTAATGGGAGATATCCAGGGATTGTTAATTTTGAGATCCTCATTTTAATTTCTTCCCCATCCTAGAATTCTTTGATGATAGTGGCCATTGTTGGTAAATTTCCTGCCCTTCTGCAATTGCCTTTGAGTGATTGATGGTGAGAGCCTGTTTGAGCTACTGAAGCTCACCTGGTGTAGGTAAACCCACAGTGCTCTGAATTTATTAGATCTTTGTTTTACCACCCACTGTCACTGTGCTCTCACTCTTTGCCTGCTCTGTTGCAGCTCTTTTTCTCTCTGCTGCATCTTTGAGTGAGATCCATGGATTATTTATGTTGCTAGTGTTTGAATAATGCAAATATTGTTGGTGGAAATAAAGCAAATTATACCAATGCTTAGGTATTTCTGTAGCAAAGGAATGTAAAGGACATAAATCTATTTTTCCATTCATCATTGGTGACAGGCAACACATGCCCACCTAACTAGCAACATTTGCATTAATCCCATAAATGAACAAAACCAATGTTTTAATTCTGGAAGAAATTATTATTCATTATTAATTTTCATTTATAAGCAACTCAAGAGATCCACTAACATAAGACAAATTGAGCATTTTGAGTGGGAGGGGGAGTTGGTGAGGTGTGTGTGTGTATTTGCTTGCTTGACATGTGATTTATTTTGATAAATATTTTGTTTATTTGTTGCCAGCTTGTTATTTTGCAGAGGTAAAAGGGAAATAATTTCTTCAACAAGTCATCCAGTCCTGTTGTTACTTTTGAAACATTCATATGAAAACCCCTTCACTTTAATACCAACTTCAAATTTTATTTCAGCAGCATGCAATTAGTTAAACTGTTGCATGACAGTTTAATAGTGGTTTACATCCAACACTACAGCAGTGTTGTGCGGGTAGTAATCAACAGAGGTTTTCTCTGTTCACGTCTGGAGAATTACTTATTTTTCTATTTAAAATTCAGTAATATTTTGTTTCAGGTGATTTAATTTTAGTGCTCATGTTTGCTAAAAAGGTGAAAAAATCCACTGGTGTTTGCTTATATTATTACTTACTTCCTTTTCTCCTACTACTTGGTTTATCCAAACTAAATCCAATAATCTCTCATCCATCCTGTGTACATTTTATCAGGAATTATTGATAGCCCAAATGTGAATTTATAAACTAAGCTATGAACGGAGAGTGAAAATTAAAGTCTGCAGCATCAGTGCATCTCTCTGAACCAAAGATGAGTCTGGATATTTTTGAGAAAATATTCTGGTAGAAGAAAGATGAATTGACAAATTACTTTTCACAAACAAAGACTTACCATGTTGGTTCTTAAAGATACTTCTACTTCTCAAACTTGTCTGTATATTAAGTTAACAAAATATTTGATAAATTTATTTACTTTATGAAAAAAAATTTTAAAACTGTTTGAGAAATGAATTAAAGGTTTTTCTAATGTTGACACTTTGAACCTTAATACCTACAGTTATAAAATATGAGTAATCAGTGAAGGTATCAAATCTGGCTACAGCACCCTGGACTTTGGAAGGAGAAATCATGCTTCACTATTTTAACCGGGGTATTGTGATTGCTTGCAATACAGGCTTGCAGGCACCTAAGAAGAGGCTTTCATTGGCCCACCATGGAACATGTTATGTAGAACAAGCAGCAGGTCTCTATGTTACAACAGGATGCCAACTATCGTTAGGCTGGCACATAGAGAATAGGGTGTTAGGTGGGTACTACCTAGAGAGTAGAGCGCACCAATGGAAATGCATTCTTGGAGGAAAGGAGAAAGAAGCAGAGAAAACCTGGGAATTTATTTTAAAGGACAAACATCAAAATGTGGATTGCGGAAAGAATACAAGACATAGGAACAGGCGTTCAGCCACTTTCCATTTTTAGATATTCTAACAAATACAGGACTAATATAGTCAACGTAATTTGGAAGCAGGGTGGTGGGGGAGGGGCAGTGAGCGGGGAGTGAATCAGAGTAGTTAATAATTTCTGTACTGTTGTGTAAAAATGCATAGTTTAATTCAATATAGCAAAATAAAACTGCTCCATCAATCATGGTTGATCTGATAATTCTTACTTCTAGCTTCCTGCCTTATCCCCATAACCCTGGATTCCCTTACTGAAGAAAAATTTATCTATCTCAGCCTTGAAACGTAGGAACATAGAAAATAGGTGCAGGAGTAGGCTGTAGACCATTCAATACGAGCATGGCTGACCCTGCAGTCTCAGTATCCCGTTCCCTCTTGAGTATCTAATGATCTGGCCCCAACAACTTCCTGTGGGAGAGAATTCCACAGGTTCACAACTCTGAGTGAAGAAATTTCTCTTCATCTCAGTCCTGAATGGCTTACCCCTTGTTGCTAGACTATGACCCCAAGTTCTGGACTTCCCCAACATTGGGAACATGCTTCTCACATCTAGCCTATCCAGTCCCAATCAGGATTTTATGTTGCTATGAGATCCCCCTTCATTCTTCTAAATTCCAGTGAGTACAAGGGCAGTCAATCCTGTCTTTGCTTATATGTCAGTCCTGCCATCCCGGGAATCAAACTGGTGAACCTTCACCGGACTACCTCAATAGCAAGAATGTCCTTCCTTAGACTAGGAGACCAAAATCACCTACAATACTCAAGGTGTGGCCTCACCAAGGCCCTGTATAACTGCAGTAGGACATTCTTATTCCAATATTCAGAACCTCTTGTTATGAAGGCCAGCATGCCATTAGCTTTCCTATATACTTAATAACTCAGCCTCCACAGCCCTCTGCAGTAAAGAATTCCACAGATTCACAGTCCTCTGAGGGAAGACATGAGATTTTGATCCCTGGTTCTAGACTCTCCTACAAAGGGAAACAGCCTTTCTGCATTTATCCAGTCAAGTCCCCCAAGAATCTTGCATGGTTAATAAGGCCACTTTTCATTTTTTTTTTATTCTAACAAGTATAGGTCTAATATAGTCAACGTAATTTGGAAACGGGGAGGTGGGGGAGGGGAGGTGTGAATCAGAGTAGTTAATCATTTCTGTACTGTTGTGTAAACATGCATATTTCAGTTCAATATACCAAAATAAAACCGTAGTACTGAGTCTGAGCCTGCTATCCTTTGAAGGGTCAATAAATCCAAATGATTTAAGACAGAAATGGAATCCAAAAATGGAAGGTTCTAAAACCCTCAGTGCTGCTGGAGTTGAAGCTTCACTGGATCCGTAATGAATCGAATGAAGTGTGTTGTCACCTTGTCTCAGTTAGTCATACGCTCATGTTTCAGAAGGATATGGGATCAGTACCAATTGCAGGACTTGTGCATTTCTTTTTTGACTGAATTCAAATTTTCAAACTGGCGCAAAAAAACAAGGGATTTTAAAAAAAACAAAATAGAAATGGAAAACCCAAGAAAAAGAATGTCAATTTCACAAAAATACTCTCAACGTTATTTATAGTGTAAGCATAAGGAAGTCTAGGGTTGGAGAAGCTATGGCAGGAGGGCAAGCTAAGTGTTACATCTTGGGACAGGGTCCAGGCATATGCTAAGGAGAGAATACCTCTCTGCACACTACCAGACCATGAAGAAAACCCAACTAGGCTGTTTGCTTAGTGTAGGTCTCTTGCACACCAGCTAAATTACACCAGCTTCTTAAGAAATTACCAGGATAGTGTTTAATCCTCGCAGGTTTCTGGAGCAGTAGCATAGATTTTCATGTTTCCTGCTTGGGTTTTAAGATTCACTGGGTAACCTGCAGCCTGCAGATATGAGTTTAAGTAGAAATTACACCAGCTTCTTCTGAGATTCTTAAGAAGGTATTAGTTATTCACGTATGGGTCTCAAATGACCCAATGGTAGGCATGGTGGTTAACACCAACCCTGAAGATTGTAAAATTGCAGGAGACAGCCGGTGCAAGTGGGTAGTTGGCAGACTGGATTTAATGTGTGTGTCTACCTTCCAAACTGCCAACCTGGGTTCATTAAATCCAGCTGATATGTACACATGATAAAGAAGGGGGGGTAGGCCTTCTATCCTCTCAAGCTTTCTCTGCTTTTCTAGAAGATTATCACTAAATTTCTCTATCTAACCCACTCCCCAATCCGATCTGTATATCCCTCCACTCCATCAGTAATCAAAATCTATTGGACTAAATCTTGGAAATGCTTGGGGTGTTTTATTATGTTAAAGAGTATATAAATACTCACAAATAGTAGGTATGTTGTTTAAGTTTGAACAGGACTGAGCTTCTTGATTATAAGATTTTCGGCAGATATGTGAAAATGAATGGGGCTAACAGTGTTTCTGAAGCTTTCTGTCAAAGTGCTAGAGCCTAAGGCTGCTTCGGAGAATTGTATTTTGGTAGAAATAAAACATATTCTTTAAAAATAAGGAAAATTAAACAGTTATCTGTGTATTACCAGACACTCAAAAGTAAAGATGAGATATGGTAGAAAACTGAAGCAATTTAGAAAGATGTACAAAATTACTGAGAGATAATGTGTGATTTTAATTTTCATATGATGGGCTTGAATTGAAACAATGCATTTGATTAAACTAGCATGTATCCTGGCATATAAGCCTGACCAGGAAAGAAGCAGTGCTTGAACTAGCTTAGAAAATGAAGTGGGACAAAGAACCAGTGCAAGAATTGTACACAGCATGGTTAGGGTCAGTATAAACACTGGAAAAGATAATGAAGAATCAAAAGTAAGGGTGCCTGACTGTGAAAAAGCAATGTTCATCTCAGTGAGAGATGCTTTAATTGAGCTGACCTCACATTATAGCAGAAGACCAGCTTGATATGCCCCAGGCACACAACCACCAAATTACCAGGATAGTGTTTAATCCTCGCAGGTTTCTGGAGCAGTAGCATAGATTTTCATGTTTCCTGCTTGGGTTTTAAGATTCACTGGGTAACCTGCAGCCTGCAGATATGAGTTTAAGTAGAAAGAAAATTGAGCGAGCTCCATTATAGCAATTGTCCATGCCAGATTTTTATTTGTTCTGCCCAGATGAGGCTTAACACCCAAGCAGAGAATCCACACGTTTCGATAATTTCGATGTAATAATGACACAAACCACCCTATTATAAATGAGACAATAAATTTGAGGATTTTTCTGACCTGTTTTATTCTAAGAGCATTTTTGCCTTAGAATTGCCCATTCTTCAAAACCTGATAATAATCTCATTCATAGTCATTTAGTTACTCACAATTACCCACTCAAGTAAAGGTTAGGGAACCATCAGCATGCTTCAGATATCCATCAATAACATTGTACATTGTCTACTAAGTCAATTTAGATTGATTTTTATAGTAAATGAAATGTTAAAAATGTGAATGGGCATTTTATCCTAATTATAATAGCAAAAAGAAATTAATGACTTTTATTGTCAAGGTCTGACTTATTGGAGTATTTTTTATGTTGTGCATCACTTTTTCCTTACTCAGAAAGAAAGCATCATCTAATAGAACATAGAACATAGAGAAGTACAGCACAGAACAGGCCCTTCGGCCCACGATGCTGTGCCAGGGATTATTCCTAACCTAAAATAAAATAACCTAACCTACGCACCCCTCAATTCACTGCTGTCTCTGTGCATGTCCAGCAGTTGCTGAAGTGTCCCTCGTGGCTCTGCTTCCACCACCACCACTGGTAACGCATTCCATGCATTCACAACTCTCTGCATAAAGAACCTACCTCTGACATCTCCACTATACCTTCCTCCTAATATCTTCAAACTATGACCCTCATGCCAGTCACTCCATCTCTGGGGAAAAGTTTCTGCCTATTGACTCTATCCATGCCTCTCATTACCTTGTATTCCTCGACCACGTCATCTCTCTTCCTCCTTCTCTCCAGAGAGAAAAGTCCAAGCTTAGTCAATCTCTCTTCGTAAGACAAGCCCTCCAGTCCAGGCAGCACCCAGTAAATCTTTGCACGCTCTCCAAAGCCTCTGTATCTTTCCTATAGTAGGGCGACAACTTTGAGGGGTCTATGCACTTGAATACCAAGATCCCTCTGTTTCTCCACAAAGCCAAGAATCCTGTCTTTAATCCTATATTCAGCATTCAAGTTCAACCTTCCAAAATGCATCACTTTGCATTTATCCAGGTTGAACTCCATCTGTGATTTCTCAGCCCAGCTATGCATCCTGTCTGTCACGCTGCAGCCTGCAATAGCCCTCGATACTATCAACAGCACCTCCTACCTTTATGTCATCTGCAAATTTACTAACCCACCCCTCAACCTCCTCATTCAAATTGTTTATAAAAGCTACAAAGATCAGAGGCCCAAGAACAGAGCCCTGCAGGACACCGCTCACCACTGACCCAGAATACTCTCCATCTATAACCACTCTCTACCTTCTGTCAGCCAACCAATTCTGAATCCAGATAGCCAAATCTCCCTGTATCTCATTACTCCTGACTTTATGAATGAGCTCACCATGGGGAACCTTACCAAATGCCTTGCTGAAGTCCATATACACCACATCCACTGCTTGACCATCGTCAACCTGTTTCATCAACTCTTCAAAGACCTCAATAAGATTTGTGAGGCAAGACCTGCCCTTCCCAATGCCATGCTGACTGCCTTTAATCACACTGTGCTTTTCCAAATAGTCAAAAGTCCTATTCCTCAGAATTCTTTCCAAAACCTTGCTGACCACAGACGTAAGACTGACTGGTTTGTAATTGCCAGGTATTTCCCCATTTCCCTTCTTGAAAAGAGGAACAACATTTGCCTCCCTCCAATCCTCCGATATGACTCCCGTGAAGAGTGAGGAAGCAAACATTGGCTTTGTAAACTCCTTTCTCACTTCCTGGAGCAACCTAGGATAAATCTGGCCTGGCCCTGGGGATTTATCAATCTTAATGTTTGCCAAAATTTTCAGCATATCAACTTCATCAATCTTGATCTGGTCATGCCTGTTTCCGAGCTCCTCAAAGTTCTCATTCACAACAAGGTCCCTTTCTTTAGTGAAAACTGAAGCAAAAAATTAATTTAAGGTTTCCCCTATCTGCTCAGACAACACGCACAAGTTCCCTACGCTATCCCTGACCGGCCTTACCTTCTTCCTGATCATTCTCTTATTCCTCACGTATGAGTAAAATGCCTTTGGGTTCTCCCTAATCCTTCCTGCAAAGCCTTTTTCATGTCCCCTCCTGGCTCTCCTTAGTTCATTTCTAAGCTTCTTTCTAGCAGGCCTGTAATCCTCTAAAGCTGTGCTTCCTTCACCTTACGTAAGCTGCCTTTTTCCTTTTGATGAGAAGCTCCTCTGTTCTCGTCATCTAAGGCTCCTTAATCTTACCCCTTCTTGCCTGTCCCAGAGGAACAAATTTATGCATCACTCACAGCAACTGCTCCTTAAGCAGTCTCCACATGTCTGTTGTGCCCTTTCTGTGGAACAATTGCTCCCAATCTGTACTTTTCAACTCCTGTCTGATAGCGTCATAATTTCCTTTTCCCCAATTAAATATCTTCCCTTGGTAACTGCTCCTTTCCATCTCCAAGGCTATGGGTTAATATGAGGCAGTTGTGATCACTGTCACCAAAGTGTTCTCCCACCGTGAGATCTGACACCTGCCCTGACTTATTGCTGAGCACCAAATCCAAAATGGCCTCGCCCCTCATCGGACTGTCTACCCACTGAGTAAGGAAACCCTCCTGAACACACCTGACAAAAATGACTCCATCCAAACCATCTGCACTAAGGAGGTTCTAGTCAATATTGGGAAAGTTGAAGTCACCCATAATAATAACCCTGCTACATCTGCATTTTTCCAAAATCTGCCAGTCTATGAGTTCTTCTATCTTCCTACTGTTATTAGCAGGGTCTGTAGAAAACCTCCAATGAGGTGGCTGTTCTCTTGCTGTTCCTAACTTCCAGCCATACTGACTCAGTAGACAAACCTTCCTTAACAACCTTCATTTCTGTAGCTGTGATGCACTCCCTGATTAGCAATGCTGCACCCCCTCCTCGTTTTCCACCCTTCCTCTTCTTTTTAAATGTTCTAAACCCTGGAACATCTCGCAACCATTCCTGCCCCTGTGAAACCTACTTCTCTGTTATGGCCACAACATCATAGTTCCAAGTACTGATCCATGTTCTATGTTCATCACTCTTATTTTTGACACTGCTTGTGTAAAAGCAGACAAAGTTTAACCAATCCCTTTGTTTCATCACGTGAAAAGCCTTCCTGATAGACTACATCCTGTCACTGCCCCATCTACAACTAGCCCCCTCTCAGATATGTAGCTCTGGTTCCCACCCCCCTTGCCAGACTAGTTTAAACCCTCCCGAACCACACAAACAAATCTCCCACCAAGGACTTTCCTGCTCCTCCAGTTCAGGTGCAACCTATCTTTCATGTACAGGTCCCACCTTCCCCAGAAGACATCCCAATGGTCTAGGTATCTGAAGCCCTCCCTCCGGCACCAGCCTTGCAGCCACATGTTAAGCTGCATTTGCTGACTGTTCCTCACCTCACTATCTCATGGCACCGGTAGCAAACCTGAGATCACTACTTTACCTGTCCTGCTCTTCACCTTTTAACCTAGCTCTCTGTAGTCACTTTTCAGATCCTCAATCCCTCTCCTGGCTATACCATTGGTGCCAATATGTACCACGATTTCTGGCTGCTCAACGTCCCTCTTCAGAATCCTGTAAACCCAATTGATGACTTCTTTACAAACAAGGACAGCCTGTCATAGAGTCACAGAGACATACAGCATGAAACAGATCCTTTGGTCAACCCACCCATGCTGACCAGTTATCCCAACCCAATCTAGTCCCACCTGCCAGCACCCGGTCCATATCCCTCCAAGTCCTTCCCATTCATATACCCATCCAAATGCCTTTTAAATGTTGCAATTATACCAGCCTCCACCACTTCCTCTGGCAGCTCATTCCATACACGTACCACACTAGCTGAAAACCAGGTTATTCTTCAAAACTATGCCGACTTCTGTACTCTACACAAGTCTTCTCCCACCTACTTCATCTCAGTTTCTCAAAATATCCTTCTACTCCTTAATATATTTGACTAATTTCCTTCAAATGCATCTTTGCAAATTGCCTCAGCCTTCCACATGACAGCAAGATTCCCACCCTCACCTCTCTGAGTGGCCTTCTCGATTGTAACAGATTATAAAGAAAAAGCATCTTGAAGCAATGACTGAATGTATGAGAGAAAATGTTAAGAAGCAGACAATGCCTTTAACTGGACAAGGTCTGTGCTACAATTGCAATACAACTCTAATTGTGGTCTACATCATGTTGCTGTTATGTAGCTTATTGATAAACATTATCAATGTGTTTGGTTGATATATCCTATGTAATAGAATACTCTCTTTGGCCTGTTTATCTCACTGGAAGAAAGATGATTGGAGCAAATATAGGTGGGTTCCATGGTAACTGGCATCTGTAGGCCAAAAGGCTAGGGAACTCTCAAAAGATAGGTTCCAAAAACACCTTTACTTGTTTTTGTGCTGAGAACCTATTTTTGATTTTAAGACAAGTGGTCTTTTGAAATCTGCAGCCCGATGAACTTGACCAGAGAAAGAACTAGAACTAATCCTGTTTCCTTTCCATGTGACATTTGCTGCTGCTCACTTGTGCTCTCTGTATTCCCCACCTTTTCCGCATAACCTTGCACATTCTTCCTTTTCAGCTAACTAACTAATCTCCTTCGTAATTGACATTTCTCATCCCTGCAACTATCCTTGTGAGTGTTTCTTGAGTCTCTCTACTGTCTTCAGTAAAGTGGGACGCCTAGAGCTGGATGCAGTGTTCTAGTTAAGGCCAATGATTTGTACAAGTTTGACATAACCTTCTTACTCTTGTACTCTATTCCCCTTTTAATCAAGCCTAGGATACTGTATGGTTTATAAGCTGCACTATCAGCCTTGCCTTGCAACTTGCAATGTCAAAAAGTGTGGTGCTGGGAAAGCAGAGCAGATCAGGCAGCATCCGAGGAGCAGGAGAGTCGACGCTTCGGGAGTAGGCCCTTCACCATTCCTGATGAAGGGCTAATATCCGAAACATTGACTGTCCTGTTCCTCAGATACTGCCTGATCTGCTGTACCTTTTCCAGCACCACACCTTTTAACTCTGGCTCTCCAGTATCAGCAGTCCTCACTTTTGCCTAGTTGCAACTTTCAATGATTTATGCACATGTACATCAAGGACTTTGTCTTCCTGTACCCACTTTAGAGTTGCACCCTTTATTTTGCGATATCTCTCTGTGTTCTTCTCAAAAAAATGAATTACTTCACAATCTCCATATTGAACTTCATTTGCCACTTGACTACCTAATCTGACATTTTGAAGTTGTACTCTATCATTTTTGCAGCTCACACTTTTGTGATCAACTTTTTGTGGCAATCTAATTGTGATGATAAAGAATTCCATTTTGCTTCAAATTACTAAAAGCATTACATATTTTTCAATTAAATTTCAGAGGTAGAACTGTGTTGGCTACAGTTAGTGTGGGCAGAACGGAGAGGATACATAAACATGATTAGGGAGTGCTCTTGATTTCAATAGGAAGCAATGAACCTGTGTGCACAGTGATGTTGATCACCCAACCAGTACGTTGTATTAGAGGTGATCCAATGGTTTTGAAATATTAATACAATGTAAACTTTCAATTCCAGTTTAGTTTGACTCAGACTATTTGATAACAGGTATCAAAAAGCAATTATAACCCTACCCAATGACTGGAATTCTGCTCCTCATACCGTTTAACTGCATTCAGTGCATGACTCCTTTGATTTTGTGGGTTGTGTTCTACTAAGAAGACTTTCTGAACCCAAGTAAAAGCTTCTAAAAAGGACACATGTGACAGTATTTTACTAGCCTGGGTCTCTCTATGACCATGGGTCTATGTGAATGGCAGTCTAATTGAGTAAGCGAGCTGCTGGCCTCTGATTGCTGACAAATCTTGGTTGATGGAGCTTTCCACCTCCAAGGTCCTGATCCCATGGGAGACCTGCTGGTAACCTCTCGACTGCCTGGTCAGGAGAAAATACTGATGGTGCCTTCCAGAAAGGAATTGTATGTCTCTCACTGAGCCTCGAACTGGTAGCTAAGGCTCCAATTGCTTCCACAAAATTCTCTTAAGTAAAGTTTAAAACATTATTGAGGGTGTTCTCAACTCACCGTACCAGGTGTAAGTCCATCAAAGTGGAAAGCAGTGGGTTCAATAACAAAGCACCCAATCCACAAAGCCCATTTAAAATTATCCTTTAAATGAATTTCATATACAGTTTCTATTATCATGCTAGCAGTATATAAATTACATTTTTTGTTGTAATTTAATGATTTGTAATTATTAGTTTCAGTCTGAATAATGTAATCTAACAGCTTTTGTAAAGAATGTGAATAGGTAGGCAAACTGCTCAAGCTCCATACTAAATCATCCCAGCAAAAGAATCATTGCCAATTCAGTGCCAGAATTTATTATACAGAATACACTTAAAAATATAAGCTCCAGATCAGTAAGAGGCACAGGTATCCAAATTATTTTTATGAATACAAAGGCTTGAGAAGTGCAGCCTTCCCCTTATTTGCCGTAGCAAGGTAGAAATTTAAAGTGCAATTATAATAGACATCGTACATTGTATGAATGGAGTAACTTTTGGATTACTTAATTTAGGGAGACAGCTAGAAAATTCTTGTCTATCCACTAAAAGGCAAGAGTGATTATTGAATAAGTCTTGGGAATTGTCCATAACATATTTTAACATACATAACTGCTAATGCAGTTGATTCTAACCAAACAATGCTGAGCAATGGAACAATAGAATTTAGGTAAGTGTTTGAAGTTGTTTCTCCAAAGTAAATCAAATTGAAACCTATATGAACATTTCAGTGGTGAATAATTCATCAAAATTAATTTCTCTTATTTCCTCATTCATGTTTTTCATTAAGAAAACAGAAATTTAAAAAAATTCTTAATAAATTTTGCAATAGATTTTGTATAAAATGCATGTTTAAAGCTAGAGGAACTTGTCCCTGTTAACAGAATTAGCTTTCCATTTTGTTTCTTTCAAGTCATGATCCTGAACTTTATATATAGAGAGAGGAAAAACTGAAAGAATTGCGTATGCTGGAAATTTGAAACAAAAACATAAATTGTAAACTCTGTTTTCATTAATATATTGAGGCTGAGGCCAGTATCAAGATGAATATTTCCTGTAAGTTGCACATTCGCATGTCCGTGCAGCAGCTAAGAAATCCTGCACACGCTCTATCATCCTTCTCCATACACTTTGCCTTAAATAAACTGCTCTGTCCACTTCAAAGTCAGAACAGGAACAACAAAAATTGTAGAAAACATCAGTCAGTTCCACAAACCCAGTCTGGGAAAATGACTCAAAATGTCACGTTTTTCTCCCAGGACAGCAGGATTTTCTGGGAGATGAGCAGAATAAGAGGAGAAGCTGTGGTTGTGGAAGTGGCCTGTACAGAAACCTGATGGGCTTCCGTGATGGGTTTCCAACACTATATTGACATTTCATTTTTTAAAAAAATCTCAGCCTTTATTCTTCACCCACTAAACACTTTCCTCGTGCCTCATACATGCCATCTTGTGCCCCAATCTCTCCCAGGCTCCTCAAACAACTGTTATGGCCTTTTATGTTCCAATGTCCAGTAATGTCACCCAACCCCCTCTGTGGACCCATATTCCTCAAGCCAAACTATGCTCGTCCAACCACCCATGTGGGCCCTTACACCCTCTAATTCAATCCATTCACCCTTCCACAAGCCTTTGCTCTTATACTTATTGTGCAACTCACCTAGCATTGACTACACACAAACCTCAGAATCCCTGCAACGATAAAATACAATTATATAATATAAAACCCCAAATATGTATTGCCAACTAGCTATATTAAAAAATACTCTCATTCATAAAATTCCACTAACTACATTTACAAATGAATAAAATCAACAACTAAATAAAATCTTGTAACAACAAAATTTCTTCTGACACTAAGTGTTGGAATTTATAGTCCAACATCAGAGCCTAAGGCCACTTGGAACTGTTACTCAAACTGTGAATTGACACCCAACTAGAACAATAGATAGTTGTGAAATCAGTCATGCAGCGCTAGTCCAGTGATGGAAATCTTCAGGTTTAGGTCAACAGACAGCGTGAAGTGGCAAGCAATCTTTTTACAACACTCCAGATTATTTTCTTCAAGGTTTAAAGGGCAGCACTTCTAAATGAGAAACCATACAATGGAATCCCTACAATGTGGAAACAGGCCATTCAGTCTATTGAGTCCACACCAACCCTCTAAAGAGTATCCCAACTAGACCCCAACCCTATCCCTGTAACCCAGCCTTTCCCATGGCTAATCCACCTAGCCTGCACATCCCTGGACATTAAAAATAATTTAGCATGGCCGGTCCACCTAACCTGCACATCTTTGGTTAGCACACCCAGAAGAAACTCACCCAAACATAGGAAGAATGTACAAACTCCACACAGACAATCACCCGAGGGTGGAATCAAATTAAGATCCCTAGTACCGTGAACAACAGTTCTAACCATTGAGCCACCATACTGCCCACATCATGCCTCAACAACTTGACAACTCCCTTTGAAGAGTCCTCTGGATGTATCTCTTGATATTTTTGTCAAGTCCACAAAACCCTTGACAGATCTCTTGACATATTATCTGGTCAGCATGGACAAGTTGGCCCAAAGTGTCTGTTTTCATGCTGTACATCTCTATGACTCCATATTTGTTTGACAGTGCTTCAGAGAGTTTTATGAGTTTGTTTTGCTGGGTTTATCGACAATTCCAATGAGCTTGGCAGTAATGTTTTTTTATGCACAATCTACATACATTTATGTCTACTTCTAACAACTTCACAGGGAGTATTACCTCTCCTAAAAGGCACCTTACTTCTTTCATAGGATACCTTACCACTTCAAAAGTGTCTAGGGAACAGATCCAAGGGGATCTCTCTCCAAAAATGTTCCCCTGACTATCCAAATAAATCCACTAAGTTTGGACTAGTTCTTATCATTTCGACTCTACACTCTTAGATTTTCATTTTCCAAGGATACCAAAATCCCTTTTGAACATTGTTAGCCTGTGATCAAAATGGCCAGCTGCATCTGTAACATGCACAAGCACAAAATACACTTGGCTCCCATTCCAATCTCTGAACAAAAATGGAAAGAGCTATGTTGGTGGGGGGAGGGGTGTGAACTTGCTGTGTTTAACGTGAAGGAGAGGCTCACGTTTTGCTGAAAATCCAGGCCTTAGAACACAAAAGTAAGGAAGCAATGGTGAGCCTGTATAAATGCTGGTTCTGGGGTACTGAAGCTGAGGCATTGTGTCAATTTCTGGTCACTATTCTTTAAGAAAGATGTGAAGGCATTGGTGAGGATGCAGAATGGGTTCATGGAAATAGAATGAAAGATATGCATTATATTGATAGATTAATGAAGCTGAGGCTGTTTTCATGGAGAAGGAAAGGTTGAGTGGAGATTTCATAAAAGTGATCAAAATCAGGAGGAGTCGGGCAGAGTATTGCTCCATCAAGCTTAGCTTGATCTTGGAGAAGAAGGGCTTATGCCCGAAATGTCGATTCTCCTGCTCCTTTGATGCTGCCTGACCTGCTGCACTTTTCCAGCAAGACATTTTTAAGCTTGGAGATAACAGCCCACTTGGTTGGCTCGACAAACATTCCACAAATGTATTCAGTGGTAAATTGTATGATCTACAAGATTCAATGCAGGGATTCTTCAAGGCTTCTTAGACAGCACCTTTCAAACCTTCAACCACTACTATCCAGAAGGATAAGGGTAGCAGAAATGTGGAAACACCACCCCCACCTGCAAGTTGCCCTCCAAGCCCTTCACCATCCTGATTTGGAAATATATTGATACTCCTACACTGTTGCTGAGTCACAGTACTGGAACAGCCTCCCTAACAGCTCTGTGAGCTTAACTACACCAAATGGACTGCAGCAGTTCAAGAAAGCAGCTCATCATCATATTTTTGAGGGCAACTAGGGATGAGCAATAAGTGCTGGCCCAGCCAACTACATCTGCATCCCATGAATAAATACAAAAAAGACTCTCCTGAAGAGAATAACATGGCTCTGGTGGCACAGGAATGTTCAATCTTCCAAAGCCTCACCCATGGGATCAGTGTTCTTGTATCAGCTTAGACAAAGTGTACCAACAGATATTTCAACATGATAGAATAAAAGTTAAGGCAGAAAATGTTCATCTGATTTTATAAAATATATACTTCTCCTTGTAGGTCTCTTAATTATTAATCAAATAAGAAAACACTGATTAACTTTAACCCTCCTTCTTCGGGGGTCAAATTTCAATGTGGCAGGTTCAAGAATAACATGGTTGAACTCTGCCAGGGACACTCCATATGTCTTGTTGGGTTTCACTAAAACAGAGACTATTGAGAAAAGATTGGAGGGAGGTGTGCAAATTTTTGGATTTTGATAAGCTTCTGCTGCTTAGCAAGTCGATAACTATAGGCATCATTTCACACTCTCACCATTTCAAACCAGGAGAGTGAGAGAACTTTATTATGC
Source organism: Chiloscyllium punctatum (assembly GCF_047496795.1). Taxonomy (NCBI): domain Eukaryota; kingdom Metazoa; phylum Chordata; class Chondrichthyes; order Orectolobiformes; family Hemiscylliidae; genus Chiloscyllium; species Chiloscyllium punctatum. The sequence continues at coordinate 94,891,729 of NC_092739.1, read as the reverse complement.
AGAAAATTGTTTGTGCACTGAATGTCTTAACAGATGGAAATATAAACATATTGAAGGTCATGATTAAAAGCAAAGAGGATGAATATTTGAGGAAGGTAAAATTAGAAAGAAATGGAACAATTCACAGAATTGTAATGGCAGAAACAAAACTCATTTAGCCTGTCATGTCTATGCTTGCTCTGTTTAACAGCGACTCAACTACACCCACCAGCTGCCTTTTCCCTGGAGCCATGCAAATTTGTTCTCTTCAGGTAATTACTCAATTCATACTAAAAGCCACAACTGATCTTCACTACCACACTCTCAGGCAGTGCATTCCAGATCTGAAACACTTGCCGAGTACAAACATTCATCCTCAGGTCCATTGTGGTTCTTTTGTCAATCACTTTAAATCAATATCATCTATTCTTGACCACTACACTGACGGGAAAAACTTTCTCACCAGCTACTATGCCCGAGAAAAATACAGTTCCTTTCCATTGAAGTTTAGCCACCAATGTTCATCCAATAGCAGCTCCCAATTAACTTGATTCCTTTGGGCAAGGTTGTCACCAAAATAATGTATTTGTGCAGGATTTCCTCAGCTCTGATCACTTCAGTCTGATGGCATACATCCCCACTCTAAAAACTTTTAGCTTAATCTCAAGCAACAACTCTTTGTACTGTATTACACTTTGTTTGTTTGTTAGAAGGGGGTGTCACTGGATAGGCAAGAATTAATCACCCAACCCTAATTACCCTGGAGAATGTAGAGGTAAGCTACTTTCTTGAATTACGTTAAAAATCACACAGCATTAGGTGATAGTCCAACAGGATTATTTGGAAGCACAAGCTTTCAGAGTGCTGCTCCATCATCAGGTAGCTACCTGACAAAGGAGCAGTGCTCCGAAAGCTTGTACTTGCAAGTAAACCTGTTGGACTATTACCTGATGCTGTGTGATTTTTAACTTTGTCCACTCCAGTCCAACACCAGCACCTTCACTTTTTGAATTACTGCAATCCTTAGGGATATAGAGTGCACAACTTACAGTGCAGTTAAGAAGCAACTTCTAAGTTTTAACCCTGTTGCAGTGAAAGAATGGTGATTGGCTTCTTTGAGAACAGCAGACAAAAGGAACACCGGAGTCTAGATTAGAGTGGTGCTGGAAAAGCACAGCAGGTCAGGCAGCATCCGGGAACACCGGAGACAGTCTGCATCATCTGACCAAGGAGTCAGACAAGTGTTTCTGCAGCTGAAGATATGATTCTATGTATATTGCTTCCAGTATCAAGGATGCCACAGCGCAACTATGAGACATTCTTCAGAGAGATAGTGAACAGTTAGAAGTTGTGGTCCACATTGTCACCAATGACTTAAGTAGGAAGAGAGACATGGCTCAGAAATCAGAATTAAGGTAGTTAGATTGAAAATGAGCAAGCAAGACAGCAAATGTGGTAATCTTCAGATTATTCCCGATGCCACAAGCAAATGAGCACAGAAATAGAAGGAGAGGACAGATTGATGCAAGGCTGGAAAGATGGTGCAGGAGGGAGAGCTTGACATTGCTGGGATACTGGAATGGGCTCTGGGGAAGATGAAACCTGTACAACCCAGATGGGTTGCACCCCAGCAGAACTGGGACTAAGTTCCTTGTGGCGTATTTTGCAAGTGATTTTGGAAGGACCTTAAATTAACTCAGCAGGGATTAGATTAGATTACTTACAGTGTGGAAACAGGCCCTTCGGCCCAACAAGTCCACACCGCCCCGCCGAAGCGCAACCCACCCATACCCCTACATCTACCCCTTCCCTAACACTACGGGCAATTTTAGCATGGCCAATTCACCTGACCTGCACATCTTTGGACTGTGGGAGGAAACCGGAGCACCCGGAGGAAACCCACGCAGACACGGGGAGAACGTGCAAACTCCACACAGTTAGTCGCCTGAGGCGGGAATTGAACCCGGGTCTCTGGCGCTGTGAGGCAGCAGTGCTAACCACTGTGTCGATGTGGAGACCGAGAAAGAATAATTGAGAACACAAAATATTTAGAGAGACAGATAGCATCTCTATAGAGAATAGAAAGTCAGTAGTTGAAGTTAGATCATTGAAAGAAAAGTGTTGAAGTGTAAATCAGCAAATATTCAATGTATAGTACATGAATGCATTAAGTCTATTAAGTAAGATTGGGGTGTTACAGACACAGGTTGCAATGTGGAAATGTGATTTGTAATAACATCAGATAGCTGTCTCAAGGATGTGCAGAATTGGATGCTCAATATTCCTGGGTATTTATAAAGATGAAAGTGTGCTATCTGCCTTCTTGACCATCTTATCCACTTGTGTTGCCATTTGCTGGGAACTAAGGACCTGTACAGGCAGATCCTTTTGTGTGTTAATGCTTCCAGGGGTTCTGCCATTTGCTGTGTACTCCCCTCCTGCATTAGACCTTCCAAATGCATCACCTCACATTTATCTGGATTAAATTCCAATTTCCATTCCTCCACCCAAGTCTCCAGCCTATCCATATCCTTATGTATTCTTTGGCAATCCTCCTCACTATTCCCAGCTCCCCCAAATTTTGTGTCATCCACAAACTTACTAATCGGACCACCTACATTCTCTCCAAATCAGCCCTGATCCCTGTAGACCACCACTCATCATAGATCTCCAGCAAGAAAAACACCCTTCCATCACTACTCTCTATCTGCATTCATTTGGTGCTCACACTAGATACCAACTAAGAGCTAACTCATGCCAAACCATATTTCCACATTTTACATCCTTCACCTACCATGTCAACATACAACTAGTATCCATCAGTACTGGGAGGAAAAATGAAGTTTGATTACTAAATTTCATATATTTCAACTGCATTCTATTGAGAAAATACACCCTTGCAGGTCAAACACGTACAATTTAGGGTTCCTCATGACAAGCTGTCAAAATCTCACTTTCATGTCGACAGCTTAAACAGCCACTTGCTGCAGTAACACACGCATTCACAAATCCCAACCTGACCCGATGTTGAACTCTGAAGCAATGGGATGTGCCATCGTTGAAGGTAGGGTTTTTTGCCATTTTGGGCCATTGCTGCGATTTTTGCCATAACTGAGATCCTTTCCATTTTGCAGGAAATTTGGACCAGCAGGCAAATGTATTGAAATAAATAGAATATAATAGCTTTTATTGTCACGGGAACTCAACTGAGTGCAGTGAGAAGTTTGTAATGCCACCTCTTGGCGCTATCGTAGATATAGAGTATCTAGATGTAGAAACTTTAACTGTTGTCACAGAATTAAAATAGTAGGAAAACAAAATACAGAGTTTAAAAGTCCTGAATGAGAATAAAATATATCTTTAAAGTAGTCGTCATATTCATTTTCTTCTGAGTCTGTGCCCACCAGGATTCAGAATATCTTTCCTCTGTCCCGGGCTCAACTCCAGAAATTATCCCTCCAGCCAGCCTACACTCGCTGTGCTCCCCACTACAGGACTTGGCCCATGACTCGCTCTGCTCCCCACTCCAGGACTCAGCCTGCAACTTGCTCTGCTCCCTGCTCTAGGACTCAACCCACAACTCATCTCTCCACCTCTCACCTCCAGTATTTTAAGAAATTAAAAGTTGGGAGGAGGCAGGAGAGAAGAAAAATAAGGAGAAAAAAAAGAAAAAGGACAAGGAACTGGTGATTAGAGGACCTCAGGCTAGAGCGTCTTACTGTGCTGCCATCTTGTTGTCAAATAGATTAACCATTTCTGATAATGGACAAACTGATTCACTTGTAGCTACATCATTAGGCTGGTTTACAAGTGCTCAGGGTAAACAGTGAATGAAGAAATTACACAGTCTGCCTGATGGTACCTGAATGAGACTTAGAACTATTTTTTCCTCATTTAAATTTCTTTGATGAGCTGCAAGTACTCAATGAATGACTGACAGGTTATTACTAATTGTGAAGTTGGTACTGAAACCAGCATTTCTGCTACGGACTAAAGCCAGACATTAACCTTAATATGGAGGGAGAGACAACACTAAGAGTGGTGAGCACCAAACAGTGAATGGTAATTTTAATTTGGTCAAAGAGAACTGTTAATTAAATTCCCTGGCCAGCAGGAAGCCAAGACACCAAGGTTTTTACCTCGTTTTTAGCCATGGCCTGTATCGGTTCTTTTGAAGATCAATTCTTTTTCTTCTAACAAATGTAAATATTGAACTGCAACTATTATAAAACAGTAAACTATTTATTAGCTGACACCTTTGGGACCAGGAGTGTGCTGGTTGATCAATATTCCAGACAATCAAGATGTACGCATAACCACAATAAACCCTGACTGAGCGAAGCTTCGAAACATCAACAATCCCTCAAAAAAATTGATGTAACAATATAAACACACCTAAAATCAATGTTAGGATACACAGTAAGAATAGAAACATAATGCATGGCGTATATAGATCACTGTTATACTTTATTTACAGCATCAATACTTGGACATGATGATAGATCCAGGATTTGAAATATATAATGTTGTCCGGTTTATCAAGAGTGCCTGGTTGATTAAGATGCCAGTTAAAGTGAAGTTTGCTGTACAGTCAATGGCTGAGCCAGATTATTATATCAGGTGGAGTGGAGAGTCTCACTGGACACTCTTATTTGTAAATGGAACATTGAATCATAATATGCCCCAGACTATGGACGGGGAGGAATTTGTTAGATGTGTTGAAGAAAATTTTCTATATCAATAAAAGAAGGCAAATGTTGTATTGGTCGTCATTGCGAGAGGTTTCGAGTACAGGAGCAGGGATTTGTTGTTGCAGTTATACAGGGCCTTGGTGAGGCCACACCTAGAATATTGTGTGCAGCTTTGGTCTCCTTTTCTGAGGAAAGATGCTGTTGCTCTCAAGGGAGTGCAATGAAGACTTACCAGGCTGATTCCAGGGATGGCGGGATTGACAAGTGAAGAGAGATTGAAAAGGTTGGGATTGTTTTCGCTAGAGTTCAAACAAATAAGTGGGGATCTCATAGAGATTGATAAAATTCTAAGAGGACTAGACAGGGTAGATTTGGGGTTGGGGGGTGGGGTGGGGGTTGGTGTTTCTCATGGTGGGTTCATCCAGAACCAGGGGTCACAGTCTGAGGATTTGGGGTGGACGATTAATGACTGAGATGATGATACATTTCTTCACACAAAGAGCAGAGAGCCTGTGCAATTCATTACCACAGGAAGAAGTTGATGTTGAAACATTGAATGTATTCAAGAGGTAGCTAGATAGAGCACTTGGGATGAATGGGATCAAAGGTTATGGGGAGAAAGCAGGAATAGGTTATTGAGTTGGATGATCAGCCATGATTGTGATGAATGGCATAGCAGGCTCAAAGGGCTGAATGGCCTCCTCCTGCTCCTATCTTCTATGTTACTTTGTACCTACTAGAGAACATGACCTTCTTGTGGGAAATAAACCAGGGCAAGTGATTGAAGTGTTAATAAAGGAGCACTTTGGGACCAGTGATCATAATTTTATTCATTTTAAAATAGTTATGGAAAAGGATAGGCCTTGTATAAAAGTTAAAGTTCTAAACTGGAGTCAGGTCATTTTTGATGGTATGAGAGAAGAACTTTCAAAATTGATTGGAGTAGACTGTTCACCGGTAAAGGGACGACTGGCAAGTGGGAGGATTTCAAAAGAGATAACGAAAGTTCAGAGGCGGTATGTTCCTGTTAGAGTGAAGGTTAAGGCTTGTAGGAATATGGAACAAAGGATGACTAGAGATATTGATGCTCTGACCAAGAATAAGAAGGAGGCATATTTCAGGTATAGACAACTCGGATCAATTGAACCTCTTGAAGAGTATAAGGGTTGTATGGGCATTCTTAAGAGGGAAACCAGGAAGACAAAGTGGGGAAATGAGATAGCCTTGGCAGATAAGGTAAAGGATAATCCAAAGAGATTCTATTGAGTATATTAAAGACAAAATAACAACTAGGGAGAGAACAGGTCCCCTTAAAGATCAACAAGGCTGTCTGTGCATGGATCCACAGGAAATGGGAGAGATACTAACCAAATGTTTCACTTCAGTATTTGGTGTGGAGAAAGACTTGGAAGCTAGGGAACTCGGGGAAGTAAATATTGATGCTTTGAATCAGTTCATATTACAGAAGAGGAGGTACTGGAGGTCTTCAAAGCAATAGGGAAGATAAATCTCCAGGACCTGGGAAGATAAATATATCTCCAGCACCTGATCAAGTGTTTCCTAGGACATTGCTGGGAAGCCGGGGAAGAAATTCCGGTTCCCCTAGCAAAGATATTTGGATCATCTATAGCCACAGATGAGGTGCCTGAAAACAGAAGGGTAGCTAGTGTTGTGCCTTTAGTTAGGAACGGCTGTAAGGAGAAGCCTGGGATTCCTATAGCCCTGTGAGTCTGACATCAGTGGCAGGTAAGTTATTGGAGAGGATCTGAGAGACAGGATTTACATGCATTTGAAGAGGCTCCAATTAGGGATAGTCAGTATGGTTTTGTGCGTGAGAAATCGTGCCTCACAAACTTGATTGACTTTTTTGAGGATGTGAGCAAGAAAATAGATGAGGGCTGTGAGGAGTGTTGTAGAACAGAGAGACCTAGGGATTCAGCTAGATAGTTCATTGAAAGTTGCACCATAGGTTGACAGGATGGTAAGGAAGGCATTCAGAACATTTGCTGTCATTGCCAAGGCCACTGAGTTTGCATTGGGATGTCATGTTCTGTTTCTATAGGGCATTGACAAGGTCACTTTGGAGTACTGCATACAGTTTAGGTCACCCTTCTATAGGAAGGATATTATTAAACTGAAGGGGGTGCAGAAAAGATTCCCAAGGTTGTTACTGAGAATGGAGGATTTGAGGAGAGGCTGGATAAGCTGAGCCTTTTTTTACTGAAGGAAAGGAGACTGAGCGGTGACCTTAAAGAGGTTTATAAAATCATGAGAGGCATAGATAAAGTGGATAACAAAGGTTGTTTCCCTAAAAGAGTTCAAAACTGGCAAGCATAATTTTAAGGTGAGAGGAGACAGATTTGAAAAGGGCCTGAGGGGCAACTTTTTCACATGGACGGTGGTTCGTATGTGGAATGAACTGCCAGAGGAAGTTGTAGATGCAGGTACAGTTACAACATTTAAGAGACATTTGGACAGATACATGAATGGAAAAGGTTTAGAATGAAATGGACCAAATGCAGGCAAATGAGACTAATTTAGTTTGAGAAATGTAGTCAGCAGAGATGAGTTGGTCTGAGAGGCCTGTTTCTGTGTTGTATGACTCTATGACTCTGTACACTGAAGATTTTTGTTTATAATTTGTAGATGAAGTATTTTCATCTACTCTGGTTTCAGTGACTGTGGTTTGGAGTTGCCCAGGAGCTTAATGGAAAATGGAAGTTAGAGAACCTCTACACCATATCTTTTCCAAAGTATTTAGGGTTGATATCTTTTTGACCGCATTTGGTTTTCTAAACTTTACTGGAGTTGATGTCACATTGTCAAAGATTAACAGCGCAGGCCTAAATGGACTTAAGCAGCTTCAAACAAACAGTGATGATGGATGTTGAAGTTGTCATGGGTACATTCTACAATTCACTTGACTTCCTAGAGCATCACCACATTCCAGTGAAAGGGTGGGGAACAGAATACTCCACCGTGGGTAGCCAAGTTGTTTGATGTTGGAGACTCATTAAGCTCCACCTAATTTTGTCATGGGACAGGAAAAAACGGAACATCTTAGGATGTGAAGCACTGTAGATCAATATCGACAAGTCTTCTCATTGTCGTAGTGACAATGTTCAATGAACTAACGTAACTTGTACCTAAACACTATCATGCAATAAATTACATGTTTTAAGACAAGCGCCATTTTGTGCTAAGAGTCAATATGGTTGTTCCTCCACCATCATAAATTAGATAGGCTCTTGAATTGAACAAAAGAAAGACATTTGGGTACAGCTTCCTTCCTACCCACAAATGCCTCATGACGATCAACAATAGACATTGTTGCTTGATACCCCAAGGTACAATGGTGTAAAAAGATTCATTGGACGTGGGAGAAGAAATTTCCAGGAGATCAAGTGAGTTTACTGCTTTAAGGACATTACCACTTTAAGAATTACTCACACATACAGTCAACAGTTGCAAACACTTGAACAATTAAGCAGGCAGCAGAAATTAGTCTTTACTTCAGACCTGGGGAAGGAGAGCAGAAAAACCAATATGAGCCCACTAGTCACATTTGACCAGTACAGGTTCTATTGAGTAGCAAAGGTCTGTGAGGGCCTTTCCAGTCACAGACTCAGTTAGGAAGCAAATCCATCAGAGTTCTGTGACTAAAGTTAGAAATTGGGCAAGGAAAACCTTTAAATTAACAATGCAAAAATCAGGCCACAAAGGCTAAAAATACATTAAAAAGCTTTACGATGGGGTCATCTGCCAGGGAATTTCAAAACACTCAAGACAGAAACCAGAAAGAAGTATTGAGATTACCTATGTTGCAATACGAGAACTGTTTTGTACTGTTAACAGGAAGGAACTGTGTGATTATACAGGACTAGTGGACACGTTTTCCATTCTTTCCCTCAGTGAATAACATTTGCAGAACAGAAATCCCCTATCATTTTAAGCTGAAGCAAATACTGTCAACAAAAATGGGCAGATTATCACACTTCAGCTGATTGAGGAATATTTAAACTGATGTCATTCAAACAGCAAAATCAGCTGCTGACCATAGTTATAGCAGATTTAAATTTGTTGTGAGATGATGAAGTGACAGAAATTTAAAGGGAATGTTTCAATTCTGCATCTTCCAAAGCAGAGTTATCAGAACCAGTGAGGTAATTCTCAATGAGCAGCAATCCTGATAATGAGGATGACAAATTACCTGCTGCACAAGTACAATGACCACAGAGGGTGAATGAAGCCATCCAATGTCCAACACACACCTGACACCACATTTGAGAATAAGAATTTACTTACTGAAAATGAAGATGAGCTGCACATGACTCTAGAAAAGCTAGACCAAAATACACAGATTCAGGACATGATTGAAGAGGAGAAATTACATGGTTTGGATACCAAAAAATAAAAACACTTGTTTTCATGGAGCAGCCACCTTCGATGATGGCAACTCATGAGATTAAACATACAGCGCAGAACAGACCCTTCGGCCCTGGATGTTGTGCCGACCTGTGAACTAATCTAAGCCCGTCCCCCTACACTATCCCTTCATCATCCATGTGCTTATCCAAGGATTGTTTAAATGCCCCTAATGTGGCTGAGGTACCTACATTGGCAGGCAGGGCATTCCACACCCTTACCACTCTCTGAGTAAAGAATCTGCCTCTGACATCTGTCTTAAACCTATCACCCCTTAACTTGTAGCAATGCCCCCTCGTACAAGCTGACACCATCATCCAAGGGGAAAGACTTTCACTATCTACCCTATCTAATCCTCTGATCATCTTGTATGTCTCCTTCAAATCCCCTCTTAATCTTCTTTTCTCCAACGAGAACAGACCCAAGTCTCACAGACTTTCCTCATTAGACCTTCCCTTCAGACCAGGTAACATCTGAGTAAATCTCCTCTGCACCTTTTCCAATGCTTCCATATCCTGCCTATAATGGGGCAACCAGAACTGTACACAATATTCCAAGTGCGCAGCACTAATATTTTGTATGGTTGCAGCATGACATTATGAATAAAGGCTCGTGAATTTTTTTTAGATTCAGCCAAGTAGAGTTCTTGGTAAACGAGCAGGAGGCTGGAATAACACTGCAAACCAGGCAGCATTAGGAGGTGAAGAAGTCAACATTTCAGGTGTAACCCTGCTTCAGGACTGGGGATGAGTGTAAGGGGAGCTGCAGATAAAAGGGGACAGGGGAGCATTTTGGGTGGGGAGAGGGGCAGAGTGGTGAGGTATGATAGGTGAAGACAGGTAGAGGGTACAACCTGGTTGGTCGATGGGAGGAATGAATCTGGTTACAGGTGGAAGGAAGGATCGGTCGGAGGATTGGAAGGGAGGGGAAGGGGCAATAAAGGGAACCGTAGGATGGGAAAGTAAGCTATTTGAAATTGGAGAGCTCAATGTTGTGTCCTCTGGGCTGTAGGCTGCCCCGGTAGAAGAGGAGGTGTTGTTCCTCCAATTTGCAATCTGATTTGTTGTGGCAATGGAGGAAGCCGAGGATGGTGATATCAGCAAGGAAATGGCATTGGGTACTTGGGCCTTTGCAACCACATAGCAGGATCCCTATAAGAACTCTATAACCTCTGTCTTCGCTCCGGATGTCTCCTCCATTGCCGCCCCAGATTGTGCCAACACAAAGATTCAGACTGGCCTCGATTTTCCTCCAGCTTCTGCCTCCACTTATGACTCTACAAACTCTGCAGTCAAGACTCGGATTCCATTTCTCGGGGCCACCCTATCCATGCCTCGCATGATCTTATACATTTCTAAAAGATCCTCCCTCAGTCTCCTATGCTCAAAAGAAAAAATCCTCGCTTATCCAACCTCTCCCTATAACTCAGACCATTGAGTCCTAGCAACATCCCTGTGAATCTCTTTTGCATCCTTTCCAATTTACTAACATTCTTCCTACAACAATGTGACCAAAACTGAACACAATCCTCCAAGTGTGACCTCACCAACATCCTGTACAACGGCAACATAACTTTCCAACTTCTATACTCAATACCCTCACTGATGAAGGCCAGTGTGCCAAAAGCCTTCTTCACTACCCTGTCTACCTGTGACTCCACTTTCAGAGAACCATGCACCTGAACTCAAAGATCCCTCTGTTCCACTACACTTCTTAAGATCCTACCATTCACCATGAAATTCCTATCTTGAGGTGACTTTCCAAAATGCTTATCTTTATTAAACTCCATTCGCCATTTCTCAGCCCACTGAAATGAATTATTGCTTTCTGTTTGCAAGCTGGGTGGTTCTCTACTGCACTGGCTTCACACAAGCCATAATCACCTTGTCAGGAGCAAATCAAAACATTATTGGCAAACACTTTTCCCTATGTTAGGGACCCATTGGTTTTGTGGTGTCTTTTTCATTCACTCTCAGAATGTGGGTGTTGGTAACTGGGACGACATGTATTACCCATCCCTATTTACCCTTCAGAAGTCGGTGGTCAGCTGCTCTCTGCAGTGCATTTGATTTAGGTGGACCCATTAGGGAGGAAGTTCCAGGATTTTGATCTAGCAACAATGAAGGAATGGCGATATGTTTTCAACTCAGGATGGTGAGTGGCTTGAAGGGACCCTGAAAGTGGTGGTGTTCCCATATATCTGCTACCCTTGTCACTCTAGCTGTAATGATTGTGGGTTTAGACAGTTGTTTGTAAGAAACTTCTGTTCCTGTACATTGTTGCCTGTAAAATGTAAAATCGTGTATAGCTCAGTATGCTTTAGCAAATGTGAAACAGCATAAAAAACATAAAACTGCCACTATCTCTTTACATTCTCCTAGTTTAAAGTAACATATTCTTTCTTTAGTGCTCCATCCAAAAATAAACATATCTGGACTTTCCAATATTAAGTACCACCAAATCTGATTGGGTGGGATAAGGCAGAGAATCTTAGTCTTCTGGAGCACAGACCTCTATCCTCCAGCCTTAATTTTTTTATGGCAATGTTTATCCAACTCCTGTAATGTCTACCAAGGGCGGCACGGTGGCACAGTGGTTAGCACTGCTGCTTCACAGCGCCAGAGACGTGGGTTCAATTCCCACCTCAGGCAACTGTCTGTGTGGAGTTTGCATATTCTCCCCTTGACTGTGTGGGTTTCCTCTGGGTGCTCTGGTTTCCTCCAACAGTCCAAAAATGTGCGGGTTAGGTGAATTGGCCAGCCTAGATTGCCTGTAGTGTTAGGTGAAGGGGTAAATGTAGAGGAATGGGTCTGGGTGGGTTGCTCTTCAGAGGGTCGTTGTGGACTAGTTGGGCTGAAGGGCCTGTTTCCACACTGTAAGTAATCTAATCTAATTTTAAAAATTACTATCATACAATAAACTAATATTGCCCTCTGTTTTCTTAAGACTCATTAGCAGTTGGTCCTCCACCATTTTAACCCAAACAGACTTTTAGACCCTCCTCGGTAACAAGGGCACATTTGGACCTGGAAACTGCAATTGTGTCCTACAGCCAATTTTAATAAGACTTTTGTCTGTTTAGGTGAAGGTAACAGTGGAGTGGTAATTTTTTTGAAAATTCATTCAGAGAATGTGTGTTTTGCTGGCTGGCCCAGGATTTATTACTCATCCCTGGTTGCCCTTGAGAAGGTGGTAGTGAACTGCTTTCTTGAAGCTCTGCAATCCCTTGGGAGTAGATGGACGCACATTGCTGTTCATGAAACTGTAAGTTGATGGAAAACTCCATCAATGTTACAACACCAACCTTATGTGTCATTCCTATTATCTCTACATTGACATCACTCCCAAAAGCATATTGTGACATCAAATCTAAACAAATGAAATTTTCTTTTGTTTAAAAAATTACTCAAGACTTGATCTTCATGCAGGCTCAGTTCCAGAAAGTGTCTGATGTGAGAAACCAACTGTGAAACTAACCTGTTAACTGCCAAGTCTTACTGACCCTGCAGCCAGCAAGCTATATTTGCTGTAGTGAAACCGTTTGAGAGTAGCTTTCCCATTATTTTTGTTTATAACCTATATTAAAACAAATTAATTATCCTCCCGAACAGAATTGACAAGGTGATGATATAGTCAGATTATCATATCATTGTGCCCTGTTCCTCCAAACACATGGCAAAGCACTTAGTAGATCAGCAACAGTGTCAGTTGAAACTAGTTTTTTTTATTTAGCTGGTGCCTTCACTGAATTAAATGAACCAACAACGTCGATCGTTTCCCAGGCAACTATTATCGTCTCTGACTAAGATGCCCCTTAGGTCTATTCATGTTAATCTCAAAGATTTTCTTTGATTTATTGTCTGACATTCTATATTTTGAGTCAGGTTAGACACTTTACTTTCTACATGTTGAGATCAATTTCTGAAATGAACAGTCTGGGAAATAAATACACGAGCCATTAATGTCAATTTGGCCAACTGCCCTTGTGCAGCACTTGCTTGTTATCATGCTGAAACTATAGTGAGCCTTAAAGAAAATTAATTGTTCATTTTAACAGAAATTGAGCACTCTATAATTACTAATAGTGTACTTTGAATAAGCTGGTAAACATATAACATTTCAGCTTTTGATTTTTCACCTTTGCAAAGTGCTAATGGTTGATAAAGAACACACAGCGCTGACAAATTCACATCAATTTGCAAAGAAGTGGTTATGTGCTGGCTTTAATTTTTATTATTATTTGGGTCATTTAGATATCTGACAGAGACAGGGAATGGTTACGGTGACAGGTTACACCCATGTATCATCTTCAAGGTATTGAATTACTCAACAAAAATTGGAAAAAAAGCTGGAGACTGAGAAATAGAGGTATAAAGATTAGGAAGCTGACTGAATAGAAAATCAAAGAAATAGTTGTCAAGTAGATATTTGAAGAAGAAATAGTAAGATGGAAAAGCACAGGATGAAAAATATTTGAAGGCTCTTTAGCTAAAATGGAACTGAATGGAATGCAAAGGGAAATACAAATGATGTGCACTGGAATAGTAAGGGAATAGGCCTTGGAGGTAGTCAGCACTAAGATGCTGGAAGTCAGAATCAATAAAATGTGGAGCTGGAAAGGCGCAGCAGGTCAGGCAGCGTTGGAGGAGCAGGAGTATCGACATAATTGGGACTGATGATGGATCCCGACCCATCAGGATCCTGCTCCTCTGATGCTGCCTGACCTGCTGTGCCTTTCCAGCACCGCATTTTATCGACAGGGAATAGGACTTACTATGTGACAGAACACAGACAGCAAAACCTTTAACAAATTGCGATTTATAAAAAGTAGAGTTCCAATAACCAGAAGAGACTAATGAAACTGGAAGTTGTGAAGCATGGTAAGCATTTGAGTGATGGTCAGATTGAGAGTAAAAGCTTGGAAATCTTACAGCGAATAAGAATCCATATCTAGTGCTTTGGGAACTTTCTTTCATTGCTGTGCATTGTACCGTATATATACAATATCCTTTCTTTCTGTATTAATTTTATTAAATTCATGCTTGTCTCCCAGCCCAATCATTGCGATGTTTTCTTTAGTTTACTTGTATACCTTCTCAGCCTTTATATTACTTTACAATCAGCTTTTATTTTCCTCCTGTGTTTCCCCCTGTACATGAGATGGAAACCTTTTCTCCTTCAACTGTTTTGGAGTAAGTGTGAACAAGAACTTCACTGGATCTGTTCTGGGACCTACTTCAAAGACCTGCCTCAAACCTAATTTCAGAAAAGCACTAATTCTTTATTGTGCTATTCTGAAATTTTTCCAATTCACAGGTAAAATTTAATTCAGTGCTAACTTTGAAAGTGTGTTGTGGATCTGTACCTGTCGTTTCCTGAACAATGTTCACTGAATTTGATGGTGATGAATATGCCAGATGTTATCAGTCAACTTGACAAATGAGTAACAGCAGTCAGGATTCAGGTCGAACAATCATTGATTTTCTTATGTAATCAAAGAAAGCCAGTATTACCATTGTAAAGTCAAAATTTAATCCTGCCTTCATGATTGTGGAAGGGTGAAGGAAAGCATAGAAACAAAGAAAAAGACTGAAAAGTGATAAAAAGGAAAAACACACACATACTTGAAAGATCAGTAACATAAAAGCCACAGTAGAGTGATGGTATTTCCCAACACACTACTTAGTCCTGCACAAGCCAGGTACTTCAGATATAAAGTAGCTCCTTCTCTATTCACCATACTTACCTCAGCCATTACATTCTGAGACCAGCTGAAAGAACTACATCACATGAAGAACAGATGGTTTCACTTCTAAATTACGCTGCAACCATTCATGAAGCAACACATTGTACATGGTATGAAATTCTATTTAAAATCAAAACTTTGCATTTAACAGCAACCAAGGTATATGTATGCAGATGGCTGAGGTCCTTAGTTAATATTCACAGCATAACATTTGTTTGTAACTGCCAAGATGATTTCATGACTCTTGATAATAATTTTCTCACACAGTGTGACCAAATGGTACATAAAAGATAGGCCACAAAATGCATGATTATTGAATAATGTTTGATTCTCTAAAATTAGCATGATACAAATAACTAATCTTTCAAGATTAAGCACTGCTTCATCACTTGCATTTGAAATTACATGTAGAAACAGCATAGAATAGAAATGGTTTGTACGTACTACTTTATCAAGGGAAATATTCCATGATGTTATTAAGCATCTGTATCCTCAAGCACCTTTTTGTCAGAATATTAAACAAAGAAATACTGTGGGAGTATGTTATCAAATTTTAAATGGATTTACTTCATTGAAAATGATTGAGAAGTTTGCAGGTATTTTCATATTTGTGACTTATAAATTACAACATCTTACAAAATAAAATGCACAAAAGAAAGTTATCATACTAGTCATCCATTATGAGACTTGCAATTTGTGTCAGTCATTCTATTTGTCACATATTTATTCCTTCCTCGTCTAACGTCGGTCTGGTGAGCAATGCACCTGACCAGTTCCACACGTCCTATCACAACAGTCTCAGTATTACACATATTACTAATAAAGTGGATTTTTAAGTCTTAATGTAACACTTTAAAATTGTTTGAGACTGAAAGTGACAAGGAAAGCCAGTGTAAAATTACATTTTAAAAGTATTGTCAAGAAATGCATCAATACAAATATAGCCCATCTTTCCAGCATTGTTGTTTCTGGATAGTAAGATTTTGAAAAGCGTTATGTTTTACATAATATTAGTCACTACATTATTCAAACAAAAGCAACAAACCTCAATCTAATGTATTCTCCAATTTCCTCTTAGGTCAACCCAAATCAAGACATACTCCTGGGATAATGCACAGGTTATTCTGGTTGGCAATAAATGTGACATGGAAGATGAAAGGATAGTATCTATGGAGAGAGGGAAGCAGTTGGCAGATCAACTTGGTATGTTTGGCGAATGTGAATTGTCATGTTTACCTGACATTTAATGAATTTTGTTGATTACATACTGTTACAAGTTAAGACCTAGTGGACATACCCTCTTGGTTTGACTCAGTCTGATTTGATATGTGATCTGGGCACCCATTTGATTCTCAGTGCCTATGTGATATGATCATCTAGAGACCAGAACCGTATGTTCATGTCTTTTTTTGTTCACATACTGCTTCAGTCCTTCTGAAAATGGACTGGACAAACGTCTAATGAGCTGAAGGCAGCTGTGAATTTTTAAGTCAAATTCAATTGATCCAATTTGTCACACATAAACTAAAGAGCTAACTGTGTTTCACATTATGTGAGTCTCCTTGTTTAACTTTAGAATCTTCTAACAATTCTCCAGCTTCTTGAACTCCCCTGCCTTGATCTGTCTGCTAGACTCTGACTCATTTGGAGATCCATTGGGAAGGTCTCAGCTGATGGTCCAAATTGACTATTCACCATGTGGCATGGGTAGCCTTTGCTTCCTCCTGCAAGGAATGAAGGGTAACTAACTTAACATGTTATGTTACAACTTTGCTCCTATCCCAACCTTCTTATCTACTTCTGTGGCACAGGGAAAATTCAGCCTAGGTTGTGAAGATTTTTTTAAGACAAGTTTTAAAAAACATTCATTAGTTGCTGTGGGATATGATCTTACATTTAGTACAGGATCCACCTTTCTCCTGGGTGCCTTTTATGAAAGCTGCGCTTCTCAAGAATCGTTTTTTAAAAAATATTAAAATCAGCTTTCCCTTCCAAATCTACTGTGAAAACTGAGCCAAGTGCCTGCAATATGATACCTACATGTTTCAGAATCCAACCATTCTAAGAATTAGATAAGTCAGTAATACATTGCTGGAAGTGCCTTCATAATTTCTATTCTCTACTACTATATTATGACAGTAGTCAACAAGGTTAGTGTTTCTCCTCTTTAACTCCTCTGGAGACCCAAACCAGCTTCCTCCGAAGTCCTCCAAAGCCGATTGCACTGGAGTTTGCAACGTGTGGGTGAGTACCTAATCTCATGGTAACACCAGAACCTCTGCCACTGAAGACAGTACTGTGGTACCAGCCTTGCCCGTGCAATTGCAAAATGCAGTTCAGCTGATGGTATGGGAGACACAGAATTGCCAAAACACCAGCAAGTTTCCAGCCCCACATCAGGGCTACAATTAAATTATTGCTCAAAAAATATCTTCAGTTGAATAAGACGATAGATACTGCCACTGGCTCCATTTTCCCTATTCTTTATTCATTCATGGAACATGGGCGTTGCTGGCTGGCCAGCATTTATCACCCGTCCCTAATTCCCCTTGAACTGCTGCAGTCCAAGTACCCTAGGTTGACCCACGATGCCAATAGGGAGGGAATTACAGGATTTTGAGACAGCGACAGTAGAGGAACGGCGATGTATTTCCAGGTCAGGATGGTGAGTGTCTTGGAAAAGAACCTGAATGTGGTGATGTTCCCATGTATCTGCTGCCCTTGTCCTTCTACTGGAAATGGCCATGGGTTTGGAAGGTGTTGATCTTTGGTGATTTGCTACAATGCGTCTTGTAGAGAGTTCACATTGCTGCTATTGAATGTTGGTGGTGGAGGGAACGGATGCTTGTGACTGTAGTGCCAATCAAGTGGGCTGTTTTGCCCTGGATGGTGTCAAGCTTCTTAAGTGCTGGTGGGGCTGCACTCAGGCAAGTGGAGAGTATTCCAACACACTCCTAACTTAGATTACTTACAGTGTGGAAACAGGCCCTTCAGCCCAACTAGTCCACACCGACCCTCTGAAGAGCAACCCACCCAGACCCATTCCTCTACATTTACCCCTTCACCTAACACTATGGGCAATTTAGCATGGCTAATTCACCTAACCTGCACATTTTATTTGGACTGTTGGAGGAAACCGGAATACCTGGAGGAAACCCACGCAGACAGTTGCCTGAGGTGGGAATTGAACCCGAGTCTCTGGCGGTGTGAGACAGCAGTGCTAACCACTGTGCCACCTTGTGCCTTGTAGATAATGAACATGCTTGGGAAGTCAGGAGTCAAGTTACTCGCAGCGGTATTCCAGTCTCTTGCCTGCTCTTGTAGCCACTGTGTTTGCATGGCTAGTCCAGTTTGCCTGTTAGTCTGTAAACATAATCTCACTCAGACCAAACTTTGATATTGCCCTGAAAATAGGGCACAATTTCAGGCTGAAAGCCCACCATGTCAGTACTGACCATGATGCCATTCTAAACCAATCCCCTTTACGTGCGCAGGGTCTGTATGCCTCTATTCCGTCACTGTTCATGTGTCTGTTTGAATACCTCGTAAACTTTGTTAATGTATTTACTTCTCCCATCCCGCCTAGCAGTGCATTTCAGGTACCTATCACACTCTGTGTAAAGGATTTCCTTGCACATCTCCCTTAAACACCCCCCCCCCCCCCCCACCTCACATTAAACCTATGCCCCCTAGTATTTGACATTTCCACCCTGGGAAAAAGATTCTGACTGTCCACCCTATCTTTGCCTCTTGCAAATTTATATACTTCTATCAGATTGTCTCTCAATCTCCAAACCTCTAGTGAAAACAATCCAAGTTTGTCCGACTGCAAACAACAAATGCTGGAGATCAAAGGGGGTCAGACATCATCCATGGAGAGAGAGCAAGTGAACATTTAAAATCTAGATGACTCTTCATCAGAGTTGAAGTGAAGTGTAGAGGGGACAGCATTTATGCTATAGGTTGGAGGGGTATAGTAGGTGTCTGGTGCTGGTATAAAAAAAAATGCTGGTCGTTCAGATTAAGTGATTGGAATGTGAGAATGGTAGAACAATGTGTCTCTAACTGGAAAGACAGTCCCACTGGGATGGGGGAAGGGGAGAGAGAACATGACACTAGACTGTAACAAACTTAGATAAAGGGAAGAAATGATTCACAATTTAAAGGTGTTGAACTCAATATTAGGTCCAGATGGCTGTAAAGTGCCAATCTGGAAGTGAGATGTTCTTCTTCCAGTTCCTCACTGGAACAATGCAGCATGCCGAGGACAGACATGTGGGCATGTGAACAGGACGCTGTGTTAAAATTACCAGCTATGGGACGGTCAGGGTCCTCCTTGCACACAAACCAGAGATGTTCTGCAAAGCGGTCACCCAGTCTGCATTTGGTTTCTCCAATATAGAGTAGATCACATTGGATACAGCCTGACCTTATAGCTAATACAGTCCAATCTAGACAACATCATACTAAATCTCTTTTGCACCCTCTATATGTGGGTGCATATTTGGTAACCAGAATTGCGCACAATACTCCTTACTAAAGTCTTCTACACCCGCAACATGACTTGCCAACATTTATTCTCAATGCCCTGACCCTTCTTTACCACCTTATCCATTTGTATTGCCACTTTCAGGGAGCTGTGGACTTGCAGCCCAAGATCCCTTGGTATATCAATACTTCTAAGGATCTAACTATTAACTGTGTGCTTTCCTTTCGCATTTGACGTTCCAAAATGCATCAGCTCATACTTGTCCTGATTAACTTAATCTGCCATTTGTCGGTACAACTTTCCAACTGATCTTTATCCTGCTGTATCCTGTGACAGCCTTCCTCACTGTCCACAACTCCACCAACTTCCATGTCATCTGAAAACTCACTAATCACACCACCTACATTTTCATCTAAGTCATCTATATTACAAACAACGATCAGCACCGATTCTTGTTGAACACCACTGGTCACAGACCTCCTGCCAGGAAACATCCGACCACCCTTCTGTGTCCTGTGACCAAGCCAATTTTGTTTCCCATTTGCCAACTTACCATGGATTCCATGTGACCTAATGTTCTGGACCAGCCTACTGTGAGGGATCTTGTCAACTGCTGTAGTAAAGTCTATTAGACAACATCCACTGCCCTATTATCATCAATAATCTGCACCATTATCTCAAAAATCTCAGTGTAATTTGTGAGTCCATACCTCCCCCACAGAAAACCATGCTGAGTATCCTTAATAAGTTCATTCTTCTCCAAATGCATGTAAATCCTGTCCCTAAGAATCTTCTCCAATAATTTCCCTACTACCAATGTAAGACTCGCTGGTCTACAATTTTCTGAATTACTCTCCTTAAACAAAGGAACAACATCGGCTGTTGTCCAGTTGTCTGGGGCCTCCCCTGTTGTTAAAAGAATACAAAATCTCTGTCAAGGCCTCAGAAATCTTTTTTTTCAAATCAACCAACACCTCCTCTTTAATATTGACATGTCACAGAATATCAGCATACCCATCCCTTACCTTCCCATCATTCAGTGAATATTGATGCAAATACTGATACTAGTTAAGGAACTCACCCACTTCCTCCGGCTCCATGCATAAATTTCCTCCTTTGTCCTTGAGTGGACCTACTCTTTCCCTAATTACCATCTTGCTGCTAATTTATGCATAAAATGCCTTGGGATTCTCCTTAATTCTGCTTGCCAAGGACATTTTGTAGCCCCTTCTAGTCCTCCTAGTTTCTTGTGTAAGTTCTTTTTTGCTTTCTTTATATTCCTCAGGGGCCTTGTTTCATTTCAGTTTCCTGAACCTTACATATGCTTCCTATTTAGTTTTAACTAATCTTTGGATATATTTTATATCCAAGGTTCCCAAATCTCTTCATCCTTATCTTTCATCCTCACAGGAACATGCTGTTCCCAAACTCTAATCAAACAAAAACCAAAACAACTGCAGATGCTGTGAATCAGAAACATAAGCAGAAGTTGCTGGAAAAGCTCAGCAAGTCTGATAGCATCTGTGAAGACAAATCAAAGTTCACGTTTCAGGTCTGATGACCCTTCCTAAGAATTCTTTCCAGCAACTTCTGTTTTTATTTCTGAACTCTAATCAACTGGCATTTAAAAGATTCATATGTAGATTTACCCTCAAAAAGCTGCCCCCAATATAATTTTCCAAGTTCCTGCCTAATACTGTTGTAATTAGCCTTTTCCTAATTCAGTACTTTCACCTGAGGACCAGTCTTATCCATAACTGCCTGAAAATGTACAGAGTTATGATCACTGTTCCCAAAATGCAACTCCACTGAAACTTTGATCACTTAGCCAGGCTCATTCCCCTGTACAAGGTCTAGTAGAATCTTATCACTACCACTCATCTACACTTTGACCCTCCCCGCTGTACAATTGTGCTAGTCATGGTACCATTGATCCAACTGCTGCTGTTTTTCCCTGAGAAGCCATCCCAACCAACAGTATCTACACAGTGTACCTGTTTGAGAGGGGACTGGTCACAGGGGACCCCTGCACTGCCTGCCCACATCTTCCTGGTGGTCACCCAACACTTAGCATCATAGAGTCATAGAAATGTACAGCACGGAAACAGACCCTTCAGTCCAACTCGTCCATGCAGACCCGGTATCCTAAATTAATTTAATCCCATTTGCCACCACTTGGCCCATAATCCCCGTAAACCCTAACTGTTCATATACCCATCCAGATGCCTTTTAAATATTGTAACTGTACCAGCCTCCACCACTTCCTCTGCCAACTCATTCCATACATGCACCATCCTCTTAATGAAAATGTTGTCCCTTAGGTTCCTTTTGAATTTTACCCCTTCTCACCCTAAACCTATGCCCTCTAGTTCTGGACTCTCAACTCAGGGAAAAGACCATGTCTATTTATCCTATCTATGCCCCCCATGATTTTATAAGCCTCTATAAGGTCACCCCTCAGCCTCTGACATTCCAAGGAAAACAGCCCCAACCAATTCAGCCTCTCCCTGTGGCTCAAATCCTCCAACCCTGGCAACATCCTTGTAAATCTTTTCTGAACCCTTTCAAGTTTCACAACATCCTTCTGATAGGAGGGAGGCCAGAATTGCGCACAATATTCCAAAAGTAGCTTTACCAATGTCCTGCAACATAACCCCTCATCTCCCATAATCAATGCTCTGTGCACTTTTCTGTCTGTATAGCCTTTAGTGGTGGTGTGACCAGCTTGCTCAGTGTGCTATCCACAATATCTTCAGCCTAATGGATGGTCCATAGTGAGTCCAGCCGCACCTCCAGCCACTCCCTCTGGCAATTCAGGAGCTACAGCTAAAGTATCCCTGATTTCCCACATACTGCAGGAGAAGCATTCCACAGGATTGTGTCCTCCTGCTGTTTTGATCCTTACCAACTACAAACAGTTACACACCTTACCCACTACTCACCAAAATCAGATTTCTCACCCTTGCTGTCCATTCCTGACAAACTAGAAACCACAAAAATGAACACTTTACACTCTAACTTCCTCTGCTCACTCACTACTCACTCAACTCCTAAATGACCCAAATAAAATACCGAGTAAGTGTCAATGAGCAGAATTTATAATTAGTCAAGGAAACAGCGAAGAGGTTGTTGAGCCATGTGGGAAGCTCAGTGTCAACTTCCCGAGATTGGGATGGAAGCACTGAATTATTCTGCTGCTGAGGAGGATGCAAGTTGGTAATGCAAGGGCAGAAAGCAAATAGTAATGGTCTTGTATGAAATAAATAACCGTGAAATGTAACCTCCAGCAACTAAATGTGACTCTGTTAGTGATTGGTTTGGCGATGCACAGGATTAATGAGCCATCACTGACTGACCAGTAATATTACTGGGCAGCAGGCAAGTCAGCCCTTAATGTGGAAGGTGGCAAGGTGGAGGGATCTGTTACCCTTCAAATTCATTTTGGGAGAGAGGAGAAATATTACAGAGAAGGGCTAATGTGATAGAGGAGTGGTCGAGAGACACTGAAGCAAGATTGATTATGATTCTGAGAGCAGGACCAGACTGAACCCCAAGACCAGGCTGAGTGTCACTAAGTCACAAGCTCAAAGTACTTGATGAAGGCTAGGCCTCCATTGCAAAGGAAATCCTTGCAAAGGTTCTGTCCTTTCGTTATGGAAGTTCTATGTGGTTCCCATCCATTCAGTGTTTCTATGCTTGACAAAGGAGTAATACACTGAGGCAGGATGGAGTGAGTGTGGCCAGAAGGAGTGCTACCTATGGCTGGACGAGACATTGAGGGAATTCATGATGCCAATGAGCCACTCCATCCTTGCCACCCAAGTTAGAGTTGTCAATATTCTCTCTTTACAAATATTCCCTTTCAATTTATTATGCAGATGAATTGTACTGTTAGCCACATCCCAACAGCAAATCCATCTACCATACATCCATAAATAAATGAATAAGGTTATTTAATCACATACTAAAATATACTGCAATATAATTAACATCCATTTAAACACCAGGTACCTACATGGTCTTTTATTTTATTGACATTACTATTGTTGTCAATCGGATAATGTGGAGGAAACTATTGATTCTCTTCCTTCCTTGGCCCTCGTTGGCCACTAAGATTCCTCAGGAAGAAGATCAGTAATCCATCTCTCAAGGTTAGTGTCTTTGTCCCAGTCGACATTTGAAACAATCTTTCTGATTCAGTTACTCAATCATTTTAATCATACTTTACCTGAAAGCCAGTAATCTTCACAAATGCTCCATCTACCATTAAGATAATAATCTACAAGTGCACCTTTCCGTACAGTCTAAATGCATGTAAAGCAATTCTGAATTCGCCAGACCAGTGCTTTTGCTCTTGCTTCCCCCTTCATTCCTTTAAATGTTCAACTCTTAGAACAACGTATTTTGCCAGTCTTTCAATGCCATCGCGTTATCTTTTTTCACTTGCAGGAGAAGATAGCCCAGAAGACCTGAAAATCTGGAGCAGTTAAATGGTTCACCTGCTATAAAAGGCAACTGGGGAAGGAGTGGTGGAGATGCGGGGTGGCATATCACTGGGACAGAGAATTAGTGGCAGCTGTATGTTTTCATGGACCATAAGCAGCTTCCTGATCTTTCATCTCTGGAAAGACATAAATTACAAGAAACTTCATTGTGCACCTTCAAGTGCTAAAGAGTACACCAGAAATTAGCTGCCTCATCCATTTTATTTTTGAGCTAACACACCAGGAAGAGACGGAAAGATGGCAAGACCCTGCAAACTCTACTACATGCACATTACCACATTATTCAGCCTTACTTTCAATGGTCCACCTCACCACTTGGGAGGAAACAATTCCTGCCAACAAGTGAGATATGGACCACAAAGAATGGAAGTAGCCTCCAAGGTTGCTGAGAGGAGACGCTGTAGACATCGCCCTCTGCTGAAAGAATCTGCTAGCTGTTCATATGAACTCTCCATGTCGATGTAAATGAAAAGAGAAGCAATACTGTCCATGAACCGGCATTAGCAAGGCAGCTTTCAATGACTCCAAGACCAGCCACATTCATCCCAACAGGCTATTGTTCCCAGAGTACAGCCTAACTCCTCTAGGGATTTTGGCACCAGGTGCTGCTAACTCGAATAGGTTAAAGGACAGTGCATAGATTGATTAAATGGATGGACAGAGTTAAGACCCGCCCTAAAATGTTGCTCCCATTTGAAGCCTATTGTAATATAATATGCTGTGATGATAATTCTGTCTGGCCATAAGCAGAATTTAGAAAAATAAAGAGTGAGCTAATTAAGGGTGTGTGGAAACTGGCACAGGACTATTTTCCAAAAATTGGTGAAATATATGTATATATACTGAAAGAGAAATAATTCCCACGATTTAGAATGTGTTTAATGAATAATGAGATTGGAAATAATTTGAGATCGAAAAGGTTGTAAGGTATAATAAAAATGAAAAAGAAAAGAATGAGAAAATAAAGGGGTGGAAAAGGAGCAAAGGAAACAAGGAAGAGAATAAGGAAAGAATCTCAAATCATTTTCAATAGAATAGTAAAGTATATTGTACAAATATTGGTAAAAGAGAATTGTTCAAGTGGAAATCAGGAAGAGAGAACAGTGAGTCAGTAAAAGATAAATTAACAGAGTAATTATAAATGTTTTGTCTGCTTGTGGTTTTAGAAATATTTAGACTCCCAAAAGAATGCTTTGTTTAAATGTTGACCAATAGGAATTTTGGCACAGATATAGCGATGGCCAGATAGCTGTTGGAGCAGCATAGACTGAAGTTGCCTACTGGGACAATAATGCAGCTGACTCCATGAGATCAGCTGGAAAAATAAATTTTCTGATGGTTAGTACTGCTGCATCTACAAGATAGAGTAAGTCATAGAATTCAGAGGCTTCTGCATAACTTAAGTCAATAGCTACTCAGGAAAAGTTAGAGGATGAAAATCCTGAATCATACATTTTTTGGGTTAATGCCAACTGCATCAGGTTTTTTTGGACGGTTATTTGCAAGTATCTTACTGTATCATGCCAAACTCACCTCATGAACTACCTACCCAGACTTATGATGTCTCTCTCATATGATTCTTATCACTCACCATTCTCAGAATTCGCTATTCAGCAGTTAATCCACCTAAAGATGAGCATCTCTGGAACCTGCACATATTGAAAAGGATGAGCACTGGCATTCCAAAGCTGTTTGGTTCAGTCATGGACTGTCATTCTGAAGATATTGGAAAAGAGGAAGATGGTACCATGATGCTCTAACAGGGACATGGGGGTCCAAGTGGAGAATGATGCAAAGGTGAGGAGTACTGTTTCCAGAGGACCAGCAGAAAAGGCCATGCCTCCAGTACCTGGTGACCTGTTCCAAGGTTGCCAGCCTGATTAATGCAGTTTCCACAGTCCAGCTGAATGGTCAGCAGTGCCTTGAGAAGATCTGCTACTGCACTCACCTGCAACCAAGGCTCATGCAGTACCACTGTCGCTACTGCCTGCAAAATCCTCCCTCAGTTGCTGTATCACTGCCCAACTTTCCACACCACTAATGCTGTATGTTCTCAGCACTGACTATTCACTTGCCAGGAACACTTCACCATGTTTCAACCACCTATACTAGCACTAACAGCTGTCTTACTCGATTTCATCGCACTCAAACCTTCACTTGCCCTAATTCCCAGAGAATACAACCCGTAATGAAGCAGACGGGGCCCGACCAGGTGGAATGATACCTGCCACCAGGCTCCTCATCCCCCAGGTGGAGAGAATTGTGTTTCTCACAGAGACTGCTCCTGCGGGGATGTAGAGACACCCATATCCTGCCAACTGATAAAGTGCTATTCTTCATTCCATTGCACCTTTCACAGTCACCTACCTTGCTGTCAGTCTTAATCATTGCACACCATTCCAATCATTCTCCACTGCACCTTGTCTCCCTATTGTCTTGCAGGTATGAACAAGATGTCCAGAACCTTCGCAGAGAATCTCTGCTAGAAGCTACATCCTCGATTTTGAGGCAGTATAGGCAGGGCTGCTGCTTCCTCATCTACCCTGCCCTGCTTGGGCATGAGAGCTTGCCCTTGACTTACTGTGCCAGGACGCGTGATTGACTTGTTCGTCCATCGTTTTCAGGGAGGACCACTGTCCAAAAGCTGAGACGCGGCTGCACATGCAGCGTGTAAGCTGCTGGCACGTGATGTTGATGTGAGCTTGATGTTACACGTGCGTACAGTAAAATGTGTGCTCCCTAAACTGAGGTCTGCTGACCAGCACGGCCAGCTGTTAGGTTGTACAACTATACTAACTAACAAGGCAGGAATACTGTGAGCATGCATGTGAACAAATGCTAAGTAAGCAAGCAACAGCCCTATGGTGCCACCTGGACCAGTCCATAAGCTGGGTGCCTTTCCATGAGTGCAAAAAGTGCTTGAAACAGCTTTGTAATGCTCACTTCCTGTCCATCCTGCAGCTCTGTGTACTTCTTAAGAGCCCTGAAACAGGATCAGGGAAATGCCATGATGGCAGTGAAGTGTTGGCAATCTGCGTGGATGAGGGGTATGTATGACTAGTGGCCATGGAACATGCCCTAAAACACAGTTTGGCCTTGACCAACATGGAGGCTCCTTGTAGCCAGCAGCGAGCTGAAGCTGCAAAATCCCTACTGTCAATTCCAAGTCTAGAATGTTTAACTTGTTTGTGTGTTTGCTAAAATAGGAAACTGAATATCAGTGAGGTGAATTGCAATTTTAATAATGCATTTAATAAGTAATAATCCACCTCCATTGGCTACACGCCATTTCTTAGAGAGAAATTCACAACATCACCAAATGAAGCATAAAGGTTGCAGCAAGTTACTCCTTACATTGAAATAAGCCTTATCAGAGATTCTGCATGATTCTGCAACAAATTTCAGTGCTCAGTCTCCTTTACAATTGTACCTCCTGGTCTAAGTCCAAAATAACAATAAAAACAAACAACCCTGACGCCCCCTAGCCCCCCACCCAGAGCTATACTACCCCTGGGCCATTCTATTTTTCAGATTCCCAACAAACTCTCTCTGACCAGATTTCACCAGATCCAACTCCCAACTCATTCATCCCCAAAGTGACCCAGCTGGAGCTGACACCCCTACACTCCCACATCCCTAACTCCATTACCACTCCCACAACCGCACTCCCAATCCCCACAGCCCCAGCACCTCACCCTCATTCCAACACTCTCACAACCTCACCAATCATATCTCATCCTGACACTCCCACAACAGCACTCCCATATCCAACACCCCCACTTCACCATCCCCCTACCCCCCATTCCCACCCCCACTTCCCCATACTCCCAAACTCCACCACCACACCCCCATCGCCACACTCCCACATCAACACGTCCACACTCTTACACCCCTAACACCCCCACCATCATCTCCACACTGAAACAGCAACCCCCCACCCCATTGCCCCACACCCTACCCCACACTCCCAGAGCCACACCCCCACACCACACGACTTCCCACTCCGACACCCTTTAATGCTGGCTTTATTCCCCAGACTGACACCATTCAGACCCTCCTCACAACAGAGTCCTACCAGGACCCAATATCACCCATTGCTCCCCCCTCATACTGCGTATACTTCCTGAAACTGGCAGTACCCAGTACCCTGCCCCCTACCACCACCACCACCACCAAGTCACTGGCCTGAATTAAGCCTCCATCCTCACTCCCTGAACTCGACATACTCTCCCTGTCTCAACAGCAATCCTCAACCATCCTCTACCACATCAGACATCCCAGTCCCTCAACCCTCAAGACTATTATCTAAGCTTGATTAGCCAATAAGCTGCACTGCAGAAATTCACCAAAGATCCTTAGACAGCATCTTCCAAACCCACGACCACTTCCACCGAGAAGGACAAGGGCAGCAGATATATGGAAACATGACCACCTGCAAGTTCCTCTCCGCCATTCACTCTCCTCACTTGGAAGCAAATCATCGTTCCTTTACTGTTGCTGGGTTAAAATCCTGGAATTTCCTCCCTAACAGCATTGTGGGTCAATCCACAGCTGGTGGACTGCAACGGTTCAAGAGGTTAGCTCACCACGAAGGGCAACTAGGGTGGGCAATAAATGCTGGCTTAGCCAGTGAAGCCCATGTCCCACAATACAAATAGATAAACTTACCCAATTCCTATCCCTCTGTCTGCCTAATTCATCCAATAACAACCCTAATCTAACCAATCACTCCATAACTTACCTGGCATTTTAATTAGGTAGATAGAGCTTTGAAATAGATACTGGATTGGGGGACGGTCGGTGGATTCAGTTGCATGGCAAATTAGAAAATCAAAATCAAATGAAAAGGTGGAATTCCAGGTTAATGATGGGGCTGATTGTTACCAGAAAATAAAAGGGAGTAATAAAATGTGGGAATATCATATTGCACCAAGAAACTATAAAAGTGCAGGAAATCAGATTTGAGAACAGTTAAAGGCTTTGTATCTCAATGCACAAACCATTTGGAATAAGTTAGACAAATTGACAAGTGCAATCAAGTAAATGAAAATGATCTCATAGCCATGACGGAAACACGGTTACAAGGAGATCAAAACCAGGAACTTAACATATAGGGATAGCACAAGCTAGCACACGGCAGCAGGTAGAAGGGTAATGGAATATGACCCCTCTTTTCAAGGGAGTTAGAACATAAGAATAGGGAAGTCTTACTGCAAATGGATAAGGTGCTGGTGAGACCACATCTGGTACACTATGAGCAGTTTTGGTCTCCTTATTTAAGGAAATACACTATTTCATTGGATTCTGGATTAGTGGTGCTGGAAGAGCACAGCAGTTTAGGCAGCATCCAAGGAGCAGCGAAATTGACGTTTCGGGCAAAAGCCCTTCATCAGGAATAAAGGCAGAGAGCCTGCAGCGTGGAGAGATAAGCTAGAGGAGGGTGGGGGTGGTGAGAAAGTAGCATAGAGTACAATAGGTGAGTGGGGGAGGGGATGAAGGTGATAGGTCAGGAAGGAGAGGGTGGAGTGGATAGGTGGAAAAGGAGATAGGCAGGTAGGACAAGTCCGGACAAGTCATGGGGACAGTGCTGAGCTGGAAGTTTGGAACTTGGTGAGGTGGGGGAAGGGGAAATGAGGAAACTGTTGAAGTCCACATTGATGCCCTGGGGTTGAGGTTTCCGAGGCGGAAGATGAGGCGTTCTTCCTCCAGGCGTCTGGTGGTGATGGAGCGGTGGTGAAGGAGGCCCAGGACCTCCATGTCCTTGGCAGAGTGGGAGGGGGAGTTGAAATGTTGGGCCACAGGGTGGTGTGGTTGATTGGTGCGGGTGTCCCCGAGATGTTCCCTGAAGAGCTCTGCTAGGAGGCTCCCAGTCTCCCCAATGTAGAGGAGGCCGCATCAGGAGCAACGGATACAATAAATGATATTAGTGGATGTGCAAATAAAACTTTGATGGATGTGGAAGGCTCCTTTAGGGCCTTGGATAGAGGAGAGGGAGGAGGTGTGGGCGCAGGTTTTACAGTTCCTGCGGTGGCAGGGGAAGGTGCCAGGATGGGAGGGTTGGTTGTAGAGGGGGCGTGGACATGACCAGGTAGTCACGGAGGGAACGGTCTTTGCGGAAGGTGGAAAGGGGTGGTGAGGGAAATATATCCCTGGTGGTGGGGTCTTTTTGGAGGTGGCGTAAATGTCGGTGGATGATTTGGTTTATGCAAAGGTTGGTAGGGTGGAAGGTGAGCACCAGGGACGTTCTGTCCTCGTTACGGTTTGAGGGGTGGGGTCTGAGGGCGAAGATGCGGGATGTGGACGAGATGTGTTGGAGGGCATCTTTAATCACGTGGGAAGGGAAATTGCGGTCTCTAAAGGAGGACGCCATCTAGTGTGTTCTGTGGTGGAACTGGTCCTCCTGGGAGCAGATACGACAGAGGCAGAGGAATTGGGAATACGGGATGGCATTTTTGCAAGTGGTAGGGTGGGAAGAGGTGTAATCCAGGTAACTGTGGGAGTTGGTGGGTTTGTAAAAAATGTCAGTGTCAAGTCGGTCGTCATTAATGGAGATGGAGAGGTCGAGGAAGGGGAGGGAGGTGTCAGAAATGGTCCAGGTAAATTTAAGGTCAGGGTGGAATGTGTTGGTGAAGTTGATGAATTGCTCAACCTCCTCGCGGGAGCACGAGGTGGCACCAATGCAGTCATCAATGTAGCGGAGGAAGAGGTGAGGAGTGGTGCCGGTGTAATTACGGAAGATCAACTGTTCTACATAGCCAACAAAGAGACAGGCATAGCTGGGGCCCATACGTGTGCCCACAGGCTATCCCTTTGGTCTGGAGGAAGTGGGAGGATTTGAAGGAGAAATTGTTAAGGGTGAGGACCAGTTCGGCCAAACGAATGAGATTGTCGGTGGAACAGTACTGTTGGGGATGTCTGGAGAGGGAAAAACGGAGGGCTTGGAGGCCATGGTCATGGCGGATGGAGGTGTAGAGGGATTGGATATCCATGGTGAAGATGAGGCGTTGGGGGCCAGGGAAACGGAAGTCTTGGAGGAGGTGGAGAGCGTGGGTGGTGTCTCGAACGTATGTGGGGAGTTCCTGGACTAGGCGGGGGATAGGACAGTTTCAAGGTAGGTAGAGATGAGTTCAGTGGGGCAGGAGCATGCTGAGACAATGGTTTGGCCAGGGTGGTCAGGCTTGTGGATCTTGGGAAGGAGGTAGAACCGGGCAGTGCGGGGTTCCCGGACTATGAGGTTGGAAGCTGTGGGTGGGAGATCTCCTGAGGTGATGAGGTTCTGTATGGTCTGGGAGATGATGGTTTGGTGATGTGGGGTGGGGTCATGGTGGAGGGGGCAGTAGGAAGAGGTGTCCTCGAGTTGACGTTTGGAGTCAGCGGTGTAGAGGTCAGTGCTCCAGACGACCACTGAGCCCCCTGAACTGCTGCGCTCTTCCAGCAACACTAATCCAGATACTGGTTTCCAGCATCTGCAGTCATTGTTTTTACCTCGTTGATTTTAACCCTACTGTGAATCCTCTTGCAAGGATGCCTGCCTTGAAGAAGTTTTTCTCCTGTCTCTACAAGAATCTCAGGGAATCCCTCTCCCACTGCAACTCCCAGGTCATTTCCTCTGCCCTGAAGCTCTTCAACCATGTCGTGAAACAAACTCGCTCCCACAGCCACATTCGCTTCCTCAGTGCCTGCCTCCGTAACCAACTCATCCCACACGGACTCCGGACCACCTTTAAACCAGCAGAGTTCAGGACAGGACAAACAGTACAGACTACAGATTCAAAAACACCAGCAACAGTTCTCCTTCAAGATCCTCCGCTCCACGCTTTTGCAGCAATACACCGGCACCTAACCTCTCCACAGTCAGCCCTGCCTTAACTGAGAGCCACCCTCTCTCAGAATTGCAAAGGACCCACTCTGTACTACATCCTCAGGAGAATTCATAATCTCAACAAACAGTATTTCAATTCCATCTCAAACATCAAAAACTGTAAGTACAACAAACTTTTATCTACTCACCTCCATAAGCAGTGCTCCTCAAACATTCCAGAAGATTCCCCTGGCCTCGGAAACTACTCAGACGCCATTAGCCACCATCCCCACGCTGATTGATGATGTCACTTCCGCCCCCATCATGGCCATTCCCACAACCACTTCCGCCCCTCACAATTCCTCATGCATCACACGTGACATCATTTCCGCCCCTCACATCATCGCTGATGCCACACGCTCAGTGACCTCCGCCCCCCCCACTGCCATGTCTGCCACCACGTCCACCCCCACCAATGCCATTCACCTGCATTCTGCTGACACGCCCCCCACAGATCCCACTGTCACCATTCCCAGCCCCCAGAACCCTGAGGTGAACACCACCCCTGCTCGTGACTCCACCCCCATTCCCCCCACCTTCACACCCACTCCAGTTACAGGTTCCGCCCCCACTCCCAGCTCCACACCCACACCAGATCCCAGCTCCCAGCCCTGCCGAGTTTTCACCATCCCCCCAGACCTCCCCCTCACTGAGGACGAACGATCAGTCCTCAGCAAAGGACTCACCTTCATCCCCCTCTGTCCACGCATCAATGAATTTAATACACGCCGTGACATTGAACAATTCTTCCATCTCCTCCGCCTCCGAACTTACTTTCACAATCAGGACTCCCGCCCACCTTCCGAGGACCCCTTCACCCACCTCCAACACACTGCATCCACCTGGAAACCCCGCGCTGGCCTATTACCTGCCCTCGACCTCTACATTTCCAACTGCCACCAGGACATTAATCGCCTCAACCTGTCTACCCCCCTCCCTCACTCCAACCTCTCACCCTCACAACGCACAGCCCTCCAATCCCTCTGCTCCAATCCCAACCTCACCATTAAGCCAGCGGATAAAGGGGGCGCAGTGGTAGTCTGGCGCACTGACTTCTACACCGCTGAAGCCAAACACCAACTCGAGGACACCTCTTCCTACTGCCCCCTCGACCATGACCCCACCCCCCATCACCAAACCATCATCTCCCAGACCATACAGAACCTCATCACCTCAGGAGATCTCCCACCCACAGCTTCCAACCTCATAGTCCAGGAACCCCGCACTGCCCGGTTCTACCTCCTTCCCAAGATCCACAAGCCTGACCACCCTGGCCGACCCATTGTCTCAGCATGCTCCTGCCCCACTGAACTCATCTCTACCTACCTTGACACTGTCCTATGCCACCCCCCACCCAGTCCAGGAACTCCCCACATACGTTCGAGACACCATCCATGCCCTCCACCTCCTCCAAGACTTCCATTTTCCCGACCCCCAGCCCCCAACTCCTCATCTTCATCTTGGATATCCAATCCTTCTACACCTCCATCCGCCATGACCAGATCCTCCAAGCCCTCCATTTTTTCCTCTCCAGACGTCCCTAACAGTACCGTTCCACCGACACTCTCATTCGTTTGACCGAACTGGTCCTCACCCTTAACAATTTCTCCTTCAAATCCTCCCACTTCCTCCAGACCAAAGGGATAGCCATGGGCACACGTATGCGCCCCAGCTATGCCTGTCTCTTTGTTGGCTACGTAGAACGGTTGATCTTCTGTAATTACACTGGCACCACTCCTCACCTCTTCCTCCGCTACATTGATGACTACATTGGCGCCACCTCGTGCTCCCGCGAGGAGGTTGAGCAATTCATCAACTTCACCAACACATTCCACCCTGACCTTAAATTTACCTGGACCATCTCTGACACCTCCCTCCCCTTCCTGGACCTCTCCATCTCCATTAATGACGACCGACTTGACACTGACATTTTTTACAAACCCACCGACTCCCACAGCTACCTGGATTATATCTCTTCCCACCCTACCTCTTGCAAAAATGCCATCCCGTATTCCCAATTCCTCCGCCTCCGCTGTATCTGCTCCCAGGAGGACCAGTTCCACCACAGAACACACCAGATGGCCTCCTTCTTTAGAGACCGCAATTTCCCTTCCCACATGGTTAAAGATGCCCTCCAACGCAACTCGTCCACATCCCGCACCTCCGCCCTCAGACCGCTCCCCTCCAACCGTAACAAGGACAGAACACCCCTGGTGCTCACCTTCCACCCTACCAACCTTCGCATAAACCAAATCATCCGCCGACATTTCCGCCACCTCCAAACGGACCCCACCACCAGGGATATATTTCCCTCCCCGCCCCTTTCCACCTTCCGCAAAGACCGTTCCCTCCGTGACTACCTGGTCAGGTCCACACCGCCCTACAACTCACCCTCCCATCCTGGCACCTTCCCCTGCCACCACAGGAACTGTAAACACCTCCTCCCTCACCTCTTTCCAAGGCCCTAAATGAGACGTCCACATCCATCAAAGTTTTACCTGCACATCCACTAATATCATTTATTGTATCCATTGCTCCTGATGCAGTCTCCTCTACATTGGGGAGACTGGGCGCCTCCTAGCAGAGCGCTTTAAGGAACATCTCTGGGACACCCGCACCAATCAACCACACCGCCTCGTGGCCCAACATTTCAACCCCCCCCTCCCACTCTGCCGAGGACATGGAAGTCCTGGGCCTCCTTCACCACCGCTCCCTCATCCCCGACGCCTGGAGGAAGAAGCCTCATCTTCCGCCTCAGAACACTTCAACCCCAGGGCATCAATGTGGACTTCAACAGTTTCCTCATTTCCCCTTCCCCCACCTCACCCTAGTTCCAAACTTCCAGCTCAGCACTGTCCCCATGACTTGTCCTACCTGCCTATCTCCTTTTCCACCTATCCACTCCACCCTCTCCTCCCTGACCTTTCACCTTCATTCCCTCCCCCACTCACCTATTGTACTCTATGCTACTTTCTCCCCACCCCAACCCTCCTCAAGCTTATCTCTCCATGCTTCAGACTCTCTGCCTTTATTCCTGATGAAGGGCTTTTGCCCGAAACGTCGATTTCGCTGCTCCTTGGATGCTGCCTGAACTGCTGTGCTCTTCCAGCACCACTAATCCAGAATCTGGTTTCCAGCATCTGCAGTCATTGTTTTTAACTATTTCATTGGAGGCAATTCAAAGAAGTTTCCTATGATCATCTCTGGTATGGAGGGATTGTCTTGTGAGCAAAGGTTAAACAGATTGGGAATCTACTCATTGGAGTTTAGAAGAACAAGCGGTGATCTCATTGAAACATGTGAGATTTTTAAGGGGTTTGACAGAGTAAAGTGCTGAGTGGATGTTTCCCATCATGGGAGTGTCTAGAATCAGAGGTTATAGTCTCAGAATAAAGAGACACCAAGTTAAGACTGAGCTAAGGAAGACTTCCTTCTTTCAGAGGGTTGCAACTCTTTGCCACAGAGAGTTGTAGTGGCAGAATCCTTGTGTATATTTAAGGCTGAGATAGATGGTTCCTGATCAGTAGGGGAACCGAGGTAATGGAGAAAATGCAGGAAAGTAAACATGAGGTATGTCAGGTCAGCCATGATCCTATCGAATGATGGAGGGGCCAAATGGCCTGTCCTTATTCCTATTTTTCATGGTCTAGTTATGGTCTTAACTGCCACCCTGAGGTCTTAACCGACTGGCAGCCTAACTCGCATGTTACTTATTTACCTAACCTTTTGCAGAAGTTGTCAAAGTGTCTGACTGTACTGCTGGACATTTAAATCACACAACAGAGCAACTGACTGCACCCAAAGGCATGTAGTTTCCTGGATGACTTCCTTACAGCAAGTTCCTGTCCAGGAATCTCCAGTATAAAAGACAGCTAATGGGAAGTGAGTAATTTTAATCATGTCTTGAGCAAACTTAGGTTTATGATCCTGACTGGAATAGCTAATCCTTCATCTTCTTGATAGAGTCAGGCTCTTCTGCTCCCTTCTAGATCCCACTGCTTGACTGTGTGACTCTGATGTCATTACTGCACCGTCGTCATAGAATCCCTCCAGTGTAGGAGCAGGGCATTCGGCCCACTGAGTCTACACCACCCTTCGAAGAGCATCCTACCCAGACTCTACCGTGCCCCCCCTCCGCCCCCCCCCCCCATACCTTTAATCCTGCATTTCCCATGGCTAACACACCTAGCCTGCACATCCCTGAACACTATGGGCAATTTAGCATGGCCAATCCACCTTACCTGCACATCTTTGGACTGTGGGAGGAAACCAGAGCACCCGGAGGAAGCTCACGCAGACACGGGGAGAATCAGCACACTCAACATAGACAGTTGCCCAAGCCTGGAATTGAAACTGGGTCCCTGGTGCTGGGAGGCAGCAATGCTAACCACTGAGCCACTGTGCCACCCTTTACATTATCAAGTCATTATTATATTTACTTCTGATGTAATCCGAATGAACATTGCTCCCAATTCGTGTGTCAATTCTATTTATATCTAAATATGTTTCCTTGTGTCGAAGAGTCAACGATGTGAGGCAAAATCTCAGCATAAGGAGTGCTCATTTGACACATTATAAAAATCAAATGGCAAACTATCGAAATGAAGAGTAAATAGGAAGTAGACATAGAAACAGAAATTGGATTCTGGATTAGTGGTGCTGGAAGAGCACAGCAGTTCAGGCAGCATCCGAGGAGCAGTAAAATTGATGTTTCGGGCAAAAGCCCTTCATCAGGAATCAAAAATGGCTGGTAAAACTCAGCAACTCTGGCAGCATCTGTATGAAGAAAGCAGAGTTAATGTTTCGAGTCCAGTGGCTTCGTCAGGATAACGTCACGACCGACACCACCAGACCTGCTGAGTTTCACCAGCAATTCCTCTTTATATTTCAGAACTGCAGCATCTGCAGTTCTTTGTTTTATTTAAGAAGTAGACACCACGGATTAAAAAAAAATGCTTATGTTTGTCCAATCTGATTAGTTCTTCAAAGAGATAAATGAGGGTATTGCACTGGATATGACCAACATGATTTTCTGACTTGATTCACAAAAAAAACCATGGGGAAAACTACTGAAAAAGATTAATGGATATGAAATTGCAAGGTATGATGATGCAAAATTGGATTCAGTAACTGGGTACAAGGGACGAAGCAGAGTGGGAGTTGATAGTAGCTTCCCAGAATATTTGTAGTGGGGATTAGTGTCGTACAGGATTGCTGCTACTCTTCATTGTCTACATCAATTATTTGAATCCAGGGCTAGAGGGAGCAATATCTGAGTTAGCAAACAATACCAACATAATAGTAATTGTAAGGATTAAAGCAAGTCACTAGGATGTATTGCTTTGATAATAAAATGTGCATTAATGTACAGTGATATCTGATACACACTCTTCTCTGGGTAAAATACCGGCAATGTGTGTAGATATTGATCATGATGCTGGCCTTACCAATATAACACCAAATTCAACCACTCCCCACAATCCTCATTCCTCCCATTTTGTGCTGAACCACCCCTGGAAGCATGTAAAATTTTGGCCAGAAAGTCAGGATGCACGAGTAAGTATTTTTTGATTAAAACTGGGTAATTATTGCACTTGAATATGGGAAAGGTTGGATTCTGTGAAAGAACAGAAGCATTTGAAGTTTGAGATTTGCAAGACATTTAAACCAGCTCCTAAAGTGGATAAAATAGCTCATCCAATCCTGAACGTTATTTCAAGAGGTCTCTTTTGAAAAATTTAAGTAGCTATATAGGCTATTGTGTATTTAGTGGCATAATTTGAATGTGTAAAGATGTTTATCACCACACTGATGGCTTTTAACAGTCTAAATTGCATGTCACCAGTGCAAGTCTGAATTTATCTCATTTGTATTTCCAATCTGTTCAGTGGTTAAAGTGGAATGTCTACCATGGAAGAAAAAGAAATACCAGCCAAGAAAACAGATGCACAATTGTTTTGATGTATTTGTAATTAAGGGAATAAAGTATCTTTTGATTTCATTGGAAATTAAATCAGACATGTTTTATAAGAGATGGAGGGAGCCAGGTGATATAATCAGCCCTGCCAAATCATCTAACTAAAGACATTTTTAATAATATATTCTCCTTTGCTTTTTACGGATTAAAAAAAAATCAGTTTTCACTATGTGAGAACACACTCGAGATTAAACATAGAATTGAAAGCCAATCTAGATGCTTTGACAAATGAGAAAGATCTTGAACATAAAGTTGGTTCCACTTTAGCAGAATGAATTGGATGTGGATCACCCATAAGTAGTGGAACAAAATCAGATTGAACCGCAAGAAATGCAAGGGAAAGGGTAGATGATGGTGCCAATACAGCTAAATTGTTGGAGATTGGAGATTGCTGATTGAGAGCTGTTCAAAGTAATCAGAAATTTTCAGGCTAAAAGTGAATGCAATAATGTATATCACAAGATATATCTGTACAAAGACTGAATTTTGGACAACTGATACAAGAGGAAAGTCAATACAATGCCAATTTAGAAAAAGGACAGAGGTAGGCAGAAGTAAATTTCTGAATATAAAGGGTATGCTAACAAGAAAACTGAAGCTTGTAGTGAGGGAAAAACTCATAAAATGCTATGTTCGATAAAGTTATCATAGGCCTCTGTAACCTGGTCAATAAGGAAAGCTCTGTGGAAAACAATAGAAGCCTTTGAAGTATGGATGCTAAGACTTTTGATAAAGTTTCCATTTACTAATTGAAAAGGCTAAAAGAATTCTAAAGAAGTGACTTTCGAGAAGAGAATGTCACTGTTTTAGCCATTTGGTCAGAGCTGAAAATCTACACAGGGTATCTTTCAGAGGGCACCAGAAAGAGGTATTGACCCAGGCATCATTGGATTATGGATGTCACGGAACACTTGCCGATGAGCTATAATAAACAGGCGAACAGATCTCCTATAGGAATAGCTAGAAGCAACAAAGTTGTATGCTCATTTTGAACACTCAAAGTAATTTCAGTATATGTGGCACTTAGCCTCATTCTTCATAGCAAAATGTATCCTTCAAAAACTCATTCAGCTACATCAGGTACTTCATCAAGTTAGCTGGTATAATTACCTTAACTTCTATTTCAGCTAGATACAGCAAAATTACTAAATACTGCTGGAGAGAATTAGTAGTGTGCCTATTAGAGTTAATAATTCATATATCATACCCCTCACCATCAGATTTTGATATTATCTACCCCAAGTATCTAGTATCCATTAAGCTATGGCCTTGCATATCACACCTGCATGCCAAAGATAATTACAGAACTAAAGCAAAAAGGAGACCGGAACAATAACAATGAGGATAATCTTCAAAAATATTTCCAGAATTTCAAGTGATATCCAATATTAGAATTTTTTTTTAATTCAATACCGCTCTGAAACCAAAATGGATTATGTTGATGTTATTTTGGGTATTTACTGATAATGATATGATCATTATAGTCAGTGACATTTGCTATTTTTGTAATCAGAAAATTATTTACATTGAACAGATTGATATAGTTACAATTTAGAAAAAGATCAGAGGTCCCACTGTTGATTAATATCCAATAATTCCTTCTGCAAATGGTTTATATGTGACAATCTGATGAGAATATCCCCAATACTAAATAAGGTGTTTGTATTCACCATCTGAGCTCACATGTACTGGGGAGTACTTGGGAGCCTCCTGGAACATGAATCATTGCCTTCACAAAACAAAGGCTGAAAGTCAAATCGGTGCCAAAGACCGAAAGCAAACCTGTAGTCCTTAAGGTGATGGGTACTCAATCTTCGAAATGGCTCAGTTGGGAGCTTTTAAGCCAAGATTAGCAGTTTTTGCCAAGTTAATTTACTGTGATTTTAACAATTACTCCGGGTAACATTCACACACTTTTTTAGCAGCTGGGCAAAGTAAATCTACAATCTCTCTTCTGATCCAGAGAAAGGGAAAATAAAACAAAGAAATATTGCACACAGACTGCTCTTTCTGTACATTTGTTTATCAACTGTTAATTGAAAAGCTAATATATTCTATTCTTTCCACAAGGCTTTGAATTTTTCGAAACCAGTGCCAAGGATAACATTAATGTAAAGCAAACATTTGAACGTCTTGTTGACATAATCTGTGAGAAGATGTCGGAAAGCTTGGACACAGATCCTACTGTTGCTGCAGGGAAACAAAACACAAAACTCACAGAGAATCCTCCTCCACAGCAACAAAACTGCGGATGTTAGTGACTTGATCATAGACATATGAAGAAATCGAATTGTGTCTATATTGCAAAGATTAGTCCTTAGTTATTAGTCCATGAAAATGTTACTGTGTGGCCTCTATATAATATTAAACAAACCAATCTATATTTATTTTTTGCTAGTCTGTGCACAGCACTGTTTCCCAAGACCTCTTGCATTGAAGCTGACACTTAGCCAACCTTTATTTATATTGGTATTGGTTCTGCAATTTTCCGTAGATTCAAGGTTTATGTGACTATTAAGAGGAACAGTGGGTTCCTAAATTCAGTGTACTATATTTCTAAATTTCTTAGATCTCCCTGCTTACTAGATTCATGTGGCCTTCCAAGCATTCCCTCAATGATAAATTAATAATAAACACCTTATCCTCAGTCTGCACAAAACTGTGAATTCAGTAATGAGATGTATGTATTTAACTTACTTGAAATTAGTTTGAATATTTGAATGAATATCCTGTATGTAGTAGTAGATGTTTATCCATCATTTATAGGAGAAATTATCAACCCTTGATCCATGATACGTATTTGAGAAAAAGAAGCTTTGCAAGATATTTGCAAGCAGCCTCAGATGACAGTTAGCTATCACATTCATGTCAATGTGAATGCGTTGCCTATTTGTATTGATGCAGCCAATACAATGTGTTAAGTGCAGAATCAGGTCCTGATTTTCAGAGCCATGTCCAGTAAGCCATTTCACAAATCAAAGAGTGAGATACATATGAAACAGTGTTCAAAGGTGGTCAGCCAATCCACTGGATCTCGAGGAGACTTGAAAGACTTGAAACTGAGTTGCTAAAATGTTATGAGGAAACAGATGTTACTGACACACTGTCATAATATTAAGTATTATGCACCCGAGTATACATTTCCAGTGTCCTGTCCTAGATACAGCATAAGTTAGACAGTTGGCACCTACAATGTAACTTTGGTTTTGGTAAGTGTAGTTTCCAATCCCCAGCTACCTGTTTCAAACCAGCCTCATTTGTAATTTACCACTGTTAGAATTAGGTTTATTGGCACACATACTCACATGAATATGGTGAAAAATTTACAAAGTTGCCACTTATGGTGCCAATCTTAAGTGCAAAGGTACCCAGGTACAGATTCCTAGGAATAAATTAGAAAGCTAAAGAAATAAGAAGTCCAGCATTAAGGACCTTCCAAGCAGAGGAGACGGAGGGGATGAGTCTGTGCTGGCCTCCTGTTCAGGTGGGCCTCATCTCCAGTCCAAGCCGAGCTGAGCTTCAAATCCAGGTCAGCCCTCAACTCCAGACTAGGCCAGGCTTCACCTCAAGGCTCTTGAGGCCAGAAGCCTGTACTGGCTTCACCTCAAAGCCAGGAGTCCGCGCTGAGACCAGGAGTCCGTGCTGAGA
The DNA here is from genome assembly GCF_047496795.1 of Chiloscyllium punctatum. NCBI lineage: Eukaryota > Metazoa > Chordata > Chondrichthyes > Orectolobiformes > Hemiscylliidae > Chiloscyllium > Chiloscyllium punctatum. The sequence continues at coordinate 94,850,408 of NC_092739.1, read as the reverse complement.
CCAGGAGTCTGCGCTGAGGCCAGGTGTCTGTGCTGAGGCCAGGAATCTGCGCTGAGGCCAGGAATCTGCGCTGAGACCAGGAGTCTGCGCTGAGGCCAGGAGTCTGCGCTGAGGCCAGGAGTCCGCGCTGAGACCAGGAGTCCGCGCTGAGGCCAGGAGTCCGCGCTGAGGCCAGGAGTCCGCGCTGAGGCCAGGAGTCCGCGCTGAGACCAGGACTCCGCGCTGAGGCCAGGAGTCCGCGCTGAGGCCAGGAGTCCGCGCTGAGGCCAGGAGTCCGCGCTGAGGCCAGGAGTCCGCGCTGAGGCCAGGAGTCCGCGCTGAGGCCAGGTGTCCGCGCTGAGGCCGGGAGTCCGCGCTGAGGCCGGGAGTCCGCGCTGAGGCCGGGAGTCCGCGCTGAGGCCGGGAGTCCGCGCTGAGGCCGGGAGTCCGCGCTGAGGCCGGGAGTCCGCGCTGAGGCCGGGAGTCCGCGCTGAGGCCGGGAGTCCGCGCTGAGGCCGGGAGTCCGCGCTGAGGCCAGGAGTCTGTGCTGAGGCCGGGAGTCTGTGCTGAGGCCGGGAGTCCGTGCTGAGGCCAGGAGTCTGCGCTGAGGCCAGGAGTCTGTGCTGGCTTCATGCTGGGCATCGCTGATGCCACCCAAGGACGGAGGTAAGAATAAAGAAGGAGGAAGCATGAAAAGAGAAAAACAAACTGACAGAGTGTATGAGCTTTGGCTCAGGAGTCCTACTCCCTGCCATCTTAGAGATATTTTCTATTTTACCGCAGATGGAATATAGATCTCTTAAAAAGAATCATGTCCCATAACAGTCTTAAAGATAAGTTGTATTCTTCTTAAAAATGTATTGCTAATTTACCACTTCCTTGGTAGCTCACCAATCTCAGCAGTGTTTTTCCAGCATTTAGACCACATAAGTAAACCAATTACAAAAAAACTTTTTAGCTTCAAATGATGATGTATTATGTAATGTGTAATATTAACTGTAACAAGCGTTATCTTTCTGCTGTCTGAATTTTTATTTTTGTCTGATGGAAGAAAGTGTAAAATGATGGATAGGTGCTGAAGTAATCTGCGTTTTATATTTTTGTGTAGCCTCTATTGAGGGACAATAGGCCAATAAGTGCAATATTTCAGAATATATAGTGCATCTCTAATTCAATGCAGATATCTGTGCAAAGTTACATACTATAGGACTTGAAGTCAAACACATTTAGTGACATATCAGTTTTCACTTTGAATTAGAGTAGTCAGTTATCTAGCCATTTGCAAATCACTGATACATTAGATGAGCATCTTCAACAAGATGACATTTAGCTTCCATCATTTAACTCTGTTGGAAAAAGATATGAAAATGTAACGTTCAGAATTTCCTCACTGTAAAGCATAGGAGTGAATTTGAGTTGTTTTCCTAAGGTTTCCCACATCTCATCTGCCAAATAAATAAACAAGTGGGAGGACTTCTTGAAAATTCACCCACTATGTCTTTGTGGAATAAAGCTACACTTTATTCAAATTGAACAGGCAAGAAAACATTCTAAATATCCACTCACTAAATATCCACTCCACTCACTAAAAATCAGCAAAGTATAATATCGTATAGCAAATATTTAAGGGAGTCCACTTGACTCATCCTTTACCATTAATCTTTGGTTATGCCTAACAGCCTATCAAATGACTTCAATGATCTTGCTTTCATAGTCCGTTTCAAACACTGAAAACTTTTGACTGTCAAGGAACTTCTTAACATCAGTCTTAAAATTGCATTTCACCAGTAAACATCTGTTCCTCTTGACCTACTTTGTAGTGCAGTGTATAAGTGTACTGTTTTTCTACATTTTGTATTGCCTTTTATAACTCAATAAGATTCTATTCACACATCTCCATTCAGAGTTGAAGAGCCTACATTTCTCTAGTTTTTCCTCATAAACCTGTCCTCTAACACAAGGGATATACCTCATGGCTGTTCAGTGCCTCCAGGAATTGAATATATTTCATGTGTGTAGATACCAAATCAAGCCCTGGAAATGATATACTGGAGCCAGAATCTGCTAGCATGGTGTGTTATTTGCAGATCCTCAGAGACATTGTTGGTCTTGTGTAAATGTATGTGACACTATGTAAAGTTATTTTGAAAAATACAACTTGTCTGTGTAGCAAAAGTATTGAACATGTATGAGGTCTTCAGTGACAATTTTATGTTAGTGCCAGGAAAATTATTTCTGTGCATGAATGTATATTGAACTGTTGTGTGTGTGAATGGGCTTCTGATTGCGTGAAATTTCATTTTAGTACACACTCCTCAAGGATCTTGAAGTCTTAGAATTAATTGCATTATTGACTAACAATAAGGAATGGGTATGTTGTACAGTAGTAATTTGTTAAATTTTTCGGGGATCGAGCAGTACTGTGAGTTATACAGTAGGCACTTGTTGCTGAGACTGATGGGATAAAACTCCTCTAAATGCTGACTTTCCAATTCCCTATAAAATAGGTTTTGACCATTTAAATCCTGTTCCTATTAGACACGGTACAAAACCAATACTTACACCCAAACACAAAAGGAAGGTAGAAAATAAAAAATAAAACCACACTGCTGATACTTCTATGTTTGGAACTCAGCCATTTTACTGGGATAGAGGAAAAGAGATTTGTTGTGTATATAATTGTGCTATGTCTGACTTATGGCTTAATGCCGACATAGGCATCCAAAGTGAAAAAATTGCACTCTCCTCATAAATATCCCTCCCCTTGCCTTGTACAAAGTTATTTCTTTTTGTCATTGCTGATCTTGAATTCTATATCTTATGATCTCATCTGATGCTGTAATTAAAATGAGATAGTATGGTGCAGGTAGCTGAGTAAGTATCATAACAGGAACAGTCCGACCTGAACATAGTTTATTATTAAATAAAAGTTTACAGAGATTGTGCAGACTGGAGATACAGAGGCTAGTATTTACTGAGGCCTTTCTGGTGGACAAATATGAAACTGAACTGCCACATTTGTACATTCTACAAAGTCTACCACTGCCTTCAATATATTGGTTCAAGCTTGCAAGTTTTATTATAAATGTAATTACCCCAGTTACTAAAATAAAACCCTATTCAACACAACTTAACCCCCATCCCAGATTACGCTTACTGCCTGTGAAAACTTGGTGAGGTGGTGTCATTATAGACCTATTGAAACAGCTGTTTGATCAATGTTGTAATCCCTTTATATAAACATCAAAATAAAAAAAAATTATGTTGTTGTCTAAACCTGAAGGTTATGTAGGTGCATATTTTACCTCTTGTTAGAATTTGTTATCTATAGACTGTACAGTAGACCAGGTATTTTGTGTTTGTCTGTGAAAAATGTAAATGAATGTGTGTTTGAAAGGAAAATAAACTTGCAGAGACTATATCAATCACATTGGTATTCTAATGTTGCTCCATGTTTCTCTCCAAATATGAGATTATAACTCTCAAATTATTGTTAACATTATCAGATTGAACAAACTTTTTACCATTTCTTTGATTAGCATTTTACAACAGAATGTAGGCACTTTAATGAGCTAGTGACTGTACGAAACCAGCAAACAGAGCTTCAAACGGAGTGAGGACTTCCCCACTAATACCACAGATTTTAAATTCAGTTTCCTATATACACTGAGGTTGTGTATGGAGATAGACACCTGAGGGCAGAATCAGATCAGAAAAATTCAAACCAAGGAAAGGGAGACAGAATATTAAGGAGTGATTTTGATAGACAGTTGGGGTTTATTCCAAATGGATCGCAATGTCAGACAGTCAGCAGGGTCTGGAAGAACAGGCAAAAGGAGGACCACATGACAAGCAGTGAGCAGCACCCAGAACAGCAGTTAAGTAGAGGATACCGGAATAAAAACATTGCAAGAAACAGTCAAATCACAATAAAGCTGTAAGGCTGACCTTTCATACCCTATAAGGGTAAGGTTTGTCACTTACTGTGCAGACAGCAGTGAGACAGGAAGTGATTGGGGCAGCTGTTGCTTCACCAGATTAGGAGATAAAATCAGTGACAACATGGGAAATTCATGAGTTGATTGTTTGGTGAGTAATTGCTTTAGGAACACTTTATTGGAAATTTATCAGTTCCAGTAAGGTTTTTAAAATTTGCTTATGGGATGTGGATGTCTCTGGCTAAGCCAGCATTTATTGTCCAACCTTCATTGACTAGAAGACAGTTAAGAGTCAACCAAATCACTGTGGGTTTGGTGCCACATAAAAATGGCAGATGTCCTTCTCTGTAGGCCACTAGTGAAAACCAGATGGGTTTTTGCAACAATTGACAGTGGTCACATGGTGACCGTCACGCCTTTGTATTCCGGAATTTTTATTGAATTCAAATTTCATCATCTACTACATTGGTTTTGAATACATGTCCTCATTATGGATGGCAGGGTAGTTCATTGGTTAGAACTGCTATTTCACAGTGCCTGGACCTGGATTCTATTCCACCTTGGGTGACTGTTTGGAGTTTGCATATTCTCCCTACATCTGTGTACGTTTTGTCAGGGTGCTCTGGTTCCCTCCCACAGTCCGAAAATGTGCAGGCTGGGTGGATTGGCCATGCTAAATTGCCCATAGTATACAGGGATATGCAGGCTAGGTAGATTAGCCATAGGAAATGCAGGATTACAGGGATGGGGTGGGTCTAGGTGGGATGTATTTTGGATGGTCTTTGTGGACTTGATGGGCCAAATGGCTGCTTCCACACTATACAGAGTCTTTGATTCTATTGCATTCAGAACCTTGTTGCAGCATATAGATGCCTGGTCTAGTGACAGTACCATTACAGCATCACCTCCCCTGAGTTTGCCAGTAGTTGTAATGTTTAAAAAGCAAAGTTAAGTTAGGGCATGGCAGGGTAGCAAAGTCATGTGGAAAGTATGCTTTTTATTGGACCTGAGCACTGCTGACTCCAAATTCCAGGTTTCATGACTGGAGTCACTGTGGTGGATCTGCAAGCCTGAGAGCTCCATATACGGCACATTCAGAGAGGTGGCTACACCACTAACGAGGAAAATGGAGACAGAAAGGGAAATGGTGGCAATGTGTCTGTCCAAGAGAAACATACAAGTCATGCAGAAATCCTCTGACGTATAGCTCATTAATCACTTTGCGCGTTGGATACAGATAAGGGTTGGCTCATCGGAGAAGAAACAGAGCTATGTTTGTGGCACCATGGACAGCTCAACTGGACAGGAGGGGAAGAGGAAAAGTTCAAGAACGGTATTATTTGGAGATTCAAGAGTCAGGAAAACAGGCAGGCATTTGTTTTGGCCTTAGATGTGACTCTAGAATAGTATGTTGCCTACCTGGTGCCAAGGTCAAAGATATTGTGGAATGACGTCATGCGGCTATATACGGCTGGACATGAAAAGCCAAATATCATGATCCACATCGGTGCCAAGGACTTAGGTAGATGAATGGAGGAGGTCTTGAATGCAGATTTTAGGGGATGATGAAGAAAATTGAAAAGCAAAACATTTAAATCAGTAATCTCAGGGTTGCTTTCAGTCTCACGTAGAAACAGGAGATTAGAAACATGGAGAAACACAATAGGTTTGATAGCATCTGTGAAAGGTGAAATAGCATTAACATTTCAAGTCGAATATGACCTCTTCAGAACTGAAAAGGCTGGAAAATCATGGTTTTTTTATGCCAGCAAAAGAAGAGGAGGTGGAGCAAGTGAGACAGATTGTGAAGGTGCTCAGAGTGAAAGTCAAAGGCAGTGATAATGGTGATAAAGAAGTGATAGGGATGAATAACAAGTATACATGCTAGCTGTGAAAAGGATGGAATTGGCTTGCTTTGCTGAGAATAAAGCCAATATACACTGAGGTTGTGTATGGAGATAGACACCTGAGGGCAGAATCAGATCAGAAAAATTCAAACCAAGGAAAGGGAGACAGAATATTAAGGAGTGATTCTGAAAGACAGAAGCAAAGATAACAAATACAAAGCGTGTGATGTATGTAAATGATTTAGAGGAGAATATGGCTGGCATGATTAATAAGTTTGCAGATGACACAAAGATTAGGCAAGCTGTGGATAGTGAAAAGGATACAGACAGATATAGATAGGCTGGAGATGCAGATGGAGAACTGGTACAATAGAACTTAATCCAGACAAATGGGAGGTGATGTATTTTGGAAGGTCAAATGCAGCAAGGAAGTACAATAGTTGCCCTGTATGTGCAGGGAGTACGTTCCAAGATCTACCGCGGAAGCTGGAAACCATGGATAGAAGCGATCCCATTCATTTAAATGGGAAATTTACCTTCCCAGGAACCCCCGGTCCTCAGTTCCAGAATGTTCCGTATAATATGTTCAGGCTGCGGTAAACCGTGGGTAACTGAAACTGTGGAAAACAATTCTGTGGATACGGGGAGGGGGGGTCACCCTGTGTACAGTAAATGGTAGAACCCTTACTAGCTTCAGAATACAGAGGAATCTAGGCAGACTGGCCCACAGTTTCCTGAAAATGGCAATACAAATGGATAAGGTGGTCAAAAAGGCATATGGCATGCTTGCCTTTATCAGCCAGGGCATGATGTATAAAAATTGGCAAGTCATGTTGCAGCTGTATAAGACTTTAGTTCAGCCACTTTTGAAATATTGAGTAGAGTTCTTGTCATCATGCTACCAGAAGGATGTTGAGGTTTTTGAGAGGGTACGCAAGCAGTTTATCAGGATGTTGCCTGGTTTGAAGAGTATTAGCTAGGAGCACAAACTTGGTTTGTTTTCACTTGAACGTCAAAGAATGTGGGGCAATCTGATAGAGGTTTACAAAATTAAGGAAGGCATGGGCAGAATAGAAATATCAACTATTTGGAGACATAGGTTTAAGGTAAAAGGGGGTAAGTTTGAAGGAGATATGAGAGACATGTTTTACACAGAGAGTGGTAAGTGTCTGGAATGTGTTGCCAGAAGAAGTGGTGGAAGCAGTTGCAATAGCAACATTTAACAGTCATCAGAAATATCAATAGTAAGGAATGGAGGAACACTGACCCCATACAGGTGAAAGGTTTTTAGTTATGAACTCATCATAAGTTGGCATAATATTGGTGGGCCGAAGGGCCAGTTCCTGTGCTATCCTGCTCTTTGTTCTTTTTCTTTATCTACTGCAGATGCTGTTCAGCTATTACATGCTACACTGCTTGAAGTATTGTTCACATTGGACTGCTGTACTTCAACTTCTCTATCAGATCACTGGGGAGATGTTCACCAAGGACAAGAATTCCAATTGCCAGAAAGCTTTTTTAATTTCACTTCCAGCTTGATAACACATTACAGGTTACCCTGAGGGGCTGGTTAGCACACTGCTCATTCGACCACAGGCTGACTGCCTCTTTTAGGGAAATCAAACCAACAATTCAGCTTGTTACGATCGGATTTGTCCAATTAAGTTCAGCAAGGTGTCAATGGGGAATGCTTTCTCTTTGACTGCTTTTAAAACATAGCCAGTTGTTGAAAGCCGTGTGGTAATTCAGCAGACTCAGGGCGAAGCTTATATGAAGGTCTATTGGCCACAATGAGATATGCTGGAATATCAACAATCGATTATTAGTTTTGGAGTCTCCAACTAGCTCAAGCCCAAACATAGATTCTTTAGATGAAGCAGAAGTTTCTTACTGTGCAATATACCAGCACATGTTACATCTTTCAAGATTAAGTATGTTTGTGAAATAAAGGCAGCCAGCAAATCCTAACTTATATTTTGCCTGATTTCTGAATATTCATGAATTCATGAGTTTTAAGCATATTTTTACGGCTGCATGAATTTCATACAGGTCATAGAAAGCAGTTCGAAAATTTTACCCTTTTCAAATGAGGTCTGGATGAGTGCTCGGAAAGTGGCAGATTGTTTTATTACTCTAGGAGATTCAATAGTGGGAATTTGAGTCCAATTTGGAGCAGAGGAAAATAGTGTCCATGTTGAGAAGGAATGTAAATTAGATGGAAAATAGGCAAGGTTAGAGTAGGAGACATGCAAACAGAGTCAAACGCAATAATACAATAGAGAATGAAAAGGTGATGGTCGCTGACAGGTTGCAGAAACTGGATGCTTGCTGAGCTCTCAGGGAGCAGCTGATATGTGTATTCAGCAGGAACATGAAGCAATTCTCATGGTTGCACCAAACATTCTCTCATTGCCCGACATTAGTGCATGATATTTCACACAACCTTTTGGTTAAAATGCATGAATAGGGGCCACAGATAGATAGGTTCTTGATTAGTAAGGGGGTCAGTTGTTGAAAGCTCTGGGGAGAAGGTAGGAGAATTAGATTGAGTAATATATCAGCTATGGTCTGCCATGATGGTGGAGCAGACTCGATGAGGTGACTGGCCTAATTCTGCTCCCAGATCTTATGGTCGATTGAGGACAATTTGACCTCAGCACCTATCATGGCTATTTGCCTGTCATTGGATCAATCTGAAAGCAAAGCCAAACCAACAAAATGTTTTGGAATAAATAAAAGATGTATAAGAAGGGCTCTTGGAAATTGTCTATATTTGTACCACCCGATTCTTGTTAAATAGGGAAAGCTTCTTTATGTTGAAGAGATGTTAATGTGTCAGGTACACATGTTGGTACATATGTGGGTGGCACGGTGGCACAGTGGTTAGCACTGCTGCCTCACAGTTCCAGAGACCTGGGTTCAATTCCTACCTCAGGCGACTCTCTGTGTGGAGTTTGCACATTCTCCCTGTATCTGTGTGGGCTTCCTCTGGGTGCTCCGGTTTCCTCCCACAATCCAAAAATGTGCAGGTTAGGTGAATTGGCCATGCTAAATTGCCCGTCGTGTTAGGTGTAGGGGAATGGGTCTGGGTGGTTGGTGGGTTGGTGTGGACTTGTTGGGCTGAAGGGCCTCTTTCCAAACTGTAAGTAAATATTGCATTTTATTTGTAGCAGCATGCTTTCAAAGGTGAAATGATTTGGACTGGGGTGTACAAAGTCAAAAATCACACGCCGGGTATCAACCCAACAGGTTTATTTGGAAACATTAGCTTTCGGAGCACTGCTCCTTCATCAGGTGACTCATCACAATCACTTGATGAAGGAGCAACACTCTGTAAACTAGTGTTTCCGTACAAACCTGTTTGACTATAACCTGGTGTTATGTAATTTTTAAGTTCAAGAGAGAAAGGAGATTAAACCTATCTCTGTGGAAAATATGCATTAACCTAATACCTCTCTAGGAGGTCTAAGTATTTTATTTTATGTTTATTGAAAGGCTTAAGGACTATAATAATGTGACTATGTGAATTGTTAAATAAAAATAAATTGCCTAAACCTATAGAGGGAAGGATGATTAATCTTGCTGTAGAGACAGAATAAAGTATACAATTCAATACAAACTTGTCCTGACAGCCACAGACACAGCCTGACAATGATATATGGGATCGGTGAGGTGGTGTGTTACCCTCTGATGAGTGAACACAGATTTTATTGCTGCTGTCCTGTGCATTTGCTGATCCACTTTCACTCTTGTTGCAGGTATCATTCCCTTGTTCATAACCTGCAGTTATGTTTTAACTTAAAAGTAGTTTGTTTCTTTTTCAAAATTCTTTCACCTTAATGTGTGCATTTTTAAAACGTGCATTGTACATTTACATTAAATTGAAGAGCAAATTCGCCCACATCAAAATAGTGTGTTTTTTTAAATCTTCTATGCTCCCACCACAAGGGGGAGAAGTTCACACACCAGGAGGAACGGGAAGTGGGATTTTTAGCATGCCGAGGTAAGCATTTTTGATCCAGTAATTTTACTGAATATAATGTTGCAGAATCTAAGGCTTAGTTTGTGCTCAAATTCCTGATATCCACTTCTGCTGTGTGAAGATTGTATGATAACACAACTTTCAAAAATATTCTTTAATCTAGAAATGTATGTGGTTTTGGGGAAAATATGTTCTGTGAAAAAATGGTCAAGAAATGGCATGTGATTTCATTGTGTCCAATGCAGCTAGAAACTGATCCTCCTGTATTAGAGTTGCAGAGTACTTGTAATGGGAGACTTTAATTATCTGAATAAGGACTGAGATAGTAGTAGTTTAAAGGTGAGAGAAAAGCAAGAGGTCATAAATTATGTTCAATGATTTTGCGTACAGCAGTATTTTCCAATTCAATGAGTAAGAAGTCATTGCCAGACCTTATTTTGAAAATGAGGTGGGTGAGGGTATGACCAAGTATCCTTAAGGGGATATTTAGAGGGCAGTGATCATTGTGTCAAAGATTTTATGCTAGTTGTGGAAAAATACGGTACAATCCCAAGTAAGAATACAAAGAAGTAAAGTTGCCATAATCCCAAAGGTTGTGCTCTCATCATAGAGAGACAACTGGTGACAGTTCAACCAGAGGATCACAACACCTCAGGCAAGCGGCAAGGTTGAAAAGACAGGACCTTTGTGGTAACTTCAACAGAATTGCAAACCAGTCATCTAGCCAACTAAGGTAATAATTTTATTGGGGCAAAGCCAACCTTAATGGGGTGAAAATCAATCTGGCCCAGACCAACCAGAGCCAATGATTGCCAGGCAAAGTGGTACCTGTAGATGAGACAGCCTTTAGATAACATGGGGCTCAGAACCAGATAGCATTAATTCACACAAAGGGAAAGGTAGGCCAAACAAATCCAAATCTCCCTGGATGAAAAGAAAATGAGAGAGATGAAGAAGAAAATGTATGTTTATAATAGACATAAAATAGATACTACAACTGAGAGTCAGCCCTAATAAAAACTTCAGAGGGGAAGTGAAAAAGCAAATAAAAGAAGCCAAGGAAGGTTATGAAAAGAGACTGATGGCTATTGTAATGAAAGGCAGCACTTCCAAGACCAGTAATCGTTACCATTAAAAACCAAAAGGATGCTGTGAATCAGAAACAAAAACAGAAATTGCTGGAAAAGGCCTGGCAGCACCTGTGGAGGGAAATCAGAGTTAACGTTTCAGGTGGAATGACCCTTTCTCAGGTGTGAGGAAGGGTCACTCAATCTGAAACTTTAACTCTGATTTCTCTGCACAATTGTTACCCCTCCCTGCAAGGCCATTTCAGAGGGCATTTAAGAATCAACCACATCACTGTGAATTAAGGCCAGACTTGGTCAAGTCGGTAGGGGACTAGTGCACAGACAGGTCCTCCAGTTGTCATCATTAGACTAGCCTTTAATTCAAGGCTTTTATTGAATACAAATTTCCCCATTTGTTATGGTGAGATTCAAAGCTAATTCTCCAGAACTTTACATTTTGGGATGTCTGATTTTCTTGTCCAGTATCCTCACTACTATGCCACCACCTCCCTCATCAACTATATTAAACTAACTTGCTGGAGTGTAATAAAGATAACAGAGAGGACTGATGAAAGTATTACTGTTGGTATGGTGTACAAGATTTCCAAAAGGCAGCACTTCCAAGACCAGTAATCGTTACCCATAAAAACCAAAAGGATGCTGTGAATCAGAAACAAAAACAGAAATTGCTGGAAAAGGTCTGGCAGCACCTGTGGAGGGAAATCAGAGTTAACGTTTCAGGTGGAATGCCTTAGATTTATGAGTAAAGTTGGACCTCATGGAATAAAATTGATGGTTGCATTATATACTTTGTGTTGTTATTCACCAAAGAGAAGAAATTGGTGGAGAATGATCTCAGGAGAAGGGAGTGTCAAATTTCTAAGCTATTAAAAAAGAAGAGGGGGTTGTGCGTCTTAAAAAGTATGAAGGTAGATAAGGCCTCTGGTCTTGATGGGACGATATCAGAAAATATTAAGGGAGGCAAGAGAACAAATTGCTGGAGCATTGACAGACATCTTTATATCCTCTTTAGCCACAGGTGAGGTCCCAGTGGACTGGAGAATAGCCAAATTTGTTCCGTTGTTTAAGAATGGTAGGAGGTTTAATCCTGGAAATTACAGGCCTGTGACTATCACGTTGGTGATAGGGAAATTATTAGAAAAGATTAACAGGGACAAGAACTACATGCATTTAGAAGCAAATGGACTTAATAATGATTGACAGCATGGTTTTGTGCAGGGCAGGTTGTGTCTCACCAACTTGATCAAGTTTTTTAAGGAGGTGACGAAGATGATTGATAAGGGAAAAGTGGTTGATGTTGTCCAAGTGGATTTCAGTAAAGCCGTTGACAAGATCCCTCATGGAAGATTGGCATAAAAGGTGAAGTCACATGGTATCAGGGTGCACTGGCAACACGGATACAGTGTCTAGATCAGAGTGGTGCTGGAAAAGCACAGCAGGTCAGGCAGCATCCAAGGAGCAGGAAAATTGATGTTTCAGGCAAAAGGAATGAAGGCAGGGAACCTCCAGGTGGGGAGATAAATGGTGGGGGGGGGGGGGGGGGGGGGGGGGTGGAGGGGGGGAGGGGAGGCTGGGGAGAAGGTAGCCAAGAGTACAGTAGGTGGGTGGGAATGGGGATGAAGGTGATAGGTCAGAGAGGAGTGTGGAGCAGATAGATGGGAAGGAAAATTGACAGGTAGGACAGGTCATGAGGACTGTGCTGAGATGGAAGTTTGGAACTGGGGTAAGGTGGGAGGAGGGGAAATGAGGAAACCGCTGAAGTCCACATTGATGCCCTGGGGTTGAAATGTTCCGAGGCGGAAGATGAGGCGTTCTTCCTCCAGGCGTTGGGTGGTGAGGGAGTGGTGGTGGAGGAGGCCCATGACCTGCATGTCTTCAGCAGAGTGGGAGGGGGAGTTGAAATGTTGGGCCACAGGGCAGTGGGGTTGATCCATGTCCCAAGACGGATATAGAACTGGCTTAGTCATAGGAGAGAGGGTAGTGGTGAAAGGATGCTTTTTGGAATGGAGGGTTGTGACTAGTGATGTTCAACAGGGATCAATGCTGGACCTCTGCTCTTCGTGGTCTATATAAATAACTGGTCAAATTAGTAAGTTTGTAGAAGATAGGTTGGTGGAGGTGCAAATAGTGAGAAAGATTGCCAGGGGATACAGCACAATATAAATCTGCTGGAGGCATCGGTAGAAAATGGCAAATGAGATTTGATCCTGACAAATGTGAGGTGATGCATTTTGGAAGGTCAAGTACAGGTGGAAATTATACAGTGAATGGCAGAACACTTAGCAATATTGATATATAAAGAGATGTGGCTGTGCAGGTCCACAGATCACTGAAGGTGGCAGTGCAGGTAAAAAAGGCCTATGGAATGTTTGCCTTCATTGGAAGGGGCATTGAGTATAAGGATAGACAGGTTATGCTGCAGCTGGAAAGTCAAGTGCAGTGGAAATCATACAGTGAATGACAGTGAATTGCGTACAATTCTAGTCACGACTTTACCAGAAGGATGAGGATGTTTTGGAGAGGGTACAGAAAGGGTTTACTAGGATGATGCCTGGTGTGGAGGATTTTAGCTATGGAGAAACTTTGAATAGACTAGGCAAAAGTGAGGACTGCAGATGCTGGAAACCAGAATTTAGATCAGAGTGGTGCTGGAAAAGCACAACAGGTCAGGCAGCATCCGAGGAATAGGAAAATAGATGTTTCGGGCAAAAGCCCTTCATCAGGAATAGAGGCAGGAAGTCTCCATGGTGGAGAGATAAATGGGGGGGCTACGTAGAACAGTCCACCTTCTGTAGTTACACCAACACCAGTCCCCACTTCGTCCTCCACTACATTGATGACTGCATTGGCGCCATCTTGTGCTCCCGCAAGGAGGTTGAGCAGTTCATCGGGTTGAGCAGTTCATCAACTTCACCAACACATCCCACCCTGACCTTAAATTCACCTGGACCATTTCCGATACCTCCCTCCCCTTCCTGGACTTCTCCATCTCTATTAATGATGACCGACTTGACACTGACATTTTTTACAAACCCACCAACTCCCACAGCTACCTGGATTACATCTCTTCCCACCCTACCTCCAGCAAAAATGCCAAAACGTATTCCCAGTTCCTCCGTATCTGCTCCCAGGAGGACTAGTTCCACCACAGAACACACCACTGGCCTCCTTCATTAGAGATCGCAACTTCCCTTCTCACGTGGTTAAAGATGTCCTCCAATGCATCTCGTCCACATCCCGCACCTCCGCCCTCAGACCCCACCCTTCCAACCGTAACAAGGACAGAATGCCCCTGGTGCTCATCTTCCACCCTACCAACCTTCCCATTAACCATATCATCTGCCAACATTTCCACCACCTCCAAAAGGGACCCCACCACCAGAGATATATTTCCCTCCCTACCTCTTTCCACTTTCCACAAGACCGTTCCCTCCGTGACTACCTGGTCAGGTCCACACCCCCCAAAAAAACCACCCTTCTGTCCTGGCACCCTCCCCTGCCACCGCAGGAACTGTAAAACCTGTGTCCACACCTCCCCCCTCACCTCCATCTAAGGCCCCAAAGGAGCTTTCCACATCCATCAAAGTTTTACCTGCACATCCACCAATATCATTTATTGTATCTGTTGCGCCCGGTGCGGTCTCCTCTACGTTGGGGAGACTGGACGCATCCTCGCAGAGCACTTCAGGGAACATCTCTGGGACACCCGCACCAATTAACCACACCACCCCGTGGCCCAACATTTCAACTCCCCCTCCCACTCTGCTGAAGACATGCAGGTCCTGGGCCTCCTCCACCGCCGTTCCCTCACCACCTGACGCCTGGAGGAAGAACGCCTCATCTTCTGCCTCAGAACACTTCAACCCCAGGGCATCAATATGGACTTCACCAGTTTCCTCATTTCCCCTCCCCCCACCTTACCCCAGTTCCAACCTTCCAGCTCAGCATTGCCCTCATGACCTGTCCGACCTGTCAATCTTCCTACTCACCTATCCGCTACACCCTGCTCTCTGAGCTATCACTTCCATCCCCACCAACCTTCACCTATTGTCCTCTTTGCTACCTTCTCCCCAGCACTCCCCCCCCATCCCCCCCCCCCCCCCCCCCACCATTTATCTCTCCACCCTGGAGACTTCCTGCCTCTATTCCTGATGAAAGACTTTTGCCCGAAACGTCTATTTTCCTGCTCGTCGGATGCTGCCTGACCTGCTCTGCTTTTCCAGCACCACTCTGATCTAAACTCTGGTTTCCAGCATCTGCAGTCCTCACGTTTGCCCAGTGGGTTTGTTTTTACTCAAATGCAGGAGGTTGAGAGGTGACCCTGATACAAGTTTATAAGATTGTGAATGGTATGGATAAAGTGGAAGTTATGAGTGGATAGAGTGAAGAGGTCATTTACTAGGGGACACAGGTTCAAGGTTCAGTGGGTTAAGGATGTTTGAAAGAGATGTGCAAGGTAAAGTTTTCACAAATGGTAATGAGTGCCTGGAATGTGCTGCCAGAGGAAATGGTGGCAGCAGACATAATAGCAGCATTCAAGAAGCACCTGCTCGAATACATGGATAGGGTGGGAATGAAAGGAAACAGATCCTGTAAATGAAGAAAGTTTTATGATGGAAGAGCAAAACGTGTCAGCGCAGGCTTGGAAGGTTGAAGGGCTTGCTCCTGTGCTGTCTTGTTCTTTGTTCTTTGGATATGAAATTGGCTAAGTGACAGGAAACAGAACGTATTGGTTAATGGATATATTTCAGATTGGAGGAAAATTTATTGTAGAGTTTCCAAGGGTGCTAGGACCACTTGCTCTTTGTCATATACATTAATAACTTAGACCATACTGGAGTATTGTGTCCACGTCTCAGTGCCACATTTTAATAAACATGTTGGCCGTGGGAAGGGTGCAGAAAAGATCCTCAAGAATGATCGTAGTTAAGGATCTTCAGTTATGTAGGCTTATGAGAGAAGTTGGAAGTGTTTTGATTGGAAAAGAAGAGGCTGAGAAGAGATTTGATGGAGATATTCAAATTCATGAGGGTACTAGACAGAATATGTGAAGAAATACTGTTTTCATCAGGGAAAGGACTGAAAAGCAAAGGACACAGTTTTAAGGTAATTGGAAAAATGCACTATGGCGATATTAGGGAAAATCATTTCTACATAATGATTAGGATCAGAAATATACTGAGGCTATGGAGGAAACAAATTGTTATCTGAAAAGGAAACATTTGCAGGGCTACAAAGAGAAGGAAGTGACACAAAGTAAATAGCTCCTGTCAATAACTGCCACAAGCATAATGGATCAAATAGCCTCCTCTGTCCTGTGACAAATCTGTGATTTTGTATGGATGTTCTCATTTCCTTTCAACGTCATTAACAGTAACTGAGTGTTTTTCACATTATCAATCCAGATCATCTTAGTCACAGTCAACAATGACCTTTCTCTGTTTCTCCCCATTATCTTTTCATATCAAAATGAATTCTTATCAATGTGAACAAGCTACTGGACATATTCCCAGCCCCTGATATGATATCACCTCTCTCACTTTCAGAATCATTTACAATACTCCAAACCCCTCACTGTTGGTCATCCCACCCACACCCATCAGAAACTCCAACTGTTGAACTCATCCTGTCCATAGTAATTCCTGCTCGCCCATCATCCCTGAACTTAGCCTGATCGTAGTGTCCGGTCCTCAATGTAGGATGCTTCAAGTCTCTGTCATATCATTAAATCATAGAGTCATAGAGATGTACAGCACGGAAACAGACCCTTCAGTCCACCCGTCCATGCTAACCAGATATCCCAACCCAATCTACTCCCACCTACCAGCACTCGGCCCATATCCGTCCAAACCCTTCCTAATCATATACCCATCCAAATGCCTCTTAAATGTTGCAATTGTACCAGCCTCCACCATTTCCTCTGGCAGCTCATTCTATAAACATACCGCCCTCTGCATGAAAAAGTTTCCCCTTAGGTCTCTTTTATATCTTTCCCCTCTCTCCCTAAACCTATGCCCTCTAGTTCTGGACTCCCCGATCCCAGGGAAAAGACTTTGCCTATTTATCCTATCCATGCCGCTCATAATTTTGTAAACCTCTATAAGGTCACCCCTCAGCCTCCGACGCTCCAGGGAAAACAGCCCCAGCCTGTTCAGCCTCTCCCTATAACTCAAAACCTCCAACCCTGACAACATCCTTGTAAATCTTTTCTGAACCCTTTCAAGTTTCACAACATCTTTCTGATAGGAAGGAGACCAGAATTGCACACAATATTCCAACAGTGGCCTAACCAATGTCCTGGACACCTGCAACATGACCTCCCAACTCCTGTACTCAATACTCTCACCAATAAAAGAAAGCATACCAAACTCCTCCTTCACTATCCTATCTACCTGCGACTCCACTTTCAAGGAACTATTAACCTGCATTCCAAGGTCTCTTTGTTCAACAATACTCCCTAGGACCTTACCATTAAGTGTATAAGTCATGCTAAGATTTGCTTTCCCAAAGTGCAGCACCTCGCATTTATCTGAATTAAACTCCATCTGCCACTTCTTCAGCCCATTGGCCAATCTGATCAAGATCCTGTTAAAATCTGAGGGAACCCTCTTTGCTGTCCACTACACCTCCAATTTTGTAGTCATCTGCAAACTTACTAACTGTACCTCTTATGCTCACATTAAAATCATTTATGTACATGACAAAAAGTAGAGGGCCCAGCACTGATCCTTGTGGCACTCCACTGGTCCCAGGTCTCCAGTCTGAAAAACAACCCTCCACCACCACCCTCTGTCTTCTACCTTTGAGCTAGTTCTGTATCCAAATGGCCAGTTCTCCCTGTATTCTGTGAGATCTAACCTTGCTAATCAGCCTCACATGGGGAACCTTGTCGAAAGCCTTCCTTCAATGGTCTTACCTGAATTCTATGTCTGTAATCGCTTTCAATCTCATGGGCCCCTTCTGCACTCCTCAGGAATGAATGATAAATTATCTAGCCTTATCTTGTGTTTCCTAGTGCATTGGTGATCTAACAAGCTGTTCAAGACACAAAAAATTATTTTAAGCCTGAAAGAGAAGTCAGACCAAGATCTTAAGTTTAGAAGAACAAGTGCAATTTGGTTGACACATATAAGATCCTGAAAGGACTTGCCAGGTTGAATATGGAGAAGAGATGATAATCTAGAACTAGAGGTCACTGTTTAAAAGTCAGTGATCACTCGATTAAGACAGAGATAAGAGGAATTGTTTTCCCTTATGAGATTTTTAAATGGTCGAGTACAGTCGTCCCCCCTATACCCATGGGGGATGTGTTGCAAGACCTACCACGGAAGCCCAAAACTGTGGATAAACTCGAGCCCCATTCACTTAAATGGGAAATTCGCCTTTCCGGCAGCCCCCTGTCCCTGCTTCTGGAAGATTCCTTGTATTATATTCGGGTCGCGGTAAAGGGGTTTGCCCTGTAAGCTCCTATTTGATATGTCCTAATATATATAAGGTTGTGTAGTCAGATTATTTGAGCTGGCCCATGTCAGAGTGTCATCAGGAAGCACGTTCTCAAATAAACAGTAAGTGCAAGTTGGAAATACATCATCAAATTTGCTGATGGTGTCTTGCCAATGTACCAATTTAATTTAAAAACTGCTGTTTGCATTAGGAGTCTACTGTTATCCAATGACAAAATTTGTAATAGTCCCACATTAGACTTTGTCCATCTTGTAATGCCATCCTCACTTGCAGCTGCTTCATATTATTTATTTAATACATTCATAAATTTCCTAATCACCAAGGCATTAAAGGAACACACACTACTTTCACCTATTCTTATTCAGTCTTAATGATCAACTTTTATTGCCCAGATTATATGTTGTATAGCTGTGTAGTTCACTATTACCAATAAACACATCGTAAAAAATAAATACAGGAAAGCAGCTAAAGCTGATGACTCATTCCGTCACCACTACTGTTTTAATATTAGTAAATATTACTATGAAAAAGTACCAAGGATTGCACATGTTGTGGAAACAATGTGCAACATTTTTAAAAAAGTATGAAATGTGTTTTCCCATAGTTGTTCCAGCCTCTGACACTTTGATAAGAAAACCATGGATGAGAGGTGAATCCTCTGGCTTCTGACTTGTTTTTTGATTACAACAGAAGTTTAGAATTGTTTGTAAGTGACTCTTTTAACATTTTAACTCTGTTGCATAAAGCTTCAGCATAGCACACCCTCACATTACAGCACACCTAGGGTTAAGTATTTAATGAAGTGTCAAGGTCAATCCTGCATCCCAATAACCCATAGCAGGAGACATTAGTATCAAGCCATACATCCTTTTCTGTGCTTTATCTGGAGGGGGATAGCAAAGTAGTACAGATTATTATACTGAACTGTCTTCAAGTATGTTTAAAGCAATTGTATTTTTCACCTGCCATCACTTTTATTTATGTAAGCAAGCATACATGACATAACCCATTACAAATATTAGCACATGATTTCAGGCTGGCAATTCAGTTCATACTGATATTAGAGCAATCACAACATTTCAGATGCACTTCACTGGTTGTAAAATACTTTGGAATGTTCTGTAATTGTGAAAAACACTGGGATAAATATAACTTGTTCTTTTTTTCCCAAGGATTCTTTACGATCAGAGGAGCAGACCAGAAATGATAGAAAAAGTTGGAAAAAGCATGTGGATACTGGCCTTTATCACAATAGAATTTGAATAGAAAGGGGAGGAAAATATGTTATACAGCTTTAATAGGCTCTGTCTAGAGCATTGCATTAACTTCAAGAGGATTTATTCGACCAGAAGTGATGACAGTGCAGATTGACCAGAATAATACAGGCCACAAAGATTAAATTATGAGGATAAATTGTTCAGGCTCGGCTTGCACTTCTTGTATTGAACATTGAGGAATACTCTATATGAGCTTTTTCAGATGATTCAAGAATTAGATAGGTCAGGTAGAATGGAATAATTTTCTGTGGTGAGACAGCCAGTGTTAGGGGTCATAACCGTCAAATTAGAGCTAGGCCACTCAGAGGCACGATCAAGAGGCATTTTTTTTTACACAAATGTAGTGGGAATCTCATTCCTCAAAGAGATTTGAGACAAACTCAATCCAAAATTTCCAAAGTAAGAATTGATAGGTTTTAGTTGGGCTGTATTAAAAGATACAGCAGTTAGTGTTGCATTATATTGCAACAAGTGTTTAATTTCAAATATTTTGGGAACTGAATTCTGAACGGCAAGATAAATGAGAAAAAAAACCTGGGTTTGAAAATTTGTTGCAGATCCTGGAGATAATTATGATTTATGTTTACTTAAAAGAATTAGAGTTAGAGACGTCAAAACAATGACAAAAATGTGTCCTCTTTCTGAGACCGGATGTCTACAGTTGTTTGTGTAAGATGTTTAAATTATTCATGTCGGTCCCAGATCAAAGGAAAGTTTGAAAGTATATGCTGAACATCAGGAGACCTTAAAGTATCAGTATGCTTGTTTACATAAAGTATCAGACCTAAGGAAAGGTTTAAAATTGAAATTTATTAATTGAAATTGCTATCTGGGACAATGTAGGTTTGCAATGTTGCCCTGAGGATAGATTATGAGGAAACAGTCTTGTGTTGACTTGTGTGTAATACTGGTCCTTTGGGCAGCCAGCAGTGCATAACAGATCAAAAAAAAAATTCTGTGCTTAAAAAAAATACATCAGGACACCTCTCAAAATGTGAGAAGGCAGTTACATATCTATCAGCAGCCAGAGCTGAGAGGATAGATCATTCAGAACCAGGGGTGTTTCTGAGTTATAGTCAATTGGGAGAAAAAATTACAGGTTGCGGTTCATGCTCAGAAGGACATATCCAACATGAGGAAAGGCAAAGCTATTGGAAAACCCTGGCATTGGAATCCTCACAGAGAGAAAGCTCCAGAAGGTGCAATGGAAGGCTGTGAAACTGAGTTGAGTTGAACTGAATTCCTAAGAATTATGGCACACTTTGGTTTGATCCCAGAGGCAGACAAGAATATGGAATATGTCAGGAATCTCTTGGCTAGAATTAAAAACAGAATGAAAAGTGGTCGGTTAATATTTTCAGCTTTATAAAAATAAGATTTGGAAATACAGAGCAAAATCTTTCCAGTTCCTAAGCAATGCAAGCACTGGGGGGCTAGTTTGAAATGTAGGGTGAGATCAGCATAAATTAGATTCTTGCCATCAAGAAAGGATTGTCCAACCAAGTTTGAAAGGCAAGATCAGAATGTTGCTAGTGAGTAGCATTTGGTCTGTTTGCATCTATTTGCCTGCTTAAGCATTTCATTATTAGCTAATTTTGCCTCATTGCTAAGCAGTTTCCAATTCTCCCATGTGTTGGAGGGAAACTAAATGGAGACAGTTGCTGACGTGGAAGTCAGAGCAGGTACCTGGTGACTCCAGTTAGCCACTTTCTCCTTCAGGCCTCCATCTTGGACAACAGTTACCATAACATACTCAAGACACACTCCCAATGCAGTGACTGCCCACACTGCCTATCCATAAAGGGTGACATCAGGCTTAAATGCATTATTGTGGCATATTTCTGACCTACTTACAATATAGTTCTGCAATTTAATGCAATTTGGAGTGTACTGACATCTTTCATTGCAATGCTTTCACCATGATCTATTACTCGCAAGGGCAGGTACCAAGCTCATGAATGGACCAGGCTGCATCTGAGGGCTCTTTGCCTGCTCTCTTAAGGTGCATTGAATTTGCACCTTATTAAATTCTCAAAGAATCTCTTAATTGTCCTACCTTTTTGCACTTTGCTCCCTCAGCCAGAGCTTAAAGGCTCAGAGTTTCATCTGTGAGCCAAACAATGTCATGGTGGTCAGCAGGATCAGTCAGGAGGGTGGATATGTTGGTGTGTCAATCCATGATCAGAGGTCCATATCATTCCAGTCCAGGGAGAGAGCCACTGTCATTCATGAACATCCAGTGCAATCAGTTTGGGGTGCTGCACAGATATCAGTTGGATGTCTGGTCAGACATTAGTCAAAGCTATCTATCCTGGTTGGTCAGGAGGGGTCGGTTACAGTGAGTATTAGATCAATGAAAGTCATGGGGGATTATCAGAGTCCACAACTGTAGTAAGATGATTGGGGAAGACAATTTTGGAGTTTGGAGGCAGCATGCTCTAACCCAGAGTGGGCAATAATTGTGAAGGAAGAAACTCAGCATGTAATGGAGAATATGATAATGTGGTTGAAGGCATGGATCAGTGAGCGGGGGAGGTTTCACTGGTCACAATTGTTGTGCCTTTGATTGGAGACCATGCAGTATAATGGGTGGTTTGGATAGACTGTAGGTCCGGGGCTCAGGAGATAATGTTGGGAAGTAAAGTCTTACTTCAGAGAGGTGTGTGGGAAGATGTGGAACTTCAACACTTGTGGGGTTGACAGGGAGTGCAATTAAGAAAGCAAAATAGAGGTGCCAGGCTGAACTTGTGACTCACTGAACCTGCATTGTTTTCCATCCTGACGTGAATCATAAAAGTTCACCTGGAAGTGGAAAATGACTTTGACCTTTCCTGGATTGGATGGTATAAATAACTTTCTTCTTTCTGAGCACATGGGCTGTACTTGTGAGAGATGTGAAGCCCTTCAAGGGGCAACTGGATTGTTCAGGCACTTTCATAGTACAGGTTGAAGACATCTTTAATCATAGCTTTGTGCATGTGTCCAACTGTGTGGGAACAAATGCTAGTCACAAACCACGCTGACCATGTCGTTGGTCATTGCAGATTGATCACAGTCCTCCCTGAGAAATCACAATAATCACCGGTGACTGTAAAAGCAATTCCTGCAGGCCACAATTCACAAAACAAATCCAAAATCTCATAAACTGCACAAGGGAACAACTATGATTTCCTTTCATCTTGAATTGAAAGTTTTGCCAACTTGCCCATATATGCAATGCTGCCTTTCTAGGCTGATATTGGTGAGGGTGTGGGGGTCCAGGATTAATACTATTCATCTAGCAATTACAATCTCTTACTCTAATTGTACAATGTGGTTTGTGCTTGAATGAAGTTCCTATGTCAAAGGTCAAGTAATGGCATTCCATGACGATCCACATCAAAGTCCTCCATGTCCTATTGTATTGAAGATGATGCCAATCCATCATTTGTGTGAATGATGCATATTCATTATGAAAGACCTGTTCTGTTTCTTACATTCGCCACACAAGTTCATTGCAGTGTGATGAATGGATCAAGCTCCAACAGGGACTAACGTTGCTATTGCTGTTGTGCAACAAAACAATAGGGAAATGGAATAACAACCCAACCACCGGAAAGCACCATGACCAACAACAACCTCAGGCAAATGGCAAACAGCCTCCACAGATAAAAGATGGCTGCTGTCGGTCCCCTCAAGTTGTGCAGGAGAACCACAGTCTATCATTCTCAATGCCACTTGCTCTGAGTGTGCCGGGTGCAGACAGACTGACACTGGCCCAGGATATGCTACAGAACTGTGGCAATTCCTAGGAGTGGCACCTGTGACCTGGCTGGGTGGCCATCCAATCCTAGTGGCCATCAAGGTGACAGCTGTGACAAACTTTACCATAAGTAGCTTGTTCCAGCAATCCACTGGGGACCTCTGTGGGATGTGATGACCCACGACCCAAATCTATTAAGATTGTTCCTGATGCACTTTGTGCTGGATCACACTGCTTCCCCTCATTTTCCCATGATGAAATCATTGCTGCAGCCAGAGCAGTGGAGTTTGGCAATATAGTTGGCTTCCTCCATGCATAGGCTGCTGTTCAGTGAACACACATCACGTTTAGAGCACCATATTGTCGTCTGGCTGACTTCACAAACAGAAAATGATTCAATGTGTGAGTCCATCTGCGATCTTCGGTATTATGAAGACTGTATCTTTTAATTTTGGATGTGGACTGAAAAAGGAGCATATTGCTTTAAACTGATACTGCCTTAAAGGAATGGCTACAGTTTTAAAAGGGGGTGGGGGAGGGTCCTTGCATTGTACCCCCTGTGTTTTACATAATCTTAGTATGTTGTGTTCTGCACAGCTGAGCAGGTAATGAGAGGTTATGATGGACTCTGAGAGAGTGGAAGTTGTCTTTCAGGGAAGAGGTGTAAATTCATCTGCTACATGATGGAGCAACGCAGGATTGGACACAACAAGCCAAATAAGGCTGAACTGACACCCAGTTCCGGTTAATGACACCAGGGACCATTCATTGGTTATAAATATGTTGCTGCTTGAAAGTTCCTATCTGTTGCTAGAAGCAATTGTAGCTTTTGAAAAAAAATTCTGTTTTTGAATAAAATTGAACACTTTCAACTGTTTTAACGGCTTTCCAGTATCTGATGGTTCCATATTGAACAAAGAGATGTTAGGCTAAACTCTGTGTTGGGAAAAGAGTCGCACTTCATTAGATAGCGTACTAAAATGGGTTAGAACTCCCCATCCTGATGAAACCTGACAAAATTGACACAGCTGATTTCTGGTCAAATACAGCCCACAGCGTTTAAATTGAACTAAATTACAATAGTTGTTTTGTTTAATTCTTTTATAATAAAGCATTTTGTTTACAATAGGAAAAAAACATTGTACCATAGGTCTTTCATCTCATACCTGTGAACTTGATTTTTTTTTAGAAATGAATAATTGCCTTTCACATATCAGAGAAATCCAGTTCTGAGATGAAATTTGAAGAAATTGGCCAAGACAAACAGATTGGAAAACACTCATTTCATGATGTAAATAATAGTGGGGAGTAATCTTGGGAAACACTCCTCCTTGTTACTAACCAAAAAGGTTACATTTTCATTTATTCCTTTGCTGGTCTGAGATATTATTATTTCTATGCTTATGGATTCCTTGGTCTTCAGTGTATTCTTTTCAAAAGATAAACACTGCTCAAACCTGACTTCCTGACTCGTGGATTCTTCAGTTATCAGGACTGCACCTCCCTTTCTCCCATTTGCAACATGACTATCAGATGCAACCCTTGCTATTGCCAATGTAAGCTGAATTTCTTTTGTGTCTATTATGAAATGTGGCTGCTGATTCTGACTCCAGCCTATGACTTCTATCCATTTCCTTTTCTCATCTCTTCAATTCTCTTGTGTCATTCGCTATTATATCTTCTTCTTGTTTCCTAGTCACATTTCTCTAACTCTAATCCAAATGCTAAACCTAACACTGACCCTAAGCCTATGCTAACCGTATTGCTCCTTCTTTAAGAACCTGATTATAACTTATTTCTTTGACCTACTTCTTTAGTCACCAATTGTAAAATCTCCTTGTTTGGCTTGGTGCCAAATTTTGTCCTGTTGTGTGATGCATGGTGTAATGTTATTCTATTCACAGGCACTGCATAAATGAAAGTTGTTGTTGTATTTGTTGTCATTTACTCTGAGAACAATATAGTACCTGCTCTCCAGAAATATTCTATGGTAAGGTATGTTGGACATCCTGAAAGTATGATAAGGCACTTTATGAATGCAAATTACTTTTAAATTTCAATTTTAAAAAGTATCAAAGGATTTAGTTGATATCATTTTCTTTGATTTCATTGCAGATGAAAAGTAAGATAATTTTGAAATGTTATTTAAGATAATTTCAATTCAGACCCAACTCAAATAGCTCTCCAAAAGTTTAATTCTTTTCTCAGGAAAAGTGCCACTATTGAATTAGGCCAGCAGAGGGACATGCTCCATAACATTTTACTGGTAGTCATGGTTTGGAGATGACGGTGTTGGATTGCGGTGTACAAAGTTAAAAATCACACAACAGGACAAAATTTGGCACCAAGCCAAACAAGGCACCTTCATCAGGTGGTTGTGGAATATAAGATCGTAGGACACAGAAGTTATAGCAAAAGTTTATAGTGTGATGTAACTGAAATTATACATTGAAAAATACCTTGATTGTTAAGTCTCTCATCTGTTAGAATGACCATGTTAGTTTCCCTTCTTTCATATGTGAATCACTTTTTTTAAAGTTACATTCTCAGGGTAACTTTAACAATTGGTGGCAGCCCAGATAATATCTTGAAGGTGTTTGCCCCCTGTGTGCTGTTGTCTGTGCCATAATATGTGTGTATGTGTCTGGCTGGGGTGGAGGGTTGTGAGTGTCTGTAAGAGAGTGTATACGTGTGTGTGTGAGTGTAAAGAGGTCTATGTCTGTGAGAGGGTGCATGTGTGAGCGTGTGTGTGTGTGTGTGTAGTGCAATGGTGGTCACCTGTAGTGTGACATGAACCCAAGGTGCCGGTTGAGGCCCTCACCTATGGGTACTGAACTTAGCTATCACCCGAGCTTAGCTAGGGTGGCAAGGTGGCTCAGTAGTTAGCACTGCTGCCTCACAGTGCTAGGGATCCAGGTTCGATTCCAGCCTCGGGTGACAGTCTGTGTGGAGGTTGCACATTCTCCCTGTGTCTGCGTGGGTTTTCTCCCACAGTCCAAAGATGTGCAAGTCAGGTGAATTGGCCATGCTAAATTGCCCATAGTGTTAGGTGCATTAGTCATCAGGAAATAGGTCTGGGTGAGTTAATCTTCAAAGGGCCTGTTTCCACGCTGTAGGGAATCTAATCTAGTCTATCAGACTTTGCTTGGCCACTTTTCGCTGCTGCCTGTCCCGAAGTCCGCCTTGGAGGATGGTCACCTGAAGGTCTGAGGTCGAATGTCCTGGACCGCTGAAGTGCTCTCCAGCTGGGAGGGAACACTCCTGTTGTTGATCGCTGTGCGGTACCTATTCATCTGTTACAGTAGCCTCTGCTCAGTTTCACCAATGTACCATGCCTCAGGGCATCCTTGCCTCCAGTGCATTGGATAGACAGCATTAGCTGAGTCACATGTGTATAGAGTTGTCCATACACCCTGTCATGGTAGGCACTGCAAGACATGTCAGAGTGTGGACATGGATACCACCATTACGCGTGGGGACACCTCCCACCATGTATGTGGCAGGTACTCATGCAACTCAACCAATGTTGTCTATCTTATACGCTGCTGGCAAGGATGCCCTGAGGCATGATATATTGATGAAACTGAGCAGATGCTACGGCAACGGATGAATGGGCATCGCACAACAATCAACAACAGGAATGTTCCCTCCAAGTTGGGGAACACTTCAGCGGTCCAGGACATTCAACCTCGGATCTTTGGGTGACCATCCTCCAAGGAAGATTTCGGGATAGGCATTAGCGAAAAGTGGCCGAGCAGAGGCTGATAGCTAAGTTCGGTACCCATAGGGAGGGCCTCAACCAGGACTTTGGGTTCATGTCACACTACAGGTGACCACCATTGCATTATACACACACACAGACACTCCTTCATGCACACACGCACACACACAAACACTCCTATATACATTCACAAACAGACACTCACACTCACACACATACTCCCACAATCACACATGCACCCTCTCACAGACTTAGACCCCTTTATAATCACACACACACACATACACTCTCTCTCATAGACACTCACAACCCCCACCCCAGACACACACACATAAACCCACATGCACACATACACATATACATTTGTGGAGTGAATTTGTACTTGCAGAGTTAGATTGTACTTTGCTCAAAACCTGCACAAATCCATGTAAGACTCTGTTAACTCATTTTTAAGATTAGAATCAGTCTAAACATTGTGGCACAGACAACAGCACACAGGGGGCGAACAGCTTCAACATTATCTGGGCTGCCACCAATTGTTGAAGTTAACCTGAGAATGAAACTTTTAAAAAAATGTTTTGTGATTTGCATATGAAGGAAGTGAAACTAACATGGTCATTCTAACGGATGAGAGACTTAACAAACAATCAAGGTAGTTTCCAATGTATAATTTCAGTTACATCACACTGTAAACATTTGCGATAAATTCTGTGTCTTACAATTGTGTCCTCCACAATCACCTGATGAAGGAGCGGCGCTCCAAAAGCTAGTGCTTCCAATTCAACCTGTTTTTTTGTGATTTTTAACCTCTTACTGGTAGTGGGACAGGAACTTCAATCTGTTGCATATGTCTCGTCACCAGCAGCGAGGTGGTTCAAACTACAGCTGAGGGCAGTGGTTTTCAGGCAGCAGCGTCGTGGCTGCATCCGTGTTCGTGATCTCCTGTGGAACCTCAGCATCTTAATATTCCAGACAGTACCTGCTGATGTTAGGCACCCCCCATCCACAGTACACATGCAAGCCTCCAGAGTCAGGCTTGTTCCAGGTGGCTGATACTGCACATGTGGAGGAGAAGGCTTGTCTGGCTGTTAGGCAGCCTACCTTGGAATACCTGGTGTGAGCATGTACAATGATCCCATATCTTATTGAGAAGAAACTGGGCCTGGGAAGTGAACAGGCGCCCATTGAAACTATTCCTGAAGTGGCCTGCCTGCCTGGACACAGTTCCATGTTAGCATGGATTTTTCTTTTCTTTAGTTATGCCCCTGATTTAAATCTTAGATTCTAAGAAGGAATGGATGTTTCTTGTCCAAGCAGGCAATTCTTGTGCTAATTCATAGAGTCATAGAGACATACTGCACAGAAAAAGACCCTTCAGTCTAACTCGTCCATGCTGACCAGATATAAACATATGGATGAAAATGGAATAGTATAGGATAGGTAGGCTTCAGAGTGGTTCCACAGGTCGGCGCAACATCAAGGGCTGGAGGGCCTTAACTGCGCTGTAATATTCTATGTTCTATATCCCAACGTAATCTAGTCCCATTTGCCAGCATTTGGGCCATATACCTCAAACCCTTCCTGTTCATATATCCATCCAGATGCCTTTTCAATGTTGTAATTGTACCAGCCTCCACCACTTCCTCTGGCAGCTCATTCCATACCCATACCACCCTCTGTGTGAAAAGGTTGCCCCTAAGGTGCCATTTACATTTTTCCCCTCTCACCCT
Source organism: Chiloscyllium punctatum (assembly GCF_047496795.1). NCBI lineage: Eukaryota > Metazoa > Chordata > Chondrichthyes > Orectolobiformes > Hemiscylliidae > Chiloscyllium > Chiloscyllium punctatum. The sequence continues at coordinate 94,821,640 of NC_092739.1, read as the reverse complement.
AAGCATGTGACCTCTCGTTCTGAACTCCCCTAACCCAGGGAAAAGATCTTGTCTATTTACCCTACCCATGCCCTTCATGATCTTATAAAACTCTATAAGTACAGCTCACAGCCTCCAACACTCCGAGGAAAACAGCTCCAGCCTATTCAACCTATAGCTTCAACCCTGGCAACATCCTTGTAAATCTTTTCTGAACCCTTTCAGGTTTCACAACCTGAAGGAGGGAGACCAGAATTGCACACAATATTTCAAAAGTGTCCTAACCAATGTCCTGTACAGCCGCAACATGACTTCCCAACTCCTAGACTCAGTGATCTGACCAATAAAGGCAAGCATAACAAACGCCTTCTTCACTATCCTGTCTATCTGAGACTCCACTTTGAAGCAACTATGAACCTGCAGTTCCCTGATTGGGCCAGGTTAACAATCCCAATCAAGGAGCCTTGGCTGACAGATATGAACAGGAGCATCAGGAATCAGTGTCATGTATCATGCCTGTATAAATAATGGCTGACTTGGTGACAGGATACCAGCCTTGATAGGGAAGGCTGGAGATATTTTAGAATGTGGAGAGACAGACAGCTGTGTCAGGGCAGAAGATAATTACAGAATCAGGAGCGCTGTAGGAATTAGAGGATGTTACATAGCAGGTCAGTCAATGAAACATCTGAATTCAAAGGAACAAAATGAAAGAACTGTTCAGAGTAAGTATAATGAGGTGGAGAGGTGTCTTTGTACATGTTTTGGCTGATTTCTGTACATAAATGCCTGACACTCTCTGACCATTCTATTGCTTTACTCTTACCATTTGTGACAATGTACCTCTGCAAACTAGTATTTTCAACAATGGCATGCATGAGAAACATCAGCAGCAAGTGCTTGTCCATGGAACAAGATTTGTTGAGGGGCCCTCTCATCAATTCCTATGTTACAGGGTAAAGGGAAATCATTGAAAAAAATGAAAAAGGAGGTGGTGGTAAGAATGAACTGGGATTGAATTGTTAGAAACTTTGTTGGGGCCAAATGTGCTTGAAAAGAGAAAAGTTAAGGCAGCTGTTAAAAACAGGGAGAGAGAGGGGAAAGAAAAAGTTGAGACTTAAAGATTTGCAGATAGAGGAAGACTTATAGCTGAGGAAGTCCTCAGCTGTGGTTTATTGGTGGCACTTTGCTGTTTGAGAAAAAGTAGGTCCATGCCAGAGAAGAATGTTGAAGACCATGAAGAGATTAGCCAATGATAACTATTTCAAGTCCAGTTTCCAGTGTACAGGAAGTGACGAATGGTGAGGTAAATATGGTGGAGATGCAGGTGAGGATCCTGAAGAACAGCAGTGTGATGTTGAGATTCAGGGGTAGGTCTTGGATGTAGGTAAGACTTGAGGAAAATGGGGTTGGAAGTTTGTTGGAGCAGAGACCTTGACATAGGTGAAGATCTTGATAGTTGAAGGAGGTGACTTGCTGGGCTGGGATTTCATATATCAGTGGAGAGGTCACGAGCTTTGGGTTGAGCTGTAGATCTATGGACAATGAATTTTTATCCAGTAACTCAGGAAAGTAGGGACCACTAATAAAAAGATGGTTTTGTCAACATCACCAACACACTGAGAACAAATCATGAAAACAGGAACTGGGAAATTTCAACGATGTAATGCTTTGATTTATTCCTTCATTTATTTTCATTTTCCACTTCTTGACAAAGTTGAACATTTGGCTATGGATTTTTATTCTTGGGAGGGATAAAGGAAGTCAGGAGTGTTTTCAGGTCCCAAACTTGACCCCAACAGGGAAAAGGCCACCACCACTATTTCATTCGATGTTCTCCATAATTATCCTGGTATTAGGTTTATAAGCCAGCTCAAGACCATGAAGATGAGAATGGAGGCAGTCCTATCCAAGTAGGAGCTCAATTTTCCAGTATGCACCAGCTGTTATTATAGCTGCCATCTCACTCTTTTGACCACATCTTCCAGACCTGTGACCATGACCAACGAGAAGATCAAGAGGAGCAGATACATGGGAACAGTATCCTGCATGTTTCCCTCCAAGCCACTCACCATCCTGACATTTTGAGAAGATTTGTAGCTCAGGTTGAGATTCTGAATATAGGTTTGCTCGCTGAACTGGAAGGTTCAATTTCAGATGTTTCGTCACCCTACATGGTAATATCTTCAGTGGGCCTCTGGGTGAAGCACTGTTTATAATTCCTGCTTTCTATTTATACGTTTGGTTTTCTTTGGGTTGGCGATGTCATTTCCTGTGGTGACGTCATTTCCTGTTCTTTTTCTCAGAGGGTGGTAGATGGGGTCTAACTCAATGTGTTTGTTAATAGAGTTCCAGTTGGAATGCCGTGCTTCTAGGAATTCTCATGTGTGTCTCTTAGCCACAAAACCCTCTCTCACTAGTATCCTTACATACAGTGGAGGAAGGACACCACTTCGACTGGACAACACATCCATTCTAGGACAGGCCAAACAGAGACACACACAAGAATTTCTAGAAGCAACCAGAACTCTATCAATAAACACATCAAGTTAGACCCCATCTACCACCCCTGGAGAAAAAGAACAGGAAATGACATCACCATAGGAAATGACATCACCCACCCAAAGAAACCCAAACATATAAATAGAAAGCAGGAATTATCAAAAGTGCTTCGCCCGGAGGCCCACTAAAGATGCTACCTAGTAGGATGACGAAATGTCTGGAAATGAACCTTCCAGCTCAGCGAGCAAACCTACATTGGTATTACATTGTGTTTTCTTCACTGGCCCTGGGTCCAAATCTTGGAACTTCCTTCCTAACAGCATCCAAACCTCATGGACTGCAACTCATCACCATCTTCTCCAGGGTACCTGAATTCAAGCATAAATGCCGACTGAGCTAGCAATCCCCACATCCCATGACCAAATGTATAAAACTTACCCAGTCTCAGATGTCTCAGGAGAGTTAGAGACCTTGAATCCATGGAAATCAGCCCCTTTAATGTGGACTTGGAGTTCCTCCTGAAGGTTGTTTCTGCTGAGAACTGAAGAAGGTCCCCATCCTAGCGCATGTCAGAAGGAAGCCGCCTGCCCAGATTAAACAGGATGGAGTTGACCGACACAGTCAGCAGAAAGAGTGTGGTTACAAAATAAGGTGCGTATACACATTCAATGATGTCCTTTGCACTGCCACAGGGAATGGGACCCTGTACTATCAGGACAAGCCTTTAGGTGATCAATCTTCCAACATAGAAGTCTAAGGGGCATGTTACTCCTGAGATTACATGGGGCACAAGTCGTCCACAGAAAGCCTCAGAGGGATCATACTGCACAGGAACTGCCAGCACTGAAATGTGCAGCCTCCAATGAAAAGGATCAGCTGGCATTGGTTATTGAGGACAACAGAATCTTTCCTCATTCTGTTTTGGTCTAACAAGAGAAACAGGCTCACACTGGCCATGAGAGGGCCAGGTCCAGTCTCTACGCATGGTCACTGTGATTGGGGAGGATCAATAGACATTTCTAGGATCACTGAGGAAGTCAGGCAAGGTGAGAGATAGATTTTTAATCAATAATTGTATCAAGAGTTATGGAGGAAAGGCAGAAAAGTGGGGTTGAGGATTATCACATTAACCATGCTCTCATTGAAGATAAGCAGACCATTCAGTCCATCAAGCTCATAGGTATTAAGGTATTATGACACAATATAGTTAGTAGAAATGCTGAAGAGAGAATGTGTGTGTTCACTGCAGTGCTATAAATGTGGTAAGAGAGGTGTTTCCACATGTCAGAGATCCCTGAGGCAGTGAGGGATCATGGGAAGAGAATGGCAGAGTCCATTCAGCACAGGCTCTGATCATTTGAGCCCCTTCAACCTTTCTGAAGTGCCATATGCAAAAGAACTTGCACTGACATGCACAGGATCCATTCGCCAATCTCACCTTGACCAGCTGGGCTGTGGGGTGGCACAGTGGCTCATGGTTAGTACTGCTGCCTCTCAGCGCCAGGGACGCGGGTTCAATTCCAGCCTCGGGTGACTGTCTGTGTGGAGGTTGCACATTTTCCCTGTGTGGGTTTCCTCTGGGTGCTCTGGTTTCCTCCCACAATCAAAAGTTGTGCAGGTTAGGTGCATTGGCCATGCTAAATTGCCCATAGTGTTCAGGAGTGTGTAGGTTAGGTGCATTAGTCAAGGGTAAATATCGTATCATCGAGGAGGGGAATGAGTCTGGGTGGGTTGCTCTTCGGAGGGTTGGTGTGAACTTGTTGGGCTGAAGGACCTGTGTCGACCTGTAATCTCCACACTGTAGCGATTATATGATATTGCAATGATTATGTTGTGCAGTAGCTGGCATTAACCTCCAGCTAATCAGAATACCAACCAAAGACTGAGAAAGTCACCAAGGGGGAGGCTCCACTTCTAATATTGTCTTGGTGACAAAGTCTGTCCCTGCAATGATGAATGTGCAACAGCCTCTCGAGGTGCCCCTGGAAGCATCTCCATGACAAAACAACAAGGATAACCTAGTTACAAAGACAGACAAGTAAACTAGCTGCCACAATCTCAGCCTAAGCCATCGGAAGCAGATATAGAAGTGACCAAAAGTAGATAGTGGAATAGTAAGAGAGTCACTGGGTGACTGGTTCACGTACGTGATTTCCTTTATGAGCACCATGGCAAGTTTGAGACATGGATCAGATGTATAAGCCTCGAACTTTAAGGGCAAAACAAAAAAAAAGGCATGAAGTGACGGAGGAGAGCCAGGGGTTGTCAATGGCACTAGTAAAACCCCTTGGAAGTTGTGCTTCCTTCATTAATCACACAAATTTACAAGTACCAGGATGCATTTTTCAAGACAATGTTAGCATAGGCAGTTCAATGTTTTACATCTTCCTCCTGCTCCTCCTCCCCCTCTGAGCAGTCTCTTTTCAGCACCATCTCTCGAATCCATTCATGGAGCTCAGGAGGTGAGGCAAACAACTGCGGCACTTTGGTCCAATGGAGGATGACACTTGTTTTGACACTTGCCAGGAAACAGCATGCATGAGAAAAGCTGTTGGGTTGCAGACCTGTTAAACATTGAGGAAGTGAAAACGCATTCTGTTCATGAATCAATTTGACCACCAGTCAGTGCTTTGATGGGTGAGCTGATAATGCCCTGCATCTGTTGGAATCCAGTGATGCAAATGTCAACCCTTTTGTGTCTTATTCTTAGAATTCTCAAAAGTGGGACATCAGTAACCTGTGAGATGCAGGGTTGCTCTACTGTTTGAGAAACCCAGGCAAAGTCCATAGATGGTCCTTGGAAAAAAAATTAGAAAATCAGAAATTCAAGACCATTCTGCTGTTGGGCATGGAAACCAACTAACTCAGTGAACTGTGAGATCATTGGCAAGAAATGGCATAAGCTCTGTGACTCTTGATTTTCAGAGTTGCAGTCTCTACAGCACTTATTCTTGGCCTTCTGAAAATAACTCCATCTTCAGTGCAGAGGCTGTGACTCCTGTAGTTTTCCTATTGCTCCTTTCCCCTGCCCTGCTCAGTGCTCCCAAAATTGCCACTTGCTGCTTTCCTTGCCTTGAGTGTGCACCATAATTCTGTTTGAATGATTGTTGCCCATCTCTTGTGGCTCCACAATATCAGCAAGGAGATGAACTCTATGCTGCCCGAATGATGACTGACCGCTCTCCCTGCAACCGACACTGATACAGTGGCACCCAATGTGCCAATGGTCAATTGCCCAACATCTCATTTACTATTACATAGGTATACCCAATTCCCTGGGTCAGCTGACTGTCTGCCTGCTGGGTTTTTGCCCCCAAGCACTTGGTCTGCCTCAGGCAACATCCGGAGCCCATCAAAACCAGACCACGTCCTTTCACAAATATAGTCTTTATCAGTGTTCATTGATGTTACTAACTTGGTTCACCTAGCAGTTCAGGTGGATCTCACGAGCAGTGAAAACAGCTTGGGGAAGTGATACTGTTTTATTTTTCAACCAACCCTAGGTAGGACCTTTCAATGGCACCCCTGATCTCACTCATTTACACTTATGCAGTTTCCTTTTTATATTTATTCAAGAGATGCAGCTATATCTGGCTCAGGAAGCTTTTCATGGAATGCCCTGCAGTAGCTGGTGTTAAGCTGCCTTCTTGGACTGCTGCAGTCGCTGATGGTGAAGTGAACCCACAGTGCTGTTGGGAAGGGAGTTCCAAGATATTGAGCCAGTATTAGTGAAGGAATGGCTGCAGTTCTATATCAGGAAGGTATGTGGCTTGGAGATAATCTTGTAGGTAGGTACTGATCCCATGCATCTGCTGTCTTTGCCCTTCGAGATGCTTGGAGGTCATGGGTTTGGAAAGTGCTATTGGATGTGCTTAAGTGAGTTACTGCACTGCACCTTGTAGATAGTACATGCTACAGTGAATGTACATCAGTGGCGAAAGCAATGAATGTTGAATATGTCGGATGGTGTGCTTTTCAAGCAGACTGCTTTGTCTTGGATGGTGTCATGCTTCTTCAGTGTTGTTGGAGTTGCACCAATCCAGGCAAGTGGGGAGTATTCCATCACTCTCTGACTTGTGCTTGTAAATTGTGGACAGGCTATGGGGAGTCAAGAGGTGAATTATTCGCTGCAGAATCTTTAGCCTCTGACCTGCTTTTAGATTTAGATTACTTACAGTGTGGAAACAGGCCGCCCGGCCCAACAAGTCCACACCGACCTGCTGAAGCGCAACCCACCCAGACCCATTCCCCTATATTTACCCCTTTGCCTAACACTAGGGGCAATTTTGCATGGCCAATTCACCTAACCCGCACATTTTTAGACTGGTGGGAGGAAACTGGAGCACCCGGAGGAAACCCATGCTTTTGTAGCCATTGTTTTAATTTGGTTAGTCCATAGAGTCATTCAGCATGGAAACAGGCCCTCTGGTGCAAATAGTCCATACCAACTATTTTCCCAAACTAAACTAGTCCCACCTACCTGTACTTGGCTCATATCCCTCTGAACCATTCTTAGTCATGAATTTATCCAAATGGCTTTTAAATGTTGTGTCTATACCTGCATTCTCCACCTTTTCATTCCACACACGAACCACTCTGTATAAAAAAATTGTCCCTCATATCTTTTCCAAATCTTTTTCGTCTCACTTTAAAAATATGTCCCATAGATTTGAACTCTCCCAAACAAGGGAAAAGACCCTTATCATTCACCTATTCACCTTATCTAAATCCCTTATGATTTTTTAAACTTTAATAAGGTCACCCCTCAACCTCCTACGCTTCAGTGATAAACGTTTCCAGCCTATTTTCATATCTCAAACTCTCTACTCCCAGCAACATCCTGGTAAACTTTATGAACGCTTTTGAATTTAATAATATCCTCCTGGTAACAGGGGAATGAGAACTGGAGAAGTGGCCTCAACAATGTCCTGTCCAACTTCAACATGACGTCTCAATTCTACTCAAAGGACTGAGAAATGAAGGCAAGCATGCTAAATGCTTTCTGTCAAAAGTAACAGCACAATAGCTCAGTGGTTAGCACTGCTGCCTCCGAGCACCAGGGTCCCAGATTCAATTCCAGCCTCGGGTGACTGTCTGTGTGGAGTTTGCATGTTCTCCCCGTGCCTGTGTGGGTTTTCTCCAGGTGCTCCGGTTTCCACCCACAGTCCAAAGATGTGCAGGTCAGGTGAATTGGCCATGCTAAATTGTCCATAGTGTTAGGTGCATTAGTCAGAGGGAAATGGGTGTGGGTGGGTTACACTTTGGAGGGTCGGTGTGGACTGGTTGGGGCGAGGGGCCTGTTTCCACACTGTAGGGAAGCTAATCTAAACAGCCAAAATCACTGAGGTTTTCCTGTGTATTGTGAGAAGAACGATAACATACTCATATTTTCAGCATAAGCTCGAAGTTCACAATTGAGCAACTTTGATATTATATCTGACCTCGTTAAAAATCACGCAACACCAGGTTATAGTCCAACAGGGTTAATTGGAAGCACACTAGCTTTCGGAGTGACACTCCTTCATCAGGTGGTTGTGTGTATCACCTGATGTTGTGTGATTTTTAATTATGTACCAGTCCAACACCGGCATCTTCATATCTGATCTCCTTCACCATCTCCCCTTTGGGTTGTACAACCTGGTGTTGTGATAAGATAATATTATGATAGCTACATGGTGATCACCCACAAGAGTGAGGTGGCCAGGGCAACTCACAGAACATGAACAACTTTGTCAGTTACAGTAAATTCCAATGAGCACTCAATTTATCATTTACTGCTTTTCTAATGTAGTCAAAATGATTTTTGTGAGGTTTTCATTTGCTCCCTAGTTTGCTAAAAGCTTTGCTTCCTCCTCTTATCTATGGAAGAAGAAAATGATTAAAAGAAATTCCATTTAATGTCAACTCCAATTCATATCCTAAACAAAATCTCTTCAATCAACTGTTTTAAAGATGCATTCTTAAAGTAACATTCATACCAAACAAGTGCCAGGCAAAGACCACCCCAACAAGACAGACACTAACCATCATTCTTAAACATTCAATGGTATTATCATCACCGAATTCACCCACTGTCAACATTCTAGTCCAATTCAGTGACTGGTCAATGGTAACCCCCAGAATGTTATTTGCGTTCAAGCAATAAAAACTTTGGTGATAGAGTGGTAAAGGAGATTGTGCATCTTTAAAATAGCTAGTTACATTTAAGATATTTTCTTACTAGCATGGCGCAGATTTTAATCATTTTCTCCTAACAAATAAAAAGAAGCAGCAAAACCTTTTGCAAACTGAGGAGTGAATAAAAACCTCACAAAAAATCATTATGACAACATTAGAAATGCAGTAAATGTTAAATTGAGCCCTCACTGGAATTTACTATAACTGACATGGTTGTTCATGTTCCACTGGGAGTTGCCCTGTCTAAAAGGTAAAAACAATGACTGCAGATGCTGGAAACCAGATTCTGGATTAGTGGTGCTGGAAGAGCACAGCAGTTCAGGCAGCATGCCCTGTCTACCACACTCCTGTAGGTGATCACCATGCAGCTATAGGAATATTATCTTTTCACAATGCTAGGCTGTATTACCCTAAGGGGAGATGGTGGTGGTCAGATATGACATCAAAGTTGCTCAATTGCGAACTTTGAGCTTACTCTGAAAATATGAGTGTTTTAACATTCTTCTCACAATATACAGGAAAACCTCAGTGACGTTGTCTGTTTACTTTTGGTAGATTTTGTATGATATCAAAATGCATCTTTGCAAGATAACATGTTTAGTGCGTCAACAATTTAGTAGGAACCTTTCTGAAGCATTGATTGCTTGAATAATCCATGTAGCAATTCAGAAATAATTGTTTAAATTTGAAACATCATGTGGCAACCTTACAAATGATCTATTACTTGAAGCTACTAACATTTTCCAAAATTGAGAATATTTCACTATTATGCAAAGACTTTTAAGGACCGAAGGAAGTGGAGCAGAAATAGATTATCATTCAATGTGATTATGGTTAATTTTCCATCTCAATCTTCCCATCTGGTCTTCCATGACTTCTTGAGAGACCAAGCACCTGTCTATCTCACCCATGAATGTTGTTAATTAGGACCATCTATACTAAGCTAGGGGAGTGAACAGTAAAAGTTCACAATTCACAGTGTGAAGGCATTTATCCTATTAGTCCTAAATTATCAACCATTTCTCCTGAAGCTGTGCTCCTGTGTTTTAGATTCTCCAATAAAGGCTTCTCAAAAACTAAAGTAATTCATGTCCAAATGCAGCAAGATCTGGATAATATCCAATCTTGGGCTGAAATGTGCTTTCACTTACTAGCATTTCCAAAGTAATTATGATTTTTTTGTGAGGTTTTCATTTACTCCTTAGTTTGCAAAAGTCCCTCTTATTTGTGGAAGTAAAAATAAAAGGAAATCCATGCTAATTTCAACCCTGATTCATATCATAAATAAGGAAATCTTTTAAATATAACAAAATATTTAATGTAGCATTTGTGCCACACAAATACCAGGCAATGACCATTTCCAATAAGAGACAATCTATCCATTATCCCTTAGCATTCTCTAAACCATCTCTAAATCATCCATTATCAACACTTGGAGATTATCATTGAACAGAAACTAAACTGTCTAGCCTTACACATACAGTGACTATGAGAGCACATCAGAGGCTAAGGAGCCTGGACCAAGTAATATTAGAGTTCAACAGAATGGTAGCTGCTAATATAAAACAATAAGAACTTTTATGGATATTCAAAATAGTAAAGTTAACAAAGTGAGCATTTGTCCTGTATAAAATTAATCTGCAGAATTACTATTAGAAACAAAGAGATAGCAGATGAATTGAAAAGGCATTTTCTATCAGCACAAGCAATATAACTACAATAACTACAGATATAACTACAAATTAGGAAGTGAAAGGAAAAGAGGAATTCAAGAAAATTGCAAGCACTAACTATTTGCAAATTGTTCAGGGTGTGGGTTGACAAGCCTGCAGGTCCTGACGAACTTCATTCTATGGTCTTAAAAGAAGTAATTAGTGAGTTTCTTGATGGTTTGGTTTTAATTTTCCAAAATTCTCTAGAATATGGGAAGTTTCCACTGGAATGGTAAAGAATAAAATCATTTCTTTAATCAAAAAGTGGAGACAGAAAGCATGGAAAATACAGACCTGTTAATATTTGTCATTTGGAAAATGTTGAAAATTAGTCTCAAAGATGTTGTGGGAGGGCACCTAGAATGATTCAAGTTAATCAGTCAGAGTCAACATGGATTTGTGAAAGGGTAATTATGCTTAATAATTTTTGGGGGTCATTAAACAAATAACATGCTAGATAAAGGGGAACTAGTCAATCTACTGTACACACATTTCCAAAAAGCATTTGATAAGATTGCACATTAAAGGTTATTGCAATCATTTTAAAAAATCATAATGTAAGGGATAATAAATTGGTATTGGCATGGATTGAAGATTGGCTAGCTAACAGAAAACTAAAAGCATGCATAAAGAGGTCATTTTTAGTGGGAAGATGCAACAAATGGTTGATCATGACGATCAGTGTTGGGACCTCAATGTTTTACAATTTATATCAATGACTTAGATGAAGAGACATAAGAAATAGGAACAGGAATAGGTCATCTGGCCTGTCCAACCTGCTCTGCCATTCAATAAGGTCATGGCTGATCTTTTCATGGACTCAGGTCCACTTACCCGACAGCTCACCCCCATAATCTTTAGTTCCTTTAACTGTTCACAAATCTATCGATCTTTGCCTTAAAATCAATTGCTTCACTGGATAAGGAATCCCACAGATTCACAACCATTTGGGTGAAGAAGTTCCTCCTCAACTCAGTCCTAATTTTGAGGCCATGACCCTAGTCCTATTTTCCCCCACCATTGGAAACGACCTCCGTGCTTCTATCTTATCTATTCCATTAATAATTTTATATGTTTCTATGGTTGCTAAATTTGTGGATGACACAAACATTGGTGAGGAAGTAAGCTGTGAAGAGAACATAAGGACACTATAACAGTATACATAAGTTAAGTGAATATGCAAAGTTCTGACAAATAAATTATATGGTAAGAAAATGTGAAATTTGGCAGAAAGAATGCGAAACCTATCTAAATTGTAAGAGTTTGCAGGGCTCTGAGATGCAGAGGGATCTCGGTTAGTCCTTACATATTTCCATGATTTGGTGTGTATGAAGCAATGGTTCCCTTCTTTCATGGCTATGTATATTGTGCAAATCACATGACAGGATAAAATTGTCCTACTATGGAGCTATTCTTGCCAATTTATTTTCATCTATCTGTGAGATCAACATTTTATGACCAGTCTTTGTAAGAGCCTTGAGATCCTGAACGTAATCAGAAAATCTGTCCTAGGTCCATGAACCAAGAGGGCTTCCTTTTCAATAACTGTATTGAGGTTCTGTATCAGATAATACTTCGGGTGCATTACGTATTCTTTTTCTGTAACCTTCCAGTTTTTCTTGGAAGAGAATTGCGCCAATACCTGTGACCAAAGCATCTGCAGCAATAATAGTCAGGAATTCTGGGTTTTAGCCAGCAATGACGTCGGTGGAACTAAGCATGTTTTTGATTTTCAGAAAGACCTCCTTGTGTGTTCTAGCAGTATCCTTGAGACCTTTGTATGAAGTGTCATAAGGATTCAGTGATGGTTGTAAGATGGGCTAAAAATTTTGTTAGCTGGTTACCTTTTCCAGAAATCTTTGGAGGTCACCTCATGACTTTGGAGTCGGAAACATTTTTACTACCGTTGTTTTTGTGGCCTTCTTTGTTAATTCCATGTCCCAGTATGCATGTAGATGCAGCAGACAAATGGTAGATTGCCTTCACAGTGAGAGGATTCACGTATAGGAGCAGGGATGTCTGGCTGTAATTTTACAGGACATCAGTAAGACTACATCTGGAGTATTGTGCACAGTTTTGGTCTATTTATCAAAGGGAGGATGTTCTAGCTATTGAGGGGGTGCAGCAAAGGTTTACCAGACTGATTCCAGGATGGCCCGACTAACGTATGAAGGGAGACGGGATTAGTTAAGACTGTATTCACTGGAGTTTGGATTAGTGGTGCTGGAAGAGCACAGCAGTTCAGGCAGCATCCAGCGAGCAGCGAAATCAACGTTTCGGGCAAAAGCCCTTCATCCTGATGAAGGGCTTTTGCCCGAAACGTTGATTTCGCTGCTCGCTGGATGCTGCCTGAACTGCTGTGCTCTTCCAGCACCACTAATCCAGTATTTGATTTTCAGCATCTGCAGTCATTGTTTTTACCTTCACTGGAGTTTGGAAGAGCAAGGAGGATCTTATGAAAACCCATAAAGTTCTAACAGGGATCAGTCAGGGCAAAGGCAGGAAGGATAGTCCTGACAGCTTGGGAGTCCTGAACTAGGCATCAAAGTCTCAGGAAACAGGGTAGGCCACTTAGGACTGAGATGAGGAGAAATGTCTTCTCACACAGAGATGTGAGCTTATGGAATTACCTGCTACAGAAAGCAGTTGAGGCCAAAACTTTGAAAATTTTCAAATAGAAGTCAGACATAATTCTGAGAACTAAAGGGACCTAAAGGTATGGAGAGTAAGAAGGAACAAGATAGTGAGACCATGATCATAGTGAATGAAGGGGCAGTCTCAAATAGTTGAATGGCCTACACACACTCCTATTTTCTATTTTTATATGAAATCAAATAGAGGTCCTTGGAGATCGCATGTTTCTCATTGACTGTAAGCCAGGCTGCTTGTTTAGTTGTGAATTTCCATCATTTCTACATGCACAAGGATATCTTCCATATGGCATAAAATGCCACCCTCCAATCCTTATAAAATGTCAAACATAGTACATTGGAAGATCTCTGGAATGAGACAATCCCAAAAGGGCAACTGTTGAAACATTATCTCCTAAATGGGATAGTGTATGTGTTAAGCAGTTTGGATTTCCCTCTAATGGAACCACTGTTGGCATCACGCTCAGTGAAGATTTTGCTTTCAGGGAGATTGGTTATTCTCTCTAAATGGAGTGAATATCTCAGGCTTCTTCCTTTTTATGTGGCATTGATGAATGCATATTCTAATGAGGTATTGGTATAGTGACCCAACCAAGACACCTTTCTGTTGGCCTTGTCACTTGTGAGATGACACCCATTGAGTCATTCTCCTGTAATTATTTTTTTAAACTTGGTGTATTAAAGAATGAAGATTCTTCCTCAGTCTGTAAGAATATACTGGTATAGAACCTCTTCCTAATGTGAAGCTATATTCTATGCTCAGTGCAAGGTTGGTGAAGGTTTGTAGCTCAGGTTGAGATTTAGGGTGTAGGTTTGCTCGCTGAGCTGTAGGTTTGATATCCAGACGTTACATTACCTGGCTAGGTAACATCATCAGTGGCGACCTCCAAGTGAAGCGAAGCTGTTGTCTCCTGCTTTCTATTTATATCTTTCTCCTGAATGGGGTTCCTGGGGTTTGTGGTGATGTCATTTCCTGTTCGTTTTCTGAGGGATGGTATCTAGATCTATATGTTTGTTTATGGCATTGTGGTTAGAGTGCCAGGCCTCTAGAAATTCTCTGGCATGCCTTTGCTTAGCCTGTCCCAGGATAGATATGTTGTTCCAGTCGAAATGGTGGCTTTTTTCATCCGTGTGTAGGGTTACGAGGGAGGGAGGGTCGTGTCTTTTTGTGGCTAGCTGGTGTTCATGTATCCTGGTGGCTAACTTTCTTCCTGTTTGCCCTACATGGTGTTTGTGGGAGTCCTTTGCTCAGTTTACCTAATCCTGTGAAATGTTTAGGGTAGTCATTCTCAAAATGACTCCTCTCTTTGAGTTCTCAGCAGAGGTTCAGTGTGACTCACGCATTTTTGTTCAATAATAAGCTGTGCTAATTACAGATGATGGGTGCCTTTATTTCTGTGCCATTAATCTTTATGCTTCAGAGTCATCCTTAATACTTGTTTAGCTTTGGGCGTTGTTCCACCTGCTCCATGATATCAAAAATTTGCAATTGCAGTTTTTCGAGCAAGGCTTTTTTTTACACATTATACATTAACACTTGCTGCAGTGTTAATGAATTCTGAAGTAAGCTGGATGACCATTAATCTGTAAGATTTGTATCATTTCTGATTCAGATGAATCACCCATTACCCCTAGGAATGTTGATACTTCTAAAGGTGCTGTATTATCATGTAAAGGTACATGTTCCAATGAAGTAATTTTTTGGTAGTCTGAGTTTTCTTCCAATCATGCTTGCTGTAAACTGTTAATCTGTTCTTGCAAGTATATTATTAGTTCTGAGGTTCAAAAGATGTTTTTGCATCTTGCACATTCTCCAGAAATGTCCCAAATTTCTATAAATTCATAGGTGTAATAAAACTGATTTTTCTTTTCTGTTTGTGGGATTTTGTAACATCCCATGTGGAGCAATGAGTTCTAGCCTCAAAAGATTTGAGGACATTTTCTGTTGGTCTAATATCTGTTGCTTTGTACCTTAAAAAGTTGACAAAATCTAATGATCTTCTTGAGCTAGGTTAGTTTTCTGTTCACACCATTCTCTTGTGTTGTTTTTGGATTTCAGCATAAAACAATATCTGGAGAGCTCTTTCCAGTATGAGATCGTTTTTTACTTGTAACATATCTGAAGGAAATATATCAGAAATTCCACAGTTCTGTCTTGATTTAGTTCTGGTTTTAAATCTCCATAATCACCTAATTTTGATGTTGTGTAAAGATTAAATAAATTTGTCAATAAATTCTCCAGGAATTTTCCATTCTTCTATTAAGCTGTGCTCTCTCAATTATCTGACTGGCGATTAATGTAAAGTCATTATCAAGTACTTTTATAGTATTATCAGTTTTTTATATATATGTCTCTTCTCTTACATTCTATCATTTGTGGGCGGTACGGTGGCACAGTGATTAGCACTGCTGCCTCACAGCACCAGAGACCCGGGTTCAATTCCCACTTCAGGCAACTGTCTCCCCGTGTTTCCTCCAGGTGCTCCGGTTTCCTCCCACAATCCAAAAAATGTGCAGGTTAGGTGAATTGGCCATGCTAAATTGCCCATAGTGTTAGGTGAAGGGGTAAATGTAGAGGAATGGGTCTGGGTGGGTTGCTCTTCAGATGGTCGGTGTGGACTTGTTCGGCCAAAGGGCCTGTTTGCACACTGTAAGTAATCTAATCTAATTTCAAAATATCATTGCTATTGGATTCACAGAATAAGGAAATATGTTACCTTGTTCTTCTCTGACCTTCTGGTGGACATGGATATGCTAGCATGGAGGCCTAAGGGGTATGTGGGCTCAGTAGAATAACATAGGGTTGTATAATAGGTATGGAAGTTCATACATGGTCATAGGTTGGCATCAATGGAGCGAGGGGAGTGAGGGATGAAAGCAGGAATTTTGACAACAATGCTGGTGCATTGAGGCAGACCATGTTAGTAATTGATAGCTGCTTAGGTTCTTCCTGGGTCACCTGGTCCCACTGAACTGAAAATTGCAAGACATTTTTAAGACCAAGATTTCTCTCAATTCTTCAATCCCGATCAGGAACAAAATCCGAGGGCCTACCTTAGCATTGAATTGGAGCTGAAATAGAACAGGGTTAGCTCCTTTCTGGAATAAAATGCTGATGGGTGGAACCCATCTCATGAAGTCAGTTAAATTTTACAGACATTAACTGCCTTATACAACAGAAGTCACGGAGGATGTATATTTTTTCGTGGCTTTGTTCAGTGGACTCTTATGTGAGTAAAGTCACATGTTGGGACAATTTGATATAGATTTGGGAGAAGGAAACACTTTCCAGGATCTTCGAGAGGTAAGGGAGTTTGATACTAAACAATATTTTGCATGAGCTGGGAAATTCACGGAATACCTTTTTGTCTAGTGCTCTAGGCAGCCTGTTCAAAAATGTTAACACACATACCTCTGAAGCAAGTGGAACTGGAACCTGGGCTTTCTGGTCTAGGGGCAAAGAGTCTAACACTGCATCACAAAAAGCTGGCATTACTCTGCTGCTGCTTAGAGATATTAAAAGTAGGAAATTGAACTGAAAGACAACAGACACGATTTCAGTCAGTAAGAGTAATTTTGATAAAAAGAGTAACACCTGTTTTTGTAAATGGAATAGAAGTTGGCCTTTCTTGTGGAAAAATAGAGAGATTTGGAAATGCAGGTTCACAGAATATTAAAGACAGCAGCTCAGGTCTGTGAGTTTGTAAAACAAAAACATTTGGAATGATAGGTTTTTTATTGTCATAGATAAAAATCAAAAGGAAGTGATGGGTAGAATCTCCCTGGGTACTGGATGATGTGGTGTATGGCAAGAAATTTTGCAAAATCCGGTGAGTTGTCCAGTGATAATGTTGAGACCAAAAAGTCTCATTTCCAATCAGTTCAGATAAGATTCGCAATAGTGAGAAGTGAGAGGTTTACTGACATGGATGACTTAATTACACCTCATTAGCATAGACACCCATTCTCCCACTCATCAACTAGAAACTGGAGACTGAGAATTCATGGCATTGAAGTCAGGGCAGGTACTTGGTGACTCCTCTGGACCTCCGTCTTGGAAACCAGGCATCATCATGCTCTTGGGGCAGTGACCACACCCATCCGCACCCTTGGACCTTGGCATCTGACAAATACTAACTTCACCAAATCATCATGGCATATCCTCTGATTCATCTACAGTTCACTTCTGCACTTAAATGCTGCATTTGGCAGTACACCAGCACCTCTGATTAGAATGCTGCAGCATGTATACTGTGCCCATTTGGACAGGAACCCAGCTCGTGGAATGGACCAGACTGTATATCAGTGCTGCTTTCTCAGTCTGTTAGTGTCCTCTCACTTTGTACTTACCCTCACAACATCCCTGCCTTGCATTGCCTTCAGCTCCTCAGCCAAACCCTTAGAGTACCCTGGCTTGCCTTATTGTTTAGTGTAGGCATAAAGCCAAGTAGTAGTGATCAGTCAGGAAGTGGGCATTTTGCTGGCACTACCCCTTGTCAGATTACATCTGCTCTATGTGCCAGCATCTTATTCACCAAACACACTGAATGTGCTGCAAGCAAATGACAATGTCTCAAAGTCGATGGGAGTAATCCTCAGTCAAATCTAGGGAGACATTCTTCAGGCAGGGGCTCCCAGTGCAGAAAATCTAGATGAACCGTCAAAATCAGTCCAGGGGCTTGGGCATGGTCAGTTGGCTATTCTGGTGGCCAGGGTCAGGGGGCAGTGACTCTAAGTCAGAGGAGTCACAAGGAATAGAGATAGAACTAGCCACTTGGATTCAGAACTGGCTCAAAGGTAGAAGACAGAGGGTGATGGTGAATGGTTGTTTTTCAGACTGGAGACCTGTGACCAGTGGCGTACCATAAGGATCGGTGCTGGGTCCACAGCTTTTCATCATTTATATAAATTATTTGGATGTGAACATAGGAAGTACAGTTGATGAGTGTGCAGATGACATGAAAATTCAAGATGTAGTGGACAGGTTACCTTATAGTACAATAGGACCTTGATCAGATGAGCCAATGTGGGAGGAGTGGCAGATGGAGTTTAATTTAGATAAATGTGAGGTGTTGCATTTTGGAAAGGCAAATCTTAGCAGGACTTATACACTTAATGGTAAGGTCTTAGGGAGTGTTGCTGAATAAAGAGACCTTGGAGTGCAGATTCATAGCTCCTTAAAAGAGGAGTTGCAGGTCGATAGAAAAGTGAAGAAGGCGTTTGGTATGCTTTCCTTTATGGGTCAGGGTATTAAGTATAGGAATTCAGAGGTCATGTTGCAGCTGTACAGGACATTGGCTTTGCCACTTTTGAATACTTTGTTCAATTCTGGTCTCCCTAATATAGGAAAGATGTTGTGAAACTTGAAAGCGTCCAGAAAAGACTTACAAGGGTGTTGGCAGGATTGGAGGTTTGAACTATAGGGAGAGCTGACTAGGCTGGGGCTATTATCTCTGGAGTGTTGGAGGCTGAGGGGTGACCTCATAGAGGTTTATGAAATACTGTGGGATGGATAAGATGAATAGCCAAGGTCTTTTCCCCGGGTTGGGGAGTCCAAAACTAGAAGGTTTAGGTTTAAGATGAGAAGGGAAAGATTTAATAGGGACCGAAGGGGCATTATTTCACGCAGAGGTTGGTGCATGTATGGAATGAGCTGCCAAACGAAGTGGTGGAGGCTGGAACAATTATAGCATGTACAAGACATCTGGATGGTATATGAATAGCAAGGGTTTAGGAGGATATGGGCCAAATGCTGGCAAATGGGACTAGATTAATTTACCTCTCTATGAATCTATAACTGTATGAGTGGGCAATGGTCAGTTGTGTGGATCCAGTGAAACCAGTCCCGGGAGTCATGAGAACATAGTGTGGAAGCTGTTCAGATGTCAGTCAGGCATTGGTCACTCAGGATTGTCACTAAGTCAGTCAAAGGGTTGGGTCACAATCAATCCTCGGGATTCACCTACTAAAGTAAAGGGAAGAGAGGATTGTTATCAGGGGTCACTGCTGAGGGAAGGAAGCTGGTGAAATTAAGTGAGTAACTTGGAATCAGAAAGCTGGGATGCAACAGGGATTATAATGGTGAATGGAGGCAACTCAATTTCTATATATATAGGCAAAAGTCCATATATGGGAAACAATCAGGGATTGATGGGAAAGGGGTAATGTGGGAGTTGGAGATGTCATTGACAGGAAGCAGCATCCAGCAGTGACACATGGAAGATGCTGGCTGTGGCCTGTACAATATGCGACCAAGGTCTTGGATTGAGGAGTGGCCAGGGCCCATATGAGCGATGGCAAGCTGAGGGTTATGTGATGGGCTGGTTAAAGGTGGGAGGGGAGACGTTATGGTGGGAGGGGAGATGTGACGGTGGAGGAAGCAAAATTTGGGGAATGGTTTTCACTTCTTCAAATGAATCTGGGTCCTTTGTTCAGGCACTGAATACTTTTGAATGAAATATTCCTGAAATTAAGAGTCTAAAGATAACCATTGTCGGTTGTCGGAAAAACCCATCTGATTCACTAATGTCCTTAGGGAAGGAAACTGCCATCGTTACCACGTCTGGCCTACATGTGACTTCAGACCCACTGAAATGTGGTTGACTCTTAACGTCTGGGCACTTAGGGAAGGGCAATAAATGCTGACCAACGACACCTTCAGCCCATGAATGAATAAAAACATTTCCCCTTCTGCTCAGCATCACAGGGAAGTTAAACACACTAGGTTCTGCTTAACGTGCTTGCAGCATCTAGCTGGTCCTTGTGAGAGGTACACCTGTGTCAGGGATGTTGCTGAATTCCAGGATATCTGGTGAGTGATGAGTTATTCTGCATTCGGTGCATGGTGTGATGGAATGGAAATCAGGTGTGATGCATGCCACTGAGATGGGAACAGCAGTTAATGCTGCGATTTTGGTAAGGTTCAGCGAGAATTCTCTCAGCAAGATTCCCTCTAACAAACACGACTTGCACTTGGCTAAAAAACTCAAGATCCAGCCCAATACCAACATTTTGTCATTGTCCCTGAATTCCCAACTTTATTGGCATCAAAAAGTGGCTTCAGGAGAAGGACAGCAAACAACTTCTCAGGGACATCTAGGGACAGAAAATAAATACAATAGCTGTGCCCTGTAGATAAATAGAGGAAAGAGCAAACTCTGACAATGCTTGACCTTTGCAACCAATCAACTACTTTAAAGTGGAGCCACTGTTAGATATAGAATCCCTACAGTGTGGCAACAGGCCCTTCGGCCCAACAAGTCCACACCAACACTTCAAAGAGTAACCCATTCAGACCCATTCTGCCACTGCTCTACGTTTACCCCAGACTAATACACCTAACATTCACAACCCTGAACACTATGGGCAATGGCTAATTCACCTGACCTGCACATCTTTGGATTGTGGGAGGAAACCGGAGCACCCAGAGGAAATCCAT
Source organism: Chiloscyllium punctatum (assembly GCF_047496795.1). Lineage (NCBI taxonomy): Eukaryota > Metazoa > Chordata > Chondrichthyes > Orectolobiformes > Hemiscylliidae > Chiloscyllium > Chiloscyllium punctatum. Next base: position 94,801,181 of record NC_092739.1, on the reverse strand, counting down.
GCAGACATGGGGAGGATGTGTAAACTCCACACAGACAGTTGCCCAAGGTAGGAACCAAACCCCTGTCCCAAGCATTGTGAGGCAACAGTGCTAGCCATTGTGCCGCTGTATTTGAATGTAGGAAATTGTGGCACAGCAAGATCCCACAGACACGCTTGCATTAATGACTTTCACCCTTATTTTTCTCTTATTAGACGAGGAATTAATATTGTCACCAATATAGCTGTCTGTTTCAAAGATGCCATCAAATATTTCTGTATACTTGAGAAGGCATAGAGGCACATACATAAGACAGTGTCATACATAAGACAGTGATTCCACCTCATCAAACTTTCAGTGCCATACTAAAATGTCAGCCTCATACATTTCCTCAGGCCTAAGGCGTGAACCAATGGCTTACAAACTCAGAGACAAATTGCTGACCATTGAATCAAAGCAGAAAGCTATTTAAAGTTTTTGTTTAAATCATTAAAAATGTTTTCTGGAATGTGTGTGTCATAAACAGGGTAAATTCCAAGCTCAGAAAGCTTTCTTTCCCATCAGTATCTTGTTTGCGTCTAACAACTACTACAACAAACAGATCGAATCTTTATTGTGGAAAATAGTCCCTTTACAAATAATTTAGAATCCTTGACAAAATCTTCCAAGTACATTCTGTGAAGAGTGGAAGTTGCTACACAAATTAAAGATAAACAAAAGTTATGTCACAGCATAAATACCTTTGGACATACTTGGGACAATGAAATGTAAAACTTTTGATTTCAAATTCAAACCATGTTTTCACAAGTTTTCCAGTAAGACAATCAAAATGAAAAAGAGAAAATAAAAGGGAACACATTTACATCATTCGGGGCCTTGATGGCAGGAAGGAAGGAAATTGAATAAATCATGTCTCACTCCTTGTGTTATATGCAAAAACAAAATTATCACATTGCTATAAGGATCAGAATGTAACAATGGGTGAATTTCATTCTCAGAAATCTCTCAACAAGGAAATTGAAGTTGATTTATCCAGAATGCCGATCCGATGAATAATGGAAGGATAGACGGCTGTGATAATCAATAACCATTTTTAAATATAACTTCTATGACAGGTAAATCGATTACAGCATTAAAGGAGGCCATTCTGCTCAAGATGTCTATGCTACATCTGTGGATTAATAATTCAGCCAATCACAGCAACTCTGCTTTTCTCCATAGATTTGTGATGTTTTCCTGTTCAGGTAATTATCCAATTCTCTGTTGAAGGCCTCACTCAAGTCTGCCTCCACTACACACTTGGGCAGTACATTCCAGATTCAAACTACTCACTGCATAATAAGAATTATTCCCATGTTGCCTTAAGTTCTTTTCTCATTCACCTTAAATCTGTGTCCTCTCATTCTAAATCCTTCCATCAATGGAAACTGTTTCACTCCATCCACTCTGTTCAGACTCATTGTGATTTTGAACATCTCCATGAATCGTTTCTCAACCTTCTCCCCTGTAAGAGAAACAACCACAACTTCTCCAATCTATCCAAATAGTTGAAATAGTTTTTATAAATCTTTTCTCTCTACACTCTCGAAACCTTTCACATCCTTCCTAAAGTGTAGTGTATAGAATTGGACATAATGCTCCAGTTGAAAATAAGCCAATGTTTTATATGTGCTCACCTTAGCCTACTTGTTTCTGTAATCTATGACTTTAGTTATAAAAACCGGGATGCAGATACATTTAATAACCAATTTTTCAATCTTCCTTATCACCACTATGATCCCAGCTGATTTTATCACTGGGCAAGTCAGATTCCAGTCTGAAATCTAGCTTGATGATATTTTGTCTTTTTCCCTGTCCTCATTATTAATGTAGATCAAGGAATGCAGTGATCCTGATACTCACCCAAGGAGATTACACAAAAATTCTTCCCGCAGTCCAAAAAGCAACTATCCACTACTATTCTCCTTTTTGTTCTGTCACTCAGCTAACCTCATAACTGGGGTTTAGATTAGAGTGTTGCTCGAAAAGCACAACAGCATCCGAGGAGCAGGAAAATCGACGATTTGGGCAAAAGCCCTTCGTCAGGAATTGCCTTTTGCCTAACCTCATAACTGGGCTGCATTGTACCTTCATGCTTTAACTTTGTGGACAAAGTGTTACAAGCACTTTATCAGACATCTTTTGGAAATCTATCTATACAATATAAACTACATTACTCTTATCAAGCTCCCTGTTACCATAGCAGAAAAAGTCAGTTGAAGTTGTTCCACGTGTTGCCCTTAACAAATCCTTTCTGGCTTTCCTTATGTAATTCACATTTGGCCAGGCTACAAACGTTTTGTTCCAGATTATCAGTTCTAAAAACTTTGTTACAACAAAGGTGAAACTGACTGGCCTGTATTTGTGAGTCCTAACCTTATACCTTTTCCGCTCTGTGAGCTCACCGCTACTTTTGTCTTCCCCACAGTTTTTGAGCAATTTGTGTCTTTAAATATTAAGCAGACTAGCCCTACATTTTTTTGAGCCTCAATTCTGATACTGCTCCATATCCACACATAGCTATAGGGAGCACATCACATTCATACACCCCACATTTTGTATACATGGTTCTAAACCTGTCATTGTACTCTTCACAGTTTTTCTTTGTCAGTTCATATCAAAATAGTTACATTTTTATTCTCTCATACTATTAATGGCATAAGAAGCCTTTCCAAGCATCAATATCATTTGTCCTGAAAAGGCTGGATGACATACATTAAAAGCTGAAAACAACACAGGCTCAAGTGCTAATATATTATCTCTATATATATGACATATAATAGTAATAGGAGTAGGTCAACTGGCCTTTGAGGCAGAAGTGGGGACTGCAGATTTTGGAGATTAGAGTCAAAATTGGAAAAGCACAGCATCCGAGGAGCAGGAAAATCGACATTTCGGCAAAGGCCCTTCATCAGGAATCCTTGGCCTTTGAGCCTGGTCTGCCATTCAATAGGATCATGGTTGATCTGACATTCCTCAAGTCCTGCCTTTCTTGATAACCCTTGGTTCCCTGACTGATCAAGAATCTATCTATCTTAGCCTTAAATATATCCACCAGGACTCCGCCCGCATAGCTCTTTGAGGCAAAGAATTCCAAAGGCTTAAACCTTCTATGAGAAGCAATTCCTTCTCATCTCAGTTTGAAATTGGCACTCCCTCATTCTGATACTATTTCCTCTGGTTCTGGGCTCTCCCATGAAGGGAAACATCCTCTCATTATTTATCTTGTTAAGCCCTTTCAGAATCCTGTATGTTTCAAATCCCCTCTAAACTCTAGTGTTTTCTAAAAATGTTGCTATTACTTCTTTAATATTGGGTCCAATATTTTTCCAATAATAGACATTAGGTTAATTGATCTTTTGCCTGCCTTTTGCCTCTCACCTTTTTGAATAGGGGTGTCACATGAACAGTTTTCCAATCCTCTGGTACTTCTGCAGATACCAAGGATTTTTGGAAAATTACATCTAATGCATCTACTATGTCTTTAACTACTTCTTTTAGGATCCTAGAATATAAGCCTTTAGCCCCATTATGCTTCCCGAAAGATATCTTTCTCAGCATGGCACTTGCGTCTAGGAAAGACCGTATCACAGTATGATACAGATCTCCAATTCTGTATGTGGGCAGAATCAATAAGTAAACTAATCTTGATTTCCCGCAATCTTTGAGCTGGTAGATATCAATGGTCTGCCAATGGCAGCATTATCATTATGCACTGATCTCAGTGAGGTCACATTTCATGAAATTAAACCACTCCCACTGTGGCAGAAACAGACCACATGTGACGCATTTAAACCAAGCAATGATATGCAAGGATATGACTTTAAAATGAGCTGTAAGCCACGACTGGGATGATTACATCTGACTCACTGAGCAGACTACCCAAACTACGCAAAGACTAAGGTAGTCTACACATTGATGCTTTCAGAATGATCTATTTCAACTAGCCAGCTTCCCTCAGACTCAATCTGGTCCTAATCATTTATCAACTTGAAGTACAGCAAACCTGTCTAATACCTCTCCATAACAGTTTTTAAAACTTCGAGTGTCAACCATCTTCCCTTCCATAATGACTTTAGTATCTCCTTCTTCCTTTGTTGAATTGCCAGAATGCAATTATGAATTCAGCCATGCACGCTACCTCCATGCGTCAGTATACCTTTAATCCCTAATTGTCTCCCTGTCTTCCCTCACTATTTAGATATCTATAAAAGCCATTTTGGATGCAAATACACAAGCTGTATATTCTCCAATGAAAAGGTATACCTTTACACTCATGGACTTATAAACTCAATTTATCAAGTACTCATTAATTTAGTACACCTTAATGTGAGCAACAAGTGGCTGGTGTGCTAGTTAGTAACACATCACAAGACCCATTAAGGCTTAAAAGAAATCTAAATTAGAACGTATAGCAAAATTTATATTTTTCTCTGCTAAATATTCAATTTGTATTTTTATGTTCATAAAATGTCAGGCAAGGTGCTTCCCAAATAGAAACTATTCACTTCTAGATAAATTGTCTGCAATGTTCTATATTAATATAGTTTTGTAAAGTTGTCATATTCAATTAAAAAGTATCTTTGGCCATTATATGTTTACTTAATTCAATGTTGATTAACAATTTAATGTGCTGCCTTTAATTCAAGATCTAATAAAAAGATGTTGTCAAATCACCTATTGCAACGTATAAATCCCAATCTGACTTGTTACTGCTATTGACATCTGTTTCTTAGAGCATTATAATGAAGGCGAGGCTAATCAAAGGTCATTTTGAAAGGTTGAAAACACCCCTATGGATTGAATGTTACAGTGGTCTGAGCAACATGGATTATGGTGAGATTTGTGGCAGAATGATGCAGAAAGTCAGCAAAGCCTATCTGGACATGGTGAAAAATCACACAACACCAGGATCAAGTCCAACAGGTTTATTTGGAAGCACTAGCTTTCGGAGCGCTGGTCCTTTATCAGGTGATTGTCAGGTGAAAGGGTTCCTCTACCACAGTACTATGGTCAGTTTGCTCAAGCTCCCTACAACCCATCTATTAGACAATCTCAAGGACTCAGGTTCTTTCAGCAATACCTCCTGGATTCCTCCAATTGCCTCGCTCGTATAGTGACACCCTCCTGTGCTTGAGCACTGACTGAATTCAAGATAGTTAATCTCAGGGGTGTTACTGCCTTCTTAAGTGCAGTCTCCTTGATGTGTCAGACCTTTCAGAGTTCAGATTCCAGCTCTGAGCCAGAATTTCTCAAGCAACCAACCCTTTCTACTGATGTGGTCACTATGATCCACCAGCTCCCATATTGTGCAGTCATAAAACAATGCCTGGCCCTGTATCTCTCTTTTAATTATTTAATTGGCAAATGTTGGATTGCCATTCCTATGCACAAGGGTGTATACGGCTATTGTCCAAGGAGCAGGCTCTGAAGTACTTTTTTATATGCTGAGCAACATGGAGGCTTGGTAGAGGGAGCCATTCAACAGGGGAAAGAAAAGAGAAATGTAGTTGTAATTGAGGATAGTATAGTTGAGATGTAGTATAGGGGTATTGACCTGTTCTCCGTGGCCAGGATCGAGAGGCCCAAATGCTGTGTTGCCTTCCTGGTGCCCAGGTTTAGGATCTCTCATCTGGGTTGCAAAGGAACTTGCAGTGGGAGGGGAAAGATCCAGTTGCCATGGCCTAACTAAGTACCAACACTATCGGTAGCAAGGGGACGTGGTTCTGCTGAGGGAATATGAGCAGCTAAGGCTAAATAAAAGAGTAGAACAAACAAGGTAATTATCTCTTTAATCTTGTTGACCCTGTGCCAATTAGCTTGAGGTTTAGGTAATAATCCAGAGATTATTACATGTGGCTCAAGGTTGGTGTAGGAGAAATGGGATCAAATTTGTCAGGGAATTAAGATAGGGTTACGTGAAATCAACAAATTACTTTCTGAGGAAAAGCTGGACAAGTAAGGCCTGTATGCTGTAGAGTTTAAGAGTCAGAGGTGACTTAATTGAAGCAGCCAGAATTGTTACTCCTTTTCAGTTGCAAAGAAGAGTCATTTTAGACTCAAAAGCTTAACTCTGGGTGAATCTTATGTTAGTACTTCCATGGGATATTGTTCTCTGCAATGCCTTGCAAGACAGAAACAGGCCCTTTGGCCCAACTCGTCCATGCTGACCAGGTTTCATTTTCCTGTGTTTGGCCCATATTCCTATAAACATTTTCAATCCATGTACCCATTCAGATGCCTTTTACATGTTATAATTGTACCAGCCTCCACCACTTCCTCTGGCAGCTCATCTCATACACACATACCCTCTGCACGAAAAAGGTGCCCCTTAAGTCCCTTATAAATCTTTCCCCTCTCACTTTAAACCCTTGCTCTCTAGTTTTGGCTGCTTCTACCATGGGGAAAAGACCTTGGCTATTTACCTTATCCAAGTCCCTCATCATTTTATATGCCTCTATAAGGTCACCCCTCAACTTCCAATGTTCTAGGGAAAAAGTCCCAGCCAATCCAGCCTCTCCTTATAATTTAGGGAAAAAGTGAGGACTGCAGATGCTGGAGATCAGAGCTGAAAAATGTGTTGCTGGAAAAGCGCAGCAGGTCAGGCAGCATCAAAGGAGCAGGAGAATCGACGTTTCGGGTATAAGCCCTTCTTCAGGAAAGAAGGACATCTCTGAAGAAGGGCTTATGCCCGAAACGTCGATTTTCCTGCTCCTTTGATGCTGCCTGACCTCCTGCGCTTTTCCAGCAACACATTTTTCAGCTCATTCCTCAGTTGATCAAGACATCTTGCTACATCTTACAAAATTATATTATTAACTAGCTAGGCAACTCAGTGTTACCTATCAAGTCTGATTCAATCCCAGTTCTATCACTCTGTGTACTCAGAATAACTTGTCACTGCCAGAAGGGACTGGCTTTGCTGGTGCCGACACCACCTTTAAAGGCCATTGAGCAACCTGACAAGCACTGCTGGTCTGAAGCTGTCCTGCACATTTCCAGGAATTTACCTCAGACATGGCAGAGAAAGGAAAATTGGCACCTTGCATTATAGGAGAAAGTGAGGTCTGCCGATGCTTGAGATTCCTGATGAAGGACTTATGCCCGAAACATCGACTCTCCTGCTCCTCGGTTGCCGCCTGACCTGCTATGCATTTCCAGTATCACATACCCGACCTTGCATTGTAGGCATTGTTGGAGATCCTCGCAGATGGGGTGATGCAGATACAGGATGTCCTGTTTAAAAGAGATGTGTGAGTCAAGTTTTTCACACAGCGGTGGTGAGTGCCTGGAAGATACTGGAATGAATGCATGACTAAGAAGGGAATAGAGGGATACAGATCCTGTAAGCGAAGACAGTTTTTAGTATGGAAGGGCAAAATGTGTCTGTACAGGTTTGGAGGGCCGAAGAGCTTGTTCCTGTGCTGTTTTGTTATTTATTCTTTGTAACTCCCCTTCTGCACCAAAAATAACAGCAGTGTCACCCATTTTCATCTTCTTTATTATTGATCCAGTTAAAAAACAACTCACTACAGGATAGATTAAAGGCAGGTTGTGTGCTGCCCAACATTTGGCTTCTCCCCAAGGTGTGGTGAGGATCCTGACTCTGATCATCCCGTGCAGCTGACTGACTTTCTCCAAGCCCTGGGAAGGTGTTGGAGTCTGCCCTTGACTTACTGAACCAGGTCCCCTGATGGAACCCCATTGGCATGACTGAGGACTGCTAATAATCATAACAAACTCCCTGGTTTTGTGTCTGCTCTAAAGAACATGACAGCATCCATATAGGCTAAAAATTAATAAGTGCCAAGAGAGCAAGCAAACAGGCTGGAGAAACAGCCCAGTCAATGAGCTGGGTGTGTGTCCCTGATGCCAAGTATCCTTGCTGCAGCAGTCCAACAATAGTTGCTGCTTCTAAAGTGCAGAAGTACTGAAGTGCAGAATTGAACTGTAAGTGGATCGGAGCTATGCCATAAGGGCTCTTAGGGGTTGGCACATGTCTGGTATCTGTGGATGTGGCGTGTGCGTGTGCCAAGTGCCCATGGAGTGCATCCTAAGAAGGTGCAACATGGAGATCCTTTGAAGCAAGTGAGAGATATTGTCTCTGACTTCCATCTGGAGAATTCTCAGTGTTTAATTTGTTCACAGCAGGTAATGAGGTGAGATGTGCAGTTAATTAGGTCATTTACAAGTAACAATCCCCTTTATTAGACAACTCCTTGTGGCCTAGTGAGAATCTCAACTTGTTGCTCAGAACTTGGGCAAAAGATGTAGCAGTCGAGAGTGTGGTGCTGGAAAAGCACTGCAAGTCAGGCAGCATCTGAGGAGCAGGAGAATTGACGTTTTGGGCATTAGCCCTTCAACAGGAATGAGGCTTGTGTGCCGGGGGGGGTCGCTGAGAAATAAATGGGAGGGGGTGGATTTGGGGGCAGGTAGCTGAGAGTGCGATAAGTAGATAAAGAATCCACCCTCTGTTTCTCTCGGCACGCATGCTTCCAGGCATACTGAGTTTCTGGAGTACTTTCTTTTTTTATTGATTATCAGTCTGTACATCCTTCTAATATGGCAAGTGATAAGAGTGGTACAGTTCCTGGTCAGCCACTCTGCAGAAGGTAATGATTACTTCATTGTTATTAGTCATCACTGGCAAGGCCAATGTTTGTTGCTTATCCCTAACCACCCCCGACAACGTGGTGATGTGGCACTTAGCTGAATGATCACCCCTCCATCTGGTAGGCAGAAGTGGGTACTGCAGATGCTGGAAGTTAGAGTCAAGATTAGAGTGGTGCTGGAAAAGCACAGCAGGTCAGGCAGCATCCGAGGAACGGGAAAATCAATCTGGAAAATCTATCAATACCTCCATCTGGCACTAATGGATTACGGCTGCATTTGTATTTAAGACGACTTTATAGAAATTTTGATTTCAGTGCATGTTCATGGGTCTTTGCTTAACAGGTTTGAATTTTAATACGCCATGTATATGACATAGCTTTGTGTTGTCAGCAAAATGGATTGGGGTGCCATATCCTACATTCAGGTCAAGAATTAAGATCATGACTTAAAAGCAGAAGGATGCCATTCAGCCAATCGAGTCTGCTCTGTCATTCAGTGAGACTTGGTTAATCTGTTAAGTCTCAACTCCACTTTACTGTTTTTCCTCATTAGCCTTGATTCCCTTACTGAATAAAGTCTGTCTATCTCATCCATGAATACACTTAATGACAGTCCTCTGTGGTAAAGAACTCCACAGATTCACTACCCTTTGAGAGAAGAAATTCCTCCTCATCTCTGTCTTAAATGTATGACCCCTTGATCTGACATTATGCTCTGTGTTTCTACACTCTCCCACAAGGGAAAAACAATCTTTCTGAATCTATCCTATCCAGTCTCTCAAGAATCCTATCTGCTTCAATAGATTGCTTCTTTCTTTATTCCAGTGAGTACAGGGCCAACATAGATACCCTCTCCTCATAATGTAGTCCCTCTATACCTAGTGTCAGGCTAATAAATATTCTATGGACTGTCTCCAATGCAAATATAGCTTTTTTTAGATAATATTGTTCATGGCAATCCAGCTGTAGTCTGACCAGTGCCTTGTGTAGTTTAGATAAAGCTCCCCACATTTAAACTCCATTTCCTTTAAAATGAAGGCTAACATCCATTTCCCTTCCTTATCACCCACTGAACTTAGATGTTAACTTTTTGTGATTCATGGATGAGGGCTCCCAAATTTCTGGGTTCCATTGCTTTCTGCAGTATTTCTCCATTTAAATAATGTTCAGCCCCTCTATTCCTCCTGCCAAAGTTCCCATATTATATTCCATCTGCCAAGTTTTTGTCCATTCCACTCAACTTATATCTCTCTGCAGACTCTGTGTCATCCTCACCACTTGCTTTCCCACCTATATTTGTGTTACCTGGAAACTTGGTTATAGTATTCACTTTCCTCACCCAAGTAATTTATATATATTACTAATAATTATGACCCCAGTACTGATCCCTCTGAGACACCACTAGTTGCAGGTTGCTATCCTGAAAATGCCCTCCTTATTCCCAACTCTCTGCCTTCTATTAGTTAGTTAATCCGCTATCCATGTGAATATATTACCACCAAAACCACTGGTTCATAGAACATAGAACATTACAGCGCAGTACCAGCTCTTCAGCCCTCGTTGTTGCACTGACCTGTGAAACCAATCTAAACTCCATCTGACCTACACTATTCCATTATTATCCATATGTCTATCCAATGACCATTTAAATGTCCTTAAAGTTGGTGAGCCTACTACTGTTGCAGACAGGGCATTCCACGCCTTTACTACTGAGTAAAGAGCCTACCTTTGACATCTGTCCTATATCTATCACCCCTCAATCTAAAGCTATATTCCCTCGTGCTAGCCATCACCATCCAAGGAAAAAGGGCTCTCACTGTCCAACCTATCTTATCCTCTGATCATCTTGTATGTCTCTTTTCAGTCACCTCTCAACTTTCTTCTCTCTAACGAAAACAGCCTCAAGTCCCTGAGCCTTTCCACATAAGACCTTCCCTCCATACCCAGGCTACATCCTGGTAAATCTCCTCTGAACCCTCTCCAAGGCCTCCACATCCTTCTATAATGCGGTGACCAGAACTGTATGCAATACTCCAAGTACAGCTGCACCAAAGTTTTGTACAACTACAACATGACCTCACGGCTCTGAAACTAAATCCCTCTACCAATAAAACCTAACACATTGTACGCCTTCTTACCAAGCCTATAAACCTGGTTGGCAATTTTCAGGCATCTATGCACATGGACACCGAGATTTCTCTACCCATCCACATTACCAAGAATCTTACCATTAGCCGAGTACTCTGTATTCTTGTTACTCGGTCAAAAGTGAATATCACCTCACACTTTTCTGCATTAAATTCCATTTGTCACCTCTCAGCCCAGCTCTGCAGCTTATCTATGTCCCTCTGTAACCTGCACCATCCTTCCACCCTATCTACAACTCCACCAACATTAGTGTCATCTGCAAATTTACGAACGCATCCTTCTACACCCTCATCCAGGTCATTTGTATAAATGACAAACAGCAGTGGCCCAAAACAGATCCTTGTGGTACCCCACTAGTAACTGAACTCCATGATGAACATTTCCCATCAACCACCACCCTCTGTCTTCTTACAGCTAGCCAATTTCTGATCCAAACTGCTAAATCAACCTCAATCCCATGTCACTGTATTTTCAGCTATAGCCTACTGTGGGGAAACTTATTAAATGTTTTACTGAAATCCTATTGTATCAAGTAGCTGACTGTGTTACAACTTATCAAAGACCTTCTGAAAATCCAAGTATATTACATCCACAGTTTCTCATTTATCTAATCTGCTTGTAACCTACTTCATGAATTCTAGTGCATTTGTCAGGCATGATTACTTCTTTATGAAGCCATGCTGATTCTGCATGATCATAGTGTGTAATTCTAAATGCTCTGCTATTGCATCCGGTAGAACAGACTGTAACATTTTCCCAATGACATGATTTAAGCTAACTCGCCTAGAGTTACCTGCTTTTTATCTCCTCCCCTCTTCAACAAAAGGTGTTACATTTGCGGTTTTCCAATCCTCTGAGACTTTTCTAGATGCTAAAGATTCCCGAAGATTACTAGCAGTGCATCCTCTAATATCAAAGGATGCAACCCATCACGTCCAGATTACTAAACAACTTTAGCCCCATTAGTCTCCCTAGTATTTTTTCTCTAGAGATTATTGTTGTATTTATTTCCTCTCCTTTTGCCCATTGACTATTGAGTAATTTTGGAATGCTATTACCGTCTTCTACAATGGAGACTGATGCAAAGTGTTTGTTCACATTCTCTGATATTTATGGGTTCCCCATTATAACTTGCCCAGCTGCATTCACTGAAGTGCCTATCCTCACTTTGGCCTCTTTCCTTTTATATTTTTAAAGAAGGTCATGTCGTGTGTCTTGATATTATTTGCAAATTTACCTTTAAAGTTCATTTTCTTCCTATCATTTCTCTGGTAGCCTTGACTTCATTTTTTTTATTCCTAATCCTCTGGCTTCCCACTAGTATACTGACCACAGTGCATGTTCTTTTCTTTCAATTTGATGCTATACTTAATTTCCCGAGTTAACTGATTGGTTTATCCCCTTCCAAGAATCCTTCCTCCTCACTGGGTTATGTCTTTGCTGTGAAACGTGAACTATTTTCTCAGATGTTTGCCATTGTTCCTCAAATGTTTTTGCTGCTAAATTCCTTCCCCAGTCCACTCTAGCCTGCACTCAATGCATTGTAACCACGTTTAAGCTTTGCACAATTGTTTCCGGTCCCCAGTTCCTCCTTCTCAAACTGAATGCTAAAAACTGTGATGTTATGGTCACTGTTTTTGAGGGGATCTTTCACTCAGACCTCATTTATTAAACCTGCCTCTTTACAATCAAATAGCCTGATCCCCTTCGTTGTATTATTGTGCAAGGAGACTGGCCTGAATAAACACCATGAATTTCTCCTTATTACTTCATCTGCCAATCTGACTATCTCAGTCCATATTAAGATTAAAGTCACCCATGTGACTTAATGCAAAGAGCGACTGCTGTACCTGCAGGTCCGAGAAAACCCTTCCCGAAACGCCGACTCTCCTGGTCCTCGGATGCTGCCTGACTTGCTGTGCTTTTCCAGCAACACACTCTCGACTCTAACCTCCTTCATCTGCAGTCTTCACTTTGCCTAGTCTCTGCAGGTCTGGTTAGCGTGGTTTCGGTTACGCGTGGTTTACCATGGCCTGAATATATTACATGGAACATTCCAGAACCAGGGACCGGGGTTGCCAGGGAGGTAAATGTCCCATTTAAATGAATGAGTTTGCTATGATTCACGGTTTTGGGCTTCTGCGATAGGTCTTGGAATGTATCCCCCATGGGTAAAGGGGGGGGGGGGGGGAAACTACTGGACTACCTTTGTTGTATGTTTTCATTATCTCCTGAATTAATCTCTGTCCCATTGTATAGCTACTGTTGGGCGGCTGATAGACTATTCCTACCAGTGTCTGCTTTGCTTTTTATTTTTTCTATCTCCATCCATATGAATACTCTGTCTTCCAATTCAAGACTGTTTCTTTCCAACAGTACTTATCCCATGCTGTGCCAACAAAGCTCCTCTGCTACCCTTGCCTTCCTGCCTGTGTTTTCGAAAAGGCACAAATATTTAGTTCTCAGCTTTGATCTCCTTGTAACCAAGTCTTAATCTGTAATGTGATATAGAAATTAATTTTATAAGAGATGTATGGAAAACTACATTTCTTTGTTAGTTGATGTATTCATTGGAGGAGTAATAAATATTCAGTAATTTTTTGATATCAATTTAAACTGCATAATTAAACCACAAAATATGATAGATACTTAGAATCCTCAGTACTTTTCCTTGACCTGGCTATTGTGGGGAAGAAACTGACTTTCAGAGGGAAGGTTAATTGGTTCTTGTCCATTTTGTTTTATCCTATTTACAGCTACTTCACCTTCAATCTGCTTTATATGCAGTAATAAGCAAACTGGTATTGTTTGAAGTAGAATCAATTCATGCTTTTATTTTTTCATTGCATATAAAAACATTTTATGAAGTTTTCTCAGCATGACGTACAGTACTATATCATAGACCGTAAGAGACTAGGAAAACATTGAAATATTCTTGTTTTGCAACCTCAAGACAACTTGGTGCTCTAAAGACATATTTAAAACAAAATAAATTGTTCAGGAGTCTCCGTAGATAACATTTTTTTCTGTATAATCTCTTTATTACTATTTAATTCAATAAACCAAAAAAAAAGTCCAATTCCTTTGGGCCAGGGCTGCTGAAATCTACAGTTTGCGTGTCAAAAAGGAGGGCCTTTTTATTTTGGAAAGATTTTCCCCTTTCATCGAGCTGTCACTCAGCTCGTACACTTTAAAATGCAGCAGACAGTAAATTATTGGAGAAAGTTAAGGCACAGCCCTGGGGCCAAAGACCTGCAACCACTCCACATCGAGTGTCGATTTCCTCATAGTTCTCCTCAGCCAAGCTCTAGGCGATGTAATACTTTAGAAGACAAATTTACAGGAATAAGTATTTTCAGTCTTTCACCAGGAGTTTCCCATACAGTAACACCACCCATTAGGAATTATGTTATAAGAATCAATAATTTACAATAAACATTACAGTATGTACAGTTCAATAAATACATGGTTGTAAACAGAGACAAACAAGACTGGATTACAAGTAAGGTCATCTGGTGAGGAAAAAAAAAGTATGGCAACAAAATTAAATAATGCAGTAAAGTAACCTCATTCAATAGGTGTCTATAACAGCCCGACTTATTCAAGTTTTACAGTTTGTTCCATCCACATACACTCACCAAGATATCCATGTGGGGAGATGGGGAGCAGGAGAAGACAAAAAGCTTTATATTGATACAGTAACTTGCAAGCTAAAGTGTAGTAATGTGGAGACTCTGCACATTGCTGTACAGTAACCTACACAACTCTGCACAATATGGAAATGTTTACTGGAATCTTAAAGCCATTTAATGCAATATAATGTTTTGTTTTACAAGCAATGTGCAGCTCAAGAGGACATTTTGGCAAGAAAATGTGAGTGTTCTGAAATTCAGTGCATTTTATCCCCGACTTTTGAGACAGCCTATCAAGGTTGATTGTCTGCTTTCAAGATGTTTCCAGTAACTATAGCTGGGCAGCATTTCAATAATGTGTTACTTTGAGTGCAATGCATTTTAATACAATTGCTAAAGTAAAAGAAGAGTGTGAAACATGTAGCATCTGGTTGTGCGGCATTTGAGTTTTACCCCCAGACAATAACTGCCTGAAAAGGTATCAAAGTGATAAAATGGCAAGGTCTAAGATAGTAAGGAACTACTTGTACTCAGCATTACAGAACTGTACAGAGAACTTGCAAGTTACTTTTAATCTCTAATAACAAATGAAATCTCAAATCATTTTTAA
Source organism: Chiloscyllium punctatum (assembly GCF_047496795.1). NCBI lineage: Eukaryota > Metazoa > Chordata > Chondrichthyes > Orectolobiformes > Hemiscylliidae > Chiloscyllium > Chiloscyllium punctatum. The sequence goes on along the minus strand of NC_092739.1, from coordinate 94,786,161 downwards.
ATATAATACGTCCATAAATCTGTATTAATAAAAGTAAAATCTAAAAAAGTTCTCTGTATTACATATGATACAAAAAGAGGTCAGTACAACTTATAGCTGTACAGTTTTACAGTCAGGTTTCAAGGAAGACTTGAAATTATAAAACATCTCACGATTTCCATAAATGATGGATTTTCCTACCGGTGACAGATCCTCACTGATTCCAGACTCACACAATACTGTGTATTTCAAACTACATTTACTGAAACCAGTGTCTTTAGCTTGATCTCATGAATGGATTTCTATACTTTATTCTCACCTGTAAATGAAAAACCTCAAACTTCTACAGCTTTGAAAAAACAAAACCCACATTTGGTTTAATATTTTTGTCCCACCAAAGTAATCCATTCCTATTTCAGATTCATGAATCTGATAGTGCTAATGATCAACCAGTTTTGAAATGGATTCCTCATGCTTAAATAATGCTGTGGAGCTGAAATTCTGACATGTTATTCCTGAGTACAGAGTCATCTAGATGATTCTAGGCTTTGTCATACACAAAGTACTAGTAGATGAGGATGAAACTTGGCCTTGGCTGTAGCTACAGATGTGCTTGGAAGTTGCTTCCAAGATATCTTTCCCATCATCATTGTTATGTACCTGCAACCTTCTCATCTTCTTCCTCCTCTGTCTCCTGTTCCCTCGAGGTATCTGTTGGACCCTCTTCTTCATCTACTTGCTCATCCAATGGAATTTCTGTTGATTCAGAGTCCTGGGTACAAAGTGTCTTGGAATCACTACAGCTATTGTCATCCTCACCCTGGCTACCTCCACTGTCTTTTTCAGTATCTGATTCCCCATCTTCCTCTAGTGTTAACTCAAATTGAAACTTGTCCACTTGTCCTGGCCGTCCCTCCCCATCAGCATCGGGGGCAGGCGAAGGGCTCTGTGGGATTGTGCTCTGATACCATTCTCTATTGTCTTCCAGTGTATCCAACATGTCCTGTGCATCAGGATGGACCAGATCGGCCCATGTCTCCCATAAAGGATGGACAATGTAGTCAATGAAACCCACCTGTAAGAAATGAAAAGGTCAGTTAGATTTGCAGCTACAGCCGTGAATGATGGCAGTGCATGCTATTCGGCCCATTGAGTCTGCTCTGCTATTCAATTTCTCAATTCTCATTGCCTCCATTAAAAACTATCAATTATCGGAACTAGATAGCAGAAGTAGATTCAAGACTAGTTTTCAGATGGAAATTCAACAAATGTTTGAATGGAAAAGTAAGTGCGCAGCCTTGGGTGTCAGATATGGATTGGGTCTTGTAAATCGTTCTGCCAAACAGTTGTCACAAATACAGTGGGTCAAAGAAACAGAAGATCTTAAAAAGAATGACAAACACTTTGGATAAGCGGTTTAAATGTAAGTTAACTTATTCAACTATGTGCAAAACAGCGTCAAGGTTAGAAATGTAGGTCTTTTTAAGGTCAAGCAGAACAGCTCTAGCATTGACTAAGAGCAAATGGACCTTGCAAGTAAGAGCTGGGTTCTCTTTTAAGGGGTCTTGTTGGCAGTGATAGTGTCTCCACCTCTCAGCTAGATGACCTGCTCCAGAGCTCTGTAATAACATCCCTGAACAGGGTGATTAGAAAATATTAAGAAGAGCTGGCTTTTCACAGCTCCAGCTCCATTTTAATTTAATTTGCGCCTCTTTCGCTTTCCTCCCTTTTTGTAATCATCCAGCTGTCCTTGGAGGACACTATGTGTAATTCCTTAATGTGATGTGGTGGTGGTTTTATGATAAAAAAAACTTGGGTTCTTGCAGAGGGGTGTGGGCAGGTCAGAAGACTCCTTAACAGGCCTGTTGCTAGGTCTGGCTAAATTAGACACCATCTGGTATTGGCAGAGGATTGTGGAGGGGGTTAAAGTTCACAAAAGCCTGTCTTCCTTCCACCATTATGTCCACACATGACTATTCTTGGAGAAGGAACATACAGTGTTGCCCCTATTTTGAGTTAATCTCCTCTTTGTTCTCCTCCACTTGATCTTGGTACTTTTTTTCAGTTTTCATTTTCAACACACTGCCTCTGCTTTGCAACATTTGTAATTAGGTTAGATTAGATTAGATAATTTATAGTGTGGAAACAGGCCCTTCGGCCCAACAAGTCCACACCGCCCCGCCAAAGCGCAACCCACCCATACCCCTACATCGACCCCTTACCTAACACTACGGGCAATTTAGCATGGCCAATCCACCTGACCTGCACATCTTTGGACTGTGGGAGGAAACCGGAGCACCCGGAGGAAACCCACGCAGACACTGGGAGAATGTGCAAACTCCACACAGACAGTCACCTGAGGCGGGAATTGAACCCGGGTCTCTGGCGCTGTGAGGCAGCAGTGCTAACCACTGTGCCACCGTGCCGCCCACTGCTAACAGGCCATTTGTTTATTTAACGGTGGGTTTATTTATATTAAAAAATGAGCTGGGTTCTTCCCTGGGGAGAATTGGCCTCTAGACAGGGAAACGGTTCAGAAGGGAAAGGTGGAAACTAGTGTTTGTGCTAAACTATACACAAACAATAGAACTCTTGCAAATCTCTGAAAGATCTTTGGTGCCTAATTCAACACATGGGTAGTGGTCTGCAAACCAATAGCTCTGCTATTTGTAGTTCAGCTTTTGGGATTAAATTGGACGCTGCCTGCTGTACTTACCTGTGTTTTTTCAACAGAAGCATTGTGTTCATCACACATGGGACTGATTTCCATTCCCCTTTCCCTTTCTCGGTCTCCTTGGCGAAAGAACTCTTCCATTATTCTATCTGTCCACTGTCGGTATAGCTGCAAAGGTTTTGTTGGATTGCTTAAGTCTGCACAGTGTACCATGTTTTGCAGAACCTAGATTGTTAAATACAAAATAGTTTTCAATTCGTTTTCAAAATAGAATTACAGGTCAGTGGCACATAGGCAAACCTTGTACAATGTTCACAAACATTCAATTACAATAAACATGGTATATAAATAATTAAGAACATTTCGAATATTTTCTCCAAGTATAATCACTTTACATGAAGCATATAATAAAGAAGATGATGATTTTCATCTTTTTTAACTTCCTTTTTGAATTTAATGGACAGTTGATACCTGGATTCTGTCTGAGTAGTTATCCAAGAGGAGTACTCCAGAGCTTGTAACCTTTTTTGTTTCTACCATTGTTTTCAAGTCAGCCAGTAAATTCATATGTTTGGACATGTCTGTAGCAAGAACCTGAAACACAAGGTTTGAGCGCCTTTAGCAAATAATTTTAGGTTACAGAAATAAGACTTGTCAGCAGGGCATTGCAATTCATACAAAGCTCAGAAAAATAGCCACACTAAAATAGAACAATGATAAATAGCTCTCCAGGTGTGAGCAGTTTTTTCTCAACTTGTGACGTTTGGATCAGGTACAAAGACTCACAGTGAAAGAAACTGGTTCCAATTATCCACCTGGTCAAAAGATAGCCTACTTTCAGTCTTATGGTTCATTCATAAGCTGAACAATTCTGAATTTTATCAGTGAACACTTTGAGTTTGATAGTTAAATGATTTTGGGATTGCTTACTCCCTGATCTTTTGGAATAGTTTCATCTTTTCGCTGGGTCTTAGATGTTGCTTCCCATTATCATGGCAAGAGGAAGAACATAACATTTTGAGCTATTTTGCTCTACCTTTTGGTTGGAAATTGCAGCATCAATCCCTGTTAGGAAATTCACTGCAGACTGTCAGCAACATCACAACACTACACTACAATAATGATCAAGAAGGGAAGTCAGGGGTAAGCTTTTTTTTTAAATGTATGTTTTAAATGTAGCAAAACGTAATGAACCATTTGTGAATATTAGGAAAAAGAGTTGAGGTTTCAGTTCGACAGCAAGATTTAAAGCTTCAACTTACAATGTCTATGACCATTTTCCTAAGCAACTGTCTTTGCTTCTTAGTCAAATTCTGGAAAATATCACAGTTCTCTTCTTGCAATAGTTTAAAGCCAACAGCCAAATGATGGTTCTCCAGCACTGATGAATCATTGTACATCAAGGCAAGTTCTGAGTCTGAAAAGCACGTGAATGAATGGAGGTAAGGGAAGAAACAGAAAGAGAGAGATTGAAAGTTAATCAAATAACTCAATTCTCTTCACATTTCTCTACATCAAACTGATAATATAACATATGCCGACAATTTGAATAATCCCATATGCTTACAAAACTTTGTTGGCATTTTTGAATGTAAAGTATGTCCTGATATATGATCAGTATCCACATAACTACAGCATTAATTGGATGTATTTGAAACAGCCAGACGTTTGTTATGAGATGGGTTGTTTGAATCAGGTAATTTCCATCCAATTAACTGCACCCTCACCACCCCAATCCTATTTGAAGATCCTATTTGATCTCTATGATCAGAAAATAATCAGAGGTGATTCTAATAAATTAGGAGTAGCTCTACGTCTCTCAGGAGTCTGCAGTGGTATGAAACAAAACTGCATTTTTAATTCCATGTATACAAGAAAAATATGGTAATAATACCACAGGCTTCTTTTTAAGTAAAGAAAAATCACACTAGCTGTTCTGGATTTTGTGTATGTAAATAAATCCATGCACCATCTGCCTACTTAGCACCCCAGCATTCGAGTGTACTTGTTATCCTTGTGATCTCTTAGCTGTTGCCAATATGCTAATCTGTTCTGTTTTAATATTAGCACATAAATACGTCACCAGCAAACTTGTTTCCTTGTCACCTCCGGTCAACCACAGAATCAGCATACACTCAGATTTAATCAATGTTAATACATCAATACACTCAAATAAGCTAATGATATTAAACTCACAGCATTCTTCAGAACTCACTTAAAGCCCTCTTTTTCTGCAACATGTTAATAGGACTGTGTTCATTTGGCATAAGACTAAAATTGGGCTCTTGAAGACAGAAACAGGGGAATATATTACGGGGAACAAAGAAATGGCAGAAGAATTGAATTGGTACTTCAGATCTGTGTTCACTAGAGAAGACACAAGCAATCTCCCTGAGGTAACAGTGGCTGAAGGACCTGAACTTAAGGGAATTTATATTTGCCAGGAATTGGTGTTGGAGAGACTGTTAGGTCTGAAGGTTGATAAGTCCGCGGGGCCTGATGGTCTACATCCCAGGGTACTGAAGGAGGTGGCTCGAGAAATCATGGATGCATTGGTGATTATTTTCCATAGTTCAATAGATTCGGGATCAGTTCCTGCGGATTGGAGGGTGGCTAATATTGTACCACTTTTTAAGAAAGGTGAGAGAGAGAAAACAGGAAATTATAGACCAGTTAGTCTGACCTCAGTGGTGGGAAAGATGCTGGAGTCTATTATAAAGGATGAAATTACGACACATCTGGATAGTAATAACAGGATAGGTCAGAGTCAGCATGGATTTATGAAGGGGAAATCATGCTTGACTAATCTTCTGGAATTTTTTGAGGATGTAACTCTGAAGACGGACGAGGGAGATCCAGTAGATGTAGTGTACCTGGACTTTCAGAAAGCTTTTGATAAAGTCCCACATAGGAGGTTAGTGAGCAAAATTAGGGCGCGTGGTATTGGGGGAAAAGTAGGCAGTGACCAGTGGGGTAACGCAGGGATCAGTGCTGGGACTGCAGCTTTTTATAATATATGTTAATGATATAGAAGATGGTATTAGCAATAATATTAGCAAATTTGCTGATGATATTAAGCTGGGTGGCAGGGTGAAATGTGAGGAGGATGTTAGGAGATTACAGGGTGACCTGGACAAGTTAGGGGAGTGGTCAGATGCATGGCAGATGCAGTTTAATGTGGATAAATGTATGGTTATCCACTTTGGTGGCAAGAACAGGAAGGCAGATTACTACCTCAATGGAATCAATTTAGGTAAAGGGGCAGTACAGAGAGATCTGGGTGTTCTTGTACACCAGTCAATGAAGGTAAGCATGCAGGTCCAGCAGGTAGTGAAGAAGGCTAATAGCATGCTGGCCTTCATAACAAGAGGGATTGAGTATAGAAGCAAAGAGGTTCTTCTGCAGCTGTACAGGGCCCTGGTGAGACCACACCTGGAGTACTCTGTGCAGTTCTGGTCTCCAAATTTGAGGAAAGACATTCTGGCTATTGAGGGAGTGCAGCGTAGGTTCACGAGGTCAATTCCTCGAATGGCGGGATTACCTTACACCGAAAGACTGGAGCGACTGGGCTTGTATACCCTTGTGTTTAGAAGACTGAGAGGGGATCAGATTGAGACATATATGATTATTAAAGGATTGGACACTCTGGAGGCAGGAAACATGTTTCTGCTGATGGGTGAGTGCCAAACCAGAGGACACATCTTAAAAATACGGGGTAGACCATTTAGGACAGAGATGAGGAGAAACGTCTTCACCCAGAGAGTGGTGGCTGTGTGGAATGCTCTGCCCCAGAGGGCAGTGGAGGCCCAGTCTCTGGATTCATTTAAAAAAGAGTTGGATAGAGCTCTCAAGGATAGTGGAATCAAGGGTTATGGAGATAAGGCAGGAACAGGATACTGATTAAGGATGATCAGCCATGATCATATTGAATGGTGGTGCAGGCTCGAAGGGCAGAATGGCCTACTCCTGCACCTATTGTCTATTGTCTATTTATCTACGGTATGAAATCTTTAATTATTTGCCTCTAGAAAGTTAAAATGTTTAAAGCTTTGTTTGCATAACCAAAGGAAAATTGTGTTTTTTTAATAATTTAAAAATTGAGTGGAGTGGTGCCACATTTGGCGGAATCGCAGTAACAGATAACATAGGAGCCTGATGAAGGGCTTTTGCCCGAAACGTCGATTTTGCTGCTCGTTGGATGCTGCCTGAACTGCTGTGCTCTTCCAGCACCACTAATCCAGTATAGGAGCAGGAGTAGGCCATTTGAGCCTGCTCCACCATTCAATATGATCATGGCTGATCATTTAACTCAGTATCCTGTTCCTGCTTACCCTCTGAGCTCTTTAGCCCTTAGAACTATATCTAACTCCTTATTGAAAACATTTGATGTTTTGGCCTCAACTGCTTTCTGTGACAGATAATTCCTCAAGCTCTCTGGGTGAAGAAATTTCTCATTATCTCACCACATAGTTGCTTATCCTTTCTCCTTAGACTGTGACCCCTGGTTCTTGGCTCCTCGGTCTTACTGCCTTTGATGGTTTCACGAAATCAGTATCACAAATGGACCCTGAGTCCACAATGATTCCTGGCAGACTGCCTGCACAATCTTGCTGATGGAGGACAATACATATAACAGCATGCAGATTGATCAATACAGTGATCTTCTACAGGCATTCCCACCCGTCAAGATCTTTGGAATTTGTGTGACATTTAAAACTTATTTGTCATTATAGTTGTCAGGTCACCATTGTGAGCACAGCAATTTAAAAACAAAAGGTCTCATTGGGATGTCACCCTGCCACCTTCAAGGACCTACCTCTGTCAGTCACCAGCGGGAAGCTCACTCTGGCTCAAGAGGCAGATTTCTTACCACTAATTGACTACCAGTCACTGCTAGGTGGGTAGCCACTCTCGCTGTGCACCTCAGCTCTGGTAACAGACCCATCTAAAGCCTGTGAGTGACTGTGACGACTGTTTTTGTGTTCAGCAGTAAATTGAAATTAGTGAGAGTTTTTAGCTCACCTCTGTTGAAATGTACGTCACTTTGCTATGTGTTCCTGTGGTTCAGGTGTGTACAATATTCTGGAGTACAATGAGTCATTTCTAGAAGAAGCAGCATACAAGTAGACAGCTGCCAAATTGATAACACTACTCCTCATTCATGGTGACATTTTTAGATTGCTACTTTTTTCCATGCCAATAATTTGGGTCTCCTATTTGTGATACTTTCTCCTTCTTGTTTGTTATCCAATACTTCCAGGCCAATGTTTAAGCAAGCAAGTCTCCCTTAGAGAATGCAACCCCATTTCCATGTGGTACTTTCTGCTGCGATTGTGTTTCTCTCCATCTCCCTGGAATTTTTTTCCAATGGATTCCTGTAACATCCAGATCCTTGATTTTCTCATTACCATAGAAAAATACTTTTGATGAAGGAAAGTATTCAAAACAAACCTTTTCATTCTTAAAGTCCACATCAAATACAGACAAGAGACAATTAAATGATAACAGTATACTCACTTGTGTTAATAAGAAACTGGTTTGAGACCCCAGGGTGATCTACATCATGAATAGCGCTTGCAAATATTGCAGTAAGAATTTCCAGGTCTGTAAAGACTGCCTACAAAAATAAAAGATGCAAATTTAATGCATTTTTTGGAAGTTTAAAAAACAGTAAAAACTCTGTTTCAACTTAGAGTGATCTCATGTAACCTTTCAGTGAGCTGGTAAATGTATTGTTTAACTCCTCCCCGAGACCAGGGACAGGAGGTTCACCTGAACTAATTACTTCCTTTATGTCCATGGTTTGCGGTATATAATTCATTACTACATACTACAGAGAAAGAGTGGGATCCCAAGTCTCTCCTGCCAGTACAGAGCCTCTGCATCACCAACACCCCCTGCTGGCCACCTCCTGGTGATAGACAACAACTGCAGACCTAAGCTGACCATAAGGTAACTTGGACCCCAGAGATGCAATGCGCAGGCTGACTGGTGTGTGGACACAGCCTGATGTTTCCCAGCTCTGGGTCAAATAGTTGAGGTGGGTACATTAACAATATTTAACAGGCATTTGGACAAATACATGGATAGGAATGGTTTAGAAGTACATGGGCCAAGTGCAGGGCAATGGGATTAGCACCGAAGGTCATTTTGGTTGGCAATGGACCAGTTGGGGCCAGAGAGCCTGTCTTTGTGCTGTAGGACTTTATGATACAAAATAATACCCAATGACCTGTAGGTCCAACCCAGGAGATTCAAAGGCACTGAGGTGGAGTCCTATCACTGTGATCTCCCTTTTCAAGCAACTGCCAGCAATTCCTGCAATTGAGTGGGTTCAGACGTTAAGAGCTCCTGCATTTCTTCATGGTTCAGTTCATAAAGTAGGGAGCGAGGTGCAAAGGCTGGCCAAGTCTGAGTCTCCAAATCCCAAGAAGAGTAATATTTGACATGAAACCAGTTTCTTCTCCCACTAAGCTTTAGACTTGCTGGGTTTCTCCAGCACGTGCCAGTTTTATCTTCAAATCCTGCCGAAGCACGTAGCTAAAACAAAACCAGCTTGTTCAACCATCAAAGGAGGTCTAGCTGATAATCTCATCACAGCTCCTCAATTCTGAAGCTACATTCCCATTATTTCCCACGGACAAAAGCAATTCAAGAAATTACCAATCAATGTATCTGTTTATCTATCTGTATAATACTATATTCAGGTGATTCAAGGTTACTATCCTGCATACAGACCAACTCAGTCTCGAATTTAAATTTGTACGTTATGTTCTTCTTCTTAGCTATTCATTACACAATGAAGTCATGGAAAGGAAATCAGACACATATATAACAGGGAAGTACTCTGATATTAAAATAAAGAAATATGGATGCTGGAAATCTGAAACAATAACAGAAACTGCCGGTCTAGCAGTGTCTTTGGATAGAAAGCAGTTAATGCACAGCAAGTCCAATGACCCTTCCTCAGACCCAATCTGTTTGCAGAAGTACCCCAAGATAAAACTGTTCTGAATGAGTCTATAAATCACATATATTTCAAAAAGAGAGTCCATCTTCAACATGAGAATAAATTAACAAAGTAAAATAAATCCTCTGGTTGCCGAGGATAGAGGAATCATTTAATTATTATCCATCAAATTGAATTCAACTCTAGTTTAGCACATTATCTATTTTTATTTCCAATAATAATGAGGTACCAGCTAGACTTAACAATATTAGTTACAGTTCTTTGCAAAGTCCCCTGCTTACAGTTGTTAGTTTATCTGGAATACCAAAAAGCATTCCTACAATCGGTAGCCTGCTTACCTCTAACGCAGGTGTTGATAGGAGAACATGAGTAGACTGAGCAACATCAGCTGCATGGATGTTATTATGAAAAGCCACATCAACATGATAATGGTCTTCCAGGGTCATTAAATAAGTAATTAAAGTATCTGGTGGAATCTTGAAAGTTTTTAATAATTCTCGCTCCTAAAAGTAGTGAAAATGAATTCAGATTAGGCCACTGAAAATAAACAAAATCTATAATAGAAAATTAGTTCGTTCTCTTTCCTTGTTTTGGTTTTCTTACCCTCCCTCATCCCTCAACTTTAAGCCTTTTTGGTTATGCCAATTAGATTGTTAAAGGTGTATTCCTGTAGCTCCTGTCCACAAAACTTGATGACAAGCTGGTAAGAAAAGCAATGGGCCCCAGTAGGTCACTGACTGCTCTCTCCAAGCACAATACCCACATCTCTGAGTATGTAAGAAGTGAGATATGTTCAATGTTTCTTGAATGAAGCTGGTTTGAACACCAACCTGTAGTGCTGCACGGCCACCAAGATGAGTTTCTTTTCATGAGGAAAAGCAATCATTGCTGCATTATTATAAATCTGAATTTCACGTATAATAAAGTAGTCTTGAAGAATGGCCATTACAATTCTAGATGTGAAAGAGGGAACCCCTCTCTTGACTTGATTTAACTATAATCACCAGTAAAGTTTGGGATCAAATATGAAACTTCACAGTCGTGTTTAAGGTTGTATTATTATTAAAGTGTAACAAAACATTAATAAAAAGGAGACTGCCTAGGTCCTCAATTCATTAAAATACAGCTTGGATGGTCTCCCAGTGGGGTTAAAGAATAAAAACTGACATTAAAAAAATTCCATTGCCTTTATATTCAAAGTTTTTAACACACAGCTGTCTGTACAGCATAAGAAAACCGAAAACCAATAGTCCAAGCTAAAAGACTAAACTGTGTACGAATGCTTTCAGTGGTGGTTGTCCTCAATTCACTATTAAGGTGCAGGCTGCTATTCAATTAGTTTCAGCTACCTTGTGAGATAGAAACCCATTTTTCAGATCTTTTATAGCATTCAAAGTCTCACTGTCTGGGCTCATGCTCTGGCAGTGAACTTCCCAATGTTCTGGTGGAGACAGTGATTAGTTGACAATATAATACATGCTATAATGTCAGGGTGTCTTTGACCAGATCTGATCATTCTCAACTGTGCTTGAACAGTGCAGAATGCAGTTGATTGATGACCATAATTTTAAACACCATAATCAAGTTTGTTGTTTGGATTAAGAATTCTCTAATAGATTCATACATTTTGATTCACCAAATGTAACAACCTCAAATGGTCTGCATGAATACATTCAAACTCACCTGAAAAATTGTGTACATGACAACTGTTAAGGGTCTATTTCCAGAATATTCAGCAACTTTAAAGACATTAAGGCTCCATTTATTAATTTCTTCTAATTCCTATTAGTTAAACAGATATTAAACATGAAGGATGTCAATAAGAACAAACATTTTATGAAAATAATTGTCTTTAAATTTTACACTTAAGTACAGTATGTTTTCTCAGAGATCAAAAATACTGTCCTTAGCAATTATGTTAATTAAAAGTACCATCATTCTTAGTATCTTAAAGGAGAAGGGCATCTTAAAAAAAAAATTAACACCTTTTGGAATCACACAACATACTTATCTGGTCTGAATGATGGGAAAATATATTGTAAACCAACTGATCAAGTTCAGTGGCTAATTGAGAAAAGATTTTGTGCTGCAAAGTCAAATATTCCCTTTCATTTATAAGAGGATTATACTCCTGAAAGTAAACATGAAATCCAGAGTCTGAAGCAAACACACCTTTGCCAAGAGGTCTTCCTGGTCAGTTTTGACTCCGAATCTTGTAATGCTTGAATTTGTTAAGCTTGAGCTGTGCATGAGTTTCTTCACTCCGCTGATTTGTGACATTGGCCTCTTTTTCTTTTCTTCTTTCTGTGCTTGTGATGGCATTTCAACCTCATGCTGCTTGTCTGAAAAACAAAACAGTAACCTATTAGAATATTGTGGTCCCATCGAGAACACAGAGCCAAAATGTCAGTGAATGATCAGCAGTCTCACAAGAGAAGACATTAAAACAACCATTCCTCAGTCTTCAGCCAATAGTCCATCAGCAGATTGTCAGGAGAACACTCAGAAAACGCCCAGGTGTAGGATACAGGGAACTAGTCAACATTATAAACAATTCTGTCATTATTTTTAAGTTCAGAGCTTACCTGACAATAACCTGTTCTCTTTCAAGCCCTTGAAGCAAAGCTTTAGTATCAATTTTTTTGACAAGTTGCAAAGGGCTCTGCACCACAATCAAAATGGCAGCAGAGCCTGGAATTTGGAAGTCCTGTCCTGGGACATGCCAGAGGGCCATACTGGATGCTGAAGCAAAATTGGGCCACTCAGCCCATCCCATCTGCTCCATCATTCGATCATGGCTGATATGTTTCCCAACACCATTCTCTTGCCTTCTCCCCATAACCCGTGATCTCCTTACTAATCAAGAATTTATCTATCTCTGGGCATGCAATGATTTGGCCTCCACAGCATTCTGCAGCACACATCACACATTCACCACCCTCTGATTGAAGACATTCCTCCTCATCTCACTTCTAAAAGCTTGTCCCTTTACTCTGAAGCTGTGCTGTTAGTCTTAGTATCTCCTTATGGAGGAAACATATTCTACACGTCCACTCTCAGTATTCTGTAAGTTTCAATGTGATCACCTCTCATCCTTCTAAACTTTATCAAGTACAGACCCAAGCCTAGAATCTTCAACCAGTTCTCATATGACAACCCCTTCATTGCCAGGATCATGCTTGTGAATCTCCTCTAGACCCCTCCAAGGTCAGCACATCTTTCCTTAGAACACGAAACTGCTCACAATATTCCAAATGTGGTCTGACCAGAGCCTTATACAACCTTAGCAATACATCCCTGCCAACTGAACCTGTATGTTAACCTTAGAAGAATCCTGAACTAGAACCACTAAGTCTCTTTGTGCTTCAGATTACTAAAGCCTTTCCCCATTTAGTAGATAGTATATATCCCTATTCTTCTTACCAAAGTCCATAACCTCACATTTTCCCACATTGTATTCCACCTGTTATTTCTTTGCCCACTCTCCTAGTTCATCCAATTCCTTCTGCAGCCTCCCCACTTCCTCAACACTACCTGTCCCTCAACCTAACTTTGTGTCATCTTCAATCTTAGCAACGAAGTCATCAGTCCCTTTGTCCAGATCGCTAATGGATAACATGAATATTTACAGTCCCGATATTGTCCCCTGCAGAACTCCAATAGTCTCTGGTTGCTATCCTGAAAATCCCCACTCTCTGCCTTCTAATCAGGCAATCCTTCCTCCATGCCACTATATTGCCCTGAACACCATGGGTTCTTATTCAGCAGCCTTCTGTGTGACACCTTGTCAAAAGCCTTTTGGAAATTCCAAAAGATCACATCCACTGGCTCTCCTTTGTCTAACTTGCTTGTTACCTCATCAAAGAACTCTAACAGATTTGTGAGGTGTGACCACCTCTTCACGAAGCCATGTTGACTCAGCCTGCCTGACTCATTACCATTTTTGTTCAGACAGTGCAACAGTGTGCAAAATATTTTGCACATTCATAGTTCACCAGGGCTACAGCACATTTAAACATACAATTGCCTTCAAACAGAAGCAATTTTGGTCACTCAGGTTTCTGAAGCATGATGTGTGGCACAAGGCATTTGATGGAACTGTCTAAACCTACCAAAGTTCTTTGCAGAGGTCAAATACCCCTTTGGATGCAGTCAGTTACCCCTGAGTCTGAAGCTTCAATAGATATTTGTTGACATAAGCCTGAGAGCTATTGTTCTTTAATGACAGTTGTGTTTCCTGAGAACTTCCGCCAAGCTCATAAATTCTGAGTTTGATTGACAGCACAATAAAGTTGTAAAGGGAATAGCAGTTTTTAATGTGGGATTCTAAATACAATTTTTTTTTTTTACAGGTGACTATGTCTTCCAAGAAAATGCTTAGTTTTTTTTTAAAATACAGGATTGAATACTGAAAGGAAATGTTTGTATTTATCAGTGAGAAGATTTTTGGAATTGGTAAATTTTGTACTCAGCATGACTCCTGACATCTGTCCACTGACATTGAGATTATAGAGGACCATGTGGATGAGTGGACCATCATAAATTAGTAATAAGCTGGCATCGAAGGTATGAGGGCTGGATGGGAGGTGAGCATGAGATGGAATGACTTGGCATGGCTGGTTGAGGTGGTGACAAGGATATGGACCTGAGGGCTGTTTTTGGTTTTACTACTCCTTTTACAACTGGGACGGAGGTAGAGCCTGTTTGCATGTGTCAGTCCTTGGCTACCCCTGTTACTGTTACTGATATTTCTCTTTTTTTGTTAAAATTACTCTGAGTCGTAAGAATTGGCTATAACAATGTATAACATTTCTTTAAATCGGGCATTAGCCCTTGTAAACAAGTTCATATCAGGGACATGACATTCAAATGAATTAAGTATTCAACTCTTTTTAGCTTTTTATCAAACAGGATATTTCAAATAGTTTTTTTCTAGTAAGTCAAGAATATTCTGCGGAACAAGCTTTGTACAGATTGTCAGGAGGAGAATTTCAAAGAATTTCCAAAATTAAATAATGAATGTTTTCACCATATTCATCCAGGCATGGTGTTTTTGTTGTAATTGTAAGCTGTGATTGACAAGACTACCCTATACCAGCAGCCTATTTTCCACAATCCCAACAATCACGGTCTGGAGCCTTCTGATTATCTGTTCCCTCCACTCTTCATTTATAATCCTGGAAGTGATACCTTCTTTCTCGTCCTGTGTATTATTCCCACACTTTCCTGCTGGATAATCCTCCCACTTGCCAGCCAGACTGTCTGACAATGTTGTAGTGGGGCATTGTGTTAGGAATGGCAGGGTTTTTGTTTTCTCAGTTAATTGTGGATGATTACTGCTTTTCCACACCCTCCCCATTTTACTGGTAATGCTGCAACATTTATCTCCAATGCATCTATTCATTTAGATTTAAAATACATTATTGAATACCTTCTTCAAATCTTATATTTCTTAAATGTTCCTTTACTTCATTCGAGGAAATATGATGCAAAAGAAATTAAACTGAATCATCATCTTATTACAATCAGTGGAACATTGATATAGTGGTAATCTCACTGGACTAGTAATCCAGATCCCCAGTCTAATATTCTGGGGACATGGGCTCAAATGGCAGATGGTAACATTTAAATTCAATAACAGGATGTAGGTTTGCGTGCTGAGCTGGAGGGTTAATTCCAAATCAGTGAGCAAACCTACACCCAGAACCTCAATATGAGCTATAAATCTTCTCAAAACTCACAAATTCAATAACAATCTAGAATAACAAACTAGCATAATGGTG
Source organism: Chiloscyllium punctatum (assembly GCF_047496795.1). Lineage (NCBI taxonomy): Eukaryota > Metazoa > Chordata > Chondrichthyes > Orectolobiformes > Hemiscylliidae > Chiloscyllium > Chiloscyllium punctatum. The sequence continues at coordinate 94,770,755 of NC_092739.1, read as the reverse complement.
TAAGCACTGATGATTGCTGTAAAATCTCATCTTATCCACTAATGTTATTTAAGGAAGGAAATCTGTCCACCTGATCTGATCTGGATGCAACTCCAGACCCACAATAATGTGGCTGATGCTTAACTGCTCTCTGGGCAATTAGAGACAGAGAGTAAGTGCTGGCCTAGCCAGTGATATACACATTCCATTAAAGAATAATAAAGGGTCATGCACAAAGTATTTTAAAAAACTAAATGATACAGTGGCGCTTTGTTGTTATTTGCATATAACAGGTTATATATGACCTCTGGGATAGCATAAAGCTTGTCAAAGAATGGGAAAATTGTAAGAGAGGGAACCAACCAAAACATTTTTGAAAATGTTGGGAGTCTCAGGCTGTGGTACAGAAATCCATGTCACTGGAGCAAAACTGTAGCCGAATAATGAATTGCTTATCAAATCTGTCATATGCTTAAAGTCTGATCCTATTAAAATGATGAAGAGTAGGTCCTACTGTCAGGTGATCTACAGTGGAAGAGGATTCCTGTCTACATTTTCTAAAGGAGACTTGGAATTTCATGGAATTTTCTGCAGGCTTTGGGAATCATTGTTTTCAGCAACTCTCACAGTTTTTTAAATTAATCACAAGAAATATTTTGCTGTTTTAATAACTAAAATATAACATTGACAAATACCCATATCAGATGTGTTTGTTATTCTTCCAAGTTTCAAAACCATATTTAATTACATGCCACTCAAAATTTAGCATTTAGCACTATTAGAAGCCCTTTACTGAAATAAAAAAGAAAAATATTTTCATAATTCTTTGGAAAAATGTGAGTGAATTGGTGGTAGATTGCATTCTCTTTGCTAGCACAGTGAGTTATGAGGAGGATGCAGGGATGTTTCAATGTGATTTGAATAAGCTGAGTGAGTGGGCAAATTGCTGGGCAGATGCAGTATAATGTGGACAAAGGTGAGGTTATCTACTTGGGTAGCAAAAACAGGAAGGCAGTATATTGTCTGAATAGCCATGAATTGAGACAGAATAATGTGCAATGAGTGTGTCTGGGCGTCCTCAAACACCGGTCACTGAAAATAAACACGCAATGGCAACAGTGGTAAAAAGGCAAATGGAATGATGGCCTAAATAGCAAGAGGACTCAAATACAGAAGCAGGAATGTCTGATTGCAATTGCACAAGGCGAGGGTGAGACTACACCTGGAATAGTGTGTGCAGTTTTTGTTTCCTTATGTGGAGAAGGATGTTCTTATCATGGATGGAGTGCAGCGAACATTTACCAGACTGATTACTGGGATGGAGGGACTGATGTATGAAGAAAGAATGAATCAGTTGGGACTATATTCGCTGGGGTTCAGAAGAATGAGGGAGGGATATCATAGAAACATATAATATTCTCACATGACTACACACAATAGATGCAGGAAGAATGTGCCTGACAACAGGGGAGTCCAGAACCAGGGTTCACAGTCTAACAATACAGGGTAAACCATTTAGCACTGTGATGACAAGAAATTAATTCACCCAAAGAGTGATGAGCCTGTGGAATTCACCACCACAGAAAAACCATAATGTTATGTGATTTCAAGAAAGAATTGGATATAGTACTTGAGGCTAAAGGGATCAAAGAATATGGGGGGGGGCGGGGGGGGGCGGGGCGGGTGGGGAATGTGGGAACAGAGTTCGATGATCAGCTGACTGGCCTACTCATGCTTCTCTTTCTGCTTTTATATTTACCACACTTGCCTGTTGGAGGGACTGCAATTCTCTATATTTCAAACACTAAGACTCCAAGATTCAATAAACATGCAAGTCATATTAAAGCTTGGGCCTAGTAGGTTAATACTTTCCAACATTATTTGTCATTACTGCAAAATAAAAAGAAAGATACAAATTGCTGAAATCTTAGATTAGTGCAGCCATTAAAATGAAACATGATCTTAATTTTGAGTTTCAGTGTGCTATGCCATCATGGATTTGGGCCAATTACTTTATAAACAGCAGGCTCCTATTATTGTTTGGGCTATAAGAGGACAAATAGAGCACAAAGGTCGCTTGCTTCCCATTAGGTCACAAATTATTTTCCAGAGTTCGATAGATTCGGGATCAGTTCCTGCAGACTGGAGGGTGGCTAATGTTGTACCACTTTTTAAGAAAGGTGGGAGAGAGAGAGCAGGAAATTATAGACCAGTTAGTCTGACCTCAGTGGTGGGAAAGAAGCTGGAGTCTATTATAAAGGATGAAATTACGACACATCTGGAGAGTAGTAACAGGATAGGTCAGAGTCAGCATGGATTTATGAAGGGGAAATCATACTTCACTAATCTTCTGGAATTTTTTGAGGATATAACTCTGAAGACGGACGATGGAGATCCAGTAGATGTAGTGTACCTGGACTTTCAGAAAGATTTTGATAAAGTCCCACATAGGAGGTTAGTCAGCAAACGTAGGGTGCATGGTACTGGGGGCAAAGTACTAACTTGGATTGAAAGTTGGTTGGCTGATAGGAAACAAAGAGTAGTGATAAACGGCTCCATTTCGGAATGGCAGGCAGTGACCAGTGGGGTACCGCAGGGATCAGTGCTGGGACTGCAGCTTTTTACAATATATGTTAATGATATAGAAGATGGTATTAGCAATAATATTAGCAAATTTGCTGATGATATTAAGCTGGGTGGCAGGGTGAAATGTGAGGAGGATGTTAGGAGATTACAGGGTGACCTGGACAAGTTAGGGGAGTGGTCAGATGCATGGCAGATGCAGTTTAATGTGGATAAATGTATGGTTATCCACTTTGGTGGAAAGAACAGGAAGGCAGATTACTACCTAAATGGAATCAATTTAGGTAAAGGGGCAGTACAGAGAGATCTAGGTGTTCTTGTCCACCAGTCAATGAAGGCAAGCATGCAGGTACAGCAGGTAGTGAAGAAGGCTAATAGCATGCTGGCCTTTATAACAAGAGGGATTGAGCATAGAAGCAAAGAGGTTCTTCTGCAGCTGTACAGGGCCCTGGTGAGACCACACCTGGAGTACTGTGTACAGTTCTGGTCTCCAAATTTGAGGAAAGACATTCTGGCTATTGAGGGAGTGCAGCGTAGGTTCACGAGGTCAATTCCTGGAATGGTGGGATTATCTTACGCTCAAAGACTGGAGCGACTGGGCTTGTATACCCTTGAGTTTAGAAGACTGAGAGGGGATCAGATTGAGACATATAAGATTATTAAAGGATTGGACACTCTGGAGGCAGGAAACATGTTTCCGCTGATGGGTGAGTGCCGAACCAGAGGACACAGCTTAAAAATACAGGGTAGACCATTTAGGACAGAGATGAGGAGAAGCTTCTTCATTCAGAGAGTGGTGGCTGTGTGGAATGCTCTACCCCAGAGGGCAGTGGAGGCCCAGTCTCTGGATTCATTCAAGAAAGAGTTGGATAGAGCTCTCAAGGATAGTGGAATCAAGGGTTATGGAGATAAGGCAGGAACAGGATACTGATTAAGGATGATCAGCCATGATCATATTGAATGGTGGTGCAGGATCGAAGGGCAGAATGACCTACTCCTGCACCTATTGTCCATTGGTTATTATCTATTGTCAAACTGCTGGGTGAATGAATACCAATCAACTACTGCAGTTGGAGTGCTCAATGGTGCTCTGATATATTGTGGCAAACAGAATTCCCCATACGGTGGCTGAGCAAGAAATGGGTGTGCTGCATGCAGGGTGGAAAGAGACGGTGATAACAAAAATAATCTCTCTTTGTATTAAAGACTTACACCATTGCTTGGCTGCAGTCGAGCTAACTATCCAGTTTGCCATGGGCAGTGATAAATCACGCTGTAGTTCCCTATTAATAACAAGGACCATATTTTCTGGCAGCATGACTTTGCTACTTACACAAAATCTGTTCAGTCTAACTTGTTATTTCAATTTATAACTTAAAATAAAACTCTCAAAGATCATCACTGGCCAGTTTTGAAATCAATTGTCACGATCAAAGATTTGTTCCTCGCCATTCTATGATATTGTCAAATTATTCTAATCATTCTCAGAGAAATGATGACCAAAATAGCCAAACTAAAGTCAAAATCTTATCTCACTTTATTAAATAGCTCACTTGTCACCATCATGCAACTTCCTTCACAATGTGGCCAGCAACAAAATAAAAAAATATCTAAAAGCAGAGTGTGATTTTTGAAGTACCATTTCTATATCAGGTTCTAGATAGAACATTCCAAGCTCAGAAATACTTCCATCTTGTAGAACAATGGCAGCAGATGTTTAGGAATATCACCTCCAAGCCACTCACCATCCTGAATTGGACATATATCACCAACACTAACTGTCACTTGGTTAAAACTTTGGAATTTCATCCTGTGGCCTACCCACAGCACTTGGAGTGCAGCAATTCAGGCTGACAGCTCACCACTATCTTCTCAGGAGTAATTAGGGATGGGTAATAAATGCTGACCAGCCAGTGCCACCCATGTCCCACGAGTGAATGCAAAAACCATACTATCCAATTCAAGCAACCAACTTCAGTCACCTAAGTAAGTTTTTATTCCTTATCCTAAACACATTTAGACAAATGTTGCTAAATGTTATTTTTCACTAGCAAGGTTTTATAATTAAGTCATTGATGCAATATCCCATTTCATCAATGTATGATCAACCAAAATACAGCCCTGTAAATATTTATCTTTCGTTCTTACTGATAAATTGGTCTAATTTTTTTCCATTGAAGCTTATTCCCAAAACAGTTATGCCAATGCTGAATTATTATGTGTAATAAATATCTTCAGGAAATAACTGGGAAATGGGGCCACCTGTTTCAATGCTTTTCCATTAACACTGAGTTGACTGCCCAAACCTTTCCGGCAATACCGTGAGCTTTCTCCAGTCACTGAAAGAAAGGGACGGTGAGTGGAGATGTCATTCTAACTTCTGGCGACGGGCTAAGACAGGCTTGTCCTTCAATGACTGCACAGATCTGCAATTTAATGCTCACCTCACACGAAAGGAAATACAGGGCAATCCCGGTATCCACTGTTCTGTGAGGCCTGGCCAGGATGGTGAGTGCCTTGGAGGGGAACTTGTAGCTGGTGATATTCCTAAACATCTGCTGCCATTGTTCTACAAGATGGAAGTATTCCTGAGCTTGGAATGTGCTATCTAGTAGAAACGGTATTTAAAAAATCACAGTCGAGATTAGTTAAAAATCACACAATACCAGGTTATAGTCCAACAGGTTTAATTGGAAGCACACTAGCTTTCGGAGCGACGTTCCTTCATCAGGTGATAGGTGTTGTGTGATTTTTAACTTTGTCCACCCCAGTCCAACACCGGCATCTCCAAATCAAGTCTAGATTAGAATGATGCTGGAAAAGCACAGCCAGTCAGGCAGCATCCGAGGAGCAGGAAAATTGACGTTTTGGGCAAAAGCCCTTTGTCAGGACTTCATCAGGATTTTAAAAATCACACTCCTTTTAGATACTTTCTATTTTGTGTGCTGGCCACATTGTGAAGGAAGTTGCATGATGGTGACAAGTGAGCTTTTTAATAAAGTGAGATAAGATTTTGACTTTAGTTTGGCTATTTTGGTCATCAATTCTCTCTTAATGATTAGAATAATTTGACAATATCATAGAATGGCGAGGAACAAATAGAACAGAGAACATTACAGCGCAGTACAGGCCCTTCAGCCCTCGATGTTGCGCCGCCCTGTCACACTAATCTGAAGCCCATCCCACCGACACTATTCCATGTACGTCCATATGCCTGTCCAATGACGACTTAAATGCACTTAAACTTGGCGAATCTATTACTGTTGCAGGCAAAGCATTCCATACCCTCTCTACTCTCTGAGTAAAGAAACTACCTCTGACATCTGTCTTATACCTATCTCCCCTCACTTTAAAGTTGTGTCCCCTCGTGTTTGCCGTCCCCCTACTTGGAAAAAGGCTCTCTCTGTCCGCCTTATCTAACCCTCTGATTATCTTGTATGCCTCTATTAAGTCACCTCTCAACCTTCTTCTCTCTAACGAGAACAGCCTCAAGGCCCTCAGCCTTTCCTCGTCAGACATTCCGTCCATACCAGTAAATCTCCTCTGCACCCTTTCCAAAGCTTCCACATCCTTCTTATAATGCGGTGACCAGAACTGTACACAATACTCCAAGTGTGGCCATGCCAGAGCTTTGTACAGCTGCAGTATAACCTCCTGGTTCCGGAACTCAATCCCTCTATTAATAAAGGCCAAAACACTGTATATCTTCTTAACAACCCTGTCAATCTGGGTGGCAACTTTTGGGGATCTGTGTACATGTACACCGAGATCTCTCTGCTCATCTGCACTCCCAAGAATCTTACCATTAGCATTCCGATTACTCCATCCAAACTGTATCACCTTGTCCACATTAAACTCCATTTGCCACCTCTCAGCCCAGCTCTGCATCCTATCTATGTCTCTCTGCAACCTACTATATCCTTTGTCACTATCCACAACTCCACCGAGCTTAGTGTCGTCCAGAAATTTACTATCCCACCCTTCTAAGCCCTCATTCAGGTTATTTATAAAAATGACGAACAGCAGTGGACCCAACACCGACCCTTGCGGTATGCCACTAGTAACTGGACACCAAGATGAACGTGGTCCATCAACTACAACCCTCTGTTTTCTTTCAGCAAGCCAATTACTGATCCAAACTGCTTTGTCTCCCACAATCCCATTCCTCCGCATTTTGTATAATAGCCTACTGTGGGGAACCTTATCGAACGCCTTGCTGAAATCCATATACACCACATCAACCGGTTTACTCTCATCTACCTGTTCGGTCACTTTGTCAAAAAAGTCAATAAGATTCGTCAGGCACAACCTACCCTTCACAAAACCATGCTGACTGTCCCTGATCAGATTATTCTTTTCTAGATGGTTATATATCCTATCTCTTATAACCTTTTCCAATCCTTTACCAACAACTGAAGTGAGACTCACTGGTCTGTAATTACCAGGGTTATCTCTACTACCCTTTTTGAACAAGGGAACCACATTTGCTATCCTCCAGTCCTCAGGCACTATTCCTGTAGACAATGATGATTTGAAGATCAATGCCAAAGGCTCGGCAATCTCTTCCCTTGCTTCCCAGAGGATCCTAGGATAGATCCCATCCAGCCCAGGGGACTTGTCTATTTTCACACTGCAGTATTTCTAATACCTCTTCCTTGTGAACCTCAATCTCTTCTAGTCTAGATGCAAGTATCTTTGTATCTTCCTCACCAACATTTTCATTTTCTATAGCGAACACTGTTGAAAAATATTTATTTAGTGCTTCCCCTATCTCCTCTGATTCCACACACAACTTCCCACTATTATCATTGATTGGCCCTAATTTAACTCTCGTCATTCTTTTATTCCTGATATACCTATGGAAAGCCTTAGGGTTAACCCTGATCTTATCAGCCAACAATTTCTCATGTGCCTTCCTGGCTCTTCTGAGCTCTCTTTTTAGGTCTTTCCTGACTTCCTTGTAACCCTCAAGCGCCCTAACTGAGTTTTCACATTTTGTCCTAACATAAGCCTTCTTCTTGACCAGGGATTCCACTTCCCTAGTAAACCACGGCACACGCGTTCTATATCTTCCTCCCTGCCTGACAGGGCAGGGACACACAGGAGCTTTTCCTTGAATAAGCTCCACATTTTTAATGTGCTCATCCCCTGAAGTTTCCTTCCCTGTTCTACGCTTCCTAAATCTTTCCTAATTGCATCGTAATTTCCCTTCCCCCAGCTGTAACTCTTGCTTGGTGGAATACACCTATCCCTTTCCATCACTAAAGTAAACCTGACAGAATCGTGATCGCTGTCTCCAAAGTGCTCACCTACTTCCAAATCTAACACCTGGCCAGGCTCGTTACCCAGTACTAAATCTAAAGTGGCTTCACCCCTTGTTGGCCTGTCGACATACTGTGTCAGGAAGCCCTCCTGCCCACACTGGACAAAAACTGACCCATCAATAGTACTCGTACTGTAGTGATCCCAGTCAATGTTTGGATAGTTGAAGTCCCCCATGACAACTAGGATAAAGTGAGGACTGCAGATGCTGGAGATCAGAGCTGAAAATGTGTTGCTGGAAAAGCGCAGCAGGTCAGGCAGCATCCAAGGAGCAGAAGAATTGACGTTTCGGGCATGAGCCCTTCTTCAGGAATGAGGAGAGTGTCCTCTCCTCATTCCTGAAGAAGGGCTCATGCCCGAAACATCGATTCTCCTGCTCCTTGGATGCTGCCTGACCTGCTGCGCTTTTCCAGAAACACATTTTCACCCCATGACAACTACCCTGCCTCTCTCACTCCTATCGAGAATCATCTTTGCTATCCTTTCCTCTACATCTCTGGGACTATTCAGAGGCCTATAGAAAACTCCCAGCATGGTTACCTCTCCTTTCCTGTTTCTAACCTCAGCCCATACTACCTCAGTTACGAGTCCCCACACATCCTTTCTACAACTGTAATATTGTCCCTGATCAACAATGCCACACCTCCCCCCACTTTACCATCTTCTCTGTTCTTACTGAAACATCTGAATCCCGGAACCTGCAACAGCCATTCCTGTCCCTGCTCTATCCATGTCTCCATAATGGCCACAACATCGAAGTCCCAGGTACCAACCCATGCTGCCAGTTCACCCACTTTATTTCGGATGCTCCTCGTGTTGAAGTACACACACTTCAAACCAGGTTCTTGCTTGCCAGTGTCAGATACTTGATTTGGGAACTCCCTACTCTCATCCTCTTCTGTACCTGTCCTACAATTTTGGTTCCCATCCCCCTGCTGTACTAGTCTAAATCCACCTTAATAGCTTTAGTGAATTTCCCACCCAGGATATTGGTACCCCCTCTGGTTTAGATGACGACCATTCTGCTTGTAGAGGTCCCACCTACCCCCGAAAGAGCCCCAATTATCCAAACACCCGAAACCCTCCCTCCTGCACCATCCCTGTAGCCACGTGTTCAACTCCTTTCTCTCCCTATTCCTCACCTCACTAGCACGTGGCACGGGCAGCAAACCAGAGAAAACAACTCTGTTTGTCCTAGCTCTAAGCTTCCATCCCAGCTCCCTGAATTTTTGTCTCAAGTCCCCATCTCTCTTCCAACCTATGTCTTTGGTTCCAATGTGGACCATGACTTGAGGTGCTCTCCCTGCCCCCAAAGGATCCCAAAAACATGATCAGAGACATCACGGACCCTGGCACCCTGGAGGCAACACACCAACCGTGAGTCTCTCTCGTCCCCACAGAACCTCCTATCTGTCCCCCTAACTATCGAGTCCCCAATGACTACTGCTCTGCTCCTCTTCCCCCTTCCCTTCTGAGCAGCAGGTGCCCCACAGCTTTCCCCTAATAAGCCATCCCCCCCAACAGTATCCAAAACGGTATACTTATTGTTGAGGGGAATGGCCACAGGGAATCCCTACATTGCCTGCCGGTTCCCTTTCCGTCCCCTAACTGTCCCCCTGATCGTGACAATTGATTCTAAAACTGGCCAGCAATGATCTTTGAGAATTTTATTATAGGGAACCTTCTAGAACCAGGGACCAGGGGCTGCCAGGAGGCAAATCTCCCATTTAAATGAATGGGTTTGGACCTATCCGCAGTTAAAACAACTCTGCCCAGATTATTTTTCTTCAATGTGTGAGCAGTTTTCAAAGAATCCCGACAGTGTGGAAGCAGGCCACTCAGTCCATCAAGTCCACACCGCCTCTCCAAACAACATCTCACCCAGACCACCCCTCTACCCTATCCTTGTAACTCTGCACTGCTGGCAGATAATCCACCCAACGTGCACAACCCTGGACACTGTGGGCAATTTCCCATGGCCAACTGACCAAACATGCATGGTGGGAGGAAACCCACACAGAAATGTGGGGATTGTACAAACTCCACACAGGCCCTCTCCTGAGGCTGGAATCGAACCCAGGCCCCTGGTGAGGCAGCAGTGTTAACCACTGAGCCACCATGCCACCCCCTGTTTTCTGTTTACGTCTTCATTTTTAAACTTTGCTGACAATATTGGAGGCCTCATCCTACCCCAGGAGTGAAGCACCCTTTTAGAATCTTTCTTTGTCCCCTAACTCCCAATCCAGACCACACACCCAAATCGAAAATCCAAAAGGCAGTGGCGCAGAATCAAGAGGAGTATTGGGGTCACTAAACTCACTCTTAAGGAGCATTCTGAAGCAATATATTAAATGGGTTGCTATGACATTATTGATACATATAACGATGTGTTCTGAAATAATTCTTCTTAGAAAGGTTAGGCATAGTTAATAATGAGGTCGCTCAGCAAATTCACCATAGCTCTCACTAAACATTCAGTATAGATTATGCTTTGAGCAATACTCACCCAAAAATGTACTGGATATGAACTCAGAGACCTGGTTTCCAGAACGGCTCATCTCAGAGAGGTGAGTAAGCTCCCGATTGAGCATCCTCTTGAACTGTAAAAACAAAAGAAAATTAATAAATCAATATTTTCTGTCATAATATGGTACTTGACTTAAAATTAAATGAGATTTTAATCAATGTGTTTGCTATCAACCAATCAGATGCACCCTCGGCCCAATTATGTTTGATCCATACATATTTTTAGCTATTCTATTTTCTTTATATTCTTTGGGCAGAATGCTTGTGCAATCTGAGCATGTAGGAAAGCCAATGAAAATTCTAGACAGGACCTAATTCTGCGATTCATGATCTTAGCAATTTGGGAATTACAAATTGTGCCTCTGCCCATACCATCCCTGGAATTCTGGGAGTTTAACCAGGCATTTATAATGGGCCACGTGGGGGAAAAAAATGGAAGTCTGCTTCTGTGTTTAGTTCCCAGATGGCCTCTTTATGAATGTCTGGCTGAATCTCAAGAATGACTAGCAGGCAATGTTGGCATAGCTTGCAAAGGAGAGCGCTTTGTTTGGCTGACCACTTTATTAACTTGCAATAAGTTACTCCTTTGTGGTTTTAACAACTGGTTTATTTACACAGAAATAAGAGGTTTGAAGTGGATAAAAGCTTCTGACATTGATACTATAAACACCTGAGACTAATAGATGTGTAAAATGTTGTCAGCTGATGAGTTCTTTCAAAGCTTCTGCTTATGGCATCAGTTTCAGGATCATTCAAATATGTGCCAGACTTGACAATGGCTCATTGGTTCTGTACATTATCAATAGTAAAAGTTTGAGTATGAAGAATTAATAAGGGCCAGTGGAGTAATGGGAGATATTTGGAAGAAACCAATAAATGCACTCATCCTGTAATCAGTAGCAATCTTTTTCACTATCAGCTATCCAGACAATTTTTGTGTCATATGCAAATTTCCCAAACATGCTTCCCACATTTATATCAAAATCATTCATATTTCCAAGAAATAGGAAGATACCCAAAATGTGCCTTTTTTTATTTGGGAATAAAGAGTAAAATAGGATAATATTGAGAGGGTTGGAGGAAGTAAGATACCTTGGAGTGCATATCCACAGTTTCCTGAAGGTGGCAGCCAGCTGGAAAAGATGGTAAAGGTGGCATATGGCATGGTTTACTTCAGTGGGCAAGGTATTTAATAGAAAAACAGAGATATAATGCTGGAACTTTTCACAATACTGGTTAGGCCACAGTTGGGGTTTTGTGCGCACTTGTGGTCACATTACAGGAAGGACATCATTGTCCTAAACATATAGAGGGAGATTTACAAGAATGTTGTCAGGACTTGAACATTGCAGTTATGGAAACAGTTTGGATAGGGTGGAGCTGTTTTGAGAGGAGAAGGCTGAGGAGGTGATTTAATCGAGGTGTACAAAACAATGCAGAGGTTGGACAGAGTGAACAGAGAAGATCTGCTTCCCCTAGCGGAGATGTCATTTACCTAGTGCCACAGATTTAAGATGAATGATAGAAGGATAAGAGGGCAGTTATGGAAAAATCTTTAAGGCTATGGACTAAATAATGGAAAGTGGGATTAGAAAGGGTAGCTCGTTTATTCAGCTAGCACAGACACAGTGGGATGAATGGTCTCTTTATATAGCTCTACAGTTTCTTTGAACACTCTGGAGGAAGAAATTCCTCCTTAATTCTGTCTGAAATGGGAAACCGCTTATTCTGAAACCGTGAAACTTCCCACTCCCTATTTCCATATTTCCCCTATGAGAGGAAGAGTACTCGTCAGCATGAAGGTTCGAAGGAAGAGTCACTGGACTCAAAGCTAAACTCTGCATTCCTCCCACAGAGTTTTGTCAACAATTTCTATTTTCGCTGTCAGTATCTACCTGGTCAAGTGCTCTTGCATATTCTATGTTGCAATAAGAGAATTTTATATTTAATAAGAAAGGCAAATGTTGTGCTCCTGCAATGAACGTCGAAAAACCATTCTATAGTCTAACCGTTTTCTGATTTTTCATCAACTTCCTTTTACAATTGTATTTGGTTTATCTCTGCTTCTTTTATCCCCTCTTGTGAGTAGTTTGGATGTGACTGCTGCAGCTATTTAATAGTCCAATCAGGAGCACATTTTAAATGTGAGGATGAAAATTCTTGGCCCAGTAGAAGCAGGTTTAGAAAAACTGGGGGAGACACTGACACAACTGCCTTTGTAGATTGTCCCAAGACCAGGCTAGGAAGAGGATAGGCAGCACACTCCATGAAGGTAGGCTACTAATTAGTGGAGCCCCAATACATTTTCAAGTCGAGTGGTGCCAGTCAAATTTATTCCATCTCATTTTAATATGTTGCAACAACAATTTTGACACAAGTTACTTATATATCATTAACAGAAACACACTTGGGTCAACTGTACACCTGTAAGTTTTGTTCTTATCAGAAGCGACGGAATTATTCTGCAGGGCCTTAAAGGGGAAATCCAACATTACTAAAAGCTAATTTGCAAGTTGAGTCTGCATAGTTCAAAGGAAGACAGTATCACTTTTAAATTCTCATCATTATTTGACAGTTAAGTACCTATTCAAAATGAAGGCTAGAGCTGAAACAAAGGAGCATTTAGAAACCATTTAAGAATTATAATGTTCCCTTTGATTGAAGGTAATCAAATACTTGACAAACAAGCAGTGAGGTCAGAATATACGAACACATTAACATTTATGGAGAGTGGGCAATTCAGCTGGAATCTGTAATTCTTCACAAGCTGAGTTTTTGTATTATTCACAACATTAACAGAGGAACAGAATTTCCCCACAATGTGCAGACAGTGAACTTTAGAACAGAGGCTACAGTCATAAATTATTGATTGGAACCATCAGCGCCCAGGAAGCATGTTGACTGTTTGGAAAGGGGATTATTGGAATTAAATAGTTGGCTTTCCACATTAAAAGATTAAGCATTGTTCTCTTATTTTAATCTTGGTAGTGATTTGCATCTTTCGAAAAGAATAGTTAGATATTTACCTAATTTTAGGAGGTAGCAGGATAATAATCATACAGGATTCCTGATCAACCTGTCCAAATGTAACCTAAGGCCGCTGCTGCCAACAGTAAACTCCCAACTGAGATGGGGCTGGATCTTCCCCTTCATTTTGCGGGAGGTGAGTCACAGCGTTTCCTGGCCTTACAATCTCAAACTTGTTGCACCCTCATAGTTCCACAGATTGTTTTGGCTCTGTGACACATGGTGTGTGCAAATTCAGGTATGCAGCTTCCCAAGCTGGGTGAGGTTGTGATATTGGTGGACGGTGCCAAGGCCAGCCAAATAGGAGGTATGACTGAACTTTATTGGCAATGTCACAGTTCCCTACATGCCATAGGCTCCCAACTCATCTATCCCCATATTCCCGCCATATCCTAAAACCCCAAAATCTTCAATGCCCCCTCAAAAACCCATGATGCTTCACATCCCTTCCATAATGTCACTTCTTCGCCAACCTATATCCTTCCATTACTCCATGTTTTACTTCAATGTCTTCCAAGCATCCTCCATACCCACTTTTCCAGTATTCACCATGTCCACAGCCAATAAGAGTTTGACAAGTCTGACAAGTATTTGAAATGTACTGAAAATGGAAAATCAGTAGAGAATTTAAAAAACTCACTGCAAAAGAAAACCTATTCCTTATATACAGCCTCACAAAAATGTTAATCAACTAGGACCATTTATAGTATCAATTTCAAAAGCTTTACTCCATTTTGCATATTGATTCATGGACTGAATAAACACATCTTTTTTTTAAAAACGCCTCAATGAAACAATAATTTATTGCAAGGTAATAAAAATGAATGAATGAATTGAATTTATTGTCACGTGTACCGAGGCACAGGGAAAAGCTTTATTGCAAGCAATACTGGCAGATCACAGAGTTAAGTAGCATAGATAAGTAAATAATAGGTAAACAGTGGCAAAAACAAAAACGCAGGTACAGGCAAATGCTAAGAGTTTGTGAGTCGATCAAACAAAGCTTGCAGTTCCCCATAGCTCTTCCAACAGACCCGTCTTGAGCGAATTAAACATTCCTGGGATTCAGCCAAGCATTCATAATGAAAAATAATGAGATGGAAACAATTCTAACTGTTTTATGGATACAGTTGTCAGAGGGCCTCATTATAAATATTGGTCTGAGCACCAAGAATAGTTTGATTGATACTTTCATTGCTCCATAATAGCTTCCTCTTCCTGTGATGTGTATTTTCTATGTCTGCATATTCATTTACATAAGATTAAGAGACTTAGAGTGGATTAAAGCTTTTGACTTTGATACAACAAATAGCTCTGGTTGTTCAAAAATTTTAATAAGTTGTAAGATGAGCAGTTCATTCAAAGTAAACTTTCAAAGCCGAGTTTTATTGCGTCAGTTTCACAACCACAATTCAAAATCCGATAAAAATGTCAGGTGGTGGAAGTCATTGGGAAAATTCAAATTGTGGCTCCGCACACCTTGACGTTGGTCATTGACTCAAGTTTGTTTAAACACTTGATCAAAAATCAAATCTAAAAATGGACTGTGTTACAGTAGTCATATATCACACAGGTGAGTACAGATACAAAATGCCAACAGTGCTTAATGATGGTTCCAAGTTTACAACCTGTCTCTGAACATGACAATATAGCCATGCTTGAGGATAAGTTGCGCAAAGACCTTATGCAAGGCTAGTCACCTGTTTGGTGAGATATATTGTAGGATTTGAGCACATGGCTCACTGAAGCCGTGCATGTGTGGGTAACCCAAGACATACAAAAGTGATGTGTCTTTATGCTCAATTTTATCTGAGAAATTTTCCATAACATAAAAGGATTAAAAGGCTGAGTTGCAAATTGGTTGCAACTAATTTTAAATGAGTTGTCCAAATATAGCATGAATGATTCCTTTACTTTTGTAAAGGTCATGCAAGATCTACATAGTGGGAACAATAAAATGTTCATGTGCTCTTTTGACATTGTTGGCTCAATTAATAATGTATCACTTGAAGCTACTAACATTCGTATTTTATCACCAGATCGTGGCAACCTATATGTGCCACAGTATTTGAATCTGCTTTGAATGATCTCATGAATTTAGTAATTTGTGTAGTTTTCAAATATATGGTATTTCTATGGGATTTCCTTGAATACTTCCAATATTTAGATGACATGCTACAATATTTGCAGCTGCATCCAAGAATTACTTTACTTAGCTTAATAACTTTCTCCTTGCACACAAATTTACCATTAAAATGAGCAATTAAACAGGCCCCTTTTTTTTCTCATATACTGGTAAGAAAACCGACAATTAGCTCTCTATTTCAGTCTACTGAATGTCTACCTTCACTGGTCTATACTCATTGAAATTCCTACTGTTCCTTGAGCGACGAGATCAATCTTAATCTCAATCTCATGGAAAAAGCCCTAGCCTCTGCTAACCATCCAAAGTGAATGGAGAGAGAGAGAGTATCAAAGCTATCTTGCATAATGATGGCTGCCTTGATCAAATAATCATTTGTTAAGTTATGAAAACTCATGAATGGACCTGTGTTCATCACTTCTGTATCCAATCAGTACCCAGTTTACCCAGAAAAGGGGATGGTGTCTCAAAATATTGAGCAACAGACCAAGCAACCTGTTTCATGCTGCTATGTTCAGCAAACCCACAAGTTGTTTTCACCATTCCACCATTAAGCTAAAATAATGTCTTGCCTGCCACATAGATGAGTAATGGGTTTCAACACAGATGTGATGCCAGATATGTAGGCTGCATGTCCCAAAAACTGATGGACCATATGAAAAACACATCCCATTGAACATTCACTTGGGCAGCATGCTAATCATGTACAAACTGCCAGTGCTTGCAAGTCATAGAACAGTACGTTCTGCATTAGAAGTGATTCTGATATCAAAAATAATTTATTAAATAATCCAGACACTGCTAAGAATGACATCAGAATCTAATTTAAGATTATTAGTCTGGCTTTCAGTGTGAGACATTTATGCACAATTATACCATAGCAGCCTGTCTTATATAGGAAAAAGAAACTTGTACATACATTGCACCTTTTTCATTGCAAATAAAAGGGTCTTGGAAATTGCCAATGACTGCTGTATTCCCCTGGTAATATTCTCTTGACCAATTTGAGTCCATTTGCCTTTGCTGAGAACTAAGATCGACAATTAATTCTCCCTGCTGCATTTTCACACTAACAATAGCCTCATCAATCAGCATCCTGTTCTCATGCTGGATTAACTGATGTCTTTTTTACAAGTCTGTTTCTTGCCTCCTAATTCCAATGAGTGTAAGGTTAAAACCTTTGACTTTTTGTCTTCATTTAGCAATGCTCAAATTTGAAATCTTCTTCCTTCAGTTGGCTCAGGTACTCAAGGGTTAATCAGTTTACATTAACCAGGAACGATATCAGATGAGACAGTAGGCAAGATAATGAGGTCAGTGAGTGTTAAAGGAAATTGGCAGAGCTTTGTCATTGCTTTCGTCTTGGAACTAGCTAGTCACAGAATGGCCATTTGTCTATCCTTTCAGGTAGAATCATAGGGCAGGCACACAGATGCAGCAGGCAATCAGGAAGCCTAATGACATATTGGCCCTTATTTCAAGGGGATTGAAGTAAAAGAGTAGGAGAGTCTTATTACAACTGAACAAAGTGCTGGTCAGAGCACATCTGGAATATTGCGACCAGTTTTGGTCCCATGATTTAAAGAAATATATTTCAATGAAGGCGGGTCAAAGAAGTTTCAGTCAGATGATCCCTAGTATGAAGGGATTGTCTTATAAGATTAAACAGGTTGGGACGCAATTCATATTGAACCTTTGAAGAATGAGAGGTGATCTTATTGAAACATATCAGATTCTTAAAGGCCTTGACAGGGCAAATGCTAAGAGGATATTCTCCCTCATGGGGCAGTCTAGGACCTAAGGGCATATGCTCAGACTAAAGGGGCACCTATTTAACACTGGATTGACTGAATTCATGATGAGGAATTTCTTCTCTCAAAGAGTTGAGAGTCTTTGGAATTTCTTGCTACAGAGAGCTGTATGGGCAGAACCCTCCTGAAAATTGAAAGCTGAGATAGATTCTTGATCAGTACAGAATCAAGGGTTACAGGGAAAAGGCAAGAAAGTGGATATGAGGAATGTTGGATCAGCTATATCCTACTGAATGGTGAAGCAGGCTGAGGGGCTGAATAGCCTACTCTTGTTCCCATTTTTTATTATTTATTATTTGGAGCCTGATAATCTAAAGAAGTGAGTAAAATAAAAGAACTATATTTGACGATAAATGGAGAAGCAGAAAACAAATGGTAACTAATGTGTAATACAACTGCATAATGCAAATGCAACTTCCAAATTTTCACATTGTTCCATGAAAAGATTCAACTCATCGGAGTGGTAGTCATTTAAAATGAAGACTTCCTGCTTATTTTCAAATTAGATGTGGATCTGTTGAGCCAATTTCATTAAAAAAAACTAAGCAAGAGAACCAGTTACTTCAGAGAAAATTAAGTTAAGAAACTGTATGTTTTTTGATAATATTGTTTGGAGATATTATCAGACTTCAAATTGATTGTTTTATTTAGAATGCAAACCAAAGCAATTGGCCAGATCGATTAGTCTGTTGCCTTACTGATATCATACTCAACTGGATTGCATTTCAACAAAAAACAAGCAATTGATCTATAGCTAGCAGATGAGGCTTGACAGCAATTTAAGCACATTGCCATCACATGATAAGATGGCTTGAGCAAGCAAACTTCAATGTCAAAATGGTGGTAGGTGGGTGGTGTGTGGGAAAAGCAACTTGGATCTATCTCAATATTTTAATACAATAGTTTTAAAATTTAAACCCATTATTTTCAATCAACATTATGTCACGTTATGATTAATTAGCAACAATAGAAAGAATTGAGAAGATCAAAATCTTATCTTAATTTCTCTAAGTAATAGTTATTATATGCAAAAGAAAGATCAGTCAAGCAGAATGTTCAAGATCTAGTTTGAAATATATTCATAAACAAAGAAAGTCAGATTATAAGAGGGTCAATTACATGATCTAAGTGTGAACCATTAAGAAAGGACAGAATTATTTTTTGATTATGTGATAATTTACCTAATTATTAATTCACCAGTCAGTTGAATCATGATTGGTGCTGTTGTTCTTAGGAATTTTACGCTTAACAATGTTTGAAAAAGTATTTCTATTAATTACTAGGGTTTAATACATTTACCCGTAACTTTTTTGGGGTTATATCCTCATTAATACACATCCTGAGAAATTTCAGTACTCATACATTGCTGGGAAGAAATTTTACAGATTAAACTGGACACCAATATATGCATTTTCTGCTAATAAACTTCAAAATATTGGATTATTCAATTCTCACTGGAAGTAGCAATATATCAAATATGTTCTTGATGTACTAATTGCCATGCTCACTGTTTAGCGAAGCATAAGACTGACTAAATTACAGTAAGCATACCTAATTAATACAACTCACAATACATAATAAAATGATCGAAAAAAAGCTAATTTAGAAAAGAAAAAAAATTGCAGGATTGTTTCAAAATCAAAATACTCCATTGTCTCTCAGAGAGCCCTTGATAGAAAAGTGTTCCTGCAGTTTCAGAATTACCACCATATCCATCTGAACTAACAAAGGCAAGTGTAAAGCTATATGCAATCTATACAGGAAAGAGGGCAGCTTACATTTACAGTAAAAGACATTTGTTCACAGAGGTAACAGTAAAATTAGGCAGTTCAAATTGTAATCTCATTATTAGAATAAATTACTTTAACTTTTATGTCAGGATGAAAGCAGATTTGGTTTACATACCTTTATATAGCCCCATGAAACAGAAAGCAAATAATTAGCTTCAGGCATCTTGCAAGTGTTCTCACAAAAAAGAGCACTAAGAAATGTATTAAAATCTGAAGTTCCCAAAAGATTTGAATCGACGCAGTCCCAGAAATCAGTAAATCAGATATTTATGCAGCAAGTAAATCTGGAACATATGGTTCTTTAATCCCAGTGCTTTATCACTTGTTTGGTATAACGTAGTCATTTGTGGAAATACAGTAAAAATCAATGGAAAATCCTAACTATAGGAAGTGATTTGGATAGATATCTATGGACAAGAATCTCCTTGAAATACTAGTTAGTGAATAATGTATGTGAGGATGCTTCTCTGCTGGAGGGACTGGTTCTGCTAACAGATACCAAATAAGGGCCTGAACACACAGCTACCATGCATGCTATTCGGTGAACCCACCTACTTTGCAGACATGACAACCAATGAATTCTTACTCAGAGGAACAGAGACAAGAGTGTGCTCCTAGAAAAGCTAGGTACCAGCTGCTGATTGGCCAAACGGCAAGCATATCCTCAGGGATTAGGGGTTTTCTACAATACTCAATTAAATGCTATAAAATGATCATTTTCTCTTCACTTAAACTCTATGCAAAAGCTTAGCTAAGCTTCATATTTTACTGGCATGTAATGACAAGAGTCTCATTGTTCATTACACGTTTTATTCCTGTATCACAATCTGCTTATTATGAAATGCTGCCAAATATTTCTTATTTCTCCCTGCATTGTTCAAGCATGCCTTAGTAAAACGACTAAGGAGCTCCTCTGACGACATCTGCAGAGATGCCTGCAGGCTGTGCCTTCCTAGGGAGGATAAAAGGAAAACAAAATGTGATTGATTAAACAAAGGCAGCAGCTGAATTCTTGACTCTTGCCTTGATGCTTACATAATTTCTCTCATTAACCGGGCTTTGCCTTAATTTAATGCGTCGACCTTTAAATTGCGCAAGGCATTTGAAATCTACCATTCACATCAATCCTTCAAGAATGAAATTTTTCCTAAAACTTTACTGCTTTCCAATTGTAATGTACCAAAGGAAATTTGTTTTGCTACTTCTAACAAAAAATATCTGATTAAAAAGCACTGTAAGAACAAGGACACAGCCTTCGAAAATTGATTGCAGATTGGAAACAGTAGGCAGATATAGGTTTGCTGTGTGTGAAATTGGCTGATGGTTAGAGGAGATACTACTTTTTTTTCACTCACAGGAATTTAGTTCTTGCTTCAGTGCAACAGAAGGAGTTGGTCAATGAATAACTGACAGATGACTTTACTTACAATAAATAGTTTATGAAGCATAAATATGGCAGACAGCTTAGATGAGCCAAATGTACAGATGTGGCAAGTGGGAAGGTACAAATGACGGTGTATTCCAGGCAAACACACCTGTGGGATATATCACTGGCTTGAGCTCTGGGTTTGAGAACTCGTGCAGAGGTCAGGGTCATTGTAGAGCATCTGTGAACCATGTGGATAGCACAACAGGGAGGTGATCACACTCTGGGTTAAGGGCACACTGGGAGATAGGGAATGGGTGACTGGCTGGCAGCCTAAGATAACCAGGCAGATAGTGCAGGAGGCCCCTAAAAGGATTTGATTCAATAATCAGCTTTTGAAATTGGTGAGTGTGATGGTTCCTCAGAGGCATGTAGTCAACACTATGTCCAAGGAGCCAGGGTTGGATCAGCTGCATAGGAGGGGAGGAGGTCAAGTGAAAACCAAACACTGATAGGGGATTTATTGTTTAAGAAAACAAACAGGGCTATCTGTGCTCATACATGTGTCTCAGTCTCCAGGAAATTTGCCTGGAAGGGGATAATGTTCAGAAAGCAGATGGTAGGGAGCTTGAATGAGAATTAAGTAATCTCAGGATTATTCCCGCCTGGTAGTGAGTGGCAAAGGAGAGTTGAGCAATTAAACGCGGATTCAATTACAGCTGGAGAACTGGCGGAAGAGAGAGGGCATCAGATTTCTTACGTATTGGGACCGATATTGGTAGTGTTAAGCATGGTACACATCAAGAATTTGGTGATGCATTTAATGTGGGTAGCACAGTAATAATGGGTGACTTCATTCTACATATAGACTGGGTTAAGCGAAAGTGAGGACTGCACATGCTGGAGATTAGAGTCGAGAGTGTGATGCTGGAAAAGCACAGCAGGTCAGGTAGCAGCCGAGGAGAAGAAGACCTGCTGCTTGGATGCTGCCTGATCTACTGTGCTTTTCCAGCACCGCATATAGACTGGGTTAACCTTATTAGTATTAATGCTTGGAGTGTGGATGAGTTACATTTCTGGTGTAGTACATGGAGGAACTAACTAAGGATTGGCCTGTTTTAGATGTGGCAATGCATAATGAGAATGGGCTAATTAATAACTTTGCTATTAAAAAGCCTTTGGGAAATAGTGAACATAATACACAACTCAATCTGAAACTAGTGTATTAGATCTGTAAAAGGGAAGCTGAAGGTATGAGGGGTGAATTGGCTTCTGCGTTGTGCAAAAACACACTAAAGGATTTGACAGCTGACAATGTCAAGGATTTAATGAAGTACACCATGGCTTACGACAGATATGCAACTCTCTAAAGCATTAAAACCCAATGGGAAATGTGAATCAGTGTGGAAAGGCCATAGCTGATAAGGATGCCAAGAAAAAGTGGTAAACCTGGGATAGGAGCATTTGACAACACAGCAAAGAATGACAAAGAAGCTGATAAAGGAAGGAGAAAAGAAAACGCAAGCAAGAAAAAACCTTAAAGGTGGACTGCAAAAGTTTCTAATTATGCCAAAAAGAAAAGATTAGCTAGGACAAATGAGTGACCACTATCAGAGACAAGAGAACAGAGATTTGACAGGAAAACTGAACAATTACTTTGTATCTGTCTTTACGGAAGAAGATACAGAAAATCTCCAGTAAAGACTAGGTGACCAAGAGATTGTGAAACTGAAGAAATGAAATTAATATTACTGAAGAGATATTACTTGAAAAGATTATTCCAAGTGAAGCTTGCTAAATCTCCTGGACCAAATAAACTACATGCCCGAATGTTGAGGAGGTGGCTAGAGTGATAGTGGATGCACTTCAGAATTCTCTAGATTCTGGAAAGGCTCATGGAGACTGGAAAGTAGCAAAAGCGACCCACTATTTAAGAAGAAAGAGAGGGGGTAAATGGTAAACTACGGACCTATTAGTTTGCTGTCAGTAACAAGCAGAATGTTATGATATATTGTAAAGGATATGATGGACATTTAAAAAAATGGAAAAATTGGGATTTATGAAAGGTAAAGAATGTCTCACAAATACCTTGGAAGTTTTTTATGAGGATTTTATTTGTAGCATAGATAAAAGTGAACTAATGAATTCAGAAGGTTAATACGGCGTTCCCACAAAGGGAGTCAATAAACAAAGTTAGAGCTCATGGTCTTGATGATAATATATTTAGTATTGCTCACAATCGATATGAATAAATATAACAATAAATGAATAAATAACTGCGGAAGGCTCTGTATCAAAGTGGCAGTGTCCTTACCTCTGAGCCAGAGGCCAAGACTCAAGTCCCATCTGTTCCAGATGATTGTAATAACATCTCTAAGCAAGTTGGTTATGGGTGAAATATTTACATCAACAAGTACTTAAATCGCTCAAAAAGCTTTCTGGGGACGTTGCAGTTTTGAAGGCTACTTTATTAAGAAGTGTGGAAGTCAGGATAACTGGTGCAGACTCTTATGGCGCTGTGATAGTGTCCCTACCTCTAAACTAGGAGGCCCAGGTTAGTGATCCACTTGCTTCAGAGATGTTTAATGACATCTCTGAACAGATTGCTTAGAAAATACCTGCAAACAAGGACCAGTTGTAATATTGCCATATTTGGGGAAGAACATAAGTAGATCGCAAGTCGTGAGGAAGATACAAAGAGGCTTCAAGCAGACCTGGAAGGGGTAAGTGAATGGCCAAGAGCACAGCAGAGAGAATATGATGTGAATAAGTGGGAAATTGTACACCTCCACTAAGAAAATAGATACAGAAGAACAGAATATTTCTTAAATGATGAAAGGTTACAAAGTGTTGTCTAAAAGGACCTGGTCATCCTCCTTCATGAGCCACTAAAAGCTCACATGCAGGTGCATCATCCATTAGGAAAGGTAAGTGGTGGAATGTAAGTAGAGAAATAAAGAACCTAAGCTGGAATTATTGGTGAGACTGGAATGAGTATTATCTATTGGACTAAGTTTTGATCTCCTTAGATAAGAAAGATTTTATCTTCCCATAAAGGGAATGCCACAGATGTTCACAAAATCAATCCCTGATTGGCTGGGATAGTTTTATGAGGAAGATTGAGGAATCTGTATACTATTGTGTTTTGAAAACGGAATGGTGACCTCATTGAAACTTTAAAACTCTTATAGGGCGCTATTGTGTGGATTTGGAAGAATTAAAACATGATTGAGTGTAGTAAGCACCATCCTCTATCATGATGTCACAGATCAGGCAGAATTACATTGGAGATAGTGGGAGACAGATTACAACTAGTGTGCTCTCTGCATTCATGTAGGTCATATTCATGTAAACTGATTCAGTTATGCAATAAACATCTCGCTTCGCATTAAACACTACACTTCTGATTTGTCCACCAGGTTGCTAGCTTCATCTGTGCTATGCCACTTAGGACTTGAAGGAACTCAGGAAGTTGTGGTGTGATCAGCAGAGGTATACCACTGGACCTCGGCCACAACTGAGTGAGTAGCGGTGACCAGCACTAGTTCTAAAACAGTGGCAAGTAACAGAAGTTAAACTCCTGGCCTTCAGGGAAACCATCAGGGGGAAAAAACCGCACTGGTCACCCAGAAGACTTAAAAAAGGAACAGATACTGCTGATTGTTCATGATAGAAAACCCCAGAAGTCTCATGGCAGCACTTAACACAGACACCGACAGCATTTCAGATCCAGACAAAAGAGGTGCTGCAGCAGCGAGGTACTGCAGGCTGCACTGTGGGACAATGGCTTTAGGATAATGGTCCTAAGTCTGAATTGAGCTGGAAAGCTGACCAGACATTAAGGAATGTGCGAGCTAAAGCCTAAAATCTCTGAACTCTTAACTGACACAGTAATGTAGGATGAAAAGTCAGTAATTTAGAAAATAAGTTGCAACTCTCATTTGGCATTGCCATCATGGTATGCAGGTAACTCCTAGGACTGTGCTCCACTATTCCTGATTGATCCGATAATCCTCAACTCCACTTTCCCGCCTTTTCTCATAATTCTTGAATCCCTTACTGCTGAAAACTGTCTATCTCTACCTTGAACAAAGTTAATGACCCAGTCTCAACAGCTCCTTGTGGTAAAGAATTTCACAGATTTACAACTATCAGAGAGAAGAAATTCCTCCTCATCTCTGTCTTAAATGTGTAACCTCTCATTCTGAGATTATTGTCTCTGGTCCTAGATTCTCCCACAAGGTAAAACAACCTGTCCACATCTCCCCTGTCAAATTCCTGAAGAATCTTGTATGTTCCAGTAAGTTCACCTTTCATTCTTCTATGTCCCAATGAGTACAGGCCCAATCCATTCAATCTGTCCTCCCTAGACAGTCCCTCCATACCTGGTATCAGCCCAATGAACCTTATGATGTGTCAATGCTGGAAAAACAAATCTAAGACGGCCATGAGAAATAACTCAGATATTTCTGGAGTGGGGAGCCGTGGAAATCACTAACCAACATACGTAAAGCTGATAAGCATTGGGCAATTTCAAAAAGTGCCCGATTCTGGTATGATTCAGATATCTTTTCAGAAAACCTCTGAGACAGCTGCAAAGAATAGCCGAAGTCTCCATTCCAGCCAGAAAGCATAGGACAAGTATTCACAACTTGTAAATACTTCAACTGAAAAATTCAACTGTACACAACTGGACTTAGAGCAGATAATCTTATTACTTGAAAAAGGGTAAATGAAACTCAAACAAATTCAAGGAGGTATTGAAAAGCTTTGACAATTACTTCAGCCACAGGACTAATAAAATTGTTGAAATGTCTATATTTAGCAAAGAGTAACACACTGATCAATCTTTAAATAATTCCACTAAAGATCTCTACAGACCCTACTGGAGAAATGCAACTATGGCAACTCAAAATCAGAGTTCATAAGAGACTGGGTAGTTGTAGTCAATAATGATGAACCTTTGCCAGATTTATTACAGCTAGAAATGACTTAATTCTTGGGAAAGGCATTCAGATGGTAAGTAGAGGTAGCAAAGTAGATCGATTCTCAAAGTAGAAGGTAAACTTGGAACAGGAGGTCTTCAAATTCTATAAAGTTAAGATACAAAACCAGAAGTATCTTACCAGATAAGCTGGTAGGACAGACATTAGACACTAAAGGTCCTTGGCAACACTGTGGAGAAAATAAACCTCACATGTGCAGATAGTATTCAGCTTTAAAAACCAAGCTTTTTTATTTTAAATACTTAGGTCACTCACTGAAAATGTGCTGAAGCAGAATACAGTCACAGAAAAGCATAAGACTAAAAAAAAACCCAAAGAAAAAGATTAATGAGGTAGATCAGTCTTCAGGAGAAGATAAACCCAAAGGAGAAATCAGTGACCTAAAACAAACATTTTGGCATGGTGACATTTATCTCATGAATATCAAGCTCCAAATGTTCAAGAAATTGATGCAATAAATCCAGCTACTTCAGTGCAGATCTGTAAATGAAACGACAG
This sequence comes from Chiloscyllium punctatum, assembly GCF_047496795.1. NCBI lineage: Eukaryota > Metazoa > Chordata > Chondrichthyes > Orectolobiformes > Hemiscylliidae > Chiloscyllium > Chiloscyllium punctatum. The sequence continues at coordinate 94,744,704 of NC_092739.1, read as the reverse complement.
CAAAATTCCACTGACACAAATTGAAGATATGTGCATACAATTCCACAGATGGTGCCATTAAGAGGAGACAAGCATAAATTACAAATAAAAAATTGCTTGCAATAGCAAGGATTGCACAACTACAGCTATACAGAATGGATTTAGAGTTGTTTCCGAAAGAAATCCAAGAGCTTAAAGATCCACTTGATGAGAGAACCACAGACCTCAGCGAGTCAGAAAGACAGTCCAAGTCAACTACATTCTAGCCCACAAACTAACAATCTTCCAACCATTTAAACTGACATTTTCCTAGTTACCATCCATTCTGAAGGTTGGGTCATTTGACCCAAAACATTAACTCTGATTTCTCTCCACAGATGCTGCTAGACCTGCTGAGCTTTTCCAACAATTTTTTTTTACCCAACCTTCCTGGTTTACAGATCATCTGAATTTGTAAAGTCACAGATTTGGGATGATATAGGCTTGTGGTAAATGTAAATACATAAATAGACATACAACAATAATGGTGTGTGAAAAAAAAAATTCTTTATGGACCTGAAAGAGTTAATATTTGATTGAATGCAGTAAGCAGCATCCAGTATAACAATATCATAAGACATGGTCAGAGCAAAGTAGGAGACAGACCTGAGACTAGTTCACTCCTAGCAGTTTCTATAGTCATGTGGATCATTATTAGTGTAATCTGTACAAAAGCTGCACTAATGCAGCAAATATCATATTGTTCACTAACCAAGATAATTCTAATTAGACCAGGAAAGTAGATATTCACATCTATGTTATGCACTTTGGGCTTAAGAAACACATACACAGGACAGGAGTGACAGGCAGAATGTCAATAGTATGTTTTCCTAGCTGGTGAGTCAAGAATCAGGAGTCATAATCTCAGAATAATTAGATTCCCTACAGTGTGGAAACAGGGCCCTTTGGCCCAACCAGTCCACACCGACCCTCCGAAGAGCAACCCATCCAGACCCATTTCCCTTGAACTAATTCACCTAGTGCTATGGACAATTTAGCATGGCCAATTCACCTGACCTGCACATCTTTGGACTGTGGGAAGAAACCGGAGCACCGGAAGAAACCCACGCAGACACGGGGAGAATGTGCAAACTCCACACTGACAGGAATCAAACCTGGGACCCTGGTGCTGTGAAGCAGCAGTGTAAACCACTGCGCCATGGTGCCGCCATTTAAGATTGAGATGAGGAAGCATTGAAGGATGCAGAATCATTGGAGATTTCTACTAGAGAGAGCTGTGGAAGCACAATCATTGAGCATATCCAAGTTAGAAATTAATGCATTTCTGAACTTTCATGGCATCAAAGTAAGTGGGGATCGTGCAGGAAAGTGAGACTAAGGTCAATAATCGGCCAGGATGTAATTGGCTGTTACAGAAGGCTTGATGGGCTGAATGGTCTACTACTGATCCAATGTTCCCAAGTAAGTTTTTTGATATGATGGAAAGCATGACAAAATAAAGCTAAAGATAACAATAATGTGACACGGCTTGCAAATTTGCTCACTGCTGGAAGCTGAGAGATTACGAAAAATTGCAATGGGTAAATCACAGATTCCCTATTGCCTGCTGTTTATTCAGCTGTCTAGGTTTCACAAATAGTTGTTAATAGTCTTTAAACTTGTGCATACTTGGGCTGTTGTTATATATGATGATACTGTATTGGAATTGACTACTACATGTAGGAGAAACACACTGCTACGGTCAATTGCTTGTAACTCATGTACACCACTGACAAGGATATCCTTTTGGTTATATCAAGAGAAAGAGTGCAATCCTATTGAAAGCTACAAGGCAGGCTTATTTGGCTACGGTTCCAAACTGGAGCCTCACCCACAATAGATGCAGCATAGTCTGGTACAGTGGTCAGCCTACCTCAATTATGGACTGTACTTTCCAGTGTTTGAAACAGTAACTTCAGTGAGAATGCTCATCTAGTAGACAGTTTTAAGTATAAGGCTCATGTCGACTGAGAACACTGCTGTCACAATTTCCTGTCATGAACTTCCATCTCTGCGTGAGATTTCTGCTTCCCAAAGCTCTCCACTAATGGAGTTTTCCTTATTCTCTGTCTGGGTTTATTGTGGACTCGTAGATAGAGATTCATTGCTAAAATTAGGCAATAACTCCAATATTACTATGTCAAGCAACTCTCCAGATGATAAAAGGCAGATTAAATGGATGCTTCTAATCAGTGGCAACATAACAGGTGCTATTGATCTTTCCGAAGAGCAGCAATTTAAACATACAAGTACATACTGACTCAGAGTTTCAAAAGTCAATTTAAGTCTGGAGCTCAAGTTTTCAACCACTGCAGATCACAGTGTAATGGGATACCCTTCATTTGCTTGGGTGAATGCAGCTTCAACAATACTCACAACTTGGATACCATCCAAGAATATATAGCCCACTTGATGTGCACTGATCTGGATGACCAAGTGCTAAAGGATAGAATTGGAAGCAAATCTCTATACATATTTAGACACTAAAACTCTCAGTTTTCAATTTGTACTTAAGTATTGAACCACTGGATCATCCCAAGTCAATGCCCACCACCTGAGTAGTAGTAAACATTCAATAACTGTACAATAATATCCACTACCTTAAATATTCACTGCATTCAACATCATATCAACACTGCAGCGTGGACTGTTTTAATGCTAACAATTTTTTTTATTCATTCATGTGATGTGGGCATTGCTAGTTGGCCAGCATTTTTGCCCATCCCTAGTTGCCCTTGAGAAGGTGTGATGAGCTGCCTTCTTGAACCGCTGAAGTTAATTATGCGTTAGATACACCTATAATGCCTTTATGGAGGATTTTAACGTAACAACATTGAAGCAATGGTGATATGTCCCAAGTCAGGATGGTGACTGGCTTGGAGAAAAACTTGCAGGTGATGCTGTTGTCCTTCTACTTGTAAGTGTTCTTGGATTTGGAAGATACTATCTAAGGGTCTTTGGTGATATACGAAATGGATGCTTGTTGTTGTGGTGCCAAACAAGCAGGCTGCTTTGTCCTGAATGGTGTCAAGATTCTTTGGTATTGTTGTAGCTGCACTCATCCAGGCAGGTGGGGAGTATTCTATTGTACTCCTGACTTGTGCCTTATTGATGGTGAACAGCCTCTGGGGAGTCAGGAGGTGAGCTACTCGCTGCAGTATTCCTAACCTGGTCTTGTAGCTCCTGCATTTATATGGCGAGTTTGGTGAGTTTTTGGTTAATAGGATGTTGATAGTGGGGGAGTCAGTGATGGTAACACCATTGAATGTCAATTCCTATGTTGTCTTCCACCTACTGTCATTTGAATACAGGCATATCAGAGTTCTTCCATCTTCTTTTGCTGAGTAATATCGGGAAACCGATTTCCCTAAACCTGGAATTTTTCATAGGAGCTGTCATTTGAAAACTCGGATGCTGTATTACCCACTAAACATCTGTGATCAACAGGAGGAATTTTGCACTGTTCCAAGATTTCTCCCAGGATTGGACTTAACTCATATTGGAGACAACTACAATAGAAGACTACAATTGGAGCTCTGCCTTACATTTTCTTTAGCCATTCAGTCCAACAGTACAAGGTATCCCCTCTCAAGTGATCAATATTTGGTATTCTCTGGATGCTAATTAAGAGGGAACTTGATAAATATGTTCTTCTCTCTCACAAAACAATTTGATGACAATTCTCAATCTTCTTATGTTTAAAAATAAAAGTTGAGAGATAGAGGTGGTGTTCCCAGTAAGGAATTAAATGCGAATCTTATCCACCTCACATCAAATCTTTTTTTAAACTGTGTCGTGATAAACAGGCGTTCAAACTGCATGACAAAAAAGGGAATCATTGCTGAAACTCACATCCCCCATGACTAGGTTACTTTAATTCTTGAACAAAACAAGGAGGCTGTTCATTCCCAAATTCCTGTGAGCCTCATACCTCAACATATTGACACCATGTTTCAGTATTATTAATTAGAAAAGTGCATAGAGAAAGGAGGAAACTGGCCAAGATTTGAGCTAAACAATTCTATCAGCTGACTGAGTAACCATGGCATCATATAATTTATTCCAGTTTTCCAGCTTCCGTTACCACTAAATGTAAACAGACATCAACTGTTTCACATAAAGGGTATTGCAACAGTTAAATCAAAAGACAAGAAATATAGAAAATCTTCTTGCAGTAAGACTGTTCAGCATCTAAAAATGTGGTTAAATAAAGTAGGCTTTTAAAAAAGCTAATCTGATGCATACTTTGAGAAATAACTTGGGAATGGATGCGTTGTCAATACTTCATTTAAAGCTAAGTATTAATCTATGATGCCACACGTGGAAGATGTTAAGAAGCTGGGGGTTAAATGAAATCAAAAAAAGCAAGTTGGGAATGGAAGTTTGAGGGAGAATGAAGAAGTAGGGAAGGGAGAACATAAAAGTGGAAAGAAGAGAAAGTAGGAGAAAGGCAAGTGAATGGAGAAAGTTGGACAGGTGGACCTTTGTGAGGAGTGATTTGGTTCAGTCTGTATGTCGCTTCTATTTTTTTCTGTGGAACCAAGCATGACAATAACTAATTCTCCCATAGCTTTATGTAGGAAGATTTCAGCTGCAATGTTTGGTGGAATGTTGGTGATGGACTCCATTGCCATCTATTTTCAAAAATGCCAAATCATTTAGGGGCAAATCTACTTATGATGGAAAATTCTAAGATTCACCTAACTAATACATAATTAATATTGTAAGAGAAAGCTTTTACAGCAAATACTAGCAATGCCTATATGTGCACATGTATAGTGCATTATTTTAATTCCTTCACCTTTGGTAGCTATTCTTTCAGCTACATACACACTTATATCTGGAATTCTTTCCCTAAACTTCTCTTGTTCTCTACCTCTCTTTCCTCCATCAAAACCTACATCGCTGATGAAGCTTTCGGTCATCAGTTCTAACGTACATGACTCAACGATATATTTTGCTTTTGATACCCTCCATGAAAATTTATAGGATGGTTATTATTATAGCAGTGTAATATAAGTGCATTATATTTCATTCTGTTGATATAAAACCTATTTTTGCAGGATTATTGTTGCATGACTCAGTTGCCAATCTAATACCCTCACAGTGTCGTGCTTGTCAGTTCACATCTGATTGACAGTTGCAAGTGGTTATAAACTCTTTGAAGTCAGATTGTGAATATAAAGGAATGTTTTACAAGGGATTGGGGAAAGGTAAGTGTAATGAATGTGTTTTTATCAATGACAGCATTTTTTTAAAATCATGAGTTCAACACTTAAAACTTTATTTAATCTCAGGATTGGTCCTGAAGTCTTCCAGTGGTAGATACTGTGAGAGTTGACATGGAGTGTGGAAGGGTGGTGAGGAGTCATAAACTGACACTAAATTTGTAGAGGGTCATAAGGTACCAAAGTGGTTTCTCAGAACAATATGTTGACATGGGTTGGCAGTAAGTTAACAGAGGATGTATAAAGTGGGTGAGGGCACAGGAAATTAGGTGTTATGGGGCAGGGGCGGGCTATGCAGTGGATTGGTCGGCATGGATGGACATGCAGAGTATGGCTGGGTGAGGGACTGAGAATGGTGGTGAGGCTTGGTACGTCTGTTTTTATATTTTTATATTGTTTTCACAAACTGTAGACTTTTTAACCTGGAGTCCCTTAGCTATGAAGTGTACTGGAAAGAGTGTGCAGCAGTCGGAATCAGAGTAAAGTGTACAGGGAGAGCAGACCTGAGGGGGATCAGGGACAGAAATAAGGATAATATTTTACTTGTCTATAATCTACTCTGACTCAAAGAGGAGTTGGTTGGAGTGACAAAGAATGCAGCGAACCTGGCAGTGAACACTGGTAAATGGAGCTTCTCAATAAAAGCCAGAGGCCCAAATCAAACTCAGTTGGAGCAGCAGCTCCACCCCAACAGGAACCTCACCGAACTTCCAAAAGGCTGATGGAAGTGACATCATCACAAAGCAGTGAGCTTAGTGGTGGGTGTTGGATAAATTATTTTAAACCATTTTAAAACTGCATTAAGTAAAGGTTATTCCAGCTTACTTTCAAAAGAAAACTTAATTAATTTTCTACTGGCCTAAGTTAAAGGTGTGTGGTTCTTTTATTCTTTTTTATCTAAAGATATGACAGGGGGATTCAATCCTGTGTGTTGCACGTTCTGCAGTAATCTTAGCTGTTGCTGGCAGTCTGGATGACCACATCTGCAGGAAGTGCCACTGATTTGACAAATACCAGCATCTGGTTTTGGGGATTGAGTGTCAGTTAGAGACATGGCAAATACATCCACAAGGCTGAGAGTTAAATGATTACATGTCTTTGGACGTCATTGCCCTGGAGCTTAAAGAAGTGTAGACAGAGGGAGAATAGGTGACCATCAGTCAGAAGAAGGCTGGCAGGCAGCTAGTCAAGAAAGCAACAGAATGCATGTTACTCAAGAATAGATTTTCTGTGTTGGTATTCAGCTAAAGTAATAGTTCCTCTGGGGAGTGCAGCCACGCAAGGGGGAACAATCAGACGGAAAGAGTTCCTGAAAGAATTACAGAGACTCAATAGTAAGGAGTACAGACAGCTGTTTCTACAGCCACAGGTGTGGCTCAAGAATGGTCTGTTGCCTCCCTGGGGCTAGGGTCAGACCTATCATTGAATGACTGTAGGGCTTTCTGAAGAGGGAATGCAATCAGTCAGAAGTTATGGGTCACATTGATACCAATGACATAGGAAGGCTGATGAGGTCCTGCAAAAACAATTGAGAGAGCTCGGTGTCTGATTGAAAAGCAGGATATTAAAGGCTGTATTATCTGGATTTCCACTGATGCCATGTGTTAGTGAGTATAGAAATAGATGGATAGATTAGTTGAGTTTATGGCTGAAGAGTTGGTTCATGAGGAAGGGCTTTAGATTCCTGGATCAACGGGTTCATTTTTGGGGAAGGTGAAATGTGTACAGGCCTGACGTGTTTCAACAGAACAAGACCCACATTCTTGCAAGAGGCTGTGTTAGTGGGTGTTAAAACTAATTTGGCACGGGAATGGGAGATGCAGAAGAGGTACAGCAATGGATGATACACAGAGAAAAGCCAAAATGGTCTGGCAGGCAGACCATACATAGTCAAGTTAAGGCAGGAGGGACTCAGCAAGTTCGATGAGATGCACTTTAATGCAAGAAGTCTTGCAAATTGAGGGTGCTGATTAACACACAAGGTTATGACTCCATTACTATAATGGAGACAAGGTTGAGTGAGACTAGTAGCCTGATATTCTGGAGTGGAGAATCTTCAGACAACACAGGAGTTGGTGTTGCAGTATGGATCAAGGAGTCAACTGCTGCAGTAGGGAGGGATTGTATCTTAGACGGTTCCTCAATTTTGAGGCTATATGGGTAGAGATTAAAAAGAAAATGGGGGCAATGACATTGCTGGGTGCAAACTGCAGATGCTCAAACAGTCAGGGAGAGATAGACAGCCACAGATACAGGCGAATTTCAAAAGTGTGAAAATAACAGGATAATAATATTAGGGGATTTCAACTGTATTAACTGTATGAATTGTAAGTATTGATTTGTAAGTATTGTAAGTATTAACATAAGTATTGTACATATTAATTTGTAAGTATTCTAAGTATTAGCTGTAAGGATTGTATTAATTTGTAAGTATTGTAAGTATCAACTGTAGGTATTGTAAGTATTAATTTGAAAGTATCAATTGGGATAGACAAAGTGTGAAAAGCTTAGAAGACGGATGGAATTCACAAAATATGTCCAGGCACGTTTTTTAATATATTCACTGACCTTGACCACTTATGTGAGGTCACGGAATCTTTTGCAGTAGCAAGGCTTTAATCTCTGTTTGGCCCCCACAGCTCTCCGTACTCATTGCTTTCTGAGCATAGATCTGGTGGGTCTGCACATATTGGACATCTCTTTTTCTTTCTTTCCAACTCCTCCACTGGGCCACTATCACAGTGTTCAAAAACTTCGGAGCCCATTTTTTTTACCATTTCTCAATCTTTCTCATATCAGAATCATTCCTTACATGACTACTTGCAATAGCTCCAGATGCAATGCGTCTCGTCTTGCCAATCCCAATACTGGTCTCCCGCTGATTTGGCCAGCCAGAAAGCACAATCAGCACTGACTGGATGTTGGCTTAATTGAAATGAAGAGGCAACGTGAAATTAGCAAAAATTAAAAAGTCTTTGATTGCAAAGCAGTGTTCTGTTTGTTAAACAGCCACACCAATGGCTTTTGATTTTCAGATACTACCTTCACCTTTTGATGAGCATGCTACTTTGACAAAGCATCCAGTCTTCTGAACAGTTTTGCCCATTTAAGATGAATCTGTGACATTTATTGGAGGCCTGATGATACCAAAATGTTTCATCAATGTAGCAATCTGTGGGCTTAATTCGAAGAATTTGGTCAAGTTATTGCAGGGAAGTGGAGTGAAAATTGCAAGCACTTGTTCATTCTCTTCCATTTAATAGATTGGAAGTGTGGGACCTGTAGGGTTAAAAATGGAATTTCCTGAATGGTTGAACAGATGAACTAGGGGTTGCCTAGTAACTGAACATGTTTTGATTTGGGCTGTAACGTAGTAGGCAACTCTCCAGTTACTGAAAATATACAGACACTTTGTAGTTGACATTCCTGATTGGTCTGGAATGGCATGACATTTTAAAGTCCTGTTTAGAATGTCTACTACGTGACTTCTCAAGAGTATAAGCTCCTGCCAAATGGCCATCACTGGATGTTTTCCAAGCCTGGTAAAGGTTGAGCCCAAATTGTCAGGGTGACGTAAGGGTTTATAAACTCTTTGGTAAATGCTTTCACACATTAGTCCACATTAGAAAGTGATCAATAAAAATCAAACCTTCAATGCTTCCAATCAGCATAAATCAATTCAATGAATGTGTTATTGTGAGCTTTACCCTGCTATCAGAAGTAAGGCCTAGTAAAGCGATGCTTTCAAAGCATCAATGATGTATGGGGTGAAATTCTTGGCAGACACATGGCAGAACTACAATTCAACTCTGATCACAAGGCATTACACACATAGCACTGACATTACAAACATACCACTGCCTGCTCTTCAGTGTACAGCTACTAGGCAGTACTTTCACAGAAACAGCATAGCTATCTCAACTGTATAAAGTGACTTTCAGAAATCAGATGAACCCATATTTTTACTTTATAAGATGTGAGGTTTCTGTTAAGTATAAATTTCTGACCTGGCAGGATAGACTGAATACAGGAATGATGTTTCCTCAGTTGGGGGATCCAGAAGAAGGGGTCACAGTAAAATGGTAGGCCATTTTGGACTGAGATGAGGAGAAAATTCTACACTCAGCATGTGGTGAATTTCCTACTCACTGATGGCTATGGAGATGAGGTGACTAAATATATTTAAGAATCAAATAGATTTCTAGAATTAAAAGTTTCAATTGTTTTGGGGGGCAGTAGTATCGTATTGAGACAGAGAATTTTTCATGATCCTGTTGAATGATGGAATGGGCTCAATGGGCTGAATGACCTACCTCTGCTCCGACTTTCTATTTTCCTGCACTTTATTTGCAGCGCTGTGGGGACTTTCCAATAATTAACTGAGTCTAGTCACTGTTTTTTGTTGCAGTGGGCTGCATTTAATCTCACCAAATACCTATACTAATAGATTTTGTAGGGCCAGATACAATACATGATCATCCCCTGCGCAAGTAAGACTATATTTAGGAAATTCTGTTAATAAGTAAACATACTGCAAAACAAAAAGTCATTCTTATGGTTTCCATTAATTATTTTTGATGAAAGAAATATGAATTCAGCCTGCAATTAAGCCATTATGCAGATATTTTAAAGATAGCACTGTCGCCATTGAATAAATGCATTAAAATAACTATGCAAATCAGATATTTCAATCCTGTTTATGTGCACTTTATGTGCATTCAGAAAGCTAAGATAAGACTTGTTTCACGTGTCCAAGATTTTATGAGGGAACTGGATAAACTGAATAGGAAAGGACTTGTTTCTCTTGGTGTAGCATTCCTTTTCAAAGGGCATAGACGTAAAGTGGTTGGAGTGTGGATTGGAGGGAAGATCAGTAAACAGCTGAGATGGAACGCACAGCTTGAAAGGGTAGTAGAAGCAGAAACTCTCAAGTTGGTTAAAGGTACCTGGATATGCATGTGAAGTCCCGTAACCTCCAGGACAATGGACCAAATGCTGGAAACATTTCAGCGAGCACAGGTATGATGGGAAATGTGGCCTCCTTCTGTTTTTCTACATATTCTGAATATCTGAAACAGAAGAATACACGGAGACTTGGGGAAAGGGCGACGGAGTGGCAGTGAACTTGCTCCTTAGGAGAGTTAGCAAGAACACAGTGGGTAGAATGGCCTGTACTATAACACTCCTCAGCATTTTCAACTTTTTTTCATGGGACATGTGCATTACAAGCTAGGTCGACATTTATCACCCATCCCAAACTGCCCTGTGAGCTGCCATTTTCAACAACTACAGTCGAGGTGGTATTGTAAATCACACCTACAGAGCTGCTAGAAGGGAATTCCAGCTTGTGTGCAGTCCTGGTATTTTCACTCTCCCATTGTTCATTGCTGGGGCAGGTATAGCAATTAGATACAGAGTCAAGTTTCCTTCACATTGTACTTCCATTGTATCTTGCATCTTGCTGAATATCACACTACCTGTGGCTTTCATTATTGGGAAATGTCCTGGACCTTACTGTTTGTCTTGTATAACATGTGCTGGTGTCTGTCATTGAAAAGTACAATTTTCACTACTAAAGCTTCAGAAAAGGTTAAGCAAAACATGTTGATTGTGTTTACTGGAATAGATTTGCAACTGAATTCATCTGTCTCAAGATCCTTTTAAGGGCTGTCCAAAACAGCAAATTTCTTCAATGTGCCTGAGTTGGCAGGTCAAATCTAATATATCTGTCAAATCTATTATTCCGTGTATCAAAAAAAACACACTTCCAAAATTTCACAAACCATGTAAACAACTCAGGCTATTCTTAATATGATCTGAACTCCTGTAGTTCATAATAGCCTTTTGAATTTTCTCAACCTTGCATGTCTAGCTATTAGAACCACTTAAAAATAAAATGTAAGAATCATTTCTCAACAAATTTGATGTAATAGTCTCAAGTTCATTGCTTAAATGATCAGCAGTGGATAGTGCATGAAAACAATCACCTCAGCACAAAAACCAGAGCAAAAATAAATTCTAAGTTCATCATAGAAAAACTGGCAACATAATGATTTACAGTGATGTTATATTTGTAGGAATTCAGAAACACTAACATTAACTCAAAGGTTAAAATGATGATTGTAAATTATTTGAGCTTTTGTTCATAATGTTATTTGAATTCCTCCTTTACTGCTATGCATTTATCCCACATGCCCATCACTCTCAGATGTCCCTTACTCCCTTGCAGAAATATAATTTAGATATTGCTGGCTTAGTGCTACAGATACTAATTGGCAGAAAAATGTTTTCACTTAAATACACATTCAGGCTAATGCAACAATCTTCATGAGAACACCTGCCTCTGCAGTAACACTGTTTTCATGCTAAGATGTACTGAATATTTTCAGTTGAGTATGCTGCCTTAAATTGGGCAAGGAAGAAATAGGTCAATTCTAGGTTACCTTTTTTAAAAGAAACTGTTGCAATTAGGATACAAGTAGTCAGAAAGGTGCAGCAGACACAGCTCTTGCAGTTCAAAGTCAGATGATGTAAGAACTGCTTATGGCAGGAAACCTTTGAGCACACAAGTACAGCGATTGGGGTCAGAATCAGGAAAAGAATCACTAGCATAACTTCAAAATGTTTCTGACACTTCATTTCCATGAAGAAAGTAATAATCTTGAATGGTTGTCCAAAAATGATATAACTGATGTGGTTACAGGATACAAAAAGGGAGTAGAGATGTAAATGCTTCAAATTATTACAGTCAGAATTAGCTATCTGCTAGTATCAACTACAAGGGAGAAGTCTGACACTCATTAGTGGGTGCAGGGATTGTCACTGTGCAGGAATATGGAGGAGGCTGTTTCTAATGTGACTCAGGTGGAGACAGGGTGAACCATCCTTTGTGGTTAATTCCATGAGGACATAGTGAACTGTAAGGAGACAATACCATGTTGTTTTATTGGAAGACTATTAGTCCAGATGTTATGTAGACCTGGATTCAAATTCCACCACAAGAGATGGTGGAATATGAATTCAATAAAAATATGGAATTGAGAATCTAATGATCCTGAATTCATTGCTGATTGTTTAAAAAACCTCATCTGGTTCACTAATGTCCCTTTTGAGAAGGAAACAATCATCCTTACCTGGTGTTACCTACATGTGACTCCAGGCCACAGCAATGTAGTTGACTCATAGCTGGACTCTGGGCAATTAGGAATGGATAATAAGCCAGGGATGCTCACATCCTGTGAATCTATTCTTTTAATTAGAAATCTCAGCTGCAATGCAACAATTGTCGGCTGAAGCCTCAGTTTCTAAAGGGGCGTGAGCAGGAAACAGCCAACCAGCTGTGAGAGCTCAATTAGAGACCAATGAGATCTCTGTTTGTTGCCATCCAAACTCAGTTTGTGCCATGGACTCCTGTCTTGATGACTGTGGATACCGGGGTTCCAAGGAGGTTGCAGTGTTTCTGTACTCCAGCAGATTAATTGGGGATGGATTTTACATTTGGGATTGACAACTGCACCATTTAAAAGCTGGTTGGAAAGAGACTGATGGAAAAAATATCTGCAATAACATGCTGTGAGTGGCATTAACAAGCATACAGTGAAGCTTCTGCCCTATCACAAGGGTACCCTGAAGTTGATAACCCCTACCATGTGCAAAAAATAAAAAGAGACTGCCATTCCAAATCTATCCAGCTGTCCAAACCAGCCTTATTCTGGTGTGGTCAGAGTATTATGAAGGTGAACAGAGGTTTTAACAAGCCTAGTCGTTCCTTAAATATTCATTTCCAAATGTGAGTGAGCGTACAGTTGTGGTGCCTGCCCCTTCCCTCTGTATTATGGGGCATAGCTCAGGGGTTGGTGTAAAGATAGTGGTCTGGTCACCTGATCTATATTACATGCCCTGACAACAAAAACACACCAGCGTGTGTTTTTAAAATGCAGCTATGAGATTCCTCTAGCGTTGACCTGGGGGAGTATCAGTGGCTCTGATGAGGCACAAATGTGCTTCGCCACTCTTAGCCTGGCAGAATTTGTCTTACCACACTGCCACTCCACTAGTGCCCTTGATGTCTGTCACTGATCCTGCCCAGTCAGCTGCCACCCATATTGAGCTGGTGCAGTTTGAAACTGAGCATTATAGGGCCTGAACTGGCTCAGGTTGTATGGATTAGCCATCTGCAGACTCAGCCCAGCCAGAGTCAGCAGCTATTTTGCTAGGTTAGCACTGCACAGAAGGATTCAATAAGGTAATAGCATCCATTAGACAGACACTGAGGGACTGCACAAAGGTGAATCATTGAGTACCGTGTGCATTGTTGGAAGTGTCCCTGAGTAATGTTGACATGTAATGAATGCTTTGTGCTATATTGTATCGTATAACTTTGCCCTAGATTACACTCCAAAGATCCATTACAAATGGTCAGAAGGATGGGGAAGTGCATGGCATTAGTGACCTGGGGATTATCTTACAGAGGAACTGGAGTCCATTGAGAACTTAAGGGCACAAAAGGAACTTATGAAACAATGATATGCCAGTTGCCTCCTTCTCTTTATTCTGCTTCTCATCTACCTGATGTGGTCATTAAACCCTGGTGGCATCCTACTGTCACCCAGCTCCTGCAGTGCTGAAATGCTGGTGCTATGGAGGAAAGTGTAGTGGTCAGTACATTTATATAATCATGACTCCATAATACAGACAATGGGCTAATGCCCCACCAACAGGCAGGAAAACAAGAGGGTCAACCTGTAAAACTAGGGGTGTGTTGGCATTGGCATGCTCAATGCTGGCACCTATCTTATTATGCCCCTGGCTCCACTGCAATGCCATAAGTGGCAAGGGATGCATTCTATTGGTTCATCCCACTGTCACCCAGAATTAATGGATCCCCAGCCTTGACAGTTTACCCTTACCACTCTTTTCCCCCTCCTGCCCAACATTACCCTTTAACACAATGCGCTAGCCTTGTCCTGGTCAGATTTGGACTTAGCTGGATTGCAGGCTATCCATGTTTGCTCTTCCTCTGAGGTCTAGTGAAATACTAATAGTGCCCCGCTCTCCTTGTGGCATATCCAGTACTGAAGTACTGCTGGCCTCCAATGGGTTAACAAATCCATGAGAAGGTACTTCTTTTGGAGAGGAGCAGAAGTGAGGGTGGGATCATGTTGAGGCTTTAGGAGTCTCACCAGCCAGTTGGAGAGATATCCGGCATGTCTATTTTCAGGAAGGCTGGCCAAACCCCACACCAATCAGGCAGTGACAAGGCCACCTCAATGCCTTTCCATGGAATCAAGACCACAGGACCTGAATTCCCACCAAACAAGAGTTGCTGTTCAACCAGAGACCGGCAGCTCATGCTGAATGGTGCCAATGAGGAGGTTGCAGACTTCCAAGATCACGGAGGATCTAGACCAACAGGAATGTCATATTGGAGAAAGCAAGAAGGATTTTCTGTGACAGTGGTCACTGTGAGAGGGCTGCAGAAGGTCAGTTGTGAGGATCTGCAGTGGATTCCCTATGCGATATTCAGTCCCTTGATCATGAGTTGAATGGCTTTGATTGAGAAACGTCACCCCCAGAAGTGACATGTCCACTAAGATATCTTATTGCAATTGCATTGAGCCTTTTTACTGTATAGAAGTGAAGTTGCACCTGGACTATTGTGTACAGTTTTGATCTCCTCACACAAGAAGGTTATGATTTCCATAGAGTGCATTGGAAGCTCTCCAGTCGTTCCCTGTGATAATATGATTGTTTGATGAGGGGAAATTGAGGAGACCAGGCCTGCACTCCCAAAGTTTAGAAGAATGAGAAGTGATCTCATCAAAACATACAGAATTCTTGCAGGGCTCAATAGGTAGATGGAACAAATGTTTTCCCCTAACTTTTTTTTGAGCTTTCCAAAGAAACTAGGGACATAAATTCAGAATAAGGGATAGGAAATTTAAAACTGAGAAGACGAGGAATTTCTTCATGGAGAGGTTGGTGAATCTTTGAAATTCTCAGTCCCAGAAGACTGAGAATTATATTCAAGACAGAATTTGATACAAGTCTATGTATTAAAGGTATGAACCATATTGGCATAGTTCAGGAGATTGTGTTGAACTAAAAGATCAGCCATGGTCAAGGTGCATGAGGCCAAATGGCTAACTCCTGCTTCTATTCCGTGCCTAAGTTCCTAAGTTGTGGCTTCTATATAATTTACACAAGGATTGACAGAAACTCACAGCCCTGAGATTCATCTATCAACACAATCCATGGAAAATGTTCAAGCCAGTGTGTCCACTGCCCTCTAGAGTTGCAAATAGTTTCCATTCAATGTTAAAACAATTCTATTTGCTTCAAATTATTGCTTTTATTATACATCTATTGATTTTTTTAAGCTTTGAAAAGAACAGAATCAAGGAAATTCTGATTATCCTACATATGGAAAGATCTTCAGAAAATATGAGAAATGTTTACATTAACATACAGCCAGCACATAAATAAAATCAAGGCACAAAATAATTATCTTAATGAAAAAAATCATTGATGATTTAACTTCAGAGTCTTTGTCTCTGAATATATGTTTTTCTCCTTAGCCTTTTAATAAGTTGACAACCAGTTTTCTTTGGCATTTATTTAAGACAATTTCCTTGCTATGCTGTGGTTTCATCCAACAAATTGAAAGCTATGCATGTTTGCTTTACAACAATTAAAATGATTTTTTTAAAAAATTCTTACTCATTCTTGATATCCAGAAATCAGCTGTATTGATTTTGAAGACATGAACACATCCTCAATTATTTGGAGTGATGTGGGTGTATCTCTGGTTGTTTTAATATATATTCCTTGCAGATCAAGAAGGTGAGAACAATTTGGCATTTTGATTTTATTGTTTTGTAATTTCATACTGACTAGGCCCTAGCTCTTTTTAAAATGCAGTGCAGGCAATTCGCTTGCAGGCTGCTGTCAAAGCAGATCTGTCACTCACTCTTGGGAGGTACATAACAATGGTATTAAGGTGTCTTTCTCACGTATTTTCTCTTCACAAAGGAAGGTACACCTAATTCCTGGCTCATCCACAGCTGAGATTCGCCTTGTTGTGCATGATGAATAAATAGTTCATAAAATTTTCCAAGCTATTATGAGAAAACTATAATTGACTAAAGTACTCACAAAAAACTATAACTTTGCATTGTCTAACATCATCATCATTAGTTTTCTTCAATGTTCATTTTGGAACTGCAACAGTGTTGTCAAAACAGAAAAGTCCTTTGTTTAAATCTAACTCCATACAATTTTCCACACAGCGGTTTATTTACCTGGATTATGTTTAGTAAACAGTACATTAACAATTAATTCCATTCTTAATTTTTTTTTAAAAATCAGACTGATTACAGAATATATCTGCAAATACTGTTGGTTGTATAGAACAATAAGGATGTTTGTTGGTATGCTCAGATCTCCAGATTTGATCTCCCTTCACATTATTACAGCAAGACATGCAGAATGCAGCTCAGAGTCAATCCTGTTTACTTGGAATTGTAATCACATTTAGGTCAGATCATCTGAGATGTCAAGATTCCAGTTGGGTTCTTAAAAATAATCCATCAGTTTCATAGTTGATTATACTGATCTGTATTCTGTATAAGTTTACAAATTTTTTGAAAAGTGAATGCAAATTCTCAAGCTGGTATGCAAGAATTGAACTTTCTTTTCTGGATGATTAGCTCATGCCTCTGGATTACCCTCCAGTAACATAACTACTATATTACCGTACATGAATGAGTGAAGTTGCCTGCCCTCTCAACTGGAACAGTAGCTAAGATATAACCTATTCATATTCCTATGTTCTATGCCCTCAACTCATACAGATGGGTGTCAGCTCTCCTGCTCCCAGTTCCAATGTTTCAAGGCTGTAATTAGAAGGCTGCAATTACAACAGTTGTGGACTAAGTTCTGATCTCTCTCTCTCTCTCTCTCCCTAATAAGTCACACAGTGACATAGATGAGGGTGAGCCTGGAAATTTTAAAGATTACTAGTACAAATATTCATCCAACTAATCTGCATGTAACATACTTGAATAAGAATCTTTATTAATCACGCAACAGAGATGTCCCTAACTCACTCTGAGCACATGGTATTCAGTAAGAAAAACCTCTTCAATATCTTTTCCACAAGATTCATCCTAAGCCCACCCTCCTCAGAAGGACTAATAAAGATCCAAAATCAACTAGGAAAAAAGCAAATGATCCCAAGACTCTTACATATATACATTAGATAGAGATAAGACCATACAACATTGGAGCAGAAATTAGGCCATTCGACCCAAAGAGTTTGCTCTGCCATTCAATCATTTTCCAACCCCATTTTCCCACTTTCTCCCCATAACCTTTGATCCTCTTGGCAATCAAGAACTTATCTATCTCTGTTTTAAACATACTCAATGACCTGGTTTCCACAGCCTTCTGTGGCAATGAATTCCACAGATTTACCACTCTCTGGCCGGTGAGTGTAGGGTGCAGGGTGCCTTCGTTTCAAATTGAAGGCTTTGGAGAGGCATTTAGACTGTGGTGTGGTAAAAATCTGACAATGCTGCCAAGCCTGGTGAGTCACACCATTTGAAAGAAACAGGGAAAGCCTCTGCCCAGCAGCTGGTGCAGTTGATGAATATGATTTCTGATGACTCACAGAATGACAAAGGAGACTGACACAAGCAGGCAGTTCATATTGCACAGTTAAAATGATGTCTTTTTCCTGATCCATGTCAGACACACTGTACAGTTGAACCCCCTTTTACCACCCACAGCTTCATTACAAGTGGAAGCATAGCTCAAACCAAGTGTAGAATGTATCATGTTTACTTTAGGAAAATTAGGATATTTCATTTGCCATATCTGAGTGGACCATATCAGTGAAATTTTGTCAACTTCTGCAATATTTTTAAACATTGGCATTGAAGGCTTTGGAGAGGCTTCTGAGCAAAAACTAAGAATATTTGATTCCAATAAATGACTAAAAATGCAGACATTTTCAGCAGAAGGGACAATTTTCTTCTGTCAACTTTATACATGCGAATACTTACTGTGTACAAAAACAATAAAGTCCTGACAGCTGCCATCAATGATCACATTTTTCAGAGGTGCTTGCATAAATTAGCATTTACGTCCATTGGACATTCAAAAGGTAAGGAGATTCAGTATCTGGTAATAAAGACTCTCGCAGTTTCAATCCACTGAGTTACCATCCTCCTCACACAACTGCTTGTCTGTATTTCTCGCCTCCATACACCAATGCGTTACATACACCCATTCATATATACATATACTCATTCTATTTGCAGTGCTGGTACAGCAGTGGAACCATTTGCAGTGAAAACAGAAAGGTCATTCATGGCTCAGTAGAAGGTAGGGAGAGGGTTAATGCTTTATTTTGTATATTTAACTGGCCCATTATAGTGTTCAGCTGCAAAAGTTGTAATAAGGACCATTATCTCAAAAACTGGTCATGTAATAGGCTGGGAAAGAAATATTCTAACCTGGATTTTCACCTACGAATTGGGTTGCAGGGATCGGGTAAGTTATTGGCTTTGAGTGCCCGGCTCAGGGAAAAGTGACCACACAGAGGGATGTTTATTACCAGGAGGCAGGTACAGGCTTCAGGTAGGCCAGCTGACCTGGAAAAGAGGTCAGAGGTAGCCACATGGCTCCTAGGTACCTGCCTTGTTGTTGTGTGCCATTGTCCCAGTTGTCATGAAACCATAAGGCCATCTAGCCCTCACCCCTCACATATTTCTCAATTCACGCCATCTTGTGTTCACCCTGACAGATTATGACCTCATACATCACCCCCTCCCCCACGTCATCCACAATGTTCCTTTATGCTATGCCATGTCCACCACTCACCTCCCAAGACATCTCATGCCCCTTTGCCAATCTCTGTACCTCCATCCACGAGGCCTTTCTACTTACCCCAATGGCCCCTCGTGCCAAAGTCTTGGACTTCAATGCCAAGTGAATCCCTAAGTGATTGTACTGTACTATAGTGTGTGTATATTTTTTATATATATAACATATATACATACATATATAAATTTTAAGCACACTGTCATTGAATCACTAGTTTCCACTAACAATTATTTTACTACATGGCAATCAACATGTAAACCACTGTAAAATATCAATATCAGACAATGCAAGCATTTGAGGTCTCTTAACATTGCATAAAGAAACACTGTTCAATTGATAACAGACCAGAGCTATTAATTAATAAATGTTGTCTCTGTTTCAACACAGTAATGGAGCTCTGGTCTCTTAGTCAAACTTTATTTTGTGCCCTTGGTTTGTTAGGTTGCCTCTATGCTCATAAAACATAATTAAAGCCAACTTGTGCCAGGAAACCTGATTTTCTTTGGTCAAACACACATTTTGGATTAATTTCCATCCATAATATTTGGATTTGATGACTATTTTCTACTGTAATATATTTTTCCATCAGATTTCCATAAAACTGTTGAAGATTACAGTTTAGTAGATGCATCAAGGTGATACTGATGGTTTCAAAACGCATAGCTATATAATGTACACAACTGTACTCAGGTTCTTATTCAAATATTTTTTGTTATATTTATAATTTGCAATTATATGATTATTGCAAACAAACTTTGGTTTTTGAGCAGGAACTTTGTAAGGAATGATTGTGGTGCTCATCAAAATTAATCTACCTCCAATCCAGTTTGACGATTATTGTCCAAGTTCACTGGAACACATTCAAATATGCACTAAATTTCCAGTGAAAAAGTAGCTTTTTAATGAATCTTATTTAAGTTTGTCTCACTAATTGCTCTCCCTCTCTCTAGGGAATCCAAAACAAAATGAACAAAGGTTAAGGAGCTTGCATTGAACCAAAATTGTGAATGGTCTCTGTAGTTTCTGTTTTATTCATTCACAGGAAATGGGGCCTCTGGCTAGGCCAGCATTTATTGCCTATCCTTGTTAGATTAGATTAGATTACCTACAGTGTGGAAACAGGCCCTTCTGCCCAACAAGTCCACACCGCCCCGCCGAAGCGCAACCCACCCATACCCCTACATCTACCCCTTACCTAACACTACGGGCAATTTAGCACGGCCAATTCACCTGACCTGCACATCTTTGGACTGTGGGAGGAAACCGGAGCACCCGGAGGAAACCCACGCAGACACTGGGAGAATGTGCAAACTCCACACAGTCAGTCACCTGAGGTGGGAATTGAACCCAGGTCTCTGTCGCTGTGAGGCAGCAGTGCTAACCACTGTGTCACCGTGCTGCCCACCGTACCCAGAAGACACTTAAGAGTCAACCACATTGTTGTGGATTTGGAGTCACATGTCGGCCAGACGTGATAAAGATGACCATTTCTTTCCCTAAAGGACATTAGTGAACCAGATGGGGTTTTCTAAACAATCAGCAATGCATCCATGATCATAATTTGATTCTTAATTCCAGATTTTTATGGAATTCCAAGTCCACCATCTGCCGTGGTGGGATTTGAACCCAGGTCCCATAACAGTACCTAAGTCTTTGGAGTAATAGTCTCGCGATAACACTACCCAACCACCCAACCATGACACACTTGAAACACAAAATATTCACCTCATCTGCTCAATGTTACAGAATTGATTCAAGACATATTTTAGTTCATCACAGAAAGCAATTAAAGTACTTCCTCTGATGTCCATTTGTTAACATTCAAATAAGCTTCAATTTTTTTTGGTTGTTTTGTTATCTTCCCATTTAATTTCTTCCCATTTGCAAAAGGCTCTTCAAAACCTCTATTCCCTCGTGTTTTCAATAGTTTTCGCTAACTCTTTTCTACTCCTTAGCATCTCTGTTAATCATTTTGGGCACTTAGTACCCTAAAAGTATAGCATGAGTGCAAGTTATTGAATGATCATCAGATGCTATCAAAAATTGTGATACAATCTAAGAATATAACAGTTTGTAATGGTAGCAAGTAATAAAAAAAACACATTAAAATGAGAGTCGATTTCATCGCACCATTCTGAAAAATGAAACAAACCAATTTCTCCTCACAATACCATGCAGCTCTCAATAAAATTGGAACCAGATGCATTTAGGATTTACTCCTCATTTCTGCTAAAAGTGAAAATTCATGTCAGATGCAGTTCTAAGGGCACACACATGAAATCCTAACATGTTACATGGATCTATTCTTCATCACTATTCACAATGTGGTTTCCTCTATCAAACACAGACTGGGTGACTTGCTATCCGCAAGCGTTATTCTGTGCTTCCTGACATCAATTCTTCACCTGGCTTCCACTCTGACCTTTCTCTCCGTGACCTGTTGCAACTTTTCAACGAGGTTCAGCACAAGCCCAAAGAACTGCACCTCATCTTTCAACATGACACTCCATTTTGTTTCTGGTTGTTTTTTTTCTTGATTTACTTGTTTGTTTTTCGGATGATTGATAACAACCACATCCTTTGCCTTTTTAATTCATGCATGACCACAGAATCTTTTACCATTTAAACTTTCCTGCTCTTTCTCCTACACAGACCTTCACGTCAAAAATGCAGGAACAGAAGTAGGCCATTGAGCCCACTGGGTCTGCCATGCCATTCAATGTTAAAAATCACATAACACCAGGTAATAGTCCAACAGGTTTGTTTGGAAGCACTGCTTTTGGAGCGCTGCTCTTTCATCAGCTACCTGATGAACAAGCTGTGCTCTGAAAGCTAGTACTTACAAATAAACCTGTTGGACTGTAACCTGGTGTGATTTTAACTTTGTCTACTGCAGTCCAACACCGGCACCTTCACATCATGGATATGATTCAATCACATCCTCGCTGATCTAATAGGCCTCAACTCTACTTTCCTGTATTTTCCCCATAACCCTGGACTCATTTACTGATTAAAACTGGTTATCTCAGCCTTGAATATATGTAATGGCCCAGCCTCAGCAGCTCTTAGTGGTGAAGCACTTCACAGGTTTCCCACCCTCCTCCTCATCGCTGTCATAAATGTATGATCCCTTATTCTGAGATCACGCCCCCGTGTCCTAGCCTCTCCAACAAGGGGAAACAATCTTTCCAAATCCACCTGTTTTTCCCCTCATTCTCTGCCAAATCTCACTTGCTGGAAACTCATATTTTTAACTGCTTTTAGCATTGACGAAGGCTCAACATTGACCTGAATCTTTAACGCTGTTTCTCTCTTGGTAGATGCTGTCTAAATTGGAGAGTAGTTCCAGCATTTTGTGTTATTATTCCATGTTTCATTATTGAGACAAGGACAGCCCACGTTGATGTCTAGAATCATAGAATCACACAGTACAGTCAACCCATTGAGTCTGTACTACCAGAAAAGTATACTATTATCTGCACTAGTCCCACTTTCCCCACACTGGGCCCAAAGCCTTGAATGTTATGATACTTCAAGTGTTCATCCAAGTTCTTTTTAAAGGTGAGGCTTCCCACCTGAACTACCCTCCCAGACAGTACACCCAAGATGCCCACCATTCTCTGGATGAAATTTTGATCCTTAAGTCTCCTCCAAACCTCCTGCCTTTCACTTTCAAAGAATGCCTTGCGTTCCTTGATCCTTTGAATAAGCTGCTGTCTATCTTTGCTGTCTGTGCCCCTCATAATCACAGACACATCTGTTAGATTCCTACATCAACATTCCCTGCTCCAAAGAAAACAACCCAAGCTTATCCAGCATCTCAGCATCGGTGAAATTCTCCATCAAGTTGAATCTCTTTTGTACCTTTTCCAGTACAAACATATTCGTCATAATAGTATGGTGACCTGAACTGCGGCCTAATCAAGTTCTGTACTGCTCCAACATGACCTCCTTGTTCTAACAAACTATGCCCTGACTGATAAAGGCAAGCATTCTGTATGCCTTGTTAACTACCCTATTAATTTGCCTAATGTTAAAAATCAGATGGTTGCCACCTGATGAAAGAGTAACGCTCCGAAAGCTAGTGCTTCCAAATAAGCCTGTTGGACTATAACCTGGTGTTATGTGATTTTAAACTTTGTACACCCCAGTCCAACACTGGTATCTCCAAATCAATATGTCTAATAACCTTCAGGGATCCATGGACAACCATCCCATGATTCTTTTGAACTTCATAATGTCCTATCTATTGATGAATGTGGCTTAATTTACTTGAAAAAAAACCTGGAATAAAATAAATGATTGATTTACACCAAAACCATCCCAACAATTTATAAACTGGATGCAGTGCTGTAATATCTAACATCCTCAAAGATACGGAATAATTCTAAAATTGAAAGCTCGATGGTGCAGTAATGCGTGGAAGATCTGGTAACCACCAACAGTCACATCCATAGAAGAGAAACAGGAGCCTGGAAGAACACAGCAAGCCAGGCAGCTTCAGGAGATGGAGAAGTCAATGTGTTGGGTCAAGACTGTTCATTGGGATTGGGGAGGGGAAAAGGAGCTCAGAAATAAATGGGCATGTGGGGCTCGGGGAAAGAGAGGTGGGATAGCGTTGGTGGATGCAAGTAGGGGAATTATTGTGATTGGTCAGTGAGAAGGGTGAAGCAGATAAGTGTGAAGGAAGATGAATAGGTAAGATCAAGTCAAGGAGGCAGGGAGGAGAGAAAGGGCTAGAAATGGGATGATATTGGAGGTGGGATAGTGAAGCTAGTGGGGCAGGAGGTGGGATGGTAGGAAGGAAGCAGGGCTAGAAAAGCAGCCGGGGAATGGGTGGGAAGGTTATTTGAAACTGAGAACTCAAAGTGGAGTCCTCCAGGCTGTCGGCTGCCCAGGTGGAAGATGAGGTGTTGTTCCTCCAATTTGCGGTCCGACTAACTGTGGCAATGGAGGATGCCGAGCATAGACATGTTGGAAAGGGAATGGGAGGGGGAATTGAAATGGGTGGTGACCGGGAGGTCAGGCTGGCCGTTCTAGGTCCCGTCAAGACGCTTGGTGAAATGGTCACCTAGTCTACGTTGGCTTTCACTGATGTAGAGAATTGAGAGCACCAGCTACAGTAAACTAGATTGAAAGAGAGGCAGGTGAATCCCTACCTCACCTGGAAGGACTGTTTGGGGCCCTACATGGAAGTGAGGGATGAAGTGTACGGGTAGGTGTTGCATCCTTTTTGGTTGTATGGGAAGGTACGGGGGTGGGGGGGGGGGGGGGAGGGGGATGGGGTGGTAGGAATGTGGCGCGAACCAAAGAGTGGCGAAGGGAATGGTCCTCGCGGAAGGCAGAGAAAGAGATGGGGAGGGGAAGATGTTCTGGATAGTAGGGTCTAACTGGAGTTGGCGGAAGTGTTTGGGGATGATGTGTTAGATGTGGAGGCTGGTGGTGTGGAACCCTGTCTTCATTATGTTTGGTTGGGGTGTGGTTTAGAGCAGTGGAGCTGTAATATCCATTGTTGTTTGCTACCTACTTTGTGCATGTTTATATTGAATTAAAACATAAGACTTTTCATACCTTACTTTAGGTATGTTTGGAGAAAGTGACGACTGCAGATGCTGAAGATCAGAGTTGTGGGTGTGGCGCTAGAAAAACACAGCAGGCCAGGCAGTATCTAAGGGGCAGGAGAATCAACGTTTCAGACACAAGCCCTTCTTCAGGAATGAGGTACATTTGGGTCAGTGAGAAATTTGAATAACATGGAACCACTTGCTGGTAAATCCTTGCCTGCAATGCATGTGGTTCCTTGTTTTTGAATTACCACGAACAATGTTGTGATGATATTTGATATGGCAGGTGCTGAACGGAAATGATCTGCCCATGTCATCTTTTATACTATTTTAATGATATGCAGAAACATATGCATACTATGCTCCTTTCTGTAGTTTTCACTTCTCAAAAAATTGCCTTGCCATCTGTCAGTGCACACACAAAGACGTAGGCATAGGATTTCCTCCACAATTGCACTTAAACACAACAACAACTGAGCTCAAACTCATTCTGTGGCTGGATTGCAGAATTTTGACTATATGCGAATTAGACTCAGCAATAGCCTGCATCCTTATTTCACTTTCAACATCATAAATGTCCCAAGGTTCAAGTATAATCCACTAAAATTTCAAACAAATTGCTGCTCACAGATCAAGCCTCAGCTCTGACTCTCAAATATCATCTCCCTCACTTTATGCTTATTTATGTGCCTCTCAACGTTGCAACCAGATTTTTATACACAACAGGAAGCCAAAATAGTTTTGATCTATCAATTGCAATCTCTAAATGTTTTTCAGGACATATTTCTTAGCTTGGCCCGCTCAATATATTCTGTTTCTTTCAATGCATTTTTATGGCACGGTGGCACGATGAGTAGCACTGTCGCCTCACAGCGCCAGAGACCCGCGTTCAATACCCACCTCAGTCGACTCTCTGTGTGGAGTTTGCACGTTCTCCCCGTGTCTGCGTGGGTTTCCTCCGGATGCTCCGGTTTCCTCCCACAATCCAAAAATGTGCAGGTTAGGTGAATTGGCCATGCTAAATTGCACATAGTATTAGGTGAAGGGGTAAATGTAAGGGGAATGGGCCTGGGTGGGTTGCGCTTCGGCAGGTCGGTGTGGACTTGTTGGGCCGAAGGGCCTGTTTCCACACTGTAGGGAATCTAATCTAAAACAAATAAAAAGCTTCCCAATTTCAGATTCTTGCCTGATCTATGTGGCTGATGGATAAAACTTGTATTTTAACAATCAAGTTGGACATATATTTGGCTCCAATGTTGCCTCAAGCCATGATTAGCTATGCAGAATTATGCCCAAGTAATGAGTATTTTAGTGAGTATTGAGATGATATTTTGCTGTAATGACATTGGCAAAATGAAGGCTTTTTTGGAAGAGAACTCAGTTCTAACTTCTAGGTTGTGCTCATGGAGAAAACTCCAGGTACATTTCATCACCGTTGATGCACACACTGCTAACATTTCAGGACACAGAGTGCTAACCCTTGTTTGAAAATGCGTCATATTGAGAAACAACATTAGGTACCTTCACACAGGATTTTGCTGGCCCAGAGATGACAGGCCAAGAGGAGCTGGAGTCAGGAAAGTAGTGCAGAAATGTGTTACAGCACTTCCCCTACCCATTCCCAACTCCAGGAACATTTGGCAGCGATATGCTGGCAGGGGGATCAGCCGTTTGTTTATTGGACGTGGGCAGCCAATTTAATCCATTAAGGCCTCAAATAGGAACAATATGAACAGTTCACCAGCTTCATGGTGGTAGCCCTCCAGCATTTGTCCAGGGATAGAGGCTCCATTGCACTTTGAGGCTTTCCCTTTGAACAAACGGGACTCCCCTACATGTTCAATCTGAACATTTGCTTCTAACTTAGCTCTCCAAGGTGCTACAACCTCTCTACTGGCTGCCTGTCTCTGCCAGTGAGGCCTCCATTTGTCCAAGAATCCTGAAGCCCCAGTAAATTTTTGCTCTCTATTTAACATCCAGTATAATTCATTCCTTCTCTGCTTAACTTCACATAATGGATTAAGAATTGAAAGATTAATCAGTTATGAGGCCAAAAAAATTCCTTTAAAAAAACCATTAGACTATTCACAGATTGTAAATTAACAATTTCCAGGGTGGCAAGGTGGCTCAATGGTTAGCAATGCTGCCTCACAGCGCTGGGAATCCAGATTTGATCCCAGTCTTGGGTCCTTACAAGTTCTCCTCAGTCTGCGTGGGTTTCCTACAGGTGCTCTATTTTCCTCCCACAGTCTAGAGATGCGCATGTTAAATGGATTGGCCATGCTAAATTGTCTGTAGTGACCAGGGATGTGCAGGCTAGGTGGGTTAGCCAAGAGAAATGTGGGACTACAGGGACAGTGTGGGAGCCTGATCTGGGTCAGATGTCCTTTGGAGGGCTGGTGCAGATGAAGTGTGCCCAATGGCCTTTTTCCACACTGCAGTGATTCTATGACATATTATATTCAGGCAGCACCTACAATAAAACAGGAGGCACATCATTTTGTTCACTGAGATGATTTATGTTTATGCATCTGCTGTAATGAATCATTTAATAACTCTTAATTTCTATAGTTAGTGCTCAGTCTTGCTGAATTTGAACATAATTCAAAGGGGGCATAGCTTTAAATTAAGGGGGGGTAGATATAGGACTGATGTTAGGGGTAGGTTCTTCACTCAGCGAGTCGTAAGTTCATGGAATGCCCTGCCAGTAGCAGTAGTGGACTCTCCCTCTTTATGGGTATTTAAGCGGGCATTGGATAGGTATATGGAGGATAGTGGGTTAGTGTAGGTTAGGTGGGCTTTGATCGGCGCAACATCGAGGGCTGAAGGGCCTGTACTGCGCTGTAATGTTCTATGTTCTATGTTCTATAATGAGATTTATTTTAGAATGTGTTATGAAACAATTGCAAACTGAATGGTTTTCAGAATGAATCTTTGACTGTGCTGATATTCTGTTGTGTACAGTATGCATTATCTGTTAGAACAATCACACTGTTTTGCTAAAATAGCATTGTTGCCAGAGACTCCTTGTTCAACATAGAATGATTGATAACTTTATGTTAGTCTGAATAGAAAAGCCTTTGCCACGAGCATCTCTATTGCTGTTCTGAGGCAATACCTCTCCATGTGGAATTGTTGCAAGTTTCTCACTCACCAACAGACACTGTTTCCCAGGCAATTCTGCCCACAGTAATCCACACTTTCAAGCACTGTCCTGCTTGTCATTGCACCTCACGCAGAGGAGGTTTGACAGCACTGTTTGCAAAATCATTTAAAGCAATAATTTTAAAGCTATCTGCATTCATTGGTGTTATTTCACAACAATCCATTAAAGACTAAGCTGTGGAGATCTTCTAGTGATTACACTTGGAATTTAATTTAACAGTGAGGAGGGGATTGCACGTCAACTTAGCACAACACCAGAAGTCAAGAAATTATGTACAGGCCACTCCCTGGTTCCTGATTCCGAATTGAGACTGAAACTGGGATTGCAACTGGGAGCAGAGAATTGTTCAGGACTACCTTGTGTATTCAATCTACCAAGGAGATTTTTTTAGTATAATTTTTAAAATAAATAATACATCATTGCTGTACATGTGTGTTTCATGTCTTATGTCCACGTCTCCTTGTCAGTTTCACTGCTGATATCATTCCAGACCTCTCACTTTATAATTGATACAAAGTGACATTAAAAATGTGAAGAAAGATGTTCATCCTGGTAACCTGAGAGATGAATTCTGAACAATAGTTATCTATTATCTTTTATCTCAGGCCTAGAAATTGGATCATGCCAGAAACAGTGTACAATCAATTCCATCCACTCAATTGGTATCCCAATACAGTGAATAGACTAATTAAATCTGCACAGAACCTTGGTAAGGTGACCAGCCAGTCTTTTCATGTCTCACTGGTTCTTGTGAGCAGTGGGAGCCCCAGGGGGTTGCTGTAGGAGTAAATTCAATGGCTTGGACGCTAGTCAGATTTCTCAGTTGTGCAGCAGCCTCATTGTAGAGCAAGGAGGGTTGCTCTACAATGCTGCTCCCTAACCCACTCCACCCTTCAGTTGAAAAAAGTCACTTTGAACTTAGCTTTTATAAAGGTTTCTCAAAGCTGAATGCTGATTTAACTGCTGTGCTGACTGCAGCATACATTTAGTCACTAGATTACATTTTTGCTAAGAAGTCCAAAACATCGGTTGAAGATTTCCATCAACATTGGATCAGTTCCAGATGAATACCCTGCTAACAAATAGGTGTGTGACATGCTGAGGAAAGCTGGGAGCCTGCATTGTTTTCCATTTTTCCCAGTCCTGCAGAGACTGCCACTGTAGGCGGGGGGGGGGGGGGGGGGGCACACCTACTGTCTCTTGTTATCTCAGCAGAGCTTACCCCTCCTGGTGGAACTTTCCACTGGATATCATTGAGGGGGCTCCTAGTGAATGACCCAATTCTACAATCCATCTGCTTTCTTTTATTATGTTGGGCTCCCAGAAAAGGTCTCTAATTAGTTCATGACTAACATCCTGCTGTGGCCACTCCCTGGTTCCTGATTCAGAATTGAGGCCGAAATTGGGATTGCAACCAGACCAGAGAATTGTTTCTGGACTGGCTTGTCGATTCAATCATTCAATCTACCAAGGGGATTATTTTGTAGTGATCACTCATCTGTCCTTATTTTCTGCATAGCTTTAAAAACTTGTTCCATACTTTAAACTTAATTCAAATTTGAAACCACCCCATGACCATCACCATGTTTTAAACATTTGAGGAATTTTAAAATCTTTTTTCTTTCATCATAAGATCAAAGTGGGGACATTGGCAATGATTGGAGAATGATCAGCACCAATAACAACTTCTCAGATTCTAATGCAGGCCACGTCCAGGTTTTAGCTCAAAGGTGAGAAGTAAAATTCAAACCACATAAGAGCCACACAATAACTATCTTTGACAAAGAGATTATGACCATCTCACTATAATATTCAATAGTAACACCATCACTGAATCTTCCACAATCAACATCCTTGGGGTTACCATTGAGCAGAAATTCAACTGGATTCATCACATAAACACAATGGCCACAAGAGCAGGTTAGAGGCTAAAAATACTACAGTGAGTACCTCACCTCCTGACTCCCTAGAGCTTGTACACCATCTATAAGGCATGAGTCGGGAGTGTGATAGAATGCTCCCCACCTGCCTGGATGGTTGCAGCTCCAACATTACTCAGGAGGCTTGACACCATCCAGCTCAAAGCTCTCCACTTGATTGGCAGCACATTTATCACCATATACAGTCCCTCCTTTCACCACGGTGCACTGTAGCAGCAGTATACACCATCTACAAGATGTATGTATGAATTCACCACAATTCCTTCAGCAGTATCTTCCAAAACGGTGACCTCTATTGCCAAAATAGGCAACAGCAGCAAATGCACAGGAATGTCACCAACGGCAGGCTCCCTTCCACATCAAACAATATTCTTAATGGATCTGAATCATCACTTCTTCACTGTCACTGCATCAAAATCCTGAAATTCCTTAACAATACTGTGGATACGCCTGCCTACATGGCAGCTCAACTCTACCTTCGTAAGGATAATTTGGAATGGGCAAGCAATGAGCTAGCAATTCCAACAGCCTCTCCCCTGAACAATATGAAGAAGGCAGTGTGTCTACTTATGAAATAAATTACATACGTATTGACAGGAATTAATTTAATAAATTTGGTTACAATGTAGTAAGATTACAAAGACTGAGATTTTAATTTGGGCATCTTGGTACAAACAACGCAGAGTCAATCTATAAATGGTTTGTGGCCCACTTTGTTCATGCGAATGCTCTTGTTTGTCTCTACAAAGAGGCATATAGTGGGCAGCACTCTTTATCAGGACGTCCAACGAATCACAAGAAACCCTAACTGCTTTTCTACATTGCTGGGTGTAGATGGGAGGGAGAGGGGGCTGGAAGGAGTCGAGTGTAGAAGATTTGGGAGGATGAGGAAAGAGCGAGAGAGAGAGAGAGTGAGAAAGTTAGTCAGTTAAGTGAGGTAGTTCTGTGAGAGTCTAAGGCAGGTGGGCCTTAAGTGGTTGACCTAGATTCTTCCACCACCCCTCCCACTCCATCAAGGACATGCAACCTCTGGGCCTCCTCAACCGCCAAGTTCTAGCCACCTGACACCTGGAGGAAGAGCACCTCATCCTCCGTCTTGCTTCCCTCAAACCACATGGGATCAATGTTGATGCCAACAGTTTCCTTATCTCCCCTCCCCTCACCTTATCCCAGATCCAGCCCTCCAATTTGTCACAGCCTTCCTGACCTGTCCATCCTCCTTTCCACCTATCCATTCCACCCTCCACTCTGACCTATCACCTTCACCCTCACCTTCATCTACCTATTGCACCCAGCTACCTTCCCCCCAGTCCCATCCCCTTCCATTTATCTCTCAGCCCCCTTGGGTACCCCCGCCCCCCCACATTCCTGATGAAGAGCTTCTGCTTGAAACGTTGATTCTCCTGCTCCTCGGATGTTGCCTGGCTGGCTGTGATTTTCCAGCACCACACTTTTTGACTTAAGTGGTTGTGAGTCATTTTAGTAAATGTTATCTGTTTGTTTAGTGGTTTTCATTCATTTAGACTTGTAACCCAAAATAATTAAAAGGGAGCAACAGTAATATTTTTTGAACTTATCAATATGTACACAACTCCCCGGTGTGAATCTGAAGTGTACTATGATGGGCATTTTCGATATCTGTCTTTTTTTTTTGTTCTGCTTTTTCTGATGGGAGCATAAGGAGGTACAGTTGGTAGGTTTGCAGATGCCACCAAAATTGGTGGTGTAGTGGACAGCGAAGGAGGTTACCTCAGATTACAACAAAATCTTGACCAAATGGGCCAATGGGCTGAGAAGTGGCAGATGGAGTTTAATTTAGATAAATGTAAGGTGCTGCATTTTGGGAAAGCAAATCTTGGCAGGACTTATACACTTAATGGTAAGGTCCTAGGGAGTGTTGCTGAACAAAGAGACCTTGGAGTACAGGTTCATAGCTCCTTCAAAGTGGAGTTGCAGGTGGATAGGATACTGAAGAAGGCATTTGGTATGCTCTCCTTTACCGATCAGAGAACTGACTACGGGAAATGGGAGATCATGTTGCAGCTGTACAGGACATTGATTAGCCCACTATTGGAATATTGCATGCAATTCTGGTCTCCTTCCTATCGGAAAGATGTTGTGAAACTTGAAAGGGTTCAGAAAAGATTTACAAGGATGTTGCCAGGGTTGGAGGATTTGAGCTATAGGGAGAGGCTGAACAGACTGGGGCCGTTTCCCCTGAAGCGTCGGAAGGTGAGGAGTGACCTTATAGAGGTTTATAAAATCATGAGAGGCATGGATAGGATAAATAAACAAAGTCTCTTCCCTAGGGTGGGGGAGTCCAAAACTAGAGGCCGTAGGTTTAGAGTGAGAGGGGAAAGATATAAAAGAGACCTAAGGGGCAACTTTTTCACACAGAGGCTGGTACGTGTATGGAATGAGCTGCCAGAGGAAGTGGTGGAGGCTGGTACAATTGCAACATTTAAGAGGCACCTGGATGGGTATACGAATTGGAAGGGTTTGGAGGGATATGGGCCAGTTGCTGGCTGGTGGGACTAGATTGGGTTGGGATATCTGTTCAGCATGGATGAGTTGGACCGAAGGGTCTGTTTCCGTACTGTATATCTCTATGACTCTACTTCATGTTTCTTGTTTTATGTGCTTGGCTTCTTCATTATTTGTTTTGATTAAAAATACAAAACAGTCTTTATGGGTCCTTAATTTATAAATAAATCCCTTAACAATTATGATGAAACAAACTACTGTTAACCACTGTTGGAACATCTTAATTTTTTGGTGTTACCTGTGCAAAAAAAACCTTCATATACTTTTCAAAGAAAAGAGGTCATTGCTGAAGATGTGCAATATTCCTTGAAGGTAAGATTATGTAATTCTTCAAAATTTGAATTAAACAAACAACTAATGATTATTTGAAATGCTACAGTAAACCGACCTCAGGTCAGTTTCCAATTTTCTGCTTGTTGCTGCATGCTTACCCATACCATTACTCAGGGTCAATTTCATTTCAATCGCTTCCAAGCATCTAGTTTCTTAGTCCCCATCACACTGTTCAAACAATACAACCTCCCAGACCAGTGTTTCTGATAAATATTACTTTTGTGCCAGTGAATTCCTCCCATTGCTCGCTCCAAAGTGCACACTGATGTACAGAATCATAGAATCCCTACGGTGTGGAAATAGGCCATTCGGCCTAACCAGTCCACACCGACCCTCTGAAGAGTAACCCACCCAGACCCATTCCCCTACCCTATTACTCTACGTTTACTCCTGACTAATGCACCTAACCTACACATCCCTGAACACCATGGACAATTTAGCATGGCCAATTCGCCTAACCTGCACATCTTTGGACTGTGGGAGGAAACCAGTGCACCTGGAAAAAACCCACGCAGACACGGGGAGAATGTGCAAACTCCACACAGACAGTCGCCCGAGGCTGGAATCGAACCCACATCCCTGGTGCTGTGAGGCAGCAGTGCTAACCACTGAGCCACTGTGCCACCCATCCAAGGGGCAGAAGAATCGACACTTTGGGCATAAGCCTCTCATCAGGAATGGACTCTCCTGCTCCTTGGATGCTGCCTGACCTGCTGAGTTTTTCCAGTGCCACACTTTTCAACTCTGATCTCCAGCATCTGCAGTCCTCACTTGCTGTATGTGTTGGACGCTAAGGACCACAGATGTGGGATGCTTGCAATCACTACCAATGAAAAGTGACTGGAGATATTAGTGCTGGTTGTCTGAGATAGAAATCCAGAGGTGCAATCAGCAAGCTGGGGTCACCAGGAAACTGCTCTGACTGCCACGTCAGGAATTTTTGGTGTCTAGTTTTTATCCAGCAGGTGATAGAATGGGAGATGAATATTAGTGAGGTCAGATTAGATAATGACACAGTCAAATGCAGATTCTTTATGGAATAACTTCATTCAGTTTGCATGTGTGACAGAGAGTTTGGTCATCTGTCACTTTAATTCTCAACTTTGTTCACCCTCTTCACCTTTCTGTCATTGACCTTCTAAAGCGCTCCAATGTAAACTCAAGAATAACACCTAATCTTTCAACTAGGAACTTTGCAGCCTACTTGATTTAATACTGAGTTCGACAATTTTACATTATAATCTCTACCTCTATTTTGTTGCATTTTTCTTTGTTATTTTCTATCACTCCTCTTGTATTTCTTTTAATTTGCTTTTGGATGGCAGCTATTCAGGATTCTGTTATGTACACCTTCTTGAAACCGACCTGATGTTATTTTACATGGCCTGTTACCACTCTCTTTGGCCTTGCATTATTTAAGCTTCTCATTTTTAATCTCTCTTGTTTTCTAGTCCAACATAGGCCTTCCCTTTTGATCTCTCCATCTTCCTCCCTTTTACCTGTTCAAACTATTGCGTTTCCAACTTTTACCAGTTTTCATGAAACATCACAAACCTGAATGAGTCATTAATTCTCCTCTTACCTCCACAGATGCTGCAAGACCTGAGTATTTGCAGCATTTTCTGTTTGCATTTCAAATTTCCAGCATTCTCAGTATTTTACTTTTATATATTTTAATTTGTTATTTAAAAAAAAAATCCCTCTGGTGTTTTAAAATGTACAAGTGCTGCAAATTCCAACTTCCAAATTCACTTAGCTTTTTTTTTAGATTAGATTAGATTAGATTACTTACAGTGTGGAAACAGGCCCTTCGGCCCAACAAGTCCACACCGCCCCGCCGAAGCGTAACCCACCCATACCCCTACATCTACATCCACCCCTTACCTAACACTACGGGTAATTTAGCATGGCCAATTCACCTGACCTGCACATCTTTTGGACTGTGGGAGGAAACCGGAGCACCCGGAGGAAACCCACGCAGACACGGGGAGAACGTGCAAACTCCACACAGTCAGTCGCCCGGGTCTCTGGCGCTGTGAGGCAGCAGTGCTAACCACTGTGCCACCGTGCCGCCTAATGACATTCATTCTTAATGCTAACTTTTGATTAATAATTCCATCCAAATTCTCACAATGGAACAAACTAGAATAATAGTGGGATATTAACTGATTCCAGAATGAAGAATGCCTTCTGTAAAAAAAAAATGTTGCTTTTTGTACTGCTCAGGTGGAAATGTGGTCTTATATTACATGTTCGTGTCACTCCTGGATTGAATCAATAAACTCTGCAAACAAGAACTCTCACACATACCTATTGCTGCCAATCTCAGCTATCATATTCACTAAAGTTTACCGTTGAATGTTATTCTTTGGAAGAGACTCTGTTCATTTGAATATCGGTGGCATCACTGTCGCCACAGAATAGAAAGCTACATATTTAAGCCTCATTCCAGTATCTGTAACTGAGGCTGACATTCTGCTGCATAACTGAAGATGCCATCTTTTGGAGGCCTTTAACTGATTCCCAAATATCTCCTAGAATAAACCTAGCAGATTACGAGGCTGCTCAAAAAGGTACACTAATGGTCCTGGAGCTTTAATCAACATCTAACCCTCTAATGACACATTATTTGGTAAGTTATCTCTCTGTCATTTGATGAACCTTGCTGTGAATTAATTGGCTGCTTTTTTCCCCTAAATTACACTAGTAATTACATATCCAACTTGTCAGTTAAGGATATCTTAAGTAAGTGAAAGGCACAATGTCAATGCCATTATCACTTTTTTTTATAAACAGTGGAGAAAGACACTAATGGGACTTTCATACAACCAAAAAGACTAACAATTTCAGCAAAATGTCAATTATTGCATTAGATACATGGCATGCTGCATTGGATTAACATTAAATCTACAAAAAAAATCAACTTACATTTACATAATGCTTTAATGTATTAAATGTCCCAAATGCTTCAGAGCAACCTCATCAACAATATTTGACACCAAGTCACACAAAGACATATTGAGCAGGCTATCAAAAGCTTGGTCAAATAGGTAGGTTTTAAGGAACATTTGAATGGGAATGGGCAGAAGGAAAAAAAACCCTCCCTTTTTACATTTTGTCATGGTTTTTATTTTACATTGCAAGGTCAGATTTGATATTTAATGCTTTTACTCACACTGTGATGCCAAGCTTTAACTCCATGCAGCACTTGGGGAGGAAAGAAAAGATTGTCCTTGGGACTTCCTGCTTATACTTTGTACAAAATGAAACCTCTTGTGTAATAGAACATAGAACAATACAGCGCAGAACAGGCCCTTCGGCCCTCAATGTTGCACTGACCTGTGAATTAATCTAATCCCATCCCCCTATGCTATTATTGTCCATATGCTTGTCCAAGGACTGTTGAAATGCCCCTAATATGGCTGAGTTGACTACATTGGCAGACAGGGCATTCCATGCCCTTACCACTCTCTGAGTAAAGAACCTGCCTCTGACATCTGTCTGAAATCTATCACCCCTCAATTTGCAGCTATGCCCCCTCGTACAAGCCGAGGTCATCATCCTACAAAGAAGACTCTCACTGTCCACCCTATCTAATCCCTGATCTTAATGAAAGATCTAAACCCTGGAACCTACAACATACTTTCCTGGCCCTGCTCTATCCATGTTTCCAAAATGGCCACGACATCAAAGTCCCAGGTACCTATCCATGCTGCAAGCTCACCTACCTTGTTCCGAATACTCCTGGTGTTGAAGTAGACACACTTCAAACCAGCTAGCTGTCTGCCAGCACACTTCTATGACGGTGAAATCCTGTCCATGTCATCCCTACTCTCATCCTCCCGCGTATTGGAACAATATCACAGGTTCCCATCCCCCTACTGAGCTAGTAATGCTCCAACATGAAAAAGAAATTACATGCACTGTGATTGTGCCATTTTGGTCAACAATTTCTTCAAAGCATTTCATAAGCCAGGAAGAACAAAGTTAATGAAGAGATATGGATGACATACTTTATTGCTAATATCATACTTAATGATAATGTATTTATGTGGAGTTAAGTGGAGTTGCTTCATGTACCATTCTATCTATTATTTTCAGCACTTTATTTATGGTTTAACCTTTTCTTGAAATATAAGGGAGGGTAAAATGGCAATTTAATGATACGTAAAGCACATGAGTCTGATGGGATTATCTGTGATTACAGAAAGAACAGCCTGTCACACAGCTTGGATAGTAGAAGCAAGACATTTGTTCTTTGATACTTCACAATTCGGGAAGGCTTTGAACTAATTCAGCTAATGTTCAGCATAACTTCAGATATAAACACAAAATTAATCTTATTTACTTTTGTCTTTCCACCAAATATCTTGCTGAGGAAAAAATTGCCATCACTATGTTCAAAGAAACTTAAAACTTATGTATATTGTGGTAAAGAGGGCAGTTTAATCTGAGGGTCACCTGACCCAAATCATTAACTCTGATTTCTCTCCACAGATGCTGCCGGACCTGCTGAGCTTATCCAGCAATTTTTGTTTTTGTTTCTGACTTACAGCATCTTCAGTTCTTTCAGTTGTTTTTTTTCAGTCTAACCTACATTTGAAGAACAGGTGAAAGCTGAAGTCACTTACAGTGAAAGCACAGGATCACCACGCTTAAGTATAACCACGCTTATTTGTCACTTATGATTTGAGTTGAAAACATTACTTAAAAATTCAGCCACCATGCTAGATTTGACAAAAGTAGCACATAGCATGATCACTGAATATGTTTAAGACTGAATTGTACTGATTCTTGACTGATAGGGGAGTAAATGGTATTGGCGACAGATGGGAAAGAACATTTGAGAGCACAATCCAATCAGATGTGATCTGATGTGATCAATAGCTGAGAGGCCTACGCTTATTCCTGATCTAGAGACAGAGAGACATAACAGCACGGAAACAGACTCTTCGGTCCAACATGTCCATGCCAATCAGGCTTCCCAAACTAAACTAGTCCCATTTGCCTGTATTTGGCCCATATCCCTCTCAACCTTTCCTATTCGTGTAACTCTAACTGCACCTCCTACGGCAGTTCATTCCATACTCACAGCACCCTCTGCATGAAAAAGTTGCATCTCGGGTGCTTTTAAATCTATACTCTCTGGTTTTGAACTTTCCTATCATAGGGAAAAAATCTTTGCTAGTCACCTTATCTATGCCTCATGATTTTATAAAGCTCTATAAGGTCACCCCTCAAGCTCTTGCGCTCTAGGAAAAAAA
Source organism: Chiloscyllium punctatum (assembly GCF_047496795.1). Taxonomy (NCBI): domain Eukaryota; kingdom Metazoa; phylum Chordata; class Chondrichthyes; order Orectolobiformes; family Hemiscylliidae; genus Chiloscyllium; species Chiloscyllium punctatum. Next base: position 94,706,760 of record NC_092739.1, on the reverse strand, counting down.
AATGTTCCAGCCTCTCCTAATAACTCAAATTACATGCTTGGATCTAACATAATACAATCATAGCAGACTACTGTTTGCTATAATTCATGGGCCTTGCATGCTAACACTCTTTGCATCTGAAGCAGAAGACTGTGGGTTGAAGTTGAATTCCAGGGACCCGACTATAAAAATAGCCAAGGCTAACACTCCAGGGACTAAGTACTAAGGGAATACTGCACCATCAAATGCTCTGGCGTATGGGTGAGATATTGGACAGAGATATCTGTTCTTTCAGAGAAATGTAAATTATTCCACAGCACTATTTTGAGGAAGGTACAGAGCAAAACATTGCAGTTGTTGGAAGTCAGAAATAAACACAAAACAAAATGCTGGAAACGCTTAGGAAGTTAGGCAGTATTTCTAGAGAGAAACAAATTAAACACTTCAGTTAGTGTTAAAATAATTCTGATGAAGGATCATCCACCTGAAACATGAACCTGATTTCAACCCATAGAAGATACCTGCTCTGCTGAGTATTTCTTATGTTTTTGGCGTTATTCGGTTATCCCTGGTATCTTGCCGATATTTATCTCTCAATCAACATTCCTTAAAAAAAGGGTTATCTAGTCTTTATCACATTGCTGTGTTTGCAATTTTTCTTCAATGCTTTGTTTCTTACAACAGTATCTACACTCATTAACTCGTGCGTAGCATTTTGAGCAACAAAGTGATCTTGAAAGGCACTAGTTAAATGCAATATCTCAATTATTTTTTATAATGTAGAATAAATGAAAAGTATAACTTGAAGGTCAGAAACAAGTTTGCAGATCCTCAAAGTAAACCCTGAGTTCTGACAGATCACAGAGATGAATTGATTAATCATGAAGGACTGATATTGAAATGTATCTTATTATTGTCATGCCTTAGACTGTAAGAAATGATTTTTACTACTTTATACAACAATTCAGTTCCATTAAATATAAACGCAGCTTGCAGAAAAACAAGAATAATGGAAATGTACATCATCTCCTAATACCATTTTTCTGTTTAATTTGACAAAATCACATTTTGGCCTTTTATTGTGATGTTGATGTCCCTCAACACTGCTACGTTACTCGAGAGGTGGCCAACTACCTTGACAATATGCCATTGTTTTCGACAGAAAATTAGATAACTTTATGTTACAACCTATAAGTAACCTAAACAGATACAATTTCCAAAAAAAAATCAGGCTGGACAACTCTTGTATGCTGAAATGAGCTTTATACGTAACACTAACTCAAAAATAACTGTGCTGTGATCTTTATTGCAGTGTTAGACAATCAACTATATTTGCATTAATTCTTGGTACGTCACAGAATACAATCCATTTATGATTCAATTTATGAGACTAGCTTGCTGAAATTGTAAATTTGTCTCAGGAAAACAGACACAAAAATGATCAACAGCAATTCAAACAATTCATTTGCAACAGGCTGGTGATACGATTGTTGAAATTACTAACCAAAAACACATTCTTTTTATTTGAATGACAGAGGGTAAACAAGGCCTGCATTCATATAAAAAAAACTGTACCTGTTTTGTGTCTGTATTCTTACCTGGAAACATGCAGTATTTTGCTGCAGATACACTAATATGTTTCAGGTTGATTCCTATGCAATAGACAGAACACAGAAACATTTGATCTTAGACGGTTGGTATGGGGAGTGGGCCACCAAATTGAGTCCTGACTTACTACGTGGATCGATTCTTGATGAGAGGGGTTCTTTTAATGTTTGCAGGGTATGACCGTGTAGGATTGCACAAGATATACTGTATGCAGACATCTTTGCTCCCTAGATCGGGCACATTTTGGTCACTGCCATTGCACAAACTTTTATCGGTTAGCCAGTGTGCATGCACAAAACTTTATTTATGAAGCTCAATGTTAAATCACAACAGACCTTATTTTCTCGCTGTCTCGGAGGTTTTCAAAACAGATAAACTATTTGATAACCCATAGCAACACAATCCTACCTTGTTGGAGGCCATCTCACTGACAGAATTCCTGGTCTGTAGGGTCTCCAGCTGGTCCAGGCACCAGTCAAGCTCCTCCAGGGTCTCTGTTGCAAGTTTTTGGTAGGCCTCTTCTGCGAATAGACAGATGAATGGGAGTTCAGCTTTTGAACTTTTTACAGGGCTAGCAGTGATATTGTAAGGGTCCACCATGCCACACAAAGCCATGTTCGAATGACCAGAGCTCACACATGAGTTGTCCTTCATAATGTTTTCTCAACAAAAAAAACCTCTGAAAAATATCTTTCTTATCGTCAAACCAAAGCAGCCACAATAGTTTGGTGATCTTCTTCTCGAGGAGAGGGTACACACAGTTGGAGAGCCGTCAGTCAGAAATGCAACATGATGAATGAAGAATTCTGTCTTTGTCCACCTTTTAGTCTACTAGTATTATTAAAACCATAAATGAACACACTTATACAGTCTGCAGAATATTTTCCAGAAAATAGTAAAAGCCTTTATCCTGAGCCAGGTAGTTGAGTCAGTTTCCCACTGCCCATGAAAATCTCTCCATGACGATCTCAATTTTTTTTTCTAACCACACCAGTATTACACAGCTGGATGGATAAAGCCATATAGACGAGCCAGTAAGTCCTCCTTAAAGTCACTCATAGAATATACATTTCAGCTCGAATAAAAGACGAAGGAAGAAGGTTTCCTGGTTTTGCTCAGCTTATGACATCTAAACTGTCACATCATTTCATGAAAATCTAATCATTTTCATCTCCCTAGCACTTCATTCAGTTAGTGAACTCTTATGTGGCATCACACATTTAACAAAGTCTGCCTCTTTCTTTGAACCACAACCAAAAGCGCTAGTACACTGTACAAGCAAGAGCCAGGCTGAACCGAAATCCTGGCATAGATCTCCACAGAGGATCAGGACCTGGAAATGCTCCAATGAGTGGTGTCGGGGGTGGGGAAGAAGATATCAGCTTTCTATGAAATTACTTTCTAAAATAATTTAGGCTTCGGTCAGATGATCATTTTCTGAACATTGAATCAGTAGACTTCTATTTGATCTGGTTTTCTTACATTATGTCGAATTGGAAGAAATAATCTGCCTGGGCAGAAGGTATGTGCAAGAAAATTTTCACATTGCCAAACTAAAAATTACTTAGAAGTGTCTCTGGAGCAGTAGTTCCCATACCAGGAAATGCAATTTTTAATAAAAAAGTTGTTTTAATTTAAACTTCAATTTATATTTAACTTGGCAGTGCTGCAGCTACAGTGCATCTTGCGTTACTCTAAAACACAGTGTTTTGCAACAACACAAGATTTACAATATAACTGTATTATCAGACTGTATTATGAACATTTGGAACTAAGAATGGGCTATGCATCCTGTAACCTCCTAGTTTCACTCACTCTTATTGACAAGGCAGGCGTAGTATAATTGCTGGACTGTTAATCCAGAGACCCAAGTGAGGCCCCGGAGGTCTGGGTTCGAATCCTGCAACGGCAGATGATGGAATTTAATTCAATAAACATCTGGAATTAAGAGTCTAATGATGACCACGAATGCATCGGCAATTGTCGGAAAACGCCATCTGGTTCACTAATGTTCTTTAGGAAAGGAAATGTCTATCCTTACCTGGTCTGGCCTACATGTGACCCCAGGCCCACAGCAATGTGGTTGACTCATAACTGCTGCCTAGGCAATTAGGGATGGGCAATAAATACTGACCCAGCCAGAGATGCCCACATCCCATGAACGAATTTTTAAAAAGTTGAGTATAAGCAGATTTGCTGAGTCCTAGCCTAAAGGCTAAGAATCCAAGAACTAAAATCAGAAATTACTAGAAATCTCAGCAGGTCTGACAGCACCTGTGAACTGAGGAAGTATGACTGGACCTGAAATATTCACTCTGCTTTCCACAGATGCTGCCTGATTTGCTTAGCTTTTTTATCCCAGTAATTTCTGATTTTGTTTCGGATTTCCAGGACCCACAGTTCTTTGGTGTTTTTTGGAACTTTTGAATTGTAGCATCTGCTTGCTCCAAACAAGGTTATTGAGTGAAAGGTGTCAAGAATTTAATTTGTCAGGAGTTTTCATATTCTGGTCCTCACATAAGGTCAAAACAGATAAATCTGACATACTTGTGGAAAGCAGCCCCAATTGATTGCTGCCAGGACTACTGGAGAAAGAAGAACGTCAAATTCACAGAAAACATTTCAGAAGTAATTTCCAGGAGAAACTCGACAAAGTTCCCAAATCCCTCACCACAGATCCCAAGGTAGTCATTCGCCTAATGGTCCATAGCACATGACCTCGCTCTATCATCAGAGACATGGGTGTTTACCATAACCTTTTTAATGAAAAGACCTCCTCATAACCTTACAAAGTATTGGCAAAAGCACTCGAGGTCCTGTGGAGCATCAGTTTCTGACAATGTTCAAGACAGAGATTGATAGATTTCTAGACATTAAGGTCATAGAGTGGATATGTGGATTGTGATGGAAAATGGGGCTGAGGCATGACGCAGTTGAATGGTAGAGCAGGTCTGAGATGCCAATTAGCCTGGTTCGGTTTGCATTTCCCATTTTCCTTTTGACATTGGGCTGACAAGTGGCAAATAACATTCACTCAAACAAATGCCGGGCAATGATCATCTCCACCAAGAGACAATCTAACCACCAGCCCTTGACACTTAATGTTACCATCACTGAATCCTCAATGATCAACATCCTGGGGGTTACCATGGACCAGAAACACAACTCGACTCACCATATATAAACAGTGGCTCCAAGAGAAGGTCAGAGGCTAGGAATACTGCAGCAAATAACTTACCTCCCGACTCCTTAAGGCCTGTCACCATCTACAAGGCACAAGTCAGGACGTGAGATGGAATACTCTCCACTTGTCTGGATGGGTGCAGCTTCTACAACATTTTGGAAGTTTGACACCATTCAGCACAGAGCAGGCTGCTTAATTGGCACCACAACCACAAGCATCCACTTCCTCCAACAACAACAATCAGCAGCATGCTACTATCTACAAAATGCAGTGCAGAAATTCACCAAAAATCCTTAGACAGCACCTTCCAAACCCATGACCACTTCAATCTAGAAGGACAAGAGCAGCAGATACATGAGAACACCCCCACTTGCACATTCTCCTCCAAATCACTCACCATTTCAACTTAGAAATATATTGCCATTGCTTCAGTGTCACTGAATTTAATCCTTGGAATTCCCTCCCGAAGGGTGTTCCATCCACAACATAGGTAACTGAAACTGTTCAAGAAGATAGCTCACCACCACCTTCTGAAGGACAACTAGAGATGGGTAATACTTGCCAGCGATACCCAAGTCCCATGAGCACATTTAAAAAATGCATTCCCCACCTCTCAGGTAGCTGTAGCTCAATGACTAACTGAGCTTTGTTCTGACAGAAAGGTGATAAACCCCATCTTGTGTGGTAACACAAAACTGATACCACTTAATTGATAGTCAAGAGTGTGGTACAGGAAAAGCACAGCAGGTCTGGCAGCATCTAAGGAGCAGGAGAATTGATGTTTACGGGGCATAAGCCCTTCATCAGGAATGAAATGCATCATTCCTGTTAAATTAAATTAAATTAAATCTGAAGAAGGCTCACTGGACCTGTAGTGCTAACTCTACTTTCTCTCCACAGATGCTAGCAGACATGCTGAGTTTTTCCAGCAATTTCTGTTTTTGTTCTTGCATGTATGTTAGCAGCCAGTTCCAATAGCCTGAATGGTTTGTGAAAGGTCAAAGATTATTGAACTCAGGACAACAACTGGTCAAACACCAGACAAACTCAGAAGGGTACAATGCAATGGTACGTGCTAAAGAAGGCAAATATGACACAAATCTTGTTCATAGGATCCTCCTACACTGTGGAAACAGCTCCAACAAGTCCCCACTAACCCTCCGAACAGTATCCCACCCAAACCTATTCCTCTTCCATATTACGCTACATTTATCCCTGACTAATGCATCTACCCTACACATCCCTGAACACTATGGGCAATTTAGCATGGTCAATTCACCTAACCTGTACATCTTTGGATTGTGGGAGGAAACCCACACAGACACATGGAGAATGTGCGAACTTCACACAGATAGACACCCGAGGCTGGAATCAAACGCTAGTCCCTGGTGCTGTGAGGCAGCAGTGCTAACCACTAAGCCACCAGGCCACCCTCACGTACTGTGCTGTATGTGACCATTGAATGCTTCGTTACCTGAGGAGATTGAATGGTACTGAACACTTTATAATCATCAATGAGTATCCTCAGTTGACCTTACGATGGAGGGAAGGTCACCGATGAAACAGGTGAAGTTGGTTGGGCCTATGACACTATCCTGAGGAATTCCTGCGAAGATGTCCTGAGGCTGAGATGTCTGACTCAAATAGCCATCATTTTCCTTTGTGGCAGCTATGACTCCAACCAATGGAGAATATTTCCCTGATTCTCACAGACTTCAGTTTTGCTGGGGCTGCCTAATTCAATCAAATATGGCCTTACAGCAAGGGCAGTCAGTCTTACCTCATCTCTGTCATTCAATACTTATGCCCATGACTGGGCCAAAGCCGTAATGAGGTCTAGGTGACTCTGAAGGAATCTAAATTGACCACTGGTCAGTAAGTTCAGCTGGATAAGAGCTGCTTGGCAGTACTGTTGATGATAATGCTCATCACTTTGCTGATAATTGAGAAAGACAATGGGTGGTAATTAGTCAATTTTAATTTAGCTTTTTTTTGCAGACAGCACATACTTGTGCAATTTTCTACATTGACAGATCAATGCTAATGCCATCATGGAATAACTTGGCTAAGAACACGTCTAGTTCTGGAGTATCTTCAGCACTACAGTTAGAATACTGTCAAGATATGAAGTATTTGCAGCATCCAAGATGCAAAACTCACTTGGAGTGAGTTGAACTGGATGATATTTTTAATTCTAAGGATCCTAGCAGAAGGTAAAGCCGGATCATCCACTCAGCAACTTATGACTGAAGATAGTTGCAAATCATTAAAACTTGTGCTCCAAACTGACATCCTAGCCTCTGCCTGTATTCTGGAAGGAGATCTTTGTGCCACCTCACTCTTCCGTTAGTTTTTAATTGATTACTACCATTCACAACTGGATATGGCAGGACTGCTGATTTTTGATCTGGGGACAACAGCGTAAGGCACTATAACATAGACTATATCCATCACAATATCAAAACTGTATGTCCAAAGGGAAATTAAGTACATTATTGAATTTGACACTGTTATTTAAGACTTCTTTTTAGAACCACACAATCCTCATGCTGGTTCACCACTAAATTCCTGTCATTATTCAGTGCTTTCATGCGTAACAGTGGCTCAAAGTGGGAGTTTATTTTGGTAACAGGTACCTTTTAAATGCGTCATAAAATAATTAGGTAAAACGCAATAAAATTGCCCAGTAATTTGACCTTCATTGCTTTAAATGGCAAGTTACTATTAGAAACATCTCAGCATTAAAGACTTCTTTGTAAACACAAACGTAAACTTTTTACAATATTTGAATTGAAGTTTAGTGGATATGTACTGTTATTCAGATATTTTAAATAAAGCAATTTTGTTTTAGAGAGGATGGGGTTGAGAATTGACTTTATTAAATTTAAAGTGAAATCAAAATAAATCCGCTGGTCTGTTTGTCCACTGCTTAAGAGGACTGCAAGCTGAAAGGTCTGCTGGCGAGTGACGTGGCTTCAGACTAAATGAAATACAGTATCCACGATACAGTAAAAACAAACACCTACTTTCCAGCTTCACTAACAAGAGATACCTTACATTAGCAAACACTGAGCGACAGTAATCAGCATGGGCTGCAGTTCAATAAACTGCTAAACAAATTTTAAAATAAGAGAGAGAAATTTTTATGCATATTTCTTGATGAGTGTATGTCAATTCCAAATGTGTAATGTAAGTGAAATAAAAATACACCTTGCAAGAATATATATACGTACATATCTCCCAGGGTGTGGTTCACTTTGAGTTTGATGTTTATGCCTCTTGACATCATGGAGTCATAAAGCTTCAGACTGCAGTTATTCCCCCCCATTGCCTGCAACAGATCTGGAGATAACTCAGCACAGCAACTCTTCTACATTCCCCCACTCAATAGATCATTTGTCTCTCTTCTTACCCCTACCATCATTGTAAATTGTCCATTTAGATCAATTTTTCTCTCTTGTCCCCTTCCCCTCACCAATATGATAGTTCATTCAAAAATGTCTCTGCTTTGTGAGGTTCACTAATGACATGGAACAATTTCACCATAAGAAAATTCTTCTTCCCTCACCACATCCTAGTCTTCAAAAGCACTTCAACCTTGTACCCAGAGATTCTCTGAGCTGTCCCTTACGAATGAACTCCTGCATTGTGCATGTCAGGCCAGCTGTCAGCTAAAACAGTGGTTCTCTCTATTATCAGTTTATGTGCCATTACAAATCTCCTCAAAGGTTCATTTTCATTTAACTGTTTCTACCCCTCTGATAATGAATCTAGTGCTTTAAAAGGTTTTTAAGAAATGGATGGCTTGTCCTCTTTCTCACTTCTGTTCTCTCTCTCCTTTTATTCCAAATTCATATCTTTCCTCTTCACTTGTTTCTCAATATATTGCTTCTTGATCTCCCATTATTTAATTTTTCTCAGGCATTTCATTATTTTTAGGCATGGCTCACCAAGTCAGACATTCATGGACTTTAGGCCTATGGGTAAACTTCAGCTTTCAAACCAGCCCGATACTTCAACTAAAGGAAGAACATGCATTTATATAGCATCTTTCATAACCTCAGGATATCCCAATATGATTTACAGTCAAAAGCCAATAAAGTAACTTCCAGATGTTGTAATGTGGGAAACACATCAGCAAGCACCTAAAAATTGAAATGTGATACTGACCAGAAATACTGATTTCATGTGTTGCTTTACATACAACATTGCTCAGAATGCCAGGCCGATGGCTTTTGCTCTTCTGGAAATAGTATCAAGGCCCTACTGATAGCGATCTGAGAGGGAAGATAGGGTAAATGTTGAGAGGTAGTAACTCCTGGCTGGAAGATGCAGAACTAGAGGCCACAGTTTCTGGGTATGGGGGTCGGTCATTTTCAGCTGAAATTAGGAAAAAAATTCTTCTTCCCACATCTTTAAGAACCATTTAAGATAATCAATCAGATGCACAACATGATTGATTTGTGCATGCTAAATTTTACAAACATTCACAGAGGCCCTGTTATTTGTAAGCAAAATAAATATGTCCACATTTTCCAACTTTTTCAACGAGGAAAGGGCCATGTCGATAGCCTATCCCTGTTGCATTCCCAATGTCCATTTTTCACAATGTTTAAGTTTGATACTTAAATCAAGCAATTATTTAGTTGCGAGTATTTGGAAATTACTTTATATACTGGAAATTCAGTATATTCAAAAGTGAAATTGATAGATGTTTGGACTTTAAGGTAATGAAAGGGTTTGGGTGGAGAGCAAGAAAGTGGTAGAGCAAGAAAGTGGAAAAGAAGTTAAACCTCAGGTATGATCTTATTAAATAATAGGACAAGCTTGAGGCGCTGAATGGTCTATCCCTACTCCTGCTCTAATTTCCTTTGCTCATTTGATGAGTCAGTGTAGGCATGATAGAACAAATGGCTTTCTTGTGCAATGTGACTCTTCTGCGATTCTTATGTTTTTTCTCATGAGAGACTGCACTAAGACTTTGACAGATGCATTAACTGATCTCTGCAGCAAATGAAATGTGAGGTCTGCAAACCGCTCTGGCACACACACCTCTTTTCCCTCTCAAGTCTATTTTCTGCTGAGGCTTCCTTCGATGATCTATTGATCATTTTTCACATCAATCTGATTTAAGTGTAGTAGTTGCAGAGTACAGACTTGTAAAAATCTGCCTATCACATCACACAAATGACAGACACAACTATCATGACAAATTTTAAAAATTGTTACCAAAAGCTATATTGTGATGAAGTGTTATGGAATTTGTCTTAAATAAATGGTTTAATTAATATCCTCTTTATTTCACATTTTATTTTGCTGTGAATAATAAAAGTGAGCTTCAAGATGCTTACTTCCATGCAATCTTTAGACTAAGCCACTGTAGATAGTGCACCGAACCATGTCGAATATTACTTTCCCTTCCTATACCTTCAAAGTTAACCTGTAAACATTTATACATAATATTTTTTCTTCAAATAATGAGTTCATAAGGAATAAGAAGAGGCCATAATTTACCCAGTTGAACCTGCTTTTACCATTAGACCACCATAAATAGATTTCAACTATGAGGCAATTTCTACTCAGTTCTGCTGCTGTACCAGGAAATCAGGCAGGGGAAATGTTGATTTCGGCAAATTGCTCACTGTGGTGAAGGGTTGAAATACCAGGGGAGAGAAGAAAAAAAAATGAGGAAGTTAGGAACAAGCAAAGAAATGGAACGTTTCACCCATAGGCTGAGAAATGTTTATCAAAGAAACAAGACTTTTTTTAAAGCTCTTTAGCATCATTGACTCTGTTCCTGCCTCACTCCATCTGTGACTGACATGCTCAGATTTGACTTTATTACCTCTGGACTCCATTATTCCAATACACACTTGGCTGGACGTACTGTTCTATCCTCGAAAAACTCAAACTCTGCAGCCTACAATTAACTGGCATCCTAACTTCCAACACACGTCCACTCATCTATCACGATTGTGCTCACTGACCACTACTTGCACCCAGTCAAACAACACTTGTTTTCCTATTTCTCCATGTCATTGGCCCCTTCTCATTACCAAAATCTCCCTGAGCCCTATACCATTCTGAAATAGCTGCATGCCTCCACATTTAGGCTAGGTATCCCTGACTCCACAAACGGCAGCCATGTCTTCAGATACCAAGACCTTAAGCTCCCTAAGTCTCTCCAGCTCTATCTTCTTCTTTGAGACACTCCAAAAACCTACTTTTCAACCAAGGATTTGGTCACCTGTCCTTAATAACTTCACAAGAATCAGTGTGGATCGTGAAATAATGCTGCTGCAAAGTGCCTTGAGATTTTTTTTTATTGTGGTAAAGGTGGCTGTAAAAAATGCAATCTGTTTTACAGAAAAACAAATTAATGGAGAGATACAATGGGGGTCAATTGTTTATGGTTTAGTCACTAAAATAGGGAGACTATTGAGAAATTTAAGCTCTATTGGTGTTTCTGAAATCCTTAATCACTGTGTATTAGCTCAGTTGGCTAGATGGCTGGTCTCTGACACAGAGTGGCACCAACGTTGAGGGTTCATTTCCCACAATGGCTGAAGTCACCATGAAAGTTCGACCTTCCCAACTTTGTCCCTTGCCTGAAGTGTGGTGACCCCCATAGCCTAAACTCAGCATTGGTCATCTGTCTCTCTGTGATCCTCTGTGACTATGGGGATGTCAATAACTCAACAGGATATCATCATGCAGTTTCAAACACTGCTAAACAGCTTTCTGGTATAACCATGCAACTCTCAAATGCAGGAGATACATATCCTTCCATTAGATGCGCAGAGTAAGACAATATTTGAAACTGTTTTTGAAAAAAAAACATATTTAATGTTTGCAAAATATGCAGCTAAGTACTTTTGACAAGTGCTACGCTTATTGGTTAATGACTGTACATCATTTTAATTCAGTAACAAGTATATTGAATTGCTGCATTCTTTCACATTAATCCAAGCCAATCTGCAACTACAGCACATGGTCACAACTATTTGATGTACTGCCTTCCAAAGGGAAGGATTAGAACTAAAAAACAAGTCACAGGCCTACACAACAGCTTCAGTGATGGACGGAACATGCTGCTAGAGCAGGAGGTTCCAGTAAAATACCCAGTGAAGGTTTCAAAGCTGGTTCTGCATTAGTTTCCAAGTATCTGATAACACGCTTGTTTTGTTTGAATACACAATGGTTCCAAACATCTGCTTACTCCAAGAGACAACTGAAACTGCAATATGATGATAATAATTGTTTACTGTCTGGTATAATGTGTTAAGATTGAAAGCACACACATTTCGCCTGCAACAATCTCTTCAGAAGCCCTGATTAGCTTGTGTTTATTTTGAACTGCAATGGTAAAGCGTACATAGAGTAATAGTTAAGATGTCCTGTTTATCCTATTTAAATGAGTAAGAGTACTGATGTGAGGAATAAAGCACAGTATGTATTTGTCTACATTGTTTATTGTACATTCTACTTATATTATACCAATTAGGATTACTGTTTACAATTATCCTCATGACTAGCAGTTGCAACAGGCGCTATGATACTCCCTAAGATGCTACAGGCCTTGTGACTGACTACATTTTCAGTGATCTTTCTAAACTTACATTAAATCAGGTCAGTTCTGGGAAAGAAAGCTGGACCTCAGTTCCCACAAAAAACGAGTCAGCACTTCGAAAGGTTATATTTAGGCTATGGGGAAAGAAACTGGGTAGTATTTTCTGTTCCTTATACTGTACTCCTCTACCAAAACAAATGATCTAATTCTGCTTATTTTCCTGTTGTGGTATCAACAAAATTCTCAAAGCAAGTTTTGTACAAAATATACTAATTTAATCTATCTTCTTGCATGGTTTTGGACCTTCTTTCATTCCTTTTTCCCTGAAGAACTACAGTCATCCTGGTGTACAGTTCCATTGACATTGAGTCGTTCAAATATACTTTTGCAGCAAACTATTTTTCATGTATATAGCTTCCAATTTAAGGGTCAGTAGACTTTTCAATATTTGCTAGGGTTTAGTTGCCCTTGAGAATGTGGTGGTGAGCTGCCATTTTGAACCACTGCAGTCCTTGTGATGTAAATACACCCAGGGTGTTGTTAGCAAGGGAGATTGAACAGTTTAAGGAGCAACAACGTAATTCAGATTTAGGAAGGTGAGTGGCTTGGAGGGGATCTTGCAGGCAGTGGTTCTCTTATGTTTCTTGGCTTGTTAGCTCATAGAGGTCACTGGTTTGGTGCTGTTTTAGGAGCCTGTATGAGTTATTCCAGTGTCCCTTGTAAATGGTACAAGGATCTTCCTTCACCAGGGACTTTCACTTGTCTGCTGGAAGCTCAAGATGACTGGTTTACACTAATAAGAGTCTCTGACTTATCAAGTAAAAGTCACCGCTCACAGTAACTGATGAGGGGGACTGTCTGGCTGTCTCGAGGCTTGAGATTTTGTTTTAACTACAGAGCTCCATGTTCTCCAGAGATCCGATGGCTTCTGACCTGAACATTCACATACCCATGCTTTTAGATACTTGGGAGCCAATTATGTTGTTGTTGATAGGCAAGAGGCTTTGTCACTGATAAAGAGTCACTAATCCACAGATCAGTCAGCCAATTGCTGCCAGCCAAATCTCTGTTTGTACAGAGCCACCTGTAACTAGGTTATCCTCACATTTAAAATCTTAGTCGCGTGAGCAGCACTTGCAATGAGTGTCAGGTAATTTGCTTTTAAAAAGTGCAAGAGTCCTTCAATAATCCTTGACTTTTAAACCAGCCCATTTCCCGCTTCAGACTGCAAACAAAAATACAGAGAAAAGCAAACAAAAATACAGTTTTTATATCTTCACCACATATCTTACACAATATAAGTTGTTCATATTTGGTGACAAGTCTCTAACTGCAGAGGGTTAAAACTCAACATTGGGATAGTGAAGAGTTACCAGGTGACCTTTAATTAGTTACTTAAGGCCTCAACTGGCCCACTAGGGAGGAAGTCTCTTGAGGCCTCTCCCACAATGGGTAAAATTCCAGCCGGAGTGTAGGTAATGCCTTGTGTCCATGGCATTCTGCCCAATTTTACATCTTCCAGACGTGCCAATCTGCTTCTGGGTAGTTGTAAAATTCAGCCTTGATGACAGACTTGATGAAACTTACTTTTGAGCCTGTCATTCCAGGAAGGAAGAGAAAGAAGAACGTGTTTTCCTGTAAGTCTACAAACATTGACAAAGCAGCATTAGCTTCTGAAATAGCCACACAATGAAACTCTTCTTCTGACAATCGGTCTTAAAGGACTGACAATCACAGACACCCACCCAAACAGTCAACTCTTCTGTGGGTGGGTATTATCTCTGAGCATCATTGATAGCTTGCCCACTTTCTCCTTTAAGTATCACCAAACATAAATTAGAGTGCTTCAAATGCATTATTTCTGTATTATGTCAGCTGTGTATATTTTCAGCTTTGCATTAAAGGTTAAATATTAAGACTGATTATCAGAAAGCAAATAAAAAATAATATGATGAAATTTTGTGACATAAGTTCAATATTTTTTGTCAATATTGATGACATATTTAGGGGAATTTACTTGGGTAAGTTAGTGTCTAACAGTGTGAGGGAGTTTAACATGCATAATTGAAATAAGCCAATTGCTCAAGCACCCCCACAGCAATTACGCTCCACTGATTCAGCTTCCTCACGCTGATTCTTCTTACAGTATCAAGAACACTTATTAAAACTGTCTATTCTAAAGATCAAAACTAGCAGAAGTGAGAAGACATGTAAGTTCATAATTCAACTATCTATTTAAATGCAATCTGAAACTGAAGCTCCCATTTCGAAAAGAATTTTAAAAACAGGTCAGAAATATTTTGTTGAAACATAAAATCATTCAGAAGGTCTTATTTTACTTCGCAAGCTCATAGGCATTAAGCTCATCCATGAAAGGAAAATAAAAGTTCTTGGAAAATTTTCCTTCCCGAGGGAGCAATTATAAATGTCTATTTGGCTCAAACCCACCTTTTCCCCACTGCTAGTTCAATTTCACGTGTTTACATTTTTTTTTGCATATTTTGACTATCCAAGTGAAACATGGCTACAAGTCAAAAATAATTTGATAAAGTTTTTGTTGTTTCTTTGGCCAGCTTATCGTATTGAAGATCAGAAAGGCTATCTGTTAAAACAGTTGAGCATTAGTCATTTCTCAGTTATTCTCAATCTATCCTCTGTCTGTCAGCCTTGGCTCACGAGCTGCACTTTCACCTCTGATGCTTCACAGTCAAAACTTGAGCAGTTCATCCAAGCTGTCATTAGACACAGTATTGAGAGAGCGCTGCAGTATCAAAGCTCTTTGGAAATGTCCATTCAGTTGGACGCATAAGATTGCATCACAACTTTCGAAGCATTTTCTTAGCGTGCTCTTCAGCGTCTTTCCGTACATGAAAGGTGTTATGTTCTTTCTTCTTGGTAATTACATTGCATACAAAGGAAAAGGTACAATTTGACCATGACTCAGTCAACAACGGAAGCAGGCTAGTGCCTGAGGTATGAGTGTGACTACATAATGTTATTTCATGGCAGACAATATCCTTTTATGGGCATAATCACAGTTTCACTTGTTGCCATCAATGATGCTGTACCAGGTTCACACATTGTTTTATAGCATCTCAATGAAGGCATTTTTTGAGGGAATTTCAAACCTATACCTCTTAAAGTGAATGAGGTTGCTTTGCTCAGATAATGGCCGTACCATAGGGCAAAGACTATGACTTTTAATTCTCCTATTAACAAAAAATTGGAGGACTAAAATGAGAAAGAACTGTTTAAAAAATTTGGAAGAGTGGCTACAGTTTAGAGAGTGACTAATTTGATACCGATGGTAGGCAGTGCAAGTGAGCGTTTGAACAGACAGTAATTGCAGTTCATATTGAAGATGATCGGGAGCTATTGCTCTTGTTGGCAATAAGTGGGTCACAAGGCCACATAATTATCCAGCCTGTCTATATGCTTTTGAAGTCTCATACCAGCCCTTTTCAGAATTCATAACTCTTTCAAATTTGCAAGCAGGGAGCAGGGATTACAGCACTGGCTCCTGGAAACTCCACTGTACACCTTCCTCTAGTCTGAAAGATAGCACACCAGTGCTCTTTATTTTCAGTCATTGAGCTTGCTTTGCATCCATGCTGCTACTGTGCCTTTAATTACCGAACTCTAACTGTGCTGACAAGCATTGAGTGTCACTTTATCCAGTGCCCTTGAAAAGTCCACACACACCACATTGACTGCATTACCCACACCAACCCACACACTGCTCCATAATTTTCTAGGGAAGAAAATTCCACAGACTGATAATCCTATATGAGAAAACATCTCTCTTTTTCCCCATCTAAAACATAAGAACTCCAACTCTTAAACTCTGCTTCCCAATTCTTGAATTCGCTGCAAGTGGAATCATCCTCTTAGAATCCACCCTGTCAAGTCCTCTCAGGATCTAATGTGTTTCAATAAGATCACCTCTCAATCTTTTGAACTCTAGTTCCGCTAAAGCCACTGAGCTAACACCCTAAAGCGGAAACTGGAAGTTTGGAAAAAAAAGCTTTTCAGTCACACAAGCAGATTCTCTTGGGAAATCAAAATGTCACTTAATTTATTGCAAACTTTAAATAGATCATACCCATTATTTCAAGTTTCCATTGTTCACTCATTGTCTGATTTTGGGTTTGGCACCCGAATTTCTTAGCATCTGTGAAAATTGCAGCCTCTGGAATATAGTAACTGCAGCAGGCCATTCAATGAGATCATGGCCTATCATCTACCTTCTCTACTTTCCCAGCCTGCTTCCACATCCTTTGAGCTCATTAGTCATCAAAAGTCTCTCGAACATGCCACAGTCCTCTGTGGTAGAGAATTTCAAAAATTCTCAAAAACTGCGTGAGGGAATTGGAGCTGGAGCTGGATGAACTTCAGATCATTCGGGAGGCAGAGGGGGTTATTGAGAGGACTTACAGGGACGTAGTAACACTTCAAGTAAAAGAAGAAGGTAGGTGGGTTACTGTCAGGGAATGGAAAGGGAACAGGCAAGCAGTGCTGGGATCCCCTGTGGCTGTTCCCCTCAACAACAAGTATACCATTTTGGATACTGTTGGAGGTAACAACTTACCAGAGATAAGCCAGGGGGCACAGGTCTCTGGCACAGCATCTGTCCCTGTTGTTCAGAAGGGAAGGGGAGAGAGGAGCAGAGCATTAGGCATTGGGAACTCCATAGTTAGGGGGACAGATAGGAGGTTCTGTGGGGATGAGAGAGACTCACGATTGGTTTGTTGCCTCCCAGGTGCCAGGGTTTGTGACATCTCTGACCGTGTTTTCAGGATGCTTGAGGGGGAGGGGGAGCAGCCCCAAGTCATGGTCCACTTGGCTCCAACAACATAGGTAGGAAGAGAGATGGGGATTTAAAGCAGAAATTCAGGGAGCTAGGGTGGAAGCTTAGAGCTGGAACAAACAGAGTTGTTATCTCTGGTTTGTTGCTCGTGCCATATGCGAGCAAGGTGAGGAAGAGGAAGAGAGAGGAGTTGAACACGTGGCTACAGGGATGGTGCAGGAGGGAGGATTTTGGATTCCTGGGTAATTGGGGCTCTTTCGGGGTAGGTGGGACCTCTCCAAACAGGATGGTCTTCAACTGAACAAGAGGGGTACCAATAACCTGGGGGGGAAATTCGCTAAGGCTATTGGGGTGGGTTAAACTAATACAGCAGGGGGATGGGAACCAAAATTGTAGTTCGGGTATACAGTAGGATGTGAGTACATAGAACATTAGAGCGCAGTACAGGCCCTTTGGCCCTCGATGTTGCGCCGACCTGTAATACCAATCTGAAGCCCTTCTAACCTACACTATTCCATGTATGTTCATATACTTGTCCAATGACGACTTAAATGTACTTTAAGTTGGCGAATCTACTACCGTTGCAGGCAAAGCATTCCATACCCTTACTACTCTCTGAGTAAAGAAACTACCTCTGACATCTGTCCTATATCTATCACCCCTCAATTTAAAGCTGTGTCCCCTCTTACTCGCCGTCACCATACTTGGAAAAAGGCTCTCCCTGTCCACCCTATCTAACCCTCTGATTATCTTATATGTCTCTATTAATTCACCTCTCAACCTTCTTCTCTCTAACGAAAACAGCCTCAAGTCCCTCAGCCTTTCCCCGTAAGACCATCCCTCCATACCAGGCAACATCCTAGTAAATCTCCTCTGCACCCTTTCCAAAGCTTCCAAATCCTTCTTATAATGCGGTGACCAGAACTGTACACAATACTCCAAATGCGGCCGCACCAGAGTTTTGTACAGCTGTAGCATAACCTCATGGTTCCGGAACTCGATCCCTCTATTAATAAAAGCTAAAACACTGTATGCCTTCTTAACAACCCTGTCAACCTGAGTGGCAACTTTCAAGGATCTGTGTACCTGGACACCGAGATCTCTCTGCTCATCTACACTACCAAGAATTTTACCATTAGCCCAGTACTTTGCATTTTGGTTACTCTAATCAAAGTGAATCACCTCACACTTGTCCACATTAAACTCCATTTGCCACCTCTCAGCCCAGCTCTGCAGCTTATCTATGTCTCTCTGTAACCTACAACATCCTTCGTCACTATCCACAACTCCACCGACCTTAGTGTCATCTGCAAATTTACTAACCCCCCTTCTAGGCCCTCATCCAGGTCATTTATAAAAATGACAAACAGCAGTGGATCCAACACCGACCATTGTGGTACACCACTGGTAACTGGACTCCGGGATGAACATTTCCCATCAACGACCACCCTCTGTCTTCTTTCAGCAAGCCAATTACTGATCCAAACTGCTATATCTCCCACAATCCCATTCCTCCGCATTTTGTACAATAGCCTACTGTAGGGAACCTTATCGAACGCCTTGCTGAAATCTATCTACACCACATCAACTGGTTTACTCTCATCTACCTGTTTGGTCACCTTCTCAAAGAACTCAATAAGGTTTGTGAGGCACAAACTACCCTTCACAAAACCGTGCTGACTATCCCTAATCAAATTATTATTTTCTAGATGATTATAAATTCTATCTCTTATAACCTTTTCCAACACTTTACCAACAACTGAAGTAATGCTCACTGGTCTATAATTACCAGGATTGTCTCTACTCCCCTTCTTGAACAGGGGAACCACATTTGCTATCCCCCAGTCTTCTGGCACTATTCCTGTAGACAATGACGATTTAAAGATCAATGCCAAAGGCTCGGCAATCTCCTCCCTGGCTTCCCAGAGGATCCTAGGATAAATCCCATCCAGCCCAAGGGACTTATCTATTTTCACAGTGAAGTAGTGAAGTCAGAACTAAGATTTCAAGGTCACAAGCAGGCACTGGCAGGCAAGAAGTTGGTATGAAGTGTGTGTACTTCAACTCCAAGAGCATCCGGAATAAGGTGGGTGAACTTGAAGCATGGGTTGGTACCTAGGATTTCGATGTTGTGGTCATTTCAGAGACATGGGTAGAATAAGGACAGGAATGGCTGTTGCAGGTTCCAGGATTTAGATGTTTCAGTAAGAACAGAGAAAATGTTAAAAGAGGGGGTGATGTGGTACTGCTATTCAAGGACAGTATTGCGGTTGCAGAAAGAACTCCTCTACTGAAGTAGTCTGGGCTGAGATTAGAAACAGGAAAGGAGTTGTGACCCTATTGGGAGTTTTCTATAGGCCTCCAAATAGTTCCAGAGATCCAGAGGAGAGGACAGCAACGATGATCCTCGATAGGAGCGAGAGTGACAGAGTAGTTGTTATGGGGGACTTTAATTTTCCAAATTTGGACTTGGAAAACTATAGCTTAATTACTTTAAATGGGTCAGTTTTTGTCCAGTGTGTGCTGGAGGGTTTCCTGACACAGTATGTGGACAGACCAACAAGGGGCAAGGCCACATTTGATTTGTACTGGGTAATGAACCAGCCAGGTGTTAGATTTGGAGGTAGGTGAGCACTTTGGTGACAGTGACCACAATTTGGTTATGTTTACTTTAGTGATGGAAAGGGATAGGTGTATACCGCCGGGCAAGAGTTATACGTGGGGGAAAGGCAATTACGATATGATCAGACAAGGTTTAGGGTGCATAGGATGGGGAAGGAAACTGCAGGAGATGGGCACAATTGAAATGTGGAGCTTATTCAAGGACCACCTACTGCTGGCTCAGTTAGGGTGCTTGAGAGTTACAAGTTAGCCAGGAAAGACCTAAAGAGAGAGCTAAGAAGAGCCAGGAGGGGACATGAGAAGCCATTGGCAAATAGGACCAAGGAAAACCCTAAGGCTTTCTACACGTGTATCAGGAATAAAAGAATGACTAGAGTAAGATTAGGGCTAAGCAAGCATTGTAGTGGGAAGTTGTGTGTGGAATCAGCGGATATGGGGAAGGACTAAATGAATACTTTCCATCAGTATTCACACAAGAAAAGGACAATGTAGTTGAGGTGAATACTGAGATACAGATTACTAGACTAGATGGGATTGAGGTGCATAAGGAGGAGGCGTTAGCAATTCTGGAGAGTGTAAAAATAGATAAGTCCCCTGGGCCAGATGGGCTTTATCCTAGAATTCTCTGGGAAGCCAGGGAGGAGATTGCTGAGCCTTTGGCATTGATCTTTATGTCGTCATTGTTGACAAGAATAGTGCCAGAAGACTGGAGGATAGCAAATGTTGTTCCTTTGTTCAAGAAGGGAAGTAGAGACAACCCTGGAACTTATCGACCTGTGAGCCTTACTTGTAAGTAAAGTATTGGAAATGGTTATAAGTGATTTATAATCATCTAGAGAGGAATAAGTTGGTTAAAGATACTCAACACAGTTTATGAAGAATAGGTCATGCCTCACAAACTTACTGAGTTCCTTGTGAAGGTGACCAAACAGGTGGATGAGGTGATGTGGTGTATATGGATTTCAGTCAGGCGTTTGATAAAGTTCCACATGGTAGGCTATTGCAGAAAATACGGAGGCATGGGATTGAGGGTGATTTAGCGGTTTGGCTCAGAAATTGGCTAGCTGAAAGAAGACCGGGGTGGTGGTTGATGGGAAATATTCATCCTGGAGTTGAACTACTAGTGGGGTACCGTAAGGATTTGTTTTGGGTCCATGGCTGCTTGTCATTTATATAAATGACCTGGATGAGGGCATAGAAGGGTGGGTTAGTAAATTTGCGGATAACACTAATGTTAGTAGAGTTATGGATAATAACAAAGAATGTTGTAGTTACAAAGAGACATAGATAAGCTGCAGAGCTGGGCTGAGAGGTGGCAAATGGAGTTTAATGTGGAACAGTGTGAGGTGACTCACTTTAGAAGGAGTAACAGGAATGCAGAGTACTGGGCTAATAATAATATTCTTGGTAGTGCAGATGAGCAGAGAGATCTCAGTGTTCAGGTACATAGATCTTTGAATGTTGCCACACAAGTTGATAGGGTTGTTAAGCAGGCATATGGTGTGTTAGTTTTTATTGGTAGAGGGATTGAGTTTCAGAACCATGAGATCATGCTGCAGCTGGACAAAACCCTTGTGCGGCCACATTAGGAGTATTACGTACAGTTCTGGTCACCACATTCTAGGAAGGATGTGGAAGCTTTGGAAAGGTTTCAGAGGAGATTTACTAGGATGTTCCCTGGTATGGAAGAAAGGTCTTACAAGGAAAGGCTAAGGGACTTGAGGGTGTTTTTGTTACAGAAAAGAAGGTTGAGAGGTGACTTCATTGAGACATGTAAGATAATCAGAGAGTTAGATGGGTTGACAGTGAGAGCTTTTTTCCTTGGATAGAGATGGCCAGGACGAGGGGACATAGCTTTAAATTGACGTGTGATAGATATAGGTCAGATGTCAGAGGTAGTTTCTTTACTCAGAGAGTAATCGGGATGTGGAATGCACTGCCTGCAACAGTAGTAGACTTGCCAATTTTAAGGGTACTTACATAGTCATTGGATAGTCAAATGGACGAGAGTGGAATAGTGTAGGTTAGATGGGCTTCTGATTGGTTCCACAGGTTGGCGCAACTTTGAGGGCTGAAGGGCCTATACTGCGCTGTAATGTCTTATGTTCTTCACTCTGAATTATTCCTCCTCATCTCAACCTTAAATGGCCTACCCCTTATTCTGAGATTATCTCCCTCGGTTTTAGACTCATTAGCCATCGGAAGCATCTTATCTGTATCCACCTTTCCATGACTTGGTAAGAATTTTATTTCAATAAGATCAGTTCTAATTCTTTGAAATGCTGAAGTACACAGGGCCAGCCTTATCATAGCATCATTCCTACACCTGGACCAACTTACCCATCATTTCAGTCCTTCAGCACGTAACATTGGAGCTCAGGGGCACCTTTGACTGCATGCTTTTGTCAGGTCACTTTGCAAGCAGGGATACACGTGCATTTCATACGCTGTACACGATGCATATTATGACTCTTTAGTTCCTTCCTTAGCACTCATTCACTTTGCACTGCCTTGGAGGCTGCTAGTCTCTCTATACTTCATATTGCTTTTTTGGTGTACACGCTTGGTCTGGTGGTATGACCTCCTATGTCGGTTTGCAGGGAAAATAACTGCCTTCCTCTCCATCACTCTATCCACCAAGACCTCTGGATCCCTGTCCATGAAGCAGGAAGTGAGCTCCTTCCATTCATCCATGATCTCAGTGATAATGGTCAAATACCATAGGTGAGTGTGAGGGGCAGATCTTGGCTTGCAGTATCTGAAGTGCCATGCAGTTGCGTTTTATGCATGGTGTCAGCTGTGCGAATGGTGGAAGTTTCTGGTGAGTACTTCTGCCTCTCTGTCTAGCCTTTCAATTCCTGAGAAAAGTGCACAAGAGTCCCACTGGTGAAGAGCAGAAGATTGTTTAAAAATGTTCCTCCGAGCCATGGCACACTGAACCTCACCCAAAACACTTCAAGTGAAAATGGGAAAATTCGACTCAAGTTAATCATTTAGCTTCTCCACAGTTTTCTTGTTCTTCATGATAGGCCCAAATTTATCTTAGTTAATATTATCCTTTACAGATACCTAAAAAAAACTTTTTTTTTGCTGCTTACATTCATATTCTCTTTTCCTCATCTTTATTAGTGTCTTGGCCATCCTTTGCTGAGTTCTAAAATTGCACCCAATCTTCCGGTTTAGCATTTTTTCCGGCATCCTCATAAGTCACTTCCTTTGGGAGTATATAATTCTTAACTGCTTTTGTTATCCACAGTTGATCCAATGAGAGCCTGTGCCTTGGGCAAAAATACATCTGTTGCAGACCACATAGTATTTCTTTAAATGTTAGCCAATATATGTCAACCGCCAAACCTTTTCATGCACTTTCTCAATCCACCATCGCTGACTTGCCTATCTATATATTCGTAGTTACCCTTGTTCAGATTGAACACTCTCATTTCCAAATGAACTATACCTTTTCCAAAGTCTTCTTGACAGCAAAGTTGTTAATTATCCCTCCAAGATGCTGCTGGATGTGAGGAATACTTTCTGCATTTTCTGCTGTTATTTCAGATTCCCAACATCTGCAGTATTTTAGTATTAGAAAATAATTCTAAGCCCAGTTTCTATTTCATATTAACTTGATTTTCAAACCACTCATAACTCCCTTTATTTAGTCAAGAAGGAGACTTGAATCAGACATTTCCACGCTTTGGCTGCAGAGCCAATGATATACACCACTTTGAGAACAATTCTCAGATAGTAGCACTTCTGATTCAAGTTAGACGAGACTTAGGTTCAAGACTCACTACAGGGTCTGAGGGTAAAAATACTACACAGATACACTTGTGAAGTACTGGGAGTGCTGCACTATCAGAGGGGTGTTATGTATGTTAGCAAACAAACATTGCTTTCTTTGTGAATTGCATCGACAACAATAACTTTAGTGATTTTGAAATGTTAGAAGTTTCTATTTATCTCTCCCCAGAAGAGAATTTTAAATTTTCGAGAACTGCAATACAACTAGTAAAAGTGAGTATAAATACATACTGAAGATACTGCTCCTCTTCCATGAGCCTGAGATATTACCAGAATATTGCCAGTGAGTTATGCCAATTCCATTTTCTCATAATAATTACTCATGCTATTGAAAAATACAAAGTGATCTGAAGTCATTCGCTGTGTTCTGCCTTCACATTCTATATATCACCCCATCGGAATTGTAATTTGCAATGTGGGACATCAATGAGTTCAGCAATGCTACCAAGCCAGTGTGCAAGGATGGGGTGTGTGGTTTTTGATGGATACTTGCCCCCTGTAGGAATCACTCATTCAGGAGAATCAATGAGCACTTGCTGAAAGCTTTCTGTGACATATACCTACTGGCGTGTTTAGAACCTGATAGTAAATAGCTAGGAATCTATTATTTTGTTCTTCAAACTCTCCCTAGTGGTTTTGTATTTAGACAAGATGAAATTAAGTTCATCTGTCATCACCACACCCTTCAATTTCCCAAAAACACTCAACAATCAAGAAAAACAATTTGACATTTAGACACCTAGAAAATAGTTTTACAAATTATTTGACTCAGGAAGGAGAAGGAATGCTAACAATGTTTGAATTGCGAACACAGTAGGTTAGCTTCAACTCTGGACAACCACCAATTCCTGATCAAACCTTTAATCTGAAAGATTGCTCCATTCATGGCTTTGAGGTATGTTCAACATCACTTACTCTGAGGCAATCAGTCATGGCTGATAAATGATGGTTAGCTCAGTTGACTGGATGGCTGACTTACAATACAGAACGACACCAACAACATAGATTCAATTCCCATGCTGCTAATAGTTAACATGAAGATCCCTCTTTCTCAACTTCTCCTCTCGTCTGAATCGTGGTGACCCAGTTGTCTCTCTCTTATCAGAGACCTTGTGGTCCAATAGGACTGTGATGATGTTACCTTGCATCAGTAATGCCCACTTCTCATGAATTAATAAAGGAAAGAGTAAATCACTTTGACTAACCTCAATCTTGCTATTTTTAGAAATGGATCAACCTGCCAATGCTCTCACAATTCAGCATTTATCAACACTTAAATTGCTAATCGCACTGACAGAAGCTATAAGAGTGGCTCATGTGGAAGAGAGAACTTCTTGCAGTACATGATGTCTTCTGAAATGGATTCTAAGAAGCACTTACTGGTGTAATTTTAAAGCACCTTTGCAGTGCATCCATGATCTCTAAATACTGACAAAGGATATCTTTGATGCAAAAAGATTTTACTTTTTATGGAAGGCTAAATGGTTCAAGACCATTATTCTGTCGCAATTGAAAAACAGGATGTGATCAGGACTGATTTAGTTGAACAGTAAGGTTTGGCCAGAAAATTCTACTGGGTTTACAGATACATTAAAATTATTGGATTCACAATTAGATTTCATCTTTTATCTTAAAAGTTATCCTTAAAAAATCTCAAAATGATGAGAAGAAAATGAAAGGCCATGGAGGAATGTCAGCTTAAAGCGACTGCACTAAACATACGGATGAAATGAATGAAATGCAAGTTTGTTCCACTGGCTGGAAAGAGCAATTTGCTCGCCATCCACAAAGGAGGCAAATGATACAAGTAAAAAGGCTACTTTAATTTTTCCCACCTTAAACACAACTGGGGTTAAAACATTTCCTGCAACTTTGAAAGAATATGCAACAATGCTTCATAACTGCTAAATAAAATTCATGAAGGAGGAGTGGACAGGGGTGACCTTGTCAAAGTTGTCATCACTCTGAACAGCTTCCCTTTTAACTTCTCTCACTTTCTTCAGGTCAGAAGAATGGTCATGGGGACCTGCATTGTCCCTGGTTACGCACGTCTCTTTGTGGGGCACGTGAAACATTCCTTGTTCCAGTCCAAATCTGATAAGCCCCACAACTCTTTCTCTGGTAAAGAGACCCTTTTGGAAGGCTGACGAGGGAGGGAAGGTGAGTGAATTGTGTTTCTGGTGGTGGCAATCCGCTGGAGATGGCAGAAATGGAGGCTAATGATCCTCTGGATATAGATGCTGTGGGATGGTAGGTAAGGACAAAGGGGGACCCTATCGCTGTTGCAGGAGGGAAGAGACAGGGTGAGGGCTAGAATGTGGGAGATGGGTCAAACCTGACTGAAGGCCCTGTCAACCACGGTGTTGGGGAATTCTCAGTTGAGGAAGAAGGTGGACATTTCAGAAGTCCCCTTGTCGAAACTGGTATCATCAGAACAGGTGCGACAGAGAATGGGGAACTGGGAGAACGGAATAAAGTCGCACCTACAAAATCAAAAAGATTGTGTATGCTGGAAATCTTAAAACAGAACCAGAAATTGCCGGAAAAGTTCAGTTGGTCTGGCAGCATCTGTGGACTGAAATCAGAGTTAGTGTTTCGGGTCCAGTGACCTTTCTTCAGAACTGATGGGAGCAATGAAAAAAGTTGTTTTTATTCAGAAGAGAGGGTGCAAGCAGGAGGTAAGGAGTAAATAATAGGTGGAGATGGAGCCCAAAGAGAGAGAAGACAGGCAAAGGAGTGTATAATAGTCAGCCCAGGAGGATAAATAACTGCTCGTGCTAATTATTAGTGATGAACAATGGGTTGTGTGTAATAGCAGACCATGTGATAACTGCATAACTGCTCTCAGCTTTATGAGGAAAGAGGTACTCAAGATTCTTGACAACAACACATCTTACAGCACTCAGAATAAAAATGACTAGATTTACTGTTTATTTTTATTACAGACATGTAGCTGAAGATTAGTTCCTACCGAAAGCATCAATTAAATTAAATTTTACAAGTGTTCTTTATGTGTTCAGAAGCCCCATATGTGACATTTAAAACAACCATCCAAAAGACTGTCTCACAAGCTGCCTTTCCTTCTCGCTATTCACTTTGGGGACAGCTCATTGCAATGTTCACAGTCTGACTGCAGATTGAAGAAGTACGCCTGAAATCTAAGCAAAATCAAATGGTTTATGTCATAATCTGCTATCCTCTCTTGTGGAAACAGATAAGAAAAATAGTGACCAGATTTTCCACCTACATCTAGTATTTTTCAGGGGCTGTTGCAACCTTTGAAGAAAGCAGGAACATCATGTACAACACCAGAGATAGCAGACTTTCTATCAAGGAGCAGGTTTAACAAGATGAACTATATTTTCTTTGAATGGCAAAAATTCTTTGGTGACTGCTTCAATCCTAATAAAGAGTGGAAAATATACCTTGCATTTGGGAGCAAAGTAGTTGCACCTAAATACTGTTCAACATTCAATACAGCTGCATTTGTACTGCAGCCACCAGTTTCAGATAAGCAATTAAATTATGGGTTTCAGCAGGCACTACTAGATTAACACTCAGTTGGTCCTCCACTTTCTTGCCAAGGAGAGAGCTCCGCACATGACTGATTAATTACATCTGCAAGGCTGAAATCCCACATTTTAAACATTGAAACTGATGGCAGAGAGGTGGCTGGAGAATCTAATTTTCTAAACTATACTTGTCGAGATAAAGAAAGTGATGTGAGGCTACCTCCTTCAGGGAACATCACGCTGTGTCTCTCTGGAGCCATGCTGAGCACTAATTCCCAATTCACATTGTAAATTAAAGGGGAAACTATTTTTCTGCAAGGCCAAACTAGCTGTATAATCACACTCTAAGTGTGCCGAACATTACAATCATTAGACAATAATGGAAATAAATCCTCCCAGCGAAGGTTTTTTTTCAATTTGCAGACAGCTCTGTTGCTATTCCTACTATGAAGTAGTTTATGAACAGCTCCTTCATTTGTATCAGAGAATGCATCCAGGGCATAACGTCACTTACTGTCATGTAATTTACATTATTGTATTGTGTGCTTGCAACCAATGAAAAGCAAAATTTGTTAAGCTTTCTAATTGGTTTACTAGTCAAAACTACATTTCCTTGAATCAATATTTATCAGAAGAAAGATTCCGATATAGCAATAAAGATTCTCTCTTTCTAAGGCATTTTTGTAACAAGCATCTGAAAAAGAAACTGTGTGGCTTTTCATCACTCACCATAAAAACAATTAGATGAGAACAGGCACCCGGTTATACATCCAGTGAATATTAATAAGACCCAGAGCTCGTTATTGTTCAATTTTTTTAATTTTTAAAGTTTTTTATTTTAAATTTAATTCTTTTATATTTGTTAAAGTTTTTCAGACGTGAATATTGGCCAAAAGAAATTTCAATTCCAAACTATTCTATTCAGTCTCAATGTAATCTTCTGTGTCTTCAATGTAATTGCACTGAAATGGATAAATAGCAGAAATTGCACAGTAATTCTTTGCTGAAAACAATGCAAAATTCAAGCTTCATCCTCATCTGTTCAAAATACTATTAATTAAAACTCTATTAAAATATATAAATAGTTGAAAGACAAAATTTGGAAGTCTTAAAAACTGTGATGAGGTTTGTAAAAGACTTCAGCAAGATACGGGCAAGCTGGTGAAATGAATGAGCATATGACAGATGAAATTTACCGCAGAGAAGTGAAGTGTACAGTATTTTGCTAGGAAGAAGTAGTTAAAATAAAGGATATCATTCTAACGGAGATGCAGGAGTTGAGGGATTTGGAGGTGCTTGCATGTATAACTTGCTAAAGTTGGCACAACAGGTCAACAAAACAGTGAATAAGTTGTATGAGATTTTGGCTTTTATAAATGAAGCCGTGGAGTTCAAAAGCAAAAGGTTTGGTGAACCTGTATACAACATTGCTTCAACCTCAAACAGAATGATGTGTTTAACTCTGGGCTGCACTCTTTAAGAGCATGTAAAGGATTTTGGCAAGGGTGCAGAAATGATACATGGGAACGGATCCAGGATTGTGACAGCAATTATGAGGATAGATTGGAGAAGAAAAGGTTGAAAGGATATTTGATAGAGAGATTTAAAACCATGACAGTCTGACAGCGGATATGGAGGTATTGTTTTGATTGACAGAAACATCGAGAGCCTGAGGACACCAACTTAAAGTGACTGGTCAAAGAAATAGAGCTGACAGAAGTAGAAGATTCAATTGAGACTTTCAAAAGGCACTGAATGTTTACCTGAAAAGATTCACACATCTTGCAGAAAAAGCAGGGAAATAGCACAAACTAAAATATTCTTGCTGAGAGCAGGCACGGCCATGACAAGACAAATGTCCTCTTTCTGTACGGTAACCATGATTGCATGATGCAAATTCACAACTCCTCACTTAACTTTCTTTAACTGCTGAATTCTTAAGAAAAGGCAAGGCAGAAAAGAAATCTGGAAATGTAATAAAACTGAAAATTCAATAGTTTACATGATAGGCTTGGAGACCAAGTAGTTGTAGCATTGCTGTTAAAATAGCCATGTAAAGTACATATATCAAGGGAGAACTCCAAATGCCAATCCTTTATCTCTGATCTTTATGCTTCGTGACTTACAGTAACAGAACCAGAAACTAAAGCTGAAGAATGATGACCAGTGACATAATGCTATGTGGTTGCTCAGCTTTCTAGCCACATAGATAACATAGTTTAGGATTCAGTTACAATCGGAATGTAGGCTTCATCAAGCAAGTTTCCTTAATGAGAAACTTTACAATGATCAGTTAGGCATTGGACTCGCTAGGTTTAAAAGAATGTTATCTGCGTGGAAAATCATTGGCAAACAAAATCACTGTCAAATCTGATCTGCAAATTAAAATGATACCACATTGCATCATATGCTCCTTGGCAATACGGTGTGGCAAAGTTTACATTCTATGCATTTTCCCTCCACCACTTCTAAACAACAATGCTTGTGATTTTCTTGATGTGGAGCTTGCTTCAGACATATCGCATTTGCCTCGGAGCCAGCAGATCTTGGGGTTAAGCTCCTTTTTGGTAATTGAGCACATAATCCAGGCTAAAATTTCAGCGCTGAGGGAGTACTGAACTGTCAAGAGGTATGGTCTTGATGAGATATTAAATGAAGGTCTGGTCTATCTGCCAAGATACTATTTGGAGAACAGCAGGGGAGTTCCTGATGAGTCCTGGCCAACATTCATTCCTGAACCAACACTACCCAAAAAGATTTAGGTCAATTTGAAGAAAGAAAGTATGTCCTGTGCAACATTATTATGGAAAACATTTTGCCAACCTATTCAATCTATTGCTGCATGAGAATTGGCTGCTCCTATGCTTATACAGCAACAGTTGCACAACTCCTGAAGTAATTTAGCAGATACAAGGGGACTGGCCTGACAGTGTGAAAGGATTCTATATAAACATAGATGTGCTTTCAATGTGTGAGGGAGGGGAGAATCAGTTTCCTTTTTTTTAAACACCCTTCAGATAGCTGCAACAAAGATTTTCAATTCTTTTTAGCACACTCTTTAAAAATAGTAGTAGTCCAAATTTAAGTGAAAGAAAGAGAAATTTTAGTACTTACTAACTGCCATCTCAAAGTCCTAGTAAGTCATTCATTGCATCAAACTGCTAACAAAAAGTTCAGAAAAGGAATGAAACCAGACAGACCACATAGCAGTGTCCTCGACACCAGTAAGGACATGGTAAACTCAGCCCTGTGCAAAGTTCTCCTTACTAAAATCTCGTGCCAAAATTTGGGCAGTTGTCTCACAGATGAGGCAAGCAACAATCTAAATAAGGTCATACTCATAGATGCATACCTTGGAGACAATGTTCTAGACACTGCATTGCTATTCCTCGGTATGTCCTGCCTCACTGCGAGCCAGTAGATCACATTCAGTAGAGAGAGCACATTCTGTTGGGGGGAGTTGCCCTGGGAGTCCTCAATATTAACACTGGACCCCATGAAACCTCAGGGCAAAGGAACTTCCAGGTATTTACCAGGAATCCACTTACTGAATAAAGATCTGTCTATTACAGCCTTGAGGGCGCTTAGGGACCCAACCTCCTATGGAAAGGCTAAACAGGATGGTCACAATGACATTAAACTTGTTAAACGGGAGGGCTCAGGAAAGTTTACTAAAGTTTCCAGAACATGTAATAGGACAGAGAGCATAGAAAGGGTCAAGAATCTAACTTCAAGCACAGCATATAGGGAGGCAACTATGAGAAGCAAAGTGGTTGATGCAGGACCAAGGGTATTGTAATTAAATACACTTGGTATATGAAACAAGGCAAATGAGCTTGTAGTGCAGTCTGAAACTGACAGATATATGATGCTGTGGGTATCACAGAGATGTGCTTGCAAGGGGATCGGGACTGGATACAAAATATCCAAGGATACATGACCTATCAAGAGGGGAGGAAGATGGGCAGAGTGGGTGTGGTTGCCTTATTAGTGAGAAATGAAATTACATCGATAGCAAGAAGTGACACAGAGTTAGAAATTGTAGAATCTGTGTGGGTAGATTTAAGTAAGGGAAAAAAGACCATGATGGGAGCCCAAGCAGTGGTCAGGACGTGAGGCAGAAAATAAATCAGGAGATAGGAAAGGCATGTAAGAAAAGCAGTTTGAGAGGGAGAAGCTGGACTCAAATGTCACAGTTTTACAATTCAGTAAAGGTAACGACAGACACATGAGGTAGAACTGTCACAATTGATTGGGAGGGAAGTCTAGCAGGGAAGGTGGTAGAGCAGCAATGGTAGGAGTTTCTGGGGACAATTTAGTAGGCACGGCCCAACCTACTCAATCCATAAGGAAATCTCTCACTGCTCAGGATCAATCAAATGAACCTGCTCTTGACTACGTCAAATGCCAGGATAGCAGCAAGGAGTCGGCAACAGCGATGGCAGAGTGGTGACTCCTGGCTGCAGTAGGCCCAGAGTGTGGACTTTTCCAGCAGCAGTGGATCATCAACTGTGATGGTGTCAGGGGCTCCTGACTGCTGTAGGCCCGGACTGGGGACCTGCCAGAAGTCCTGGAGCCAGATTTGGGACCCTAGCCAATGAATTTGAACTCTATTTAAATACTTTATTTTTATTCTTTTGTACCTCAAAATGGTGGTGGAGAGGTGACAGAATATTTTTCACTGTATCTCTCTAGAGATATGTGACCATAAATTATTCATTCATTCAAATCAGGGGATTGAAACTGTTCACTGTGTTCCAGATATGATATAGCTATTGCCTTGTAAAGTTTTAGTAAGACTTCTCTATTTTGTACTTCCCTTGGAAGTAAAGGCCAGTGCTTTTTGATTCATGAATGAGCTCCTCCAAATCCAGCTGTGCTGTGGACCTGCAAACTTTCTCCATTTGGATAATATTTAGCTCCTCTGCTCTTCCTGACAAAGTTCACAGACTCACATTTTCCCACATGAGATTCCCTCCGCTAAGTATTTGCCTACTCACTGAATCTTTGTTCCCCAAGTAGACTCTACCATTTGCCTTCACACCTATCTTTGTGTCATCCTACTGATGTTAATCGTAAATAATAATGGCCCAGCACTGATCCCTGGGCGCACTCCACTTCTTCTAGGTTGGCATTCGATAATGTCCTTTTGTCCTGACTCTCCAACTTGTATTAGTTACCAATCTTCTAGGCATGCCAAATATATCATCCCCAGACTATCAGTTCTTACTTTATTAACTAGCTTTATGTACATTATCTTATCAAGACCTTCTGAAAATTCAAATATAAAATAAGCACTGTTTCCACTTTATCGATCCTGCTTGTTAGCTCCCAAAATTTGAATAAACTGGCCAGGCATTATGTGCCCTTCATGAAGCCACACTGACTTTGCTCAATTATATTATGTATTTTTGAATGATCTCTTATTACATTCTTTATAACAGATTCTAACATTTTTTCTGACAGGAACCACAAGAGAGGAAAACACACTTCACCTCATCCTTACCAATCTATGGGTTGCAGATGCATTTGTGCATGTCAGTATCAGTAAAAGTGACCACTGCACAGTCCTTTTGGAGATGAAATTGCGCCTTCATGTTGAGAATACCTTCCATCGTGTTTATTTAAAATTCATTCTCAGGATAAAGGCATCGCCAGCTCGGCCAGCATTCATTACCCATCCATAATTGCCCAGAGAGCAGTTAAGGTCAACCACATTGATGTGGGTCTGGAGTCAAATGTAAGCCAGGTAAGGGCAACAGTTTCCTTCCCTAAAGAACCAGATAGGTTTTTTTCCAATAATGGATTCATTGTACAGTTGGTTCTGACTCAAATTTCAATTTCTCAACCTGAACGCAAAATTCTATCATGTTATAGACTCTGTTTCCTAAAGGATCTTTTCCTCTGCGATCTCATATTAGATCTGCCACGAGTATTTCAGGATTGAATATCCATGAAGTACTCTGGACCATCAGCAGCTGCAGAACTGTACTCAAACACAATTTGAACCTCATGGACTAACATATCTCTCCCTTTATCATTCGTGTCACGCCAGGAGACCAACCCTAAGGAAGGGTCACTGGACCCAAAACGTTAACTCCGATTTCTCTTCACAGCTGCTGCCAGACTTGCTGAGCTTTTCCAGCAACTTCTGTTTTTATTTCTGATATGCAGCATCCATAGTTCTTTCAGTTTTTATACATGAATATGTGTCCCCCTGTTGATCTGACACAACAGGACTACATATATGCCAAACAGCATAATCAGTTGTTGATAGACAATGCTCTATAACCAATGGTTCAAAACTATGCTCTGTAGACCTGTCACATTTAGATGTGTTGCTGGACAAAGCCACAACATATTGGATGATGGGGCTCCAAAAATACCCACAACGGAGTTACCCTGATCAATCTACTCCATGTGTTATCAAGTAAAGGATGAAGATACTGGATATTAAAGGCCTCGCAACACCTCAGCAATACAACTGCAGACTCGCACTCCAGAATAAGCTACACCAGGGTGAATGTGTTCTAGTACAGCTACAATACTGGCAACAACTGAAAATGTGGAATACTGCCTGAGTTTGTCCCATCCACAAAAAAATGGACAAATCCAACTTGGCCAATTACTACCCCATCAGTCTTTCTTTCAAGCATCAGTAAAATGATGGAAAGGGTCATCAACAGCACTCGTTTCTCTTTTACTTGCCTAATGACACTCAGTTTGAGGTCGATCAGGGCCGCTTAACTCCTGTCCTAAAGGCAGCCTTGGTTCAAACAAAGACAATGCAGCTGAACTCCAGAGGGTCATTTGACCAATTGTGACATCAAGTAGCCTGAGCAAAACTGGAATCAATGGGAATCTAGAGAGACTCTCCACCGGTTGAAATTGTAACTGACACAAAGGAAGATGATTGTAGTCAAATAAAAAGAAAAATACTGTAGATACTTTATGTTTGAAATAAAAGAATAGAAACTGCTGGAAAAATGTAGCATATGTGGCAGAAACAAGGTGCATGTTTCACGTCTGATATGACTTCTTCAGAACTGAAAATTGTTGGAAAAACTAACAATTTCCGGTACCTTTCAATTCTGAAACAGTCATAGGGAACTCAAAACGTTAACTCTCTGTTATGCTATGCACAGATGCTGCCAGACCAATTGAGCTTCTCCAGCACTTTTCATTGTTATTTCAGATGATTGTGGTCATTAGAGATCAGTCATCTCAGCTCCAGGATAATCAATAATCTTCCATCCATCATAAAGTCAGAATTGACTATGTCAATTAACGCCAGTATTGTTAATATCAATTGTTTTCCAATATAGTAGAGCCTTTGTAATATTTGCAAATTCACTAGTCATCAGCACCATGCATATTTTATTTCCAATTTAATTTTGTACCATAATAAAAATACTACTTATTTTATTTCTTGTTTCAACCATATAGATTATCTTTGTTTCTGCTAAGTTGTTGATATCCAGAACTGAATCACCAAATTTGCAGAAATAAAGTTTTCAAGGTTTGATTAATTTTTATTGATTAATTTCTTAATAATTAAAAAAAACGTTTGTTAGATTCTGAACAATGCAAATAATTAATTGAAGAAAATAAACTCAATGGTCTGTAAAACTGGAGTGAGAAGAACCACTTCATGGCTATACCCTCCAGCCTGCTGTTTTTTTTCACATCTGTCCTTTCTCTCATTCCATCATTGAGGTTGCTGAAGCAGTCTCTTAGTCTCATATCTTGAATGTGACAAAATAGAAGGGGAAGTCCAAATGTTTAATGACACAAATTACTACACATGGAAAAAAGTGACATAAAATCAAAGGGTAATTTTTTTTTACTGAAAAAAGGTTTACGCAAGTCATTTTCTTTACAAATATTTCATACATTTTGATGATATTTTCAACTGTATGATTTTTATTGTTAAATTATTTCTCATTTTCTGCATTGCATGATTCTCTCATACTTCCCGTTATTAATGAAATGCTCAATAAAAAATATCTTTCTCTGTGGCAAGTACAATGTTTGATCAATCCTCTGATATATCACCGCAGGTTCGCACTTGCTGTAACATGCACGTTCACGGAGTTATATGCATGTTTCTTCCATTTGTTTAACAGACACATAACCTTTAACAAACATCTTTTTAAAGTAGATTGTTTAGATTAGTGTAGTATATTGCAGCAATAATATTGTTGTTCATACTATATTTATTTTTTGTAGTGCACTATATATGAATTTGAACTCAAAGTTCTGATTTCTGTATATCTTAAAGGAGCAGAAAATGAAAGGGTGTTAAATTGCTACATTACAGAATTAAAGTTTTGATGTAAAAACATAGAAATATTGCTAGAATTGCTTTTGAGACGTATTCTTCTTTTGTATAATCTATTCTCTGTTATGTCTTTACAGAGTATTATATGACTGTACTATAGACAGTGACATAAAACAAATCTTTCTTGTTTTTACTCCACCTTAAGCCACAGTCACAGATAGGTCATTCACAATTTTCCCTTGTCAAGGTTTATCTTGTTCAATTTTGCAACACAATTGGCTACATGTCTGGAACTAGCACACTGGTGAATTAAATGTGTTTCCGTCGAAAGCCTTTGCACTTCATTGAGCCAGGTTTCAGTTCCTCTATGAAAATTGTCTCTCAGACTTAACAGGATACAAACAGGGAAATCAGAATTCAGCTGGAGCCTCCTCCAGCTCTCCCCACCATCCCCCCCAGGCTTGTCGTTGCCAAAAGAGCTGCAATCGCTTGGTGTGGTTTCAAGAGCTTGGTTGCCATTCTCACTAATGATGACTCTACTGACGTCAATGGCATTCTTATCATGCTTAGTGCGACATCAGAAACCAGCCCTCAGAGGCCACTCTTGCTGCAAGCGAACTGGTTTTTTGTAAACACTGGAACAGATTATTGCAGTGAAAGGAATGTATTTCAGAGAAAAATGAAAGAAATCGACAGAACATTTAATGTTTAGTTTGATGCAAACTTAATGTTTTATTTTTAACAAAAGGTTGACATCAGCTGATAAAAAATTATTTCAAATGCAAATACACTAAAAAGCATTTCTTTAGGTTTGCATAATGCAGATCATTAACCGCTTATAGCTTCAATATATTTAAACTGCATTTTTGAAAACTGCCTGCTTTGAATCGACAAAAAAAAATTGTTTACATTGGAGACGAGGATTCTGTAGGTCCCAGCATTTGTCTTATGCGAAGGATTGTAGACTAAGCTGGGTCCTTCTTTTTCTCACATTCTTTATGAAATGCTGCTGCTGTTTGAAGCAATTTCAGCTTCTGTCTACTGCAGCTCACAATTCTTAACAATCCAGGGCCTCACGTATGGATTAAATTGATCCTGCGAGAGCACTCTGGACATTGAGCAGACCCATATAATCCTGCGACGGCCCATATATTCCTCTCCTGCTGGCGGGAAAACTGACTCCCATTCAGTCACTGGTAGGAATGGACTAATGTGGGAACCCATCCACGGGGTGATTAGGCTCCTTACTGACCCACTTCAAATCCCCACTGGGATTTCATGGTGGTTCATAGATTCTCCAAAAAAAACCCACATTGCCTGTGCCTTGACTAGAGGCGTACAGCCTTGGAGAAGTACAGCACGGAAACATACCCTTCAGTCCAACTCGTCAATGCTGACCAGATATCCTAAAAGAATCCAGTCCCATCTGCTAACATTTGGCCCATATCCCTCTAAACTCTCCTATTCATATACGCATGCAGATGACTTTTAAATGTTGTAATTGTACCAGCCTCCACCATAAAGTCATAGAGTCATAGAGATGTACAGCATGGAAACAGACCCTTCGGTCCAACCCATCCATGCCGACCAGATATCCCAACCCAATCTAGTCCCACCTGCCAGCGCCCGGCCCACATCGCTCTAAACCCTTCCTATTCATATGCCCATCCAAATGCCTCTTAAATGTTGCAATTGTACCAGCCTCCACCACTTCTTCTGACAGCTCATTGCATACACACACCAAAATCTGTGTGAAAAATTGCGCATTAGGTCCCTTTTAATACTTTCCCTTCTCACCTTAAACCTACACCCTCTAGTTCTGGACTCCCCCACCCCAGGAATTTGCCTATATACCGTATCCATGCCCCTCATGATTTTATAAACCTCTAATGCTCCAGGGAAAACAGCCCCAGCCTATTCAGCCTCTCCCTATAGCTGAAAGTCTCCAACCCTGGCAACGTCCTCGT
Organism: Chiloscyllium punctatum; assembly: GCF_047496795.1. Taxonomy (NCBI): domain Eukaryota; kingdom Metazoa; phylum Chordata; class Chondrichthyes; order Orectolobiformes; family Hemiscylliidae; genus Chiloscyllium; species Chiloscyllium punctatum. Next base: position 94,669,429 of record NC_092739.1, on the reverse strand, counting down.
AAATCTTTTCTGAACCCTTTCATGTTTCACAACATCTTTCCGATAGGAGGGGGAACAGGATTGTACTCAGTCTTCCAACAGTAGTCTAACCAATGTCCTGTACAGCCACAATGTGACCTCCGAACTCCTATACTTAATGCTCTGACCAAGAAAGGGAAGCGTACCAAACACCTTCTTCACGATCCTACCTACCTGCGACTCTAGTTTCAAGGAACTATGAAGCTGCACTTCAAGATCTTTGTTCTGCAACACTCCCTAGGACCTTACCATGAAGTGTTTAAGTCCTGCTCTGAGTTGCTTTACCAAAATGCAGCACCTCACATTTATCGAAATTAAATTCCATCTGCCACTGCTAGGTTTCATCTTCAGTGTCTGCTCACATCAAGAGGAGGCTCCCTAGGTACAGGAAATATCCCACATCGTCCAGGGGTTTACTGTGTATTTTTAGTTGAGGTTACTGCTGTACACATTCTGCAAATAGAGTACTGTCTACTAATATTTTATGATACCTTAATTTGTATTAATGACTTTCAGTACACGCAGGTGTGCCACATGGCAAGTCCAACTGGCAATATGAAATTGGTCATCAGTGTAATTCTTCATACACACAAGATGTTTTCGTAAATATTGTTCGGTCACTGAATCACATCCAATATCAGACATTGTTGAGTTTTGCAAGTGTGGACTGTTTGGGTGGTCAATATTACTTTACTTGCTGTAAACAGCAACAGCCAAATTGCCTGATATTACTTTTAAATTCATCAGGCAGGAATTGCCCTGGGAGTACTCAACATTGACTCCATTAGGTCAAACATACGAAAGAAAGACTCCTCATTACCAATGTCAATCCACCCATTCCTATCATACATAGTTGACGAGTCCTTCTCCATTTTGAAGAACCTTGGAAAAAACATCTAGGGTGGCAAAGGCACAGAACACACTTTGAGTGGGGATTTTAATGAGCATCACCAAGTCTAACTCATTACAAACACTATTGGCTGTATCCTAATGAACATAGCCACTAGACTGGGTTTAGAGCAGGTTGAGAGGGAAGATAGCCGAAATAAACTAAATCACCACTGCCAACCTAACTGTTACAGATGCATCTGTCAGTGACAACCACTGTAGGAGCAACCAGCACACCAAACTTGAGGAGGTAAAATCGCATCTTCACACTGAAGAGATCCTCCATCATTTTGTATTGCATCATTACTGCATTAAAAGGGACAGATTTCAAACAGACGTAGCAACACAAAGCCAGGCGCGAAAGAGGCACTATGGGACATCATCGGCAGCAGAACTGTATTCAACCACATACATAAACTCATGCCCATGACAACTGCCATCAAACCAAAAACAGATGTGCCAGGGCAGCATCAGATATACATACTGGTGAGGGCTCAATCTGGTGAAGCTGAATACAAGCACACTTTCATTACAAGCAGCATACAACAGAGAGAGCCAAGCAATCCAACAACAAGCAGATCAGCTCTGTCGATCTGCCATATCCAGTCCTGACTGAGGTGGACAAGTAAACAACTAGAAGAGTTGTCTCTAGAAATATAGAAAAATCCTTAAAATGATGGGGGGGTAGAGTGTTGCAGCAAATCAGTGCTAAAGATAAGGCAGCTTGACAATGGATTGCCGATAACCTCACAGAGGCTCCCTCTTTCAAAGCCACTGTGTTTAATTAAGGAACCTTCCCACGCTCAACAAATGAAGAAGGACTTATGCCCGAAACGTCGATTCTTCTGTTCCTTGATGCTGCCTGACCTGCTGCGCTTTTCCAGCAACACATTTTCAGCTCTGATCTCCAGCATCTGCAGTCCTCACTTTCTCCACGCTCAACAAATGCCACCCCCAATTCTTGAATCCAATTGCCTTCATCCTCTTGCTAGCAACACTCCACAATGTCCCACTCACCTCTTTCTAAGAAGCCCGCAATAAAATATGTTGACTCACTGTATTACTGAGTGTAGCCTCAACTCCAGATGTCGAGAGTGTGGTGCTGGAAAAGCATAGCTGGTCAGGCAGCATCAGGATGAAGGGCTTATGCCAAAACATCAATTCTCCTGCTCCTTGGATGCTGCCTGACCTGCTGTGCTTTTCCAGCACCACACTCTCAACTCTAATCTCCAGCATCTGTAGTCCTCACTTTCTCTCCGCTCCAGCAATGGAAAACGTGACACTGGCTTGATAATGACTGGCACTTACTTGAGCTTGCCTCCCACTTGGATCAACATGGGTTTCCTACAGGTTCTCCGATCATTGGATGGGACCCATGTTGGGAACATTAACTCCAGCCCTCTGTTATCTGTAATCACTCAAGTCACTAAAGTCTCAGGTTGGTCAGCATGATCAAATGCAGAAAGAGGACAGAGGAGCAGAGTAGAATAAGGAAGATGAGGGGACAGGAAAATTGAGTAACTGAAGGAGAGACTGGCATAATAGATAGAGAGCCGATGCGAATAAAGTGGAAGATAATACAGAAGGGATGTGGTGGAATTGAAGAAGGTAAGGGGTGAAGTCAGAATGGACAGGACAATAATCAAGAGAAGAAAGTGAAGAAGTAACCATGAGAAAAATTAGAAAACAAATGGGTGAGGGCAGGTGAAGATAAAGGTTGAGGGAGAAATCAGGAAAACAATGAGGAATGGACATGATGGGGAGAAAGTGAAGAGGATAAATGATGGGCAACATAATAGGGGCAGAGGGAGAATTCAGCTCTCGCAAGTTGAGAGAGAAGAGCAGACTAACCAGGACTAACACTTTTGGAAGAGAGAGCAAAGCAAATGGGGTGGATAATGAAAAGGGAATGACTCTTTATTGGGGGGGAGGGGGTGAGCAAGAAACAAATAGATTAAGATGAGGCAAGGAATACAAGTTTAATTTTGGACAGAAAAAGTAAAGAGTGAACAATACCAACATGAATTGTTTTTGAAAGGGAGAAGAGTTCATGATTGTATTTAGGAAGGTGAAAGAGGACTAGTAGCATGAACTGGGAGGAGGGAAATGACAAAATAAGTTTTAAGAAGTTTGCAACACAAAGGAGAGAATTCAACCCATTGTTCATAGGTTGGAACCATTTCATATAAATCTTACTGCCTAACATTCTCAATAATTTCCTTGAGATATTAGTCTTTGAATGTCTTTTGTACTGTGCACTAACTTTTATTAGTGTGTGTAAATATACACCTCATCCCTTTCTCAGCTTGTCTATAGCTCATTGTCTCTCATCATGCAGAAAGTTTTTCTGATTTTTCTTTGATCCAACATAAACCATCTCCCATTTCCCAACACTGAACTCCATTTGTTACAGTCTTACCCACTCACGATATCCCTTTTTAATGTATCACTTCCAGCTATAATGTAGCTCTATATTATTTCCTTAACATATTGCTATTTAAAACCTCAGATATATGAATCTCTAATGCTTCACCTGTCACTAAAATACATGATGAAGAACTAAGGCACAAGTACAGATCCTTAGGGAACAATTTTGTTTTAGTTAAGCACATTTACTTTCTCACCACTCTCCACTTCTTTCTCTCTTATTAATAATAAACTATTTAACACATGGTGTGAAGAAAGTCTGAATGAATATTGTCAGCAGACATCCTTACCATAAGTGATGAGCATGCCTTTTCCCTTTTCTTGTCCTTGAAATCCCGAGGTTTATAAAATCATGGGAGGCATAGATAAGGTGAATGAGGTCTTTTACCTAGGGTGGGGGAGTTCAAAACTCGGGTCTATATTTTTAAGGTGAGAGGAGAAACATTTAAAACAGACATGAAGGGCAAGTGTTTTACATCGAGAATGGTTCATGTGTGGAATGAACTGCCATAGAATGTGGTGGATGCTGGTACAATATTTAAAAGATGCTTGGATAAGAACATAAATAGGAAAGGTTTGGACAGATATGGGCCAATATTTCTCAGGTGGGTAGGACTAATTTAGTTTGGAAACATGTACTGGTTGGACCAAAGGGTCTGTTTCCATGCTGTATGACTTTATGTGCTCCATCACCACCATCATTTTATGCTGAAACAGTCACCCCACTCCTGGTTGCATACACACTACCAGGATCAGCGATGGAGTTTCCTGGCATGCCAATCCAGGAACTTGGATTCAGAAAGAATCAGGAATTTTCCAGGTCGTAATTCCTCCCTTTTGTAGGCTGTTACGCGGCTGAAGATGACGTTACTTTCTTTCCTATTCCTTAATATTTTCCACATGGACTCTTTCTTAATGTAACCCTCTGAAGAATCTACAGTTTTACTGTGAGAAAAGCCAAAGTAACATTTTCCATACCACCCTCATATTTCTCTCCTGATAATCTTATACAAAGCAATATTAAGTTTGTGGTTCTGTCAAGTCTGAGCCACAATTCTGTCACAGCTGTCGGCTTATCCCTCGTCATAATCATTAATACTCCAAACTCTCCAATTTTTTGGACAGAATGTTGTGTATTTAGATACATACCATTCAATTTTTACTTCATTTTTTTGGCAATCATACTGCTATTTCAGATTCGTCCTCTTCCTGTTTTTTTTACATTTGGGTATTTTGTTCTTCTCTTTCTTATAACGCTTGACCATTTTGCTTTCCATTCTGTATCATCATCGTGTTTTTCTCTTCCTCTCCCAACTGATACAATAGTTTGCTGTCAGTGAAATGATTCTCCTGGAAGGACCTTAAAGCGTACACAGGTTGGTGTGGACTTGATGGGTCGAAGGGTTGCTTCTGTGCAAATGATATCAATCTCATTCCTATTCAGGTGAAACCAGTTCACTCTGTATAAGCCACAGTCATACAGTCATAAAGTCATACAACATGGAAACAGACCCTTCAGTCCAACCAGTCCGTGCCAATCATAATCCCAAACTAGAGTAGTCCCAGCTGCTTCCACTTGGCCCATATCCCTCTAAATATTTCGCATTCATGTACTTATCCAAATGTTTTTTAAACATTGTAACTGTACCCACAACCACCATTTCCTCTGGAATTTCATTCCACACTGTATTAAAGTTGCCTCTCATGTCTTTTTTAAATCTTTCTCCTCTCACCTTAAAAATATGCTCCCTCGTCTTGAAATCCCCTATCTCTACCGTATCTACACCTGTCATGATTTCAAAAACCTCTATTATGTCACCCCTCGAGTGTCAGTGCTCCAGTGAAAAATGAAAAATATCTCAGCCTATTGAGCCCCTCCTCATTAATAAAATTTTCCATTCCTGGCATGAGTGTTTCACCTTATCCTAACTCTAGCTGTAAATTTACTCCCCTTCATTATTAAGATGCTAAGTTGTATGTGGCAATGGTAGGAATATGGAGACTATTACTCAAGGAGGTCTGACTCTTCATTCTGTCTGGCACTTAACAAATTGTTGGAGCTATGCGCAGACAAGGCCCCGGATCCTGACAGACTCTATCGTAGAGGTTTTAAAGAAGTAGCTAGTGAGATGGTTGATGCGTTCAGAAAAGGTTCCTTTATATTGAAAAATAGTGAATGTTAGCTTAACATCTGTTAAAGTGGGACGAGGATGTTAGAAGCTCATATTAAAGAGTGAACATAGTATTCACATCAGATGAACTCACACAAATAGTAATAAATAAGTACAATTAGATTAGATTAGATTAGATTAGATTACTTACAGTGTGGAAACAGGCCCTTCGGCCCAACAAGTCCACACCGACCCGCCGAAGCGTAACCCACCCATACCCCTACATCTACATCTACATCTACCCCTTACCTAACACTACGGGCAATTTAGCATGGCCAATTCACCTGATCTGCACATCTTTGAACTGTGGGAGGAAACCGGAGCACCCGGAGGAAACCCACACAGACACGGGGAGAACGTGCAAACTCCACACAGTAAGTTGCCTGAGGCGGGAAATGAACCCGGGTCTCTGGTGCCGTGAGGCAGCAGTACTAACCACTGTGCCACCGTGCTGCCCAATCTAATAACTATTACAGCGACGTGGCTCTAGAATGACATAGATTGAATATTGAAGGGCATGGGACATTCAGGAAGGACAGGAAGCAAGGGACTGGTGGAGGAATTGCTCTGTTAATGAGGGACTGCACAATAGAGAAGGATAACTGAAGTTCAGGAAACCACAATTTTGGTTTGGGTAGAGTTTGTGTAGAGATAAGAAATTATAAAGGCAGGAAGTCAATGATGGGAATGGTGTCGAGGCACCTGAACAGTAATCTGATGATAGGATATTATTAATATGGTAGAAGGAAGAAACAAGTAAAACGTATCAAAGGAATAAGGAAATAGTCACGGGGATTTTAAGTTATGAAGTGCTAGCCCTAGATGAAGAGTAGGTAGAATGCTTCCAAGACAGTTTCTTAGAACACAGCATTCTGAAGTTAATCAGAAAGCAGACTATAATACATCCTGATATTATGCAAAAAGCTAGGATTAATTATTTATCATATGGAGCAGGCACCCCTAGATAGCAGTGATCATCGCATTTTAAATTCAGTATGATGGAGAAAGGAGTGAGTGCAGGTCAGAAAATTGGACAGTACATTAATAAACATACCAAAGACAAACAAGAAAATTAGGATGTTGCCAGGGTTGGAGGATCTAAGCTACAGGAAGAGGCTGAACAGGCTGGGGCTGTTTTCCCTGGAGTGTCAGAGGCTGAGGGGTGACCTTATAGAGGTTTATAAAATCATGAAGGGCATTGATAGGATAAATAGACAAATATTTCCCTGGGGTGGGGGAGTCCAGAACTAGAGGGCATAGGTTTAGGGTGAGAGGGGAAAGATATAAAAAAAAGACCCAAGTGGCAAAGTTTTCACACAGAGGATGGTGCGTGTATGGAATGAGCTGCCAGAGGAAGTGGTGGAGGCTGGTACAATTGCAACATTTATAAGGCATCTGGATGGGTATATGAACAGGAAGGGTTTGGAGGGATATGGGCCAGGTGTTGGCAGGTGGGACTAGATTGGGATGGGATATCTGGTCGGCAAGGACGGGTTGGACCGAAGGGTCTGTTTCCATGCTGTACATCTCTATGATTCTATGATTAGTAAGGAAGGAAAAAAAATGTACGAGAAAAAGCTTACTAGTGCAAAACACCTAATAAGACTTGCTCAAGATATCTAAATATGAAAGAGTGGATGAAGTGAACGTTTGTTATGCAAAAAATGAATCTGGTGAATTAATAATGCAAAATAAGGAAAAGGCAGAAGAATTGAACAAATAGTTTGCACTGATCGTCACATTATAGGGATATAGGGTATATTCTAGACTTTGATGCAAAGCAGAGAATGGAAGGGAAAAAGGAATGCAAGAAAATGACAATCACTAAGGAAGTACTGAGCAAACCACTGGATATTCAGAAGCATTCGATAAGGTATGACATCAAAGTTTAGTGCAGAAATTAAAAGTTCATGTTGTAGGAGATAATATGTTCTCATGGACAGAAAATTGACTATCAAACAGGAAAGAATGAATAGGAGAAAATGGTCATTTTCTATTTGGCAACATATAATGGATGGTGTGCCACTTGGATCAGTGCTGGGGCTTCAGTTTATTCCAGATTACATAAATAACTGGATGAAGGTACAGAAGGTATGGTTTGGAGATCTGCTGTTAAGAGGCCTTCAGATCAGGAGACCATATACAAGGAATCCAAGTATGGCTTCGCAGAGCCATTAAGACAGCCAAGGACCAATACCGATCCAAACTGGAGACACAGACAGACACCCGGCAACTATGGCAAGGGCTGAATGACATCACAGGTTCTAAAAAGAGATAGTGCAAGATAGCACACGATGACACATCTCTCCCAGATCATTTCAATGCCTTCTATCCCTGCTTTGAGCAGAATTTCGGCGGAGAGGTAACACCTATTCCGACAAGTCTTTACGAACCTATCCCAACAGTCACTGCATCAGAGGTTAGATCAGTTTTCCTTTGAGTGAATCCAAGGAAAGTGATGGGACCAGACGGAGTACAAGGCCGAGCACTCAGAGCAGGCGCAGATCAACTGGCAGGGGTCTTCTCGGACATCTTCACCCTCTCCCTGCAGCAGGCCACTGTCCCTGTCTGTTTCATGAGGGCCAACATCATCCCTGTGCCTAATAGGACTCATGCAGTATGTCTCATGCAGCACTTTGATGTTCATGAGGTATTTTGAAAGGCTGGTCATGGCATTAATCAACTCCAGTCTCTCCACTACTCTTGACCCACTCTAATTTGCCAATTGGATCAACAGATCCATGTCAGATGTCATATCACTTGCTCTTCACTCCTTTCTAGAACATCTTGACACCAAGAACAGCTATGTAAGAATCCTACTCACTGACTACAGTTCAGCCTTCAACACTATTATCCCCACGAGACTGATTACTGAACTTAGCGATCTCGGACTAAGCCCCACTCTCTGCAACTGAATCCTCAGTTTCCTACCCACGAGCCACAATCAGTGAAGATTGGGGACAATATTTCATCCTCACAAACACTCAACGCTGGAGCCCCCCAATGGTGCACACTCAGCCCCCTACTGTACTCACTACATACCCAGGACTGCGTCACCAAATACCAGACTAATGCCATTTATAAGTTCGCTGATGACACCAAATCTCAGATGGCAATGAAACAGACTATAGACAGGAGGTGAAAGACCTGGAAAAATGGTGCACTGAGAACAACCTAGCTCTCAATGCCAGCAAAACCAAGAAACTCATTACTGACTTTCGATGGGATGTTACTCATGCCCCCCTACACATTAACAGCACAGAGGTGGAATGAGTGGAAAGTGTCAAGCACCTGGGAGTGGTCATCCACAACAAGCTTTCTTAGTCTCTTCATGTGGACACACTGGATACAAAGGCCCAACAATGTCTCTTCTTCCTCAGGCAGCTGAGGAAATTTAGCATGACAGTGAATATCCTGGCCAATTTTTGTAGGTGCACCATCGAGAACATTCTGTCTGGATGTAGCATTACTTGGTATGGCAACTGTACCATTCAAGATTGGAGACAGTTACAGAGAGTGGTGAACTTGGCCTGGACAATCATAAAGGCCAACCTCTCATCTATAAAATCCTTCTACCGCTGTCAAGGAAAGGTCGCCAGCATTCTCAAAGATCCATCCCACCCTGATAATGTTTTGCTACAACCTCTACCATCAGGCAGAAGGTACAGAAGCCTGAACACACGCACCACCTGGTATTGCAACAGTTTCTACCCTACTGTCGTTAGAGTACTGAATGGACTCATAAACTCTTAACATTCGCCTGTACCTGTGTTTTTGTTTTTGCTGCTGTTTATCTATTATTTACTATCTATGCTCCTTAACTCTGTGATCTGCCTGTATTGCTCGCAAGACAAAGGTTTTCACTGCCTCGGTACATGTGACAATAGATTCAATTCAATTCAAGATATGCAAGAAATTTAATTCCAAAAAGAGTATGAGAAAATTGAAAAGGATATTCTGTGGATAACGTGTTAGAGTGGGCAAAGATGTGGCAAATGGAATATAATGTAGGAAAATTTGAAAATGTCCATTTTTGGGCAGGAACAATAAAAAAAACATATTTCCTAAACGATGAGAGATTGTAAAACTCTGAGATGCAGAGGGGTCTAAGTGCCAAAGGTTTGAACGCCGGTACAGCTAATAATTAGGAAAACTAATAGAAGGTTATCATTAATTGTCAGGGAAATTAAATACAAATGTAGAGAGGTTAGGCTTCAGTTGTAGAGGCCATTGGTGAGACCACATTTGAAGCAGTACATACAGTACGGCTTCCATTCTTAAGGAAGGATATAAATGTGTTGCAAGCAGTTCAGAGAAGGCTTGCCAGATAAATACTTAGAATGGATATGTTCGCTTATAAGGAAAGGTTGCACGGCCTAAGCTTGTATCCATTAGAATTCAGAGAAATAAGTTGATTTTACTGGAACACACAAGATTCTGAAAGGGTCTTGAGAGAATTGATATTGAAAGGATATTTCTTCTTGTGGGAGAATTTAGAACTATGGGTCACTGTTTCAAAATAAGAGCTGCCAATGTATGTCAGAAATAATAAGTTTCTTTCTCTCAGAGGATCTTGAATCTTTAAAACTCTTGTCCTCAAAAGGTTGTAGAATATTTTTAAGGTGGCAGTAGATTCTTGGTAAGCAAAGTGGTGGAAGATTAATGGGGTCAGGTATAAATGTGGAATAATTAGATCAACCAGGATTTTATTCAATGGTGGAGCAAGTTTGAGGAACCAGGTGGCTTACTCCTACTGCTTATACATATGTTCTACATATGCTTATACATAAATTCTTGAAACCTCCTTCATGGGTTCTCAACTTTATTCTTTTCCAAACTCCAACAAGGACCACAAATTCTAAATGTTCCTCTTAATTCTCGAGGAAACATTTTACAATTGCTCCATATATTCCTTACCCTGACAATCATTACCCACCTTCAATCACAGCAAAGAGTTATTCTTTATTGCTTTCTGCCTCAAAGGTAGCTAGCAATCCAAACTACCATAAGCCATATCTCTTCATTCATTGACCTCAGTTCATTGTGGCATCTTGTCAAAAGACTTTTGAAATATGGATAAATTGCATCTTTACATGTCTTCACTCTCTATTACCTCTTCAAAAAAAAAAAAAAGTCACTCAAACAGGACTTTCCATTTCAAATCCATGCTGATCATTCAATGTTGCATTTTTCATTTCTAGATTTTCTATTTTTCTTTCCTTTGTTTTGGATTCCAATATTTTCCCTACCAACAATACTAAGCTATTGGCAAATAATTTCAGGATAATCTTATATTTGTTTCCTAAATGTAAGTATTAAAATTGACTATTCACTAGTCCTTTAGTTCTACACCTTTTTTTTCCAGCAAATTATTAAATATCAGTAGTAATGCTCCTGCTATCTCTTCCTTAGATTATTTTAAAATGCCATGATGAAATCCATCCAGAAAGTGGTCTTGCCCTCAATGATTTTGATAGGTTTATTTCACATATTCCTATTTTTATTTAAATAAATTTATCAAATTTATCCAATGTCAGGTCCATCTGTTTTATATCTCAGGTAAATACTGAAGTGAAACAGTTATTTAATATTTTATCATTGCCATCCACATTAGGAAACAAATGGCACTCATCCACAGACTCTATCAACAAACACATCGACCCGGACCCAATATACCGGCCACTACAGCGGACCGCTCGAACTGACAACCGGAAGCGGCAGAGACAGGCCACTATAAATGCCGGAGGAAACAGCACAGAAGCGCTTCACAGGAGGCTCCCAAGCACTGAGGATGTCACCTAGACAGGGGACGAAACGTTTGCAAGACAAATTCCCAGCTCGGCGAACAGAACCACAACAACGAGCACCCGAGCTACAAATCTTCTCCCAAACTTTGAATTTTATCATTGCCCTTGGTAATATGATATCTCGTACTTAACACAGATCTATTTCCTTTCCAATCTTCCTTTGTTAATATTGTACAAGTAAAATAAGTGACTTTTTCTTAATTTTTGAAAAACAGTCATGTTGTCAAATCTTTCATTGTATACTAATCAGGACTGATACAAGAATATAAAATTGCGAAGAAAGTAATAATGTATACTGAATGGGGCAAGGGTGCTGCCTGGCTGGCAAGCTAACTTTGATTGGTTGAGGCTCTGCCATGGAGAATACTCAGGGAACTACTCTCCCTAATATGTCCTTTTTTCAAAAAGGCACAATGCCCGGAAATGTTCCCTCTGACAGAAATGGGTAGATCACTATATATGTAGCTTCTAACAAGTAGCTTATCACAGCAAACAATGATCTGACTGGAGTAGCTATCAACATGCAGGACATCTTTGCACTACCCTATTTTATCATCAGGCTTCTATTAATGAGCGAAAGGCTTGGGCCCTTTGTACAAGATTGCCAATAAGGCCAATGTTGTTGTGTGTGGAACTGGAAGGATTAAAGGTTGTCACAAGTTTGAGCAAGTGGTGAGGTTAGCCATTCATGCTGCTACTAATACAATTGCAACACAAATGAAAATTTCCACTAAACACCATAGAGACAAAGAAACGAGCAGCAGGAAAAGCAGATTGTCCCTCTCAATGTCATACTCCTGCTTCCTCCAGATACCCTTGATGCATTTAGAATCTAAACAATTGTCAATTTTTTTCTTCAATACAGTCAATGAATCAAACTCCACAGCCCTCTGTGATAGTGCCTGTGATTCTCCAGGTTGATCACTCTCTAAGTGAAGAAATGTTTCTTCTTCTCAATTCTAAATGGTTTACTTTGTATCTTGAGATTGTTACCCCTGATTTTAGATTCCCAAAATCAGGGACAACTTTCTCCCTGCATCTAATCTGTCCATCCCAGGTAGAATTTTATAAATTTCAATCAGATCCCCTCTCATTCTTTCAAACTCCACTGAATACAGACCCAGGCCTCCTATAATCGTCTGCCATTCCTAGTATCATTCAAGTGAACCTCCACTGCACTCCCATTATGGTAAGGATATTCTCTTTGTATGAGTAGAAAGTGAGGATTGCAGATGCTGGAGATCAGAGTTGAGAGTGTGGTGCTGGAAAAGCACAGCAGGTCTGGCAGCATCAGAGGAGCAGGAGAATCGACGTTTCGGACAAAAGCCCTTCATCAGATCAAAAATGTACACAATACGCCAGGTGTGATCTCACAAAGGCCCTGTAGGACTGCAATAAGACATCCCAGTTCTCAACTTAAATCTCGTTACAATGGTGGCCAATATACCATTTATTTCCTAATCACTGCATGCACCTATTGACTTTCATTGATTAGTTTAGCCAGATGCCTTTGTTTAAGTAGCAATATATTGGAAAATGTGGGTATACAGTGTTCTTCCTTTCACACCAAAATGTATAACTTCACAGCTATCTATCGCATACAGCGCCTGCCATGTGTTTACCTACAACCTTACCTTGTCAGGATTGCTCTGAAGCCTCCTTGTATCCTCTTCACAGCTCACAACTCTGCGTAGCTTTGTGTCATCAGTAAATGTGGAAATATTGCATTCAATTTTCTCATCCAAGTCATATATGTGTTTCTGGAATAACTGGGGCCCAAGCACTAACCTCTGTGGTAAACCATTAGTTACAGCCTGCCACCCAGAAAAAGACCCATTTATTCCCATTCTTTTGTTTCCGGCTTGTCAACAGTTTCTCAATCCGTGCCAATATATTATCCCATATCCAATGTGTGTTAATTCTGCACAACAGTCTCTCATGTGGGACCTTTTTAAAAGCCTTCTTGAAGTCTAAATACACCACATTCATTGGTTCTCCCTTATTTATTCTATAAGTTACTTCCTCAAAAAAACCACCAGTATATTAGTAAAGAATTATTTCCCTTTCATAAGTCCATACTGATTATGCAATCCTGTTAATGTTTTCTACGTGTTCTGATATCAATTCTTGTAACAGACTACTACTACTAATACCCATTATAATGTTGAGCTCACTGGTCTGTAATTCCCCATATTATCTTTTCCCTCCTTTTTTAAACAGCAGTTCATAGAAGAGGAATGAGAGTGCAGTAGGAACTGGAAGCAGAAGCAAGCAGACACAATTGACTGCAGAGCCAGAAGTTATTGATACTTGGCCGAAGATGTTCAGTATCAAGAATCACCCTCCCTGCTTTTAGAAGGACATTAGCAGAACACTGCACCCAAATGCGCAATCATTGGAATGGTCTTCAGTCAATGACTGGTCAGTTGGAAGAGTTCATTCCTTCTGTCACAATAATAGATGGGTTGCAGTAATGAAACCATGATGCATATTGCAACATCAAGCACATCTTCAGCAGATGTCCCAAGTATCAAGGATGTAATATCAGCCTTCGATTCTGACATGTAACACATTATTTTCTGGAGCACCAGACCATAAAGTCTTGCCACTTCCAATTTATTCTAACAATTAAGGCTTCTCTGTTTTTCTTGGTGCAAGTCATGGACAGAAACTCTGTCAGTACCCAATTCTAACATTGTGCTGTGAATAAAGTCAGTCAATGCTATTCTAACTCCAAGTGTTTGCATGTTTGCACTCCCACCAGTTCACCTCAGAGGTCTGCACATTTGACAGCTAGAACCCTGTACATGCACACACTAATTTTGGAGCTGTAAAAGAGCTCTCCTGAGGTGATGCATGTAGAAGAGAATTTGTACATTTTGGCATTTCTATTGTGGCGATGACTCATCATTAAGACTACCTATAGAGTGGGAAGATGTTGACATCATGGGGAGGCCTTCTGTATCAGATTCATCTTCTTTGTTGAGGCATGAAAAACATTGTTCATTAAACCAACACTGATAAGAACCATGATAAATTGTACAATTACGTGATTATTTTCCCATTTAAAATAGCTCCCATAGTTGGTAGGCACTTCTGACCTCTACTGAAGGGGCAACAAGAGACAAGTTTACTATTAAGACAAGTTAATAGAAAGGGTTCTCTTTTGACTAAATGAGCCCATACCAGTGTGCTTGAAAATGAGAGAATATGAAGAAGGAATTCTCTAAAGGAAAAGAAAAGTAAAAAAAAAACTTCTAAATGCTTTTATGTTACCAATAAATTTCTTCTGAATTGCTTCTTGGTTGTGCCAGTGTTCTACTAATGGACAAGTAAGCACTGTTCATTATCAGCATTAAATTTAGCTGATTGCATTTTCAATGGTACTCTCTTCTAGTCATGGCCATCATTTTGGCTCAGTGGCTTGGTGGCTCAGTGGTTAGCACTGCTGCCTCACAGCACCAAGATCCCAGGTTTGATTCCAGCCTTGGGTGATTGTGTGGAGTTTGCACATTCTCCCCGTGTCTGCGTGGGTTTCCTCCGGGTGCTCCGGTTTCTTCCCAAAGTCCAAAGATGTGCAAGTCAGGTGAATTGGCCATGCTAAATTGTCCACAGTGTTAGGCACATTAGTCAGAGGGGAAATGGGTCTGGGGGGGTTACTCTTCGGAGGGTTGGTGTGGACTGGTTGGGCCGAAGGGCCTATTTCCACACTGTAGGGAATCTAATCTAATCTTTCCCGCACCCTTTTTCACTTATGAAATTTATGTTGTGCTCCTCCTGGATCTACAAGAGTGCATGGCATTGCCATCCATCACTTGTCTTACCTCCCCATCTTCTCCCATCCTCCATTCCCCTCCTCCCACATAGATTCAATGCAGGTCCACAGTTGGTATTTTCTTTAGGACAGGAGTAACTGCATTGGTCACATCTCGGTGATGTAAGATGTCCAATTTTGTTTAGAATCCAAACAAATCTGTGATGGGTGCTGTTTTATGGATTAAACAGGCCTTTGCCATTGTGTTGTCACGACTTTAGGTAATCCCATATAATTAAAATGCAATACCTAACCACTTATCAAGGACAGACTTAAGATATCTAATAACAAAAGGGGACCGGATAAAGAATCACCTCAGGGAGATTAGGAAACTAACACCATTTAGTAGGTCTACTCCCACATCATCACTTTGTTCTATTCATAGAAAAAGACATTTTAAGAATTGGAAAATGCAATAATGCCTTTCAAGCCCACACATTCTAATATATCTCAATCTTCTCTCTTTTCCAGAAACACTTTGTGAAATTATTTAGTTCAAAGCCCAACCCAGATAACTTACAGTAAAAATGTTTTTTTTCGTAAAGCATTTCTGACTGGGATTCATTCTTATTCCTAAATTTTAATCAGTGCCATCTGGTATTCAAATCATTACCACATCAAGCGTGCTTTCTCTAATTTTTAAATAGAAATCAGTTTCTGGAAGTCTGGGGGTGTCTGGTTGGCTGCAGTTGAAGGAGCAGGCGGCAGGACATATTGGGTCTGGGGTGTCAGGTTGGTGTGTGGCTGTCAGGGAGGTGGGGTTTGTGCTGAGTTGCTGCGATTCTGTTTTTAATAGCTGTGCAGGAGTCAAAACAGGTTTTAATTTCTAACTTTACCTGAGAAATTATTCATTGAAGTGACGCTGAACCCTCCAAATTCTCCAACTTTAATGGATTCTTGCAGATACAGAGGAACTTCATGTCAGAAAGTTCAATTCCCTGGTCAACTCCCATGGAGTCAGCTACACGATGCATAACCCTAACACATAATTTCAGTCTGCACTGTACAAATGTCTATCTGGCCTTCTGAATATTCTGCCCACAGAATGCAGATAAAGAGACCGTGTTAATATATAATCAGCAGGGTAGAGAACCACAAGGTTACAAGAGTTATGACCCAAGTAACGATCACAGTGAGAAGGAGGACTTTAATTCTGACTCTTCCTCAGTTTACTGTAAGCATAGTTGATAGATAGCTTACATCAAACAGATTAACTGGCAACTATGTTGCAAGTTGTTCATTTTGATGAATAATCTCATTGACAGAAAATAGCAGACTGTGTGAATGACAAATATTATAACCTGATTTTTATCAATCTGGCCTTATTTGTACATCAATATAAAGATTAGTATTTTTCCCAAATTTAAGATCTCACTAGTTACAAACGTTACGTTCTTTCTTTCCCACATCACAATCTAACTCGATGGAAACGTGGTAACAACATGCGAGTGAGATAAGTTATTCAAGTCACTAAGTTAAACTATTTTCTGTTCATAATGTTGCCAATGCAATGTCAGCTGATTATTGATTTGGAAATGAATCCATTTCTTTAAACTGATTGTGTACTACAATACTATAGAACTGAGCCAAAGACACTGGGTCACATCCCCAAAACAGTCATTCTGCTTCTGACTGTATTGGGTACAAGGAGAAAATGGAAGTGCACTGTTTTCAACATGCCAACATTTGAAGCTTTCTGTTTAAGTCTGATTTCTTAGAAATCAAACCAAACTTACAAAGAAGCTGCAGTGAACTTTCCAAGCAGAAAACAGGAAACAGCTCTTTCCCAAACTGATGTTTAATGCCAAAGTCTTCCTGTTGTCTTTGGTACCTATGACATTTTCCAATGGGTCATGGATAGCCAACGAAAACACAATTCAAACCCACTGATTAACATGGACAATTGAATTTGCTGGGGAATATGAGACTATCAAGAATCTCAAAGGTATGTATCCCACTTTGCATGTTTTTGTTTAGACTATTTACTGAGCTGCACTTAATACGAACAGTGGTGGCTCTGATGATAGGCTGGAAAGCAGGGGGAACTACCTCTTAATGTTCTCTGCTCCAAAGAGAATAAGCTCAATTTCTCTAATCTTTCCTTCTACCTTGAATTCCTCATTCCTGGCATCATTCTAGTAAAACTCCTCTGCACTTTCTCCAGGGTTTGAACATCCTTCCTTGAATAAAATGCCCAGACTGAACACAATGCTCCAAATGTGATCTGACCAATGATTTGTAGAGGTGTAGCATCACTTCCTTGTTTTTATATTATACGCCTCAATCTGCAAACACTCACTTAAATAAAAACCAAAAGAACTGTGGATGCAGAAACAAAAACAGAAATTGTTGGAAAGTCTCAGCAGGTCTGGCAGCATCTGTGGAGAGAAATCAGAGTTAACATTCTGGGTGGAGTAACTCTTCTTCAGAACATCTGAGGAAATTATATGATTGCTTGGACTCTTAATGCATGTGTTTCAAGCAGCCTGTACCACTGAAAATAGCTCGATAATGAGGGGTATAGTTGGAGTTAATGGTAGTTGTCTTTTCCCTGGGGTGGCAAATTTCAACACTAGAGGACACATTGTTAAGGTGAGAGGAGAGAGATTTTAAAAAAGCAGGAGAGACAAACATCTGACACAGAGACTGGTGCCTGTGCGAAATGAACTTACACAGAAATGTTGGATGTGGGTACAATTACGTTTAAAAGACACTTGGATAAGTACAAGAACAGGAAAGTTTTGGATGGGCCAGAAGCAGACAAGTTGGATTAGTTTAATCTGAAGTTTAAAAGAAATTTGGACAGATACATGAATAGGAAAGATTTGGAGGGATATAGGTCAGGAGAAGGTAGTTGGAACCAATTTAGTTTGGGATTATGTTCGGCATGGACTGGCTGGACCAAAGGGTCTGTTTCTGTGCTGTATGAGTCTACAAGGGTCATTTGACCTGAAATGTTAACTCTGATATTTCTCCACAGATGCTACCAGGCCTGCTGACTTTTCTAGCAATTTCTGTTCCTGATTCTATAAGCTCTCTTTCCAACTATTTCACCTTTACAGAATTATGGTATGTGAATCCTGAGGTTCCTCTGCTCCTCTACACCCTACAATATATTGTCTCTCCACATTTCCTCTACCATTACCTCACATTTCTGTGCATTGAATTTCACCTGCCCATTTGGCCAACTTGTCAATGTCCCTCCGAAGTCGCTCAGGAACACCTTCACATTTCACTATTTTCCCTGGCTTAGCGTCATCTGCAAATTGAAGACTTTTCCGTCAACACCCATCTCCAAATTATTATATAAATCTTAAAAACCAATGATCCTAACATCAGTCCCTGGGGAACACCACTTGCAACCCATCTCCAATCTGAGCACTGCCCATCTATACCTACCTCTGATTCCTATCTTTCAGTCAACTGCTAATCCATGCTGCCAAGGACCTATCAACCTCCCAACTATGACAAATTGCTATCTAACCTGCCATGTGGTACTCTTACCAAATGTTTTCTGAAAGTCCAAATTAACAATGACCACAGCACTATCCTTGTCCACTGCATGTGGCTGATCTAGCTACATTTCTGTCTATCACAATCGTACGCTGTAGATAGTGAGAGATTGGACAATAATAATGTTATTAAGTATTAAAAATCAATGACTAAGCACTCGCTTGTAGCAGATAGACATTACCTGACAGTTATATGGTGTAAATACTACCTGCCACTGGTAAGTCCCAACTGAAACTTGTCCAAATTTTACTGCATGTAGAGTTAATTATCAGAGGGGCTGTGAATTCAATGTTTTTTCCAATTGCAGAATGTGGTGTTATTGTCCATCGCTAGCTACCTTTGAAGGGAGCTACGTTCCTGAAGCACTGCAGGTTCACCACAATGCTGTTAAGGAGGGAGTTGCACAATTTTAACACAGAAAAAGTGAAGAAACCATGGTATATTTCTAACTCAGGATGGTAAGTGGCTTGGAGGGGAACTTGTGGATAATGGTGTTCCCATACATCTGCTGCCCTTGTCCTTCTCGATGGAGAAGTCATGGGTTTGAAAAGTGCTGTTATGGAGATAAGAATTAGGAGCAGAAGCAGACTATTCAGACCTTGAAAGATATTCAGCCATTCAATAAGATCATGGCTAATCTGTTGGTGTTCTGAACATAAAATCGTCACCTACAACTGGGCTGAATGATTTATAGTCATAGAGTCATAAAGATATAAAGCATGGAAAGAGACCTTTCACTCCAACTCGTCCGGACTGACCAGATATCCTAAATCAACATAGTCCCACTTGCCAGCATTTGGCCAACATCCCTCTTAACCATTCCTATTCTTGTACCCATCCAGATGCCTTTTACATGCTTTAATTGTACCAGCCGCCACCACTTCCTCTGGCAGCTCATTTCACGCACGTACTAATCTCTGTGTGAAAATATTGCCCCTTCGGCCTCTTTTAAATCTTTCCCCCTCACCTTAAAACTATGCCCTCTAGTTCTGGACTCCCCTACCCCAAGAAAAAGACCTTGTCTTTTAACCCTAGCCATGTCCCTTATTACTTCATTAACCTCTATAAAGTCACCCCTCAGCCTCCGACGCTTCAAGAAAAACAGCCCTCTCTCTATAGCTCAAACCCTCCAACCCTGGCAACATGCTTGTAAATCTTTTCTGAACCCTTTCGTTTCACAACATCCTTCTTATAGCAGGGAGACCAGAATTGAACACAGAATTCCACAAGTTGCCTAACCAATGTCCTGTACAGTTGCAACATTACCTCCCATCTCCTGTACTCAATGCACTAATAAAGGTAAGCGTATCAAACAGCCTCTTCACTATTCTGTCTCCCTGTGACTCCACTTTCAAGGAACTATGCACCTGCACCCCAAGATCTCTTTGTTTGGCAACACTCCCCAGGACCCGACCATTAAGTGTGTAATTCCTGCCCTGATTTGCCTTTCCAAAATGCAGCACCAAACATTCATCTAAATTAAACGTATCTGCCACTCCTCAGCCCAATCTGATTGTGATCCTGTTGTAGTCTGAGATAACCTTCTTCACTTTCCACGACACCACCAATTTTGGTGTCATCTGCAAACTTGCTAAACATTCCTGCTATATCCACATATACTTCTGCATTATAACAATTCTGTTATTTATGATTATTGACTGTGGTTTCTTTCATAAACTGTGGATTTCTCTCCCTAACCCTTTCCACCTCTGCACTTATCTCAATGTCTTAAGAACATCCTTAAACGTACCTCTTCATTCAAGCTCTGGTAACATCTGCTAATGCCCTCTGATTGTGTTGATTGTCCTCCAATTACACTATTGTGAAGTATGTTGGGAAGTATTTTCTCTGTTAAAGGCTCCATATTAATGTGATATGTTGTTCATAGCAATCCTTGATTTTGAGCTTCCTTAACCTGCACATCTTTGGACTGTGGGAGGAAACCGGAGCACCTGGAGGACCCTGCCACCTAATGGCTTCTATGATTTGTATCATGCTTCAACCAGATCTGTTGCTCTGACCTATTTTCAGTCTGAAAGAAAAATGGAAAATACTAGAAATAAGAAGCACAACCATCATCATCCAGAAAGAGAAAAAAACACTACATTATGCTTTCAGACCTACAGCAATGTGACTGACCCTCAAAAGGCCCCTGAAATGGCTTCAGAAGCCACTCAGCTGAATGAAACTGCTATAAAATTGAACACAGGCAGTCCCTGTGTTACATAAGTACAGGTAACGTTTGTATATCAAATCTTCAAAATTACAGCCCTGTATGGGATTGTGATTGGAGGTACAAGTATTTGTAAGTTAGACATGCGTAAATCGGTGACTCTCTGACCAGGAAAGATGCTACAGAGACCATTCTGCATGGATGCAGGCATTGGAACTGACTATGGCTTTACCAGCCCTGTCAACCCTGCAAGCTACTCCTTATTAATGTTTAACTGTCCTACAGATGAGTCAATCAATTGACCATCATTTATGCTCCAGAATCATACTTTGCAGATCATTCCCAAAGAGGTGGCAGCACAGAGGTATCCAATCAGGAGGGAGTAGGCCTGTAGTCCCTAACTTTGAGGTTTAATGGCATTAGGGCAAATATGCACAAGGCATCCTCCTGCTGATTACCATCAATCAGTGCCCCTCCATTTTGAATACTACTTGGAAAAAGTACAGAGGGTAGCAAGGCACAGAATGTATGTAAGGGGGGGATATCGGTGTCAAAAGGTGTGGCACTGCAAAGGCACAGGAGGTCAGGCAGCATCCGAGGAGCAGGAAAGTCGCCACTTCGATCATATGCCCTTCATCAGGAATGTTTGGTGGGGTGGAGATAAATGGGAAGGGATTGGGGCTGCAAGGGAAGGGAGATAGGAATGAGATATATAGATGGAGATGGGGGGTGACGGTGATAGGTTGGAGTGGAGGGTGGAGTGGATAGGTGGGAAGGAAGACTGACAGGTAGGACAGTTCAAGGGGGCAGTGCTGAGTTGGAGTGTTGAATCTGGGAAAAAATGTGGGGGGGGGGGGAGGGGCGATTAGGAAACTGGTGAAATCGGCATTGATCCCGTGTGGTTGGAGGGTTCCAAGATGGAAGATGAGGTGTTCTTCCTCCAGGTGTTGGGTGGCTAGGATTTGGCAATGGAGGAGGTCAAAGACTTGCATGGCCTTGGCAGTGTGGGAGGGGGAGTTGAAGTGGTCAGTGCTGAGGAATGAGATGTGGCTATAGTAGCCGGTCTGCCTTCAGGACGTGGCTGAAGAGCTTCAGGCAGTGGAGACAACCTTGGGGGTGCAGTGAGAGAGAGAGACTCACTGAGATCCTTGTGGAGGGAGGAGGAGAAGAACTTCTTCAAGGTGCACGTCCTTGACATCAGCGTCCATCTCCAAATTGGCTTGGCAACAGTAATACAGTAGCAGTAAAGTTTACTAACTACATGCACTGTAAATACATTGCAGAAATTCATCAGGCCTTTGCAGATAGCACCTTCCAAACCATGACCACAAGTTGACAACATCCGGGACAAAGAATTCGATATGACTGGAACCCCATCCGTCATCTTCAACACCTACTCCCTTCACTACTAAAATACAGTGGCAGGAGTGTGTGGCATCTACAACATATAGTGCAGCAACTCACCAAGGGCCCAATGACACCTTTCAAACCAGGGACTTCTGCTAGCTAGAAGGACCAAGGGCAGCAGATACATACAAACTTCACCTCCAAGCCACACACCTTCCTGACTTGGAATAATATCATTGTTCCTTCAGTGTATCAACATCCTGGGTCTACATTCCTTACAGCACTTTGTGTTTTACCCTACAACATGCAGTGTTTCAAGAAGACAGCTCACCAGCAGCTAATCAATGCCAGTTTGGGATAAATTTAGCCAGTGTACAAATGTGTACAGTGTACAGTTTCCAATATACATTATCCAGTATCTAATATCCAGTAATTAATTATAAAATACTCAATTGGAGGAATTTATCTCAGAGCTTCAGGATACACAGGAACCCTGTTCTTTACAGGTGATTTAGATTCAGAAAGGAATATAATAACTTAAAGACTGTCTAAGATTTTTGATCAATTAATACAATCTCTAACAAAATTAGAAGTGGTACTCAGTTGATGTGTTGTTCTTTCTTGATGTAGGAGCTGGAGGGTCCCATTGAGAGCCACAGGGACCACACCCGCAGCTCGATGAACTTTGGTTCTCTGAATAAAAGGAGCTGGAGTCTGAGCTTCAGGGAGAGGGAGAGTTACCTTGATGCTGTATTCCAGGTTGCCACAGTATGGAGCTTAAATAATTCAAATATGGCCACTGATCAGGGATAGGAGGGTGGGCAACAAGTGAGGCAGGTGGAGGATCCTAAATGCAGCTTTTGACCTGTTCAACAGATATGAGGTATGTGTTCCCTGTGTGGATGAGGGAAGAGCCTGCAGGGAGGCTGGTCAAAATGATCATTGCTCCATGGTCTAGTCAGCCATTCAAGCTTGGAGGGGGAGAGCACAAAGAAAACTGGCTGTTGTGGTATGGGTGTATAATGAGTGGGACAAATAGCTTCCTTTGTGAACGGGATCAGAGTTTTGCATGAACTGTTCCACAGTGAAGGTCATCAAGTCAGCGTACAAGGAGACTCAGGTTGAGACTTTATAAAGCTCTGGTTAGGCCCCATTTGGAGTACTGTGTCCAGTTTTGGTCCCCACACCTCAGGAAGGACATACTGGCACTGGAACGTGTCCAGCGGAGATTCACACGGATGATCCCTGGAATGGTAGGTCTAACATATGAGGAATGGCTGAGGATCCTGGGATTGTATTCATTGGAGTTTAGAAGATTAAAGGGAGACTTAATAGAGACGTACAAGATAATACATGGCTTGGAAAGGGTGGACGGTAGGAAATTGTTTCCGTTAGGTGAGGAGACTAGGACCCGTGGACACAGCCTTAGAATTAGAGGGGGTAAATTCAGAACAGAAATGCGGAGACATTTCTTCAGCCAGAGAGTGGTGGGCCTGTGGAATTCATTGTCGCAGAGTGCAGTGGAGGCCGGGACACTAGATGTCTTCAAGGCAGAGATTGATAGATTCTTGTTGTCTCGGGGAATTAAGGGCTACAGGAAGAATGCGGGTAAGTGGAGTTGAAGTGCCCATTAGCCATGATTGAATGGTGGAGTGGACTCGATGGGCTGAATGGACTTACTTCCGCTCCTATGTCTTATGGTCTTATGGGGGGGTGGGGTTGGGGGAGAATACAGCTGTTGTGGTCGATGTTGGGAAGAGTAGGCAAGGAGGTCCTGTTTGGAGAATATCAGGGAAACAAGACCTTAATGGCTGTAATGTCTGGATTATTTCTTGAGCCATGTGCAAATTGACAAAGAGATAAGAAGATTAGGGAAGTAAGCAGATGGATAAAGGAGTGATATTGAGACAGGAGAGAACTGTACCACTGCAGTGGGCTCCACCTGAACTTATCAGGGACCAGGATTCAAGTGGGAAGAGTCGTCACAGATGTTAAACTATTTCGAGAGAGAGGGGGCGAGAGAGAGAAAGAGAGTGTGCATGTGTCTGTGTGTGTGCAGAAAGGGTCAGGAATCTTACTTCAGGCACAGCAGCTGAGGGGACAACTATGAGAAGAGGGATGGTCATTGCAGGACTGATGGGATTGTACTTAAATGCATGCAATTTATGGCATAAGGTAAATGATCTTGTGGGCATCACAAAGACATGGCTGTAAGGGGATCATGGCTGGGAACTAAATACCTAAGGAGACATGTCTTATCAAAAGGGAGGAAGATAGGCAGAGGGCTCAGGGTAGCCTTGTTAAAAAGAAATGAAATTAAATTGATAGCGAAAAGTGATATCGAATCGGAGTAGAATCTATGTGGATAGATTTAAGAAACTGCAAAGGAACAAAAGACTCAGATGGGAGTTGTGTACAAGCCTTCTAGCAGTAGTCAGAAGGTGGGAAAGAAAATAAATCAGGAGATAGAAAGGACATGTAAGAAAAACAATGCAATAATCATGGAGGACTTCCGCAGAGTGGTTGGCAGCAGATCGTAAGAAAAGGAACTAATGGAATGTCCACACGATAGTTATTTGAAGTAGCTTGAAGTAGAGCGCACAAGAGATTTGGTGATGTGTAATGAGGCAGACTTGATTAGGTGAAGGAACCTGAAAGCGACAGTGACCATAACATGATAGAATTCATCCTGGAGTTTGAGAGGGAGAAGATTGAATCAGATCTAACAGTATTACGATTAGGGAGAATAAAAGTAATGACAAAGCTATGTGGGAGGAGCTGACCAGAGTTGACCAGAAGGAAAACCTAGCAGGGAAGATGGTGAAGCAGCAACACAAGAGTTTCTGAGGGTAATTCCGGAGGCATGGCAGAAATTCATCCTAAGGAAGAGGAAGCATATTAAGGGGAGGATGAGACAACCATGGCTAACAAGGGAAGGAGGGACAGAATAAAACTAATAGAGAAAGCAGACAATGTGGTGAAGATTAGTGGAAAGCTGGAGGATTGGGAAGCCTTCAAAAAGCAGTAGAGGACAAATGAAAAAGCAATTAGCGGGGAAATGAAATATGAAAGTAAGCTAGCTAGTATTATGAAAGAAGACTGCAAAAGTTCTTTCAGATATGTAAAAGTTAAGAAAAGAGTAAAAGTGGACATTGGGTTGTTGGAAAATGAGGCAGAAGTAGTAATAGGGAACAAAGGAATGGCGGAAGAACTGAATATGCACTTTGCATCAATCTTCATGGTAAAAGACACCAGTAGTATGCCATGACTTTGAGAGAGTCAGGGGGCAGAGGTGAGTGTAGTCGCCATCACTGAGGAGAAGGTGCTGGGGAAGCTGAAAGGTCTGAGGGTGGATAAATCACCCAGACCGGATGGTCTACTCCCCAGAGTTCTGAGGAGGAATCCAAGGAGATAGTGGAGTCATCTGTGGTGATCTTTCAGGAACCACTGGAGTCAGGGAGGGTCCCAGAGGACTGGAACATGGCCATTGTAACACAACTGTTTTAAGAAAGGAAGGGAGGCAGTCGATGGGAAATTATAGGCCGGTTATCCTGATCTCAGTTATTGGTAAGATTTTGGAATCCATTATTAAGGATGAAACTGTGCCATTCTCTGAAGACACACAGTCAACTGGGTTGAGTCAGCGTGGCTTCATCAAGGCGAGGTCAGTCTGACAAACCTGTTAGAATTCTTTGAGGAGTGAATGAACAAGTTAGAGAAAGGAGAGCCAATGGACATGATCCATTTGGATTTCTAGAAGGCCTTTGACAAGGTGCCGCACAGGAGGCTGCTATGTAAAAACCTACGGGGTTCAGGGCAAGGTGCTAGCATGGATAACAGATTGGCTGACTGACAGAAAGCAGAGAATGAGGGTAGAGGATGGCAACCAGAGACAAGTGCAGTGTTCAGCCACAGTTATTCAAGTTATACATTATTGATCTGGATGAACGAACTGAGGGCATTGTTGCTAAGTTTGTAGATGACACACTGATCGGTGGAGGGACAGGAAGTGTTCAGGAGGTGGGGAGACTGCAAAAGGACTTGGATAGGTTAGGAGAGTGGGTAAAGAAGAAGCAGTTGGAATTCAGTGTGGGAAAGTGTGAGGTTATGCATTATGAAAAAATAGAAATGAGAAATATTTTCTAAATGGGGAGAAGGCTTGGGAAATCTGAAGCACAGAAGGAGTTTAAGAGTCCTAGTTCAGGATTCCCTTCAGGTTAACATGTAGCTTCGGCATTTCGGAGGGCAATTACAATGTTGACATTCCTTCAGGAGGACGAGAATACAAGACCATACAGGTTCAAGAACAACTTCTTCCCTGCCATTATTAGACTGATGAATGGACTCTCTAACTTCAAAGAATGTTGATCTTGTTACTGTTGACCTTGCTACTGTTGACCTTGCTTTATGCATCTCCTGTGCAGTGTAACCTGTATGTCTTGCTCTGTCTAAGCACCCTATGATCTGTATGTCCTTGTTTACTATGATCAGCCTATACTGCTCGCAAAACAAAGCTTTTCACTGTACTAAGTTACATGTGACTACAATAAATCAAATCAAATTATATTAAGCTGTGTAAGGGTCTGGTGAGACCACATTTGGAATATTGAGAGCAGTTTTGTGCCCTGTATCTGAGAATGGATGTGATGGTGTTGGAGGGGGTTCAGAGGAGGTTTTTCAAGAATGATCCCAGGGAAGAAGGGTTTGTCATGTGAGGACAGGTTAAAGGACTCAGGGTCTGTACTCAATGGAATTTTGAAGGATTTGGTGGAATCTCATTAAAACTTGCAAAATACCGAGAGGCCCTGATATAATAGACATGCAGAGCATGTTTCCACCATAAGGAGAGACTAGGACCCAAGGGCACAGCCTTAGTAAAGGGATGACCCTTTAGAACTGAGATGAGGAGGAATTTCTTCAGCCACAGGTTGATGAATCTGTGGAAATCATTGCTGCAGAACGCTATGGAAGCCAAGTCACTATATGTCTTTGAGACAGAGGTAGCTAGGTTCTTGATTAGTAAGAGGGTCAGTGTTGACACAGAAAAGGCAGTCAAATAGGGGTGAGAAATATATCAGCCATGATTGAATGATAAAGCTGACTCGATGGACCAAATGGCCTAATTCTGCTGTTATATCTTATGATATTATTTCTCCTCTTTGTTTCTGTCTGTCTCCTTTATCATCTACTACTTTACTCCATGCTCTACTATTCTCTTTCTCTTCCTATGAAATAACTGACCCTCATTTTCTCCCTTACCATTTTTCTGCCTTCCTTTCTCCCTGTTGCATCTCTTCCGTCTTTCCAATCCTCCCTCCTGTGTTTCCTCTCTGTGTTTCCTGAAACTATATTTTTCTTTCTCCTCCTTTCATTTCTCTCCCCTCCCTGATCTCCATTTATAGCTTTATGCTATTCAATCTTCCTTGTAATCCTCTCCTTTCCTTCTTCTTCTCCATTCTCTCTTCTTACACTTGCCATTTCCTCCTCTTGTTTTCCCTAATCTTTTTTGTTATCACTACTCTTTCAACTGCCTTTCCCACACTTCTACTTTCTTCCCACATATTTTTCCTTCCAATCTCTCTCTACATTTCTCCATTCCTACTTACCGCAATCAATTTATTGCTTCACTGTTTCCCACCTATTCACCCCTTACGCTGAATTCCTATCGTTTTTTGCCATTCCCCCTCTATTATTCCATTGATTCCTCTTGCCCTCTCCTTTTCTGTGTGAATTAAATTACTAACCTAAATTTTAATCCTGCTTGATTCTGAATTCTATATTTGGTTGTGACTTTAAATACCAAAGATACATGATCTATATTTATCTAGTCCACATCTGGCATGGTTTGACATATTCACTAAAGTACACTTCAATATAATTAGGGTTGAAGGACTTGTATAAATGAATAAATAAATGATAGAAAGTCACGATGGACAAAAAATAACAGTTTGGCACAGCAAACTTTGCACAGACGCCAGTTGGCAATTCCACAGGTTCTTTGCAATAGAAAAATAATGGAACTCTGAAGAAACA